>NC_067250.2:18750000-20000000 GCF_019359855.2 Lolium perenne | reverse complement strand
CCTGTGCCGTTTATTGTGGACAGCGTCTTCTCCATCTGCCCATCTGTTTGCTATCTCCATCAACGCTGACACTGTCTTTGGGTTGGTTCTCCCCAAGTCTTCGACAAAATCTCCTCGTCGGATTCCTGCGACAAACGCATCTATCGCTTTCTCGTCAGATATATTCTCTGCCAAGTTTTTAATGATGTTCCACCTTTGAATGTACTTCCTCATTGATTCATCCGGCTTCTGTCGGCATGCTCTTAGCTCCTCAAGCGATGCGGGCTTTTTGCAAGTGGACCGGAAATTCTTGACGAACACATCCTCGAAACTATCCCAGCTGTCGATAGAACCTGGAGGAAGCTTCTTTATCCAAGATCGCGCAGCTCCACTCAAATGCACTTGGATGCTCTGCATGGCTGTTGCTCTGGTTCCTCCTATCAGCTTTATCGTCTTGAGATAATCGACTAACCAATCCTCTGGATCTTGCAAGCCGTCGAATTTTTTGAAGTTATCGGGTAATTTGAACCCCGAGGGAACTCGAGTTTTCCGGACCCTCCTTGTAAAGCACGGCAGCCCGCACATATCCTCGTCATCTATCTCTGGGGAGTGCCGATGTTCCCTTCTATGTTGTCGAGCTCTGTCCACTCTTGCTTGTGCTGCTGTGTCTCTTGCTCCACCTGTTCTCTCGGGAACTGGTGCTGCTGCCGCAGGTCGCGGACTATTTTGCCTTACTGATCCTTCGGGAGGCGTTGTTACAAACACGGTTCCCATGGCCCCAACTCCTTCCATAGCCATATTGTACAATGCTTCTCTTGGATCTCCGGGAGGTGGTTTGGATGCGAGGATAAAGGCTTGTGTCGCCATATACCCAGCTTCCGGTGTCTTAGGGATAATGTTCCCTCTTGTGTCTATCGACATAAAGGACATGTCGAGATTTTGAACCAAGTTCTCCCTATCAGCCTCAGGTATGTTTTGCAGCCTAGATCTTGCTCTGTTCCGAGCTTCTCTGTGGCTATCTCCCGAAGTTCCTGAATGTCGACTTAATTCTGCCCTTCGCCTGCTTGATGCAGAAGCTGCCTCCCTTCTCCTGTTCAGAGCAGCTGTCTGTTTTTCCAATTCCCTTGCAGCTCGAGCGAGCCTATATTGATATGCTTGCAACTCTTCTGGCGTAGCGGTTGTGGACATTGGTTCTGAACCATCCATAGCTCTTGCGGCTCTATCCCATGCTGCTTGTGGAAGTTGAACCCTAACATGTGTTGTAGGCCCGACATATTTATTGCCTAAACCTCGCCTTAGGTCGGAGGGATCGACGTACGGATTTCCCAAATCGTCGAAAGCCTCTGACGTCTCCTCTTGATCGCGGCTTGTTTCTCCGATGGCATAAATCTGATGATATTTTGAATTCAGATTTTTGCTGGGTTTGTTGACACCATCATAGAGATTGGTGAAGACCTTGCCCACAGTAGTGGATTTGTCGATGAAGCTGAAGCTGTCGACGCTGCTCGAGTCATCGCTTATATAGGAGTCCGCAGATGACTCGAAGGACATGTCGCTGAATATCTTGGTGAACTTTTTGCTTGCCCTGGTGCTGACGAAGCGTGGCGATGAAATCTCCTCGTCGCCTGACTCGATTGACGATGTTGAATTCGAAAAATCGGAATCGACCACCGATAATCCCGATGAGATCGGAATTTCGAGACGATACGCTCCCTCTTTTCCGACGCGAAAGTGGAACCTTCCGAACGTCATCTCCATTGGCTCCTCCAGATACGCATATGCATCCAAACGGGAGGGCGGGTGAGGAACAAAATCGACAAGATCAGTTTCGATCTGTTTACCTCGATCCATCGCGTTGCTTGCTGTTGACGAAGTCGACGATCTTGAACGTGCCATCGAGATCAGATCCTTGACGCCTCTAATTCCCACAGATGGTGCCAATTGACAAGGGATTAACTTGTCAATGCCTACGGGTTGTAGACTAGGGTTTTAGCTAGAAGTAGAGGGCAAGTAGATCTCGAAGGTTTCAGCCGAAAAGTACTCGACGATATGAAAACTAGGGTTTGTGAGACAATGAATCGATCCTTTCTTTGTCCCTCGGCTCCCCCTTATATAGGAGGTGGAGCCGAGAGATTCGTGATACACAAGTTACATAGTCCGGGAAGGTTTCTAACTCATCCCGCAATATTACAAGTGTTCTCTCCTAATACAACTCTATCTTTCCTTAACTATCAACTTGGGCCTCCGATTCTTCTTATCCTTCGGGTCGTGGGCCTTCAATAAACCCCGGGTACCATCTTCGGCAGGCCCATTGGGGATGCCTATGTCAGCGCATAAGGAAGGTTGGATCCTTGACGAACACGGCAATGTAATATTCCTTAGTTAGGCATTTTGTATTCCGGCTAGGACTCTCCGTGTAACCCTAGATCCGAACATCTTTATAAGACGTATCCTGGGAGCCCTAGAGGGATGACCACAACTCATTGTAACAACGCAAAAGCGCCTAAATAATTCTAGATAAGCAGCAGTAGGCCATGTCATCGTGCAGGTGTTCCGAAGCTCGGTAACTCACGTACCACCGTCCCGAGGACTTTTCGCTCGATGGCCCCTACTTCTTCTTCCCCTCGTGATGATCCCTCCTCCGAGGTACCTTCGAATAGGCAACGACACCCTCCCTGAGCATGGGCTAGGCCCATATATTATTTTGGTTTTTCCCTTTTGCTGCGGTTTTTTTTTTCGTTTTATCAAGTTTCTGCTGGTTTTTTGCGATTTTTTCTTTTTCGGTTTTCTACTTTTTTATTTCTTTTTTATCGTTATATTTTTCTGTTCAAAAATAATTTCGAAAATTTTCAAAATTTTCATATTCGAAAGTTGAACGAATTTTGAAATTTGAACAATTTAAAATTTAAACGAATTTCAAAATTTGAACAAATTTTGATTTTTGAATGAATTTCTGAATTTGAACTAATTTTGAGTTTTGAACGAATTTTGAAATTTGAAGAAATTTTGAGTTTTAAACGAATTTTCGAAATTTGAATTATTTTCGAATTTTGAACAATTTCCGAATTTTGAACAGATTTTTATTTTTTAATGATTCTTGAATTTTAAAAAAATAAATTTTGAAGTATTTTAAATTTTTTAAAAAAAGTAAAATCGTTCATTTATAAGATCTATATACAAAAAAAATTGAACAAATTTTGGAAACGTAAAAAGAAACAGAAAAACTTAGGTTTTTTAAAATAGAATTGTAAACAGAAAAAAGAAAAAAAAACAGAAAACAGAAAAACGTTACCTGATGGGCTGCGGCCTAATTAATAGCCGCCGGGTCGGAGGGGGTGTGCGGCACCCCGTTTCCAGCCCGTTGCTGCAAGAAATCAGTCCCATCTGTTAGGCCTAACAAGTGGAGCAGATCAGTGAAATCTGAGCTGGGCTGGGCTAGGCAGGATCAAGGTTAACAGTGATCCGCGAATTAGATCATGTCTTCTCTCCTTCTGCTCGCCTCGTGCACCGTGCGAAAGACAAATGCACGAGCTGTCTCCTGATACTTTCCGTTTGGCGGCGGCGGCGCGTGCCCATCCGCTGCCGTTGTGAACGCCCGCGCCCGACCTCCCGGATCCGGCCAAGCCGCTCAACCACGGCGAGCAGAGCAGAGCAGGCCACCAATCGCAGCCTCACGGAAGGAATTGAACCAGCCTCACCGTGGGGCATGGCATGCCGCACGCCCTTGTCATGCACGATTGTCAGGTAGTGCAAACTCGGGTTGCAGTGTCGGCCGGATGCGACGCACCGCCGTGCACGAAGATTCTCGTCGCCGCGGTTCCGCTGGCTGATTCGCGGGCCGACTAGCCAGTATTGTAGCCAGCTAAGAGCATCTCCAGCGGCATCCCCAAAGCGTCCCCAAAACGATCTGGGACCCGCCGGATAAAAAAACCGTTCAGCGTTCCCAGAAGCCCATTTTTGTCCGGCGCGCTCCCATACGGTGTCCGGCGTCCTGAGCCCGTCCCCGTCCTACCGGGGACGCCGGACACAACGAAAAGCGAGGCGGGGAGTGGCGGGGCCGACTCGTCAGCGGCACAATAAATTTCTAACCTAACCGTCGCCTACCTCGCGACGGAAGTTATTGGCGGTGCAGTTCCCGCAGCGACGCAGCGACGGTGCAGTTCCCGCAGCGACGCAGCGACGCGTCCCGTCGCACCTAGCTTTGCGTGCCGGCGTTAATGCGCGCCACCGCTCCCCCGCCTCCCTCCGGTCTATAAAAGGGCCGCCTCTCATCGTCCCTCTCACACACAAACCCTAACGCCTCTCTCCCAAACCCTAGCCGCCACCATCTCAACAAGACTCGACGCTATGTCCGGTAGAGGCGGAGGCCGACCTCGCGGCCGTGGTCGTGGTCGTGGTCGTGGCCGCGGCAGAGCTGAACGCTCGCCGTCTCCTTCCACGCCGCCGGCTTCATCATCGTCGGAGATGGACGTGGAGCCGGACGTGCGGTACGAGTTCGTCCTCGTCCTCAAGGGCGACCCGCGCGGCATCCAAAGGCTGCCGGACTCCTTCGCCGACTACGTCGCCGGCGACGATCGCCCGCGCACGATGCATCTGCGGGAGGCTGCGTGCGGCTACTACCGGTGGATCGTCGACGTGATCTACGACGCGCGTGGCAAGATGTACCTCAACATCGGCTGGGAGAAGTTCGCGCGGCACCACAGCCTCCAAGACGGCTTCATCCTCCTGTTCTCCTACTTCGGCGACAGGGACATGAGCGTCAAGGTCTTCGACGAGACGCGGTGCCGCCGGGACTACCACGGCGACAGCACCGACGAGGAGGACGACTGAGTGTTCTTTCTTCGCAGCGAACACGTGCACGGAGGTTTCTGCCTGTTCGCCTCATCGGTAGAACCAACAAGGGCACCATCCTCCCGCTGGATTTTCCAGTTTAGGTGACTGGGTGTGCCCTCGAGTGTTCTTTCTTAGCAGCGAACACAGGAAACCTTCGATGCACGGCCTAGTTAGGTTTAGTTTCTTTGCAAAATTTTATATTTGTGTCCACGACGGTTCAAACTATGTATTAGTTTGTGGAAAACCACGTTCCCAATTATGTATTAGTTTGTGGAAATTGAAATAAAAATGCCAAAAAAAAAGTATTTTAAATGTTTGGGGGCGGCGTTTGGGGGACGCGGCTGGGGAGCGACGTCCCCCAAAGGCGGCACGAACAAAACATGTCCCCCAAACGCTCAATCCGGTGCGCTTTGGGGGACGGTTTGGGGGACGCGGCTGGAGATGCTCTAAAGGGTGCATTGTACATAGAGCCAAACATTATGGACGCGTTTGGTAGTCTTGTCTCGTCTTGACTCGCATCATGTCAACAATTTTTGACCCGTTTAGTTGTTTGGTATCGTCCGCGTTTTTGCAGGAACTGATTCTCAAAACACCCTCGGGCCAGGTCTTGGAGAAACGTCTGGATTGGCTGTTTCTACCGAGCTACACTCGTCTCTGCAAAACTCGGCAACGCCGCGTTCCCACAGAGCCACCGAGGGAGATGGCGTGAGCCGGTGTGGGACGTTGAATTCTCGGTGGGATGAATTCGATCACCACGCTCTAAATTTTGCCACCGTATATAAGGACGGCTCTCTCACCGCCAAATCCAAATCCTTCGAGCTCATCCACCCTTCCCGATCTAGCGACATGGTTGGCTCTTCCTCACTCGCACGGTCGGCGAGGCTTGCGGTGGCGACGGTGGTTGTGGCGGCGGCTACTGGCCGCGGATGGTCGCCTTCTTCCTCTACGTCGATGACTTCGGTTGTGGTAAGCTTCTGCAAACCCTAGGCTTAGATCTAGATCTTTTGGGTACACAAGGGGGTCTGAACGAATCCATTGTAGGTCATTCCTTCGTCGTCGGTGGAGGTTGTCGTGGTTGTTCAAGTTGCATCTGACTCTACCACGGGGACGGTTGTTGCCGTTGCATCTGACTCTTCCACTGGGACGGTGGTGTTGCCTGCATCTTCGCCAGGGTCCCCTGCTTCCCCGGCCTCGGTGTTGCGTGTGGCTGCTCTGACTGTAATGCCGCTCTTTCTTTTCTCGTTGTTCATTGATGTGGTACTGCTTAAGGATGTGGATGTGGTAGTGGTAGTTCATTGATGTGCTAGTGCTTAATTATGTCGATGTGGTAGTGGTAGTTCATTGATGTACTAGTGATTAAGGATGTCGATGTGGAAGTGGTAGTTCATTGATGTTCTAGTATTTTTCATGTAGGCGATCATACCATTGAGCTCCCTTGATATTTCTGCTCCTACTGTCAATGCTCATCATTGTTTGATTGGAAGCAAACTGACATGGTTTGGAAATCTGAGCTTTAAGAGTTTGTGTTGAATTGGTTGGCTCAGCTCGTCCATAGCGGTGTCTTTTTAACCTGGGATTCAAAGAGGAGCAGATGAAGAAGGTAGTTGTTGATGTTCTTGCATTCGCTGGCATACATGTGACCACTCTTCGGATCTACAACCACATCAGAAACTGGAGGACCAAGTGGAGCGTCATACTCAGGACGAAATCCGATCGCACTCTCAACTGGAACGAATAGTTGCTTCGCTCGTGATGCATCGCCCAGTAGGGTAAGTACTTGTTGTGTATTACCAACACCTTTTGATGAACTGAATCTAGTTAAATGTGTTGTTATTCAGTTATCAGTATTGGGTAACCTCACCACTCTAAGAGAAGGGGTTATCACAACACGCTCATTTCTGCAAGCAACCAAACAAGGTGTGGGTTGCACGAGCAGGGCAGAAAGTAGTCTGTACAGGCACCCAAACAATAGGGGTTGGCTTCCCTCTCCAGTGCAGAAAAGGCCGCCAAGGCTACTAAACGACACACGTTTTATGTCCCATGTCCTGTTCGCGCGGGTTAGCCCATCTCACTGACGCAGTGGTGCATGAATTAAGCCCAGGCAATCAAAGGCGCCCTATCTTTTTGCTCGGCTAATGAGAAACGAGCTACTCGTTAAGATGTCAGCAACCAAGAGTTGGTAACATACTAGCTTAGCATTTTTCTTGCTTGTTGAGCATGTGTGATCTTTAACGATTCTTAGCGAGCGCTCTAAGAGCGCTCGTTAGCGCATAATGAGTCGAGCCAAACTTTAATTTTAGTTCGGTAAAGACAACGAGCTTGATGATCTAAGCCTCAACAATCACGAATCTTAATGAGTCGAGCCATAACGAGTCGAGTAGCTCATTAGTTTAATCCTAATTACACACACATAGTGGCAGATCGGCGTGGGAATGCCTGAACTTTCTAGAGACACGACGTATATGGAAGGCTAGAGCAGCAACATTCCGAAATGGATCAATTTGCCTTCCTTGGGGTGTAGGACCATAACCACTACACAAGTCCTTAATTAGATAGTTGTTATTAGGGTTAATTTAAGTTTAGATCAACTCAGGCGGATTTTATGCCGGGGCTTCATATCTTAGAAGGATTTTTGGTGCTTCATGTAACTATTCACGAGTTGCTTGCAAAGAAACTAGATGGGGTACTCTTAAATGGCCTTCTTTTGCAACAGTCATTCATGTGAAACAGTGAAAGCTTTGATCAAAAATGGTGTGATCGCAATCATCATTTCGTCAACAAAGGGAGTGTGGGAGTTATGGTAAATGATTTCATAGGTCATTACTTTCAAACTAAAAAAGGGTTGAAACAAGATGATCCTCTTTCTCGTATCCTATTCAATGTTGTTGCCGACCTACTCACAATCCTCATTGCTAAAGAAAAAGAAGATGGTCACGTAGAAGGACTTATTTCTCATTTGGTAGATGGGGGGTCTCAATATTACAGTATGTGTATGGCACTATTTTATCTATAGAGCATGATTTGGATAATAAGGATATAAATACGAAAGTCATCATTAGCATTTTTGAACAACTTTCTAGTCTAAAGATTAACTTCCATGGTTAAGAGCGATTGTTCGTTTTTGGAAAGTGGAACAGGTTCAGGATCAATATTGTTATATTTTTGGTTGCGAATCAAGAGCTTTACAGTATAGGTACCTAGGGATTCCTTTTTATTATCGAAAGTTAAAATATAGTGAGTGGGAGGTAATTGAGGATCGTTTCGCAAAGAAACTTGCTAGTTGGCTAGGGAAGCTAATCTCTTACTAGGATCCCTTGGTCTTAATTAATTTAGTACTCACTAGGCGTTCTATGTTTATGTTGTCCTTCTTTGAGATTTCAAAGCTAGTAAGGAAAATATTGGACTTCCATAGATCCCATTTGTTTTGGCAAAGTGATGAACACAAACACAAATACGGACTATAAATGGAGTATAATTCTTAGGTCGAAAGATCAAGAGGGGCTAGGAGTAGAATTATTAGATATAAAAAACATGTGTCTATGAAGCAAACTGCTTTTTAAAAATGTATCCAAAGAAGGGGTATGGCACGATTTAATCCAAAATAAATATTTATACTCTAAAACTTCAGACTCACCTTTTTGGCGTGGTCTCATGAAAGTTAAACATTAGTTTTTTTTTTGCCAAAAGGTCCTTCTCGGTGGGCGATGGACATAACACACGATTTTGGGAAGATACGTGGTAAGAGGATTTGCCTTTAGCACATCAATATCCGTCATTGTATAACATCGCTCAGCGAAAAGAGGTTTTGGTGGCTCATGCTTTATCAAAGAACCATCTAAGTATAGTGTTTACAACAGTTTTTAAAGAAATAATGGGCTACATGGCTGCATTTAGTTCTTCGGTTATTGGATGTTTATTTATTTAGTGATAAAGATGTGTTCGTTAATTTGGAGTTTAACTACCTCTGGAAGATTTAGAGATAAATTATATACTTGGATAACATGAATGGCCGTACCCATTATCTTTGCAATTAAATTTGAAAAATCAAATTACCACTTAACATTAAGATTTTTATGTGGTTTCTTCATTGTAAAGTGATCTTAACCAAGGAATAATCTAGCTCAATACAAATGGCAAGGTAATATGAAGTGTTGCTTTGGTAATCGCAAGATAAACACATAATTTTTTTATTGATTGTACACTAGCGAAGATTATTTGGCTTGTTGTTCACACCCCATTTATTATTTCACCCCAACTAATTAATGTAACGATTTTTCCGGCAATTAGTTGCATGGTTTATGTAAAAAAAAGTAAAGTTCAGATCTAGGTGGGAGCTTGTGCTTTATTACCGGTAATATGGAACACACACACAATGACTTTATCTTTTAACAAAACAAATAAAAAGATCCTTCTATTTTTTAGGTTATTTCACGGGATATTGGATCTGAAAGTGGTCGTTTCTACAGTTGGAGGAGCTGCCCCCAGCCATGAATTTTAGGTGCAGCTGACTGAAAATGGTAGCACGGAATTTATTCAACCAGTTCGGCTGACCGCATGTTAGTAGAATCACATGCTGAGTATCAGCTACCTCATTATTTGCATGTGATGTTGGTTTTTTTAGTGCTGATTCAGGTTATCGACCATTAGTGTTTGGACAAGTACGTAACAAGTTTAAATAAGAAGCCCCGCGCATGCATCAATTGATGCACATGCACTAGTAGAAAAAGGGGCTTCCGTCCAACCCTTTAGTACGGGTTTCCTTACGAACCGGTACTAAAGGATGCATTAGTACCGGTTGCACTGTCCAGGCCGCCTGCAACCTTTAGTACCGGTTTGTGCAGTACCTTTAGTACCGGTTCGTGTCACGAACCGGTATTAAAGGGTTGGCGTCAGCCGGAAAATCTTTAGTACCCCACGCATCTCCACCCCCCACCTCCCGTGGATCGCCTTTTTTTTGCTTTGTAAAATACAAATGAAAATGATAGAAAATTCAAAAAAAAATGTTTTCAGATTCTTGTATGTTATGCAATCTACTATTCGGTGAAATTAAGAAATTCGAATTTTGACTTTTTTTGTAAAAAAAGTTTGAAAAATGGTAAACCCGCATTAACTTTTGCGTACGATGTCAGAAAAAACGTATAATATATCAAAATCATCGTGGGAAAAAGTTACATCCGAATTCACCTGGGTTTACCCGGTTAGCCAATTTTTAGATTCTCAAAATTCCAAATGAAAATATGAAAGCAGGAAGATTTTAGGTTTTTTCCAAAAATTTAGAATTTTATATATTTTTATTTTTTTAAAATTAAAATTAATAATTATAAGATTTTTTGAATCCCTGAATATTACTATTACTTTTAGCAAATCATAAGATTTTTAAATTTTCAGGTTTTAGGTTTGGCAAAAAAATATTAAATTTTTTAAAAATAATGAAAAAATAATACAAATTTAAAAAGTTAATTTTATTTATTTATTCAACATTATTATTACATCATTAATTTTGTTTATTAAAATAATTATTTGCAATACAAATAATAAAGAAGTGTGACATCGACCAACATGTTAATAGGATTGATATGATAGTACTATCAACAACATGCGCGCGAAGCACTTGGAAGTGGGACGGAAAGGAACTCGGAAGTTAAGCGTGCTAGTGTTGGAGTAGTGTGAGGATGGGGGACTGAGATCTGGTGCCTCGCCTTAAGCAAGGCACGCAGCGCCTTGAGGCACCAGATCGGCCGCTGAAGCCCCATCCAACGGACAGCAGCTTAAACTATCTGGTCAGCAGCAAGTCAACAGCTCTCACGGGAAAAAGAATGAGCCTCACGCGCGCGCAAGACAGAGCAGCTCCGCGGGAAAAACGAAGAGTGCGGGCGGCTCTTCCCGGGCAGAGCAGCGCCGCGGCCCGTCGCTGCTCGTCGCCGCCCGCCGCCCGTCGCCGCCGCCACCTCCGCCGCCCAGCCCTCACCTCCCTCTGCTCGCTCCGCATCAGCTGGTCCTCCGCCACATCTGGCTAGCTCTGCCCGTCCGCCGGCCGCTGGCCACCGGCGAGAGCCCCTCCACCGGCCTGCTTTGCTCCTCCGCCGTCCCCAGACTCCACGTCGCAGGGGGACCGTCGCTGGGCGCCATCAAAATCGTCGGATTACAGCAGGTAGTTGAACTGCAGGTGTATTTTCGTATTTTTTTACATACATACTTCACGATTGTCCTTGTTAGTATTTGTTAGTTTCTGTTTAGTTGCAGCTTATCAGCTGACTGTATTGTTTAGCCTGTACTATACAGTTTTTACAGAATTTTTTCTATGTCATATGAATTGTTCTTTAAGCTCCTATTGTCTTATTTGTAATTGATTGATATGGTTACTGTCAAGACTGAAATCTTGCTGATTGAAGGGTTGTGTTATGCAGTTGTGAGTGTTCTGCATTTGCAAGTGTTGTGCAATGGGAGAAATTGACAAGGGGATGCCTCAAGTTGGTATGAAATTTAGAAATCCGGATGAAGCTTGGGCGTTTTGGGTTGCATATGGGGGTCGTGCAGGATTTGATGTGAGGAAGAGAAACAAACATACAAGCAAGATGGATGGTCAAGTGACCTCATGCACATTTGTTTGCGCCAATGAAGGCATACGGAAAAAAGGGATAACAATGGACCATGTGCCAAAGCGTATCAGAGCTGAAACAAGAACAAATTGCAAAGCTCGGATGACTATATCATTGGATCGAGTGCTAAAAAATTACGAAGTCACAGATTTTGTGCTTGAACACAATCATTATCTTCAATTGCCACAAACCTGCCACTTGATGGCATCGCAAAGGAAGATTTCTGAAGTACAAGCTTTTGAAATAGAAGCCGCCGAGGATTCTGGAATCATGCCCAAAGCTGCACATGAGTTAGCTTGTCGTCGAGTTGGTGGACCATTTAACCTCGGCTACACTTGTCGTGACCAAAAGAATCATTTGCGAGGCAAACGGCAGCGAGAGTTGGCTTTTGGACAGGCAGGTAGTATGTTGAAGTATTTCCATGACAAGATCCAGGAGAACCCATCTTTCCAATATGACTTGCAGTATGATTGTGAGGAGCATATATCCAACATATTCTGGGCTGATGCTAAAATGGTTCTAGACTATGCACACTTTGAAGATGTTGTCACATTTGATACAACTTTTGGCACAAACAAAGAATATAGGCCCTTTGGTGTTTTTCTTGGGCTTAATCAGTTTAGAGAAACCACCATTTTTGGTGCTGCACTTCTATTTGATGAAACATGTGACTCATTTGTATGGCTGTTTGAGACATTTCTAGCTACACATAATGGGAGGCAGCCTAGAACTATTTATACAGATCAAGATGCCGCAATGGGGAAAGCTATAGGGAAAGTCTTCACGGAATCATATCATGGTTTGTGCACCTTCCATATAATGCAAAATGTTGTCAAACATTTATCTTCACGGAAAGAGAAAGATGAAGAGAAAGAGGAAGAGGAAGAAGAGGAGGAAGAGTCTCATATTCTCACAGATTTTAGTGAATGCATGTATGGCTATGAGGACAAAGCAGAATTTCAAGAAGCATTTGATAATATGAGACATAAAGTGCACAAGCAAACTTGGTTAGATAGTATCTACAAGTTGAAAGAAAAGTGGGCCGAATGTTATATGAGAGAAGTGTTCAGTTTGGGAGTCCGAAGTACACAACTTAGTGAGAGCTTCAACAATTCATTGAAAAATCATTTGAAATCAGATTTTCATATTGTTCGGTTCTTGATGCATTTTGAGAGGACAGTGGAGGTAAAAAGAACACAAGAATTGCAATCTGAATTTGAGGCAAGGAAGAATGTACCAAGAATCAAGATGCACACACCTATGTTGGTGCAAGCAAGCAAGCAAAGAGTACACTCCAATTATTTTTGAAGCTTTCCAAGGTGAGTATGAAAGATCCATGGCTGCGTGTACTAGAGTTTTGGATGAAGATAACAAGTTTGCGGTTTCTATTGCAAGTTTCCATGGTGATTTAAAATTTGAGGAGGAGCGCATAGTGATTGGTGATCCTTTGACTAAAACTGCTTCATGTAGTTGTGCAATGTTCAATAGGACGGGAATATTGTGCGGACATGGTATCAAAGTTCTTGATTTGATGAATATAAAGACATTACCAACACACTATATCTTAAAGAGATGGACTAGAGAAGCGCGCAATGGAAGCATACAAGATAGAAATGGAAGAAATGTGGTAGAAAATCCAAAGTTGGAAGCTCAACTCCAGTACAAGAATATATCTCACAAATTTCATAGTTTGGCACGTAAAGTAGCCAACTCCGTGGAGTGTTGTTTGATGTTAGAAAATGCACTTGATTGTGTTGGTCCCTGATACGTCTCCGACGTATCGATAATTTCTTACGTTCCATGCCACATTATTGATGTTATCTACATGTTTTATGCACACTTTATGTCATATTCGTGCATTTTCTGGAACTAACCTATTAACAAGATGCCGAAGTGCCAGTTGCTGTTTTCTGCTGTTTTTGGTTTCAGAAATCCTAGTAAGGAAATATTCTCGGAATTGGACGAAATCAAAGCCCAGGGGCCTATTTTTCCACGAAGCTTCCAGAAGTCCGAAGACGAAACGAAGAGGGGCCACAGGGTGCCCAAACCCTAGGGCGGCGCGGCCCCCCCCTTGGCCGCGCCGGCCTGTGGTGTGGGGCCCCTGTGCCCCCTCCTGACTTGCCCTTCCGCCTACTTAAAGCCTCCGTGACGAAACCCCCAGTACCGAGAGCCACGATACGGAAAACCTTCCAGAGACGCCGCCAACGCCGATCCCATCTCGGGGGATCCAGGAGATCGCCTCCGGCACCCTGCCGGAGAGGGGAATCATCTCCCGGAGGACTCTACGCCGCCATGGTCGCCTCCGGTGTGATGTGTGAGTAGTCTACCCCTGGACTATGGGTCCATAGCAGTAGCTAGATGGTTGTCTTCTCCCCATTGTGCTATCATTGTCGGATCTTGTGAGCTGCCTAACATGATCAAGATCATCTATCTGTAATTCTATATGTTGCGTTTGTTGGGATCCGATGAATAGAGAATACTTGTTATGTTGATTATCAAAGTTATATCTATGTGTTGTTTATGATCTTGCATGCTTTCCGTTACTAGTAGATGCTCTGGCCAAGTAGATGCTTGTAACTCCAAGAGGGAGTATTTATGCTCGATAGTGGGTTCATGCTCGCATTGACACAGGACGATGTGAGAAAGTTCTAAGGTTGTGTTGTGCTTGTTGCCACTAGGGATAAAACATTGATGCTATCTCTAAGGATGTAGTTGTAGATTACATTAATCACGATACTAAATGCAATTGTATGTTGCTTTGCAACTTAATACCGGAGGGGGTTCGGATGATAACACGAAGGTGGACTTTTAGGCATAGATGCAGTTGGATGGCGGTCTATGTACTTTGTCGTAATGCCCAATTAAATCTCACTATACTCATCATGATATGTATGTGCATGGTCATGCTCTCTTTATTTGTCAATTACCCAACTGTAATTTGTTCACCCAACATGCTGTTTGTCTTATGGGAGAGACACCTCTATTGAACTGTGGACCCCGGTCCAATTCTCTTTACTGAAATACAATCTACTGCAATACTTGTTCTACTGTTTTCTGCAAACAATCATCTTCCACACAATACGGTTAATCCTTTGTTACAGCAAGCCGGTGAGATTGACAACCTCACTGTTTCGTTGGGGCAACGTACTTTGGTTGTGTTGTGCAGATTCCACGTTGGCGCCGGAATCCCTGGTGTTGCGCCGCACTACATCCCGCCGCCATCAACCTTCAACGTGCTTCTTGACTCCTACTGGTTCGATAAACCTTGGTTTCTTACTGAGGGAAACTTGCTGCTGTACGCATCACACCTTCCACTTGGGGTTCCCAACGAGCGTGTGCTTTACGCGTCATCAAGCTAGATTTCTGGCGCCGTTGCCGGGGAGATCAAGACACGCTGCAAGGGGAGTCTCCACTTCTCAATCTCTTTACTTTGTTTTTGTCTTGCTTAGTTTTATTTACTACTTTGTTTGCTGCACTAAATCAAAATACAAAAAAAATTAGTTGCTAGTTTTACTTTATTTGCTATCTTGTTTGCTATATCAAAAACACAAAAAACTTAGTTACTTGCATTTACTTTATCTAGTTTGTTTTATTTACTGTTGCTAAAATGGCCAACGCTGAAAATACTAAGTTGTGTGACTTCACAACCACAAATAATAATGATTTCTTATGCACACCTATTGCTCCACCTGCTACTACAGCAGAATTCTTTGAAATTAAACCTGCTTTACTGAATCTTGTTATGCGAGAGCAATTTTCTGGTGTTAGTTCTGATGATGCTGCTGCCCATCTTAATAATTTTGTTGAACTATGTGAAATGCAAAAATATAAAGATGTAGATGGTGATATTATTAAACTAAAATTGTTCCCTTTCTCATTAAGAGGAAGAGCTAAAGATTGGTTGCTATCTCTGCCTAAGAATAGTATTGATTCATGGACTAAATGCAAGGATGCTTTTATTGGTAGATATTATCCCCCTGCTAAAATTATATCTTTGAGGAGTAGCATAATGAATTTTAAACAATTAGATACTGAACATGTTGCTCAAGCTTGGGAAAGAATGAAATCTTTGGTTAAAAATTGCCCAACCCATGGACTGACTACTTGGATGATCATCCAAACCTTCTATGCAGGACTAAATTTTTCTTCGCGGAATTTATTGGATTCAGCTGCTGGAGGTACCTTTATGTCCATCACTCTTGGTGAAGTAACAAAGCTTCTTGATAATATGATGATCAACTACTCTGAATGGCACACGGAAAGAGCTCCACAAGGTAAGAAGGTAAATTCTGTCGAAGAAACCTCTTCCTTGAGTGATAAGATTGATGCTATTATGTCTATGCTTGTGAATGATAGGACTAATATTGATCCTAATAATGTTCCATTAGCTTCATTGGTTGCACAAGAAGAACATATTGATGTGAACTTCATTAAAAATAGTAATTTCAACAACAATGCTTACCGGAACAATTCTAGTAACAACTATAGGCCATATCCTTATAATAATGGCAACGGTTATGGTAATTCTTATGGGAATTCTTACAACAATAATAGGAGTTCACCCCCTGTACTTGAAGCCATGCTTAAAGAATTTATTAGTACACAAACTGCTTTTAACAAATCTGTTGAAGAAAAGCTTGGGAAAATTGATATACTTGCTTCTAAAGTCGATAGTCTTGCTGCTGATGTTGATCTTTTGAAATCAAAAGTTTTGCCTAATGAGAATCATCATAATAAAATTGTTACTACAGCAAATGCCATTCAAGTTAGAATTAATGAGAATATAAGATTAATGGCTGAACTGCGTGCTAGGTGGGATAGAGAAGAAAATGAAAAACTAGCTAAAGAGAAGAATGTAGCTAAAGTTTGGACTATTACCACCACTAGTAATGCTAATGCTACACATGTTGCTGCACCTCCTATTAATACTAATAAAAGAATTGGTGTTAGCAATGTTTCCACTTCTAATGCAAAGCGCGAGAAATCGCTTTGAAACTGCTAAACTGCTGAAATCGCTCGTGATAAAGCTGCTGAAATTTTTTCCAACATTGGGGATGATGATCCCATTGCTTTAGATTATAATGGTTTAAATTTTGATGATTGCCACATCTCTGAAGTTATAAAGTTCTTGCAAAAACTTGCTAAAAGTCCTAATGCTAGTGCTATAAATTTGGCTTTCACGCATCATATTACAAATGCTCTCATAAAAGCTAGAGAAGAGAAACTAGAGCGTGAAGCCTCTATTCCTAAAAAGCTAGAGGATGGTTGGGAGCCCATCATTAAGATGAAGGTTAAAGATTTTGATTGTAATGCTTTATGTGATCTTGGTGCAAGTATTTCTGTTATGCCTAAGAAAATTTATAATATGCTTGACTTGCCACCGCTGAAAAATTGTTATTTGGATGTTAATCTTGCTGATCATTCTACAAAGAAACCTTTGGGGAAAGTTGATAATGTTCGCATAACCGTTAACAATAACCTTGTCCCCGTTGATTTTGTTGTCTTGGATATTGAATGCAATGCATCTTGTCCCATAATATTGGAAAGACCTTTTCTTCGAACTGTTGGTGCTATCATTGATATGAAGGAAGGTAATATAAAATTTCAATTTCCTCTCAAGATAGGTATGGAACACTTCCCTAGAAAGAGAATGAAGTTACCTTTTGATTCTATTATGAGAACAAATTATGATGTTGACACTTCGTCTCTTGATAATACTTGATACACACTTTCTACGCCTAGCTGAAAGGCGTTAAAGAAAAGCGCTTATGGGAGACAACCCATGTTTTTTACCTACAGTACTTTATTTTTATTTTGTGTCTTGGAAGTTGTTTACTACTGTAGCAACCTCTCCTTATCTTAGTTTTGTGTTTTGTTGTGCCAAGTAAAGCCGTTGATAGAAAAGTAAGTACTAGATTTGGATTACTGCGCAGTTCCAGATTTCTTTGCTGTCACGAATCTGGGTCCACCTCCCTGTAGGTAACTCAGAAAATTAAGCCAATTTACGTGCATGATCCTCAGATATGTACGCAACTTTCATTCAATTTGAGCATTTTCATTTGAGCAAGTCTGGTGCCATTTTAAAATTCGTCAATACGAACTGTTCTGTTTTGACAGATTCTGCCTTTTATTTCGCATTGCCTCTTTTGCTATGTTGGATGAATTTCTTTGATCCACTAATGTCCAGTAGCATTATGCAATGTCCAGAAGTGTTAAGAATGATTGTGTCACCTCTGAATATGTTAATTTTTATTGTGCACTAACCCTCTAATGAGTTGTTTTGAGTTTGGTGTGGAGGAAGTTTTCAAGGATCAAGAGAGGAGTATGATGCAACATGATCAAGGATAGTGAAAGCTCTAAGCTTGGGGATGCCCCGGTGGTTCACCCCTGCATATATTAAGAAGACTCAAGCGTCTAAGCTTGGGGATGCCCAAGGCATCCCCTTCTTCATCGACAACATTATCAGGTTCCTCCCCTGAAACTATATTTTTATTTCATCACATCTTATGTGCTTTTTCTTGGAGCGTCGGTTTGTTTTTGTTTTTGTTTTGTTTGAATAAAATGGATCCTAGCATTCACTTTATGGGAGAGAGACACGCTCCGCTGTAGCATATGGACAAGTATGTCCTTGGTTTCTACTCATAGTATTCATGGCGAAGTTTCTCCTTCGTTAAATTGTTAAATGGTTGGAATTGGAAAATGATACATGTAGTAATTGCTATTAATGTCTTGGGTAATGTGATACTTGGCAATTGTTGTGCTCATGATTAAGCTCTTGCATCATATGCTTTGCACCCATTAATGAAGAAATACATAGAGCATGCTAAAATTTGGTTTGCATATTTGGTTTCTCTAAGGTCTAGATAATTTCTAGTATTGAGTTTGAAGAACAAGGAAGACGATGTAGAGTCTTATAATGTTTTCAATATGTCTTTTATGTGAGTTTTGCTGCACCGGTTCATCCTTATGTTTGTTTCAAATAAGCCTTGCTAGCCTAAACCTTGTATCGAGAGGGAATACTTCTCATGCATCCAAAATAGTTGAGCCAACCACTATGCCATTTGTGTCCACCATACCTACCTACTACATGGTATTTTCCGCCATTCCAAAGTAAATTGCTTGAGTGCTACCTTTAAAATTCCATCATTCACCTTTGCAATATATAGCTCATGGGACAAATAGCTTAAAAACTATTGTGGTATTGAATATGTAATTATACACTTTATCTCTTATTAAGTTGCTTGTTGTGCGATAACCATGTTTACTGGGGACGCCATCAACTTTTCATTGTTGAATTTCATGTGAGTTGCTATGCATGTTCGTCTTGTCTGAAGTAAGGGCGATCTACACTGAGTTGAATGGTTTGAGCATGCATATTGTTAGAGAAGAACATTGGACCGCTAACTAAAGCCATGATCCATGGTGGAAGTTTCAGTTTTGGACAAACATCCTCAAATCTCTAATGAGAAAAGAATTAATTATTGTTGAATGCTTAAAGCATTAAAAGAGGAGTCCATTATCTGTTGTCTATGTTGTCCCGGTATGGATGTCTAAGTTGAGAATAATCAAAAGCGAGAAATCCAAATGCGAGCTTTCTCCTTAGACCTTTGTACAGGCGGCATAGAGGTATCCCTTTGTGATACTTGGTTAAAGCATATGTATTGCGGTGATAATCCAGGTAGTCCAAGCTAATTAGGACAAGGTGCGGGCACTATTAGTACACTATGCATGAGGCTTGCAACTTATAAGATATAATTTACATGATGCATATGCTTTATTACTACCGTTGACAAAATTGTTTCATGTTTTCAAAATCAAAGCTCTAGCACAAATATAGCAATCGATGCTTTTCCTCTATGGAGGACCATTCTTTTACTTTCAATGTTGAGTCAGTTCACCTATTTCTCTCCACCTCAAGAAGCAAACACTTGTGTGAACTGTGCATTGATTCCTACATACTTGCTTATTGCACTTATTATATTACTCTATGTTGACAATATCCATGAGATATACATGTTATAAGTTGAAAGCAACCGCTGAAACATAATCTTCTTTTGTGTTGCTTCAATGCCTTTACTTTGAATTATTGCTTTATGAGTTAACTCTTATGCAAGACTTATTGATGCTTGTCTTGAAGTGCTATTCATGAAAAGTCTTTGCTTTATGATTCACTTGTTTACTCATGTCATATACATTGTTTTGATCGCTGCATTCACTACATATGCTTTACAAATAGTATGATCAAGATTATGATGGCATGTCACTCCAGAAATTATCTGTGTTATCGTTTTACCTGCTCGGGACGAGCAGAACTAAGCTTGGGGATGCTGATACGTCTCCGACGTATCGATAATTTCTTACATTCCATGCCACATTATTGATGTTATCTACATGTTTTATGCACACTTTATGTCATATTCGTGCATTTTCTGGAACTAACCTATTAACAAGATGCCGAAGTGCCGATTCTTTGTTCTGCTGTTTTGGTTTCAGAAATCCTAGTAAGGAAATATTCTCGGAATTGGACGAAATCAAAGCCCAGGGGCCTATTTTTCCACGAAGCTTCCAGAAGTCCGAAGACGAAACGAAGTGGGGCCACAGGGTGCCCAAACCCTAGGGCGGCGCGGCCCCCCCTTGGCCGCGCCGGCCTGTGGTGTGGGGCCCCTGTGCCCCCTCCTGATTTGCCCTTCCGCCTACTTAAAGCCTCCGTGACGAAACCCCCAGTACCGAGAGCCACGATACGGAAAACCTTCCAGAGACGCCGCCAACGCCGATCCCATCTCGGGGGATCCAGGAGATCGCCTCCGGCACCCTGCCGGAGAGGGGAATCATCTCCCCGGAGGACTCTACGCCGCCATGGTCGCCTCTCCGGTGTGATGTGTGAGTAGTCTACCCCTGGACTATGGGTCCATAGCAGTAGCTAGATGGTTGTCTTCTCCCCATTGTGCTATCATTGTCGGATCTTGTGAGCTGCCTAACATGATCAAGATCATCTATCTGTAATTCTATATGTTGCGTTTGTTGGGATCCGATGAATAGAGAATACTTGTTATGTTGATTATCAAAGTTATATCTATGTATTGTTTATGATCTTGCATGCTTTCCGTTACTAGTAGATGCTCTGGCCAAGTAGATGCTTGTAACTCCAAGAGGGAGTATTTATGCTCGATAGTGGGTTCATGCTCGCATTGACACCGGGACGATGACAGAAAGTTCTAAGGTTGTGTTGTGCTGTTGCCACTAGGGATAAAACATTGATGCTATGTCTAAGGATGTAGTTGTTGATTACATTACGCACCATACTTAATGCAATTGTCTGTTGCTTTGCAACTTAATACTGGAGGGGGTTCGGATGATAACCTGAAGGTGGACTTTTTAGGCATAGATGCAGTTGGATGGCGGTCTATGTACTTTGTCGTAATGCCCAATTAAATCTCACTATACTCATCATGATATGTATGTGCATGGTCATGCTCTCTTTATTTGTCAATTGCCCAACTGTAATTTGTTCACCCAACATGCTGTTTGTCTTATGGGAGAGACACCTCTAGTGAACTGTGGACCCCGGTCCAATTCTCTTTACTGAAATACAATCTACTGCAATACTTGTTCTACTGTTTTCTGCAAACAATCATCTTCCACACAATACGGTTAATCCTTTGTTACAGCAAGCCGGTGAGATTGACAACCTCACTGTTTCGTTGGGGCAAAGTACTTTGGTTGTGTTGTGCAGGTTCCACGTTGGCGCCGGAATCCCTGGTGTTGCGCCGCACTACATCCCGCCGCCATCAACCTTCAACGTGCTTCTTGACTCCTACTGGTTCGATAAACCTTGGTTTCTTACTGAGGGAAACTTGCTGCTGTACGCATCACACCTTCCACTTGGGGTTCCCAACGAGCGTGTGCTTTACGCGTCATCAGTCCCCAAATCGAAGATAAACTCAATGCAACTAACAATGCTATGGATAGGCCATGCAATGATCAAGAAAATAATGATCCAAATGTGCAACAAACAAATGAGTTTCTTAGTGCCGCAAAGCTAAAGAAAAAAGAAGTTCCGTCAAAGAATTTGAGGAGAAAGAAAACTTGGCTTGACAAGTTACTCAAGGGGAAGCGCAAGCCAACTAGATTTTCCGCATCCAAAAACAAAGGAGCAAAGGTACATAGCAATTTGTACATGATATGTTCTTACCATTCATTCCGAAAGTGCTTACTATAATTTTCATTGCAGCAAGAAAAGAAATATGATGGTGTAGAGCCTCAAGTAGGAGTGGAGAAGAAAGATGGCAGCGGTAAAGGAGCAAATGTGGAGCTTCATCAGTGTAACCCGATTATGAGTTTCACGGAACTCTTGACAGCTCCCTCATATGGTGTTTATGGTGAAGATATGTTCTAACTTGTCCAAGTTTGCTAGATAGTGTATTGGACATGGTTGACCTTAGTATAGTATTTTGGACAGGGTGACTATAGTATTTTGGATTTTGGGGCTAACTATAGTCTTTTGTGGCCTAAATGTACAAGTAGATTGGCCAAGTTTATGCACTTCAAGGAGTATGTAACAGCAGATTGTTGTGGGATTTCGAAGTGAAATTCCACAAAGTTTGTCTATTGTTCAATTTATATAATGTATGCATCAGGACACCAATCGTGGTCTTTTGTTTCCTGTGCTATAAGGTTAATGTCATTACACTTGTTCTGCCTACTCAATGGTTACTTCCTGAGATTTCATTTCCTAACCTGCATGGTGGGTAACTGCGTTCTGAGTTTGGACTGGTTCTTATAAGTAAATATCTGTCTGGTATATGTACTGCAATACTTCCTTGCAGTTTGTTATGTTACGTCAATTGCATGTTTTTTTTTCCTTTAGAAACTAGCTACCTTTGATCTTAATTGCTGGAACCAACAAAATATTGGCCTGCCTAGCACAACATTAGTGCAATTATTATTGTTTGAGAGCTATCTGCTCATTCTCTCGTTATATGTAGTTGTCTGTAGTTCATTTGCCTCTACATAACTGAAATTGCAATTCCTGTGTAAAACTTGCTGCTCCTCCTTGCATTGTTCCTGTTGAGCTCTGGGATTGATGAACGGAGCAGACTGAGGAGGGAGGATGGGGCCGTCGCGGTGGCCAGAGGGCAGGCGCTGGATGGGATTCGGCCGGAGTGAGCCGGAGGTGCTAGCCATCGGCGCCGGATGGGAGAGGCGGAGCGAGCACAGGATGAAGGGAGGCAGGTCGGAAAGAACCTCGCGCTCTCACGGCGGCAGCGGGCGGCGGGAGCGGGCGACGGCGGCGGGCGGCTGCGGCGGGCGACGGCGCGGCGGGCGGCGGCGGCGGGCGGCGGGCGGCGGCGGCGAGCGGAGGCAGTGCTCTGCCCTGGAGGAGCCGCGCGTCGTTCTTTTTCCTGTGAGGAGATGAAGTGGGCTGTTGACTGAGTGCTGACCAGATACTTTTCGTTCTATCCATTGGATGAGATTTGAGCGGCTGATCCGGTGCCTCAAGGCGCTGCGTGCCTTGCTTAAGGCGAGGCACCGGATCTCAGTCCGAGGATGGGTGACCGACCGGGAAGTTTGACCACGGGCAAGTAATTTGACTAGAGATTAAGTGTAGTTAGAGACTAATGGAAATATTAGAAATTCCGAAAAAAAATATAAAAAGGGAGTAAAAAATAATTAGAAAAAAATGGATTAAAAAATTTAAACGAAATAGCTTTTAGTACCGGTTCGTGTTACGAACCGATACCAAAGGTCTCCAGCACAGCGGGCTCCTCCGTGCCCACGTGGAGGCACTTTTAGCCGGTACTAAAGGCCCTTTGGAACCGGTATTAAAGGGAGGTTTCTCTACTAGTGAGGCTGAGGCACGACCCTTTTCGACAAATAAAAAAATAAACATTATCAGAAGTATAACATGTAAAGTTTGACGAGAATTTTAGAAAAAAATAATATTTGCACAACATATCTATGCAGTTGTATAATTGTTGCTAGTTTTTTTCTATAAAAATAGTTAAAACTTCACACGGTTTAACTTTTGTGCTTGACCTAGTTCTCTTGGGCTGCTGTCCACCCTACCCCTTCTAAGAGAGTTCTCGGGGTTAAAAACAAGAAGTACTCCGTACATTGCACTTACAATCCCTAGCTGAACAGCTCGTAAACCTCTACGACGTCTTGAAATCTGTGCTGGGGCTTCCCATGATCAGAAGACTGAGGAGTGCTGTTTGAATTTCGATACTCAGTTTCGTGTACATGATCTACGTAGGTCACCTGAAAACAGGGCAACAGGACCGAGAACGAGTAGTTATATACTCAGTTTGTCCGTAGCACAGATCCGAGGTTTCGAACTAATATGTCAGACATGAGGTCACCACACATGCGTCCGTACGCTCGCTCTCGTCGCATGCTAGCTTGCCGCCTCAGTTCGTGTGTATATATACCCTCGCATCGATCCATGCCAATCCCATCGAGCTCAGCACGGGACGTACTCCAGTTCGAAGTCATCGATCAGGTTCCTGTCCGATCCCGGCCGGCAGCTGCAAGTACAGTACACATTGCGAGGACGACAACAAGGGCATCGAGATGAGGCCGTCGATCGTGCTGTTCGGCGACTCGATCACGGAGGAGTCGTTCGGGGAGGGCGGCTGGGGCGCGCACCTGGCCAACCACTACTCCCGCTCCGCCGACGTCGTCCTCCGCGGCTACAGCGGCTACAACACGCGCTGGGCCTCTCTCGTCGCCGGCCGCGCCATCTCCAGCATCTCAGGCGCCGTCGCCGCCGTCACCGTCCTCTTCGGCGCCAACGACGCGTCCCTCCCCGACAGGGCCAGCGCCTTCCAGCACGTGCCCCTCCCGGAGTATAGGGACAACCTACGCGCCATCTGCGCCATGCTCCGCGCGCGCTGGCCGTCGGCGGCGGTCATCCTCATCACGCCGCCCCCCGTCAACGAACGCGGCCGCGTCCGGTACCCCTACGGCGGCGACATGTCCGGTCTGCCCGAGCGGACCAACGAGGTTACGGGACGGTACGCCCGCGCGTGCATGGAGGTGGCGAGGCAGGCCGGGCTTCGGGTCATCGACATCTGGTCCAGGATGCAGAAGTTTCCCGGCTGGGAGACGTCCTTCCTCAGGTACGCCGCCGACCGCCGTAGGCATCGCGACACGACAAGACGCGCCGCTCTGTCTCTTATGCATGCGAGTTGTTTATTGACCCTCTCTCTATCCATGGTGTACGTACGTTTCCGCGCAGGGACGACGGGCTGCACCTGACGCCGCTGGGGAACCGGCTGCTGTTCGAGGAGGTGGTGTTCGCGCTGAGAGACGCCAATTTGAGTTTGGAGGTGCTGCCGGCTGACCTGCCGCTCTGCAGCGACATCGACCCCAACGACGCCGTCAAGTACTTCCAGGAGTGACGACGAGATTCCACAATCTGCTCGGCCGGGATATTCCCTTCTTTATATTTCTACACAAGATGATCATCGTGCTGGATTCGTTTGTTTGTATGCATTCGTTTTAGGGGCTGTTGTATTGTATGCATTCGTCATTTGTTAAAGGATTGTGGAATAAAGACTTGGGGCCGGAACCAAGAAATTCATCTCTGATTTAGAGAATAACCTTGTTTGGCTGCCACGAAAGAATACAATTGAAAATTTCATCTCATGCCCATATCATGTCCTTAAATTTGCCGAATAAAATGATGTCCTTAATTTCTTTCATTTTATTTATGCAAGATAAAGTAAAATAATTTCATCGATTTTATATTATTTCTACGAAATAAAATAAAATAATGGATGCCAAACACGCTCTAATAGTTCTTCGCAAATTTATACTACCTCAGGAGCAGTCTGTAATTTTAGGAGTGTCGTGCCAGAAGATTTGGCTTGCCGATCAAATGAGTTTTGGTTTCGTCGCTTTGATGTGGCGACGGAAGGGAGTTCTATATTTCTCAGTGCAAGGGAGCGTTGTTGGGCTCTAGTATGAAAACTGGGCCTGCAGTGCATATATGCATCTAGGAAAACAACTATAGCCCAAACTTTTTTTGATAAAGGAAATATATTAATATTGCAACGATACCAACTACACTTAGCCTCCAACAATGCAACACCCTAATAGCACTGGGATGCACACGTTCTTAAAAAGAAGAAGAAGCTAAAAAGAAAAATCCCGCTAGAGTGATCTATTCTTCGTACTACAATCACCACCAAGCCAACAACTGAAGTCCAAATTCTTTAAAAGCCCTCCAAGGAGACAGTGCACACGCGTTGTTGTCGCTCAATCATAGATCTTAGTTTTTACCCTGAAAACAGTTCCCGTTCTCAAAATAATATCTTCAACAAGGCCATTACTAGACACAACCAATTAAGTCTAGACCTTGGATTTTCACCTTCAAAGGTTAGCCTATGAACTTCCCATATGATATTTCCCTCACTTGCAACCTCTACTATGATTCTTGAATCACCACTCCAATTTCTCATCACCGCAAAGACTCGAACCACCATTACTAGCTTCCGGTCTCGGCTTCCATGACATTCTCGGTCTCTGACTTCACCATGGAACGAAACATGTCCCAAGATGGCAACATATAGCAGTGCTTAGCACCGCTCTCTCCTGAAACCAAACGATCGGAAACAACATGGTTGCGCCTGACCGAATCCCACTCGACCCAGCAATATCTAGGCATGACACGTCCAATGGAATTTGTCGGCGGGGCCTTCCAAAACTCGACACTCCAGGCAGATCAAAGGGGACGAACATCAAAAGGATCTTCCTCTTGGTGCAAGAGGAACCCCAAGACTGCCACCATTATTTAGCCGAGCCAGCGGCCCCCATGCTGCCACTCGTCGCTTGACCCCCTCCGGCAGAAGAGGAGGCAAGCGAACGCATGAAACACACACTCGCACTAGCCAACTGGTCTTCGCTCCAAGCTAGATGCCTAGCACAACACCGCTGCAAGGCCGGCGGCGTGCACCACACCCCCTCCCCACGCACCTCGAGATTTTAAAAACTAGAGCAAAAAAGAACATTGATTCTAGTTGGCCTCCCGTTTCTAGTGTCCATCGACAACGATCACATGGTTTCTACTGAGGATCACAGGGGGAGGCTATATCGTCCGCTCCAGTGCGTGCGGGAATAACGCACGTAGGTAGCGACTCCCTCCTGGGCCACTCCCAAAATGGTCCAATAACATGTATATTTCCTTTTTCTTAAATTCAAACATTTTAAAATAGAATAAAATTTAAATTTGACCAAAAAATTAAAATTTGGGAAACTTTTAAATATAAACATTTTCTAAAATCTAAACATTCTTAAAATTCGAATACATTTTAAATTTGGAAAATATTTAATTTTGAAAAATATATATTATGAAAATTTTAAATTTGAACAATTTTTAGTATGAACATTCTTTTTAGTTTGAGCATTTATAAAATCAGAGCATATCCAAAAATTTGAAAATCCCATAAAAACTACATAAGACTGAAAAAAACAGAAAAAACATCAAAAAATATAGAACCAGAAGAACGCCAAACTTCAGAAAAAAGAGAAAACCTGGAGAAAGTTGGACCTAACTAGCTAGTTGGCTGGCCCAATGAAACGCCCGCTCTAGCGGGGCTAGCGCGTATTCCCATCACATGGGGCGCGTTTGGTTGCTTGCAGCTAATTCCTGCACCACTAGCGCAGCGGGAAGGAGCCCCCTGCGCGTTCAAGACGGGCCATGGGCCATAAAAGCGACTTTGTTTGGTGGCTTGCACAGAGAATTTTCGACCCCGTGGAGATTTGGGCTTTGGCCGTTTGGTAGGTCGGTTTTCAGGCCTTGTAGTAGCCCAGAACGTCGCCCTTGTTGTTTGGTTGCAACCCATATTATCCAGTATTGGTAACATCTTCCTTTCAGTGGTGAGGTTACCAGCGATCAACAGCACAAGTAAGAACACAACCATAGAAATCATAGACGCCACAAGTTCACGACACAACATTTTGCAGACACGATCATAGTTCTAGACACGGCAGACAGGATCATAGTTCAACACACTAGACACAAACAGCAACTAGACACGACATGGTACCAGGTTAGCTTCAGACATGATGCTCGGAGACGAAGCACCTGGTGTCATCGTCATGGTACGAGCACATGCTCACCACCTCAGTGCATGTGTGGTCGAAGATGACCACACTGTACTCCAAGGAGGCCACCTTCCTGAAGGTGACGAACTGGCCTACCTTGAGCTGATGGGCGACGGCGAAGGTCGTCCATCCCTGGTCGATGAATGCGTCATTGCCTTCTCTCCTCATAGTCATCCTCCAGTTGCATTCGCTGTTGGTGGTGACGATGATGTTGGAAGGGATTTCTCCGAACCACTTAACGAACGCTTTAGGGATCATGAGCTAGCTGAAGGTGGGCTTGAAGATGATTTTGAGGAAGTGGTCCGGCCCTGCCTCCTCTTGGAAGTAGCTGATGACCCACAAGTATAGGGGATCGCAACAGTCTTCGAGGGAAGTAAAACCCAATTTATTGATTCGACACAAGGGGAGCCAAAGAATATTTGTAAGCCTTAACAGCGGAGTTGTCAATTCAGCTGCACCTGGAAACAGACTTGCTCGCAAGAGTTTATCAGTAGCAACAGTTTTAAAGCAGTAGCAGTAGTGAAATATCAGCAGCAGTGTAGCAAAGACAACAGTAGTGATTATAGTAAACAACAGGATTAAAATACTGTAGGCACAGGGATGGATGAACGGGCGCTGCATGGATAAGAGAACTCATGTAACAATCAAGGTAGGGCATTTGCAGATAGTAATAAAAAAGTATCCAAGTACTAAATAACCATAGGCATGTGTTCCATATATAGTCGTACGTGCTCGCAATGAGAAACTTGCACAACATCTTCTGTCCTACCAGCCGGTGGCAGCCGGGCCTCTAGGGATTCTACTGGTAATTAAGGTACTCCTTTTAATAGAGCACCGGAGCAAAGCATTAACACTCCGTAAACACATGTGATCCTCATATCACCGCCTTCCCCTCCGGTTGTCCCAATTTCTGTCACTTTGGGGCCTCGGGTTCCGGACAACAATATGTGTATACAACTTGCAAGTAAGATCATAAAACAATGAATATCATCATGAAACAATAACATGTTCAGATCTGAGATCATGGCACTCGGGCCCTAGTGACAAGCATTAAGCATAACAAGTTGCAACAATATCATAAAAGTACCAACAACGGATACTAGGCACTATGCCCTAACAATCTTATGACTATTACATGATCAATCTCATCCAATCCCTACCATCCCCTTTAGCCTACAGCGGGGGAATTACTCACACATGGATGGGGGAAGCATGGCTGGTTGATGGAGAGGCGTCGGTGGTGACGGTGGCGATGATCTCCTCCAATTCCCCGTCCCGGCGGAGTGCCAGAACGGAGTTTCTGGTCCCGAGATGGAGTTTCGCGATGGCGGCGGTGTTCTGGATGTCTTCTGGCAATTTCGTCTATCCCCCGTGCGTTTTTAGGTCGAAACACTTAAGTAGTCGAAAGGGGGGCGTCGGAGGCTGGCCGAGGCGCCGCCACCATAGGCCGGCGCGGCCCAGGGGCCCACCGCGCCGCCTTGTGGGGTGGGCGCCTCGTGGCCACCCCCCTTCTGGTCTTCTGGCTCCGTTAATCTTCTGTGAAAATAGGCCCATTGGAATTAATCCCGGGGATTTTTCCTGAAAGTTGAGTTTCTGCACAAAAACATGACACCATGGCAATTCTGCTGAAAACAGCGTTAGTCCGTGTTAGTTGTATCCAAAATACACTAATTAGAGGCAAAACAATAGCAAAAGTGTTCGGAAAAGTAGATACGTTTTGGACGTATCAACTCCCCCAAGCTTAGCTTATTGCTTGTCCTCAAGCAATTCAATTAACAACTGAGTGCGATAAAAGAACTTTCACGAACACATTTGCTCATATGATGTAAATATTCTCATGATATGGACAAGTACTTAGGTAATTCATAATAATATACATGCAAATAAAGTCATCTAATACCTATGTCAATCATGGAAAAAGGTACCAACGAATTAATAATAAGCATCATGAATCATGTCTATCAACAAGATTGCAATGTTCATAAAAGGATATGATAAAGTGGTATCTCGCTTGCCCGTATTTGTACAGCAAAACATAAATGCCCGAGCACCTTCGAAGTTCATGGAAAGACTGGAAGTAGAGATTATCAAAGATAAAAGCATCAAAGTTATACCACAGCTGATCATATTTTGGGACAAGCATATTATACTAAGAATGACAGTTGTGCTCTCAAGAAAGTACTCAAAGAAAGGATGGTGACTCAGCATAAAAGTAAAAGATTGGCCCTTCGCAGAGGGAAGTAGGGATTAACATGTGCTAGAGCTTTTCATTTTTCTAAAGACAGAAGTAAAATTATTTTGAGAGGTGTTTGTTGTTGTCAACGAATGATAGTGGGCACTCTAACTACCTCGTCAACCAGACTTTCAAGAGCGGCTCCCATGAAGGACGTTACCTCTACCCGCAAGGTAGATCATCCTTCTTCCCTTTTGTTTACACATGTATTTTAGTTTCATTATGGTTGACACTCCCCCCAACCTTTGCTTACACAAGCCATGGCTAACCGAATCCTCGGGTGCCCTCCAACATTCTCATACCATGGAGGAGTGTCTATTTGCAATTTAAGTTGCTTACTGATAAATCAGGGCAAAGCATGTGAAGAGAATTATTGATGAAAGTTAATTAATTGGGGCTGGTGACAAGGTATTAACTTGTCAATGCCTACGGATTGTAGACTAGGGTTTAGTTAGATGTAGAGGGCAAGTAGATCTCGAAGGTTTCAGCCGAAAAGTACTCGACGAATATAAAACTAGGGTTGTGTTGACAGTAATTTCGATTCTCTCTTTGTCCCTCGACTCCCCCTTATATAGGAGGCGGAGCCGAGGGATTCGTGATACACAAGTTTACAGAGTCCGGGAGGGTTTCCAACTCATCCCGCAAGATTACAAACGATGACTCCTATTACAACTCTAGCTTTCCTTAATAACAACTTGGGCTTCCGATTCTTCTTATTCTTCGGGTCGTGGGCCTTCAGTAAACCCCGGGTACCATCTTCGGCAGGCCCATTAGGGATGCCTATGTGAGTAGCCCCCGAGATTTTGCTTGAATCGTAGAGTCAGGGAAAATCTCCACCTTTATATTTATTCGACAACTCTAAACTTTCGCACATATCTATGCATACAAGTTTCTATATTGTACAGGGATAATGGTAATTGGGGCTTGTTCATCTGACGGATCAGGTACTAGTTAACTGCTCTAGTGGCAATCCGCAAAAACCTACTTCAAGATCATGTCCCTGGACATGATCTCGGGATACTGGTGCAAACTTCGACAGGTGCCGCTTAAGGTCTTACCATTCTGTCGAGTCCCAGTCATATTTATCGGGTACCTAACGCGTCCGTTAGGATTTTTCTTCGTATCTGTTGATACGGAAAAAGGTAGCAAACCGACGTCAGAGACGGCGCCACGCCGCACAGAACGGATCCGGGGTCTTACCTTCGCAAATTTTGCGGCATTCAGAGATTTATTCGCAACTTTGGCGCTCTGAGAATATATTGTCGAGTGCTTATTCGGCTGTTGGAATAGCACATTTTATTGAGTCAACGGATGACTTATATTGCTCTCCCGATGGGAGTATATGCAGAGTTATTTGTATAACTCGAAATATACTCACTTCCTCTTTCTTTTTCTTTCTTCTCTCTTTTTTTTTTAATAATTTCATCGGGCACGCGAACAACGTTCCCGATGGGAGTAGCCCCCGAGGCTACAGCCAAGGACTTGTGCTTGGGTGTAGGCTCCACGCCTTATGCCGCTATATTTTCTTTCTCTCGGGTGCGTGAACAGCGCTCCCGATGGGAGTAACCCCCGAGGCTATGAGCAAATACTTGTATTTGATCATAGACTCTCGCCATTTCTTATTTTGACTTTCTCAACCTTTTCATTTTTCCCAAAGTCGCCCCCGAGCATTTGGGCAAAAACTTGTATTTGTTCAAAAGCTCTCGAAACAATCTTATGCTGTCGCCATTCTTCCCAAGCTTCATAACCGAGATTTTCTTTTACCAAGGTGACATTACTGCTGATGACAGCCACGACCAATGTATCTGGAAATCGCGAGATGTTCTCTCTCACTGCCTTGCGGGCCCAAACTCCGCATCATATTTCCACGTCGTGCAAGTGGGGGACACACGTCCTCCGCTTTTCCTGGCGCAAGTACTGTAGTTGCTGCACTTTCTCGTCTATATGAAATTACCGTTTACCCCTTGTCCACGTGTACACCATCTGTGGCGTAATCTGTTAATCCAACGGCGTGAAGGTTCACCGCACCTCTATATAAGGGCGTCGTCTTCCTCCTCTAGTCCTTTCGCTCGCGCCGCTCCTCCGTTCTCCTCTGTCAAAAAATCCTCCCTTGCGCCGCAAAGCTCTTGAGCTCAACCATACTCGCACCTTGCTCCGGCGCCATTGTTGATGCCTCCGCGTAAACTCACCAGGCATAGCACACCTGAATCGAAGATGGCGACTGAAGATCTAGCGAACACAGAGTGGGAGAGATCCAAAATCTCCTCACAAGACATCAACCTGCTGAAGAAACTGGGGATCAGCAAGAAGCAGGACGCGGTTCGCTTCCCTAGTGAAGAAAGCTACCCAACCCCTCCCATGGAGTATCGGGTTAGTTTCGTTGATCAACTCATCCGTGGCCTCTCTGTCCCCATTCACCCTTTTTTTCGGGGGTTGCTTTTCGTTTATGGACTGCAACTTCATCACCTCACACCCAATTCCATCCTCCACATTTCCATTTTCATCACCCTCTGCGAAGCCTTCCTTGGCATCCAGCCTAACTGGGTGCTATGGAAGCGCATTTTCTTTTGTCGCCGCAATGGTTCTCCCAATGTTACTTATAATATAGGCGGCGTTGTTATATGTGTTCGCCCCGATGTCGAGTATTTCGACGTCAAATTCCCTGACTCAATTCAAGGATGGCGCAATAAGTGGCTGTACATCCATGAGGAGAACCATGGATGTGCTGAAGACAATATTCCTCCTTTTGACGGTGCCGAGAAAATCCACCGCCGCCGTTCCTGGGATGCAGAAGCTACCGAAGAAGAAAAAACGGCGACGGAAGCACTGATGACCCGCATTCGCGAGCTGCAAAACACCCGTGGCCAAGAACTATCGGGTATTCAAATCACGGCATATTTCCTTAGAATCAGAGTGCAGCCTCTGCAGGCTCGCAAGAATCCTCTCTGGAAGTATACTGGCGATAATGATGTGGATTGCCTGTCGGTGGATTTATCGGTCAAGGACTTAGAAAAGCTTGTCCGAAAAATTTCCTCCCTTAGCAAAAAAGATCCTGTTCCGTCCTCTTGTCGGGTAAAACCATATAGCGCCGCCAATGCGCTCCCCAAGGTAACTTTTTATCGACTCTCTATTTTTGTTTGACATCTTTTGCATAACTGCTTTACTGATATCCCTCTTTTCTTTATACAGAACCATCCAAACATTGCCTCTCTTCCTCCCCTTCCTGAAGGTGGGGAAGTCGAAGAACGAGCCGTTGTCGATGATGATAACCAAGATGCTCCTGGCGCTGATAGTGAACCCGCAGGTTCTCGAAAATCTGCGGGATCTTCTGAAAAGGAAGCTGAATCCGAGGATACTACCTCGGTACACTCTCCTCCTCCCGCTGTATCTCCAAAGAACAAAAGGAAGAGGACTGATGTCGAAGATTCCGGCACTTCCAAAGCCGAAGAAACTGATCCTTCACGTCGGAAGGCAGCTTTCGATCCATACCTGGAAGCCCTCGTCAGTTCGTAAGTCATTTTTTTGTTTCTTATTGTTTTGCTACTTGAAGATCTTTGTCTATCTTGTTTCTTATCTTGTCGTCATTTCATCGTAGTGATGACGAGGAAGAAATGCCAGCTCTTGATGCGACTGCTCGAACGAGTACGTCGCATACTCTAGTTGTTTCTGAGGTGCACGTTGAAGGAGAGGAATCTTCGCCTCCTCAACAAAACACCGACGCACCTACTCCTCCTGCAGGCCCTCTTGTCCCTTCACCAAAAAGGGCGAGAGTTGAATCAATTACACAGCCTACCCTACAATTGGGTGGCTCCTCGACTCCTCTTCTGGATGATGTAAGTTCTTGAATATTTTCTGATGCCGCCGATGTTTTTTCTATGTACTTTATTTTGTGCTATCACCCTTTATTCCGTACCGACGCTTTCTTTCTCTCTCTTTCTTTTAACAGCCTTTGATTAAGGAATTCATCTGTTTCGGTGCCCAATTTGTTGGGTACCGTGACTATGCCAGTAAAGCTGAAGGTAATGCCTTGCTGCTTCTTTTTGCCCTTGCCTTCTTACTCCTTTGTTGTCGATGTTTTTAACTAAATTTAACTTTCTTGGCAGAAAAATTGGCGGAGGTCAACGAGCGTGCCAGTACACTTGCTCAAAAATTAGAGCAAAGTGAAGAGGCTCGTAAGAAGGCCGAATCAGATGCTATTCAAGCTAGAGCAGAGGCTGACAAGGCCAAGGCCGATGCTGCTGGTGTCGAAGATCTTAAGAAGAAACTTCACGATGCCGAAACTTCGCTGAGCGAGCATATAGCCGCACAATCTGCTCGCGAGGAAGCGATTATTAAACGCCTAAGGTCGCAAAACCGTCGCTTTGTCAGTAAGTATCTGAACCACTTCGCATCCTTTGGACTTTCTTTCCTTCACTCGTTTGGTGATCAATAAGTTTTTATCTTGACAGATAAAACATAACTTGAAGATCCCGACAATGATCCTCTCCTTGACGCCCTTTCGTTCCTTGAGTTTCATGGAACAGAAGCACGCGAGGGCATTGATCAAGCTAAAGCAGGGCTGTCGCGACTCTTCCCCTACTTCTTCCCGAAGAAAGAGGAACCCGCAACTTTCCTTGCTCTTGCCAAGTGCTTTAATCCGCCAGAAGATCTTGGGCTGAAGGTGCGCCAGGAAAATATGAAGGTCGCTGTTGAAAGCACTGTCGCCCTTGTTGCCGACAGCCAGCAAAACATCGACTGGACCAAAGTTGGCGACACACAGGAGATGGAGACTACGAAGTGGGGATTGATGCGTGCAATTAACACACGTCCGTTGGGAACCCCAAGAGGAAGGTGTGATGCAGACAGTAGCAAGTTTTCCCTCAGAAAGAAACCAAGGTTTATCGAACCAGGAGGAGCCAAGAAGCACGTTGAAGGTTGATGGCGGCGAAGTATAGTGCGGCGCAACACCAGGGATTCCGGCGCCAACGTGGAACCTGCACAACACAACCAAAGTACTTTGCCCCAACGAAACAGTGAGGTTGTCAATCTCACCGGCTTGCTGTAACAAAGGATTAACCGTATTGTGTGGATGATGATTGTTTGCAGAAAATAGTAGAACAAGTATTGCAGTAGATTGTATTTAATGTAAAAGAATGGACCGGGGTCCACAGTTCACTAGAGGTGTCTCTCCCATAAGATAAATAGCATGTTGGGTGAACAAATTACAGTCGGGCAATTGACAAATAGAGAGGGCATGACAATGCACATACATGATATGATAAGTATAGTGAGATTTAATTGGGCATTACGACAAAGTACATAGACCGCTATCCAGCATGCATCTATGCCTAAAAAGTCCACCTTCAGGTTATCATCCGAACCCCTTCCAGTATTAAGTTGCAAACAACAGACAATTGCATTAAGTATGGTGCGTAATGTAATCAATAACTACATCCTCGGACATAGCATCAATATTTTATCCCTAGTGGCAACAGCACATCCACAACCTTAGAACTTTTTGTCACTGTCCCAGATTTAATGGAGGCATGAACCCACTATCGAGCATAAATACTCCCTCTTGGAGTTAAGAGCAAAAACTTGGCCAGAGCCTCTACTAATAACGGAGAGCATGCAAGATCATAAACAACACATAGGTAATAGATTGATAATCAACATAACATAGTATTCTCTATCCATCGGATCCCGGCAAACACAACATATAGCTTTACAGATAGATGATCTTGATCATGTTAGGCAGCTCACAAGATCCAACAATGGAGCACATAAGGAGAAGACGACCATCTAGCTACTGCTATGGACCCATAGTCCAGGGGTGAACTACTCACTCATCACTCCGGAGGCGACCATGGCGGTGAAGAGTCCTCCGGGAGATGATTCCCCTCTCCGGCAAGGTGCCGGAGGCGATCTCCTGAATCCCCCGAGATGGGATTGGCGGCGGCGCCTCAGTAAGGTTTTCCGTATCGTGGCTCTCGGTACTGGGGGTTTCGCGACGGAGGCTTTAAGTAGGCGGAAGGGCAGGTCAAGAGGCGACACGAGGGCCCCACACAACAGGCCGGCGCGGCCAAGGCCCAGGCCGCGCCGCCCTAGTGTGGCGCCACCTCGTGGCCCCACTTCTTATCCCCTCCGGTCTTCTGGAAGCTTCGTGCAAAAATAGGCCCCTGGGCGTTGATTTCGTCCAATTCCGAGAATATTTCCTATGTAGGATTTCTGAAACCAAAAACAACAGAAAACAGCAACTGGCTCTTCGGCATCTCGTTAATAGGTTAGTGCCGGAAAATGCATAAATATGACATAAAGTATGCATAAAACATGTAGATATCATCAATAATGTGGCATGGAACATAAGAAATTATCGATACGTCGGAGACGTATCAGCATCCCCAAGCTTAGTTCCTGCTCGTCCCGAGCAGGTAAACGATAACAAAGATAATTTCTGGAGTGACATGCCATCATAACCTTGATCATACTATTGTAAGCATATGTAATGAATGCAGCGATCAAAACAATGGTAATGACATGAGTAAACAAATGAATCATAAAGCAAAGACTTTTCATGAATAGTACTTCAAGACAAGCATCAATAAGTCTTGCATAAGAGTTAACTCATAAAGCAATAAATTAAAGTAAAGGTATTGAAGCAACACAAAGGAAGGTTAAGTTTCAGCGGTTGCTTTCAACTTATAACATGTATATCTCATGGATATTGTCAATGTAAAGTAATATAACAAGTGCAATATGCAAGTATGTAGGAATCAATGCACAGTTCACACAAGTGTTTGCTTCTTGAGGTGGAGAGAAATAGGTGAACTGACTCAACATAAAAGTAAAAGAAAGGTCCTTCAAAGAGGAAAGCATCGATTGCTATATTTGTGCTAGAGCTTTTATTTTGAAAACATGAAACAATTTTGTCAACGGTAGTAATAAGGCATATGTATCATGTAAATTATATCTTACAAGTTGCAAGCCTCATGCATAGTGTACTAATAGTGCCCGCACCTTGTCCTAATTAGCTTGGATTAACACGGATTATCATTGCATAACATATGTTTCAACCAAGTGTCACAAAGGGGTACCTCTATGCCGCCTGTACAAGGGTCTAAGGAGAAAGTTCGCATTGGATTTCTCGCTTTTGATCATTCTTCAACTTAGACACCCATACCGGGACAACATAGACAACAGATAATGGACTCCTCTTTTAATGCTTAAGCATTCAACAGTTAATATTCTCATAAGAGATTGAGGTTTTATGTCCAAACTGAAACTTCCACCATGATTCATGGCTTTAGTTAGCGGCCCAATGTTCTTCTCTAACAGTATGCATACTCAAACCATTTGATTGTGAAAACCGCCCTTACTTCAGACAAGACGAACATGCATAGCAATTCACATGATATTCAACAAAGTGTTGATGGCGTCCCCAGGAGCATGGTTATCGCACAACAAGCAACTTAATAAGAGATAAAGTGCATAAGTACATATTCAATACCACAATAGTTTTTAAGGCTATTTTGTCCCATGAGCTATATATTGCAAAGGCGAATGATGGAAATTTAAAGGTAGCACTCAAGCAATTTACTTTGGAATGGCGGAGAAATACCATGTAGTAGGTAGGTATGGTGGACACAAATGGCATAGTGGTTGGCTCAAGGATTTTGGATGCATGAGAAGTATTCCCTCTCGATACAAGGTTTAGGCTAGCAAGGTTATTTGAAACAAACACAAGGATGAACCGGTGCAGCAAAACTCACATAAAAGACATATTGTAAACATTATAAGACTCTACACCGTCTTCCTTGTTGTTCAAAACTCAATACTAGAAATTATCTAGACTTTAGAGAGACCAAATATGCAAACCAAATTTTAGCAAGCTCTATGTATTTCTTCATTAATGGGTGCAAAGTATATGATGCAAGAGCTTAAACATGAGCACAACAGTTGCCAAGTATCAAATTATTCAAGACATTTTAGAATTACTACATGTAGCATTTCCCGATTCCAACCATATAACAATTTAACGAAGAAGATTCAACCTTCGCCATGAATACTATGAGTAAAGCCTAAGGACATATTTGTCCATATGCAACAGCGGAGCGTGTCTCTCTCCCACACAATGAATGCTAGGATCTATTTTATTCAAACAAAAACAAACCGACACTCCAAGCAAAGCACATAAGATGTGATGGAATAAAAATATAGTTTCAGGGGAGGAACCTGATAATGTTGTCGATGAAGAAGGGGATGCCTTGGGCATCCCCAAGCATAGACGCTTGAGTCTTCTTAAAATATGCAGGGGTGAACCACCGGGGCATCCCCAAGCTTAGAGCTTTCACTCTTCTTGATCATATTGCATCATTTCCCTCTCTTGATCCTTGAGAACTTCCTCCACACCAAACTCACAACAACTCATTAGAGGGTTAGTGCACAATAAAAATTTACATGTTCAGAGGTGACATAATCATTCTTAACACTTCTGGACATTGCACAAAGCTACTGGACATTAATGGATCAAAGAAATTCATCCAACATAGCAAAAGAGGCAATGCGAAATAAAAGGCAGAATCTGTCAAAACAGAACAGTTCGTAAAGACGAATTTTAAAGTGGCACCAGACTTGCTCAGATGAAAATGCCCAAATTGAATGAAAGTTGCGTACATATCTGAGGATCACGCACGTAAATTGGCATAATTTTCTGAGTTACCTACAGAGAATTAGGCCCAGATTCGTGACAGCAAAGAAATCTGTTTCTGCGCAGTAATCCAAATCTAGCATGAACCTTACTATCAATGACTTTACTTGGCACAACAATGCACAAAACTAAGATAAGAAGAGGTTGCTACAGTAGTAAACAACTTCCAAGACTCAAATATAAAATAAAAGTACTGTAGTAAAAACATGGGTTGTCTCCCATAAGCGCTTTTCTTTAACGCCTTTCAGCTAGGCGCAGAAAGTGTGTATCAAGTGTTATCAAGAGATGAAGCATCAACATTACCTTGGGTGTTGGGAGTTGCCTCAACAATGCATGTTATCTTATCTATGTAAGTTTCAGAGGTTCCCTTTTCATTACTCTTAGGCTTGCTATTCTCATTAAACAAATTTTCAGGAACAATCCAGTCATAATTCTTTTCTAGTGCCTCGAACATTCCTGCGAGCTTGCAAGGTATTGATGTCTTAATATCCCCTACATCATTAATATTATTAGTGTACCTTACTCTCTCCATATCCATCTTTTCAAGGATACTAACAAAATTGGTATAAGAGCCAAGCATATTGTATTTGATAAAGACCTTTCTAGCCTCTCTTGCTACACCACCAAATTCTTTAAGAAGGGTTTCTAAAACAAAATCTTTCTTTTCCCCTTCTTCCATATCACCAAGTGTGAGAAACATGTGTTGGATTATAGGATTAAGATTAACAAATTTAGTTTCCAACATGTGAACTAAAGAAGCAGCAGCAATTTCATAAGTAGGAGCAAGTTCTACCAAGTGTCTATCTTCAAAATCTTCAGCTTTACTAACATGAGTGAAAAAATCTTCTATATTATCTCTTCCAATGATAGACCCACGTCCTACCGGTATGTCTTTTAGAGTGTACTTAGGAGGAAACATGATGAAATAAACAAGAGGTAAATAAAGTAAATGCAAGTAACTAATTTTTTTGTGTTTTTGATATGGAGAACAAGACAGTAAATAAAGTAAAGCTAGCAACTAATTTTTTGTGTGTTTTGTTTAAGTGCAGCAAACAAAGTAGTAAATAAAATAAAGCAAGACAAAAACAAAGTAAAGAGATTGGATTGTGGAGACTCCCCTTGCAGCGTGTCTTGATCTCCCCGGCAACGGCGCCAGAAAAAGTGCTTGATGCGTGCAATTAACACACGTCCGTTGGGAACCCCAAGAGGAAGGTGTGATGCAGACAGTAGCAAGTTTTCCCTCAGAAAGAAACCAAGGTTTATCGAACCAGGAGGAGCCAAGAAGCACGTTGAAGGTTGATGGCGGCGAAGTATAGTGCGGCGCAACACCAGGGATTCCGGCGCCAACGTGGAACCTGCACAACACAACCAAAGTACTTTGCCCCAACGAAATAGTGAGGTTGTCAATCTCACCGGCTTGCTGTAACAAAGGATTAACCGTATTGTGTGGATGATGATTGTTTGCAGAAAACAGTAGAACAAGTATTGCAGTAGATTGTATTTAATGTAAAAGAATGGACCGGGGTCCACAGTTCACTAGAGGTGTCTCTCCCATAAGATAAATAGCATGTTGGGTGAACAAATTACAGTCGGGCAATTGACAAATAGAGAGGGCATGACAATGCACATACATGATATGATAAGTATAGTGAGATTTAATTGGGCATTACGACAAAGTACATAGACCGCTATCCAGCATGCATCTATGCCTAAAAAGTCCACCTTCAGGTTATCATCCGAACCCCTTCCAGTATTAAGTTGCAAACAACAGACAATTGCATTAAGTATGGTGCGTAATGTAATCAATAACTACATCCTCGGACATAGCATCAATGTTTTATCCCTAGTGGCAACAGCACATCCACAACCTTAGAACTTTCTGTCACTTTGTCCTGCATTTAATGGAGGCATGAACCCACTATCGAGCATAAATACTCCCTCTTGGAGTTAAGAGCAAAAACTTGGCCAGAGCCTCTACTAATAACGGAGAGCATGCAAGATCATAAACAACACATAGGTAATAGATTGATAATCAACATAACATAGTATTCTCTATCCATCGGATCCCGACAAACACAACATATAGCATTACAGATAGATGATCTTGATCATGTTAGGCAGCTCACAAGATCCAACAATGAAGCACATAAGGAGAAGACGACCATCTAGCTACTGCTATGGACCCATAGTCCAGGGGTGAACTACTCACTCATCACTCCGGAGGCGACCATGGCGGTGAAGAGTCCTCCGGGAGATGATTCCCCTCTCCGGCAGGGTGCCGGAGGCGATCTCCTGAATCCCCCGAGATGGGATTGGCAGCGGCGGCGCCTCAGTAAGGTTTTCCGTATCGTGGCTCTCGGTACTGGGGGTTTCGCGACGGAGGCTTTAAGTAGGCGGAAGGGCAGGTCAAGAGGCGACGCGAGGGCCCCACACAACAGGCCGGCGCGGCCAAGGCCCAGGCCGCGCCGCCCTAGTGTGGCGCCACCTCGTGGCCCCACTTCTTATCCCCTCCGGTCTTCTGGAAGCTTCGCGCAAAAATAGGCCCCTGGGCGTTGATTTCGTCCAATTCCGAGAATATTTCCTTTGTAGGATTTCTGAAACCAAAAACAGCAGAAAACAGCAACCGGCTCTTCGGCATCTCGTTAATAGGTTAGTGCCAGAAAATGCATAAATATGACATAAAGTATGCATAAAACATGTAGATATCATCAATAATGTGGCATGGAACATAAGAAATTATCGATACGTCGGAGACGTATCAGCGATCACTGATCAGGGCTGCGAAGCCCAACACAAAGAAGGTCCTCGCTTATCTTGGATTCGCGCCTACTCCTGCGCCTAGCTCGTCCAAGCCGGAGGTCTAGTAGACCACCCTGTCCTCTCTTTTAGTTTTTTCTATCTTTTGATGCTGTCGCCCTAGTTAGTTTTAGCGACAGCTGCTTCAATGGTCCCGTAGGGACCCTTATTTTGTAATAGCAATGTACATACTTTGAGAATCAACGGAGATCTATCTTTGCTTGATGATTGATGTCGCGCCTTTTCTTTCAGTTGATTTTTGACAACTATTCTGCAACTCCTCGTCCTTCTAATGCGTTACCTGCGTCGCCCCATTCGAAGAAAATTCCTGTGGCTGTCGAACGTGTTGAAAATTCTTCGAGTACAAATTCAGCAGAGGATTTGGAAGAACTTCACCAGCAACTCCAGTCTTTGAAGAAACAATCACTTATGATAATGGAGCAATCTCGAAAATCATTCGAGAGAGAGAAGATTGCACTTCAACAGGCTCAAGATGCCATAGCTGCTAAGGAAGCCGCTGTTTCCGAAGCTGAAAAAGCGACCATCCGAGAAAATTGTATGCTTGTTTTGATGAAAGAAGCCAGTGCGGATATGTCAGGTATAATATTGCACATCAAGACTCCTTCTGCTTCCTTGTTATTTCTATGTTGCGATTCTTATGCTGTCGCCAAATAGGATCCTTTCTCGGCTTCTTTGAAGACGAGAGGGTCAACATAAGGACTAATCTCCTTGTTAACCTTTCTCTTGAACATGGTTCTCTTTTACGAGCCACTCCAGGCACGACCGACAGATTGTCAGGTTTCAAGATCGCGCCTGTCAGGTTCACGATTTCCTTGATTTCTGCACCAAGACCTTGTCCTTGGTTTACAAGACAATGTTTCCTCGGAACGAGGCACCCGACACTCTTCTTGGTTTAATGGAAAAATTTCGGGATGCTCCTCGTATCCATAATTTTGTACGGGCTCAACTATCTGCCGGTGCCAGGTTTGCTATGATGATGATCAAAATCTGCTATCCCAAATTTGACATGAGCCAAATTGTTACCAAGTGTTTAGCCAAGATGGCGAAAATAAAGAGGGACGTCAGTAAAATTGATAATCATGTGACCCCTGTTGCAGAAGATATGATGGACGAACTTCTTCGGATGGACTCTGAATTCTTTGTAAGGGGCAGCTATGCTGAGCATAGTACCCTGATACGTCTCTGACGTATCGATAATTTCTTATGTTCCATGCCACATTATTGATGATATCTACATGTTTTATGCATACTTTATGTCATATTTATGCATTTTCCGGCACTAACCTATTAACAAGATGCCGAAGAGCCAGTTGCTGTTTTCTGCTGTTTTTGGTTTCAGAAATCCTACAAAGGAAATATTCTCGGAATTGGACGAAATCAACGCCCAGGGGCCTATTTTTGCACGAAGCTTCCAGAAGACCGGAGGGGATAAGAAGTGGGGCCACGAGGTGGCGCCACACTAGGGCGGCGCGGCCTGGGCCTTGGCCGCGCCGGCCTGTTGTGTGGGGCCCTTGCGTCGCCTCTTGACCTGCCCTTCCGCCTACTTAAAGCCTCCGTCGCGAAACCCCCAGTACCGAGAGCCACGATACGGAAAACCTTACCGAGGCGCCGCCGCCGCCAATCCCATCTCGGGGGATTCAGGAGATCGCCTCCGGCACCCTGCCGGAGAGGGGAATCATCTCCCGGAGGACTCTTCACCGCCATGGTCGCCTCCGGAGTGATGAGTGAGTAGTTCACCCCTGGACTATGGGTCCATAGCAGTAGCTAGATGGTCGTCTTCTCCTTATGTGCTTCATTGTTGGATCTTGTGAGCTGCCTAACATGATCAAGATCATCTATCTGTAATGCTATATGTTGTGTTTGTCGGGATTCGATGGATAGAGAATACTATGTTATGTTGATTATCAATCTATTACCTATGTGTTGTTTATGATCTTGCATGCTCTCCGTTATTAGTAGAGGCTCTGGCCAAGTTTTTACTCTTAACTCCAAGAGGGAGTATTTATGCTCGATAGTGGGTTCATGCCTCCATTAAATGCAGGACGATGTGAGAAAGTTCTAAGGTTGTGGATGTCTTGTTGCCACTAGGGATAAAACATTGATGCTATGTCCGAGGATGTAGTTATTGATTACATTACGCACCATACTTAATGCAATTGTCTCGTTGTTTGCAACTTAATACGGAAGGGGTTCGGATGATAACACGAAGGTGGACTTTTAGGCATAGATGCATGCTGGATAGCGGTCTATGTACTTTGTCGTAATGCCCAATTAAATCTCACAATACTTATCATATCATGTATGTGCATTGTCATGCCCTCTCTATTTGTCAATTGCCCGACTGTAATTTGTTCACCCAACATGCTATTTATCTTATGGGAGAGACACCTCTAGTGAACTGTGGACCCCGGTCCATTCTTTTACATTAAATACAATCTCTTGCAATACTTGTTCTCTTTTTCTGCAAACAATCATCATCCACACTATACATCTAATCCTTTGTTACAGCAAGCCGGTGAGATTGACAACCTCACTGTTTCGTTGGGGCAAAGTACTTTGGTTGTGTTGTGCAGGTTCCACGTTGGCGCCGGAATCCCTGGTGTTGCGCCGCACTACATCCCGCCGCCATCAACCTTCGACGTGCTTCTTGACTCCTACTGGTTCGATAAACCTTGGTTTCTTACTGAGGGAAACTTGCTGCTGTACGCATCACACCTTCCACTTGGGGTTCCCAACGAGCGTGTGCTTTACGCGTCATCAAGCTAAATTTCTGGCGCCGTTGCCGGGGACATAGAAAAGTTATACCACAAAGATTTCTAACTCCCACGTCAACTACACGCTAGCAAGTAAATTTCTGGCGCCGTTGCCGGGGAGATCAAGACACGCTGCAAGGGGAGTCTCCACAATCCAATCTCTTTACTTTGTTTTTGTCTTGCTTTATTTTATTTACTACTTTGTTTGCTGCACTAAAACAAAACACAAAAAAATTAGTTGCTAGCTTTACTTTATTTACTGTCTTGCTCTCTATATCAAAAACACAAAAAAATTAGTTACTTGCATTTACTTTATCTAGTTTGCTTTATTTACTACTGTTAAAATGAATACCCCTGAAAATACTAAGTTGTGTGACTTCACAAACACAAATAATAATGATTTCCTATGTACACCTATTGCTCCACCTGCTACTACAGCAGAATTCTTTGAAATTAAACACCTTTCTTGAATCTTGTTATGAGAGAGCAATTTTCTGGTGTTAGTTCTGATGATGCTGCTGCCCATCTTAATAATTTTGTTGAATTATGTGAAATGCAAAAGTATAAGGATGTAGATGGTGACATTATAAAATTGAAATTGTTTCCTTTCTCATTAAGAGGAAGAGCTAAAGATTGGTTGCTATCTTTGCCTAAGAATAGTATTGATTCATGGACTAAATGTAAGGATGCTTTTATTGGTAGATATTATCCTCCCGCTAAAATTATATCTTTGAGAAGTAGCATAATGAATTTTAAACAATTAGATAATGAACATGTTGCTCAAGCTTGGGAAAGAATGAAATCTTTGGTTAAAAATTGCCCAACCCATGGACTGACTACTTGGATGATCATCCAAACCTTTTATGCAGGTCTGAACTTTTCTTCGCGGAACCTATTGGATTCAGCTGCTGGAGGTATCTTTAAGTCCATCACTTTGGGGGCGGCTACAAAGCTTCTTAATGATATGATGATCAATTACTCTGAATGGCACACGGAAAGAGCTCCACAAGGTAAGAAGGTAAATTCTGTCGAAGAAACCTCCTCCTTGAGTGATAAGATTGATGTGATTATGTCTATGCTTGTGAATGATAGGACTAATGTTGATCCTAATAATGTTCCGTTAGCTTCATTGGTTGCTCAAGAAGAACATATTGATGTAAACTTCATTAAAAATAATAATTTCAACAACAATGCTTATCGGAACAATTCTAGTAATAACTATAGGCCATATCCTTATAATAATGGTAAAGGTTATGGTAATTCTTATGGGAATTCTTACAACAATAATAGGAACACACCCCCTGGACTTGAAGCCGTGCTTAAAGAATTTATTAGTACACAAACTGCTTTTAACAAATCTGTTGAGGAAAAGCTTGATAAAATTGATATTCTTGCTTCTAAGGTTGATAGACTTGCCTCTGATGTTGATCTTTTAAAATTGAAAGTTATGCCTAATAAGGATATTGATAAGATTACTACTACAGCAAATGCCATCCAAGTTAGAATTAATGAGAATATAAGATTAATGGCTGAATTGCATGCTAGGTGGGAAAGAGAAGAAAATGAAAAACTTGCTAAAGAAAATAATGTAGCTAAAGTTTGGACTATTACCACCACTAGTAATGATAATGATTCACATGTTGCTGCACCTCCTACTATTAATGGTAAAATAATTGGTGTTGGCAATGTTTCCACTTCTAATGCAAAGCCTGCAAAACTGCCGGAAACTGCTAAAACTGCTGAAACTGCCAATGATAAAACTGATGAAATTTTTTCCAACATTGGGGAGGATGATCCCATTGCTTTAGATTGTAATGGTTTGGATTTTGATGATTGCCACATCTCTGAAGTTATAAAGTTCTTACAAAAACTTGCTAAGAGTCCTAATGCTAGTGCTATAAATTTGGCTTTCACAAAACATATTACAAATGCTCTCATAAAAGCTAGAGAAGAGAAACTAAAACTTGAAACTTCTATTCCTAGGAAGCTAGAGGATGGTCGGGAGCCCATCATTAAGATGAAGGTCAATGACTTTGATTGTAATGCTTTATGTGATCTTGGTGCAAGTATTTCCGTTATGCCTGAGAAAATCTATAATATGCTTGACTTGCCACCATTGAAAAATTGTTATTTGGATGTTAATCTTGCTGATAATGCTATAAAGAAACCTTTGGGGAGAGTTGATAATGTTCGCATTACCGTTAACAATAACCTTGTCCCCGTTGATTTTGTTGTCTTGGATATTGAATGCAATGCATCTTGTCCCATTATATTGGGAAGACCTTTTCTTCGAACTGTTGGTGCCACCATTGATATGAAGGAAGGTAATATTAAATATCAATTTCCTCTCAAGAAAGGTATGGAACACTTCCCTAGAAAGAGAATGAAGTTACCTTATGATTCTATTATTAGAACAAGTTATGCTGTTGATGCTTCATCTCTTGATAATACTTGATACACACTTTCTGCGCCTAGCTGAAAGGCGTTAAAGAAAAGCGCTTATGGGAGACAACCCATGTTTTTACTACAGTACTTTGTTTTATATTTGAGTCTTGGAAGTTGTTTACTACTGTAGCAACCTCTCCTTATCATGTTTTTGTGCCAAGTAAAGTCTCTATGGTAAAGTGGATGCTAGATTTGGATTGCTGCACAGAAACTGCATTGCTGTCTGTCACAAATTCGCGCAGAAGTCTCTGTAAAAAAATCAAAAAAATCTGAAAATTTACGTGCGTGATCCTCAGATATGTACGCAACTTTCATTAGTTTTGAGTTTTTACGTTTGAGCAAGTTAAGTGCCCCTTTCAGGTTCATCTTTACGGACTGTTCTGTTTTTGACAGATTCTGCCTTTTATTTCGCATTGCCTCTTTTGCTATGTTGGATGAATTTCTTTGATCCATTAATGTCCAGTAGCTTTGTGCAATGTCCAGAAGTGTTAAGAATGATTGTGTCACCTCTGAACATGTGAATTTTCGATTGTGCACTAACCCTCTAATGAGTTTGCTTGAAGTTTGGTGTGAAGGAAGTTTTCAAGGGTCAAGAGAGGAGTATGGTCTACTATGATCAAGAGGAGTGAAAGCTCTAAGCTTGGGGATGCCCCGGTGGTTCACCCCTGCATATTTTAAGAAGACTCAAGCGTCTAAGCTTGGGGATGCCCAAGGCATCCCCTTCTTCATCGACAACATCATCAGGTTCCTCCCCTGAAACTATATTTTTATTCCATCACATCTTATGTGCTTTGCTTGGAGCGTCTGTTTGTTCTTGTTTTTGTTTTTGTTTGAATAAAATGGATCCTAGCATTCATTGTGTGGGAGAGAGACACGCTCCGCTGTTGCATATGGACAAATATGTCCTTAGGCTTTACTCATAGTATTCATGGCGAAGGTTGAATCTTCTTCGTTAAATTGTTATATGGTTGGAATCGGGAAATGCTACATGTAGTAATTCTAAAATGTCTTGAATAATTTGATACTTGGCAATTGTTGTGTTCATGTTTAAGCTCTTGCATCATATACTTTGCACCCATTAATGAAGAAATACATAGAGCTTGCTAAAATTTGGTTTGCATATTTGGTGTCTCTAAAGTCTAGATAATTTCTAGTATTGAGTTTTGAACAACAAGGAAGACGGTGTATAGTCTTATAATGTTTACAATATGTCTTTTATGTGAGTTTTGCTGCACCGGTTCATCCTTGTGTTTGTTTCAAATAACCTTGCTAGCCTAAACCTTGTATCGAGAGGGAATACTTCTCATGCATCCAAAATCCTTGAGCCAACCACTATGCCATTTGTGTCCACCATACCTACCTACTACATGGTATTTCTCCGCCATTTCAAAGTAAATTGCTTGAGTGCTACCTTTAAATTTCCATCATTCGCCTTTGCAATATATAGCTCATGGGACAAAATAGCCTTAAAAACTATTGTGGTATTGAATATGTACTTATGCACTTTATCTCTTACTATGACAAAACCCGTGCGTTGCTACGACGGCACATAAAAAAAATAAACAACCCATTAATTTTTAAATATTCATATGGTAGTCGAATCAAAATAGCATGGGGCCGTTATTGCCTTGTCACAAAAATCACAAAACATTCTAATGGACGAAAAACAAGCTATTTTGCGCCACCACCATGATAGTTAACTCGCACTCTGCACAACTATTGTTTGTCCGCCGCTCCGACAACCTCTGGATCACCATGGTGTCACCTCGTGGTTGCTCCAGGCGAGGGAGCATGGGAGCCTCTCTTCCCACGACGGACTCTCGGAGGAAGATGAGTATGATTTCTTCCACTTGGAAGGCCAATTCATGGTAGATAGTTAATGCGATCATTATATTATATTATTATATTTCTTTAAAGAAATCCCTGAGCTAAATTTTGGGTAATAGTGATGCTTTCTTTCTCATCCCCTCACGAGCACATATTTTACACCTCCATTTTTCCCTTTGATGCATATGCTTATATGAATATATTAGTTACACACTTGCAAGTTGAAATAACATCATCATTTTGACACGTAATAATTTAATCTTCCATTATTATCTACAATCATTTGAGTACAAAATTTGAGTCAAGATATATATTAGCAGTACCTCCGTTTCATAAAACAAGGCGTATATTTTTTAGTCAAAATTCAACGCTTTGTGAATACACGATAAAAATATCGTGTATGCTGAATCTCTTGATATGAATTTGGTATAGTATATGTTCATGTATCAGTGTATAAAATTAATTAAACTTTAAAGATGTTGACTTTTGACTAAAAGTATACACTTGTAGTAGATTATGACCAGACAAAAATCCCCAGTTTTTTGTTCTTAGTGTTGTTCTCAAACTCGGCAGCGCTTGGTGATAATTTAATTAACTACCATGTCGATCGGCTCAAGTCTTAACAACACCTCATTGCTGCTCCTTTGGTCAATTTGCATACGCCTGCTTGGTCCATTTACATTTAGGCAGTGTCAGATCCACTTGAAAAAGGAGAAACTGTAGGGGCAAATCCGTGGTGAAGTGGGCGCTAGCTATGCCCAAACTACCGTTGCAGGTGAGGTGGCGCTGGAGCTGGGAATCCAGGACGACAAGTCCTTCATCGGCGAGAGTTGGAGATAATGCATTTTTTCCTGATGGCCTTAGAGCATCAGCTTAATCAAGAATAAAAGAGCAGCAGGAGAGCGCTTCTCAGGCAGTAAAGCACCAGGGCGGCGAACCTCCATGTGCAGCGGCATAAGTAGACTAAAAAAATGAATGGAATTCCTCCAAATCTCCTTGTCGCACTTGCTATGCATCCAATCTCTCTTTTCTCTCTCTGTTTCTTCTGCGTCTCCCGGGGACCGGATCTATCGGCCCCTACGTCCAATGGAAGATCTTGGCCTAGAGAGGGGAGTGCAGATGACGCGCTGCACCATGAGGCTCCCGAAGCAGCGGGGACACCAGATCCGTACCTTGGGCGTCGAGAAGTCGGCAGTTCCACACTGTAACCCAGCCCCTGCCGCCATGGATGCCGCTGCCATCTGCGGTGGAGCACCGGTAAAAGATGAAGACGCGGCGGCAAGGATGTGGGGCGGTGATTCGGGCGATGTTGGGGATGTGAGGGAAGCGCGGGTAGCCGACGTCGCCGAAAGACAGCAGCGCGCGGAGGCGACGGCCGAGGCGTGGTCAGGCGGCCTTTGCAATATATAGCTCATGGGACAAAATAGCCTTAAAAACTATTTGGGTATTGAATATGTACTTATGCACTTTATCTCTTATTAAGTTGCTTGTTGTGCGATAACCATGCTCCTGGGGACGCCATCAACTACTCTTTGTTGAATATCATGTGAGTTGCTATGCATGTTCGTCTTGTCTGAAGTAAGGGCGGTTTTCACAATCAAATGGTTTGAGTATGCATACTGTTAGAGAAGAACATTGGGCCGCTAACTAAAGCCATGAATCATGGTGGAAGTTTCAGTTTGGACATAAAACCTCAATCTCTTATGAGAATATTAACTGTTGTTGAATGCTTAAGCATTAAAAGAGGAGTCCATTATCTGTTGTCTATGTTGTCCCGGTATGGGTGTCTAAGTTGAAGAATGATCAAAAGCGAGAAATCCAATGCGAACTTTCTCCTTAGACCCTTGTACAGGCGGCATAGAGGTACCCCTTTATGACACTTGGTTGAAACATATGTTATGCAATGATAATCAGTGTTAATCCAAGCTAATTAGGACAAGGTGCGGGCACTACTAGTATACTATGCATGAGGCTTGCAACTTGTAAGATATAATTTACATGATACATATGCTTTATTACTACCGTTGACAAAATTGTTCCATGTTTTCAAAATAAAAGCTCTAGCACAAATATAGCAATCGATGCTTTCCTCTTTGAAGGACCTTTCTTTTACTTTTATGTTGAGTCAGTTCACCTATTTCTCTCCACCTCAAGAAGCAAACACTTGTGTGAACTGTGCATTGATTCCTACATACTTGCATATTGCACTTGTTATACTACTTTGCATTGACACTATCCATGAGATATACATGTTATAAGTTGAAAGCAACCGCTCAAACTTAATCTTTCTTTGTGTTGTTTCAATACCTTTACTTTGATTTATTGCTTTATGAGTTAACTCTTATGCAAGACTTATTGATGTTTGTCTTGAAGTACTATTCATGAAAAGTCTTTGCTTTATGATTCATTTGTTTACTCATGTCATTACCATTGTTTTGATCGCTGCATTCATTACATATGCTTACAATAGTATGATCAAGGTTATGATGGCATGTCACTCCAGAAATTATCTTTGTTATCGTTTACCTGCTCGGGACGAGCAGGAACTAAGCTTGGGGATGCTGATACGTCTCCGACGTATCGATAATTTCTTATGTTCCATGCCACATTATTGATGATATCTACATGTTTTATGCATACTTTATGTCATATTTATGCATTTTCCGGCACTAACCTATTAACAAGATGCCAAAGAGCCAGTTGCTGTTTTCTGCTGTTTTTGGTTTCAGAAATCCTACAAAGGAAATATTCTCGGAATTGGACGAAATCAACGCCCAGGGTCGTATTTTGCCACGAAGCTTCCAGAAGACCGAAGAGAAGACGAAGTGGGGCCACGGGGCGACGACACGCCAGGGCGGCGCGGCCTGGGCCCTGGCCGCGCGGCCCTGCTGTGTGGGTCCCCCGTGACGCCCTTTGACCTGCCCTTCCGCCTACTTAAAGCCTCTGTCGCGAAACCCCCAGTACCGAGAGCCACGATACGGAAAACCTTACTGAGACGCCGCCGCCGCCAATCCCATCTCGGGGGATTCAGGAGATCGCCTCCGGCACCCTGCCGGAGAGGGGAATCATCTCCCGGAGGACTCTTCACCGCCATGGTCGCCTCCGGAGTGATGAGTGAGTAGTTCACCCCTGGACTATGGGTCCATAGCAGTAGCTAGATGGTCGTCTTCTCCTTATGTGCTTCATTGTCGGATCTTGTGAGCTGCCTAACATGATCAAGATCATCTATCTATAATGCTATATGTTGTGTTTGTCGGGATCCGATGGATAGAGAATACTATGTTATGTTGATTATCAATCTATTACCTATGTGTTGTTTATGATCTTGCATGCTCTCCGTTATTAGTAGAGGCTCTGGCCAAGTTTTTGCTCTTAACTCCAAGAGGGAGTATTTATGCTCGATAGTGGGTTCATGCCTCCATTAAATGCAGGACGGTGACGAAAGTTCTAAGGTTGTGGATGTGCTGTTGCCACTAGGGATAAAACATTGATGCTATGTCCGAGGATGTAGTTATTGATTACATTACGCACCATACTTAATGCAATTGTCTGTTGTTTGCAACTTAATACTGGAAGGGGTTCGGATGATAACCTGAAGGTGGACTTTTTAGGCATAGATGCATGCTGGATAGCGGTCTATGTACTTTGTCGTAATGCCCAATTAAATCTCACAATACTTATCATATCATGTATGTGCATTGTCATGCCCTCTCTATTTGTCAATTGCCCGACTGTAATTTGTTCACCCAACATGCTATTTATCTTATGGGAGAGACACCTCTAGTGAACTGTGGACCCCGGTCCATTCTTTTACATTAAATACAATCTACTGCAATACTTGTTCTACTGTTTTCTGCAAACAATCATCATCCACACTATACATCTAATCCTTTGTTACAGCAAGCCGGTGAGATTGACAACCTCACTGTTTCGTTGGGGCAAATTACTTTGGTTGTGTTGTGCAGGTTCCACGTTGGCGCCGGAATCCCTGGTGTTGCGCCGCACTACATCCCGCCGCCATCAACCTTCGACGTGCTTCTTGACTCCTACTGGTTCGATAAACCTTGGTTTCTTACTGAGGGAAACTTGCTGCTGTACGCATCACACCTTCCACTTGGGGTTCCCAACGAGCATGTGCTTTACGCGTCATCATACGCGCACTCAAATGCTGGGCGGATGACCATAGATAATATACTGAGCCGGAATTGACTTTCTTTTTCTTTGGACTTGTCGATTTTTCTCTTCAAGTGGCATCCTGTATGGTTGTAAACATATACTGTATTGTAAAGTTTTAGGAAATATTTCTATTTTTCTTCCTCAAGCCCCCGAGTGTTTCGGTGGTAAATCTCTTTATTTTCTATGCGAGGTTGTAAACCAAGGCATCTGAATTTTTATTGAGTATACTATATTTGCGGGCATAAGCCCCCGAGTGTTTTTGCTCTGTTTTCATTGCTATTTTGTGTCTTCTTTTTATCTGGCGAGGTATTCGGTACGAAGGCGAGATAATTTTGTCAGTTAAGTTCATCTATATTGCAGCTTCGAGGCGTAAGCCCCTGATCGTGTCGAAGAAAAGATATATATTTCCACTATCTTTATTTTATTGCAGCCCCGCGAGCCCGCCTCATTAAAAACCTTTCCCGGCCCCACTCGGTGCCCCGAAAAAGGAAATGAGTGCGTCTGAAAACTCGCGGGTGTTTCAGTACATTGTATTTTTACAAGGAGGACTATATTTCGACACTAAGCGTAAAAACGCCTTAGCTGTGCCACGTTCCAGGGGTTCTTCTCGTGATTCCCTGTCTTCTTGTCCTTTATCCTGTACGCTCCTCCTTCGATGACTTCTGAAAGGACCTTGGTCGCAATCGTCGACTGTGGTAATTTTTGAGGTCTTGCTGATATTTAGTGACCCTTGACAGTACTTCGTCTCGAGCTTCGTCGAGTGCGTCAACGTCGTCTTCCAATGCTCTTCTGGAAGTTTCTTCATTGTATTCCGTGACTCTCGGAGAGTCGTGTTCTATTTCTATCGGCAGCACTGCCTCTGCCCCATGGACCAGAAAAAACGGAGTCTCCTGTGTCGCTGTATTTGGCGTTGTTCGAATGCTACATAACACGCTCGGCAGCTCTTCTGGCCAAGTGTGTCGAGCTTTTTCCAGCGGCCCTAATAAACGCTTCTTGATGCCATTGCAGATGATGCCATTGGCTTTCTCGACTTGACCATTGGTTTGAGGATGTGCAACTGACGCGAAGTACAATTTAATGCCTACCTCTGCACAGTACGCTTTGAATTCCTTGGATGTGAAGTTACTGCCGTTGTCCGTGACGATGCTATGAGGTACTCCAAACCGAAAAACGATGCCCTTCACGAATTTTATTGCTGACGCTGCATCCGGTGAATTTAACGGCTTTGCTTCTATCCACTTGGTAAATTTGTCGACCGCGACGAGCATATACTCATATCCTCCTGGCGAGGCTTTGTGTAACTTTCCCACCATGTCGATACCCCACCGAGCAAAGGGCCAAGATAACGGTATGGGCATCAATTCCGCCGCCGGAGAGTGGGGTTTTGCGGCAAATCTCTGGCACGCGTCACAAGTTCGCACTATCTCTTTTGCGTCCTTGATTGCTGTTAACCAGTAAAATCCAGCTCGAAAAACCTTGGCCGCGATAGCTCGACTGCTTGCGTGATGGCCGCATACTCCTTCGTGTACTTCCTTTACGATTATCCTTCCTTCTTCGGGTGTGACGCACATTTGTAACACACCCGAAATACTTCGTTTGTACAACTCCCCTTTAATCACTGTGAAAGCTTTGGAGCGCCTGATAACTCGCCTTGCTTCAACTGGATCGTCGGGTATTGTTTTCCTTAGGATATACGATATGTACACCTGCATCCATGGGATTTGCACCATCAGTACTAGATCATGTTCCTCTTCTTCTTCCTCTTCCAATGTTTCTTTCGCAGCCCCCAAGGGTTTCTCGTTCTTCTCCTTCTTTGGTGATTTCTTCGGCTTTGTGGATCTTTCTGTTATCTCTTCCCAGAACACACCTGGAGGAATTGCGAGACACTGCGACCCGATGTTTGCAAGAACGTCGGCTTCATCATTGCTTAGCCTACTGATATGGTTTACTTCTCATCCGTCAAACAGCTTCTCCAGCTCATTATACATCTCTTTGTACGCCACCATGCTGTCGTTGACCGCATCACATTGGTTCATGACTTGCTGAGCTACCAATTGTGAGTTGCCAAATATTTTTAGTCGAGTTGCGCCGCAGGCTTTTGCCATCTTCATCCCATGTATGAGGGCTTCATATTCTGCCTCATTATTAGATGCGTTTGGGAACGTCATCCGCAGGACGTATTTTAATTTGTCGCCTTCAGGTGATATGAGTACCACCCCTGCTCCAGCTCCTTCTAACCTTTTGGACCCGTCGAAGTTCATAGTCCAGGTTCTCGATAAATCCGGAGGTCCTGTGTTTTGCAATTCCATCCACTCTGCGATGAAGTCTGGTAGAATTTGTGACTTTATTGCCTTTCTTTTTTCATACGTGATGTCCCGAGGGGAAAGTTCTATTCCCCAAAGGGAGACACGGCCTGTAGCTTCTGGATTATTGAGTATGTTGGATAAAGTCGCCTCATTGACCACTATTATCGGATGCGCCGAAAAATAATGGTGCAATTTTCTTGCAGTTGTGAATACTCCATATGCTAGCTTTTGGTACTGCGGGTACCTCTGTTTTGAAGGCGATAATACTTCGCTGATGAAATATACTGGCCTCTGCACTCCATGGAGTTTTCCTTCTTCTTCTCTTTCGACAACTAGCGCCGTGCTGACCACCTGAGGTGTAGCCGCAATATATAACAGGAGCGGTTCTTTCTCTTTTGGTGGTGTCGAAATTTTCCGTTTGAGGTCCTCGAAGGCCCTATCTGCATCTTCGTTCCACTGGAACTTCTCTCCTTGTTTGATTAAGGCGTAGAATGGTAGTGCCTTTTCTCCCAGCCTGGCGATGAATCTGCTTAAAGCTGCGACTCGCCCAGTTAACTGCTATATTTCCTTCAACTTTGTTGGCTTCCTCATTGTTACGATAGCTTGGATTTTTTCGGGATTTGCTTCAATCCCTCTTGCTGAAACTAGGAACCCGAGAAGTTCTCCTGCAGGGACGCCGAAAGAACATTTCGTTGGATTCAACTTGAGACAAAATTTGTCGAGGTTTTCGAAAGTTTCCTTCAAGTCCTCGATTAATGTTGCCCCTTTTTTGATGTGATGACGACGTCGTCGATGTATACTTGTACATTTTTCCCAATCTGTGTTGCTAAGCACTTTTGCATCATCCGTTGATATGTTGCTCCCGCGTTTTTCAACCCGAAAGGCATTGTTTTGTAACAAAATACGCCATATGGTGTGATAAACGCTGTTTTGGCTTCGTCATCTTCTTTTAATCTGATCTGGTTATAACCAGAATATGCGTCCAAGAAGGAAAGACGTTCACATCATGCCGTGGAGTCGATAATCTGATCGATCCTTGGGAGGGGAAAGTGATCCTTTGGACAATGTTTATTGAGCCACGTAAAGTCGACACACATGCGAAGGACTTTCGTGTTTTTCTTCGGCACCATCACTGGGTTAGCTACCCAAGTGGCCTCGGTAGATATCTCTTTGATGAAACCAGCTTCTCTAAGTCGGTCAATTTCTGACAGCATGGCTTTGCGGTTTGGTTGCGAAAAACGCTACAACGGTTGTTTGATTGGTCTCGCTATTGGATCCAAGTTTAGGTGGTGCTCGGCAAGTTCCCTGGGTACTCCTGGCATGTCAGCTGGACACCATGCGAAGATTTTCCAGTGCTCACGGAGGAACTCGACGAGCGCGCTTTCCTATGCGAGGTCCATGTTTGTCGCGATGGATGTCGTTTTCTTCGGATCGGTTGGGTGGATCTGCACTTCCTTAGAATCTTTAGCGGTGTTGAAAGTTGATTCCTTGTTGGGCCTCCCTACGTCTAGCAGCACATCATAATCAGTCATGAGCCTTGACGCTGCGTACTCTGCCTGCATCCCGAAGGTTTCTGATAGTCGATGAAAATCTTTGTCGCATTTATCGGCCAGCGCAAAGCTTCCTTTGACTGTGATTGGTCCCTTGGGTCCAGGTAACCTCCAAAGTAAGTACGTGTAATGTGGGACCGCCATAAACCTGGCATATGCTGGTCGCCCCAACAAAGCGTGATACTGCGACGGGAAATCCACAACTTCGAATTCCAACCTTTCTATCCTGTAGTTTTCTCGGGTCCCAAACTGAACGTCGAGATTGATCCTCCCCAGTGGGTAACTTGGCTTCTCTGGTGTGATGCCGTGGAAACGTGTGTCGGTTGGTTTCAAATTTGCTAGGGAGATGTTCATCTTCCTTAGCGTATCTGCGTACATAAGGTTTAAACTGCTGCCGCCATCTATGAATACTCGAGATACATCGAATCCCACAATTACTTTGGTAAGATCGATCTTGGCAGCTTACTGGTCGAGGAACTTGCTATGGATGATCAGCTATTGTGAAGCCAATATCTTGCCCTGACCAATTAAGGTACTCGACTGTTGGTGGTGGCATCTTCTCTGCCATAAACACCTGTCGCGAGATTACTTTCTGAGCTCTATTGGATGGCCTGCCTTTCTGAATCATCGAGACCGCTCCGTTAGAGTTAGGATCAACATAGGGCGGTGGAGCAGGTGCTGCCGCTATTCTGAGCTGATGTCGATTTTCATCTGTAATCGCGGGAGGAGGTGGCAAGTGAATCTCACTCCTAGGTCCTTGAGGATTTCTGTGCGCTGACTGAGCATTTGTATGTCCTGCCCATCTTAACATTGCCTGGAAATTTCGGCAATCCTTTTGCAAGTGTCTTGACTGTCTTTTTCCATTGCTATCGAGAAAGAAATGCATCTGACACGGCCCGTTCATCATCTCTTCGGGGGACACAAAAGGTCTTTGAAACCTTGACCCGCTATTTTGCCTGTTATCTCTATTGTCGCCTTGTTGTGCGTTGCTTCTCTGGTAGTCATCTCTACTGTTTCCTCCATTGTTTCCCCGAAAGCCAGCCGATATTTGGCCAGGTGCATCGTAACTTGAAAATTGATGGGGAAATCGGCGTCTATTTTGGAAATTTCGACTGTGATCTTCCTCTGGGGACCTATGTCATTTGTTATGTACCGCATCTTCACCATCTGCCCATCTGTTTGCTATTTCCATTAATGCTGATACTGTTCTTGGGTTTGTCCTCCCCAAGTCCTCCACGAAATCTCCTCGTCGAACTCCTGCAACAAATGCATCTATCGCTCTTTCGTCAGATATATTTTCTGCCGAGTTTTTGATGATGTTCCACCTTTGGATGTACTTCCTCATTGATTCATCATGCTTTTGTCGACATGACCTCAACTCCTCTAGTGTCGCAGGTTTCTTGCAGGTTGACCGGAAATTCTTGATAAACACGTCCTCAAAACTTTCCCAGCTGTCGATGGAACCTGGGGGAAGCTTCTTTATCCATGATCTGGCGGCTCCGCTCAGATGTATCTGGATGCTCTGCATGGCTGTCGCTCTGGTCCCGCCTATCAATTTTACTGTCTCGAGGTAATCGACTAGCCAATCCTCGGGGTCTTGCAGGCCATCGAATTTCTTGAAACTATCGGGTAGCTTGAATCCTGATGGAACTCGAGTTTTTCGGACCCGTCGTGTGAAACATGGAAGTCCACACATGTCCTCTTCAGCAAGTTCTGGTGAATGCCGACGTTCCCTTCTTTCTTGTCGCGCTCTATCAACTCTGGCCTGAGTTGTTGTGTCTCTGGCTCCACTCGCTCTTGGTGGATCTTGCATTGCTGCGGTAGGTCTTGGACTATTTTGCCTTGCAGTTCCTTCGGGAGGTGTAGTTGTGAACGCTGCTCCCATGGCCCCACATCCTGCCATGACCATGTTGTACAACGCTTCTCTTGGGTCTCCGGGAGGTGGCCTGGACGCTAAGATGAAAGCTTGTGTCGCCATGTACCCTGCTTCCGGTGTTTTTGGGATAATATTCCCCCTCGTGTCGATTGACATAAAAGACATGTCGAGGTTTTGGATTAAAGTCTCTCTTTCGGCTTCCGGTATATTTTGCAGCCGAGATCTTGCTCTCCTCCGAGCTTCTCTGTGACTATCTCCAGAAGTTCCTGATTGTCGACTTAATTCCGCCCGTCGTCTGCTTGACGCGGAAGCTGCCTCCTTTCTTCTGTTCAAAGCAGCTGTCTATTTTTCCAATTCTCTTCCAGCTCGGGCGAGTCTATATTGATAAGCTTGCAGTTCTTCGACCGTAGCAGTTGTCTCCATTGGTTCAGAGCCATCCAAAGCTTTCGTAGCTCTATCCCATGCTGCTTGTGGAGGTTGAACTCTGACACGTGGTGTGGGCCTGACATACTTAGTGCCCAAACCTCTCCTTAGATCTGAGGGATCGACATAGGGGTTTCCCAAATCGTCGAAAGCCTCTGATGTCTCCTCTTGATCGCGAATTGCTTCTCCAATGGCATAAACTTGGTGATATTTTGGAGTTTTCACTTTGCTTGGTTTGGTGACACCATCATAGAGATTGGTGAAGACCTTCCCAATAGAGATGGATTTGTCGATGAAGTCGAAGCTGTCGGTGTCGCTCGAATCATCGCTTATATAGGAGTCCGCAGATGACTCGAAGGACATGTCGCTGAAGATTTTGGCGAGTTTTTCGCTTGCCCTGCTGCCGATGAAGCGTGGCGACGAAATCTCCTTGTCGCTTGACTCGATGGATGATACTGAGTTTGAGAAATCAGGACCATCCGCCGATAATCCCGACGAGATCGGAACTTCGAGACGATACGCTCCTTCTTTCTCGACGCGGAAGTGGAACTTTCCAAACGTCATCTTCATGGGCTCTTCCAGATACGCATATGCATCCAAACGGGAGGGCGGGTGAGGAATAAAATCAACGAGACCAGTTTCGATCTGTTTACCTCTGTCCATGATGTTGCTTGCTACTGATGAAGTTGACGATCTTGAACGTGCCATCGAGATCAGCTCCTTGTCGCCTCTAGATCCCACAGACGGCGCCAATTGACAAGGTATTAACTTGTCAATGCCTACGGATTGTAGACTAGGGTTTAGTTAGATGTAGAGGGCAAGTAGATCTCGAAGGTTTCAGCCGAAAAGTACTCGACGAATATAAAACTAGGGTTGTGTTGACAGTAATTTCGATTCTCTCTTTGTCCCTCGACTCCCCCTTATATAGGAGGCGGAGCCGAGGGATTCGTGATACACAAGTTTACAGAGTCCGGGAGGGTTTCCAACTCATCCCGCAAGATTACAAACGATGACTACTATTACAACTCTAGCTTTCCTTAATAACAACTTGGGCTTCCGATTCTTCTTATTCTTCGGGTCGTGGGCCTTCAGTAAACCCCGGGTACCATCTTCGGCAGGCCCATTAGGGATGCCTATGTCAGCTGGGAACCCCGTTGCCAGCTCTTTTTGCAAAGTTATTGGATAGGCAAATGTGCCACTAGTCCATTGGTGAAAGTCCGTCAGGAGTAAATGACAAGGTTGAAAGGTAAAACACCACATACTTCCTCATGAGCTATAAAACATAAACACAAATTGAGAAGTACTTTGAAGGTTTAAAGGTAGCACATGAGAATTTACTTGGAATGGTTTGAAATGCCATGCATAGGTATTTATGGTGGACACTTTGGAATAACTTGGTTTTCAGGGGTTTGGAAGCACGAGCAGCGTTTCCGCTCGGTACAAGTGAATGCTAGCAATAGACTGGGAAGCGAAAATCAAGAGATCAATAACTGCATAATCATGCTTGCGACAAAATAAAATTAATGGAGGCATAAGAGTGATAGAAGAACTCTGAAGCAAAGTAAATCATCGAGGCTTAATTGACTTTTTGTTTAGTCATATGCATGCGTGAGCATGTGCCAAGTCAATTCAAACGAGTTATTCAGAGGAGGATACCACAATGTCATACCTATCTATGAATAAAACAATGCAAGCAAATATTTATGACATGCTACTCATATTAATAAATTGGAGCTAAACATGAGAGATCATGAACTACTAGACTTTCATTAAATGACATATACCTCACATGAACCAACTAAGCATGCTCACATGGATGAGTATATGTACAAAAATGAAAACAAATAGAATTCATACCAGCCTCTCACCACAGTCGGATTGACGTAGATCGTCATTATTGCCTTTCACTTGTGTAGCTTGAATAATATGAATTGAAAACCAAGCTCCAACCACCGAAGACCGCTGAACTCCACAGTGAACTTTACAAAACCAAATAAGAACAACAAATATTTTTGGTGTTTTCGAATTGGAAACAAGAACAAAAGGAAACAGGCAAGCAAAGCAAAATCTTTTTGGATTTTCTCATAGCAAACCAACGGTAGCAAATAAAGCAAAATAAGAACAAGAAACCAAAATAAATAAATGGTGAAGAGAAACAACAGAAATATTTTTGGTCTTTTTGTGTTTTAGGAAAGAAACAAGGCAAAAACAAGAAAATGAAAACTAAAAGAGTCACATAAATCCAAAGTAGCAGAAATTCGTCAAACTTGACAGCAGTACAGTAATCTATTTTTATGAAACTCTTCCGCTGCTCAACTCGAAAAGTGCTCAACTAATGAAAGTTAGATAATAACCTGGGGAACATGCACAAAAATTGGCTTCACAAAATAACGTTCTGGCTGTTTTTGGAAATTTTTTTGGTATCAGTCCAAAATCTGTTTTCAAACAGCACTTCCCCAAATATCATCTCCCTCTTATTAGAAACCACCTTAAGAAGTTAAACAAGTATATACAAGTATCCGGCAATTGTAATATGCAATGAATGAGTGATGCCGGTATACCTCCCTCCAACCTTAGGCTTTTGGCCTAAGTGGAGATCAATCCCATGGTGCCCATGAAGTGGCACCTCCGTAGTATGACGAAGAAGGATCCTGTTCCGGGTATGTGCTACAGCAAGTAAAACAAGTGGAGGAAGAAAGAAATGTTGTTTAGCTCTTCTATGCATATAAAATATACTTGTTAACAAGGTTGATCAAGTCTTGCCACCAAATAATTTTTACATGTCATAAGAAGAAATAAACCTCAAATCAATCATGTTACCTTATATTGAATTGCTATGGATCCAATCACAAGAGTTTGATATTCTTCTTTAGGTTCATATATTGGACAATCAATATGTCCCACTTTGATAGATCTCAAATTAGAAATTGTATTAACTCCATATACTTTATCAATCCTCTTGGGAAAATAAACAGTATGTTCCTTGTCATCAACATTGAAAGTAACTTTTCCTTTATTGCAATCAATAACAGCCCCTGATGTGTTAAGAAAAGGTCTTCCAAGAATAATAGACATGTTATCATCTTCAGGCATTTCCAACACAACAAAATCAGTAATATTAAGCAATTTTGAGTAACTTGAACAGGAACATCCTCACATACACCAACAGGAATAGCAGTAGATTTATCAGCCATTTGCAAAGATATATCAGTTGGTATCAATTTATCTAAATCAAGTCTCTTGTAAAGAGAAAAAGGCATAACACTAACTCCTGCTCCCAAATCACATAGAGCAGTTCTAACATAATTATTCTTGATGGAACAAGGAATAGTCGGTATACCTGGTCGCCTTGACTTCTTTGGAACTTTGCCATTGAAAGAGTAATTAGCAAGCATAGTGGAAATCTCCTCATTAGGAATTTTCCTTTTGTTAGAGACAATATCTTTCATATACTTTGAATAAGGAGACAATTTAATAGCATCAGTCAAAGGGATTTGCAAGAACAAAGGTTTCATCCAATCACAAAATTTGTTATAGTGTTTTTCTTCCTTTGATTTTAGCTTCTTAACCGGAAAAGGCATTTGCTTTTGAACCCAAGGTTCCCTTTCATTACCATGTTTCTTAGCAATAAAATCTTCTTTAGTGTACTTTTTATTTTTAGCATGCTTTTCAGGTTCATTTTCAATCTCTTCTTTATCAGAAGCATCATTTTTATCATTATCTTTATCATGTTCATTACCACTTTCAGTTTCAGCATCAGAAATAGAAATACTATTAGGATCATTAATAGGCTCAGAGGATTCTACAACAGTTTTATGTTTCTTCTTCTTTTTCTTAGAAGGAACACTAATTCCTTTAGTTCGTTGAGAATCTTGTTCAACTCTTTTGGGATGCCCCTCAGGATATAGAGGATCCTGAGTAGAAACACCACCTCTAGTTGTTACTTCATAAGCATGTTTTTCTTTAGAACTATTTTTCAACAAGTCATTTTGCACTTTATTGAGTTGATCAATTTGAGTTTGAACCATACGAAAATGTTTAACAAGCATCTTAACATCATTGGAGGTTCTCTCCACAATATCATGCAATTCACTAATAGCTCGAGAATTTTCCATTAAATGATTCTCTACTCTCATATTAAAATTATCGTGCTTAACAATATAGTTATCAAACTCATCTAAACATTGATCAGGAGGTTTTGAGTACGGAATATCTTCCCTACTAAAGCGTTGAAGAGAATGTACCTCAATCATGGATGAAGGGGGAGTTATCTTACATAAATCTTCTATGGGAGGTAAATTCTTCACATCTTCAGATTTAATACCTTTCTCCTTAAGAGATTTCTTGGCTTCCCTCATATCTTCATCATTTAGTTTAATCATACCCCTCTTCTTCAATATTGGCGTTGGAGTTGGTTCAGGTGTAGTCCAATCATCATGATTTCAGACTATTCTAGCCAATAATTCTTCAGCTTTATCTAGAGTTCTTTTGCTGAAAACACAACCAGCATAACTATCCAGGTATGCCCTCGACTCAATGGTTAGTACACTATAAAATATATCCAGTAAATCATGCTTTTCCAGATCATGTCCAGGCCGAGCTCTGATAAGAGAGCAAAACCTTGCCCAAGCTTTAGGTAATTTCTCTCCATCTTTCTGGTCAAAACTATAAATTTTCTGCAAAGCAATATGTTGAGCACTAGCGGGAAAATATTTTCGAAAGAAGACATCAAGCAAACAACCTGGACTATCAATAGAATCAGGAGGCAAACTATTATACCAAGTTTTAGCATCATCCTTTAATGAGAAAGGAAAATTTTTAGCAACAAAATAAGTACGCATCTTAATATCATCAGAAAACAAGCTACTCAAAGTAGAAAGCTCATTCATGTGTTCTACAGCACTTTCTTTTTCAGTACCACAAAAAGGTGTTTTCTCAACAATAGATATATGAGATAAATCAAGAGAAAAATCATAATCCTTATCCTTAATGTTTATAGGAGATGTGGCAAATTTAGGATCAGGAGACAGTTTATATCTAACAGCACGTTGTGCAAGAAGCTTTTTAATATTACTTGCATCAGTAGTAGCATTGCATTTATTAATAAAATCATCATCAAGTTCCACATAATCTTCATCAAGATCATCACTAGAGTATTCAACAGACTCAGGTGAATTAACAGGTGTAACATTATTTTCATTAGGAATTTCAGTATTTTCAATTTGTCTAGACCTAGCAATTGTAGCATCTAGAAAAGGACCTAATGAACCATTATCATCAAGCACAGTAGAAGCATCATCAAAATTATCAAAAGAATTTCCAGTTTCAGCAGAAGTACCAACACGTGAAGCTTGTGGTGGTGAAACAAGTTGACTTATCACAGATGGTGAATCAAGAGCAGCAGAGGTACTCAGAGTTGTACCTTTTCTTGTAGTGGATGGTAATATGGCGACTTTAGTATCGCGAGGTTTACCATGATGGAGGATTTGCAGCGAACAATATCAATCCAAGTGAACTTGCAAATAAAGCTATGCTCCCCGGCAACGGCGCCAGAAAATAGTCTTGATGACCCACAAGTATAGGGGATCGCAACAGTCTTCGAGGGAAGTAAAACCCAATTTATTGATTCGACACAAGGGGATCCAAAGAATATTTGTAAGCCTTAACAGCGGAGTTGTTAATTCAGCTGCACCTGGAAACAGACTTGCTCGCAAGAGTTTATCAGTAGCAACAGTTTTATAGTAGTAGCAGTAGTGAAATATCAGCAAGAGTGTAGCAAAGACAACAGTAGTGATTATAGTAAACAACAAGATTAAAATACTGTAGGCACAGGGATGGATGAACGGGCGCTGCATGGATAAGAGAACTCATGTAACAATCAAGGTAGGGCATTTGCAGATAGTAATAAAACAGTATCCAAGTACTAAATAACCATAGGCATGTGTTCCATATATAGTCGTACGTGCTCGCAATTAGAAACTTGCACAACATCTTCTGTCCTACCAGCCGGTGGCAGCCGGGCCTCTAGGGATTCTACTAGTAATTAAGGTACTCCTTTTAATAGAGCACCAGAGCAAAGCATTAACACTCCGTAAACACATGTGATCCTCATATCACCGCCTTCCCCTCCGGTTGTCCCAATTTTTGTCACTTTGGGGCCTCGGGTTCCGGACAGCAATATGTGTATACAACTTGCAGGTAAGATCATAAAACAATGAATATCATCATGAAACAATAACATGTTCAGATCTGAGATCATGGCACTCGGGCCCTAGTGACAAGCATTAAGCATAACAAGTTGCAACAATATCATAAAAGTACCAACAACGGATACTAGGCACTATGCCCTAACAATCTTATGACTATTACATGATCAATCTCATCCAATCCCTACCATCCCCTTCAGCCTACAGCGGGGGAATTACTCACACATGGATGGGGGAAGCATGGCTGGTTGATGGAGAGACGTCGGTTGTGATGGTGGGGATAATCTCCTCCAATTCCCCGTCTCGGCGGAGTGCCAGAACGGAGTTTCTGGTCCCGAGACAGAGTTTCACGATGGCAGCGGTGTTTTGGATGTCTTCTGGCAATTTCGTCTATCCCCCGTGCGTTTTTAGGTCGAAACACTTAAGTAGTCGAAAGGGGGGCATCGGAGGCTGGCCGAGGCGCCGCCACCATAGGCCGGCGCGGCCCAGGGGCCCACCGCGCCACCTTGTGGGGTGGGCGCCTCGTGGCCCCCCCTCCTTCTGGTCTTCTGGCTCCGTTAATCTTTTGTGAAAATAGGCCCATTGGAATTAATCCCGGGGATTTTCCTGAAAGTTGAGTTTCTGCACAAAAACAAGACACCAAGGCAATTCTGCTGAAAACAGCGTTAGTCCGTGTTAGTTGTATCCAAAATACACAAATTAGAGGCAAAACAATAGCAAAAGTGTTCGGGAAAGTAGATACGTTTTGGACGTATCAGTGGCCGACCTTAGCCGGCCTTCCACGACGCTTCTTCGCCGGTCCCTCGCCGGGAACCTCAGCAGGTGACCCAAGCATGATCTTCTCAGTCTGCCCGAAGAACACGAGCAATTAGAGGCGTGCCTGCTCACAAGTAGTTTAGATGAAAACGGACATTGATAACATTAGTAAGGCCTCATACATTTGCTCACACGACAAGCATAGGGACTGGCCACAAACTAAGTGTAGTGTGCTACGATAGTGGCACACATGACTAAGTTTGAGACCACCACCTAGCATTCCATTGTGCCTTTGTTGAATCATTGGCTAATGCACCAGACATACAAAAACTTATGAAGGATCACACTGCAGGCAAAGGGACTATCCCCAAACTAAGTCTAGTGTGTCTGTAATATGGCACACATGACTAAGTTTGAGGACAGCACCCTGCCTGCCGTTGTGCCATAGTTGAATTATTGGCCAATGCAGAACTGAAGAAGCAGAAACATGCAAAGAAGGGTCTCAGAGGCCTCATACAGTGAGGACATATGTCGGAGATGTTTGAACAGAACCAATGGTGTGGTCATGTTAAGTCATGCCATAGGTTATGATCAATCATCTCCTCATACTATGATCTCAGGTTATAATCATTGGCCTAGTTCAATCAAGAAACAACACAAGTAGCACTTCAAATTGAGTACATTACGAGTGGTACTTAGGGTACATTACAAATTGTACTTAGGCCACATTACAAATTCTCGTACAGTACATCTACATCACATTCATCACTCGTCACAAGTAGCCCTGATCCTCTTGAGCTTGTCCTTGATTGCAAAGTTCACTTGAAGCAGATCGTATATGTCATACTCTAGCTTTCTCTTCTCAGCCTCCAAAGCCTTTTTTTCTGCCCCCATTCCTGTTTCTTAGCCCTCATCACTTATGCTTGTGTTCTCCATATTCTTGAGCATAGCAACTTCCTTATTCAAGTCCTCCCACTCCTCTTGCGTCTGAACAAACTGGCGCGACTTGTCTCAATCTTTCGCACAACAATCACAACATGGTAAACCTGAACACAAAAAACATTCCCCTCTACGCATGCATAGTACAATCTACCAGTTTCACCAATCCAAAGCCTGATCTACGAAGGGTCTACCGCAATCTGATACTAGAGTAACAGGTCTAAGCAAAACGAGACCGTGAAAAGCAAGAAATGGACAAGAACAACAAGAAATGGGGACGAAGAACTTGCAAACATCAATCCGAACGCTATCCTAACGGAAACCCTAGCAGATCTAATGTGCATGTCATCGGAAATGCCCGAGAATGGCATGTTCTGCCTGAACGAGTACGAAGGTGAGAAGGAGAGGTCGTTACCGCCATTGTTCCGGCCGAGGACGAGCTCGAGGTCGCGGGTGAAGTCGAGATGCCGATGAAGACTTCGGAGCAGATTGCGGCCGATGTCGTGGTGCTGCTCGCCGAGGTCTCCTCCTTCGGTACCAGTGCTCCTCTGTGCGTTGATCCAGTGGATTGGTCGGCGGGAGGGGAACCACCGGGTGATGTGCCAGTTTGGGGGAGGTGAGAGTGCGGTCGCGAGTGAGAGGAAGAAGAGGGAAGTGGTGAGGCTAATTATGGCGCGTGTTCCCGAAGGGACGCGGCGTTTCCACCTCCCTTCCCCACGCGTGCAGCCTTCTGGCCGCAACGGGCCTGGCCCCGGAGAAACTTCCATTCCGGGCGTTCCTCCAGGGTCTGTCCAAATGGTGTTTTGAGAACCGTGCGATGCATCAACGCGGCTCGGCCCAGGCATCCAAACGGGTCGAAAATTGCTGGCCCATGCAAGCCAAGGGGCATGCAGCCTACCAAACGTGTCCATGGCTTCTCTTTTCTTTTCTTCTCTTCTCTTTTTTTTTGAACGTGTGCTTATATTAATTAAATAACATTGTTATGAATACAATCACGCTCGGAAAATTCCATCACACACGAAGGAACCGATCCAATCAGTACTTGCCCACCCAGCTCACTACGACCAATTCTAGCCAGAACATGTGCAACTTCATTGCAGGATCTGTGAACTTTTGAGAAAGCAAAATCTGGGAACAACCGTAGAAGATTTTTGATCTCATCCACATTATTAGCAATAGCAGACTTGCTCTTCTCCACCATCTTCACTTCAGACACCAGAGTAGCACAATCATTTTCAACAAGAATTGGGCCACTGTAGTTAGGAATGACAGACTGAAGAGCAAGAATACCAGCAGTAGCTTCAGCAATTTCAGCATTTTTACAATGGTTGATTTTTCCCCATGCAGAAAGGATAATACCTCCCTTGTTGTTTCGAAGAACTGCACCCCAGGAACCAGAGTTTGATTGTTCATTAAAACCTGCATCAAAATTAAGTTTAGCCCATCCTTCAGGAGGTTTTGTCCACTGGTTTTGGGCCTTACTTTGCTTCTCACTATTCGCATTCAACTGAACCAACATCGGTTGCTTTCCTTTTGGATCTGCAGTTACCTCAATCTCCCTACTACCCAGCATAGTATGGAGGTAAGATTGAAGAAAAATAGCAGATTGTTCAATGCTACATTTACCGTCCCCAAAAATCATGTTATTTCTGAGATGCCAGGTTCTCCACCACATGAAAAGCAACTTTGACCTCATCTGATCACTGACCTAACTCAAGAGGATTAAAGCCCAATCAGGACCAGTATATCTGAAGAATGAATCATCAGGAAGATTCCACTCTTCATAGAGCCTGTGTCTTAAAGCAATCGCCTTAGAGCAGTTAATCATAGCATGGTGATTAGTTTCGGGCTCCATTCCACATATATGACATGTGGAAATACTATCCATGTGCCGCTGACACCTTAGATCTTGAACACCAAGAGAATCATTTACAAGCTTCCATCCAAGTTGGTGTTGTCTCATATCACAAAACAAAAAGCTTTCTTATCAAAAAACTGAAAGAGGAGCAACTAATTAAGGCACAATGTCAAAGGTACTGCCTCGGTCCCAGTATATAGGTTATGTGTGCATTCCTAGATCATTAATTGAACAAACATAATACAAATTGTATAACGCAAAAATCTATTATTAAAAATATAACATGACCAATCATCATATAAGAAACTGTATGTGTTTCCCCTCCGCTATAATCCCATGTCCCAGCCTATTTGTTTTGGTTCTCATAACATTATACTCAGAATGTTTAGACACTTTTTAATTTGAAATTCAATTTTTGTTTGAAAATCTCATCCGGTATTTAACCGCTTATCTCCGGTAACTCTTGTTACCAGAAACCTCAGCCCCCTCCAAGATTTTATTCTTATGGGTACACCAGTCATTGCTCCTTACTCCCTTCTCACTCAAAGAAGATAACTCAATGAGCAAGGACTTGCAGCACCCAAGCACAAGTGTGCTCAGATTTTAAAAAAAAATCGAAGATTGTACTTTTGAGTTTGAAAAATCACGAAAAATAATCCATGAATACATACACATGCCCTGTATATGTCTGCAAAGTTTTGGTGAAATTTTTTATATTTTAGATGAACTTTTGGTTGTAAATTTCCCATAAATTTTTCTTCTTTGTATAGCCCAAAAATACAAGTGCTTACCTGGAGGAAAAGGGCGTAGCCCAACATCATATTCAATGCAACTTACCTACTCCCTCCAAACATAATAAATATCATAGTTTTGAATTAAATTTAAACTTAAGCCACGACACTTTATAACATTTTTAAGTGGAGTGAGATAGGAATATGAATATCTGACCTCACTAGTTGCCAAACACACCCTAATTGTGAAGGAAGACTACTCCCTCTATACAGTTTATAGAAAAACTTTAAGATCAAAAACTTTATCCATTAAGTTGATCAACAAAATATATAATATATGCCACAAAAATTATAACACGGAAAAATTTCTTTTCAACATGATAATTTTTGCAAAATAAATCTCATATTTTATTGGTTAAATTAATGGTCAAAACATTTCTCAAAGTACGTATTAGCCTAATAAACCTGGCATGGAGGGAGTACATCTTAGTCCCCCTCTGTCTATAAAATGATGTCAGAGATTGTCTAAATTTGGATGTATCTATACACTAAAGAGTGTCTAGATACATCTAAACTTAGACAAATTTTTGACATCCTTTTGTGGACAAAGGTAGTAAATAAAAACCAAGGAAAAATGTCCGAAAAGTGTGATATATTGACTTTATTTCTTGCTTCCTCCATGAACTACAGAACTCATGTTTGAGTAGTAATCATCTAGAAGCCGAGGGACTTTTAGATATTTCAGCTAACCGCATGCTATGTCGTCCCTAAAACGACGAGTTACATCCAAGAGCTTTGCACGGAGGTTACTATAGCTTAATGGTGCTGAGGGTCCGGGCCGCCGGGGCTGGTCCTCTTCGACTCAGAGTACGGCATCGCCGCCCTCCCAGCTGACAAGTGGTCAGAGTCTTTTAAACAGAAGGCCCTTGGCCCGGCTTTATATATAAAGCCATCACGGCAACCACATAGTAGCGATACAACACACACCCCACATAAGTCTGATGCCTCTACAGTACTGATGCCATAATACAAATAAGCCAAGTCTGATACCAAGAACAACACAAATGATAGACATGGAAGGTGAAGCACGAGGAGCGGGTGCTAGCGGCAACAAGCGATCGTCGATGGCGTCATTGTCCTCCAGCCCGGGTCCTCGCGTGTAGCCTCCTAACCTCGTCCAGCGCCACGTCCAGCAGTGCTCTGTCCCTCGGTCTGACCAGAACCCTCCAGCTCTGCATGTAGATAGACATTTTGAAGATAGCATCAGCCGGGCTGGAGATGAGAGAGCTCTCGATAGCTAACTTGTTACGGATGTTCCACAGCGTCCAGCATTGCGCTGCGAAAGTAAACCAAGCTATCCTACGGAGTCTACCCGACAAGCCGTTGGCAATGGCGATGAAGTCCGCAGCCCCTGCTGGGTTCCATGAGCAGGAGAGAAGGTCCCTTATCCCTGCCCACATAAACTTCGCGATGTGGCAAGTGAAAAAGATGTGGTCGCAAGTTTCCCATTCGCCACAAAGGGGACACCGCCCGTTCGATGGCCCGTGTCGCTTAACTAATTGGTCCCCTGACGGGAGTCTTCCTCGGATGAGTTGCCAAAGGAAGACCCGGATCTTTGGCGGGACTCTAGTGCGCCAAATTTCCTTGAAGTGCGTGACCGTCCCACCCCGGGACAATTTGGAGTACATCGAACCGGTGGAGTACTCCCCAGATTGCTCAAGCGCCCATCGAACCACATCATCGCCCTCCGAGACCGGCGATAGGTCAAAGATCCTGCAGAGGTTGTCCCATTCCACTCTCTCTGCAAGGCCGAAGGAGCGCCGAAAGCGAATACTCCAGCCCCCGCTGGATCTAACCCCCTGAACAGTTGCGAAGTGGTTATCGCAACAGGCGAACAACCTCGGAAAAGTAAAGCGAAGGGGCCCCGTGCCCGTCCACCAGTCTAACCAGAAGTAGGTCCGCCGCCCATTGTTAACCTGATGCTTCGCACCCATTTTGAAGTACCATTTGATCTTCTGGATGGCGTTCCAGAATTGCGATCCTTTGGTGGGCACCGCCGGGGAGAACAAATCGTGGTCCCCCAGGTATTTGGCCCTAAGAAGGACCGCCCACAGGCCCTCCTCATTCTGGTAGATCTTCCAGATCCATTTAAGCATGAGGGCGATGTTCATGAACTTGGTGTTGAGGATTCCCAACCCTCCAACCTCGCGTGGTTTGCACACCGAAGCCCAGTCAACCATATGGTACTTACGTTTGGGTCCCACTCCCTCCCAAAAGAAGCGGGACCGGTGTCTATCCATTGCCGCATGCGTCGTGTCATGTAGCAGATATAGGCCCATTGCAAACATCGGCAAGCTAGAGAGGCAGGAGTTGGTGAGCTCTAGCCTGCCGGCGGATGCAAGGAACAGACCCTGCCACGGCTCCACCCTATGGCCAACCTTTTCTGTGAGGAAGTTCCAGTCCGCAACAGAGAGGGGGCGGTCGCTGACCGGTAAGCCGAGGTAGTGTAACGGCAGGCTCCCCAGCTTGCAGTTGAGGGCGTCAGCCACCCGCTGACGTTCCAGGTCAGGGACCCCTGTCACGACCGCTTCGCTCTTAGCGAAGTTAATCTTAAGCCCGGACATGTTCTCGAAGCATAGTAACAGGAGCTTAAGGTTGGCCAACCCCAAGTCGGATGGTTCGATCATAATCAGGGTGTCATCCGCATATTGGAGGTGGGTGATCCCGCCGGGGATCAGGTGGGGCACCACACCCTTGAGGTGCCCAGAATCGGTAGCCCTGGCGATGATAGCAGCCAGGGAATCCACCATGAAGTCGAACAAGATCGGGGAAAGAGGGTCCCCTTGTCGCACTCCGCGCGCGTTTCTGAAGTTATCCCCGATGACACCGTTCACGTTGATCGCGGTCTGGCCACCCGAGACCAGTTGCATCAAGCGGTGAACGATCATAGGGGAGAAGCCCTTTCTCAACAGAACTTCTCTCAGGAAGTCCCAACTTACCCGATCGAAGGCCTTCTCAAAGTCGAGTTTGAGAAGGAGGCCCTTGAGTTTCTTAACCCTCAACTCGTGGGCGATCTCATGGAGTGCAAGCACGCCCTCGTGCAGGCATCTCCCTTTGATGAATGCCGATTGGCTGCGGTCAATCGTCCTATGCGCAAGCGGGGCAAGGCGGGTAGCGTAAGCCTTGGCAATGAATTTAAAAATAACGTTGATTAAAGCGATGGGTCTAAACTGTTTGATGGTGTCTGCCCCCTGAACTTTCGGAATAAGACTGATGACTCCAAAATTGAGGCGCGCGATGTCCACCCTCCCTAGGGCGAAGTCGTTCAGGATCTGGAGGATCGGACCCTTCAAAAGATCCCAAAATTTCTTGAAGAAGAGGACCGGAAGCCCATCCGGGCCTGGAGCTGAGTCAGGTTTCATGCCCGCGAGCACCTCATCCAACTCAGCCGGGGTAAAGGTAAGCTCAAGGCTCCGGTTCTCCTCATCAGAAATTCTCTTGTTAGGTGGCCAAAGGCCCTGAGCAAGAGAGAAAGCCCTTTCCTCCCCCTCAGCGCCCATTAAGCCTTGGTAGAACTGGTAAACGTGCCCCATCAGCTCAGCCTGTTCTGAGATCTCGCCCTCGTCAGTCACCAGGCGAGGGATGAGGCACTTCCTACGCCTCCCGTTGGCGTAGGCGTGGAAGAAGGCGGTGCAGGAGTCACCTTTTAGGGTCCATTGGAGTCTGCTGCGTTGTCTCCAGTAGTCTTCCTCCGCGCCGTCTAGCTGCACAATCTGATCCTCGAGGAAGTAGCGGAGGGCCCAACCCTCCTCGTCAAGGCCAGAGGAGTCAGCTAGAGTCTCCAGTTGTCTCCAGTGGTCAGAGTCTACCGGCCGCGAGAAGACGACGGCGCCATTGCTCCCGTCGATCAGCATTCTCCGACCGACGCCGACGGTCTTCACCTGCACGAGGTCGGCGTCGGCTTCGCAGCACCGGACGGCGGACAGCAGCAACAGGAGCACGGTGCACATTACCGGTATCCTCAACGAGCTCGAGCTGGACGCCATGGGAGGTATGGGATATCGAACTAGCTAGAAAGCTTCGGCTTGTTCGATCGAGTTCGGTGTACGTAGCTACACGAGGCCGGGCTGATTTATAGGGGCGCGCCAAGTGCGAAGCGAGCGAGCGGTTTAGCCGTTACCACAAAATTCATTAAGCATTGCCATGGACCCATGGTGGATCTCTCGCCTGTGTCGCACTGACCGCGACGAACGAATAAAAAACAGGGCAGCCTTCTCTTCTGCTAATGGCCCGGCGGTGTCGGTAAGTTTATCTTATGGCATGTTGCACATTCAAAACTCAACATTACCATCTTAATTTAGCCCCTCATGGCCTCATTTCAGCATGCATGCATGTTTTGGTGCGGAGCTGACTAATTTTGTCTGTTGGACCAACCCACATTATCTTGGTTCATTGTACGTCAGAGTTGGAAAACCGTTGGATGACAAGAGCAATCAAATCTGTGAGAATGGTATCCTGAACCAGACCAGTTAATGCCAATCAGCAAAGCGCCGCAATCTCGAAACTACATGTAGTAACTTGTTTCGTTGTTTGCAATAGTCTGCACTTAGAGAAAGATGGTTATGGAATTGTTTTATGGACGGACGTGTCGATCACATAGCTCCCGTGAGATCTTTCTCACAACAACTGCTGTCTTTCCTTCCAATCATGTAATCCCACGATGTGTCTAACAAAAATCCGTAGCAATCTTCCGTAGATGTAGCATTACTGGTTTGCTTATCACCACATGATCAATTTTGTCCCACTCGATCCACTCTAGGTAGGCAACGCACACAGTTAAATGTGACAAAAAGGTTGTATCCACGTGCACCATAGTTAGCTCTATCGGCCTTGCAAAATTGGATTTGAGGTCGATCCAGTCATATAGCTTCTGTCATGTACCACTTTTTAAAGAGTTTAACTTGTCAAAAATACACATGTGGACTGCAAACTTTGTCACCCAGCACATAAGATAGCAAGATTTTATTTTAAAAAATAAAACTATCTTAATTGGGCCGTTGAACTCCTAGTGAATGCTGCAATAAAGTTGCCATAAAGCGAACTGCACTCATGCATGCATGCTGGAACTTGGCTTTACAAGATGTCTACTAGAGCATGGTGTGTACTGCAGAAGTACATATGTGAGAGAAGACTGCTAGTAGGAGCATATATATGTAGATGATCTGATCATCACATATCAAAAGCTTGAAGAAATAGCAAATTTTAAGGGTGAAACAAAACAAACAAACAAAAAGGGAAGTTCAAGATGTGTGATCTTAGGTTGCTATCTTGGAATTGGGGTAACTCGGAGTGAAGATGACATAATTCGTTGTGAGGCTGGCTATGCATTGAACATACTTGAAAAAGCTGGAATGAGCAACCGCAATACACGTCAAGTAACTAAACCAAAGCTGAAAATTGTACGAGTATGAGGAAGAAAAGAAGGTTTATCGTACTACATATCGTAGCCTAGTTGGGAGCTTGAGGTATCTAATCAATATAACTGATTTTTCATTCTCTTTAGAAAATTAATGTGAATGGGTTCATGGAATCACACACAATTTCTCATATGGAAGCTTTGAAGCGCAAATCAAGATGCATGAGAGGCACTGTCTCACTTGGCTGCAAGTATGTGAGAGAAGGAAAAATTGTAGGGCTTGTTGGTTACAACGACGGTGAGTTAGTAGGTGATGGAAATGATAGGAAGAGCACTAATGGCATGGTATTTTTCTTTGGTAGATATCTAATCACCTTGACATCACAAAAATATAGAGTTGTTGCATTGTCATCATATGAAGTTGAGTATATCTTTGCGAGCACTGCAGCTTGTAAAGACTGTCTGCTTGAGCAGATTGCTAGGAAAAGTTGCAGGGTAAGGATGTGCAATGTGTAAAGATGAATATTAACAACCAATGTGTCATTTCATTATGCAAAAAAATCATGTGTATCATGATCATAGCAAGCATGTACACACATGTTGTCATTTGAGTGATTGTGTGGAAGAAGGGAACATCGTTGTAGAGTATGTGAAGACCGGGGATCTGTTGACTAAGCCACTGTTGAAAATTATCACACTCAAACATGATCTAAAAATACATAGCGAAATAAGATGTAAATTTCAGACCACTAAAGCACGAACTCCACGAATCGTTGCTCAATCATGAAAAGAAACATATATGGAGAAACACATTATGTTCCAATAGAGGACAGGTTTCGGGTGCTTCCAACACACATGTATCTGATTTCTGCATGTAGCTAGGATCAATCCTATCTACTCTCAATACATAGGGGCATCAATAAGCAATCAACACACAGATACATCAATCTTTTTGCGTGGAAAACCTCTAAACCTCTCAACTTGAGAGGAAAAACAACGGACCGAAGCCACCCAAATCTTCTTCCACTAGTATCAAATGGGGACACCACTTTTCTTCTCTAGAGAGTGCATAAATCAAGATACACGCGGATCTTAGATGCCAATAACAAAATTTGAGACACAAGAGCTAAAGATTGGATCAACCTCACCAAACATGATGGAACCACAATCTGAAGGAGACAATGTTGTAAATATTTGATCTTCACAACCCTGATTTAGCTTCTTCCCTCAACATTTATTATTCTCTTCTCTGTTGGTTTTCATCTCCATTCTTCAATGGAGGCTAACCTAGGATTCTCGTCACGCCACCTAGTGGTGGATGTATCGGAGGCTTATCATCTCCCTTCCCCCATGTGCAATCTGATACTAGTAGGTATTCCCTATATAGAATCCATGGCAGATGATCTCTGAGTGCCCGAAACCCCCTCCCTCCCGAAACCCTAGCCGCCTCCAGCCGCCGCCGTCGGTGGCTCCGCCAGGCAAACACCGCAGGGCGTGGCGGCGGCGGCCCTTCCTCATGGCGCGTAGCCGGACGGCGGCCGGGATCTTCCCTCGACGCTGTGGCGGCAGCCCCCTGACTCCCGTGTGGATGGCTCGGCGGTGGCGGTCGGACGCGGATGGCAGGGCGCCGGCGGCCAGACTTGATCTGTGCTATGGCTCCCCACCTCCCGTCGGCGGCACGCCGGTGTTGGCTGGTGGTGGGCGGCGATCTGCGCCATCCCCTTCGCCTCTCGCCGGTGCGTGGTGATGATCTCAGGATTCTCCAGCGGCACGAGGTCGCCCGGGGCAGCAGCCTTGGGTTCGATGGTGGAGGCGGCCAGATGTCTACGCACGCTTCTATTCCTATAGACAGTGTTGGGCCTCCAAGAGCAGAGGTTCGTAGAACAGCAGCAAGTATCCCTTAAGTGAATCACCCAAGGTTTATCGAACTCAGGGAGGTAGAGGTCAAAGATATCCCTCTCAAGCAACCCTACAATTAAGATACAAGAAGTCTCTTGTGTCCCCAACACACCTAATACACTTGTCAGATGTATAGGTGCACTAGTTCGGCGAAGAGATAGTGAAATACAAGTAATATGGATGATTATAAGTAGTAATTGCAATCTGAAATAAAAATGGCAGCTAGCGAACATGTAGCAGAACTTGTTGGAAACGGTGTTTCAATGCTTAGAAACAAGGCCTAAGGATCATACTTCACTAGTAGACACTCTCAACAATGATCACATAATTGAATAAATAAATGCTACTCTCAAACACTCTCTTGTTGGATAACAAACACCATTCATTGTGTAGGGCTGCAAAAGCACACCTCAAGCCGGAGTAAACAAGCTCCACAACGTCATAAAGGAATCACACACGATGCGCACATTGTCAACATCACACCGTGGAGAGTGACTCCAGAGTTCATATTAAAGTAACCTCTAGAGTGCATAATAGACAAGAGTAACATCTACATATTCAACTAGATTACAAAGCTCATGATCACATAAAGATCACACCATGGGAGAGAGAGATGAACCACATAGCTACCGGTAGAGCCCTCAGCCTCAGGGGAGAACTACTCCCTCCTCATCATGGGAGACAACAACAGCGATGAAGATGGCGATGGAGTCGATGGAGATGGCTCCGGGGGCAATTCCCTGTCCCGGCAGGATGCCGAAACAGAGACTTTTGTCCCCCGAATTAGGGTTTTTGGTGGCGGCGGAGCTACAGAACTCTTCTGAATAAATCGTCGATCCCCTTAGGGTTTTCAGGGCAGGAGCTTAATATAGGCGAAAGGGCGGCGCGAGGGGGAGCCCGAGGGGCCCACCCCATAGGGCGGTGCCGCCCCCCTCCTGGCCGCGCCAGTGGATGGGGAGGAGGCCGGGGCCTCCTCTGGCCTGGCCCTTCTGGCTCCGTGGGTCTTCTGGCGAAACAGAATTTCTGTAATTTTTCTGGATTTTCCCAAGCACTTTGGTTTTTGGGCCTTTTCTGCAATAAACAGACATAATAAACAGAAACTGGCACTGTGGCATCTTGTTAATAGGTTAGTCCAATAAATGCCATAATATGATATAAAGTGCATATAAAACATGTAGCTATTGGCATAAAACTAGCATGGAACATAAGAAATTATAGATACGTTGGAGACGTATCAAGCATCCCCAAGCTTAGTTCTACTCGTCCTCGAGTAGGTAAACGATAACAAAAATAATTTCTGAACTGACATGCTACCAATATAATCTTGATCAATACTATTGTAAAGCATATGAGATGAATGAAGTGAATCAAAGCAATGGTCTATAGTTTGCTAACAAATAGATAATGACTAAACAACTGAATCATATAGCAAAAACTTTTCATGAATAGTACTTTCAAGACAAGCATCAAAAAGTCTTGCATAAGAGTTAACTCATAAAGCAATAGATTCTTAATAAAAGGTTTTGAAGCAACACAAAGGAAGATTTAAGTTTCAGCAATTGCTTTCAACATTTAACATGTATATCTCTGATACGTCTCCAACGTATCTATAATTTCTGATGTTCCATGCTAGTTTTATGACAATACCTACATGTTTTGCTCACACTTTATAATGTTTTCATGCATTTTCCGGAACTAACCTATTAACAAGATGCCGAAGTGCCAGTTCCTGTTTTCTGTTGTTTTTGGTTTCAGAAAGGGTGTTCGGGCAATATTCTCGGAATTCGACGAAACAAAGACCAAATATCTTATTTTCCCCGGAAGGTTCCAGATCACCGAAGGAGAGTCGGAGGCGGGCAGCAGGGGGGCCCACACCATATGGCGGCGCGGGTGGCCCCCTGGCCGCGCCAGCCTATGGGGAGGGGGCCCCGTGGCCCCTCCGACTCCGCCTCTTCGCATATAAAGTCCCTCGCGACCTAAAACCTCGATACCAATTGACGAAACTCCAGAAAGACTCCAGGGCGCCGCCGCCATCGCGAAACTCCATTTCGGGGGACAGAATCTCTGTTCCGGCACGCCGCCGGGACGGGGAAGTGCCCCCGGAACGCATCTCCATCGACGCCACCGCCTCCATCATGCTCCGTGAGTAGTTCCCCCGTGGACTACGGGTTCTAGCTGTAGCTAGTTGGTACTCTCTCTCCCATGTACTTCAATACAATGATCTCATGAGCTGCCTTACATGATTGAGATTCATCTGATGTAATCGGTGTTGTGTTTGTTGGGATCCGATGAATTGTTACATTATGATCAGTCTATCTATATAAGTTTGTGAAGTTATTGTTGCTGCAATCTTGTTGTGTTTAATGCTTGTCACTAGTGCACGAGTGGCATGATCTTAGATTTAAGCTCTATACTTATTGCTTAGATTGTATCTACAAGTTGTTTGCACATATCTATGTCCGGAACCCGAGGCCCCAGAGTGACAGCAACTGGGATAACTGGAGGGGAAGGCGTAGGTACGAGGATCACATGTTTTCACCAAGTGTTAATGCTTTGCTCCGGTGCTCTATTAAAAGGAGTACCTTAATTTCCAGTAGATTCCCTGGAGGCCCGGCTGCCACCGGCTGGTAGGACAAAAGATGTGATTCAAGTTTCTCATTGCGAGCTCGTATGACTATATATGGAAAACATGCCTACATAATTAATAATCTTGATGTTCTGTCTTAATGCTATTTCAATCCTATCAATTGCCCAACTGTAATTTGTTCACCCAACACTTGTCACTTGTTATTAGAGAGTTACCACTAGTGTAGATAGCTGGGAACCCCGGTCCATCTCTTATCATCATATACTCGTTCTATATGTCATTGGAAGTAGTGTCAACTATTTTCTGGTGCCATTGCCTCTGTGTTACTGTTACTGCTGATGTGTTACTTATACTATTGCTCTCATATTACTGCTGCTTTCACATCACCCCTGTTACTAGTGCTTTTCCAGGTGCAGCTGAATTGACAACTCAGTTGTTAAGGCTTATAAGTATTCTTTACCTCCCCTTGTGTCGAATCAATAAATTTGGGTTGTACTTCCCTCGAAGACTGTTGCGATCCCCTATACTTGTGGGTTATCAAGACTATTTTCTGGCGCCGTTGCCGGGGAGGCATAGCTCTACTCATAAGTTCACCTGGGGAGTACACTCTACCTCTCTCTCTGTTTTTATTTTATTTTTTTTTGCTTAGTTTACTTTTTTCTAGTTTATTTGTGCCTAGTTTATTTCTGTCTAGTATTAATTTGCTTAGTTTACTTTTGTCTAGTTTCTTTTTGTCTTGTTTTATTTTTCTTATATACCCAAAAATCCATAAAAATTTGAAAAACCGAAAAATTAAAAACGGTTGTTATGGGAGAACCCACAACCTATCTGGAGCTTATAGAATTATATAACAGTTATAGAGAATCAAGAAAGGGTAAAGTCATGAGTGTTGTGATAGAAAAATTGAATACAATTGCTAAATTCTTGCTTAAACGCCATGATATAAACTGTTGCTCTAAAGAGGATACTAAACATCTGAAATTCCAATGTGGCTTTAGTGAAGAAGTTTTAATTAAGAACTATAATTGGAATAGCTATATTCATTTTGGGTTCGAAGAGGTAGAACAATTTGTCTTATTTATGGGAGCTTCTGAGATCGAATCCTTCATGTCTAAAGATTATGAAACTTGTGTTGTTTGTAAGGACCTTAAAGATTATGTCTCTTCTATTCTTAATTTTTGCATAGAAAGTTACAGTGATAATCCTTATATCATTGATTATAAAGAGAGACTCATTAATGCACAAGAATGCACTCACAATTTGCAGGAACCTGTGAAAGAAGAAATTGATGAACCTGAAAGCTCATATGATGAAAAAGAGGAGGAAATTGATGAACCTGAAAGCTCATTGGATGAAAAAGAGGAGGAGAGTGATGAACAAAAGGAGGAAGAATGGATTAGCTACCCATGCCAACCTTCTAATGAGAGTAACTCTTTATCTCTTACACTATTTGATTGTCCTCCATGCTTACCAAAGGAGGATGAGTGTTATGTTCCTGTAGATTCTCTTGAAATATTCCCTATGAGTAAAACTTGTGAGAATAATTATGCTACTGTTATCTATGATAATCCATGCTATTTTGATAAATCTTATGATAATGCTTTGTTTGTGCCTGATATCGAAATGCATGGTACTAAAGAGTTTTGCTTAGCAAATGTTTATGATAAAGCTCTAGATGATGGTCCTATGTTGCTTGATAATATTAATTGTACTACTAATGAAAATGAGATTGGAGAGGTCTTGACTTTATCTAGGAGTCCCATATCTTTTGAGATTGATCAATCGTCTTGTTATATTATTGATAAAAGTGGGTTTGAAAGTTTTAATCCCACTATTTTTGAGCTTGATAAAAATTATGTGTTTGTAGATCATGAAAAGCATGCTGTATGTGATAGTTATATTGTTGACTTTATTCATGAAGCTACTGAAAATTATTATGAGAGAGGAAAATATGGTTGTAGAAATTTGCATGGTACTAAAACACCTCTCTATATGCTGAAACTTTTGAAGTTGCTCGTGTTTTATCTTGTTATGCTTGTCACTTGGTTCTTCATGAATTTATTTGTGTACAAGATTCCTATGCATAGGAAGTGGGTTAGACTTAAATGTGTTTTGAACTTGCTTTTTGATGCTCTCTTTTGCTTCAACTCTCATCCTTATGTGAGCATCATTAAAATTGTTGAGCCCATCTTAATGGCTATAAAGAAAGCACTTCTTGGGAGATAACCCATGTCTTTATTTTGCTACTGTTTTGTTGTGTCTTGGAAGTTGTTACTACTGTAGCAACCTCTCCTTATCTTTATTTTATTGCATTGTTGTGCCAAGTAAAGTCTCTAATAGAAGGTTGATACTAGATTTGGATTTCTGCGCAGAAACAGATTTCTATCTGTCACGAATTTGAGTAGGTCTCTCTGTAGGAAACTCAGAAAAATCTGCCAATTTTCATACGTGTTCCTCAGATATGTACGCAACTTTCATTAGTTTTGAGTTTTCTGATTTGAGCAACGGAAGTACCTCTTAAAAATTCGTCTTTACTGGCTGTTCTGTTTTGACAGATTCTGTCTCTGTTTTTTGCATTGTCTCTTGTGCACTTTAAGCAACGCTTTCTAAATGTAGAGAGCTGTAGCTAATGTTTTATTGAGTTCTTGCAATGTGTCACTACAGGACTAAAGTGGATTACAGTTTTTTTTTGAGTACTAACCCCTCTAATGAAGTTTATGAGAAGTTTGGTGTGAAGGAAGTTTTCAAGGGTCAAGAGAGGAGGATGATATATGATCAAGAAGAGAGAAAAGTCTAAGCTTGGGGATGTCCCCGTGGTTCATCCCTGCATATTTCAAGAAGACTCAAGCGTCTAAGCTTGGGGATGCCCAAGGCATCCACTTCTTCATCAACAACTTATCAGGTCACCTCTAGTGAAACTATATTTTTATTCTTCCACATCTTATGTGCTTTACTTGGAGTGTCTGTGTGTTTTTATTTTTTGTTTTTGTTTGAATAAGATCGGATCCTAGCAATCATTGTGTGGGAGAGAGACACGCTCCGCTTTTTCATATGAACATTGGTGTTCTTCGTTTTACTTTTAAGGTTCATGACAAAAGTTGGAAGCTATTGCACTTATTGTTATTTGGTTCGAAACAGAAAATGCTTCATATTGTCTTGAATAATTTGATACTTGGCAATTGTTTTGAGCTCTCAAGTAGATCATGATTAAGCTCTTGCATCATGTAGTTTAAACCTATTAGTGGAGAACTACCGTAGAGCTTGTTGAAATTTGGTTTGCATGATTGGTCTCTCTAAGGTCTAGATATTTTCTGGTAAAAGTGTTTGAGCAACAAGGAAGACAATGTAGAGTCTTATAATGCTTGCAATATGTTCTTATGTAAGTTTCTTTGCACGGTTCATACTTGTGTTTGCTTCAAACAACCTTGCTAGCCAAAGCCTTGTACTGAGAGGGAATGCTTCTCGTGCATCCAAAACCTTGAGCCAAAACCTATGCCATTTGTGTCCACCATAACTACCTACTATGTGGTATTTTCTGTCATTCCAAGTAAATACTTCATGTGCTACCTTTAAACAATTCAAAACTTTATTATCTCTTATTTGTGTCAATGTTTTATTGCTCATGAGGAAGTATGTGGTGTTTTATCTTTCAATCTTGTTAGGTAGCTTTCACCAATGGACTAGTGGCTCATCCGATTATCCAATAATTTTGCAAAAAGCGCTGGCAACGGGGTTCCCAGCCCCAATTAATTAACTTTCATTAATAATTCTCTTCACATGTTTTGCCCTGATTCATCAGTAAGCAACTTAATTTTGCAAATAGACACTCCTTCATGGTATGTGAATGTTGGAAGGCACCCGAGGATTCGGTTAGCCATGGCTTGTGAAAGCAAAAGGTTGGGAGGAGTGTCATCCTTAAATAAAACTAAAATACATGTGTAAACAAAAGAGAAGAGGGATGATCTACCTTGCTGGTAGAGATAACGTCCTTCATGGGAGCCGCTCTTTGAAAGTCTGTTTGATGAGGGGGTTAGAGTGCCCACTACCATTCGTTGACAACAACAAACACCTCTCAAAACTTTACTTTTATGCTCTCTATATGATTTCAAAACTTAAAAAGCTCTAGCACATGATTTAATCCCTGCTTCCCTCTGCGAAGGGCCTTTCTTTTACTTTATGTTGATTCAGTTTACCTACTTCCTTCCATCTTAGAAGCAAACACTTGTATCAAGTGTGCATTGATTCTTACATACTTGCTTATTGTACTCATCATATTACTTTGTGTTGACAATTATCCATGAGATATGCATGTTGAAAGTTGAAGGCAATTGCTGAAACTTAAATCTTCCTTTGTGTTGCTTCAAAACCTCTTATTAAGAATTTATTGCTTTATGAGTTAACTCCTATGCAAGACTTTTTGATGCTTGTCTTGAAAGTACTATTCATGAAAAGTTTTGCTATATGTTATCTATTTGTTAGCAAACTATAGATCGTTGCCTTGAGTCACTTCATTCATCTCATATGCTTTGCAACAGTATGATCAAGATTATGTAAGTAGCATGTCACTACAGAAATTATTCTTTTTATCGTTTACCTACTCGAGGGCGAGCAGGAACTAAGCTTGGGGATGCTTGATACGTCTCCAACGTATCTATAATTTCTGATGTTCCATGCTAGTTTTATGACAATACCTACATGTTTTGCTCACACTTTATAATGTTTTCATGCATTTTCCGGAACTAACCTATTAACAAGATGCCGAAGTGCCAGTTCCTGTTTTCTGTTGTTTTTGGTTCCAGAAAGGGTGTTCGGGCAATATTCTCGGAATTCGACGAAACAAAGACCAAATATCTTATTTTCCCCGGAAGGTTCCAGATCACCGAAGGAGAGTCGGAGGCGGGCAGCAGGAGGCTGTTATCACCAGAATTTGACCGAGTCAGAGGTGGGCCACGATCAAGATGGGCTTGAAGAATATACATGGAAGAAATACATGAATCGGCCTTATATGCAAAGTTTGGGCTAGTTTGCCCGTGTATCTGTAATATAGTAGGATACGTGTCGGTTAGATAGAGTTTGGCTCGTGCCAGGTTGGGATTATTGCCACGGTAGAAAGTCTACGGACTATAAATATGTATCTAGGGTTTATGAAATAAACAACAATCACGTTCACCACAAACCAATCTAGGCGCATCGCCAACTCCCTTGTCTCGAGGGTTTCTTCCGGGTAAGCATCATGCTGCCTAGATCGCATCTTGCGATCTAGGCAGTACACGTTTATTCGCTATCCATGTGTTGCTCGTACTGAAGCCTTTTTGATGGCGAGCAACGTAGTTATCTTAGATGTGTTAGGGTTAGCATTGTTCATCGTATCATATGCTATCGTCGTGCAACCCTGAGACATCTAGCCGCCCTTACACCTATCTTAGGTGTAAGGGCGGCACCCCGCTTGATCATTATTTAGTAGATCCGATCCGTTATGGTTGCTCCTTGTTCTTCAAGGATTAGTTTAATATCTGCATAGTTAGGCCTTACAAACGGGTTGAAGGATCCAGTGGCGCGTAGGGTGTAGTTTGCTAGCCCTAGACAGGATGTTCCGGGGATCAACCTCGTGTTGGTTTTTAGGCCTTGTCTAGGGTCGGCTTACGATCACCGTGCATGGCCGCCAGGCTCAATCACGAGTAGGATGTTCCGATTATGTGGTGAAAACCCTAAATCGTAGTAGGTCGTTTTAGCTTTATTTTGATCAAGCAGGACCACCATATATTCGTACACCCCGTACGGATCATGGGTGGATCGGCTCTTTGAGCCGATTCACAGGACAACCTGAGAGCCGATCGAGGCTCGTATTTAATGTTTACGTGTATGCCATGCAAGAAACTAAGCGAGGCACATCCATCACCTTCCTGACCAGGTATAGGTCAGGTGGAACGCCCTTGCACCAGCATCGGACGTGCGTGCCGAGTCTTTGCGGGCCGTCGCTCGGAGGGACCAGGGCCAGCCGCAGTCCTGGGAGCCTCCGGCTTATTGTGTTGCCCGTCGCTGCTCGCCGGTGGGTTTCTGACCGCAACACATTCTGGCACGCCCGGTGGGACAATCTTCGACATCAACCGCATCGCCATCTACATCTGAGATGGCGGAAGGCACTCCAGTCACGTACGAGGATTTGACCGAGGATCTCAAGAAGAAGTATGACGAGGTCAAAGCGATCCTCGAAGCCGACCTCATCGGCTCTTTTCACAGAACCCGCTCACATGGCGTCAGGTGGAAAGGGTTCTCACCTGAAGGCGCGCTCGATGGAGTGGACCTGTCCGCCCCGTCAGAAGAACGCACCAGGTCTCTGCGTCAGGAGATTAACTTCATGGTAGCTCATTCGCTACACCGCCATTCTGAGAGCCTGGTGAACACTTTGGAGCGTGTCGCTCTTCGGGTGATCCAGGAAATCATGAGGCATCAGTACTCTCCGTCAGGACCAGCTCTCGGGACTTACCAAGGAGAGATGCCACTCCAGTCCCGACCGCCACTGCCATTCGCGTTGGCAGCACCAGAAGTGCCGAATTCACCGGCATACGCCGTTGACATGGTGGAATGCACGTACCCTGGGGGGTGCCAGCCAAGATTCTCGTTCAACATCAACATGGTAGGACTTGGGTGCCACCCTGGTAAGGACAGAGACGAGGGCAGCTGCTCTCATAGCGAGGACAAGGAGGAAGCCGTTCCACGCGATCGGCTCCGATACTTCCAAAGAGTCCTGGTTACAATCAAGATGGAGGCCGATTCCAGCAATGGGCCCGTATTACCCTTACCACACGCTCTCCCTGTATGTGGTGTCGACCTCACAGGTGACGGAAAGTTAGGGTATGGGTTTACATCGGCTGATGAGCTAGAAGAAGTCGACATCGGTCCTGGGGATAAGCCGCGACCAACTTTTATCAGCAAGAAGTTAGATCCACATCTTAGGGGTCAGATGATAGCTCTGTTAAAAGAATACCCAGATTGCTTTGCGTGGGATTACACAGAGATGCCTGGACTAGACAGGAGCATCATTGAACGTCGGCTCCCCCTTAAGAAGGGATTTCGGCCGTTCCAACAACGAGCGCGTCAGATGAAGGCCGAAATTCTGGAAGAGGTCAAGAAAGAGATCGAGAAGATGTTGGCCGCCGGGTTCATCAGGCCATGCAGGTATGCTGAATGGATCTCCAGTATCGTTCCTGTAGAGAAGAAGGACGGCCGATGGCGTGTGGCCATCGATTTCCGAGATCTCAACAGAGCCACTCCAAAAGATGAATATCCGATGCCTGTGGCAGAAACGTTGATCAATGCAGCTGCTGGTCACAAGGTGTTGAGCTTCATGGATGGCAACGCCGGCTATAACCAAATCTTCATGGCTCCAGAAGATATACACAAGACCGCGTTCAGAGTACCAGGGGCAGTAGGCTTGTTTGAGTATGTAGTCATGACCTTTGGGTTGAAGAATGCTGGTGCAACGTACCAAAGAGCCATGAATTATATATTTCACGATCTGATCGGCAAGTTGGTGGAAATCTACATCGATGACGTGGTAGTCAAATCTGTCTCCATGGAGGGACACTTGGATGATTTGCGACGCATCCTAGACCGAACTCGGAAGTTCGGACTGAGAATGAATCCAAAGAAGTGTGCCTTTGGTGTGACGGCTGGTCAGTTCCTAGGTTTTCTGGTTCATGAACGGGGAATTGAGATCGGCCTGAAAAGTCAAGAGGCAGTGCGTACCATGCAGCCGCCCACCACGAAGAAGGAGCTCCAACGTCTTATCGGCAAGATCAATTTTGTCCGACGATTCATCTCTAACCTGTCAGGACGAATCGAGCCGTTCATAGCACTGGTGAAAATTAAATCCGATGACGAGTTTCACTGGTGGGCAGAATAGCAGCAGGCGTTTGATGAGATTAAGCGGTATCTGACAACACCGCCTGTGCTAGTTCCGCCCCAACAAGACAGGCCGTTCTATATCTACTTGTCAGTAGCTGACACGTCCATCGCTTCGGTGGTGGTGCAACTCTATGAGGGTGTTGAAAAGGTCGTTTTCTACCTCAGCAGAAGGATGTTGGACGCGGAGACAAGGTATCCTGAGGTCGAGAAGCTTTTCCTTTGCCTGTTCTTCACCTGCACCAAGCTTCATCACATCCTTTTGACGGCAGAGATCATCGTCATATGCAAGTCAGACGTTTTCAAGCACATGCTGTCGGCCCCTGTTTTGAAAGGCCGACTTGGTAAGTGGATGTTTGCGTTGTCGGAGTTCGATCTTCGGTATCAGCCTGCGAAAGCGGTCAAGGGACAAGCGTTGGCCGACCTTATAGCTGAACGGATCAATACCAATATAGCAGCACTATCTATACGTGCATGGGCTATGTTCTTCGATGGATCGGCTTGTGACGATGGTTGTGGCATCGGCATTCTGCTCGTGTCGCCTCGGGGGGCAACATACTCCTTTTCCATCAGACTATCTACCCCTTGCACCAACAATGTCGCTGAGTATGAGGCAGTGCGTAAGGGAATAGAGTTGCTGCTGGAAGCCGGGGCAGAAGCGGTAGAGCTTTTTGGAGACTCAAAGTTGGTGATTAACCAGCTCACGGATGAATATAAGTGCGAGAGTGAATCGATTTTCCCATATTGGATGGAATGTCGTGAGTTGATGACGCAGTTTCGGTACATCAACTTTAATTGGGTCCCAAGATCCCAAAACACCGAGGCCAACGATCTCACACAAATGGCGTCAGGCTATAAGGACATATCAGACGGGTCAGAAGTTCAGGTGCAGTTCCTGGAACAGGATGATTGGAGAGCCGAAATCTTCAATTACTTAAAAGATTCGGCTCGGGGGGCACCTAAACGGATAAGATACAAGGCCATGAAGTATGTCCTCATAGGAGACGACATGTTCTACAGGACGTTGGAAGGGTTACTACTCAAGTGCCTGGGACCAACTGAGTCTAATCGGCTCTTACATGAGGTGCATGAAGGCGCCTGTGGAACTCACCAGTCGGCTCATAAGATGAAGTGGCTAATTAGGCGATCAGGGTTTTATTGGCCCACCATGCTTGAAGATTGCTTCAAGTACTACAAGGGGTGCCAAGCATGCCAGATGTTCGGGAAGATTCAGATGGTACCCGCATCAGCAATGAACCCTATCATCAAGCCTTGGCCGTTTCGAGGGTGGGGCATGGATATGATCGGCAAAATCCATCCGGCGTCGAGTAAAAAACATGAATGGATTTTGGTTATTACAGATTACTTCACCAAGTGGGTGGAGGCCGTCCCTATGAAGAAGGTGAAATCAGAAGATGTGATCAAGTTTGTGAAAGAACACGTCATTCATAGGTTCGGGATTCCCCAAACCATCACGACCGATGGAGGTTCGGTCTTTATTTCTAAAGAATTCAGAAAGTTCTGTGATGACATGGGGATTAAGCTGATCCGATCATCTCCATACTATGCTCAAGCCAACGGGCAAGCTGAAGCGTCCAATCAGAGCCTGATCAAGCTGATCAAGAGAAAAATTGACGAGAACCCTAGGGATTGGCATGAAACGTTATCAGAAGCTTTGTGGGCCTACCGCATGTCATGCCATGGAGCTATAAAAACTTCGCCATACCAACTCGTCTATGGACAGGAAGCCGTATTACCTTGGGAAATTACGGCTGGATCAAGACGTGTCACGTTTCAGAATGATCTAACAGCTGAAGAATATGCAGCTTTGATGAGTGACACTATTGAGGATGCAACAGAACTTAGACTTTGGTCGTTGGAGAAGATTAAAGAGAACAAAGCCAGGATAGCTCGTGCATACAATAAGAGGGTTAGACCAAAGGAGTTTCAAGTTGGTGATCTAGTATGGGAAGCTGTGTTGCCATTAGGAACCAAGGACAAAGCATATGGCAAATGGTCTCCTAATTGGCACGGTCCGTACAAAGTCGTCCAGGCCTTGAAGGGTAATGCATACATGCAGGAGCAGTTGGACGGCGTTAAGTTCCCAGTAGCCGTCAATGGTCAACACCTCAAGAAGTATTTCCCAAGCATGTGGGATGACCAGTAAAAGAAGTATGAGGGGGCCGATTGGAAATCGGCCAGTAAAAAATATTTTTGCTATACGAATCATAGCCGATGCGCAGACATCGACTTGAGAATAATGAAAAAGCCGATGCGTAGCCATCGACTCTAGAGGAACAAAGCTCAATGGAGCAGGTTAACAGATCGGTTTCATACCAGAGTTCACGGCATCTGAGATAATTTTCTTATTAGATTTCTTCTTTGTATACGTGCGTTTGAGATCGGAGGATGGTGTGGACACGAATGGGATCTGTTGACCGTATGAATAGGCAACTGTTATGGCCTTAAAGCATGTTTATGGCATAAGCCGATGCCCTGCCATCGGCTCTTTGTACATCAACTTTGTTTGACAATCGGCAAAATCGATAAAGGATTTCTTACAAAGAAAGAGCCGATTGCTCGAGAAAGGAAGAACAAAAGGAAGGCCTACTGGCCGATCTACTACTACTACTAGGCCTATGCTACTAGGAGTCTACGGGCCGTTGCTGCCCTCGTCGTCGTCAGAACTCTCGTCGGCGCTGCTGCCGGCGGGCTCCTCGTCGCTGCTCCAGCGGCCCCCAGTGGGGGCCTCCTCATCTTCATCATCGTCGTCATCGTTGTCATCGTCGTCGTCTGACCCAGCGCGGAACCTCTTCGCTGGCGGGTAGTCCTCGAGGCAGTCGTCGTCATCGTCTTCCTCCTCCTCTGCCTCGGAGGAGGTGTAATCGTCCCAGGAGAACGAGTCGTCCTCGCTCCCTGGCTCCAGTTCCCCATCAGCAAGGAACTGGAGATCTTCATCTCCGCTGGTCAAGGACTTGTCATCCTCGGACCAGACGGAGGAGGCGTGGTCCTCCTGGTCCCACTCCTCTGGGGCGCGCTCGTTGTACGCCGCCATCTGAGCTGCCACCGGATCCCATTCTGGTGTGGGCTCGCGGGAGGAGGAGGATGAGGAGGAGTAGGACTGAGAGGAGAGGTCCGATGAGGCGGAGGAGGAAGAGGAGGAAGACATTGCTCTGAGATTGGGGGTTTTGTTGGTGCCGATGGCTAGAACAGAGCAAGGGGATGAAGTGGCGAACGGTTCAGAGCGGTTAAATAAAGGGGATATAGTGGAGATTCAATGCCACAGCAGTTTCCGAGGAGGTGGTGCCCAAAGAAAAAAAAACAACAAAAACTGCCAAGTCACGCGGAGAAGTTGAGAAGGCAAGGCATCATGATGAAGGATACTGCGACGGTTCTGCCACGACATGACCTGACGAAGAAAAAGCGAAGTGATTTTGGAATTATCAATTCCAAAACCAGGGGGGCATGTGTTATCACCAGAATTTGACCGAGTCAGAGGTGGGCCGCGATCAAGATGGGCTTGAAGAATATACATGGAAGAAATACATGAATCGGCCTTATATGCAAAGTTTGGGCTAGTTTGCCCGTGTATCTGTAATATAGTAGGATACGTGTCGGTTAGATAGAGTTTGGCTCATGCCAGGTTGGGATTATTCCCACGGTAGAAAGTCTACGGACTATAAATATGTATCTAGAGTTTATGAAATAAACAACAATCACGTTCACCACAAACCAATCTAGGCGCATCGCCAACTCCCTTGTCTCGAGGGTTTCTTCCGGGTAAGCATCATGCTGCCTAGATCGCATCTTGCGATCTAGGCAGTACACGTTTATTCGCTATCCATGCGTTGCTCGTACTGAAGCCTTTTTGATGGCGAGCAACGTAGTTATCTTAGATGTGTTAGGGTTAGCATTGTTCATCGTATCATATGCTATCGTCGTGCAACCCTGAGACATCTAGCCGCCCTTACACCTATCTTAGGTGTAAGGGCGGCACCCCGCTTGATCATTATTTAGTAGATCCGATCCGTTATGGTTGCTCCTTGTTCTTCAAGGATTAGTTTAATATCTGCATAGTTAGGCCTTACAAACGGGTTGAAGGATCCAGTGGCGCGTAGGGTGTAGTTTGCTAGCCCTAGACAGGATGTTCCGGGGATCAACCTCGTGTTGGTTTTTAGGCCTTGTCTAGGGTCGGCTTACGATCACCGTGCGTGGCCGCTAGGCTCAATCACGAGTAGGATGTTCCGATTATGTGGTGAAAACCCTAAATCGTAGTAGGTCGTTTTAGCTTTATTTTGATCAAGCAGGACCACCATATATTCGTACACCCCGTACGGATCATGGGTGGATCGGCTCTTTGAGCCGATTCACAGGACAACCTGAGAGCCGATCGAGGCTCGTATTTAATGTTTACGTGTATGCCATGTAGGAAACTAAGCGAGGCACATCCATCACCTTCCTGACCAGGTATAGGTCAGGTGGCACGCCCTTGCACCAGCATCGGACGTGCGTGACGAGTCTTTGCGGGCCGTCGCTCGGAGGGACCAGGGCCAGCCGCAGTCCTGGGAGCCTCCCGGCTCTACTGTGTTGCCCGTCGCTGCTCGCCGGTGGGTTTCTGACCGCAACAGAGGCCCACACCATATGGCGGCGCGGGTGGCCCCCTGGCCGCGCCAGCCTATGGGGAGGGGGCCCCGTGGCCCCTCCGACTCCGCCTCTTCGCCTATAAAGTCCCTCGCGACCTAAAACCTCGATACCAATTGACGAAACTCCAGAAAGACTCCAGGGGTGCCGCCGCCATCGCGAAGCTCCGTTTCGGGGGACATAATCTCTGTTCCGGCACGCCGCCGGGATGGGGAAGTGCCCCCGGAACGCATCTCCATCGACGCCACCGCCTCCATCATGCTCCGTGAGTAGTTCCCCCATGGACTACGGGTTCTAGCTGTAGCTAGTTGGTACTCTCTCTCCCATGTACTTCAATACAATGATCTCATGAGCTGCCTTACATGATTGAGATTCATCTGATGTAATCGGTGTTGTGTTTGTTGGGATCCGATGAATTGTTACATTATGATCAGTCTATCTATATAAGTTTGTGAAGTTATTGTTGCTGCAATCTTGTTGTGTTTAATGCTTGTCACTAGTGCACGAGTGGCATGATCTTAGATTTAAGCTCTATACTTATTGCTTAGATTGTATCTACAAGTTGTTTGCACATGTCTATGTCCGGAACCCGAGGCCCCAGAGTGACAGCAACTGGGATAACTGGAGGGGAAGGCGTAGGTACGAGGATCACATGTTTTCACCAAGTGTTAATGCTTTGCTCCGGTGCTCTATTAAAAGGAGTACCTTAATTTCCAGTAGATTCCCTAGAGGCCCGGCTGCCACCGGCTGGTAGGACAAAAGATGTTATGCAAGTTTCTCATTGCGAGCACGTATGACTATATATGGAAAACATGCCTACATAATTAATAATCTTGATGTTCTGTCTTAATGCTATTTCAATCCTATCAATTGCCCAACTGTAATTTGTTCACCCAACACTTGTCACTTGTTATTAGAGAGTTACCACTAGTGTAGATAGCTGGGAACCCCGGTCCATCTCTTATGATCATATACTCGTTCTATATGTCATTGGAAGTAGTGTCAACTATTTTCTGGTGCCATTGCCTACGTATTCTTTATTCTTGCTGATGTGTTACTGTTACTATTGCTCTCATATTACTGCTGCTTTCACATCACCCCTGTTACTAGTGCTTTTCCAGGTGTAGCTGAATTGACAACTCAGTTGTTAAGGCTTATAAGTATTCTTTACCTCCCCTTGTGTGGAATCAATAAATTTGGGTTTTACTTCCCTCGAAGACTGTTGCGATCCCTGATACGTCTCCGACGTATCGATAATTTCTTATGTTCCATGCCACATTATTGATGATATCTACATGTTTTATACACATTATATGTCGTATTTATGCATTTTCTGGCACTAACCTATTAACGAGATGCCGAAGAGCCGATTCTTTGTTTCTGCTGTTTTTGGTTTCAGAAATCCTACAAAGGAAATATTCTCGGAATTGGACGAAATCAACGCCTGTGGTCCTATTTTGCAAGAAGCTTCCATAAGACCGAGGGGGAAAGGAAGTGGGGCCACGAGGCGCCGCCACACTAGGGCGGCGCGGCCTAGGCCTTGGCCGCGCGGCCCTAGCGTGTGGGGCCCTCGTGTGGCCCCCCGCGTTGCCCTTCCGCCTACTTAAAGCCTCCGTCGCGAAACCCCCAGTACCGAGGCCACGATACAGAAAACCTTACTGAGACGCCGCCGCCGCCAATCCCATCTCGGGGGATTCAGGAGATCGCCTCCGGCACCCTGCCGGAGAGGGGAATCATCTCCCGGAGGACTCTTCACCGCCATGGTCGCCTCCGGAGTGATGAGTGAGTAGTTCACCCCTGGACTATGGGTCCATAGCAGTAGCTAGATGGTCGTCTTCTCCTTACGTGCTTCATTGTTGGATCTTGTGAGCTGCCTAACATGATCAAGATCATCTATCTGTAATTCTATATGTTGTGTTTGTCGGGATCCGATGGATAGAGAATACTATGTTATGGTGATTATCAATCTATTACCTATGTGTTGTTTATGATCTTGCATGCTCTCCGTTATTAGTAGAGGCTCTGGCCAAGTTTTTACTCTTAACTCCAAGAGGGAGTATTTATGCTCGATAGTGGGTTCATGCCTCCATTGAATCTGGGACAGTGACAGAAAGTTCTAAGGTTGTGGATGTGCTGTTGCCACTAGGGATAAAACATTGATGCTATGTCCGAGGATGTAGTTATTGATTACATTACGTACCATACTTAATGCAATTGTCTGTTGTTTGCAACTTAATACTGGAAGGGGTTCGGATGATAACCTGAAGGTGGACTTTTTAGGCATAGATGCATGCTGGATAGCGGTCTATGTACTTTGTCGTAATGCCCAATTAAATCTCACTATATTCATCTTATCATGTATGTGCATTGTCATGCCCTCTCTATTTGTCAATTGCCCGACTGTAATTTGTTCACCCAACATGCTATTTATCTTATGGGAGAGACACCTCTAGTGAACTGTGGACCCCGGTCCTATTCTTTTACATGGAATACAATCTGCTGCAATACTTGTTCTTTACTGTTCTTTGCAAACAATCATCATCCACACTATACATCTAATCCTTTGTTACAGCAAGCCGGTGAGATTGACAACCTCACTGTTTCGTTGGGGCAAAGTACTTTGGTTGTGTTGTGCAGGTTCCACGTTGGCGCCGGAATCCCTGGTGTTGCGCCGCACTACATCCCGCCACCAACAACCTTCAACGTGCTTCTTGGCTCCTCCTGGTTCGATAAACCTTGGTTTCTTTCTGAGGGAAAACTTGCTACTGTCTGCATCACACCTTCCTCTTGGGGTTCCCAACGGACGTGTGTTAATTGCATGCATCAAGCTCTTTTTCTGGCGCCGTTGCCAGGGAGATCAAGACACGCTGCAAGGGGAGTCTCCACAATCCAATCTCTTTACTTTGTTTTTGTCTTGCTTTATTTTATTTACTACTTTGTTTGCTGCACTTAAACAAAACACAAAAAAATTAGTTGCTAGCTTTACTTTATTTACTTGTCTTGTTCTCTATATCAAAAACACAAAAAAAAAAATTAGTTACTTGCATCTAGTTTACTTTTGTTATCATGTCTAGCTCTGCACCTGTTACTTCTTCACCTGAGGAATTAGTTTTTAATTTTAAACAAGGGGATGAGGAGAGTTTTAAAGATGCTTGGTCGAGAATTTTTACTTCTTATCGTAAAGCTGAACCTCAAATGACGCTAAGTTTGCTCCTTAGTAATTTTTATTTTGGTCTTATGATTCGCTATAGATATGCCTTGGATGCTGTAGTGGGAGGAGATTTCCTTCATTGAAATGGGGATCAAGCTTTTAATGCCATAAAAAAGTTGGTTGCATCACATGATTCAGCTAATAACTTTGATTCAGCCCTTATTAGCATTTATAATAGATTAAACACTCTTGAGACAAGAGCATCTCGCTTGAATGAAAATTATAGATATGTTCGTAACCGTCTTGATCAAGTTTTTAGTGAACTCTGAACCTTCATTATGGGATCCTACTATTAAAATTGTTATCGGTGACCAAACTCTTCATGCCAATTGTGATATTATGTCTGAATTTTGCTTAATGCCTAGGAGTATTCATGAATCTTTGCAACTTTGGGGATTCGTTGAAGGGGGAGAAGGAATAACTCTTATTGATAACTTTGTTATAATTCCTAAAGGAATAGCTGCGGGTGTGCATACAACCATTCTTGGGAGAACAATATCCATTGATTATCTTGTTATTGAATGTGCAGGAACATGACAAATCACACTCGGAAGATCCCTGCTGAAACTATTGGGAGCAGTCATAGATATGGGAGAAGGCACCCTAAAATTCACCTCTACACCCGGGGGTAGACATATATTCCCTAAATCAAAGAGTAAGAAAAAGAACAATAAAGGTAAGGGTAAAGCCCAAGGTAATGCCGATGCTTCATCTCTTGATGACACTTGATTTACACTTTCTGCGCCTAGCTGAAAGGCGTTAAAGAAAAGCGCTTATGGGAGACAACCCATGTTTTTACTACAGTACTTTGTTTTATATTTGAGTCTTGGAAGTTGTTTACTACTGTAGCAACCTCTCCTTATCATGTTTTTGTGCCAAGTAAAGTCTCTATGGTAAAGTTGATGCTAGATTTGGATTGCTGCACAGAAACAGCATTGCTGTCTATCACGAATTCGCGCAGAAGTCTCTGTAAAAAAATCAAAAACAAATGCAAATTTACGTGCGTGATCCTCAGATATGTACGCAACTTTCATTAGTTTTGAGTTTTTCCATTTGAGCAAGTTAAGTGCCCCTTCCAGGTTCGTCTTTACGGACTATTCTGTTTTTGACAGATTCTGCCTTTTATTTCGCATTGCCTCTTTTGCTATGTTGGATGAATTTCTTTGTTCCATTAATGTCCAGTAGCTTTGTGCAATGTCCAGAAGTGTTAAGAATGATTGTGTCACCTCTGAACATGTGGATTTTTATTGTGCACTAACCCTCTAATGAGTTTTCTTGAAGTTTGGTGTGAAGGAAGTTTTCAAGGGTCAAGAGAGGAGTATGATATACTATGATCAAGAGAGTGAACGCTCTAAGCTTGGGGATGCCCCGGTGGTTCACCCCTGCATATTTTAAGAAGACTCAAGCGTCTAAGCTTGGGGATGCCCAAGGCATCCCCTTCTTCATCGACAACATCATCAGGTTCCTCCCCTGAAACTATATTTTTATTCAGTCACATCTTATGTACTTTGCTTGGAGCGTCTGTTTGTTTTTGTTTTTGTTTTTGTTTTTGTTTGAATAAAATGGATCCTAGCATTCATTGTGTGGGAGAGAGACACGCTCCGCTGTTGCATATGGACAAATATGTCCTTAGGCTTTACTCATAGTATTCATGGCGAAGGTTGAATCTTCTTCGTTAAATTGTTATATGGTTGGAATCGGGAAATGCTACATGTAGTAATTCTAAAATGTCTTGAATAATTTGATACTTGGCAATTGTTGTGCTCATGTTTAAGCTCTTGCATCATATACTTTGCACCCATTAATGAAGAAATACATAGAGCTTGCTAAAATTTGGTTTGCATATTTGGTCTCTCTAAAGTCTAGATAATTTCTAGTATTGAGTTTTGAACAACAAGGAAGACGGTGTAGAGTCTTATAATGTTTACAATATGTCTTTTATGTGAGTTTTGCTGCACCGGTTCATCCTTGTGTTTGTTTAAAATAAACCTTGCTAGCCTAAACCTTGTATCGAGAGGGAATACTTCTCATGCATCCAGAATCCTTGAGCCAACCACTATGCCATTTGTGTCCACCATACCTACCTACTACATGGTATTTCTCCGCCATTCCAAAGTAAATTGCTTGAGTGCTACCTTTAAAATTCCATCATTCGCCTTTGCAATATATAGCTCATGGGACAAAATAGCCTTAAAAACTATTTGGGTATTGAATATGTACTTATGCACTTTATCTCTTATTAAGTTGCTTGTTGTGCGATAACCATGCTCCTGGGGACGCCATCAACTACTCTTTGTTGAATATCATGTGAGTTGCTATGCATGTTCGTCTTGTCTGAAGTAAGGGCGGTTTTCACAATCAAATGGTTTGAGTATGCATACTGTTAGAGAAGAACATTGGGCCGCTAACTAAAGCCATGCATCATGGTGGAAGTTTCAGTTTGGACATAAAACCTCAATCTCTTATGAGAATATTAACTGTTGTTGAATGCTTAAGCATTAAAAGAGGAGTCCATTATCTGTTGTCTATGTTGTCCCGGTATGGGTGTCTAAGTTGAAGAATGATCAAAAGCGAGAAATCCAATGCGAACTTTCTCCTTAGACCCTTGTACAGGCGGCATAGAGGTACCCCTTTGTGACACTTGGTTGAAACATATGTTATGCAATGATGATCAGTGTTAACCCAAGCTAATTAGGACAAGGTGCGAGCACTATTAGTACACTATGCATGAGGCTTGCAACTTGTAAGATATAATTTACATGATACATATGCTTTATTACTACCGTTGACAAAATTGTTTCATGTTTTCAAAACCAAAGCTCTAGCACAAATATAGCAATCGATGCTTTCCTCTTTGAAGGACCTTTCTTTTACTTTTATGTTGAGTCAGTTCACCTATCTCTCTCCACCTCAAGAAGCAAACACTTGTGTGAACTGTGCATTGATTCCTACATACTTGCATATTGCACTTGTTATATTACTTTACATTGACACTATCCATGAGATATACATGTTATAAGTTGAAAGCAACCGCTGAAACTTAATCTTCCTTTGTGTTGCTTCAATACCTTTACTTTGATTTATTGCTTTATGAGTTAACTCTTATGCAAGACTTATTGATGCTTGTCTTGAAGTACTATTCATGAAAAGTCTTTGCTTTATGATTCAGTTGTTTACTCATGTCATTACCATTGTTTTGATCGCTGCATTCATTACATATGCTTACAATAGTATGATCAAGGTTATGATGGCATGTCACTCCAGAAATTATCTTTGTTATCGTTTACCTGCTCGGGACGAGCAGGAACTAAGCTTGGGGATGCTGATACGTCTCCGACGTATCGATAATTTCTTATGTTCCATGCCACATTATTGATGATATCTACATGTTTTATACACATTATATGTCGTATTTATGCATTTTCCGGCACTAACCTATTAACGAGATGCGAAGAGCCGATTCTTTGTTTCTGCTATTTTTGGTTTCAGAAATCCTACAAAGGAAATATTCTCGGAATTGGACGAATTCAACGCCCAGGGTCCTATTTTTGCACGAAGCTTCCAGAAGACCGAGGGGGAAAGGAAGTGGGGCCACGAGGCGCCGCCACACTTGGGCGGCGCGGCCCAGGCCTTGGCCGCGCGGCCCTAGCGTGTGGGGCCCTCGTGTGGCCCCCAGCGTTGCCCTTCCGCCTACTTAAAGCCTCCGTCGCGAAACCCCCAGTACCGAGAGCCACGATACGGAAAACCTTACTGAGACGCCGCCGCCGCCAATCCCATCTCGGGAGATTCAGGAGATCGCCTCCGGCACCCTGCCGGAGAGGGGAATCATCTCCCGGAGGACTCTTCACCGCCATGGTCGCCTCCGGAGTGATGAGTGAGTAGTTCACCCCTGTACTATGGGTCCATAGCAGTAGCTAGATGGTCGTCTTCTCCTTATGTGCTTCATTGTTGGATCTTGTGAGCTGCCTAACATGATCAAGATCATCTATCTGTAATTCTATATGTTGTGTTTGTCGGGATCCGATGGATAGAGAATACTATGTTATGGTGATTATCAATCTATTACCTATGTGTTGTTTATGATCTTGCATGCTCTCCGTTATTAGTAGAGGCTCTGGCCAAGTTTTTACTCTTAACTCCAAGAGGGAGTATTTATGCTCGATAGTGGGTTCATGCCTCCATTAAATGCAGGACGATGTGAGAAAGTTTTAAGGTTGTGGATGTGCTGTTGCCACTAGGGATAAAACATTGATGCTATGTCCGAGGATGTAGTTATTGATTACATTACGTACCATACTTAATGCAATTGTCTGTTGTTTGCAACTTAATACTGGAAGGGGTTCGGATGATAACCTGAAGGTGGACTTTTTAGGCATAGATGCATGCTGGATAGCGGTCTATGTACTTTGTCGTAATGCCCAATTAAATCTCACTATATTCATCATATCATGTATGTGCATTGTCATGCCCTCTCTATTTGTCAATTGCCCGACTGTAATTTGTTCACCCAACATGCTATTTATCTTATGGGAGAGACACCTCTAGTGAACTGTGGACCCCGGTCCTATTCTTTTACATGGAATACAATCTGCTGCAATACTTGTTCTTTACTGTTCTTTGCAAACAATCATCATCCACACTATACATCTAATCCTTTGTTACAGCAAGCCGGTGAGATTGACAACCTCACTGTTTCGTTGGGGCAAAGTACTTTGGTTGTGTTGTGCAGGTTCCACGTTGGCGCCGGAATCCCTGGTGTTGCGCCGCACTACATCCCGCCACCAACAACCTTCAACGTGCTTCTTGGCTCCTCCTGGTTCGATAAACCTTGGTTTCTTTCTGAGGGAAAACTTGCTACTGTCTGCATCACACCTTCCTCTTGGGGTTCCCAACGGGCGTGTGTTAATTGCACGCATCAATCTCTTTTTCTGGCGCCGTTGCCGGGGAGATCAAGACACGCTGCAAGGGGAGTCTCCACAATCCAATCTCTTTACTTTGTTTTTGTCTTGCTTTATTTTATTTACTACTTTGTTTGCTGCACTTAAACAAAACACAAAAAAAATAGTTGCTAGCTTTACTTTATTTACTTGTCTTGTTCTCTATATCAAAAACACAAAAAAAAAATTAGTTACTTGCATCTAGTTTACTTTTGTTATCATGTCTAGCTCTGCACCTGTTACTTCTTCACCTGAGGAATTAGTTTTTACTTTTAAACAAGGGGATGAGGAGAGTTTTAAAGATGCTTGGTCGAGAATTTTTACTTCTTATCGTAAAGCTGAACCTCAAATGACGCTAAGTTTGCTCCTTAGTAATTTTTATTTTGGTCTTATGATTCGCTATAGATATGCCTTGGATGCTGTAGTGGGAGGAGATTTCCTTCATTGCAATGGGGATTCGCTATAGATATGCCTTGGATTCTTTTACATTGAATACAATCTGCTGCAATACTTGCTCTTTACTATTCTTTGCAAACAATCATCATCCACACTATACATCTAATCCTTTGTTACAGCTAGCCGGTGAGATTGACAACCTCACTGTTTCGTTGGGGCAAAGTACTTTGGTTGTGTTGTGCAGGTTCCACGTTGGCGCCGGAATCCCTGGTGTTGCGCCGCACTACATCCCGCCACCAACAACCTTCAACGTGCTTCTTGGCTCCTCCTGGTTCGATAAACCTTGGTTTCTTTCTGAGGGAAAACTTGCTACTGTCTGCATCACACCTTCCTCTTGGGGTTCCCAACGGACGTGTGTTAATTGCACGCATCAATCCCCTATACTTGTGGGTTATCAATCTCATGGATAATTGTCAACACAAAGTAATATGATGAGTGCAATAAGCAAGCACATAAGAAATGATGCACACAAAGTTGACACAAGTATTTGCTTCTAAGATAGAAAGAAGTAGGTAAACTGACTCAACATAACGTAAAAGATAGGCCCTTCGCAGAGGGAAGCAGGGATTAAATCATGTGCTAGAGCTTTTTAAGTTTTTGAAATCATAAAGAGAGCATAAAAAAAGTTTTGAGAGGTGTTTGTTGTTGTCAACGAATGGTAGTGGGCACTCTAACCCCCTTGTCAAAAAGACTTTCAAAGAGCGGCTCCCATGAAGGACGTTATCTCTACCAGCAAGGTAGATCATCCCTCTTCTCCTTTGTTTACACATGTATTTTAGTTTTATTTATAGATGACACTCCTCCCAACCTTTTGCTTTCATAAGCCATGGCTAACCGAATCCTCGGGTGCCTTCCAACATTTCACATACCATGGAGGAGTGTCTATTGCAAAATTAAGTTGCTTACTGATAAATCAGGGCAAAACATGTGAAGAGAATTATTAATGAAAGTTAATTAATTGGGGCTGGGCACCGCGTTGCCAGCTCTTTTTGCAAAATTATTGGATAAGCGGATGTATATGCCACTAGTCCATTGGTGAAAGTCTGCCCAACAAGATTGAAAGATAAAACACCACATACTTCCTCATGAGCTATAAAACATTGACAAAAATAAGGAGTAATAAAGTTTTGAATTGTTTAAAGGTAGCACATGAAGTATTTACTTGGAATGGCAGAAAAATACCACATAGTAGGTAGTTATGGTGGACACAAATGGCATAGATTTTGGCTCAAGGTTTTGGATGCACGAGAAGCATTCCCTCTCAGTACAAGGCTTTGGCTAGCAAGGTTGTTTGAAGCAAACACAAGTATAAACCGGTACAGCAAAACTTACATAAGAACATATTGCAAGCATTATAAGACTCTACACTGTCTTCCTTGTTGCTCAAACACTTTTACCAGAAAATATCTAGACCTTAGAGAGACCAATCATGCAAACCAAATTTCAACAAGCTCTACGGTAGTTCTCCACTAATAGGCTTAAACTACATGGTGCAAAAGCTTAAACATAATCTACTTGAGAGCTCAAAACAATTGCCAAGCATCAAATTATTCAAGACAATATACCAACTACCACATGAAGCATTTTTTTGTTTCCAACCAAATAACAATAAGTGATGCGGCTTTTAGCTTGCGCCATAAACATAAAAAGATAAAACGAAGAACACAAGTGTTCAATTGAAAAAGCGGAGCGTGTCTCTCTCCCACACAAGCATGTTAGGATCCGATTTATTCAGAAAACTAAAATAACAAAACGAAAAATAAAAGCACACGGACGCTCCAAGTAAAGCACATAAGATGTGACGGAATTAAAATATAGTTTCACTAGAGGTGACCTGATAAGTTTGATGAAGAAGGGGATGCCTTGGGCATCCCCAAGCTTAGACGCTTGAGTCTTCTTGATCATATTATATCATCCTCATCTCTTGATCCTTGAAAACTTCCTTCACCCCAAACTCAAAGCAATCTCATTAGAGGGTTAGTGCATAATCAAAAATACACATGTTCAGCAGGGACACAATCATTCCCAACACTTCTGGACATTACCCAAGGCTACTGAAATTTAATGGAGCAAAGAAATCCACTCAAACAGAGTAAAAGAGGCAATGCGAAATAAAAGGCAGAATCTGTCAAAAACAGAACAGTCCGTAAAGACGAATTTTTTCGAGGCACTTACAATGCTCATATGTAAAATCTCCAGTTGAATGAAAGTTGCGTACATATCTGAGGATTACTCATGAATTGTTTCAGAATTTTTAGATTTTTCTACAGAGAGAAAAGCTCAAATTCGTGACAGCTAAAAATCTGTTTATGCGCAGAAATCCAAATCTAGTATCAACTTTCTATCAAAGACTTTACTTGGCACAACAGTGCAAGAAAATAAAGATACAAAGATATTGCTACAGTAGTAGGCAGTACCTTGACTCAAAAATAAAACAAAAATTTCAGAAATAAAACAATGGGTTGTCTCCCAAGAGCGCTTTTCTTTAAAGCCTTTTATCTAGGCATGATAATTTTCATGATGCTCTTATAAAGATGAGAGTTGAATATAAGAGAGCATCAAAAAGCAAATACCAAACACATTTAAGTCTAACCCACTTTCTATGCAAATGAATCTTGTAAGAAAACAAATTATTGAAGCATGAAGCTACTATCATAGAAAGACAAAGCAAGTGCAACTTCAAAATTTTCAACAAAAAGAGAGATGACTTAATATTATTGAGATATATAAAACCATGTATCCCTCTCTCATAATAATTTTCAGTGGCATCATTGATAAACTCAACAATATAGCTATCGCATAAAGCATTCTTATCATGATCCACATGCATAAAAGTATCATTACTCTCCACACAAGCATAATCAATTTTATTAGTAATAGTTGGAGTAAAACTATCACATCCATCATTATAATCATCATAAATTGGAGGCATAGAATAATCATAATGAATTTTATCCTCAATAGTAGATGGACTGAAAATATCACAATCACCATAACGAACTTGAATATGATAGACAAGCTCTATATTAGAGAGATGGTTTTGGGTAATCCCTCCATAACTATGACAAGTTTCATGAGGATGCCTGTAATTATAACCTATGTCATAGTATTCTTTATAATAATTGTCAACGATTGGAGGCATAGTGTTATCATAAGAAATAGAATAGTTATCTTCCAAAGTGTGTTCATCTGTAAACATACCATCATTGTTACTAGAAGGAGATGTATCAAACATATAATCATCAGTAGCAAAAGGATTTTCAAACACCTCATCCCCAAGCTTAGAGCTTTCTATATCATCATGGGAAGAAACATGGATAGTACTAATACTATGGCAATTATTAACATCATCATTTTCAGAATTAGTGTCCCAGAGATCTTCAATATCAAAAGAAGTGTGCTTTTCCCAATCATGATCACTAATATAAATAACAGGCATAGGTTCATCATCAAGTTCAGAATCATCGAATTCAGAATTATAAGTATCAATTGTAATAGGTGCAACAAGTTTGGGAGAAGATACCGTTTCCTCTCTCCTTTTACTCCTCTTCTTCTTCTTCGTTCCCTTCTTCTTCTTTTCCTCTTTAGGAGGGAGAGGCTTGAAAGAAAGCTTCTCCACATAACCTGGTTTATTATTATAAACAATAGAAGAAATTTGGGAGGATACCTCTCTTTCATTAATAAGAACAAAACACATATTAGTCCTGTCATATTCTGGTAAAGTCCCATCCTTTATAACACTTTGTATGTAGGTGTTGGCATGGCAATTATTAACACAATAGAGATAACATCCATGCAACACACTATTCATATCAAGATCACTCATATCTAACAAAGAAATTTTTCTTGATAACTCTTCACACCCCAAAAATAAAGTAAGTTCATCATGCTGATTAGGAGTGATCATGTTATCACAATATAGACTTGAAGTACTCATTAAATTCGAAATACTATCATCATGACCAGAACATTGAAAATTAAAATGACCCACTTCATAGCAAAGTTCACAAATAAAAGGATGGACGTCACAAATTTTTTCACCAAGATCTTTTAGAGCCTTGTACCACATTCTAGTTTTTTCATTCCTATGATGGATACAGTATTCATCTTCGATTTGATTAATTCCACAAGGTATATTGTGGGGAACCCCGGAGAGTCGGGGCTAGACAAACCCATATTCACATCTGGCATAAGCCTAACCTAGATCTCTAGGGCCTACAGGGTGAGAATCGGTAACACAACAGTGACTCTACGACTGAAAGCAAATATATTACAACTCTTAACAGAGTTAAGATCCAAATTTATTACACGCAGAGGTCACTGACAACAATTCGACAAGCAATGGAAAGCAATATATGTTATCTATATAACAAGACCGCAAAGGGCCTAAGAGGCCATAACATAAGGCGACGTCCCAGCCCATAAGTCTCAGGCTGCCGCCTGAGGAACTCCGAACTACTCGTCGACGTCGAGGTAGAAACCACCATCAGTTGGAAGGACTTCGTCTGAAACAAAGTATATATGCAAGGCTGAGTATAGGGACTCAGCAAGACTTAGTACAACCTATTAGCAAAGCGGGTATGCGAGGCTTTCTGTGGAGATTATTTTGCGGAAAGCCAGTTTTCCTTTGTAAACAGGAGGGAGCAGAAGCTCGTCTATTCAGACCATTTTCAAAAGGGGTAAGAGAGCAATAAGAACTCTAGCTCTAATATCATCATGTTGAATTCACCGAATCTTCATCATCACCTGAACCTATCACCTAGGATCACCCCCTCGACACCCTAAGAAGGGATCCTTATTCACACATTGACATCAAGTTTTACGATTAGGTTCAAGTTGTCTATGATCACAGAATCCATCACCAAGTCGTCCATAACCGTGGACACGGCTTCTCGAAAAGATTTACCCTGCAGGGGTGTACAACTTTACCCACACGCGCCGACCGACTCTTAGTGCCACTAGATTAACACACTTCCTTGGTGTGCCGGCAGAGGGTGGTCGACCAAAACCTTTCCCTTACTTCGCCTATTCCATGAGTCAAACTAACTGGGGAGCTCCGTCATCGTAGGTAGCCATTCTCCGAGGCGGTCCCGGTCATTGTGTGCAGGGGATCCAGTTCAATGCCTTCAGCATCCTTCACCCTAGACACGCCCTGTATGATGCACTTTGAAAACCTTTTCCACCTTTCCCCATGCGTATGGCAAATGGAACTCGCAAACTAATTGACTCATGGGTAAGCTAGGTAAGTTCGGGCCAAGGGGTTCCCATGGGTCCCGTGTGGTTGTACGCTCAGTCTTGGTTCCGAAGGCGAGAACTCAGGTCCTAGTATCGGCGAGAACGAGTCAAATCACCACAACCCCATGTGGCGGCCCATCCAAGCCTTTAGCCTGTTTATTAACATCATCACTGATCTTACCACGCCATTCTGTCAAACTAGGTTCATTCGTAGCTCTGATTCATCAACTGGATGGATCAGACTTCAACAACTAAGCATGGCTAAGCATAACACATATACGGCTCTAGCGATGCAAACAAGCTCAGACCTAGTTTTGCTGGGAGCGGTGGATCAGTAACTCTAGGCTACAAGGATGGAATGTGCACACATAGGATATCTACAACTGCCGATAAAACATATTTGAAGCGGATGCAATATGTAAGAACCAGAAGTAAAGCATTTCGAAACCATTTATGAACCAGGTTAGGGCTTGCCTTGTCCCTCGTTGTTCGGGTGCTGCTCTTCGGTGGCGTTGATCTCAGGTTCGCGTTCGGTCCCTATCGAGAAGAACCAAATACCGGAAAGGAAGAGCACAATCAAGACAAGGTACAATGCAATGCACATACAATATGATGACATGTCATATTAAAGGGGTTTGGGTAACCCTAGGTACATCGATGGAAAATGAAGGGGTTCGGCATCGAATCCCAACATATGAGAGGGTCAATTAGGGATTCTACTAAGGCTTGATATTTAATTGGTTCAAGTATGTATGAAACATGGATAAACAATTAGGATTTGTTTTTCTGAAAATTTTGATATATTATTTGTATTTTTCTGATTTAAAATGAATTAGTTATGAATTTCCAAATTTTAATTCATTTTAAATCAATTTCTGAAAATTCTATAAAAATAATAAAAGTTTGACAATTTGGACCCACATGTCATAATTTTATTCTTTTCTAAAAATTTATGAAATTATTAAATTTCTAACAAGGGGACCCACATGTCATATTATTTTCTATTTAAAGAAATAAATAAATGATTTACTGAAATTACAGAAAACAGAAAAAGGCATTTATGGCGTCAGCATGACGTAATGCTGACGTCAGCCGGCCATGAGCTCGAAATTGAGCTCAGGTGGAGCTCAATCCGGCGATTGGGAGGGCTGCTGGGGCGCGCACGAGGGGGAAATGGTGCGGGGCGACGCAGGGAACCATTTGGGGGCGGCCCCGCCTCGAATTGGTCGTTGGAGCGTCGCCTCCAGCGAGGTGCGGCGGCGGCCGGGGCAGGTGGTGCGGCGCGGCGGCGATACAGAGGGAGAGGAGGCGAGCTGAGGGGACCAGGAGGCGCGGAATCTCACCGTGAGCAAGATGGAGTCGACGGCGACGCTGGGGAGGGCTCGCCGGCGCCGGAATCGATGGTGGCGGGGTGGTGACCGTGGCTAGGGTTTCGGCCCTAGAGTGCAGAGAGGCGCGGGGAAGAAAGGGAATTTCGCGAAAAACCCCCTGGGAAGATTTTTGGGCTGGTGGGGTGCGGCCTGGGCCACTTGGGCCGTTCTGGGCTGCGGCCAGAGAGGGAACAAGAGAGGGCTGAGCCCAGGAGAGGGAAGAGAGATCTCTCTCTCTCTCTTTTTCTGATTTTATTTCTCGAAATCTAAACAAAAATCAAATCTGTTTGAATGGAGTTTGAAACTCAAATTTTCCGAAGAATTTATTAAACACTCATGGGATTATTGAATACAACAAAACCATGTTGCCTAATATCAAAAACATGAGAGAAATTGAGGGAGAAAGAAATAGAGATGGATTTGCATAATGAAAATGGAGATGCAAATTTTGTTCAAATTCAAACTACATGCATGAGATGCACCTGAACACTCATTTATTTAGATAAACAAGGTTGGGATGTTACATCTATGCATTCCACAAAAATTAACATGCTTATAAGAAATAGTATTTTCAGAAGTTTGGGCATGTTTATTGCAATCGTTAACAACAATTTCATTTTCCATGCAAGTGTCTTTGAAAGGTTCATGATACACGTCCCAATTTTCTTTAGGAACATTAATATGAGAAGCAAAGGTTCTACAACAATCAACAATAATTTGAGAATCAAGACCATAATTATCACTAAGATTTTGAAAACCAGCAGTTTCAGTGAAAGACTTAATGCATTCATATTCATAGTTTATACCTGATTCTTTACCTTTGTCGTTCTCCCAATCTACAGTAATGCTTTGAATTCTTTCAAGAAGATCCCATCTAGCTTCAACCTTCTTACTTGTGAAAGAACCCTGTGAACATGCATCTACATAATCCTTATAATGACTTGAAAGCCTTGCATAAAAATTAGTAACAATTATTTCCTTAGAAAGCTCATGGTTAGGACATTTGAGTATTAATGTTTTTAGTCTACCCCAAGCTTGAGCAATGCTTTCTCCATCATGAGGGTAAAAATTATAAATGCGATTCCTATCTAGATGTACTTCATGAAGAGGATAAAATTTAGAGTAAAAGAGAGATTCAAGCTGTTTCCAATTCGATGGTTGTTCATCCGGCAGCCTATACCATTCATTTGCTTTGTCCTTAAGTGACAATGGAAATAGTTTCCTCATAACATTTTCTCTTGATAAACCTGCAATCTCAAATAACTCACAAAGTCCTGTAAGTTTAGACAAGTGAACACTTGGATGGACTGATCCATCCCCTACATACTGATCATTCATAACCCTTTCAACAATTTTCATAGGTATTTTAAAAGGAATACTTTCAACAGGTGGATTTGGAATATCACAAGCATCATTCGAATTACCACATATTGGAGACAAAGCATTATCAAGGCAAAATACTTCATCCAAAGCTAAGGAGCAAAAAAGATTATTTTTATATAAACTAGCTTCCCCAAGCTTGGGCTTTTCCATAGCATTAAAAATAATGGTGTCAAAAAAATTTATACTAATAACATTACTGCCACTATTATGCAGACAAACTTCCATAGGTTTTTTAATTTTCTCTTCCAAAGCATCATGTCCTAATTCAATATAAATTTCATAAAGATCTCTAATTTTTTTGTTGTTTTCAATTAAGCCTAACTAGTGAAATAAAAACAAGAAACAAAAAGATATAATTGCAGAATCTAAAGGAAATAGCTTCGAGCACTCACACACCGGCAACAGTGCTAGGAAATAGCTTAGTAGTCGGAGGATGTGAATACCTGATGTCTACGGGTGCTTCTATTCTTGTAGACAGTGTTGGGCCTCCAAGAGCAGAGGTTTGTAGAACAGCAGCAAGTTTCCCTTAAGTGGATCACCCAAGGTTTATCGAACTCAGGGAGGAAGAGGTCAAAGATATCCCTCTCAAGCAACCCTGCAACCACAAAGCAAGAAGTCTCTTGTGTCCCCAACACACCTAATAGGTGCACTAGTTCGGCGAAGAGATAGTGAAATACAGGTGGTATGAATAAATGCGAGCAGTAGCAACGGCGCCAGAAAAGTGCTATTTGGCGTGCGGTTGATGGTAGTAATATTGCAGGAAGTAAAGATGCGGTAAAACAAGAAACAAGCAGCGATAGCGATATTTAGGAACAAGGCCTAGGGATCATACTTTCACTAGTGGACACTCTCAACATTGATCACATAACAGAATAAATAGATAGATGCTAGACTCTACACCCTCTTGTTGGATGATGAACACCACTAACTGTGTAGGATTACACGAACCCTCAATGCCGGAGTTAACAAGCTCCACAATATTCAATGTTCATATTTAAATAACCTTAGAGTGCATGACAGATCAACATAACCAAACCAAGTACTAACATAGCATGCACACTGTCACCTTCACACTACGAAAGGAGGAATAGATCACATCAGTACTATCATAGCAATAGTTAACTTCATAATCTACAAGAGATCACAATCATAGCCTACGCCAAGTACTACACGATGCACACACTGTCACCATTACACCGTGCAGGAGGAATAAACTACTTTAATAACATCACTAGAGTAGCACACAGATAAATTGTGATACAAAACACATTGCAATCATAAAGAGATATAAATAAGCACTTCACTATGCCATTCATAACAGTGAATAAGTATTCTGTGAAATATAGCCTAAGAGACCCACACGGTGCACACACTGTCACCTTTACACACGTGGGACAAGGAGTCTCCGGAGATCACATAAGTAAAATCCACTTGACTAGCATAATGACATCTAGATTACAAGCATCATCATATGAATCTCAATCATGTAAGGCAGCTCATGAGATTATTGTATTGAAGTACATAGGAGAGAGATTAACCACATAGCTACCGGTACAGCCCTTAGCCTCGATGGAGAACTACTCCCTCCTCATGGGAGACAGCAGCGTTGATGAAGATGGCGGTGGTGTCGATGGAGAAGCCTTCCAGGGGCACTTCCCCGTCCCGGCGGCGTGCCGGAACAGAGACTCCTGTCCCCCAGATCTTGGCTTCGCGATGGCGGCGGCTCTGGAAGGTTTTCTCTGGTTTCGTCGAACGTGGTAGGGTTTTCGCGACGGAGACTTTAAGTAGGCGGAAGGGCAGGTCAGGGGGCCACATGAGGGACCCACACACTAGGGCCGCGCGGCCAAGGCCTGGGCCGCGCCGCCCTGTTGTGGCGGCGCCTCGTGGCCCCACTTTGTCTCTCCCTCGGACTTCTGGAAGCTTCGTGCAAAAATAGGACCCTGGGCGTTGATTTCATCCAATTCCGAGAATATTTCCTTTGTAGGATTTCTGAAACCAAAAAACAGCAGAAAACAGCAACTGGCTCTTCGGCATCTCGTCAATAGGTTAGTTCCGGAAACGCATAATAATGACATAAAGTATGCATAAAACATGTAGATACCATCAATAATGTGGCATGGAACATAAGAAATTATCGATACGTCGGAGACGTATCAGCATCCCCAAGCTTAGTTTCTGCTCGTCCCGAGCAGGTAAACGATAACAAAGATAATTTCTGGAGTGACATGCCATCATAACCTTGATCATACTATTGTAAGCATATGTAATGAATGCAGTGATCAAAACAATGGTAATGACATGAGTAAACAAATGAATCATAAAGCAAAGACTTTTCATGAATAGTACTTCAAGACAAGCATCAATAAGTCTTGCATAAGAGTTAAGTCATAAAGCAATAAATCAAAGTAAAGGTATTGAAGCAACACAAAGGAAGATTAAGTTTCAGCGGTTGCTTTCAACTTATAACATGTATATCTCATGGTAGTGTCAATGTAAAGTAATATAACAAGTGCAATATGCAAGTATGTAGGAATCAATGCACAGTTCACACAAGTGTTTGCTTCTTGAGATGGAGAGAAATAGGTGAACTGACTCAACATAAAAGTAAAAGAAAGGTCCTTCAAAGAGGAAAGCATCGATTGCTATATTTGTGCTAGAGCTTTTATTTTGAAAACATGAAACAATTTTGTCAACGGAAGTAATAAAGCATATGTATCATGTAAATTATATCTTACAAGTTGCAAGCCTCATGCATAGTATACTAGTAGTGCCCGCACCTTGTCCTAATTAGCTCGGATTAACACGGATTATCATTGCATGACATATGTTTCAACCAAGTGTCACAAAGGGGTACCTCTATGCCGCCTGTACAAGGGTCTAAGGAGAAAGTTCGCATTGGATTTCTCGCTTTTGATCATTCTTCAACTTAGACACCCATACCGGGACAACATAGACAACAGATAATGGACTCCTCTTTTAATGCTTAAGCATTCAACAGTTAATATTCTCATAAGAGATTGAGGTTTTATGTCCAAACTGAAACTTCCACCATGATTCATGGCTTTAGTTAGCGGCCCAATGTTCTTCTCTAACAGTATGCATACTCAAACCATTTGATTGTGAAAACCGCCCTTACTTCAGACAAGACGAACATGCATAGCAACTCACATGATATTCAACAAAGGTAAAAAGTTGATGGCGTCCCCAGAAAACATGGTTACCGCTCAACAAGCAACTTATAAGAGATAAAGTGCATAAGTACATATTCAATACCACAATAGTTTTTAAGGCTATTTTGTCCCATGAGCTATATATTGCAAAGGCGAATGATGGAAATTTAAAGGTAGCACTCAAGCAATTTACTTTGGAATGGCGGAGAAATACCATGTAGTAGGTAGGTATGGTGGACACAAATGGCATAGTGGTTGGCTCAAGGATTTTGGATGCATGAGAAGTATTCCCTCTCGATACAAGGCTTAGGCTAGCAAGGTTATTTGAAACAAACACAAGGATGAACTGGTGCAGCAAAACTCACATAAAAGACATATTGTAAACATTATAAGACTCTACACCGTCCTCCTTGTTGTTCAAAACTCAATACTAGAAATTATCTAGACTTTAGAGAGACCAAATATGCAAACCAAATTTTAGCAAGCTCTATGTATTTCTTCATTAATAGGTGCAAAGTATATGATGCAAGATCTTAAACATGAGCACAACAATTGCCAAGTATCAAATTATTCAAGACATTTTACCAATTACTACATGTAGCATTTCCCGTTTCCAACCATATAACAATTAACGAAGCAGTTTCAACCTTCGCCATGAACATTAAAAGCTAAGAACACATGTGTTCATATGAACCAGCGGAGCGTGTCTCTCTCCCACACAAGCATTTATTAAAACAAAAACAAAAACAAAAACAAATCGACGCTCCAAGCAAAGCACATAAGATGTGATGGAATAAAAATATAGTTTCAGGGGAGGAACCTGATAATGTTGTCGATGAAGGGGATGCCTTGGGCATCCCCAAGCTTAGACGCTTGAGTCTTCTTGAAATATGCAGGGATTAACCACCGGGGCATCCCCAAGCTTAGACTTTTCACTCTTCTTGATCATAGTATATCATCCTCCTCTCTTGACCCTTGAAAACCTCCTCCACACCAAACTCGAAACAAACTCATTAGAGGGTTAGTGCATAATCAAAAATTCAAATGTTCAGAGGTGACACAATCATTCTTAACACTTCTGGACATTGCCCAAAGCTACTGGAAGTCAATGGAACAAAGAAATACATCCAACACAGCAAAAGAGGCAATGCGAAATAAAAGGCAGAATCTGTCAAAACAGAACAGTCCGTAAAGACTAATTTTAAAGTGGCACCAGACTTGCTCAGATGAAAATGCCCAAATTGAATGAAAGTTGCGTACATATCTGAGGATCACGCACGTAAATTGGCAGATTTTTCTGAGTTACCTACAGAGAATTAGGCCCAGATTCGTGACAGCAAGAAATATGTTTCTGTGCAGTAATCCAAATCTAGTATGAACCTTACTATCAACGACTTCACTTGGCACAACAATGCACAAAACTAAGATAAGGAGAGGTTGCTACAGTAGTAACAACTTCCAAGACTCAAATATAAAACAAAAGTACTGTAGCAAAATAAACACATGGGTTATCTCCCAAGAAGTTCTTTCTTTATAGCCATTAAGATGGGCTCAGCTGTTTTAATGATGCACTCGCAAGAAATAGTAGTTGAAGCAAAAGAGAGCATCAAGAGGCAAATTCAAAACAAATTTAAGTCTAACATGCTTCCTATGAAAAGGAATCTTGTAAATAAACAAGTTCATGAAGAGCAAAGTAACAAGCATAGGAAGATAGAACAAGTGTAGCTTCAAAAATTTCAGCACATAGAGAGGTGTTTTAGTAACATGAAAATTTCTACAACCATATTTTCCTCTCTCATAATAATATCCAGTGGCATCATGAGCAAACTTAACAATATAACTATCACATAAAGCATTCTTATCATGAGTCTCATGCATAAAATTATTACTCTCCACATAAGCATAATCAATTTTATTAGTTGTAGTGGGAGCAAATTCAACAAAGTAGCTATCATTATTATTCTCATCATCAAATATAGGAGGCATATTGTAATCATAATCAAATTTATCCTCCATAACAGGTGGTACTAAAAGACCAATATCATTATAATCATCATAAATAGGAGGCAAAGTATCATCAAAGTAAATTTTCTCCTCAATGCTTGGGGGACTAAAAATATCATGCTCATCAAAGCCAGCTTCCCCAAGCTTGGAATTTTCCATACCATTAGCAACAATGGTGTTCAAAGCGTTCATACTAATATGTTCCATAGGTTTTTTAATTTTTGCATCAAACCAACCATGTCTTAAATCAGGAAATAGAATAAGAAGCTCATTGTTGTCCATTATGCCTAACTAGTGTAAACAAGAAACAAAAAGATGCAATTGCAGGATCTAAAGGAAATAGCTTTGAGCACACACACAACGGCAACAGAAAAGTACTTTACAGGACCGGAGTATGAGTGCCTTTTACCTTTCCTCCCCGGCAACGGCGCCAGAAAAGTGCTTGATGTCTACGGGTGCTTCTATTCTTGTAGACAGTGTTGGGCCTCCAAGAGCAGAGGTTTGTAGAACAGCAGCAAGTTTCCCTTAAGTGGATCACCCAAGGTTTATCGAACTCAGGGAGGAAGAGGTCAAAGATATCCCTCTCAAGCAACCCTGCAACCACAAAGCAAGAAGTCTCTTGTGTCCCCAACACACCTAATAGGTGCACTAGTTCGGCGAAGAGATAGTGAAATACAGGTGGTATGAATAAATGCGAGCAGAGTAACGAGCGCGAGAAAAGTGCTTGCTGGCGTGCAGGTGATGGTAGTACTATTGCTGGAAGTAAAGATGCAGTAAAACAGTAAACAAGCAGCGATAGCAGTATTTAGGAACAAGGCCTAGGGATCATACTTTCACTAGTGGACACTCTCAACATTGATCACATAACAGAATAAATAGATAGATGCTAGACTCTACACTCTCTTGTTGGATGATGAACACCACTAACTGTGTAGGATTACACGAACCCTCAATGTCGGAGTTAACAAGCTCCACAATATTCAATGTTCATATTTAAATAACCTTAGAGTGCATGACAGATCAACATAACCAAACCAAGTACTAACATAGCATGCACACTGTCACCTTCACACTACGAAAGGAGGAATAGATCACATCAATACTATCATAGCAATAGTTAACTTCATAATCTACAAGAGATCACAATCATAGCCTACGCCAAGTACTACACGATGCACACACTGTCACCATTACACCGTGCAGGAGGAATAAACTACTTTAATAACATCACTAGAGTAGCACACAGATAAATTGTGATACAAAACACATTGCAATCATAAAGAGATATAAATAAGCACTTCATTATGCCATTCATAACAGTGAATAAGTATTCTGTGAAATATAGCCTAAGAGACCCACACGGTGCACACACTGTCACCTTTACACACGTGGGACAAGGAGTCTCCGGAGATCACATAAGTAAAATCCACTTGACTAGCATAATGACATCTAGATTACAAGCATCATCATATGAATCTCAATCATGTAAGGCAGCTCATGAGATTATTGTATTGAAGTACATAGGAGAGAGATTAACCACATAGCTACCGGTACAGCCCTTAGCCTCGATGGAGAACTACTCCCTCCTCATGGGAGACAGCAGCGTTGATGAAGATGGCGGTGGTGTCGATGGAGAAGCCTTCCGGGGGCACTTCCCCGTCCCGGCGGCGTGCCGGAATAGAGACTCCTGTCCCCCAGATCTTGGCTTCGCGATGGCGGCGGCTCTGGAAGGTTTTCTCTGGTTTCGTCGAACGTGGTAGGGTTTTCGCGACGGAGACTTTAAGTAGGCGGAAGGGCAGGTCAGGGGGCCACACGAGGGCCCCACACACCAGGGCCGCGCGGCCAAGGCCTGGGCCGCGCCGCCCTGTTGTGGCGGCGCCTCGTGGCCCCACTTCGTCTCTCCCTCGGACTTCTGGAAGCTTCGTGCAAAAATAGGACCCTGGGCGTTGATTTCGTCCAATTCCGAGAATATTTCCTTTGTAGGATTTCTGAAACCAAAAACAGCAGAAAACAGCAACTGGCTCTTCGGCATCTCGTCAATAGGTTAGTTCCGGAAAACGCATAATAATGACATAAAGTATGCATAAAACATGTAGATATCATCAATAATGTGGCATGGAACATAAGAAATTATCGATACGTCGGAGACGTATCAATACCTTTTACCTTACCTCCTCGGCAACGGCGCCATAAAATAGCTTGATGTCTACGCACGCTTGTATTCCTGTAGACAGTGTTGGGCCTCCAAGAGCAGAGGTTCGTAGAACAGCAGCAAGTTTCCCTTAAGCGAATCACCCAAGGTTTATCGAACTCAGGGAGGTAGAGGTCAAAGATATCCCTCTCAAGCAACCCTCCAATTAAGATACAAGAAGTCTCTTGTGTCCCCAACACACCTAATACACTTGTCAGATGTATAGGTGCACTAGTTCGACGAAGAGATAGTGAAATACAAGTAATATGGATGATTATAAGTAGTAATTGCAATCTGAAATAAAAAATGGCAGCAAGCGAACATGTAGCAGAACTTGTTGGAAACGGTGTTTCAATGCTTAGAAACAAGGCCTAGGGATCATAATTTCACTAGTGGACACTCTCAACAATGATCACATAATTGAATAAATAAATGCTACTCTCAAACACTCTCTTGTTGGATAACAAACACCATTCATTGTGTAGGGCTGCAAAAGCACACCTCAAGCCGGAGTAAACAAGCTCCACAACGTCATAAAGGAATCACACACGATGCGCACACTGTCACCATCACACCGTGGAGAGTGACTCCGGAATTCATATTAAAGTAACCTCTAGAGTGCATAATAGACAAGAGTAACATCTACATATTCAACTAGATTACAAAGCTCATGATCACGTAAAGATCACACCATGGGAGAGAGAGATGAACCACATAGCTACCGGTAGAGCCCTCAGCCTAGGGGGGAGAACTACTCCCTCCTCATCATGGGAGACAGCAGCAGCGATGAAGATGGCGATGGAGTCGATGGAGATGGCTCCGGGGGCAATTCCCCGTCCCGGCAGGGTGCCGAAACAGAGACTTCTGTCCCCCGAATTAGGGTTTTTGGTGGCGGCGGAGCTACGGAACTCTTCTGGAGAAATCGTCGATCCCCTTAGGGTTTTCAGGGCAGGAGCTTAATATAGGCGAAAGGGCGGCACGAGGGGGTGCCCGAGGGGCCCACCCCATAGGGCGGCGCCGCCCCCCTCCTGGCCGCGCCAGTGGATGGGGAGGAGGCCGTGGGCCTCCTCTGGCCTGGCCCTTCTGGCTCCGTGGGTCTTCTGGCGAAATAGAATTTCTGTAATTTTTCTGGATTTTTCCGAGCACTTTGGTTTTTGGGCCTTTTCTGCAATAAACAGACATAATAAACAGAAACTGGCAGTGTGGCATCTTGTTAATAGGTGACAAGGTATCAACTTGTCAATGCCTATGGATTGTAGGCTAGGGTTTAGTTGGAAGTAGAGGGTAAGTAGATCTCGAAGGTTTCAGCCGAAAAGTACTCGACGATTATGAAAACTAGGGTTTGTATACAATGATTCGATCCTTTCTTCGTCCCTCGACTCCCCCTTTATATAGGAGGTGGAGCCGAGGGATTCGTGCTATACAAGTTACAGAGTCCGGGACGGTTTCTAACTCATCCCGCCAGATAACACTTCCTATTACAACTCTTGACTTTCCTTGATATATCTTGGGCTCCCGAATCTTCTTATTCTTCGGGTAGTGGGCCTTCAGTAAACCCCGGGTACTATCTTCGGCAGGCCCATTTGGGATGCCTATGTCAGTAGCCCCCGAGATTTTGCTTGAATCGTAGAATCAGGGAAAATCTCCACTGTTTATTTTTATTCGAAAGCTTCAACTTTTTTATATTTCTTCACATAAAATTCTATATTGTACAGGGATAATGGTAGTTGGGGCTAGTTCATCTGACGGATCAGGTACTAGTTAACTGCTCTAGTGGCAATCCGCAAAAACCTACTTCAAGATCACGTCCCTGGACATGATCTCGGGATACTGGTGTAAACTTCGACGGGTGCCGCTTAAGGTCTTACCATTACGTCGAGTCCCGAGTCAAATTTATCGGGTACCTAACGCGTCCGTTAGGATTTTTCTTCGTATCTGTTGATACGGATAAAGGTAGCAGAGCGCAGTCTCTCGCGATGCCACGCCAATGAACGGATCTGGGGTCTTACCTTCGCAAATTTGCGGCATTCGAAATTGATCGCAACTTCGGCGTTACGAGAATATATTGTCGAGTGCTTTTCGGCTGTTGGAATGGCACATTTTATCGAGTCAAATATGACTTATATTGCTCTCCCGATGGGAGTATATGTAGAGTTAATTATAACTCGAAATATACTCTCTTGCCTTTCTATCTTTTCCTTTGTTAATTTCATCGGGCACGCGAACAGCGTTCCCGATGGGAGTAACCCGAGGCTACAACCAAGAACTTGTGCTTGGTTGTAGGCTCGACATTTTAGTCCACCTTGTCGCTATATTGTCATTATTTCCCAATATGATCTCTCTCTTTTTTTTATCTCTCGGGTGCGCGAACGGCGCTCCGATGGGAGTAGCTCCCCGAGGCTACAGCCAAGGACTTGTGCTTGGTTGTAGGCTCCATAATTTCTATATTGCCATACTCGAAATTTTACTTTTTATCGAAGTAGCCCCGAGCGTTTGGGCAAAAACTTGTATTTGATCAAAGGCTCCCTAAGTATTTAATAATTCCTCCTGTCGCCAATCTTCTTTTATTTTTCTTGTCGACATGCTTCCCTTAAACAAAATTGCTTCATCTCTGTTTATAGTCTTGATTTTTCTGCCTTGTGGGTCCATTGTTTCCACCATGTTGACACGTCGTGCAAGTGGGGGACACACGTCCTCCGCTTTTTCTGGCGCACGTACAGTAACGCCTATCTCAGTAAAAATACCTTTTTACCCTTGTATCTAGAAGATCTTTTTTCACCACACGATTTCTTCATCCAACGGCGCACTGCTTCACCCGATTCTTATATAAACCTTTCTTCAACCTCCGTTCATCCCCTCGCTTGCGCCGCTCATCTGTTCCTTTTCGCAAAAGCTTCCCTAGCCCAACTCTCTCTGATCATCCGCACTCACGAGCATTGCTCTGCCCATTGCCGTTGATGCCACCGCGCACGCGACTCACTCGCCACAGTACCCCGGAATCTAAGATGGCCGCCGAGGATCTTGAGTGGGAGAGATCCAAAATCTCCAACCAAGACATCAACATCTTTGAAGAGGCTTGGCCTCATGAAGAAGGAGGACGCCATCCGCTTTCCCAGCGAAGAAAGCTACCCCAATCCTCCAATGGAGTACCGGGTTAGTTTTGTTGATCACCTTATCCGTGGTCTTTCGACCCCAATTCATGATTTCCTCCGCGGCCTTCTTTTCGTTTATGGGATTCAACTGCACCAGTTGACCCCCAATTCCATCCTTCACATTTCTATTTTCATCACACTTTGCGAATGCTTCCTCGGAATCCCCCCCAATTGGGCTCTGTGGAAACGCATTTTCTGCCTTCGCCGCAATGGCTCCCACAACGTCACTTATAACATAGGTGGCGTTGTTATCTGTGTTAAATGCGATGTCGATTATTTCGACGTCAAATTTCCTGATTCTGTCCAAGGATGGCGCAAAAAGTGGCTCTACATTCACGAAGAAAGCGCCAACTCCGTTGAACACAACATAGTTCCTTTCGACGGAAATGCCAGAATTCAGCGCCGCCGCTCCTGGGATGCCGAAGCTTCTGAGGAAGAGAAAAAGGCGACAGAGGCACTCATGTCTCGTATTCATCAGCTTCAAAACACTCGAGGCAAAGAGCTGTCTGGTGTTCAAATCACTGCCTACTTCCTTAGGATTAGAGTGCAGCCTCTTCAGGCTCGCAAAAATCCCCTTTGGACGTACTCGGCAAAACGACGCCAACAGAATCTCCAACGATCTTTACGTAGAAGGACTTGGAGAAATTGGTTCGAAGAGTTTCTCGACTAGCCAAGAAGGATCCTATTCCCTCCTCTTGTCGAGTAGAACCATACAGTGCTTCCAATCCTCTTCCCGAGGTATTTTGTCTTCTCGAGTTTTTGTCTTGTTCTAAACTTTTCCTTGCATCTCATTGTATTGGTATCTCGCTAATTTTCTTTTGTCGCTATTTTCTTGCAGAACCATCCTACTATGTCTTCCCTTCCTCCTCTTCCTGAGGATGGAGAAGTCGAAGAACAGGCCATCGTTGCCGAAGATACTCAAGGTTCTTTTATTCCTGAAAGTGAAGTCGCGGGTTCTCACAAATCTGCGGCTTCTCACGAAAAAGAAGTTGAGTCTGAAGCCAGTGAGTCGACGCAATCCCTTCCTCCTGCTGTTTCTCCAAGGAACAAAAGGAAAAGGACTGATGCCGAGGATTCTGGCACTTCTAAGGCTGAAGAAGTTGTTCCTTCTCATCCGAAAGCAGCTTACGATCCTTATGTTGAATCCCTCGTCAGCTCGTAAGTCGTCTTTATTTCTCCCCCATTTTTTTTTTTTTTTTTTTTTTTTACTCGAAATATTTATCTTGTCTTGCTTTTTATGCTGCCGATTTTTTGATCAACAGTGATGACGAGGAAGAAGTACCAACTACTGACGTGGCTCCTCGGACAAGCACGTCACGTCGTACTTGTACTTGCTTCAGACACGCTAGTTGAAGGAGAAGAAACCTCGCCTCCTCAACAAAACGTCGTCACTACTACTCCACCATCAAGCCCCCTTGCTCCTTCACCAAAAAGGACAAGGGTTGAAAAGATTGTTGAACCTGCCCCTCAGTTGGGCAGTTCGTCGACTCTGCTCTTAGATGATGTAAGCTTGTCGACATCTATATTTTCCTTATTTTGTTTTTTCACACCTTTTCTCTTTTTCATGCCGATGTTTCTCTTGCTGTGTTCACCTTGAACAGCCTATGATCAAAGATCTTCTCCGCATCGGTTCCCAATTTATTGGATACCGTGAATATGCTAATAGAGCCGAAGGTAACGACTTTTATACTTGCTTTTTTCCTTGATTTTTTACTCCTGTTGCTTTTCGCGATTTTGATCTTTCTTCTCTCTCTTTTCCATATCTCGACAGAGAAACTTGCAGAGGCCAACGAACGCGCCAACGCACTTGCTCGAAAACTTGAGCAAAGTGAGGCGGCTCGCAAGAAAGCCGAACTCGCTGCTAGCAAAGCCAAGGCCGAAGCTGATGAAGCCAAGGCGAAAGCTGCTGGTGTCGAGGAACTGCAGAAAAAACTTGAGGATGCTACAGCTGCCTTGGATGAGCACAAAGCTGCGCAAGCTTCTCGTGAAGAAGGAATCCTCAAGCGCCTGAAAACTCAGAGTCGCCGCACTTTCAGTAATTTTGCTGATCCCTTCTATTTTTATGAGAATCGTTGTTTCTTGTCTTTTCACTAATGCTTTGTTTCCTTGACAGCCCAAACAAACCAGGATTTTGATCTGACGAATCCTGTCAATGACCCTGTCCTTGACGCACTTTCCTATCTGGAGCTTCATGGATCCGAGATTCGTGAAGGTGTGTCGAATGCTAGCACAGTGTTGTCGGCATTGTTCCCCTACTTCTTCCTGAAGAAAGAGGAGCCTGCGACTTTCCTCAACCTTGCCAAGATGTTCAATACACCGGAAGACCTTGGACTAAAGATGCGCCAAGAAAATATGAAGGTTGCCGTTGAGAACACTGTCGCGTTGGTTGCTGACAGTCGACAGGACTATTGACTGGATGAAAGTTGGCGACAGAAGCGGATAGAGCAATCAAGATGGAGGTCGTTGATTAAGGCAGCCAAGCCCAACACGAAGAAGATCTTGGCCTATCTCGGGATCAAACCAGCGTCGACTCCTAGCTCATCAAGGCCGGAGGTCTAGTTGCATGCCTCTTTATTTTTCTTTCTATGTTTCTTTTGCTCTTGTCGTCAAAGTAGTCATTTGGCGACACGTACTTCCTTAGCTCCACTGTAGTGCCCTTGTAATTATTCCAAGAGATTAATGAAAACTCTATCTTTGCTTGTTGTTTGATGTTGTCTTGTTTAAATTTCAGTTAATATTTGATAACTATACTCCATCTTCCGCTCCTTCCGATGTTTCGCCTTCTTCTCGCGCGAGAACTTTTGCTGATACTGCACCTGTCGACGATACCTTGTCGCAAGAACTGGATGAGCTTCGACAGCAGCTTCAGTATGCGAAGAAGCAAACACTTGTGATGATGGAGCAATCTCGTAAGTCATCTGAAGCCGAAAAAGTTGCTCTTCAGCAAGCTCGCGAGGCCGTGGCTGCTAAGGAAATTGCTGCTTCCGAGGCTGAAAAGGCAACCACTCGAGAGAATTTCATGCTCGAATTAATGAATGAAGCCAGTGCAGATATGTCGGGTATGCTTGCTTCATCCTCCGATATCTTTCATCCTCATGCTATGTCTCTTAAAGGTTTCCCCTTCGTTGTTTTGATAGGTTCCTTTGCGATGCTGCTGCCGAGGAAGAGAGGGTAAATGCTAGGACGAACCTCCTTGTTAACCTTTCCCTGGACCATGGTTCTTTGTTTTGGGCTACCCCAGAGAGGACCCGACAAATTGTCAGATTCCAAGATCGCACCTCTCAAACTCGCGATTTCCTTGACTTCTGTACCAAGACCTTGTCCATGGTTTACAACTCCATGTTTCCTCGGAACGTCCAACCAAAAACTCTCCCTGAATTGATGGCAAGATTCAAGGATGCTCGCAGTATCCATGATTTTGTCAAAGCTCAACTGGTAGCTGGCGCGGATTTGCTCTTATCATGCTCCGGATCTGCCACTCAAATCTTGACCTTACCCAAGTTGTCGCAAAAGTTCATCAAAAGGTACAACGTCGAAGAGTTGGTGTTGACGGGATTAACACGAAGGTTACGCCTATAGCCGAAGAAATGATTGAGGACCTTCTTCGGATGGACGCCGACTTTTTGCCGATGGCCATTATGCCGATTTTCTTGGTGCTGCTCTGAAGAAAACAGAGTTACTCTTGATGACATATTGAATCAAGACTAGTTATTTTCCTCTTGTAGATACTTCTTCTTTGTAATCCATGACTATATTGTAAAGCAATCATTATATTTCTCTGTTCGTCTAGCCCCCAGTGTTTCGGTGACTCTTTCTTGTATTTATATATTTGCGAGGTTTTGAACCAAGGCATTTATATATTTATGGCGAATGTGAGTCCCGAGCTTCTTTATTGAGTACTATTTTGTATTTTCTTGACTCACGAGGTATTTTAATACCAAGGCAAGGTTTTTCTTTTTTGATGGACTATATTGAAATTCGTCGGAGCGAAGACTTTGAACATGTCGATAAAGAGAAAGGTATATTGACACTATCTTTATTATATTGCAGCACGCGAGCCCGCCTCATTAAAAACCTTCTCCGGCCCCACTCGGTGCCCCGAAAAAGGAAAAGAGTGCGTCTGAAAACTCGCGGGCGTTTCGGTATATTGAAGTTTTACAAGGACTATATTTCGACTCTAGGCGTAGAACCGCACGAGTTGCGCCACGTTCCGGGGGTTTGGCTCCTCCACCTGTCTTCTTGTCCTGTATCCTGTATGCTCCTCCTCCGATTACTTCCGTGACAATGTAAGGGCCAAGCCATGGTGACTCGAGTTTTTCATCACTTGTTTGCGTGAGCCGAAGAACTAGGTCTCCCACCAGAAAAGATCTTGGCCGCAAACGTCGGCGTGGTAATTCTTCAAGTCCTGTTGGTATTTGGTTACCGAGACAATACTTCGTCTCGGGCTTCATCAAGTGCGTCCACGTCGTCTTCTAGTGCTTTTCTCGACACTTCTTCGTCATATTCGACGACACGTGGAGAGTTGTGTTCTATCTCGATTGGTAGTACTGCTTCTGCTCCATGAACCAAGAAAAACGGAGTTTCTGTGTTCTTTGTGTTTGGTGTTGTTCGGATGCTCCACAACACACTTGGTAGTTCTTCTGGCTAGGTATGTCGAGCTTTTTCCAGTGGTCCTAACAAGCGTTTCTTGATGCCATTGCAGATTATACCATTGGCTTTCTCGACTTGCCCATTGGTTTGAGGATGTGCAACTGACGCAAAGTGCAATTTGATACCCACCTCTTCGCAATAATCTTTGAATTCGTGGGATGTGAAGTTATCGCCGTTGTACGTGACGATCTTTGTGGGGCACTCCAAATCTGAAAACGAGGCCTTTTATGAATTTTATCATGCGGATGCTCCGTCACGGTGAATTTATCGGCTTCGCTTCTATCCACTTTGTAAATTTATCGACAGCTACTAGCATATACTCCTTTCCTCCTGGCCAGGATTTGTGTAACTTGCCTTTGACACGCGTCGCAAGTTCTTACTATGTCCTTGGCGTCCTCGATTGCTGTCAACCAGTAGAATCCTGCCCGAAAGACCTTGGCTGCAATAGCTCTACTACTCGCGTGGTGGCCACATATTCCTTCGTGTACGTCCTTCAGAATTATTCTTCCTTCTTCGGGTGTAACACACCTTTGCAAGACGCCTGAAATACTTCGCTTATACAATTCTCCTTTGACCACCGTGAAAGCTTTGGAGCGTCGAATTACTCGTCTTGCCTCAACTGGATCATCGGGTATTTCTTTCCTGAGGATGTATGATATGTACGGCTGCATCCACGGTATCTGTATCACCATGACCAGGTCCTGATCTTCTTCTTCTTCCTCTTGCTTTTCCTTGGTAGCCCCCGAGGGTTTCTTCTCCTTCTTTTTTGATTTTGTTGATTTGGTGGACCTCTCTGTTATCTCTTCCCAGAATACACACAGGCGGACTGCAAGGCATTGCGACCCGATGTTTGCAAGAACGTCGGCTTAAGTCGTTGCTCAATCTGCTAATATGATTTACTTCGCATCCATCGAACAACTTCTCGAGCTCGTTGTACACCTCCTTGTACGCCATCATGCTATCATTGACTGCGTCACATTGGTTCATAACTTGCTGAGCCACCAACTGTGAGTCGCCAAAGATTTTTAGTCGAGTTGCACCGCAGGCTTTCGCCATCTTCATCCCGTGTATGAGAGCCTCATATTCTGCTTCATTGTTAGATGCGTTAGGGAACGTCATCCGAAGGATGTACTTTAACTTGTCGCCTTCAGGTGATATGAGTACTACTCTGCGCCGGCTCCTTCTAGTCTTTTGGACCCGTCAAAGTTCATGGTCCAGGTTCTCGACAAATCTGGAGGTCTGTATTTTGCAACTCCATCCATTCTGCGATGAAGTCCGGCGGTATTTGCGACTTTATTGCTTTTCTTTTTCATACGTGATGTCCCGAGGAAAGTTCTATTCCCCAAAGGGAGACACGACCCGTAGCTCAGGTTGTTCAGTATATTTGACAAGGGAGCTTCGTTGATCACTATGATCGGATGTGCCGAAAAATAGTGGCGCAATTTTCGTGCTGTCGTGAACACTCCATATGCTATCTTTTGGTACTGAGGATACCTTTGTTTTGAGGGCGATAAAACTTCGCTAACGAAGTATATTGGCCTCTGCACGCCGTGGAGTTTTCCTTCTTCTTCCCTTTCAACAACTAGCACCGTGCTCACCACTTGGGGCGTGGCTGCGATATACAGCGGAGAGGTTCCCTTTCTTTTGGCGCCACCAAAATTGGTGGTGTCGAGATTGTGCGCTTCAAATCCTCGAAAGCTCTGTCGGCTTCTTCGTTCCACTGGAATTTATCTCCTTGCTTTATCAAAGCGTAAAATGGTAACGCTTTTTCACCCAGCCTAGCGACGAATCTGCTCAAAGCTGCGACTCGCTTGATTAGCTGTTGTATTTCTTTCAACTTTGTTGGCTTCCTCATTGTTACGATAGCTTGTATTTTATCGGGATTTGCTTCGATCCCTCTTGCTGAAACTAGAAACCCCGAAGTTCTCTGCTTTGGGGCCTTGAAAGAACACTTCGTCGGATTCAGTTTGAGGCAGAACTTATCAAGGTTGTCGAAGGTTTCCTTGAGATCCTCGATCAGCGTTGCCCCCTTTTTTGATGTTATGACGACATCATCAATGTATACTTGAACGTTCTTCCCGATCTGTGTCGCCATACACTTACGCATCATTCTACGATATGTTGCTCCCGCATTTTAGGCGAAGGGCATTGTTACGTAGCAAAACACACCGTAAGGTGTAATAAACGCGGTCTTTACTTCATCTTCTTCTTTCAATCTGATCTGGTTATAACCAGAATATGCATCCAGGAAGGAAAGACGTTCACATCCAGCCGTGGAGTCGATAATTTGATCGATCCTCGGGAGGGGAAAGTGATCCTTTGGACAATGTTTATTGAGACACGTAAAGTCGACGCACATGCGAAGGACCTTAGTGTTTTTCTTCGGCACCAGACACGGGATTTGCTACCCATGTGGCTTCGTGAATATCTCTTTTATAAAACCAGCTTCTTGTAGTCGATTGATTTACGACGGCATGGCTTTGCGGTTTGGTTCCGAAAAACGCTGCAAAGGTTGTTTGATTGGTCTCGCTAGTGGATCCAAGTTTAGGTGGTGCTCGGCAAGTTCCTCTGGGTACTCCTGGCATGTCAGCTGGACACCATGCGAAGATTTTCCAGTGCTCACGGAGGAACTCGACGAGCGCGCTTTCCTATGCGATATCCATGTCGTTTGCGATAGATGTCGTCTTTTTCGGGTCTGTCGGGTGAATCTGCACCTCTTTTGAATTTTTCTCGGTACTGAAAGTTGATTCTTTGTTTGGCCTTCCAACGTCACGGTAGTACGTCGTAATCAGTCATGTTTTTTGACGCCAAGTACTCAGCTTGCATCCCGAAAGTTTCGACAGCCGGTGAAAATCCTTGTCGCATTTATCGGCTAAGGCAAAGCTTCCTTTGACTGTGATTGGTCCCTTTGGCCTGGGCAACCTCCACAACAGGTATGTATAGTGTGGCACCGCCATAAATCTAGCATATGCTGGTCGTCCCAACGAGCGTGGTGCTGCGACGGAAAATCCACGACTTCAAATTCGAGCCTCTCGATTCTATAATTTTCTCGGGTCCCAAACTGAACGTCGAGATTGATCTTTCCCAATGGATAACTTGGTTTCTCCGGTGTGATGCCGTGGAACCTTGTGTACATTGGTTTCAAGTTTGCTAAGGATATGTTCATCTTCCTCAATGTATCTGCATACATAAGGTTCAAGCTGCTGCCGCCGTCTATGAACACTCGAGAGACATCAAATCCCGCGATAGCTGGCGGCGGGATAAGTCTTGGCCCCTGGTCGAGGAACTTGCTGCGGATGATCTGCTATTGTGAAGCCGATATCTTGTCTGACCAATTAAGGTACTCAACTGTTGGTGGAGGCATTTTCTCTGCCATAAACACCTGTCGTGAGATTACTTTACGAGCTCTATTGGACGGCCTTCCTTACGAATCATCGACACTTTGCTCCATTGGAGTTAGGATCAACATAAGGTGGTGGTGCGAGTCTTGCCGCTATTCTGAGCTGATGCCGATTGTCGTCTGTAATCGCGGGAGGAGGCGGCAAGTGAACCTCGCTTCTAGGTTCTCGAGGATTTCTCTGTGCTGCCCGTGCGTTAGCGTTTTCTGCGTACCGCAACATTGCCTGAAAATTTCGACAGTCTTTCTGCAAGTGCCACTGTTGTCTTTTACCGTTCTTTGTCGAGGAAAAAGTGCATCTGGCACGGTCCATTCATCATCTCTTCAGGGGACACGAAGGGTCTTGGGAACCTAGGTCCGCTATTTTGCCTGCTGCGTGAATCATCCCTGTTATCACCTCGCTGTTCATTGCTTCTCTGGTAATCATCTCTGTTGCTTCCTCCTGTATTTGTCCGAAAACCTGCCGAAATTTGTCCTGGAGCGTCATAGTTACGATTGCCGAGGAAATCTTCGCCTCGGTTGATAGTTTCGACCACGGTCCTCGTACGGCGACCTGTGCCGTTTGTTGTGGACAGCGTCTTCTCCATCTGCCCATTTATTTGCTATCTCCATTAACGCGGATCTTGTCTTTGGATTGGTCCTTCCCAAATCCTCGACAAAATCTCCACGCGACTCCTGCGACAAACGCATCTATCGCTCTCTCGTCAGATATATTTTCTGCTGAATTTTTGATGATATTCCATCTTTGGATGTACTTTCTCATTGGCTCATCTGGCTTTTGTCGACATGCTCTCAATTCCTCTAACGACGCGGGTTTTTTGCACGTGGATCTGAAGTTCTTGACGAACACATCCTCGAAACTTTCCCAGCTATCGATGGATCCTGGAGCGAGTTTCTTTATCCAAGATCGTGCGGCTCCACTCAAATGTACTGGATGCTTTGCATAGCTGTTGCCCTGGTTCCTCCTGTCGGCTTCACCGTCTTCGGATAGTCGACTAGCCAATCCTCCGGATCTTGGAGGCCGTCGAACTTCTTGAAATTATCGGGTAGCTTGAATCTGAGGGGACTCGAGTTTTTCGGACTCTCCTCGTGAAGCATGGCAAGCCGCACATATCTTCATCGTTAAGCTCCGGAGATTGCCGATGATCCCTTCTGCTTTGTCGTGCTCTGTCGACTCTTGCTTGTGCTGCCGTATCTCTTGCTCCACTTGGTCCTTCAGGGGCTGCCGCCGTTGCTGCTGCAGGTCGTGGACTATTTTGCCTTCTTTGTTCCTTCGGGAGGCGTTGAAACGAGCAGCTGTCCCCATAGCTCCAACTCCTGCTATCGCCATATTGTATAGTGTTTCCCTTGGATCACCTGGAGGTGGTTTAGACGCGAGGATAAAAGCTTGTGTCGCCATATACCCAGCTTACGGTGTCTTAGGGATAATGTTTCCTCTTGTGTCTATCGACATAAAGGACATGTCGAGGTTTTGAACCAAGTGCTCTCTTTACGCTTCGGGTATGTGTTGTAACCTTGATCTTCCTCTGTTCCGAGCCTCCTGTGGCTATCACCGAAGTTCTAGATTGTCGACTCAGATCTGCCCTTCTCTGCTTTGGATGCGAAGCTGCTTCCTTTCTCTGTTCAACTCAGGCATCTGCTTTTCCAATTCCCTCGCAGCTCGTGCGAGCCTATATTGATATGCTTGCAATTCTTCTGGTGTGGCTGTGGTAGCCATTGGTTCTGTGCCGTTCATAGCTCTCGCGGCTCTGTCCCACGCTGCTTGTGAAAGTTGAACTCTATCTCGCGGCTCTGGCCCGACGTATTTGTTGCCCAGGCCTTGTCGCAGATTGGAGGGATCGACGTATGGATTTCCCCGGTGTCGAAAGCCTCAGATGTCTCCTCTTGATCTTCAATGGCGTAAATCTGATGATACTTTGGACTCAGATCTACGTTGGGTTTGGTGACATCATCGTTGAGATTGATGAAGACCTTGCCCACTGTGATAGATTTGTCGATGAAGTCGTAACTGTCGACATCGCTTGAGCCATCGCTTATATATGAGTCCGCAGATGACTCAAACGACATGTCGTTGAAGATCTTGGCGAGTTTCTCTCTTGTTCTGGTGCTGATGTAGCGTGTCACCGAAGTTTCTTCTTCTCCTGACTCGGTTGACGACGCATAGCTTGAAAAATCGGTATCGACCTTCGACGATCCCGACGAAATCGGAACCTCGACACGATACGATCCTTCCTTCTCGACGCGAAAGTGAAACCTTCCGAACGTCATCTCCATGGGCTCCACCAGATACGCATATGCATCCAAACGGGAGGGTGGGTGAGGAACAAAATCGACAAGACCAGCAGCGATCTGTTTACCTCGATCCATTGTGTTGCTTGCGGTTGACGATGTCGAAGATCTTGAGCGTGCCATCGAGATCAGATCCTTACGCCTCTAATCCCCACAGACGGCGCCAATTGACAAGGTATCAACTTGTCAATGCCTATGGATTGTAGGCTAGGGTTTAGTTGGAAGTAGAGGGTAAGTAGATCTCGAAGGTTTCAGCCGAAAAGTACTCGACGATTATGAAAACTAGGGTTTGTAGACAATGATTCGATCCTTTCTTCGTCCCTCGACTCCCCCTTTATATAGGAGGTGGAGCCGAGGGATTCGTGCTATACAAGTTACAGAGTCCGGGACGGTTTCTAACTCATCCCGCCAGATAACACTTCCTATTACAACTCTTGACTTTCCTTGATATATCTTGGGCTCCCGAATCTTCTTATTCTTCGGGTAGTGGGCCTTCAGTAAACCCCGGGTACTATCTTCGGCAGGCCCATTTGGGATGCCTATGTCAATAGGTTAGTCCAATAAATGCCATGATATGATATAAAGTGCATATAAAACATGTAGCTATTGGCATAAAACTAGCATGGAACATAAGAAATTATAGATACGTTGGAGACGTATCACGACCCTCTTCTTCGCCGGAGATGGCCGGTCTGCGGATGGTGGTGTCGGGTCTTTTCGATCTGTGACCGCGTACCGGCGGTGAGGTGGAGAGGCATGGAAGCTGGCGACGGATTTCGCCGGTCGACGGCTGGCGTTCGGCTGCGGGGGTGACCATGGAGTGTGCGGTGTCTCCGGATGTAACATCCCAAATTTTAAAACAAAGAAGAAAATGAATTTCCCTTATTCCAATTTTTGGAGGCAATAAAAAGTTGGTTTGATTTTAAATAGTGTGCATAGTGTTCATGCATGAATGTTGTGATTTTGCCATGATGTTTGTTTGAAGTGTTTAACAATGTTTCTAAACCCTAAACCATGCCTATTTGGATCCAAGAGAAACAAAGAAAAAGAAAATAAAATAAAAATAGCATCATATATGAGCCTATGGACATAATTGCAAATCTTAAACTAGGCCATGTTTACCTTGTGTAAATGGTTTGGAAACATTACTAAACTCAAAATAATAACATTTGTGTCAAGGAAAAGCAAAACAAATAAAAAGGAAAAGGAAAAGCAAGTCACATAAGATAATGGTCAATTGTGGCAATTATATCAGGGTACCTACTTTGAGCCTCTGTATTAAACATTTTCTAAACTAAACTTTCTCATTTCTTTGCTCCTCATCCAAGAACACATCAAGGTAATCATCTTGTAGTTGACCAACCTTGCTGATTCATTTTCAAATTCTTAAAATTAGCATTCAAAGTTACAACATTGAAACAGATTCTAGATCACTCAAATTTGAATTTCATCAAAACAACTTCACTCTGCAAACCAACACCACCAAGAGATGCCAAACATTATGAGAATCACACTCCTAAAATATTTTGGCAAAATTCAAGATTAAGTTTCTTGCGGCTATTTCAGCAAACACCTTGTGTGCACAAATCTGACAAGTACATACACTCTTATAACCAGAGGATCTTAGCCTAAACCCTCACTCCCCTGGTCAACCTCAGCTCCCTCTTACATCCCTTGGACCAAGCCATGCATTTGCAGCCACTATTCCTTGATGACCATGACCAAGACATGGTCATGTCACTCCCATGTCAACCACCATGCCAACCCCTCTCTCCACTCCTCTCTAGCTCACCTCAGCATGTCCTGGAGGTTGACATTACTCTACTGATCACGCTCGTGCACGTCGTTGGCCGAGGAGAGACGCACACAGCCCAGCACAGTACACGCCCATGTCACCCAGTGACGCAAGGACCGGCATGGTCGTGACGCACGGACGCGCCAGAGCACGACGTCGCCCCATCGACTCCGTCCTCGCCTTGACCCCTGTCTCCGCCTCGAGCTTCGCCACGATGCCAGCAACCTCCCAGACACGCCCATTTGGACCAGAGCGTCCTGTAGCCCTCGCCATTGTCGACGACTTCCGCCGGACCCGTGACAGACGACGACGTCGCCCGAGCCATCCCGTCCACCATTTTCTGTGCCACGAAGCCCGTCCTGCTCGCCATGACGTAGAGAGCAGCACGCCGTCCTCGTCTTGCCCCTTCGCAGACCAGAGAGCCGTCGCCATGACCGACCTGCCCGTGCCGTGCCTCCCCCTATCGCGCGCTATAAATAGAGCACTCCCTCGTGCTCAATCTTCACACCGTTCGCTTCCTCTCCTCTCACTGATCCTCCACGAGCAAGCCCCCGTCCCAATTCCGCCCGTAGCCGCCCAATTTCTCGCCGGAGCTCCGCCAGCACCACCGCAAACTCGCCGACGATTGGAGCCACCCCAGGAGCTGCCTCTGGTACCAGGAGCTTCGCCGTCGTCGACAACGTCGATCTACGCCAACGCCGACCATCGCCGGACCTCCAGTGAGCCTCCGACCCCCTAGGTTTGCCGCCAGTAGGGCTGGAGCTCATCGTCGACGACGACGTCTCTCGACCGTTAGATCGTGTTCTAATCCTGCGGCTCAGTGTTGCGTACCGATTCGGGTGGGTTAAGTGTCGCTGACAGCAAGACCCACTGTCAGGCAGCCCACGCGTGCGAGACGCGCTGCTGGGCCGGCCCTCTTCTTTTTCTATCTCTGGCCCGTTTAGCTTTCCCGCCTAGCCCGTTTAATTCAAATTCAAATTATTCTTTTTAGCTGAAATATAATACTAATGCCATGTTCAAAATTAAATAGAAAAATATCTACTGAGCCAAAATGTATGAAATAAATATTCCTGGAAAGCTTATGAAATTATATATCCAACCCCACTGTTCTCAACCCTTGATTTATTATAGAACAATTGCAATAAAAATAACAAGGCAGTACCTTTGCCAAATTCAAACATTTTTATAAAATCAACCCTAATGTATTTTGAGGTGATTCCACCTCTCAAAATTCACATTACAAATGCTCTACATGAATATGTAAAAATATAGCATTAGTGTTTACCATGATCATGGGCTAGAGCAAAATAATGGCTATGTGGCTATTTCTAGCTCATTTAAATTATTTCAAAAATAGTATTTAAGACATATGAGATGTAGCATCTCATTTAAATCACCTTTCCAAATAATTCAATGTGAGATGATGACATTCATCTACATGACCTCATATTTTATTACTTGAGAATATTAAATCTTTTCCAAGTAGTATTTAAATTGTAAGAGATGTAGTATCTCATTTAAATCATTTTCCCCAAATGAATAAATATGAAGTGGTGACTTTGGTCACCATGAGCCCATATTTTATTATTTGAGGATATTAAATCTTAGTAATGTTCAATGAGAGGATATTACTTTCAAAGGAAATAAATGGAAACCCTAGTAGGAATTAAATCCTAGCATTTGTTTTTCAATGAGAGGAAATTATTTTTCAAAAAGAAAACAAAGCCAACCACAATTAAAAATGGTGTGATGCTAGATTATCTTGTGTAAGCCATTTGAGTGTTAAGTCTAGTACTTAAGTATTGTTTGGTGATTGTATACCTCATATCCGTTTATATACGCTAGTACCGAAGGCTACGAGGAGGAGGAGGTCTTCTACGAGGAAGAGGAGGAAAACTTTGATCACTGTACCAATCAAGGCAAGCTATTACAAATACAAGATTTTACCATGAGCAAGCTATTACCAATGTAAGCTCTACTAATGCAAAGTGCAAGATACTCTTGCAAATACTCTTTTGTTTAAAGATTTGTCCAAGCCCAAGTTTTTATCTTGCAATATTTTACTTTGTTTATCAAGGCTTAATTTTTATAGTCAACTTTGGTCTAGAGATAGAATACTACAAGAGCATCAAACTTAGCCTAGAGAGCTACAATTTAGTTAGCACCCCTCATGACTAGTTGCTAGTGCTAAAACTAAAATTGACTACTCTAGATGGGAACATGTGAATCAAATGACTTTGAAAACCTTAGAATGATGAGTCATTCTATTGAAAGTTTTGAAGGTGAATATGACTTTTGAATGACAAGGTGAATTTGACAAAAACTGATGGTTAGGTTCGGATGCGATACCATTTCAATTTTTAAAGTACCCACACAATACCTGATAATGGGTAGGGCTTAGCTGGAAATTTATGTGATTTAGTATGGGTTCCCTCTGAACAAGCGTCATAGGGGTTATGCCGAGGCTGCCTCCGTGAAAAGTGAAATGACGTGAAATTGAGGTGAATGTCCTACCCAAGCCCTGTGCAATTCCCAGGATGACGGATTGTCATCGCTGGGAGACCAAGCTCATAGGGGAGGTGCCTATACTAGGGTATGTAAGTGAAAGGTTAATGGTTGATGATCCGCATACTGAGTATGATTATTCAGTACTATCCCTGACGGATGTAATCAAAAGTTGTGGCACAAGTGTACAATCTCTGCAGAGTGTTAAACTATTCGAATAGCCGTGTCCACGGTCATGGACGGTTGGATGACCATACTGTTCCGTTGTCAGATGTTTTCTAAAAATGACTTGTGACTTGAAAGGTGAATTTGACTTGATCACAACAGAGTTGTGGGAATGACACTAATGTTCCCACTTGAGTAAATTTAGACAACTAAAGAGTCTTTGACTATTAAGTATTTATGAAATCAAACTAGCTTTGTGCAAATAAACCAAGAAGCTTAGAACCATGATTAGAGCTATTAGTACTTCTATTAGTGGTAGTTTGCGAGTACTTTAAAAGTACTCATGGCTTTGTCCCTGGATATTCAAATGGCCAGACTATAAAGAGGAGCACCAGTACCAGGAAGATGGACAGCAGGACGTCTATGATAACTAGGACTACCTCCTGACGTCAAGCGTTGCCTTTGAAACAGATGGACCGCTACTACGTTTCTTCCACTATGTGTTATGTAATTGATCTGTAGATCAAATGTTTGTTGTAAAACTGGATCATGAGATCCTTTGTTGTAAGATGATTATGGTTTGTAATAAATAATTTTCTGTGATATTGACTATTATGTCTCGCAAAAACAATCTTCCTGGGATTGCGATGTATGGCATAATAGGCATCTGGAATTAAAAATCCGGGTGTTGACATCGGACAACGCGGTCTGCGCTTGGTGTCTCCGGCGGCAGCTGTGGCCAGCCTGGGATGGTCGCCAACGCGAGGGGACGACCTGAATAAAGGCGGCGGTCCTAGGGTCTCTTAGGCGAAGATGAAGACTGACCTGAGGTTTGCTCTTCTCGATCTGGATGGAGAGTTGAGTTCCGGAAGGCTCCGCCGGCGAATGTAACAGTGCTTTTTGCCTGGAGTTTGCTGGATCGGTGGTATTCGGTCGTGTGCACCCATGCTTTTATTCCGACCGTTTGGTTCTGGAGGGAGCGGCGCGAAGCTTTTTTTCTGTGTTGACATCAAGTGACTATGGATCCATGATGAAGGTCGGAAGAAGAGAATTTCATGAAGATCTGATGGGAGGACTAGCTAAGGGAGGTTCAAGTCTCCGCGCTGATGAGGGACTTGCTTGGTGTTCCGGGCTTCAAAGCAGCGGTATGAAAGAAGGGGCGACAACACAGGTGAAGTTCAGAGTCCTACCTTTCAGGGTGAAAACCCAAGGTCTGGTCTTAACTGGTTGTGCCTGGCAATGACCTTGTTGGAGGCATTGTTTTGAGAGCGGGGACTATCTTCAGGGTGAAAACCTAAGATCTTTGATCGGGCGAAGACGGTGTTAGAGCACTATTCCCTTCTTGAAGGCGTCGTTTTTGGAGAGTCTGTATCTCAGGTGTTGTCTTGGCGGTGGATGTATTGTTGTTGTTAGGCCCGAGATACTGTAGCGGGTCCTTTCTTTCTTAGTTTTTTTTGGCTGTGTGCATCTGTGGTGCCATTAGGGTGGTGCGTTGTTGCAGAGGCTGGGTGTAATTGGTATCTTTTGATATTAATATATTCCCTTTATCGAAAAAATGTGGAATGTCTAAAATAATACTCGGCCATAACTTTAATAGGTAATGTGCTCTTGTTGGGCCGCCTGAAAGGCTTCATAAGGCCATACAACTCACATGATGAGTATACCCAACAGCCACTCATGAGGATAAAATTTGAAAAACTCGGGGAGAGGCTAGGACTTGGTGAAGTGAAGAAACTAGCTCGTGATTAAGGCTCAAATTGTTAGAATCAATCATTTTCTTAGCCTTTTACATCCGTTTAATTCTGTTGTAAGAAACTTCGCATAGGTCACATGTATATATAGGCCATGTCCTAGTATAATTCCCTCCTTGATTTCTATCACCAAAATGGTGAATAGACGATAGAGGATGGGGAGCGCCCATGACCTAGTATACGTCCTAGAAACGATTGTACACCTTCTCCTCACGGGTGGCTCGATGATTAACCCTAGAAAATACAAAAAAAGTCACGTGGTGTAGTGCTGACGCTACACCTAGGAAAAACTCGGTCCAGGCCAGCCGGGCCCAAAAAATCCTGATGCTAAGCCCGAGCCTTGCCTGAACATGGAAAGATTTCTGGGCTGGGTTGGGTCGGGCTGCCCATACCTAGGGCTAGCTGACGTAACCCCTACTCCTCTGTGTCTGTGTCGTTTGATCAGTGGGTGCCCTTCAGCTGTTCGACCATAGGTCTAGCCGAGGCTCCCGAGTGATTTGAGTTTGCACCTTCATCCCACTATGGTAGTGAGACTGAGGGAGATTCTTTATCCATCCATATCAACCAGAGGTTTAGCTTCTCTGTTTTTAGCGTACAAGGTTTAGTGAGATCACGGGTCCACAAGAGTTTCGAATCATCTGTGGGGTGAAGAGAGCAGTAGCACAGCATCACATCCACTAAATTTGAAGGGTACATCTTAATCCAATGCATACATGGCGTCTTTAAATCAAAATACCTGTTATTATATTCTTTCGCTGAGCCTAAAAAGTTGAAATATTACATTTGCTTTTTGTCGCGTACATGGAGCTACTACAGAACTCATGTTTGAGTAACCAAATGTCGGTTATTCTATTCTTTGGATGGGCCTAAAAAGTAGAAATATTACACTTGCTTTTTTGTCGGGTACATGGAGCTACTACAGAACTCATGTTTGAGTAACCAAGTCTCTAGAAGCGGAGGGACTTTTAGAAACGGCTCTCGGAGTAGACGAGAGATTGCACGTTGGGCCGACGGAGGCTACTAGCTTAATGGTGCTGAGGATCTGGGCCGCCGGGGCTGGTCCTCTTCGACTCAGAGTACGGCACCGCCGCCAAGGCAGCTGACAAGGGACCAGTCCCCGCCGGCTCAACAGTGCTCACAGTGACCAGCATTCTCCGGCCGCCGGTCACCCCCTGCGCCGGGAGGCGATCAGCAGCCTCACTGCGCGAGACGGCGGACAGGAGGACGAGGAGAAGGACCGCCACCAGCATCCTCGACGAGCTCGAGATGGACGCCATGAAAGGTAGGAGGTATCGGACTAGCTAGCTTCCTTCGTCGATCGTGTGGGATGCTAGAACCTGCAGGTAGCTCTCTCTGTGCCGGCCGGTGGTGAGTGATCGAGTTCGGTACGACGTAACTGCACGACGCCGGGCTCATCTTATAGGCGCTCGCCGAGAGCGGTTTCCGTTACGACAAAACTGAGCATAGCATGCCTGCGCGGTGGTGGAGATCGCCTGGGCGCCGCACTGACCGCGACGAGCTAACGACGAGGGCGATGACCTCACGCTCTCACCGTACCGAAGAGAAACGGGACACCACTTTCTGCCCATGGCCGCAGCCGGTGTGCGATGGCGGGCATGTCGCGAGTAACAAATTGGCATGTCGCACGTGCTAACACACCTTTCGTTAGCCCCCATGGCCAATGATCGGATTTTCTTGCATGTTTCGGCGCACAAATGTCGACTCTGTGTTTGTTGGACCAAACCATCGTTATCGAGGTATGGGTTGGAAACCGCTGTATGATCGAGGTGAACGAGGGTTTAAATCCATGGGAACGGTATCTTCGGCAAGATCGCCTTCACCCGAATCAGCAATCGCCGCAACTAGAACCAACATGAAATTGGATAGTTCAGAGGGAGAATGGCGATTGTTGCGTGCACGTATCCATCGTCCGTTTTGTTCTGTATATGTTTTGAGATTAACATAAAGAGAATTTTTGCATGTGTAGTCTACCCCACACTAGTCCTCTCTCTCTCTCTCCCATTGTTTAGTACACTGTTTTTATTTCTAGTATTGGATTTGAAATAGCCATATCTATTGAAATATATATCGGATTAACATTCCGTTTCAATCTGTGTGTTCCTCTCAATTATATCTTTCAAACGAGGCAAAAAAATATTTTTTCGGTAAATTTGAATATTCACATTTTGAAACACATTGAAACATGATGATACACAATAAAACTTAATGAAACTACATACAAAAAATTGCATCTCCAAATTGGACTCTATGATAATTGCTAAATATTTTCTCACTTCCATGAACCTAGTTTGAAACAGAGTGAAATAAATTATTTCAAAGAAAACTTTTACCAAATTTCATGAAGTATCAACATGTTTCATCAAGTTTCAAAAGTCGATTTTCAAAAACTATTCAATATTGATGTCATTTTGAAGCTCTTTTCACTAAAAACTGAAATATACAAACGGTTTGCAAAATGATTTTACGATACAAATCTGCGGAGGTTAGAGAGAGAGAGAGAGGGAGAGGGAGAGGGAGAGGGAGAGAGAGAGAGGGAGAGTATCATATCATATCAATGGCACCTCCAACCCACCAGAATTCAAATATAAAATTTACATAAAATTGTAATATTCTTTAGTGAGAGGTTTCTTTTTTGTTTCCGTACCGGGATCACACTAGTAGGAAAAGCCTTATAGGTGGATCTTATTTCTGTGGCGCACCACCAAAAAATGCGCCACAGAAATTTGTTTTGTGGTGCACCAGACACGGTGCGCCACAGAAATAGCTTAATTTTGTGGCGCACCAACAATCCATGCGCCACGCGCCACATAAACTTGGTGGGGCCAGCCCCAATCATTGGTTTCACTACTTCTGTGGCGCACAGGACCACGTGCGCCACAGAAATAAGACATTCTGTGGCGCACTGGTCCTGGTGCGCCACTGAATTAAGACATTCTGTGGCGCACTGGTCCTGGTGCGCCACTAAATTAAGAATTTATGTGGCGCACGTGGGATGGTGCGCCACAGAAACTACACATTTCTGTGGCGCACATGAGTTCCATGCACCACAGAAGTTATTTTGGCTCCCCACGCAACTCCACCCCTCCCCCCCACCCGTGGATCGCCTTTTTTACCTCTGTAAGAAATGAAAGAAATAGATAGAAATTCCATCAAGATGCCCATGTATTATGTCATCTTTTACCACTGAAAATTAACAAACATAAATTTCGACTTTTTTTGCAAAATTGTGTGGGAAAATCATCAAACTGGATTTCTGGTTGCATACGAACTCGAAAAAAGACGCATAATATATCAAAATGATCCCACGAAAATTCTGGCCGCCATTTTTTTGAATTTCAAAAAAAAAATTTATGTGGCGCACCACCGCCGGTGCGCCACAGAAATAAGTTTCTGTGGCGGTGCGCCACAGAAATAAGACTTTCTGTGGCGCATGAGAAAGCTTATTTTTGTGGCGAGAATTCTGTGGCGCACCGTCCATGCGCCACAGAATCATTTTTTGGTGCGCTACTGATGAGACTTTTCCTACTAGTGTCAGCAGGAGGGGGCCATCTTTTTTTGGGTGGCATGCTCTCTGATTACGGATTCGCCGCGTTTTTTATAGATGGCGAGACGTATGTGGTGACTTCATCAATCTTGAGATCCGTCTCATCAGTTTATTGGACTTTGTCTCTCGGAGGTGCTCCTAAAGGTAGGATGTGCGTGCATGCATTCATAGAGAGGTGAGTGTATGTACGTGCATTCATCCAGATAAATGTATATCCCAATCAGATCACCATCACTTCTTACATACTAATTTCATGTTTGTCACCGCATGAATTTTGACCATACTCAATCGACTCTATCCATTTCGAAAAAAAAAAAACTCAATCCACTCTATGTACGCGTACGTAGGCGCACACCATTAACTTGTCAAAGAGTTGTCTCCACGTACACACCCATTGTTAACTCGATCGGCCTTACGCCCTTACCAAATTGAAGTTGGGATCCATCGAGTCATTGATCTAGGTACTGCTGCTTCTTTTAAGAGCTCCCTTTGCAAAAGAGGTAGTACATCTATATGGCCTACGCTTAAAAGCAATAACCACCCTACACACACTTACTCCTTTTAGCTATGAGTACAATACTACACAAACCGGCCGGCAGCTCATTGGACATTCGTTCATGAAATACCCTACTACCTAGTCCGGACCACGAGGGCGGAAAAAAAAACCTCCCATCATGCTTCCATGGTGATACTCGATCGGCACCTCCCAATCCTAGCCGCCATCCCCTCCCTGTCATGGCTTAGATCTCTCCAATCCTAGCCGACAGCTCCTCCATGTCATGGCTTAGATCTCCCCAACCCTAGCCACCAGATCCTCCTAGTCATGGATTAGATATGGATGTTCTGGGCATGTTAACCATGGCGCATGCCCATTTTGGTGCTCTGGGTTATCCAATGACATCTTCATTCCTGACCAGTCATCACCCCGATCGTATGGTCGTACAATCCTAGAAACTACACAAGTAACTTTGGCTTTGACTAGCGGACTCACAAAAGCTTGGTGACGGTCCGTCTTCCCATATAGGTCATGCAGATATCATGTGAATTTGATATCTTGGCACGCAAGATTCGATGACCATGCATGTTTCCGGTAAAGTTGTGGGGTGTTGTGTATGAGATGAAATTTTTTAAGGCTATGTGGTATGGAATCATTGGCTTGGCAAGTGGGAGCGGTAGCATAGGGTGACTAGATTTGGTGGTACCCTTCAGTTGTTGATTATTGATCTTTAGGGTAAAACCCCTAGGGAACAACGTTGACTGCGTCATTTTCTTCTCGAACCATTTTTCTAGTTTGCATCCCCAAACCTGCGCTCTAGGGTGAAAACTCATGTCCGGGCCTTCAATGGTCTAATCCGGCAATAGCAGTGTACCATCGTCAAAATTTTCTTGGAGGTGTTGCAGTTGGAGGGCCTTTCACTTAGTCGGGTTGTTGCTAATGGGGGGCATTGGAGATGTAGACTGATGATGTCCGATTCTTGCTCGCTACGGTTGTTGTCATGGTGCTTTCCTTTGCTTTTTAGTAATTAATTTTATGCATACCTGTTGGTCTCTTGATGTAGCGTTTTGCATAGGCCGAGTGTATTTTTGTATCAGCTTGATGCATTAATATATCTAAGGCATTATATCTATATGTAGGTCAGATTTTTCTTTGAGAGAGGGAGGGCATGTAGGTCAGGTCAGCTAGGGTGCTCCTTGTCACTTTCCACCGGCCCATTCTAAACTTAATTAGGACGGAGCAATGAGCGGGAGGCAGGGAGTTGTAGTTCTGGCTACAATGGCAGCCAAATTAGGGAGACCTCCACAACATGCACTACGCCGGCCATGGCCATGCATGCACGAAGCTGGATGGACATTGGCAGCTTTCCCCATAGGGCATGCGACTCTTGGTCAGCAAGAGAAGCCAGATGCGGCGACCAGGGGGAGTACTACTCCACCATATATGCACACCCTTTTGATTACCAAAGATGCATTTTGTCTGTTGGAGAAAGAAAATGCTATGCTGAGCGATGAAGAAAATGTTTGCGGGGTTGCAAGTACAATTAGCACATCAGTACATATCAAGCTTCATGCATTAGCAATACTACATCCAGACGTGATTAATCGACGCGCCGGCAGACGAATGATACGCGTGTGTAGCTCTCCCTCCGTGTCGATTAAATCCGACCGGAGGGAGTACGTCTTATTAGCGAGAGTAAGTAATCAAGTAAACAGAGGTGAGGTGGCAAAGCATTTTGGATATGGATGTATTGTGCCATGTGAAAAGACCCCATTTTGGACATGCATTACATAGTGATGGTCCCCAGGGCATATTTGCAACAATGGTTTTAAAAAGGCATGATGCGCTCACCTTTGCAATTTTAGTTGAAACGATTCTAAGGCATATAGTTGGAAAGATTCATGCCACTGACGATGTCACCAACCTAGAAAGATGCAAGATGATCCGAATGTTGTCAGGTAACTCTGAGTCGGATCCGATTCTGTTCTGTATGAGTAGAGCAGCACTATCTATGTATCTGCCTTTCAGCTAGCCACTGTAAACAGGATTACTTTCTGATGAAAATCACCAGGGTATCAACAAGGGCGAATGGCTGTAAAAAGGAAGCAACGGAATATACAGTTAGGTAAAGGCACTACTGCCACAAGGACTCAAAACGATGCTACTCTGGGAGGAAGGGTAGCCTGGCGACACCGGTCTGTGTATAGTCCGTGCCATCGGAGTTGTCTGAATCTGTGAGCCCAGGTGCACTTGCTTGCTCCGAGGCGGTACCTTTTTCTCTATCCGCAAATTGTGGAAGGATTCTCAGGCAAACGTTTGGCTCCTGGCCTATGACTTCCCACTTGAGGTTGAAGCTTTCAACAATATTCACTTGGGAGGAGATGATGGTTGATGGTCTCGGAAGTAGCTGCATGCTCTCCCCTTTTGGAATAACTACTTGCTCAACTGCTAATCTTGCTTCCTGTTATCAAAGAAAGAAATTTGTATATTCAAGAAGGATGTATCCAGGACAGATGAATGTGATAATGATACCTCCAAAGCATCGGTTTCCTCTGATGATCTTGGTTCCTCCTTATCCTCATTATCTATCAGCTCGTCCATGTGATCATCAACAAGGACCCGAAGTGCCCTGGTTATTTGCACCAGGGTATTTGTCTATGAAGAAAAGTGAGTAAATATAGAAATGCTTTGCCACTTCAAAGAATAAAAGTGCGCTGAACAAAACAACGACATGTGCATACCTTAACAAAGAAAACTGGTATGTCTTGAGATTTTACGGCAGCCTGAATCTGGGAATTCTTCTTCAGCTTTGATTGTAAGGCAATCACTGCATCAGCTTCACTGATATTATACGTTAAAGTAATCATGTCCTCCAGCTCAAGTTGCCTGATAGCTTGCAAGGCAGTTTCCTCCGATATCTAGAATAGCCTATCCAATAAGTTACAAACTAAGTACTGAAATTTCTACCGAAGATTGGTAGACAAGGTATTAATAGCTAACGAAATTCAGCGAAGACCAATTATCACCGCTGCCCCAACAATGAGAGGAAGAGCCCAAAACAAGAGGGCTAGTTACAGAATTATATTTTGCAAAAGTGTGTATCAAACGGGGGAAGAAATGCATGCATGAACATTTTCCAAAACAAGAAACTCAGACCATATTTGATTTTATTCAAAGAATCATACTTTTGTACTGTATAAAGTACTTCTTTGGTATCATGGAGACTTAATTAGCAGCAAGCTCGACGTGATTCATGGTATATTCATATGTACCACACCATGCCTTAATTCCAAGCTCGATATTATACATCCAAAAACAATTAATAACCATACCACATATAGTGCAACCATGCAAAGCATCATTCTGGCAAGTGGCAAATAAACGAACTATTGAAGAATTTCTTACCCCATAAGCATATAAGTTAAAGCCTGCCTCAGATTCATTGGACAACTCCATATGTCCTTTTGCAGAATCAAGATGAAATGCAGAGTCCAAGCTTGTTCTGGCGTTACTTAGAGAATCAACCACAAATTGAGATGCAGTTTGGTAAGGACCAGGAGGAAATTGTTCCTTGTGCACAGAAACATCCTGCTGAACTGACATGTTTGAACCCAACTTACGAACTTCAACATTAGGCAGTCTGCCTGCAGCAATAAAACAAGTATAATTATATTGCTATCAAAGCTACATGTTTAATACGAGGAATTCATAGCATCAACATGATAATGAAGCTTATGAATAGCATAATCAGAAAGAACCTGCAAGCAGAGCATCTACTGTAGCTTCCAAACTGCGATGGATACGTAATTCAGTTTTGGACACGATCTCAACAGCATATGTGAATGTTGATGGGCCCTTGCGCTCCAGGACAGTTTTTTGGCCCCTTCTCCTGTTTGCTTCTTCATCGCCAAGGGTGACACTCTAGGAAAAACAATGGAGCAGCGTAATTCAAGTTATTGACAAGGATGTAAATTAGCTGCAGCAATCATAGAGAAATAAGTTGTGTTAAGAACCTTGTAGACAAGGTGTGTAATGGTGGTGATTAAGTTTTAATATAGCCTGCATTATATCTAAATAAAGGATGTCAATTAGCAAACATGCAAGAAATGAGAACAGGTAAATATCTTATTGCATTCGGCAAATAAAGCAGTACATATGTTATAGCAATTAGTTACTGGGTAGCATTAAACCAGTAACACTGGCCGTTTCCAATCTGCAAAGTCTTCCATTGGAAAGCAAATCAGCAAAGTTTAGCGACAACTATGATTTGAAAGGTTGCAGCCTACCGAGCCTGCTTGGAAACAGTGCAAGGAGAAGTTGCTAGTTGTTGTAAGAATACAATTTTAAGTAGATAATAGCCTCTGGCAACTAATTGGTACAGCCCAAGGGTTGCAACTATAACCACGTGTTTTCAGATTTTTGTTACCTCTTCCATACTTTCAAACTCAGTTGCTACTTCTTCAGACAACCATTGTGAACAAGCAACCAGTAATATTTGGATTGATATTACAATCTTGCCATGCTGAGTTCAGTATGTTATTTAATATGTTCAAATTTCTAGTTACATGGACAGAAAAAACACATGCTGCAGTGTATTTACTAGAAATCTCTAGAAAACGACAAATGATGGAGCCAGTTCTAGGTGATAAGGTCATTGAGATGAACTACATCACTGTGCACCACTACAAATAGTACAGTTCATCATGCTGCAGTGTGAAAGACATATTTGCATATACATGGAATTAATTCCAGCACATGATTACCTGTATCCCTCCCACAAGCATATCTAGTGATGGATTCATTGTCAGGTTCTCTATTGTTATACCATGGGCGGAGGCGACAAGTTGTATACCCCGCTGTGCAATGGTGCTGGCAGCCATAGCCTCTAGCTTAGTTCCAATTTCATCAATGACGATTGCCTGAGGCATATGATTTTCCACAGCTTCTATCAACACCTGATTGGAATTAAAGAAACAGAATTAACATACATAGTAAGATGTGTGCTATTAAAATAAAGGCCATAAGTGTTCAAATACATGTACAGAATCGTCTGACACACTTGGTAAGAACAACTGTTTACAGTATGCATGGCAATCCCTGGTATTAGGCTTCTGACTAGTACAATACAAACATAAACATTTGCGCAAACTTCACACAGCAGTAGGGTATACTGAAGAGAACAGACCTTATGTTGCATTTCTTGGTTAGGCACTTGCAACCTACGGGCGTTACCAATTCCTGGGTGAGGAATATCACCATCTCCACCTATCTCGTTAGATGTATCAACAATCATCACCCGCTTCTCATAGTCATCTGCTAGCATACGGGCAATTTCTCTGCAAGATGAAGCAATAAGTTGATGCTAAAATTGACACGTAAACTCTCCTGATTATAGTTGTTACACTACACACGTATCCACCACAAGTAGTCTGGGACAGAGTATAGAGGTTCATTTATCCAAGGCTACCTTATGACGGTTGTCTTCCCAACCCCTGGTGGGCCGATGAGCAGCAACGAGCCACCATCCTTCACCAAATCCTGAAGCAAATTAGCACTTCCTGCCACAGCCCTCCCGACGCGGCAAGTCAGCCCCACAATGTCTCCCTTCCTGTTCCTAATCGCGCTAATCCGGTGCAGCGTCCGGCTAATTCCAGCACGATTGTCCCCTCCAAAGTCCCCAACCTACCAAAAGCAGATTAGATAAGCTAAATTGGGCTCCCTGCGTCTCATAATGCAGCTGCAGCAGAGTATCATCATAATGCAGCTGCAGCAGAGTATCACGGTGTACAGATAGATATCGACCTTCGCGGTGGCTTGATCGAGGTCTTCAAAGGAGATGGGGCGGTCGGAGAGGAGGAAGTCGCCGGAGGGGAAGCGGGCGAGCGGAGGGCGGCCGAGGTCCATGACCACTTCCACCAGCGCGGGGCGCTCCGGGTGGTCCTCAACCCGCCGCCGAAGCTCCCCCGGGAGCAGCTCCAGGAGCCTTCCCAGCTCATCTTCGAACCCCTCCGGTACGGCGGCCTCGCCCTGCGTGGCGCGCAGGGGAGTGCGGCATCGGCTGCCGCGGCGGAGGGAGAGAGGACGAACGGTGGCTGGGACGGATGTCGTAGAGGAGAATCGGCGAGAGGAGGGGAGACGGGAAGGGTGGAGCGCGAGCAGGGACAGCCGGAGGCGGAGGTGCACCAGCGGCGGCGGCGGCGGCGGCATCGCGGCGGCCGCGAGCACGAGTGGAGGGAAAGAGTTTCGGATGGGTGAGCGCCAGTGTCGTGTCGTTCGTGTGTAACCGTCACGCTTCGTTGGACCATCGGATTCGACAGCCGCTGGATTGAGTGATTAGACGGTTAGGATTATATGGCTGTCATTAATCAAATATCTTCACAATTTTATTACTGCATTACTTTTTTCTAGATCAAATTTAAGAAAAACTTATAATATGTGTAGTCTGATCCATCGGTAGAGAAATGCAAAAGGCCGACCGGGCTAGGGTCTAAAAAGTCTACCACTATATAACCGGATTTTCTTTTGTTTAGTAATAGTGTAACAAAAATATCGATTGGCGAGTTTGATACGCTTTAAGAGCATGTACAATAGTCCAGACACCTACGGTCGGCGATACTTCTTCATGTTTTTTTTAGATAAGAAGCACTAAGTATCCGACTTTAAATTAATAAAGCTCTTAGGTTCGACAAGCAACGAGTTTACACAAGCTGCGGCATACAGCTTCGCCAAAGAAAAACATGTTGCGGCATATAGCTTCGCCAACTAAAGCCAAACTACAAGTGGCGTCCTTTCCCATGGGTCGAGTCACGATGGAATAGCTTTAGTTCCTCTTTACGTCGCTCTTGGTACGGAGGCGTCGTGGAGGAGCTTGAGTTGGGTTGCCAACGTTCTTAGCCCCGACCTCTCTAGCGGCTTGGCAAGAGAAGTCCACAGTTGGCACTTTATCTTTTGCTCGCTGCATGGCCTTCTCCAAGATCGGAACCGACGCAGATCCCGCTCCTTGTGCGCTAGACCTCGCCGCCACTGGCGGGTGCATGCGCCTTGCTCCTTGGGGCCCTAGACACCGAAGCCGCCAACTCCGTAATCACCTCCCCTTCCAGCAGAGTCTCCTCAACAGCTGCCTCCTTCCCTTTTGGTTGAGCTTCCGAGAAATCCAGCTGAATTGCCACTTCCTTAAGTGTAGGGCTGCGCCTGACAGAGGGACGATCAGCATTGGACTTGCTGCGACGCTCCCTAGCGCGCATCGCCTCTGGGTCCGTATCCCAAGAGATGGGGCTCTCAATGCCAGCTTCCGCAAGGTCCTCCGCAGATAAGAATTGAGCTTTCCACAAGGAGGGTCGGCTGCGAGGCGAAGATTCTTCCTCCTCAAGTGAGGCCGAGTCCATCATGATCGAAGGGGAAGGAGGGAGTTGGTCGCTGCCCGATGATGACCCACAAGTATAGGGGTGCATCGTAGTACTTTCGATAAATAAGAGTGTCGAACCCAACGAGGAGCAGAAGGTCTTGACAAGCAGTTTTGATCAAGGATTCACTGTAAACACTAGCAAACAGGTTTTCAGGGCTATTTGATATTACAAATAAATAAAGTACAAGTAAATAAAAAACAGTAATAATAATTGCAGCGAGTGGCCCAATCCTTTCTAAAGCAAAGGATAAGCCGGTTGTTTTACTTATGATGTCTAAACTTTCCCGACGACACACGGGAATTTCGTCAAGTTCTTTCGCTTCACGCAGCTGAATAATCTTTATCGGTTTGGTAGGTGTTGTGTGGGTGAACCTATGCTAATGCACTACCCCTACTTGGACTAATGCATACTTGTGATTATACCCCTTGCAAGCATCCGCATGAAAGGACGAGATATCGCCTAGAGGGGGTGAATATGACTTTAAAAACTCTTACGGATTTAGCTTGTAAGAATGCGAAATTAAACTAACGTTTATTTCACAAGCACAAACCCTAAATAAGCTAGGCTCAACTAAGTGCAACAACAACTAGAGCTAAGCAAGATAGGCACAATATATATGAACAACAAGTGATAGCAAGATATAATAGATACTCCAATCTCGATGGCTATCACAAGGAAAGTAAATTCGAGTATAGAAATAACCGAGGCACGCGGAGACGAAGATGTATTCCCGTGTTTCCTTCCTTTGCAAGAAGGTACGTCACGTTTGGAGAGGTGGGGGTCCCACGAAGGATTCTCCAACGCCACGAAGGCTCACCTTCTTCTCTGAGCCAAACCCACGAAGGATAATGACCATTTCCTTATGGTTAGCTTTTCCTCCACTCCGGAGATGGCAAGCTCCAAAACTACTTCACAAGCTCCACGAAGGAGAAGCCCGAGCCTCTTCACAATCTTCCTTGAAGAGATCACCGGAGCACCAACAGCCAAGCCAACTAGGAGGTCTCCCTCCAAGAGCAACAAGCTCACGGTCTCTCACTCGAACTAATCGTGGTGGAGAGCTCAACACTATGCAATGCAAGAACACCAAAGGTGTTCAAATCATTCACACTCAAATCCCACCAAAGCAACAAATGCTAGGATGAGATTAGAGAGGAAGAACAAAGAGGAAATCAACAAATGACTCTGAGATCTAGATCCAAAGGGTTCCCCTCACTTAGAGGAGAAATGAATTGGTGGGGATTGTAGATCTAGATCTCCTCCCTTAGATCCCTCAAGAATGAGCAAGAATCATGGGGGGAATCAAGAGATAGGGCAAGTTCTTCAAAGTCAACAATGGAGGAGAGAGAGTAGAAGAACTTATTTTGCCCAAGGTGGAAGAAGGGTTATTTATAGCCCAAGCCGAAATCTAACCGTTGGGGAAAAAGTCGGGCTGAGAAAACTAGCTGTTTGAGGCAAAGTCGAGCAACCCGGCATACAACTCGGCAAGGCTGGACCACGTGCTGGGAATTTCTGCAGCCTACCCGGCAGGCCGGGCCAGAGGCCGAGCTACCCGGCAGCAGCACCCGGCAGGCCGGGCCAGTGGCTGGGCTGACCAGGAGGCTGGGCCGGTCGGCACCATACCCGGTGGACCGAGCCAGATGCCGTCTCGCCCGGTAGCAGCACTCGGCATGCCGGGCTATGTGCCAGACTGACCGATAGCAGCACTCGGTAGGTCGGGCTAGAGACTGGATTTCGGGACCCGTGAAAAACCTTTTATTTTTCTTTTAAACAGAAAATACTCCCGAACTCCGATTGACATGAAACCAATTTTGTTAGAAAGATAACGACAAATAGAACCCCAACAAAAACCGGAAATATGTAGACTCCTCACAGGATATTTTTAGATGATTCTAGAGAGGGAGTCTCCCACCGTCAAGAAACGGTGAAGGCGTCTAAACTCAAAAACGCAATAGAAGATGCATGCAGATTCCGTTTTCGATGAACTTGGGCTTGTTGTAAAGCTAGCAACAAGCTCAAGAACCTCACACAGGAAAACACCAAGAAGCAATAGGGATATGCAAAGTATGCAAATGATTGAGCTCTCTAAGACGATGCGATCAAGTTACCCAACCGAAAGCCCCTCTTGATAGTGTGGCTATCTATCCTATAAGGGGTCTCCCAACAACCACCTTGAGACCGGTAAAAGGAAAACCTACCAAGGACATACCTTTGCCTTGCGCATACCGCTTGATCTTGACGATCACTCTTCAAGCTCCACTCAAGTCGGAATGCCTCACTTGATCATTGTTATTTCGTGAAGACTCACAAATGCTCCCCCGTACACCATGATGGGATAGCTTCATTGATGCACATCTTCACATGTCCATCATCACCAAATGGATGGAAAGTTTCAAGCATATGATCCTCTTTAGATGCTCAACTTGAACTTGCCCAACTCAACCTTGATGACGACCACCACTTGATGTCATCCTCTCATGGACTATATGAGATCTCACTTTTGATGCATGCCCATGGAAAGATACCTAACCCATATAGACAACACAAGGTCACATATATGATGGGTTAGTTCATAAAGCATAATTGACAAGGCTTACCATACCACATGACTTCACGTTGCACATTCTTCATGCTTCATGTGTTGATCAAACTTGAATCTATTCTTCACTCTTTGTATTGGTCAACCTTGCATCTTCACATGCTCTATCATACTATCTTGAGGTGTATATAGAATTCTTCATTTGTTTGCATGCTCTAAATCTTAGTCAACCACAGCTCAACTTATGAGACTATCATGACACCGACTTAGAGCCATAACTTGAATTCTTCACTTGGAATCAAGCACTCAAGATCTTGATCATTCATTGCTTAACACATAAGCTAGAGCATGGCTAATATTGAGTTCCACATAAGAACTCTATCTTCATTTCTTCTTCTTGATCATATCACATATATGTCTTCAAATCGATGATCTTGATGCCAATACCCAAGGTATATCTTTATCTTCATGGCATCCATACTTGAATCCAACATATGGACTACAAGTAGTACCTATGGAATATTCCTTCATATAAACTCAATGAAAACATTAGTCCATAGGGGTTGTCATTAATTACCAGAACCACACATAGGGGCAATATACCCTTACACCGCAACTACAAGAAAGTTATTAAGATAAATCTAACCACAGCCTTAAACTTTGAGATCCTACACTCCCTCATGCACTTGTTTTCCAACAGGGGTTTAGATTTATGTCACTCCCGCAACCCCACAATTAGTAGCCAAATACACGATGCATTCCACTAGGCCCATAAAGGTGAAGTATCATGTAGTCGACGTTCACATGACACCACTAGAAGAATAACACCACAACTTAAATATCAAACCACTCAACATAGTTCCACTACTAACATCTTAACGTCTCCCATGTCCTCAAGAACTAAACGAACTACTCACAAGACATCATATGGATCATAATCAGAGGTGGTATAATGATGGATAACAATATGTACATAAACCTTAATCCAATGGTTTCACTCAGTAGCATCAACTACAATGAGTAATTAACACCGGGAAAGTTTCCCCTACGAACTAGACAAGATCAAACCCAAAATGTTACAGCGGGATGGAGTGGAGATGGTGGAGATGATGGTGCTGGTGATGGAGATGATGGTGATTATGATCCCGATGAAGTGCAGCTCGATGATGGTGACAATGGCGACGATTTCCCCCCTCCAGGAAGGAATTTCCCCGGCAGATTTCTGCCTGCCGGAGAGCTTTTCTCTCTCTGTGGTTTCCCGCCCCGTCGTGGCGGCGAAATATTTCTCTGTTCGCTCCCCCCTCTATTTAGGGTTCTCGGGGGATGAAATACGCAAAGGAACGCTGTCAGTGGTGGGCCAGGGACACCACACCATGCCTAGGCGCGACCCGGGGGTGGCCCGCGCCTAGGGGTGATGTGGGCCCCTCCTGGCCCACCTCGGGCTCCCCTTCTGGCTTCCTCTGGCATCTAGAAAAATATGAATTTCTGAGTATTTTCTGGGAATTGTTGTTCTTCAGAAATATGGTATCTTGACGGTCCTTTTTTCCAGCAGAATTCTGACACCGACAGTTAATTCTCCAATAATCATCAAACATGCAAAAATAGATGAAATAACATAAGTATCATCTCTAAATATGAAATATATCAATGAATAACAGTAAATTATGATATAAAATAGTGATGCAATTTGGTCGTATCACCCGACCCCTCCGACTCCACCGACTGCTTCCCCGTGTCCGCCTCTTGTTGAACAATCTTCTCCAACACAGGGAAGATGTCCACTTCCCCTCACAGGTTGGATCCGTATTGGCTCATAGCCATGGCGGGAAGCTTTGTTCCAACAGCCAGGGAAGTCCCCTCCTCTCCCACGAGCGGGACAGACTTGCGTTTGGGTTTAGAGATTGAGCCAGCCCCAGTCTTGTTGGGTTCCTTAGTCTTCTGGTTGTGTCTCCCCCTGCGGCCATCCCAACCATCTTCCTTGGACTCCTCCATATCCTCGTATTTATCCTCCATGTGCCGGTGCGGTGGTGGTGGAGGTCCTGACCCACCTTTTCCATCGAGAGCTTGCTCTGGAACCACCCGAACCTTGAAGCCTTGTGAGTTGATGAAGAGGGTGAAGTGTGGTGGAAGCCTCGTGGAGGCTTTGTACGCCACTAGTAAGCGCACCGGCTCCAAGGGTGAATCCAGCGAGCGTTCATCCACCACAATCGGCCTGCCAATCTCACGTGTGGCCAGCAAGATGCAAACTTCTTGTCGGTAAGGAGGAGGTATATCGAAAAGCTTCACCCACACCTCCACAAGTTGCTCCGCCACAGCTGGGTCCCCAGAATTCGTAGTCACGATCACATGAAGCTTGCTAGATGGGAGGGTCAGCCCACCTCCTAGAATGGCCATACGGGATACTTCTCCATGTCATCTAGAGATAGCGCTAAAGACGGTTCATACAATGCGGTGTCTACATATGATGTCTATAGAGCCAGGAGGTAGTTACAGCGGAAGAAACTTGATCAAACCACGACCCTGCCTTTGACCAAAAATAGGGGGTCCATGCGCCCACGACACGCTACGTTGTGGATACAATGGGAAAGGAGCCGTCGGTAGCCAACAATTTTCACGGGATCAGACCATCGTTAAATCTAAAGACGGGCTCTCTTGTTTTTTTCATGTCTCTTTCTTCCACATTAGAAATATTTCTACGTGGATCACATACAGATGATTGAATGTACAATATTGTTCATGCCCTAGGTGATTTCTGACCGGTGGCTCATGGTGTTAGTAACAGTCATAAGCGGGTGTCCATTAGCGACAAATGTGTGGGCTGATTCAAAGGCAACAACTGTCTCTTCCCCGTGGCTAGTCTCTCTCTTTCGCTATCTTTGTCTCCCTCTCACTTTTCGTCAGCCCATAGTCGTGATGCTATACCGTCTTGCAACGACGGAGAGACCAACAATGAGGACCTCATCTCCTATGGGGAGACCTTCGTGAACCATCCTGTGAGTTCTCTTTCCCCTTCTATGATTGGGCTAGGGCTAGGGCTAGGATGGTTAGGTTTCTGGTTAGGGGAATACATTGATCGATCTAAATTTGTCGATTGGCCATGCCTTTCAACCATTACTAGCTTTTGGTGTTCTTTTAGGTTCCCGAAACACTCCATGACCATGATTTCTATGGCATTGAAAGGCATTGTGATGAAATATGTGATTTCTATGGCATTGAGAGACATTTCTATGGCATTGAGATGCACATATGTGTTGCCCGTTGACAAGGGATTAACTTGTCAATGCCTACGGATTGTAGACTTAGGGTTTCGTAGAAAGTAGAGGACAAGTAGATGTCGAAGGTTCAGCAGAAAAAGGTGCTCGACTAAGAAACTAGGGTTGATGTCGGCAATAGATTCGATCCTTTCTCCTCCCCTCGGCTCCCCTTTATATAGGAGAAAGAGCCGAGGGATTTCGTGTCGTACAAGTTACAAGCTCTGGGAAGCCATCCGAGTCTTTGCCGTATGACTACATGATTCATGATTCCTAATATAACTCTATATTCCTTATCGAGGTTCGCCGGGCTTCTAGGCATTTAAAGCTTCGAGTCGTGGGCCTCCATATAACCTCGGGTACCTTATTCGGCAGGCCCATTTGGGATGCCTATGTCAGTAGCCCCCGAGATTTTGCTTGAATCATAGAATCAAGTAAAATCTCCAACGTAGATTTGATTCGCATCTTTACACATTATAGAATCGAATATTTTTTCTTAGTATATATTTTGTACAGGGATATTGGTAGATGGGGCTGGTTTATCTGACGGATCAAGTACCAGTTAACTGCTCTTGTGGCAAACCCACATAAACCTATTTCAAGCTGAAGTCCCTAGACTTGAACTCGGTATACTGGCGTAATTCGACACGCGCCGCTTAAGGTCTTATCGTGAATCGAATCCCAGTTATGTTTGATCGAGTACCTAACGCATCCGCTAGGATTTTTCTTCGCATCTATTGATACGGATAAATTGGGAGAGCGCATTCGGGTGTGATACCACGCCACACGGGACGGATCCTGGGGGCTTACCTTCGTAAAATGTTACGGCATTCAGAGTTTTTGTCGCGGCGGACGCGCTCTGAGAATATATTGTCGAGTGCCTTTGTCGCCTGCTGGAATTGCGAATTTCCGCGAGTTGTCCGATGACAATATGTTGATCCCCCAATGGGAGTACAGGACGAGTTATGTTTAACTTGAAGATGTACGATAAAATACTTCGTCTGCAATTCTATATTTTCTTGTCATCCTCTTCTTTCTTCTTCCTCATAATTCATCGGGTGCACGACCAGCGCTCCCGATGGGAGTAGCCCCCGAGGCTACAGCCGAGTGTTTGCACTTGGCTGTAGGGTCAACTTTTGCTATTTTGGTCAACTCTGTACTTTTTTCCGCCTCGTCCTCTTATCAGAAGTATAGACGATACTTATGATAAGAGTATCCCCCGAGCATATGAACAGATGCTTGCATTTGGTCATAGGCTCTCGAAATTTCCTTTTTTTAGAACTCGATGTTATGTTGTCGCTATATTTTGTTAAACCACTCGAAGCTTTCTTGAATGACGTCGCTGCTGACGATAGTCACGACACTCATCTTGGAAAGCCACGACTCCTGTCATCTCACTGGGTCGTGGGTCCCAAAACTCTGCGCCTTCGACACGTCACGCAAGTGGGGACACACGTCCTGCATAATTTCCGGTACGCGCAAAGTAACTTCCCTTTAGTAAATTTGGAGCGGTAAGACCCTTTTACCCTTTGGACACGCGTAGGGTTCAGATAACTCCCCCTTTTCATCCAACGGCTCGACGTGTCATCTTCCCTCTATAAATTCATCTTTTACTCCTCATCCATCCCCTTCGCTGCGCCGCACATCTCATCTCTCTCTCCGCCATTGCTGCCTCTCGAGCTCCTCGCGCACATGCTCTCTTTCCCCTTGTTTCTCCACCAAAGTTTCCGCCATGGCTCCACGCACCAAGCAGTGCAAGAACTGTGCTCCTGGGCACCGACGAGCTCACGGAGAAGGTCAAGGTCTCAGGGTGGGTGACATAGGCATCCCCAATGGGCCTGCCGAAGATGGTACCCAGGGTTTACTGCAGGCCCACGACCCGAAGTTTATCAAGCCAGGAGGCCCAGTTAAGAGATAGTTTGGAAAGATAGAGTTGTACTAGGAATAATGACTTGTAACTATTACGGGACGAACTCAAAGAGTCTCCCGGACTTTGTAACTTGTACATCACAAAACCCTCGGCTCCGCCTCCTATATAAGGGGGAGTCGAGGGAGAAAGAGAGGATCGATTTCATTGTCAACACAACCCTAGTTTTCTAGCAGTCGAGTACTTTTCCGGCTGAACCCTTGAGATCTACTTGCCCTCTACTTCTTACGAAAACCCTAGTCTACAATTCGTAGGAATTGACAAGTCGATACCTTATCAATTGGCGCCGTCCGTGGGGATTAGAGGCGACAAGGAGCTGATCTCGATGGCATGCTCAACATCATCGACATCTTCGGTGGCAAGCAATGCGATGGACAGAGGTAAACTGATCGAAACTGATCTAGTCGATTTTGTTCCTCACCTGCCCTCCCGTTTGGATGCATATGCGTATCTGGAGGAGCCTATGGAGATGACATTCAGAAGGTTCCACTTCCGCGTCGGAAAAGAGGAATCACATCGTCTCGAGGTTCCGGTTTCGTCGGGATCGTCGGCGGCCGACTCCGATCTTTCGGAATCGTCATCATCGTTCGAGACGGGCGCCGAGGAGATCTCGCCGCCACGCTTCGTCAAGACTGCGACAAGCGAAAAACTCGCCAAGATCTTCGGCAGCATGTCCTTCGAGTCGTCTGCGGACTCCAATATAAGCAGTGACTCAGACAGCGTCGATAGCTTCGATTTCATCGACAAATCTACTTCTGTTAGGGAGGTCTTCGCCGATCTACACGGCGGTGTCACCCACCCCGACGAAAGTCAAACTCCAAAATACCATCAAATCTATGTAATTGGAGAAGCAAGTCGCCCAGAGGAGGAGACATCAGAGGCTTTCGATGATGTGGGAAATCCATACATCGATCCCGCTGATCTTATGCGAGGTTTAGGCACCAAGTATGTCGGACCTGCAACGCGACAGATGGTGCAACTTCCGCAAGCGGCTTGGGACAGAGCTGCAAAATCCATCGATGGCACGGAGCCGATGACTACGACCGCCACAGCCGAAGAGTTGCAAGCATACCAATACAGACTCACATGTGTTGGACGAGAACTCGAAAAACAAAAAGGCGAGGTTGATAGGAGGAGAGCCGCAGCTTCTGAGTCAAGCAGGCGAAGAGCTGAGCTGAGTCGACAATCACGTACTTCGGGAGGAGATAGTCACAGAGCAGCTCGCAATAGGGCAAGGTCTCGGTTGCAGCATATACCTGAAGCCTAGAGGGAGAATCTAGTCCAGAACCTCGACATGTCCTTTATGTCGATAAACACAAGGGGAAATATTATTCCCAAGACACCGGAAGCCGGATATATGGCGACCCAAGCTTTCATATTGGCATCAAGGCCACCTCCCGTAGATCCAAGAGAGGCACTGTACAATATGGCTATGGCAGGAGTTGGAGCCATGGGAACAACGTTCGCAAGTACAAGCACACCTCCCGAAGGCACTGCAAGGCAAAATAATCCACGACCTACAGTAGTAGTGCAAGACCCTCTGAGAACGAGCGGTGCAAGAGATACAACAGCACAGGCAAGGGTCGACAGAGCATGGCAAGAAAGAAGAGAACATCGACACTCACCAGAGGTTGATGAGGAGGATATGTGCGGACTCCCCTGTTTCACCCGACGAGTTCGTAAAACTCGGGTCCCATCTGGGTTTAAGTTACCCGACAATTACAAGAAGTTCGACGGCTTGCAAGATCCTGAGGACTGGTTAGTCGACTACCTGGAGACGGTGAAATTGATGGGTGGAACTAAAGAAACGGCCATGCAAAGCATCCAGGTGCACTTAAGTGGAGCAGCACGGTCATGGTTAAAAAAGTTGCCGCCTGGTTCCATCGACAGCTGGGAAAATTTCGAGGATATATTTGTGAAGAATTTCCTATCCACGTGCAAGAAACCTGCGTCATGGGAGCAATTAAGGGTCTGCAGACAAAAGTATGATGAACCAATGAGGACGTATTTCCAGAGGTGGAACATCATCAAAAAGTCGGCAGAAAACATATCTGACGAAAGAGCAATAGATGCGTTTGTTGCTGGAATCCGAAGAAAGGACTTAGTCGAGGATTTAGGAAGGACTAATCCAAAGACAATAGCAGCACTTATGGAGATAGCGAATCGCTGGGCGGATGGAGAGATGCTGTTCATAACAAGCAACATAGGTCGCCTGAGGACGACCGCATCCGAAATAATCAAAATAGACGTTGGTTCTCTCGACAGTTTTCCGACTATGACGGTCCTGGCCAAGTATCGGCTGGCTTCCGAGCAACTGGCGGAAATAACAATCGAGATGATTACGAGAGAAGTAACGAGGAGCGGAGCGATCAACGGGACGGTCCCCGTCCAAATAGACAAAATAATGGGCCTAGGTTTCAGAGGCCATATGTATCACCCGAGGATCTCTTAAACGGACCATGCCAAATGCACTTTTTCCTTGATAATAATGGGAAGAGGCAGTCAGGGCATATGCAGAAGGACTACCGAACTTTTCTAGCACTACATAGATATGCATGGCATATTAGCACGCAGGCAGTAAACAGAAAACCCCAGGGGCCAAGGAGTGAGATTCACCTTCCACCTCCACCCGCAATTACAGACGAAAATCGACATCAGTTGCAATTGGCGGCACCTCCAAGCAATGGTCCTTATATCGACACCAATGGTGCGGTCTCGATGATTTAGAAGGGCAGACCCTCTAAAAGAACTCAGAAAGTAATCTCGCGACAAGTCTTTATGGCAGAGAAGATGCCTCCACCAACAATCGAGTACCTGAACTGGTCGGGGCAGGACATCGGCTTCACCATAGCTGACCACCCGCAGCAAGTTCCATGACCAGGACAATCTGCCTTGATCCTACCAGCGGTAATCGCGGGATTCGACGTTTCGTGGGTGTTCATAGATGGAGGCAGCAGTTTAAACCTCATGTATGCAGACACATTGAGGAAGATGAACATATCTTTGACAAACCTATTACCAACTGACACGCGTTTCCACGGCATCACACCGGAGAAGCCGAGTTACCCATTAGGAAAGATCAATCTCGACGTTCAGTTTGGAACCCGAGAAAACTACAGAAGAGAGAAGTTGGAGTTTGAAGTCGTGGTTTTCCCGTCACAGTATCATGCTTTGTTAGTGCGACCCGCCTATGCCAGGTTTATGGCAGTGCCACACTACACATAGCTGTTGTGGAGACTCCCTGGATCCAAGGGCCCAATCACAGTGAAAGGCAGTTTTGCGTTAGCTGATAAGTGCGATAAGGATTTTCATCGGCTATCAGAAACTTTCGGGATGCAAGCAGAGTATATGGCGTCAAGGCTAACAATTGATTACGACGTGTTGCCAGATGGAGGGAGGCCGCTCAAGGAGCCAACCTTTGATACCACTAAAACTCAAAGGAAGTGCAGATTAACCCGACAGATCCCAAGAAGACGACAGCTATCGCAACAAACATGGACCTCGCATAGGAAGGCGCGCTCGTCGAGTTCCTCCGTGAGCGCTGGGAAATCTTCGCATGGTGTCCAACTGACATGCCAGGAGTACCCAGGGAACTTGCCGAGCACCCCCTTAACTTGGATCCAGTGGCTAGACCAATCAAACAACCTCTGCGGCGTTTTTCAGAACCCAACCGGAAAGCTATGCTGTGAAAAATTAATCGACTCAGAGAGGCAGGATTTATCAAAGAGTTACACACAGAAGCTACATGGGTAGCAAACCCAGTACTGGTCCCGAAGAAAAACACAGAGGTCCTTCGCATGTGCGTCGACTTCACGTGTCTCAATAAACACTGTCCAAAGGATCACTTCCCCCTCCCGAGGATCGATCAAACTATCTACTCTACGATAGGCAGTGAACGTCTTTACTTCCTGGACGCATACTCTGGTTACAACCAGATCAGACTAAAAGAAGAAGATGAGGTCAAAACAGCTATCATAACACCATATGGTGTGTTTTGTTACAGAACAATGCCTTTTAGGCTTAAAAACGTGGGAGCAACATATCAGCGGATGATGCAGAAGTTCCTTGCCACACAGATTGGCAAGAACGTTCAAGTGTATATCGATGATGTCGTCATAACAGCAAAGCAGGGGTCAACCTTTATCGAGGATCTGAAGAAAACTTTTGACAACCTCGACAAGTTCTGCCTCAAGCTGCACCAGACAAAGTGCTCTTTTGGCGTCCCTCCTGGAGAACTTCTCGGGTTTCTGGTGTCAGCAAGAGGAATCCAGGCTAATCCAAAGTAAATTCAAGCCATCATAACAATGCGGAAGCCAACCAAGCTAAAGGAATACAACAGCTAACTGGGCTAGTCGCGGCTTTAAGCAGATTTTTCGCCAGACTGGGAGAAAAGGTGTTGCCATTTTACACCTTGATCAAGCAAGGAGAAAAATTCGAGTGGAACGAAGAAGCAGATAGAGCTTTTGAGGACCTCAAGCGCACAATCTCGACACCACCAATATTGGTGGCACCCAAGGAAAAGGAACCTCTCCTGTTATATATCACAGCCACACCTCAGGTGGTGAGCACAGTACTTGTGGTCGAAAGAGAAGAAGAAGTAAAACTCCATGGAGTCCAGCGGCCGGTATACTTCATTAGTGAAGTTTTATCGCCTTCAAAACAGCGGTACCCGCAGTACCAGAAGTTAGCATATGAAGTGTTTACAACCGCAAGAAAATTGCGACACTATTTTTCGGCACATCCGATAATAGTGGTCAATGAGGCACCTTTATCCAATATATTAAACAACCCAGAGGCTATGGGTCGTGTCTCCCTTTGGGGAATATAGCTTTCCCCTCGGGACATCACATATGAGAAAATAAAAGTAATAAAGTCGCATATCCTACCAGACTTCGTCGCAAAGTGGATGGAGCTGCAAAATACGGGACCCCCAGATTTGTCGAGAACCTAGACCATGAACTTTGACGGGTCCAAGAGGCTAGAAGGAGATGGAGCAGGCGTGATATTAGTATCACCTCAAGGAGACAAGTTGAAATACGTGATACGGATGATGTTTCCCAACGCATCCAATAATGAGGCGAAGTATGAAGCACTCATACATGGGATGAAGATGGCGAAGGCCTGCGGAGCAACCCGATTAAATTTTTTCGGTGATTCACAACTGGTGGCTCAACAGGTGATGAATCAGTGTGACGCAGTCAATGACAGTATGGTAGCATACAAAGAGGTATACAATGAACTCGAGAAACTTTTTGACGGGTGCAAAGTAAATCATATTAGCAGACTCAGGAACGATGAAGCCGATGTTCTGGCAAACATCGTGTCGCAATGTTTAGCAATACCACCCGGCGTATTCTGGGAAGAGATAACTGAAAGGTCAACCAAGGCAAAGAAACAACAGAAGAAGAAGGAGAAGGTTGAGAAAGACTCGGGGGCTCCAGCAGGATCAGAGGCAAACACATCGGGAGATGAGGAGGAATCACATGAGATAATGATGGTGCAAATTCTTTGGATGCAGGCTTATGTAGCATATATCCTAAGGAAAGAACTACCTGAAGACCCAGTAGAAGCAAGGCGAGTTATCAGACGTTCTAAAGCTTTTACTGTGGTAAAAGGAGAGCTCTACAAGTGAAGTATATCGGGAGTATTGCAGAGATGTGTTACACCCGAAGAAGGAAGAGTTATTTTGAAGGATGTACACGAGGGGGTGTGCGGACACCACGCAAGCAGCCGAGCAATAGCAGCCAAGGTTTTCAGAGCAGGATTTTATTGGCTAATAACAATAGAAGATGCAAAGGACGTGGTGCGCACTTGCGACGCGTGCCAAAGATTTGCGGCAAAACCTCATTCTTCGGCAGCAGAGCTGATGCCAATACCCTTGTCATGGCCTTTCGCTCAATGGGGCCTTGATATGGTAGGAAAACTACATAAGGCGTGGCCAGGAGGATACGAGTATATGCTGGTGGCTGTCGACAAGTTTACCAAGTGGATTGAGGCAAAACCGATAAATTTCCAGATGCAGCATCGGTGGTAAGCTTCGTCAAAGGTATTGTTTTTCGATTCGGTGTCCCCCATAGTATTGTCACGGACAACGGCAGCAATTTCACCTCCAAGGAGTTCAAGGCATATTGCGCAGAGGTAGGCATCAAACAACACTTTGCGTCGGTGGCACATCCGCAAACCAATGGTCAAGTCGAGAAAGCAAACGTCATCATCTGCAATGGTATCAAGAAACGATTGATAACACCTTTGGAGAAAGCTTGACACACTTGGCCAGAAGAGTTGCCAAGCGTCTTATGGAGCATACGAACAACACCCAATACAGCAACACAAGAAACCCCGTTTTTCTTGGTCCATGGAGCCGAGGCAGTGCTACCAATAGAAATAGAACACAATTCTTCGAGAGTGGCGGAATATGATGAAGAAACTTCGAGAAAAGCACTAGAAGACGATGTCGATGCACTGGATGAGGCTAGAGATGAGGTGTTGTCAAGAGTCACTAAGTACCATCAAGACTTGAAAAATTAACATAGTCGACGTCTGCGTCCAAGGCCTTTTCAAGTGGGCGACTTAGTTCTTCGGCTTACCCAAGATAGCCATGAAAATTTCGAGTCACCATGGGTAGGACCTTACATCGTTACAGAAGTGATCGCGAGAGGAGTGTACAGGATAAAGGACAAGAAGACAGGAGTCGCAGAGAAAAATCCATGGAACGTGGCGCAGCTTCGGCGTTTCTACGCGTAGAAGTCAAAATAGAAACATGCATGTAAACATACATTGTACTGAAAAGCTCGCGAGTTTTCAGACGCACTCTTTTCCTTTCTTTTTCCGTGTACAAATCATTCTATTCTCATTATAGTTCTTTCCACGGGTAAGAGCATCCCCACTCGTCTCCCCGAAGAGGCCCCCGATCGCCGTTTTTCTCATCCGGACGGCGAAATTCGGCCAGTCGCGCCCCCGATTCCCCGTTTTTCCCCGGATTTGGCCCTTCATCCATCCGGCGAGCCCACACCATCCCCGGTCCCCCGAGGCGCGCTCGGGGACTCCGGACGAAGCGAAAGCGCGCGAAATGCCGAGAATTCTCTCCCGCGCTTTCGCTTCGGCTTCGCCGCATAGATGGACCAGGCCAGTCAGCGGCACACGCATCGTCTTCCGCGTGCAGTAAAGGCTGCTGCCGGTCAGCTCGCCGCGGATGCGTAGCATCCACGCGGCATTTAATCGCTGAGTCCAGCCCCGCCTACATAACTCGCCGCGACGCGTAGCACCGATGAAACCCCAGCCAGAGACGAACCCTATCAGCCACTGCTCCCTCACCGAGATCCATGGCGTTCAACGAGCAGGACGGCGCGGCCAACAACAGCTTCCCCCACCGGTCGCTCCACGCGTGGGAGGGCCACCTCCTCCACCAGGCGGGGTACCCCTGCCCGCCGGATACGAGGCCTCCCGGCGGCGGGTGGCGGCTAAGTGCGGGCGGCATGCCAATCCCGCCGCCGCCCTAGGGACACGCCCTCGACGTCGCTATCGAGGAGGCTCGTATGACCTTGTCGGACCAGGAGCGCGCCGAGCCACGCTACCACCCCGACAACTACACGGCGTGGAACTCCTACTTCCTGCGGCGCAGGGAGCGGAAGCTCGCCTCCTACAACAGCTCGTCGCCGCCGCCTCCACGCAACAACACCGCCGGACGCAAGCGTTGGTGGAGCGTGCCGAGCCGGACGCTCGACGCCGTCATCGAGCACATCGAGCGCGGCAACGCGCCTGTTCTTACAATGCCGCCGCCGTCGAGGGCTTCGGCCAGCCGCCACCGTGATCGCAGCGGCGGTGGGATCGTCATCCGCGATTCGTCGACGCCACGCGGCCACCTTCGCCTGGTTCGCCCCAAGCGCGAACCAGGCACCTCCGACGAGCGGAAGCGGAAGCCGGTGAAGGAGGAGGTCCACGACGCCGAGGAATCCGCAATCCTCGAGGCCGTCATGGCGAGGTCCCTCCAGGACCTCGTCCCCGCCGAGAACGCCATGCCCCTCGACCATGCCTGCGCCTGGTCGAGGGAGAAGTGGGAGAAGGAGGAGGTGGAGCGGCAGGCTCGGCTCGGCTCCTCGAGCAGGCCGCTCGGTACCGCCGGCCTGCGACTCCTCCATCCGTTGTCCCCGTCCCCGTCATCGATCTCGAGGAGTCCGATGACGAGTGGTACAAGCCCTCGCCGTCCCTTCCTCGCAAGAGTGGCCGGTGGGGAGACCCCGGCCAAGGCAGCAGCCAGGCAGCGGCGGCGCCGCCACATTTCGACGACGACGGCTCCGACGATGATGGAGGCGACGGCGACAAGGACTACACGGTGTTCTACCGCCATTTCGGCATGTAGAGCGATGTGTTTTATTTCAAATTCGGCCTCTATGTATGAACTTCGCCCTCTATATAGTAAATATCATTAAAGTTAGTCTAAATTCAATCGTTTTTAGCCGTATTTCGTCAAGTTTTCGTTTTTCAAAATTAAATCGCCGTCTTCGCATGAGATCGCGGTTGGGAAACTGGCCCTCCCCACGCCATTTTTTCGTCCAATCCGGACGAAATCAACCCCGGATTTCAGCGTGGGGAGGCCAAACGAGTGGAGATGCTCTTACCCGCCATATCTAGACTAGCTTCAGTCAGCAAGTCAAGCATATAATTTTCTCGAGAAGTAGCATGTAAGGCTTCGGCAACCGCAGACTCTTTCAACTTTAAAGACTCTTGAGCTTACTGGAGAGCTATTTTTTCCCGCTCAGAAGATTTGCGGGACTGTTCCATGACAATAAGGGATTGTTTTTTCATGGTTTGGAGCTGTCGTCGTAGTTCAATCAATTCTGACTGATCCAGGTTAGCACATGAAGAATAGTCCAAGAGAACATCGTCAGGGGTCCGTTTCAACCGAGACGTAGCAGGGGAAGCAGATCGTGGACCAGCAGTCTGAGAATAGTTGCCAAACACCAACTGGAAGAAAGGAAAAGTCGATATCAATTACTAAACGAGAGTTTCTCTCTTTCCATTCATAAGTTGAAATATTTACATAGGGGAAGATCCATTACAAAATATTGGCTCCTAGTGAGTCAGCAGGGGCAGTCGTATATCATAAAGATATCGACATCTACCAAAAGAAAGAGAAAAATGAAGGAGTGGGATGGTCTACTTGACCTCCAGCTTGGCGGTACTAGAGGACGCAGCTGGCTTGTATCCGAGGAAGGAGATAATCTTCTTCAAGTGTGTCTTGGCAGCCTTAATCAAAGACTGCCAGTTCTCCTTGTTTATCCTCTTCGTTTCACCAGCTTTCGCCCAGTCAACGTTCTGCTAGCTTTCGGCAACCAAAGCTATGGTACCTTCAATGCCAATCTTCAAGTTCTCTTGCCGGAAAGCCAATCCAAGATCCTCTTCAGGAATGAAGCGCTTATCAAGATCAGAGAAGGTGTCTGGTTGGTTTTTCTTTGGGAAGAAGTAGGGGAAGAGGCGCGTAAATGCGGTCCGCGCATCAGCAATACTACGACACGCCAGATCCCCATGAATTTCAAGGAGGGAAAGGGCGTCGAGAAGACGATCCCCTTCAGGCTCCTGAAGTTCAAAATCCTGACCCATTTTTCCTGCTGAAACAAAGTTCGGGTTATCAACAAGTATAAGGAGAGGTAATCTTGGAAGAGACCCGAGCAAAGTGATCAATGAACTTACTGACAAATAGCCGATTCTGCGATTCCAGGCGGCCAATGACATCCTCTTCACGAGTAATCTGTTGAGTTGTCTTCTCGCTCAAAGCAGTTTCAGCTTGGTGGAGTCTCTCTCGAAGATCTCCAACAGAGGCAGCGTCTTGTTCGGCCTTCTCGCTAGCTTTTTCACTTCGCTCTAACTTGATGGCGAGATCATCGGCACGCTTGTTAGCTTTAGCGAGAGCCTCTAGCAGAAGGGAAAATGGCAGAAGTGTCAAGATAAAGATAGCAATATAGTCTACTCGATAAAAAAGATGGTAGAAAGGTGTACCTTTCAAACTTTCAACAGTGTCACGGTACCCAATGAATTGAGTACCGAGACGGATGAATTCCTTCATCAGAGGCTGTAGAAAGAAAGTTACTAGAAAGGTTAAGAGGGGAAAAACTCGACAGAAGAAAAAATAGTTGTAAGGGTCCTTACATCATCCAAGGAAGGAGTCGCTGAACTCCCGGCCAAGAAGCCTTGTTCCTCGCCAAGTTCAATCCTCGCTCTCTTCGGCGAGGGGGCTCGGGGGCTGGCGACAGGAGTCGACATTTTCCAAGTCTTGCTGAGGAGGCGAGGCTTGATGTCTACGCACGCTTCTATTCATGTAGACAGTGTTGGGCCTCCAAGAGCAGAGGTTTGTAGAACAGCAGCAAGTTTCCCTTAAGTGAATCACCCAAGGTTTATCGAAGTCAGGGAGGTAGAGGTCAAAGATATCCCTCTCAAGCAACCCTGCAATTAAGATACAAGAAGTCTCTTGTGTCCCCAACTGACAAGGTATCAACTTGTCAATGCCTATGGATTATAGGCTAGGGTTTAGTTGGAAGTAGAGGGCAAGTAGATCTCGAAGGTTTCAGCCGAAAAGTACTCGATGATTATGAGAACTAGGGTTTGTAACAATGATTCGATTGCCTCTTCGTCCCTCGACTCCCCCTTTATATAGGAGGTGGAGCCGAGGGTTTCGTTTTGTACAAGTTACAGAATCCGGGACGGTTTCTAACTCATCCCGCCAGATTTACAAATAACACTTCCTATTACAATTCTAACTTTCCTTAATATATCTTGAACTCCCGAATCTTCTTATTCTTCGAGTATTGGGCCTTCAGTAAACCCCGGGTACTATCTTCGGCAGGCCCATTTGGGATGCCTATGTCAGTAGCCCCCGAGATTTTGCTTGAATCGTAGAGTCAGGGAAAATCTCTACTGTCTATTTTTATTCGAGAGCTTTCACTTTTCTATATTTCTTCACACAAAATTCTATATTGTACAGGGATACTAGTAATTGGGGCTAGTTCATCTGACGGATCAGGTACTAGTTAACTGCTCTAGTGGCAATCCGCAAAAACCTACTTCAAGATCACGTCCCTGGACATGATCTCGGGATACTGGTGTAAACTTCGACAGGTGCCGCTTAAGGTCTTACCATTCTGTCGAGTCCCAGTCAAATTTATCGAGTACCTAACGCGTCCGTTAGGATTTTTCTTCGTATCTGTTGATACGGATAAAAATGTGAGCGCAGTCTTCGGCGATGCCACGCCCAGCAGAACGGATCTGGGGTCTTACCTTCGCAAATTTGCGGCATTCAGAAATTGATCGCAACTTTGGCGTTCTGAGAATATATTGTCGAGTGCTTTTCCGGCTGTTGGAATGGCACATTTTATCGAGTCAAGTATGACTTATATTGCGCTCCCGATGGGAGTATATGTAGAGTTAATTAAAACTCGAAATATACTCTCTTGCTTTTCTATCTTTTTTCTTTTTTAACTTCATCGGGCACGCGAACAGCGTTCCCGATGGGAGTAGCCCCCGAGGCTACAGCCAAGAACTTGTGCTTGGTTGTAGGCTCAACATTCTAGTCCACCTTGTCGCTATATTGTCATTATTTCCCAATATGATCTTCTCTTCATCTCTCGGGTGCGCGAACAGCGCTCCCGATGGGAGTAGCCCCCGAGGCTACAGCCAAGAACTTGTGCTTGGTTGTAGGCTCCCGCAATTTCTATACTGCCATACTCAAAATTTTACTTTTTGTCGAAGTAGCCCCCGAGCATTTGGGCAAAAACTTGTATTTGATCAAAGGCTCCCGAAGTATTTGATAGCTTCTCCTGTCGCCAATCTTCTTTTATTTTTCTTTATCGAGATGCTTTACTTTATTTCTGTGAATAGTCGTGATTTTTCTGTATTGTGGGTCCATTGCTTCCACCACGTTGACACGTCGTGCAGGTGGGGGACACACGTCCTCCGCTTTTCCTGGCGCACGTACGGTAACGCCTATCTCAGTAAAAATACCTTTTTACCCTTTTATCTAGAAGATCTTTTTTCACCACACGATTTCTTCATCCAACGGTGCATTGCTTCGCCCGATTCTTATATAAACCTTTCTTCAACCTCCGTTCACTCCTTCGCTTGCGCCGCACATCTGTTCCTCTTCGCAAAAACTTCCCCTGCGCCCAACTCTCTCTGATCTTCCGCACTCACGAACATTGCTGTTTCCATTGCCGTTGATGCCACCGCGCACGCGACTCACTCGCCACAGCACTCCAGAATCCAAGATGGCCGCCGAAGATCTTGAGTGGGAGAGATCTAAAATCTCCAACCAGGACGTCAACACGCTAAAGAGGCTTGGCTTGATGAAGAAAGAAGACGCCATCCGCTTTCCCAGCGAAGAAAGCTACCCCAACCCTCCAATGGAGTATCGGGTTAGTTTTGTTGATCACCTCATCCGCGGCCTTTAGGCCCCAATTCACGATTTTCTCCGCGGCCTTCTGTTTGTTTACGGGATTCAAGCGCACAGTTGACCCCCAATTCCATCCTTCACATTTCCATTTTTATCACACTGTGCGAATGCTTCCTCGGAATCCCTCCTAATTGGGCTCTGTGGAAACGCATTTTCTGCCTCCGCCGCAATGGCTCCCACAACGCCACTTATAACATAGGCGGCGTTGTTATCTGTGTCCGAACTGACGTTGATTATTTCGACGTCAAGTTTCCTGATTCTGTTCAAGGATGGCGCAAAAGATGGCTCTATATTCACGAAGAAAGTGCCAACTCTGTGGAACACAACATAATTCCTTTCGACGGAAGTGCCAGAATTCAGCGCCGCCGTTCCTGGGACGCTGAAGCTTAGAAGAAGAAAGAAAGGCGACAGAAGCTCTTATGTCTCGTATTCATCAGCTTCAAAATACTCGAGGCAAAGAACTATCCGGTGTTCAAATCACTGCCTACTTCCTTAGGATTAGAGTGCAGCCTCTTCAGGCTCGCAAAAATCCCCTTTGGACGTATTCTGGTGAAAACGACGCCAATAGAATCTCCAGTGATCTTTCTGCAAAAGACTTGGAAAAATTGATTCGAAGAGTTTCTCGCCTAGCCAAGAAGGATCCTATTCCCTCCTCTTGTCGCGTGGTACCATACAGCTCCGCCAATCCTCTCCCCGAGGTATGTTGTCTTCTCGAGTTTCTGTCTTGTTCCGAACTTTCCCTGCATCTCATTGTATTGATATCTCCCTAATTTTCCTTTTGTCGCTATTTTGTTGCAGAGCCATCCTACTATGGCTTCCCTTCCTCCTCTTCCTGAGGATGGAGAAGTCGAAGAAAGGGCCATTGTCACAGATGACAATCAGGAAGCTCCATCTTTTGTGAACGAACCCGTGGATTCTCGAAAATCTGCGGGTAATTCCGAAGATACTTTATCGGCACAATCTCCTCCTCCCGCTGTCTCCCCGAAAGGCAAAAGGAAAAGGAATGATGTCGAAGATTCTGGCACTTCCAAAGCCGAAGAAGTTGATCCTTCACATCAGAAGGCAGCTTACGATCCTTATCTTGGATCCCTCGTCAGCTCGTAAGTCCTTTTTACTTTTCTTCTTATTTCTGTACTCGAAATGTTTATCTTGTCTTGCTTTTTAACCTGTCGATTTTTAACTAATAGTGATGACGAGGAAGAAATACCAACTGTTGATGTGGCTCCTCGAACAAGTACGTCACATACTGTACTTGCCTCAGACACGCTAGTTGAAGGAGAAGAGTCCTCGCCTCCTCAACAAAACGTCGTCACCACAACTCCGCCAGCAAGCCCCCTTGCTCCTTCACCAAAAAGGACAAGGATTGAAACGTTTGTTGAACCTGCCCCTCAATTGGGCAGCTCGTCGACTCTGCTCTTAGATGATGTAAGTTTGTCGATATCTATATTTCCCCTATTTTGCTGTTTCATGCCTTCACTCTCTTTTTCATGCCGATGTTTCTCTTGCTGTGTTCTTCTTTAACAGCCCATGATCAAAGAGCTTCTCCGCATCGGATCCCAATTTATTGGGTACCGTGAATATGCTAGCAGAGCCGAAGGTAACAACTTTTATGCTTGCCATTTTTCCTTGACTTTTTGCGCCTGTTGCTTGTCGTGATTTTTGATCTTTCTTCTCTCTTTTTTTTATATCTCGACAGAGAAACTTGCAGAGGCCAACAAACGTGCCGACGCACTTGCTCAGAAACTTGAGCAAAGTGAGGCGGCTCGCAAGAAAGCCGAACTTGTTGCTAGCGAAGCCAAAGCCGAGGCTGATGAAGCCAAAGCAAAAGCTGCTAGTGTCGAGGAACTGCAGAAAAAACTTGAGGATGCTGCATCTGCCTTAAACGAGCACAAAGCTGCACAAGCTTCTCGTGAACAGGGGATCCTCAAGCGCCTGAAATCACAAAGTCGACGCACTTACAGTAATATTATTGATCCCTTCTATTTTTATGAGAGCCGCTATTTCTTGTTGTTTGACCAACGTTTTGTTTTCTTGGCAGATCAAACAAACCAAGATTTTGATCTGGAGAATCCTGTCGATGACCCTCTCCTTGACGCACTTTCCTATCTGGAGCTGCATGGGTCCGAAATTCGTGAAGGCGTGGCGAATGCTAATGCAGGATTGTCGGCGCTGTTCCCCTACTTCTTCCCGAAGAAAGAGAAGCCCTCGACTTTCCTTACCCTTGCCAAGATGTTCAATGCACCAGAAGACCTTGGACTGAAGATGCGCCAAGAAAATATGAAGATTGCTGTCGAAAGCACTGTTGCTCACAGTTCTTTGACAGCCAACAGACTGTTGATTGGACAAAAGTTGGCGGCACCGATCAGATAGAGCAATCAAGGTGGAGGTCCCTGATTAAGGCAGCCAAGCCCAATACGAAGAAAATCTTGGCTTATCTCGGGATCAAACCAGCTTCGACTCCTAGCTCATCAAGGCCGGAGGTCTAGTTGCATGCTTCTTTGTTTTTCTTTATCTGTTTCTTTTGCCCTTGTCACCAAAGTAGTTATTTGGCGACACGTACTTCGTTAGCTCCACTGTAGGGCCTTTGTAATTATTCCGAAAGATTAATGAAAACTCTATCTTTTGCTTGTTGATTGATGTTGTCTTTTAAATTTCAGTTGGTATTTGATAACTACACTCCATCTTCCACTCCTTCCAATGTTTTGCCTTCTTCTTCTCGCTCGAAGAGAACTCTTGCTGATGCTATACCTGTCGAAGATTCCTTGCCGCGAGAATTGGATGAACTTCGGCAGCAACTTCAATATGCAAAGAAACAAACACTTGTGATGATTGAGAAATCTCGCAAGTCATCTGAAGCCGAAAAAATTGCACTTCAACAAGCTCGCGAGGCCGTGGCTGCTAAGGAAATCGCTGCTTCCGAGGCTGAAAAGGCGACTACTCGAGAAAATTTCATGCTCGAGTTGATGAATGAAGCTAGTGCTGATATGTCGCGTATGCTTGTTTCATCCTCCAATATCTTCCGTCTTCATGCTATGTTTCTTGAAGTTTTCTGCTTTGTTACTTGAATAGGTTCCGTCGCTGATGCTGTTGCCGAAGAAGAGAGGGTAAATACTAGGACGAACTTCCTTGTTAACCTTTCCCTTGACCATGGTTCTCTGTTTTGGGCTACCCCAGAGAGGACTCGCCAGATTGTCAAATTTCAGGATCGCGTCTCTCAAACTCTCGACTTCCTTAACTTTTGTACCAAGACCCTGTTTATGGTTTACAACTCCATGTTTCCTCGGAACGTTCAACCAAAAACTCTTCCCGAGTTAATGGAGAAATTCAAGGATACCCACAGGATCCATGATTTTGTCAAAGCTCAACTGGTAGCTGGCGCCAGATTTGCTCTTATCATGCTTCAGATCTGCCACTCAAATCTTGACCTGACCCAAGTTGTTGCGAAAGTCCATCAGAAGGTAAAGCGCCGAAGAGTTGGTGTCGATCGAATTAATACGAAGGTTTCGCCTATAGCCGAAGAAATGATTGAAGACCTTCTTCGGATGGATGCCGACTTTTTTGCCGATGGTCATTATGCTGACTTTCTTGGCGCTGCTCCTGAAGAAAACAGAATTACCCTTGACGACATACTGAACCATGATTAATTATTTTCTTTTGTAGATAACTCTTCTTTGTGACCCATGACTGTGATTATATTGTGAAGCAATCATTATATTTCTATATTTATCTAGCCCCCGAGTGTTTCGGTGGCTATTTACTGTATTTGTATATTGCGAGGTTTTGAACCAAGGCATTTATTTAATATGTATTTATGGCGAATATCAGCCCCCGAGCCTCTTTACTGAGTACTATTTTGTATTTTGACTGACTCACGAGGTATTTTAATACCAAGGCGAGGCCTTTCTTTTTCGATGAACTATATTGAAATTCGTCGAGTCGGAGACTTTGAACATGTCGATAAAGAAAAGTTATATTGACACTATCTTTATTATATTGCAGCACCGCGAGCCCGCCTCATTAAAAACCTTTCCCGGCCCCACTCGGTGCCCCGAAAAAGGAAAAGAGTGCGTCTGAAAACTCGCGGGCGTTTCAGTACATTGAAGTTTTACAAGGACTATATTTCAACTCTAGGCGTAGAACCGCCTGAGTTGCGCCACGTTCCAGGGGTTTTGTTCCTCCACCCCTGTCTTCTTGTCCTTTATCATGTATGCTCCTCCTCCGATTACTTCCGTGACGATGTAGGGGCCTAGCCATGGTGACTCGAGTTTTTCATGACTTTTTTGCGTGAGCCGAAGAACTAGGTCTCCCACCTGAAAGGATCTTGGCCGCAAACGTCGACTGTGGTAATTCTTCAAGTCCTGTTGGTATTTGGTTACTTGAGACAGTACTTCATCTCTAGCTTCATCAAGTGCATCGACGTCATCTTCTAGCGCTTTTCTCGACACCTCTTCATCATATTCTGCGACTCTTGGAGAGTCATGCTCTATCTCGATTGGTAGTACTGCTTCTGCTCCATGAACCAAGAAAAACGGGGTTTCCTGTGTTGCTGTGTTTGGTGTTGTTCGTATGCTCCATAATACACTGGGCAGCTCCTCTGGCCAGGTGTGTCGAGCTTTCTCCAGTGGCGCTAATAAGCGTTTCTTAATGCCGTTGCAGATGATTCCGTTAGCTTTCTCGACTTGGCCATTGGTCTGCGGGTGCGCAACTGACGCAAAGTGTAATTTTATGCCCACTTCTTCGCAATAATCTTTAAACTCATGGGATGTGAAGTTACTGCCATTATCTGTGACAATGCTATGGGGCACTCCAAATCTGAAGACGAGGCCTTTTATAAATTTTACTGCAGATGCTCCGTCTGGTGAATTTATCGGCTTCGCTTCTATCCACTTTGTAAATTTGTCGACAGCTACTAGCATGTACTCCTTTCCTCCTGGCCAGGATTTGTGTAACTTGCCTACCATATCGAGTCCCCATTGGGCAAAAGGCCACGACAATGGTATTGGTGTTAATTCTGCTGCTGGAGAGTGAGGTTTTGCGGCAAACCTTTGACATGCGTCACAAGTTCTTACTATTTCCTTGGCGTCCTCGATTGCTGTCAACCAGTAGAATCCTGCCCGAAATACCTTGGCTGCAATAGCTCGACTACTTGCGTGGTGGCCACATATTCCTTCGTGTACATCCTTCAGAATTATTCTTCCTTCTTCGGGTGTGACACACCTTTGCAGGACGCCTGAAATACTTCGCTTGTACAATTCTCCTTTGACCACCGTGAACGCTTTGGAGCGTCGAATTACTCGCCTTGCCTCAACTGGATCATCAGGTATTTCCTTCCTGAGGATGTATGATATGTACGTCTGCATCCATGGTATTTGTATCACCATGACCAGGTCCTGATCTTCTTCTTCTTCTTCTTGCTCTTCCTTGGTAGCCCCCGAGGATTTCTTCTCCTTCTTTTCTGATTTTATCGACTTGGTGGATCTCTCTGTTATCTCTTCCCAGAATACACCTGGCGGAACTGCAAGGCATTGCGACCCGATGTTTGCAAGAACGTCGGCTTCGTCGTTGCTCAATCTGCTAATATGATTTACTTCGCATCCATCGAATAACTTCTCGAGTTCGTTGTACACTTCCTTGTATGCCATCATGCTATCATTGACTGCATCACATTGGTTCATAACTTGTTGAGCCACCAATTGCGAGTCGCCAAAGATTTTTAGTCGAGTTGCACCACAAGCTTTCACCATCTTCATCCCGTGTATGAGAGCTTCATATTCTGCTTCGTTATTGGACGCGTTAAGGAACGTCATCCGAAGGACATATTTTAACTTGTCGCCTTCAGGTGATATAAGTATTACTCCTGCGCCAGCTCCTTCAAGTCTCTTGGACCCATCAAAGTTCATGGTCCATGTTCTCGACAAATCTGGGGGTCCTGTGTTTTGCAACTCCATCCACTCTGCGATGAAGTCTGGTAGAACTTGCGACTTGATTGCTTTTCTTTTTTCATACGTGATGTCCCGAGGGGAAAGTTCTATTCCCCAAAGGGAGACACGACCCGTAGCTTCTGGATTGTTTAGTATATTTGACAAAGGAGCTTCATTGACCACTACGATCGGATGTGCCGAAAAATAGTGGCGCAATTTTCGTGCTGTTGTGAACACTCCATATGCTAGCTTTTGGTACTGAGGGTACCTTTGTTTTGAGGGCGACAGAACTTCGCTCACGAAGTATACTGGCCTTTGCACTCCATGGATTTTTCCTTCTTCTTCTCTTTCGACAACTAGCACCGTGCTAACCACTTGAGGTGTGGCGGCAATATACAACAGGAGAGGTTCCTTTTCCTTTGGCGCCACCAAAATTGGTGGTGTCGAAATTTTGCGCTTCAAATCCTCGAAAGCTCTATCGGCCTCTTCGTTCCATTGGAATTTTTCTCCTTGCTTTATCAAAGCGTAAAATGGTAACGCTTTTTCTCCCAGCCTGGCGACGAATCTGCTCAAAGCTGCGACTCGCCCAGTTAGCTGCTGTATCTCTTTCAACTTTGTTGGCTTCCTCATTGTTACTATAGCTTGTATTTTGTCGGGATTTGCTTCAATCCCTCTTGCTGAGACCAGAAACCCCAGAAGTTCTCCTGCTGGAACGCCAAAAGAACACTTCGTCGGGTTCAGCTTGAGGCAGAATTTGTCAAGGTTGTCAAAAGTTTCCTTGAGATCCTCGATCAGTGTTGCCCCCTTTTTTGACGTTATGATGACATCATCGATGTATACTTGCACGTTTTTCCCAATCTGTGTCGCCAAACACTTCTGCATCATCCTCTGATATGTTGCTCCCGCATTTTTTAGACCAAAGGGCATTGTTCTGTAGCAGAACACGCCGTACGGTGTAATAAACGCGGTCTTTACTTCATCTTCTTCTTTCAATCTGATTTGGTTATAACCAGAATATGCGTCCAGGAAGGAAAGACGTTCACATCCAGCCGTGGAATCGATAATTTGATCGATCCTCGGGAGGGGAAAGTGATCCTTTGGACAATGTTTATTGAGACACGTAAAGTCGACGCACATGCGAAGGACTGTCGTGTGTTTCTTCGGCACCATCACTGGGTTAGCTACCCATGTGGCTTCTGTAGATATCTCTTTGATAAAACCAGCATCCTTGAGTCGATTTATTTCTGATAGCATAGATTTGCGGTTTGGTTCCGAAAAACGCCGCAAAGGTTGTTTGATTGGTCTCGCGAGAGGATCTAAGTTGAGGTGATGCTCGGCAAGTTCCCTGGGTACTCCTGGCATGTCAGCTGGACACCATGCGAAGATTTTCCAGTGCTCACGGAGGAACTTGACGAGCGCGCTTTCCTATGCGATATCCATATTTGTTGCAATGGACGTCGTCTTTTTCGGGTCTGTCGGGTGAATCTGCACCTCCTTAGAATTTTTCTCGGTATTGAAGGTTGAGTCTTTATTTGGCCTTCCAACATCTGGCAGCACGTCGTAGTCAGTCATACTTTTTGACGCCAAATACTCAGCTTGCATCCCGAAAGTTTCTGATAGCCGATGAAAATCCTTATCGCATTTATCGGCTAAAGCGAAGCTTCCTTTGACTGTGATTGGTCCCCTTGGTCCAGGCAATCTCCATAACAGGTATGTATAATGTGGCACCGCCATGAATCTAGCATATGCTGGTCGTCCCAACAAAGCGTGGTACTGCGACGGAAAATCTACGACTTCAAATTCCAGCCTCTCGATTCTATAATTCTCTCGGGTTCCAAACTGAACATCGAGATTAATTTTCCCCAATGGGTAATTTGGCTTCTCTGGTGTGATACCGTGGAACCTTGTGTCTGTTGGCTTCAGGTTTGCTAAGGATATGTTCATCTTCCTCAGTGTGTCTGCATACATGAGGTTTAAGCTGCTGCCACCGTCTATGAACACCCGAGAGACATCAAACCCCGCAATAACTGCTGGCAGAATAAGTGCTGACTGCCCTGGTCGAGGAACTTGTTGCGGATGATCTGCTATTGTAAAGCCAATATCTTGCCCTGACCAATTAAGATACTCGACAGTTGGTGGAGGCATTTTTTCTGCCATAAACACTTGTCGTGAGATTACTTTCTGAGCTCTATTTGACGGCCTTGCCTTCTGAATCATCGACACCGCTCCGTGAGAGTTGGGATCAACATAAGGTGGTGGTGGGGGTGCTGCCGCTATTCTGAGCTGGTGTCGATTGTCGTCTGTAATCGCGGGAGGTGGTGGCAGGTGAATCTCGCTCCTGGGTTCTCGAGGATTTCTCTGTGTTGCCCGCGCTGTAGCGTGCTCTGCATATCTTAACATTGCCTGAAAATTTCGACAGTCTTTCTGCAGGTGCCCTGACTGTCTTTTACCGTTGCTGTCGAGGAAAAAGTGCATCTGACACGGCCCGTTCATCATCTCTTCAGGGGACACGAAAGGCCTTGGGAACCTAGGCCCGCTATTTTGCCTGTTGTTGCGAGAATCATCCCTATTATCACCTCGCTGTTCACTGCTTCTCTGATAATCATCTCTGTTGTTTCCTCCCGTGTTTGCTCGAAAACCTGCTGAAATTTGTCCTGGAGCGTCATAATTCGGTACTGTCGAGGAAATCGTCGCCTCGGTTGATAATTTCGACCACGGTCCTCCTCTGGCGACCTGTGCCGTTTGTTGTAGACAGCATCTTCTCCATCTGCCCATTTGTTTGCTATCTCCATTAACGCAGAATCTTGTCTTTGGATTGGTCCTTCCCAAGTCCTCGACAAAATCTCCACGCTGATTCTGCGACAAACGCATCTATTGCTCTCTCGTCAGATATATTTTCTGCCGAGTTTTTGATGATATTCCACCTTTGGATGTACTTTCTCATTGACTCATCTGGCTTTTGTCGACATGCTCTCAACTCCTCTAACGACGCAGGTTTTTTGCACGTGGATCTGAAGTTCTTGACGAACATGTCCTCGAAACTTTCCCAGCTGTCGATAGATCCCGGAGTGAGTTTCTTTATCCACGATCGTGCGGCTCCACTCAAATGCACCTGAATGCTTTGCATAGCTGTTGCCCTGGTTCCTCCTGTGAGCTTCACTGTCTCGAGATAATCAACTAGCCAATCCTCTGGATCTTGAAGGCCGTCGAACTTCTTGAAGTTGTCGGGTAATTTGAATCCTGAAGGGACTCGAGTTTTTCGGACTCTCCTCGTGAAGCATGGCAAGCCGCACATATCTTCATCGTTAAGCTCCGGAGATTGCCGATGATCCCTTCTGCTTTGCCGCGCTCTGTCGACCCTTGTTTGTGCTGCTGTGTCTCTGGCTCCACTTGGTCCTTCAGGTGCTGCCGCCGTTGCTGCTGCAGGTCGTGGACTATTTTGTCTTGCCGTTCCTTCGGGAGGCGTTGATACAAATGCTGTTCCCATAGCTCCAACCCCTGCTATCGCCATATTGTATAATGTTTCCCTTGGATCACCTGGAGGTGGTTTAGATGCAAGGATAAAGGCTTGTGTCGCCATATACCCAGCTTCTGGTGTCTTCGGGATAATGTTCCCTCTTGTGTCTATCGACATAAAGGACATGTCGAGATTTTGAACCAAGTGCTCTCTTTCAGCTTCGGGTATGTGTTGTAACCTTGATCTTCCTCTGTTCCGAGCCTCCCTGTGGCTATCACCCGAAGTTCTAGATTGTCGACTTAGATCTGCCCTTCTCCTGCTGGATGCAGAAGCTGCCTCCTTTCTTCTGTTTAACTCGACTGTTTGTTTTTCCAACTCTCTGGCAGCTCGTGCGAGCCTATATTGATATGCTTGTAATTCCTCTGGTGTGGCCGTGGTAGCCATTGGTTCTGTACCGTTCATAGCTCTCGCGGCTCTGTCCCATGCTGCTTGTGAAAGTTGAACTCTGTCTCGCGGCTCTGGTCCGACGTATTTGTTGCCCAGGCCTTGCCGCAGATTGGAGGGATCGACGTATGGATTTCCCAAATCGTCGAAAGCCTCAGATGTTTCCTCTTGATCTTCAATGGCATAAATCTGATGATGCTTTGTACTCAGATCTATGTTGGGTTTGGTGACATCATCATTGAGATTAATGAAGACCTTGCCCACTGTGATAGATTTGTCGATGAGGTCGTAACTGTCGACATCGCTTGAGCCATCGCTTATATATGAGTCCGCAGATGACTCAAACGACATGTCGTTGAAGATCTTGGCGAGTTTCTCTCTTGCTCTAGTGCTGACGTAGCGTGTCGCCGAAGTTTCTTCTTCTCCTGACTCGGTTGGCGATGTATAGCTTGAAAAATCGGAATCGACCGCCGACGATCCCGACGAAATTGGAATTTCGACACGATACGATCCTTCTTTCTCGACGCGAAAACGAAATCTTCCGAACGTCATCTCCATAGGCTCCGCCAGGTACGCATATGCATCCAAACGGGAGGGTGGGTGAGGAACAAAATCGACAAGACCAGCAGCGATCTGTTTACCTCGATCCATTATGTTGCTTGCGGTTGATGATGTCGAAGATCTTGAACGTGCCATCGAGATCAGATCCTTACGCCTCTAGTTCCCACAGACGGCGCCAATTTAGATTGAAGCACCATAATACAAAGTTGATACCTAATACACTTGTCAGATGTATAGGTGCACTAGTTCGGCGAAGAGATAGTGAAATACAAGTAATATGGATGATTGTAAGTAGTAATTGCAATCTGAAATAAAGATGGCAGCAAGCAAACATGTAGCAGAACTTGTTGGAAACGGTGTTTCAATGCTTAGAAATAAGGCCTAGGGATCATACTTTCACTAGTGGACACTCTCAACAATGATCACATAAATAAATAACTTCTCTTCACTTGTGCTACTTCAAACACTCCCTTGTTGGATAACAAACACCATTCATTGTGTAGGGCTATAAAAGCACACCTCAAGCCGGAGTAAACAAGCTCCACAACATCCGGAGTTCATATTAAAGTAACCTCTAGAGTGCATAGTAGACCGTTGCAATTTAGACCGAGTACTAACATAGCATACACACTGTCAACAACAGCTATGAAAGGGGAAATAGATCACATCAATACTATCATAGTAATAGTTAACTTCATAATCTACAAGAGATTACAATCATGACCTACGCCAAGTACTACATGATGCACACACTGTCAACTTTACATCATGGAGGAGGAATAGACTACTTTAATAACATCACTAGAGTAGCACATAGATTAGTAGTGATACAAAGCTCATGATCACATAAAGACAACACCATGGGAGAGAGAGATGAACCACATAGCTACCGGTAGAACCCTCAGCCTCGGGGGAGAACTACTCCCTCCTCATCATGAGAGACAGCAATGGCGATGAAGATGGCGGTGGTGTCGATGGAGATGACTCCGGGGGCAATTCCCCGTCCCGGCGGCGTGCCAGAACAGAGACTTCTGTCCCCCGAAACTTGTCTTCGCGATGGCGGCGGCTACGGAACTCTTCGTGGAATATCATCTGTTCTGGTAGGGTTTTCGGAGACGGAGCTTTATATAGGCGGAAGGGCGGAGCCGGAGGGTCCAGGGGGTGCCCTCACCACATGGCGGCGCGGCCAGGGTGGGACCCGTGCCCCCCTATGGTGTGGGTCCCCCTTGGCCCCCATCCGGCACTTCTCTGTCTCTCTGGAACCTTCCGTGAAAAATAAGATCGTGGGCTTTTGTTTCGTCCAATTCCGAGAATATTTCCTGTGTAGGATTTCTGAAACTAAAAACAGCAGAAAACAAGAACTGGCGCTTCGGCATCTTGTTAATAGGTTAGTTCCGGAAAATGCATAAAATCATTATAAAGTGTGAGCAAAACATGTAGGTATTGTCATACAACTAGCATTGAACATCAGAAATTATAGATACGTTTGAGACGTATCAAGCATACCCAAGCTTAGTTCCTACTCGCCCTCGAGTAGGTAAACGATAACAAGGATAATTTCTGAAGTGACATGGTACCAACATAATCTTGATCAATACTATTGTAAAGCATATGAGATGAATGAAGTGATTCAAAGCAATGGTAAAGATAATGACTAAACAACTGAATCATATAGCAAAGACTTTGCATGAATAGTACTTTCAAGACAGGCATCAATAAGTCTTGCATAAGAGTTAACTCATAAAGCAATAAATTTTTAATAGAAGGTTTTGAAGCAACACAAAGGAAGATTTAAGTTTCAGCAGTTGCTTTCAACTTTCAACATGTATATCTCATGGATAATTGTCAGCACAAAGTAATATGATGAATGCAAATAAGCAAATATGTAGGAATCAATGCACACAGTTGACACAAGTGTTTGCTTCTAAGGTAGAAAGAAGTAGGTAAACTGACTCAACATAAAGAAAAAGAAAGGCCCTTCGCAGAGGGAAGCATGGATTACTATTTTTGTGCTAGAGCTTTTCAAGTTTTGAAATCATATAGAGAGCATAAAAGTAAAGTTTTGAGAGGTGTTTGTTGTTGTCAACGAATGGTAGTGGACACTCTAACCCCCTCGTCAAACAGACTTTCAAAGAGCGGCTCCCATGAAGGACGTTATCTCTACCCGCAAGGTAGATCATCCCTCTTCTCTTTTGTTTACACATGTACTTTAGTTTTATTTAGAGATGACACTTCTCCCAACCTTTTGCTTTCACAAGCCATGGCTAACCAAATCCTCGGGTGCCTTCCAACATTTCACATACCATGGAGGAGTGTCTATTTGCAAAATTAAGTTGCTTACTGATGAATCAGAGCAAAACATGTGAAGAGAATTATTAATGAAAGTTAATTAATTGGGGCTGGGAACCCCGTTGCCAGCTCTTTTTACAAAATTATTGGATAAGCGGATGAAGCCACTAGTCCATTGGTGAAAGTCTGCCCAACAAGATTGAAAGATAAAACACCACATACTTCCTCATGAGCTATGAAACATTGACACAAATAAGGAGTAATAACTTTTGAATTGTTTAAAGGTAGCACATGAAGTATTTACTTGGAATGGCAGATAAATACCACATAGTAGGTAGGTATGGTGGACACAAATGGCATAGGTTTTGGCAAGGTTTTGGATGCACGAGAAGTGTTCCCTCTCAGTACAAGGCTTTGGCTAGCAAGGTTGTTTGAAGCAAACACAAGTATGAACCGGTACATCAAAACTTACATAAGAACATATTGCAAGCATTATAAGACTCTACACTGTCTTCCTTGTTGTTCAAACACTTTACCAGAAAATATCTAGACTTTTAGAGACCAATCATGCAAACCAAATTTCAACAAGCTCTACAGTAATTCTCCACTAATAGGTGCAATCTACATGATGCAAGAGCTTAAACATGATCTATTTGAGAGCTCAAAACAATTGCCAAGTATCAAATTATTCAAGACCATATACCAATTACCACATGAAGCATTTTCTGTTTCCAACCAAATAGCAATGAACGAAGCAATTTCAACATTCACCATGAACATTAAAAGTAAAGCTAAGAACGCCAGTGTTCATATGAAATAGCGCAGCGTGTCTCTATCCCACACAAGGAATGCTAGGATCCGATTTTATTCAAACAAAAACAAAAATAAAAACATACAGACGCTCCAAGTAAAGCACATAAGATGTGACGAAATAAAAATATAGTTTCACTAGAGGTGACCTGATAAGTTGTCGATGAAGAAGGGGATGCCTTGGGCATCCCCAAGCTTCGATGCTTGAGTCTTCTTGAAATATGCAAGGATGAACCACGGGGGCATCCCCAAGCTTAGACTTTTCACTCTTCTTGATCATATTATATCATCCTCCTCTCTTGATCCTTGAAAACTTCCTCCACACCAAACTCAAAACAAACTCATTAGAGGGTTAGTGCATAATCAAAAATTCACATGTTCAGAGGTAACACAATCATTCTTAACACTTCTGAACGTTGCCCAAAGCTACTGAAAGTTAATGGAACAAAGAAATCCATTCAACATAGCAAAAAAGGCAATGTGAAATAAAAGGCAAAATCTGTCAAAACAGAACAGTCCGTAAAGACGAATTTTTTCAAGGCACTTGACATGCTCAGATGAAGAAGCTCAAATTTAATGAAAGTTGCGTACATATCGGAGGATTACTCATGATTTTTCGCAGATTTTTCTGAGTTACTTACAGAGAGATCTAGTCAAATTCGTGACAGCAAGAAATCTGTTTCTGCGCAGAAATCCAAATCTAGTATCAACCTTACCATTAAAGACTTTACTTGGCACAACAATGCAATAAAATAAAGATAAGAAGAGGTTGCTACAGTAGTAACAACTTTCAAGACATAACAAAACAGTAGCAAAATAAAAACATGGGTTATCTCCCAAGAAGTGCTTTCTTTATAGCCATTAAGATGGGCTCAGTAATTTTAATGATGCTCACATAAGGATGAGAGTTGAAGCAAAGAGAGCATCAAAAAGCAAGTATGAAACAAATTTAAGCCTAACCCACTTCCTATGAAAAGGAATCTTGTACACAAATAAATTCATGAAGAACAAAGTGACAAGCATAGGAAGATAAAACACGAGTAACTTCAAAATTTTCAGCATAAAGAGGGGAAACTTAATATTATTAAGATGCATATAACCATGTTTCTCTCTCTCATAAAAACTTTCATCATTAACAAACTCAACAATATAACTATCACATAAAGCATTCTTATTCACATGCATAAAAGTATCATTACTCTCCACATAAGCATAATCAATTTTATTAGTAATAGTGGGAGTAAAACTATCACAACCATCATTGTAATCATCATAAATTGCAGGCATGGTATAATCATAATAAACTTTATCCTCCATAGTAGGTAGCACCAAAATACCACTATCATTATAATCATCATAAATGGGAGGCAAAGTATCATCAAAGAAAAATTTCTCCTCAAAACTTGGCGAACTAAAAATATCACAACCAGCTTCCCCAAGCTTAAATTCTTCCATAGCATTAGCAATAATAGTGTTCAAAGAGTTCATGCTAATAACATTGCTACAACTATTTTGCAAAAAAAGTTCCATGGGTTTTTTAATTCTCTCTTCAAACACATCATGTCCTAATTCAATATAAAGTTCATAAAGATCTCTATTTTTTTTGTTGTTTTCCATTAAGCCTAACTAGTGAAAAATAAAAACAAGAAACAAAAAGATATAATTGCAGGATCTAAAGGAAATAGCTTCGAGCACTCACACACCATCAACAGTGCTAGGAAATAGCTTAGTAGTCGGAGGATGTGAATACCTTTTACCTTACCTCCCCGGCAACGGCGCCAGAAAATAGCTTGATGTCTACGCACGCTTCTATTCCTGTAGACAGTGTTGGGCCTCCAAGAGCAGAGGTTTGTAGAACAGCAGAAAGTTTCTCTTAAGTGAATCACCCAAGGTTTATCGAACTCAGGGAGGTAGAGGTCAAAGATATCCCTCTCAAGCAACCCTGCAATTAAGATACAAGAAGTCTCTTGTGTCCCCAACACACCTAATACACTTGTCAGATGTATAGGTGCACTAGTTCGACGAAGAGATAGTGAAATACAAGTAATATGGATGATTGTAAGTAGTAATTGCAATCTGAAATAAAGATGGCAGCAAGCAAACATGTAGCAGAACTTGTTGGAAACGGTGTTTCAATGCTTAGAAATAAGGCCTAGGGATCATACTTTCACTAGTGGACACTCTCAACAATGATCACATAAATAAATAACTTCTCTTCACTTGTGCTACTTCAAACACTCTCTTGTTGGATAACAAACACCATTCATTGTGTAGGGCTATAAAAGCACACCTCAAGCTGGAGTAAACAAGCTCCACAACATCCGGAGTTCATATTAAAGTAACCTCTAGAGTGCATAATAGACCGTTGCAATTTAGACCGAGTACTAACATAGCATACACACTGTCAACAATAGCTATGAAAGGGGGAACAGATCACATCAATACTATCATAGGAATAGTTAACTTCATAATCTACAAGAGATTACAATCATAACCTACACCAAGTACTACATGATGCACACACTGTCAACTTTACATCATGGAGGAGGAATAGACTACTTTAATAACATCACTAGAGTAGCACATAGATTAGTAGTGATACAAAGCTAATGATCACATAAAGATCACACCATGGGAGAGAGAGATGAACCACATAGCTACCGGTAGAACCCTCAGCCTCGGGGGAGAACTACTCCCTCCTCATCATGAGAGACAGCAATGGCGATGAAGATGGCGGTGGTGTCGATGGAGATGACTCCGGGGGCAATTCCCCGTCCCGGCGGCGTGCCAGAACAGAGACTTCTGTCCCCCGAAACTTGTCTTCGCGATGGCGGCGGCTACGGAACTCTTTGTGGAATATCGTCTGTTCTGGTAGGGTTTTCGGAGACGGAGCTTTATATAGGCGGAAGGGCGGAGTCGGAGGGTCCAGGGGGTGCCCTCACCACATGGCGGCGCGGCCAGGGTGGGACCCGTGCCCCCCTATGGTGTGGGTCCCCCTTGGCCCCCATCCGGCACTTCTCTGTCTCTCTGGAACCTTCCGTGAAAAATAAGATCATGGGCTTTTGTTTCGTCCAATTCCGAGAATATTTCCTGTGTAGGATTTCTGAAACCAAAAACAGCAGAAAACAAGAACTGGCGCTTCGGCATCTTGTTAATAGGTTAGTTCCGGAAAATGCATAAAATCATTATAAAGTGTGAGCAAAACATGTAGGTATTGTCATACAACTAGCATTGAACATCAGAAATTATAGATACGTTTGAGACGTATCAAGGCTTCCTCCGTTGCACGGCGAGTTTCCGAAAGAACTGAAGTTTGCGACGTGCTCGTTGGAGCATTCACATTGGCAGCGGGTTCTTCTTCTTCTTCGCCATTGTCCACAAAATATAGTATGATAATATTCACAAACAATATATAAAAAGAAAAAGAAGGCAGTGTAGCTTACGAGCTAATGAGGGCATCCTCGTAAGGATTGAAGGCACCCTCCTCCTCGGGGGAAGCTTCCTCGGCAGGTGACCTGCTGGGTTTGGAGGTGCCGGAATCTTCAACTTCACCTCTCTTCCTTTTGTTTTTTGGAGAAGCATCGGAAGGAGGTGAGCGTGCAGAGTCGGAAGCTTCCGATTCTGTTTCCTTATCAGAGGAAGCTGCGGATTTGTGAGATCCCGCGACTTCACTCTCAGGGCGAGAAGTGCCTTGAGAATCATCGGCAACGACGGTTCGTTCGTCAACCTCCCCACCTTCAGGTAAGGGAGGCAGAGAAGAGATGACTTGGTGGTTCTGCAGAAGTAAAATCAACAGAAAGGGATAGTTAAGAAGGACAGAGGTCGATAGCAAGACAGTAAGATAGCAAGATAGCAGTCGAAATTTTAATCAAAGTCGAGAAAGCAAGTTAACCAAGATAGCAGTCAAAAAACTCGAGAGACAAGTTAATTACTTTGGGGAGAGCGTTGGTGCCGCTGTATGGCTCCACGCGGCACGAGGTTGGAACTGAATCCTTTTTGCTTAGCAACGAAAAACGTCGGACAAGCTTCTCCAAATCCTTCACAGGGAGATCTTTGGATATGCGGTCGACATCTTTCTCGCCAGCATACAGCCATAGAGGGTTTTTGTGAGCCTGTAGAGGCTGCACCCTAATCCTAAGGAAATGCACAGTAATTTGAACACCCGACAGTTCCTTACCGCGGGTGTTCTGAAGCTCATGGATGCGCTTCATCAACGCATCTGTCGCCATCTTCTCTTCTTCGGTAGCTTCCGCATCCCATGATAGGCGCCGAAGGATTTTTGTGCCACCATCAAAGGGCGCGATGTTGTAATCCTGCGAGTCAAGATACTCCTCGCGGACGTATAGCCATCTCCTGCGCCACCCTTGGATGGAGTCGGGGAATTTGACGTTGAAATAATCGACGTCAGGACGGACACAGATAACAACACCACCTATATTGTAGGCGATGTTGTGGGAGTTGTTGCGGCAAATGTAGAAAATGCGTTTCCACAGGGCCCAATTCGGATGGGTCCCAAGAAAGCACTCGCAGAGGGTTATGAAGATGGAGCTGTGGAGGATGGAGTTGGGAGTTAGCTGATGTAGCTGCAGCCCGTAAACAAAGAGTAATCCACGAAGGAATTCATGGATAGGAGTGGAAAGGCCGCGGATGAGGTGGTCAACGAAAGTTACCCGGTATCCGATGGGGGGCGTCGGGAAGCTTTCTTCACTGGGAAAGATCAGCGACTCTTCCTTCTTCGTCAACCCGAGCTTCTTCAGCAGGTTCATGTCCTGGTTCGAGATCTTAGATCTCTCCCAATTGGAGATTTCCAGATTCTCTGTCGCCATGCTGGTTTCTGGAGTGGTGTGCCTTGTGAGCCTCGCCTGCGGTGGCATCAACGTTAGCGCTAGAGAGATTGAGGAAGAGCACGTGCGCAGGAGCTTGTTTGGTTGCAATGGAAACTTTTGGAGAGAGAGAGGGTAGGAGCGCGGCGCATCGAAGGGGATTATTGAGTAAGACGATGGTTACTTATAGCGAGTCATCGAACCGCTGCGCCGTTGGATGATAGAAAAATGGATCTAACGCCTTACACGTGTATCCAGGGGTAAAAAGGACATTTTACTGCGATGTAACTTGACAGGCGCTACAGCGCGCGTGCTAGAGAAAGCGGAGGATGTGTGTCCCCACTTGTGTAACGTGTCACACAACACAGTAATAAGGGCCCACGGGTCAGTGACAGGACAGAACCCGCACCTTCCCAATACAGCGATCTTGGCTATCGTCAGTGCTGATGTCACAATAAAGAAAATTTCGGCTGCAGTGCTTGGAAGTTTGGCGACAGAGAAGTATTATTGGGAATTTCGGGAGCTTTTGATCAAATACAAGTTTTTGCTGAAATGCTCGGGGGCTACTTTTATAAGGAGTTTGATAGGAAGATGATTTAAAAAAGACAAAACATTGAGCCTATAGCCAAGTATAAATACTCGACTGTAGCCTCGGGGGCTAATACCATCGGGAGCGCTGGTCGCGCACCCGATAGAAATGGAAATACTGGAAAAAGTTGATAATATAGTGACAAAGATACTAAAAAGGTGAGCCTACAACCAAGTACAAGCACTTGGCTGTAGCCTCAGGGGCTACTCCCATCGGGAACGTTGTTTGCGTACCCGATGAAATTGAAGAAATCTTGGCGAGCATATTTCGAGTTATGATATAACTCTTCATATACTCCCATCGGGAAGACAAAGTGAAAAATATAAAAGTCATCATATGACTCGAACAAATGTGCTATTCCAACAGCCGAAAAAGGCACTCGACAATATATTCTCAGAGCACCTTCAGTCATGATTTAATCTCTGAATACCGCAATACGTTGCGAAGGTAAGACCCCAGGATCCGTCCTACGTGGCGTGGCATCACACCCGAATGCGCTCTGCTACTTTTTTTCCGTATCAACAGATGCGAAGAAAAATCCTAACGGACGCGTTAGGTACCCGATAAAACGCGACTGGAGTTCGGCATATGGTAAGACCTTAAGCGGCACATGTCGAAACTACGCCAGTATACCGAGATCATGTCCAGGGACTTGATCTTGAAGTGGGTATTTGCGGGATTGCCACGATAGCAGTTAACTGGTACCTGATCCGTCAGATGAACCAGCCCCAATTACCGTTATCCCTGTACAATATATGATTGATTTATGAAAGTCATTTGATAACTCGAAGAAATTAGGTGTTAATTGTAATGATGGAGATTTTCCCTGATTCTTCGATTCAAGCAAAATCTCGGGGGCTACTGACATAGGCATCCCCAATGGGCCTGCCGAAGATGGTACCCGAGATTTACTGAAGGCCCATGACCCGAAGTTTATCAAGCCCGGAGGCCCAGTTAAGAGATAGTTTGGAATGATAGAGTTGTACTAGGAATAATGACTTGTAACTATTACGGGATGAACTCAAAGAGTCTCCCGGACTTTGTAACTTGTACATCACGAAACCCTCGGCTCCGCCTCCTATATAAGGGGGAGTCGAGGGAGAAAGAGAGGATCGATTTCATTGTCAACACAACCCTAGTTTTTTAGCAGTCGAGTACTTTTCCGGCCGAACCCTCGAGATCTACTTGCCCTCTACTTCTTACGAAAACCCTAGTCTAAAATTCGTAGGCATTGACAAGTCGATACCTTGTCATTGGGAGCGGTCGAAGATCTCCGCCCAAGACCAAAAGCTGTTGAAGAAGATGGGTCTGCTGAAGAAGGAGGCCCTGAAGATACCCGGAGATGAGAGCTCTCCTCATCCTCCCATTGGATTTCGGTAACTTTCGTCGACTTCCTCATTCGCGGCCTTGCCATTCCTGTCCACGAATTCCTTCATGGCTTGCTTTTCATCTACGGGATCCAGGTGCATCAGCTGAACCCAAACTCTCTCCTCCACATTTCTATTTTTATCACTCTTTGCGAGTGTTTCCTGGGCATCCATCCTCATTGGGGCTTTTGGAAACACATCTTCTACCTCCGGCGCAACAATTCGAAGAACGTCATCTACAATGTAGGTGGCGTTTGTATCTGCGTCCGTCTCGATGTCGATTATTTCGACGTGAAGTTCCTCGACTCCGTCCAAGGTTGGCGCAAGAAGTGGCTATACATCCAAGACGAGTCCTCTGTATCTGCGTCCGTCTCGATGTCGATTATTTCGACGTGAAGTTCCCCGACTCCGTCCAAGGTTGGCGCAAGAAGTGGCTATACATCCAAGACGAGTCCTCTATCGCCCAAGAGTATGGTCTTGCGCCCTTTGATCCTACCGAAGAAATTTAGAGGCGCAAGTCTAGGGACACATAGGCCACAGCCGAAGAAAAAGCGGCCACTGACGCCCTAATGACCCGCATCCACGAGCTTCAGAGTACCGACGGGGAAGAACTTTCGGGTGTACAAATCCTCTCTGGATGTATTCAGGTGCTAAAGATGTCGACCGTATTTCCAAGGACCTTTCTGTGAAGGACTTGGAGAGGCTCGTCCGCCACTTTACCTCCTTGAACAAAAACCACAAAGTCCCTTCGTCCTATCGCATGGAGCCATATAGTGGTAGCCACGCTCTTCCCGAAGTAAGTGTTTTCTTTCGGGTTGTGTTTCCTATTTTTCGGCTACTGTTGATTTCCCTTGTGTGCTTTTTTCTTGTCTTCTCTTTGCTTTGTACCTTGCAGGACCACCAAACTCTCTCCTCTCTTCCCCCACTACCTAAAGGTCGGGAGGTGGATGGTCGAGTCATTGTTACCGACGATTCACAAGAATCCTCCCTTCCAGAGAGTGAAGCTGTGGAATCTCAAAGATTTGCGGGTTCCTCTGAAAAAGATAGAGAATCAGAACAACATTCTGAATCTGCCCACTCCATATCTCCTCCTCTTGCCACTTCTCCGGATGGGTGCAAGAGGAAAAGAAACACTAACGAAGATTCCGGCGCATCCAAGCTCGCCGAACCAGCTGCCGAAGAATCTTCCCCGGAGGAACAAGATGCCTTCGACCCTTCGCCGAGACTGGTGTTGTTAGCTCGTAAGTTGCTCTTTTTTGTCTTTGTCTATCTCTTTTTTTCCTTCGTTACTCTCATATTTTTACTTTGTTGCTATGTTGATAGAGCTGACGAAGGAGAAGACGAGGAGGAACCCGCAGCTCATGGGCCAGCTCCTACGAGCATCTCCAACACACTAGTTGTTTCCGAAGAACACTATGCTGCTGCGGAAACCTCGCCTCCCCCGCAGCATAACTCAGCAGGCCAACTCCCGTGCGCAACCCCCGAGCGCTGAAGTCGAAGAAAGCTAGAACTGGGGCTGGCAGCACACAGGAGCTTGCCACTGGGAGTACATCGGCTCCTCTCCTTGAGGATGTAACTTCCCTTTTTCCTGCTTGTCATCTCTTTTGCTTGTCAAATTTTTCTCCCCTGACGATTGATGACCCACAAGTATAGGGGATCGCAGCAGTCTTCGTGGGAAGTAAAACCCAATTTATTGATTCGACACAAGGGGAGACAAAGAATACTTGAAAGCCTTAACAGCGGAGTTGTCAATTCAGCTGCACCTGGAAACAGACTTGCTCGCAAGAGTTTATTAGTAGTAACAGTTTTATAGCAGTAGCAATGGTGAAATATCAGCAGCAGTGTAATAAAGACAGCAGTAGTGATTATAGTAAACAGCAGGATTAAAATACTGTAGGCACAGGGATGGATGAACAGGCGTTGCATGGATAAGTGTTGGGGGGATGACCCCCGGTATGCCAAAGGCATGCCAAACCGGATGGTTTGAGCCATCAGTATACCGGTTAAATGTTCATGCCGGAGTCTAAGATAGGCGTTTGGCTGAGCTGGCTAAGCCGGTATCCTCAGAGGAGGGATACCGGAACCGGATAGAAAAGGTACCGGGCCACCGGAAAGAAGAGCTTGTCGGCAAGACTGGTCAAAGATCCTCTCCAGAGCTAGAAGACAAAGATGAGCTAAGCAAAGTAGCTTTAAACGAAGAGCTGACGATAAAGAAGAAGATGACGAAGAAAGAAGCCGGAGGACGTCAGCCTCCCTGATTAAAGAGGACCCCGGTGTCATCTATGATTAAAGTAGCTTTGTAAAGTAGCTTTATAAAGTAGTCTGTCTAGTCAAAGATGCCATTAGGGTTTCTTGCCCTGTAAGCCACCCTCTCCCCTATATAAGGAGAGGGGGCAGCCCTCCTTACGAGCACGTAGAGACGCAAGACGGTAGGAGGAAGGCACGAAGCACAAACCTGTAACTTGTGAGAATCAATGAAGATAGTGATCTAGAGCGAGTTCTTCCTTGTGTCTTTCTTCTTCAACCTCTGGCCTTGGCCAAGTTCTTGAGGAAACCATCCGGAAGTTCGTCCCATCAGATCGCAAACCCTCCCCCGAATCCTCTAGCGTCCATTCGGCCCCAATCTAAGCCATCCTATGGCATCTGTCTGTTCACCACGACGACAGTTGGCGCCCACCGTGGGGCGAGAAGTGGCGCTTGAAGGAGTTCACATTCGGGCGGGCATCCTCGAGGTCACCGGCGAGCGTACGGTGTCCACGCTTGTGCAGCGCATCTACGCCATGGATTTCATCAACGACAACGCGGGCTGCTTCGCCAACGGCGGCGTCTTCCCCAAGAACGGCCGCGTCATCGAGTTTGGCAGCCACCGCGTCTACTTCGGCACCGTCCCTGTGCGCCAGCGCCTCTCACCGGTGCTGGTGGCACCGGACCCGCCAAGATGGCTCTGCGCTGGCCGCGCCGCCGGCAGCGTCGAGGTAATGATGACCGGTGTGGTTGGTGCAGGAAAAGAAGCTGTGGGTGAAGGTGCTGGTCGTGCGGCTTCGACCCGTGCGGCCAAGCCACCGCTGGAGCGCGACGCAGGCGCAGCGGGAGCATCATCCGCACCACCTGAAACACCGCTCCAAGCGGCGATGAACGTCCTCGCTACCCCCATCGCGCAGAACATCGATCCGGCGGTGGCTCAGGCAGAGCTGGAGGCGCAGCGCCAAAAGGTGCTCGAGAGCGGCAAGGACATCATCCGGGCGCAGCGGGAGCTGAACCTAACCCTACGTGAGTACAACGCTGCCCATGGCTTTGCTTCTGTTAGCGCACATGCCGCTAGGGTGCCGGAAAACCGGCTAAAAGCTCGCAACCTAGATCAGGACTTGCGCAAAGAAATTCTTACCGGCAAAAGTACTTCTGCATCTATTAGCGTTGTGGATAAACCCAAATACAGTAGCCCGGATAAAACCATAAAAGCTGCTAAAGCTGCAGTAGAGCTGTGCGAGTCGCTTTCCGGAGATGCTTTGGCAAAACAGCAAGAGCGTGTTAGAGAGCTGCTAGAAACTATTGAGCAGCAAAATGCTGAGCAGCTGGCTAAGCTGAACAAGGCCGCGGCCTCGAAATCCGTGCGTTCAACAAAGAAGGCCGGAAGCAAGTCCCATGGGCAGGCATCGTCCCCCCATCCGGATAGAAGAAGAGAAAAAGAAGTGAACGCACAGCAGATGACTGTGTATGATCCGGTTCTTGCCGGGAAGCAACAAGCCGGGCAATATCGTGCCGGCAGAAAAGGCCAAGTGGCAAACGAAGGCTACGCTAAGGAGGGCTATGCCGGAAACAATCATGCCGGTAGACAAGAAACCGGGCAAAATTATCGACCTGCAAGGGCAGCGTACGATGAGGAGGAAATAGATCCCCCGAGGTACCGGCAGGCAAGGGCCGCGGTACCGGAATGTTATGATGAGGCTGATTCTGCAAGACCGGTAGCTTTCCGGAACCCATTGGGAGAGCGCCTGGGAGAGAGATACCTACCAGAACGGGATGCAAGGCACCGTCTGGATAGAGTGTACTTGTCAGAAATGATCGAGGAGGAAGGTCCTCCAGGCCCAAAGTGCTTTGGCCCAAGGATCATGAAGGAAAAACCACCAGTGCGCAACTTTATGTTGCCCCGTGACACAAAAACATACGATGGCACTACAAAGCCGGAAGACTGGCTCGCTGATTACGTGACCGCAGTATACGTCGCAGGCGGTGGAGGAACTGTAGCAGGAGGCGGAAACCGACGTTGGGCCGTGAGGATCATACCATCGTTTTTGGTTGGACCGGCAAGAATCTGGCTAAACAACTTGCCGGCAGGAAGCATAAATGGCTGGCTGGATTTTGAGGAGGCTTTTGTGAGCAATTTCAGCAGCACCTATCAAAGGCCAAACAGGCCGCAGCAGCTCGCTCTGTGCATACAGCGCGCGAACGAAACAGACCGGGATTATCTGGCCCGGTGGAACACTACAAGGAACTCCTGTGAAGGGGTAATCGAGGCGCAGGCCATTGCTTGGTTTAGCAGTGGGTGCAGAAGAGGTTCACCGTTGTGGCAAAAGTTGCAGCGGAACATGCCGACAACGTTGGCGGAGATGATACGTGTGGCGGACAGCTATGCGTTGGGAGACCCAATGCAGCCGGCAGTACAACCTGAGCCGGAACAGCTGCGCCAAGAGCAACACCGGGATAACCGGAACAACAAAAGAAGAGAAGATTTTCCGGATCGAAGGTACGGTCCGCAGCAAGTTGCCGTCAGGCAGAAAACTACGAGGCCAGCGCGATCGGAGGCAAAGAACCGGATCGCAGCCATGGGCGGGTCCTAAGAAACAATGGGTAGAAAAGAAACCCTGGGTCCAGAAAAGGAACTGGCAAGAACCCACAAAGTACACCATGGAAGCTGCCATGGACCAACCATGCCAGTGGCACACACCGAATCCGGCACACCCGTCAAACCATCTGACAAAGGATCGTACCTGGACCAAGTACTTGATGCAAAAGGGAACGGCGAAAGATGCACGAGCACCACAAGACATGCCGCGGCAACAACAGCTACCGCCACCACCACCACTTACCGGGGCAAACGCCTTACCGGTGCAGCCAAACCGGCAGCAGTACCAGCAAGTTAACCGGGTGGAACAAAATAATGATCAACCACCTCCACCGGCACCTTTAGGTCGGAATGTTTACGAGGGTCCGGATATGTGCTGCGTTGTCTTTGTCACTGAGCCGACAGACAGGCAAAGTGTACACCGCCGCTCCATGGAGGTCAATGCCGTGATGCCGGCAGTCCCAAAGTACATGTTGTGGTCAGATCAGGAAATTACCTGGTCATTTAAAGATCACCCCAAGATCATGCCCAATCCGGGTGGGTACGCTCTTGTTGTGGACCCAATCATGAAAGGGCCACAGACTCGAGTGAAGTTCAGCAAGGTGCTGATAGATAACGGCAGCAGCATCAACATCATGTACAAGCACACCATGCATACGCTGGGGATAACAGAAAACATGCTTCAGCCCACGCGTACGACGTTCCACGGAATCGTTCCGGGCTTGTCCTGTGCCCCGATAGGAAAAGTTCGGGTGGACGTAGCATTTGGAGGACGTGACAATTGCCGGGTTGAAAATGTTGAGTTTGAGGTGGTGGATCTAGACAGTCCTTACCATGCGCTGTTGGGAAGACCAGCATTGGCAGCTTTCATGGCTACCACTCATACGGCTTACCTCAAGATGAAGATGCCGGCACCTCGTGGACCCTTGACTGTGGTGGGGAACTATAAAGTCTCACTGGAAACTGCATCTGCCGGATCAAACCTAGCGGAATCGCTGGTGATCGCGGAGGAAAAGAAAAGGATGCAAACAGCGGTTGCGCTGGCTCAGTCCTCACAGTTGAGCTTAGCGGCAATGAGTGGAAACTTGGGCTCACCGGCATTCAAGCCGACGAATGAAACAAAGGACATTGTGCTGGATCCGGCTTACCCAGAGCGCACCGTTCGCATCGGTGCCGGACTTGATCAAGCATAGGAAAGCGCGCTCGTCAGCTTCCTCCGTGAGAATCGGAATATCTTTGCCTGGTCAACTGATGATTTGGTAGGTGTTCCGAGGGAGCTGGCTGAGCACTCCTTAAATGTCCGGAAAGATGCCAAGCCGGTGCGACAACCCTTGCGCCGGTTCGCTGAAGATAGAAGGAAAATCATAGGAGAGGAGGTGACAAAACTGCTCGTTGCCGGATTCATTGTGGAGGTCACGCACACAGAGTGGCTGGCCAATCCGGTAATGGTTGAAAAGAAAAAAGATGAGAACCTGGAGGCAAAAGCTCCGAAGGTGTGGCGCATGTGCATCGATTACACCAACCTAAACAAGGCTTGCCCAAGAGACCCCTTTCCTTTGCCGCGGATCGATCAAGTGATTGATTCAACTGCTGGGTGTGAGTTGTTGTCATTCCTGGATGCGTATTCCGGTTTCCACCAGATTCCCTTGAAAAAGGAAGATCAAATAAAAACTGCATTCATTACCCCGCACGGGGCTTATTGCTATGTTACTATGCCTTTTGGTTTGCGCAACGCTGGTGCAACCTACCAGCGATGTATGCAAAAATGCTTGTTTGATCAAATCGGAAAGAATGTGCAAGTCTATGTGGATGACATTGTGATAAAAACTAAGGTAAAGAACACCTTAATCGGTGACATCCGGCAAACATTCGACAACCTAAGACGCTTCCGGATGAAACTCAATCCGGCAAAATGCACCTTTGGTGTCCCTGCCGGCAAGTTGCTCGGTTTCCTGGTATCAAGCCGGGGCATTGAAGTCAATCCGGTAAAGATCCGGGCAATAGAAAGAATGACTGTCCCACGAGAGCTAAAATATGTGCAAAAATTTACCGGTAGCTTGGCATCGCTAAGCCGGTTCATAAGCAGGTTGGGAGAAAAAGCTCTACCACTATATGCTCTCATGAAAAAATCTGACACGTTCGCCTGGACCCCTCAGGCAGACGCAGCATTTAAGGAGCTAAAAACAATGCTAGCCACAGCACCTATACTGGCTTCACCTCTAGAAAGAGATCCTATGCTATTATACATAGCGGCAACAAACCGGGTTGTGAGCGTAGTAGTTGTGGTTGAAAGAGAAGAGGAAGGAAAAACCGTCCAGAGGCCGGTATACTACCTGAGCGAGGTGCTCGCCTTCTCAAAACAAAACTACCCTCACTTCCAAAAAATGACTTATGGCGTGTACATGACCGCCACAAAGCTCAAGCATTATTTTGAAGAACATCCTATGAAAGTGGTGAGTGAAGCACCAATCTCCGATATCATGTGCAACAAAGACGCCAGCGGCCGGATTGCAAAGTGGGCAATCCAGATATCACCATACGTGCCGGTATATGAAAGAAGAGATGCCATAAAATCACAAGCTTTGGCTGACTTCCTCGTCGATTGGGCGGAGATGCAATACAAACCGCCAGATCAGAGGATAGAATACTGGAAAATGCATTTTGATGGGTCCAAACTCAAAGAGGGTCTAGGTGCCGGTGTGGTGCTTACCTCACCAAAAGGAGATCACCTCCGGTATGTTTTGCAAGTACATTTCAGGGCATCGAATAATGTCGCTGAATATGAAGCTTTGATCCATGGGCTTAAGGTCGCAAAAGAAATCGGTGCACACCGGATCATTTGCTATGGAGATTCAGATCTTGTGGTACAGCAGTGTTCCGGGGATTGGGATGCAAAAGATGCCAACATGGCCTCGTACCGGTTTCACGTGCAAAAGATTGCCGGATTCTTCGAAGGGTGTGAGTTTCACCATGTGCCGCGCGCAGAAAATGAAGCCGCGGATGCTTTGTCCAAGCTGGGCTCATCCAGGCAAGAAATTCCTCCCGGAATAGCTCTAGCTCACCTAAGAGCACCATCGATCAAACCAAGCCCGGAATCGGAATCAATTTTTGTACCAGAGTCGCATGTAGTACCCATGGATATTGATGAAGGAAACTCGGGGACTGCACCGGTAAACCCGGGGACTGCACCGGTAAACTCGGGGACTGCTCCGGCAAGCTCGGGGACTGCTGTACCCATACCGGAAGAAATGATGCTGGTAGATAGCATGGAGATAGATGCACCGGTGTTTCTGGTTCGAGAGACACCGTCGTGGGTTAAACCTATTAAGGAATTCCTGATCAACGACACCTTGCCGGATGACGAAAATGAGTCAAGGAGAATACAAAGAAGGTCCAAAGCATACACATTCATCAATGGTGAGGTGTACAAGAGAAGCATTACCGGTATCCTTCAAAGATGTGTGGAACCGGAAGAAGGGAAAGAAATGCTTGAGGAAATTCACCAAGGAGAATGTGGGCATCATGCCTCGTCAAGGGCGCTGGTAGCGAAAGTATTCCAGCATGGGTTTTATTGGCCCACTGCTTTGGAAAACGCTGAGGATTTAGTGAGAAAATGCAACGGGTGCCAGAGGTACGCCAAGCAAAATCATACCCCAGCGTCCGGTTTAAAAACAATACCGTTAACATGGCCGTTCGCCGTTTGGTGCCTCGACATGGTTGGCCCATTCAAGACTGCAAGGAGCAGCATGACTCACATCTTGGTTATGGTAGATAAATTCACCAAGTGGCTAGAAGTGAAACCTATCGCAAAATGTGATGGGCATACAGCGGTAAAGTTCTTAAAAGATGTCATTTTGCGGTATGGATACCCGCACAGCATCATCACTGACAACGGAACCAACTTTGCTCAAGGTGAGTTCAAAAGGTTTTGTGAGGACAAGAACATCCGGTTGGATTTGTGCTCAGTGGCACACCCACAAGGCAACGGCCAAGTGGAAAGAATGAATGCTTTGGTACTTTCCGGTATCAAACCTAGACTCATTGATGCAGTGGAAAAGTCACCGGGATGTTGGCTCGATGAGCTACCATCAGTACTGTGGAGTATAAGAACAACTCCAAACCGGTCTACCGGATACACTCCTTTCTTCATGGTTTATGGCGCAGAAGCGGTCATACCGACTGACATCATTCATGATTCACCAAGGGTACAGCTCTATACTGAGCAAGAGGTCAAAGAGGCCAGAGAAAATGATGTGGACTTGCTAGAAGAAGCAAGAGAGCTAGCTTTGGCAAGAACAGCCATTTACCAGCAAAACCTCAGACGCTATCATAACCGGAAGGTTAACCCGAGAGTTTTCCGGGAAGGAGATCTCGTACTTCGCCTAGTGCAGCGCACTGAAGGCCGGCATAAGCTTTTGCCACCATGGGAAGGTCCCTTCATTGTAAGCAAGGTGCTTCACAATGACGCATATTACTTGATCGATGCACAGGAATGGAAAAAAGGAAAGGCGGACAGGTCCGGAGAGGAGAGCAAGCGTCCATGGAACGTAGCTCTGTTGCGTCCTTTCTACTCTTGAAGTTGTGGCGTAAGAAGTTCCTTTTTTGTACCTTATATGCTATGAATAAAAGATGCCGGAACCTTGAATGAATCTCGGGGACTACCCCAATAAGGTTGCATGTAACTTGTTTATTTTTTCAGTTTATCGGTTGCTTATTGAACGTTTTTTCTTTCCGGTTTAGTAGTGTGCTAAATCCTACCGGAGTCTTCGACTCTGCTGCTGTCCGCAACCCGGCTTCATGGCAAGCAAGATAAACCGGTAGGGAATAAGCACACGAACTGCGGAGAGGGAGAGCAGGAAAGAACAATCCGGAAAATTTAACTAACCCCGGTTAAACCGGTTTTTTGCGAAATTTCGAAGTTATTTCTAAGTTCAAGAAAATGCTTGTTTGGTGAAAGAACCTTGTGCTCATACGCCAAAGAACGCCCAGAGAAGGCAGGCAGAGCCAAGGCAAAAGAACCAAGTATGCATCGAATTGGATGCGGAAACAATTTAGAAATCTTTGCGGTGCAAGATAAAAGCAAAACCAGAAGCAAAAGTGCTAAGGCAAACTTAAGATAATTAGCTACCGGTATAACTTACCGGCATAAAATGTTGTGTGGCAACCAAAAGAGAGCTTAAAAGTTTTACATCATACACCACGGCATACCGGGGTCAAATTTAACAAGTTCTGTTATAAGACAAGCAGGAGCGGATAAATTGTTCAGGCGACGGGGGCATCAGGCGGAGCAGCACCAGTCTCGGTGTCTTCAGGGGGAGCAGCGCTAGCCTCGGGAGCTTCCGGCGGCACATCCTCAGCGGCCTCATCCTCATCTCCTTCTTCTTCTTCCTCATCGCTGAGGTAGTCTTTGACACCAGGAGGAGGAGGGATGAAGGTGCGAACCTCGGCGTACTCCGCAAGCCGGTAGGCCCGGTCCTGCCGCTTCGCGGTAAGCGCCGGATCCGTGTCGGTGGGAGCATCTTGGCGAACGCCTTGAAGTGCATCCAGATCCAGATCCGGGTACTAGGAGCATGCGGAGCGCAGCGCCGTGTCCGCTCCAGCACGAGCCGCGGAGCATTGCCACTCGCGAATCCGGCGCCCGGCATCCTTGAGCCGGTGGGAGGTAAGCGTGATGTTTACCGGCATCTCCTCCTCAGGCCATAGCACCTTGAAGAGCTGGATGGCAGCATCCGGTAGGTCGCCAAGAAGCCGGTCGACGGAGCGCATGTGTTGGACTCGCGCGGAGAGGGCGACCAGATAGTCGTACCCGTCCCAGTGCGCGTCCATGTTGGGAAATTCCCGCGCCACCCGATCCTCCATCACCTTCTTCACGGCGTGGGCCTGGGAGTCAGGGAAATGCTCTACAGGAGGAAGGAAAAAGCATAAACACAAAATACCGGAAAAAAGTATGTCGGAAGAACAAGGAACAAGGATACATTTTCAAAAGGAGAAAGCTTATAAGCGAAAGAAGGGACAAGGCAGGGGCTTACGGAGAGCCAGCGCATCAATCTTCATAACCAACCGATCATATTCCCTGTGATCAGTGGTCATGGTATCAATGAGGCGCTCCGCTGCCTTCCGCGCCTTCCTTTCCTCCTCCAGCTCTGCCGTCAATACGGTGTTGGAGTTCGTGGAGTCCTCCACGACCTCCGCCAACCTGGCCTCAGCTGCGACCCGGGCATCATTGAGGGCTTGCTCATGCTGGAGCGCGGCTTGCATAGCCTGTTCCTTTAGCTCCCTCGAGGAGGTCTTCTGGGCGTCCAGTGCCTCGTGGTGCTCCTTGATGAGCTGCTCTTTCTCGCCTAAGTACCGGAAAGAAAGGTTTCAGAAAGCGACAATAGATAAAATGAAAAAAGAACGGGTTAGCCGGAAAAGAAAGGGTGGTACCTTGAAGCTTGGCAACCTGGGCCTTAAGGGCCTCGATGGTAGCCTCCGGAACAACTGTTAAGCAAAAAAGATGTGTGAATATGAAAGAAGAAAACATTCCGGTGAAAAGATGTCGGAGAAAAAGAAACAAAACAAACCTTGGCAGTGGCTGTGGGCCTCGGCAAGGTCCCGATGCTCCCACAGAAGCTCCTCAAAGAGTTGCTTCCGGGCGTCCGCAGTGCTCTGTTCAAAGGAAGATGGTTGTGAGAAAGAAAGAAGCAAAGATCTTAACCCGAAACCCGGGGACTGGCTATGCCGGTTTCGCGCGTTTCTAGTTGAAGTTTCGCGCTAAAAGCTACGCTCTCAACATGAAACTCGGGGACTGGGAGGACAGACAAGATCCGGAAAGAAAAGAAACCGGCATCAACAAATTACAAGAGGTTTAGCGAAACTTACCACCACGTTGCTGGTGGCATCGTACCATGCACTGTCAAACTCCTTCACGGCACGTTTAAGAAGTGTTCTTCAGTGCACCGAGGCCCGGCAGGGTCTGGCGCTGGAAGGCGATCCTTCCCCAGGCCGCGGGTAGATGCAGAGATATCCGCATCATTCCACTTCTGGGCGTAGGGAAGAAGGTGCCCCAGGTCCTTGCCCGCGCGATTCAGCGCAACGATCCGGCCTAGGACGCCGGAAGGTTTGTCCTCGACAGCAGCAGCAGCTGGGCCGACGTGCAGCACCACGGACCGAGAGCCGCCTGAGGCGTCGCCCTCCACGGCCTTGCCACGGGAAGCCCCGGGCTTGAGGAATTTGGTGATCTTGGGGGTCTCTGGCGGCGCCGTTCGCTTGGCCACGGAAGGTCCTTGGCTTGGCGGCGGTGACGGCGTGGTCCCGGTCAGAGGAGAAGATACCGGCGCGGAGGTTTCCGGCGCGGTGGGGGAAGAGCTCGGCTGCTTCTTCTTTTTCTTCGGGGGAGGAGGAACCAAAGGTTCCGCCTGCCCGGCATCTGTCTTGTCGGCGCCGATGTTGCTGGCGCCGGTGTCTTGGGCTTCTGGAGGGGAGGTGAAGTCCTCCTCCGCGCGGTGATCAGGAGGTGTAGGGGCCGCGCACCCCGAACTTGTAGCGCCTCCCGGAGGGGAGGCAGAGGTGTTGCCGGCACCAGATGGTGCCGGACTTGAGTGAGGAGGAGGAGTTGAGGTCCTTGCGGAGCCGGCAGAGCCCTCCGGCCTCGAGCCAAGCTCAAGCGCAGGGCTGAAAGTGAGAAAAAAGAGAGCGAATTGGAAAAAAGCAACCGGAAAAGAACTCAGTGGAAACAAAGAGAGCATAAAAAGAGATTGTCGTCGTGGTGAACAGACAGATGCCATAGGATGGCTTAGATTGGGGCCGAATGGACGCTAGAGGATTCGGGGGAGGGTTTGCGATTAGATAGGAAGAACTTCCGGATGCTTTCCTCAAGAACACAGCCAAGGACCGGTATACAAGAAGAGAGACAAGAGGAAGAACCCTTCACTAGATCGCTAGCTTCATTGATCTCAACATGGTTACAAGTTCATGAACACAAGTCCTATCGTCTAATCTCCTCTGTATACACGCTATCTTTTTGTACGTGCGTCCGTCCCTGCCCGTAAGGAGGGCTGCCCCCTCTCCTTATATAGGGGAGAGGGTGGCTTACAGGGCAAGAAACCCTAATGGCATCTTTGACTGGACAAACTACTTTATAAAGCTACTTTACAAAGCTACTTTAATCATAGATGACACCGGGGTCCTCTTTAATCAGGGAGGCTGACGTCCTTCGGCTTCTTTCTTCGTCATCTTCTTCTTTATCGTCAGCCCTTGTCTTCTTGCTCCGAAGGGAATCTTTGACCAGTCCTGCCGACAGGCCCTTCTCTCCGGTAGCTTCTTTACCGGGTTCCGGCATACCCCTTTGGGGATACCGGCTTAGCTTCACTTAGCCCAAACTCCTACCTTTCTTTCCGGTAAGAATATTAAACCGGTATCTCGGTGGCTCAAACCATCCGGTTTGGCATGCCTTTGGCATACCGGGGGTTATCCCCCCAACATTAGTCCCCGAAGCTGGTATAGTCTGGCGGATTCTATCCTACAGACCATGCCAGGTTTTCATCTTTTTGGGATACCGGTTTAATCTCTCCGGCCTAAACTTGGATCCGGCATCTTTGCCCTTTTTTGTCTTTTCTCTCCTTGCAAGATATCTTCCGGCATCTCTCTTTTCCGGCATCATTCGCATTTACTCCTTCCTCGGCGAAGTCGAGAATATTTTGGGCCCCGCGCCTGTCAGTGACATGCGCACTGTTAACTGCCACGCCAGTGTCAGTTGTCACTTCGCTTCGACTCCCGCGCGGTCATTAAATGCCCCACTGCGGATCCCACTAGCCGTTTTGGATCCTGTGTGCGCCTCCGTGTGGCCTCCTATTTTCTCGCGTGTACCTCCTCGCCACGTGGCGGCCCATGGTGCGAACCGTTGCAGGCCGCGAGGCGAACCGCCGTGGCCCAGCAGTTTTTGGCCCACGTCCTAACTCCTTTATAAGCACACCTGCCTCTTCTTCTTCCTCTTCTTCGCATTCCCCAACTCTCGCGCACAGTGCTCCTCGCCTCTGCGCCCTCGCCGCTCTCCGTCCGCCGTCGCTTGCTCAAGCTCCGGCGCCCGGCGAACTCACGCCCTGCTTCCGCCGGACCTCGCCGCGCGGGAATCTTCAGCAGCATCTTCTTCCAGCGCACCGCATTCTTGCTTCTTCGTGAGCCTCTCTGCCTCGCCGTCGACGGTGCTCGTTGGCGACCGCAGGTCCGCTCCACCACCGGCGAACACCTTCCTCAGCGACTGCGCCGCTCCAGGTTGGTACCAATTTACTTTGCTTGCCATTTGCTCGCTTTTCAGATCTTGGGTCTACGGTGTTCTTATTTCCTCTTTTTCTTTGGTTTTCTTCTTACTCGTAGATCTTCACGCGGGGTTCAAGTGTGGGATTTCTGTTTTTCTGCCTACCGATCCAATGTCTGACGAGGAATCTTCCTCCGCATCTTCCTCTTCTTTTTCCGTTAAGCGCCGTAGACAATCTCCCGGCGAATCCACGGCCTCAGATCCAATGGACACCGATTCCGGCAACCAGCAGGAATCCGGTAGCCGCCAAGAGTCCGGTGGCCATCTAGAATCCGGTAGCTTTAGCCAAGCTTCCGGTAGCCAAGAGGCGAGTAGCTCTGGCCAAGCCTCTAGTAGCTCTAGCCAATCATCCGGCGCAGAGCCTTCCCCAATCACCCGCGGAGCCTGGATGGGCTCCAATGTAACTGAATATGAGATCGACTGGTTGTACCGGTCCCGCAGGATTCCGGAAGGAGTAGTTTGCCGGATTCCCGGTGACGAAATCGAACCGGATCCCAAGACCGGTGAACATGTTGTTTTTCTTGCTCACTTTGAGCGTGGCTTCGGCCTTCCTGCCTCCCCTTTTTTCCGGGAGTTTTTAGATTTCTATAAACTCCAACCTCACCACCTTCCCGGCAACGCCATCTTCTACCTTTCTTGCTATGCCACCTTCATGGAGGCCTACATCGGCATTCGTCCCACTCGTGAGACGTTTGCCCGCTTCTTTTGTCTACGGATTAACTCCGTCCAGGGCAGGGAAATCCCTAAGCCCAAGCCGCCTGTGGAGTGCGGATCTTGCATCGTTGGCTCCCGCCAAGGGAGCTCTTTCCTTAAGTTTGCCGGCCTCGAGTCTTGCCGCGCCTGGCAAGGAACCTTTTTCTATGTGAAGAACGACGGTCGCGCCGATCTTATCGATCTTCCTCCCTTCCAAGCGGGGCCTCCTAGCAGAACCAACTGGAGCTACAACCCGAAGACGGATCATGCCGAAACCAACCGGGTGGTACGCTTCTTGGCCTCTTTGAAGAAAGAGACCAACATCTGCTCGGACGACATCATCCGCACCTTTATTTCACGCCGGGTGCTTCCTCTGAAGCGCCGTGCGCATAGGATGAGCGAGATGTATGGCCCTGGCGATCCTACCAAGATCACAGGCCGTCCCCTTAGCAAGAAGGATGTTGTTCGCAAGGCTAAGCAGATTTGCCAAACTGCTATGCCATTTGACTGGGGATGGGGCCTCCTTCCTCTCAGCACTACTAACTAGGGGTGGGCATAAAAAACCGAAACCGAGCACCGAACCCGAATTAACCGGAACCGAAACCGAATACACCGAAACCGAATTAACCGAGACTAATTTCGGTGCGTAAATGCGATAAACCGAATTTATCAATTTAAATTCGGTTTTGAACTCTAATTGACCGAAAGAACCGAAATAACCGAGATACCAAAGTATTGCTACCAGTTCTCTTTATCTCTTTCTCAACGACTAAGCACTCTAGCAGCCCCATGCACGTGCGATGTATATACACACGTCTTGCATTCCTTTTCTTTGCTACACATGCATTCATCTTGATTTTTGATAGGCGCTATGTTTTTTTGCTAAGCGTTATGCACTTGACTATGGTTATTTCTACAAGCAGTGGTGTGCGCGTGCTCATCATTACCGGTCATGGCAACACGCACGCACGACTGGTTAGCTGCACGTATTGTAGGCTCCCGCCATTTTATTTTGTCTTAGTCTATGTCATATCGGTTAAAAACCGAACACCGAACCGATTTTTTGGTTAACCGAAATACCAGTTAACAAGAAAACCGATATAATTTCGGTTATCATTTCTTATTACCCGAATTTTAGAAAAAACCGAAAAACCGAACCGAAATTTCGGTTAAAACCGAATGCCCAGGCCTACTACTAACCCTCCTACCCAAGAAGTAAGAGGTTATGCAATTGGGATTGTTTTTGCCGGTGACCCTCTGCTTTTGCTAATTTTCCTTTTTTTCGTGTTTCAGGCTAAGGACCGCTTCCCCCTCATCCAAGCAGAGCGACGTGGGATTCCGGTGAAGCGCGCCCTTGACTCCTTCGACCCAGATCCCTACATTTTTTGGAAGGATCTGAAGATGGGCAAGACCCCGGCTGCGCGTCTTGGCCGGTCTCCGCCGAAGCCAACCGGGTCCTCCGATGACCTGACCATGCTCGAGGTATTTCCTTTTCCGGTTTCTTGTACTTTTCCGTTATTGCCTCCTTGTGAATTTCTTCTTAGCTATTTTTGACCCACAGATCCATGAGCGCGTGCCGCCCTTGAACGCCGAGGTCGGCATCGAGTTTGTGGACAACCTCTTGGCCCAGGGCCAAAGGAACAAACAACCGGCATCTGATGCCGGTTCCAGCCAGGCCCCTCCCTCCAAGCGCTTCCGGACCAAGCCCTTGGGGGAGAAGGAAGTGGGCATGCGTCGCTACAAGCGAAAGCAGATGCCGACTGCTTCCGGGTAAGTTTTCATTTTCTTGCTTGCCTCTTTTTGCCAAGTTCTTTTTCCAGTTGCTTTTCTCCAACCATCTTTCTTTCTTTTTCTCAGCCTCGCGCTCAAGCTTGGCTCAAGGCCATCGGGCTCTGAAGGTTCCGCAAGGACTTCAACCCCTCCTCCTCACTCAAGCCCGGCACCATCTAGTGCCGGCAACACCTTTGCCTCCCTCTCGGGGGGCACAACAAATTTGGGGCGTGCGGCCCCTTCACCATCAGATCACCGCACGGAGGAGGATCTTTCCTTTCTCCAAGAGAACCAAGACACCGGCGCCAGTAACATCGGCGCCGAAGAAGAAGAAGCTGCCGGGCGGGCGGAGCCTCCGGCTCCTCCCGTCCTTGAAAAGACGACGACTTCCGCGCCGGAATCTTCCGCGCCGGAATCTTCCGCGCCGGAAGGCTCCAAATCGGGTGACGCGCCTAGCGCTCCCCCTTCTCCACGAACCCTTCTCATGCCACCTCCAGATGCTCCTCGCACCAAGCCCTCCAAGGCTGCTCCGACTGCGCCGCCGCCCAAGGCCTCCAAGCTTATTAAGGGGAAGGCGACGGCCTCCAGCGCCACTTCCGGCGGCCAGCAGCCCCTGGTGCTGCATGTCGCCAAGGCCGCCAAGGATAGCGCCACGACGGCCACCGGCCTTCTTGGCCGTATTACTGAGTTTCGGCGCCAAGACCGGGACCTGGGGCATCTTCTGCCCTATGCTCAGAAGTGGAACGCCGCAGACATGACTTCGGCGACCCGCGGTTTGGGCAAGGACAGGCGGCCGGCACCTGACCCTGTTGGGGACCGGTCTTCCGAGGAGCATTTCATGCGGCTTCACAGCGCCGTGAAGGAGCTCGACAGCGCGTGGTACGATTCCACGAACAACTTGATGGTACGTTCTACTAACTTTCTTCAATCTTTACCGGTTTCCTTGCTTCCGGCTTGCTCTATCTTTTCTTTAGTTCATGCCGGTTTCTCTCTTGTCCATCTTCCCAGTCCCCGAGTTTTGTGGTGAGAGCGCAGCTTTTAGCACAAAACTTTAACTTAAAAACTTGTTCTTAGCACAAGACTTAGCTTGAAACTCGCGAAACCGGCACTGCCAGTCCCCGAGTTTTGGGTTAAGAACCTTGTTTTTAGCGCAAAACTTGACTAATTTCTCTTTTTGAACAGCTCACGGCTGACGCTCGGAAGGCCCTCTTTGAGGAGCTTCTATGGGAGCATCGGGAGCTCGCTGAGGCACATGATAAGTGCCAGGGTAAGTTTTCGTTCTACCGGCATCTTTTTACCGGAAACCCCCTTCTTTGCTTCTAACACTTATAACCTTTGCTTAACAGTGATCCCGGAAGCTTCCATCGAGGCTCTCAAGGAGCAGCTCGCTGCCGCCCAACGTACAACTTTCTCGTTTCTCCTGTTAACTTGGTTTTCTTTCCATCTTTACCAGCGCAATCTTGTTAACATCTTCTTTTCCGGGTTGCAGAGGAGAAGGATCAGCTCATTCAGCGGCATTGGGAAGAGCTGAGCGCCCAGAAAACCAGCTACCAGGAGCTCAAGTCCCAGCTCCTCCAGCTGGGGTTTGACCATGCCAAGGCCCTCAAAGCCGCTGAAGCTGACGCAGCGGCGAAGATGGACGAGGCTCTGGAGGACGCCAGCAATGCCACCGTGGTACTGCGAGCTGAGCTGGAGGAGCTGGCCAAGGCCCGGAAGGGTGCTGAGGAGAAAGCTGCGTGGCTGGAGGAGGAGCACAAGGAGTGCAACCAGTTGATCCTGCAAACTGATACCCTTGCCTATCGTAAGTCTTTTTCTTTTACATACTTGATTACTGCATACTAGCCTTTTTTCTTCCGACCCCATTTTCTTTTCATTATCTTTCCTTTCGGTCTCTTTTTCTTCCGGATTCTTTTCCTTCCGGTCTCTTTTTCTTCCGGATTCTTTTCCTTCCGGTCTCTTTTTCTTCCGGATTCTTTTCCTTCCGGTCTCTTTTTCTTCCGGATTCTTTTCCTTCCGGTCTCTTTTTCTTCCGGATTCTTTTCCTTAGCCTTTTTCTTCCTTCGCGCAGGCCTCTTTCCGGACTCACAGAAGTACGCTGTCAAGAAGGTTGACGCGCGCCGCACCACCCAAGGCCAAGCGAATCTTACCGTGCCATGGACGCCCAACGACCATCTGGTCGCACTTAACGCGCGGGTGTCTCATATGCGCGCCATAGATCGCAATCTATCTGACATTCCTGATGTAGCTACCCAGCTCTTCAGGACCCTGTGGCCTGGCGAGGAGGTGCCGGATACCTTCTCCCTCATCAGCGATCGTCTCAAAGGTGCCGGCAGGAGGATCCGCGAGTGGCAGTGCTCTGCTGCCCGTGCTGGAGCGGAGTCTGCCCTCCGCGTCGCTTGCTCTTGGTACCCGGAGCTGGTCCTGGATGCCCTCACCGGAGTGCGCGAAGGCGCGGAAACCGATGCGGACCCGATTCTCACCGCTAAGCGGCAGGATCGCGCGTACCGTATCGCGGAGTACGCAGATATGCGCACCTTCATCGCTGCTCCCCCAGGTGTCAAGGACTATCTTGATGAGGAGGAGGATGATGCCGAGGAGGAGCCTCTGGACGATGCTGGTGCTGGCGATGCCCCTCCTGAAGCCCCTGCTGCCTGATTGCCTGCCTTGAGATTTACCTCTGCTATGTTACTCAGTCCTGCGTGTCTTTTAAAACAATGTTCTGTTAAATTCTGCCCCGGTATGCCGGGGCTTATGATGTAAAACTTTAAGTCTGCTTTTGGTTGCCACACAACATTTTATGCCGGTAAGTTATACCGGTAGCTAATTATCTTAAGTTTGCCTTAGCACTTTTGCTTCTGGTTTTGCTTTTATCTTGCACCGCAAAGATTTCTAAATTGTTTCCGCATCCAATTCGATGCACACTTGGTTCTTTTGCCTTGGCTCTGCCTGCCTTCTCTGGGCGTTCTTTGGCGTATGAGCACAAGGTTCTTTCACCAAACAAGCATTTTCTTGAACTTAGAAATAACTTCGAAATTTTGAAAAAAACCGGTTTAACCGGGGTTATTTAGATTTTCCGGATTGTTCTTTCCTGCTCTCCCTCTCCGCAGTTCATGTGCTTATCTCCTACCGGTTTATCTTGCTTGCCATGAAGCCGGGTTGCGGACAGCAGCAGAGTCGAAGACTCCGGTAGGATTTAGCACACTACTAAACCGGAAGGAAAAAACGTTCAATAAGCAACCGGTGAACTGAAAAAATAAACAAGTTACATGCAACCTTATTGGGGTAGTCCCCGAGATTCATTGAAGGTTCCGACATCTTTTATTCATAGCATGTAAGGTACAAAAAGGAACTTCTTACACCACAACTTCAAGAGTAGAAAGGACGCAACAGAGCTACGTTCCATGGACGCTTGCTCTCCTCTCCGGACCTGTCCGCCTTTCCTTTTTTCCATTCCTGTGCATCGATCAAGTAATATGCGTCATTGTGAAGCACCTTGCTTACAATGAAGGGACCTTCCCATGGTGGCAAAAGCTTATGCCGGCCTTTAGTGCGCTGCACTAGGCGAAGTACGAGATCTCCTTCCCGGAAAACTCTCGGGTTAACCTTCCGGTTATGATAGTGTCTGAGGTTTTGCTGGTAAATGGCTGTTCTTGCCAAAGCTAGCTCTCTTGCTTCTTCTAGCAAGTCCACATCATTTTCTCTGGCCTCTTTGACCTCTTGCTCAGTATAGAGCTGTACCCTTGGTGAATCATGAATGATATCAGTTGGTATGACTGCTTCTGCTCCATAAACCATGAAGAATGGAGTGTATCCGGTAGACCGGTTTGGAGTTGTTCTTATACTCCACAGTACTGATGGTAGCTCATCGAGCCAACATCCCGGTGACTTTTCCACTGCATCAATGAGTCTAGGTTTGATACCGGAAAGCACCAAAGCATTCATTCTTTCCACTTGGCTGTTGCCTTGTGGGTGTGCCACTGAGCACAAATCCAACCTGATGTTCTTGTCTTCACAAAACCTTTTGAACTCACCTTGAGCAAAGTTGGTTCCATTGTCAGTGATGATGCTGTGCGGGTATCCATACCGTAAAATGACATCTTTTAAGAATTTCACCGCTGTGTGCCCATCACATTTTGCGATAGGTTTCACTTCTAGCCATTTGGTGAATTTGTCCACCATAACCAAAATGTGAGTCATGCTGCTTCTTGCAGTTTTGAATGGGCCCACCATATCAAGGCACCAAACGGCAAACGGCCATGTTAATGGTATTATTTTTAAACCGGAGGCTGGGGTATGATTTTGCTTGGCGTACCTCTGGCACCCGTTGCATTTTCTCACTAAATCCTCAGCGTTTTCCAAAGCGGTGGGCCAATAGAACCCATGCCGGAATACTTTTGCTACCAGCGCCCTTGATGAAGCATGATGCCCACATTCTCCTTGGTGAATTTCCTCAAGCATTTCTTTCCCTTCTTCCGGCTCCACACATCTTTGAAGGATACCGGTAACGCTTCTCTTGTACATCTCACCATTGATGAATGTGTATGCTTTTGACCTTCTTTGAATTCTCCTTGACTCATTTTCGTCATCCGGCAAGGTGCCGTTGATCAGGAATTCCTTAATAGGTTTAACCCACGATGGTATCTCTCGAACCAGAAACACCGGTGCATCTATCTCCATGCTATCTAGCAGCATCATTTCTTCCGGTATGGGTGCGGCAGTCCCCGAGCTTGCCGGAGCAGTCCCCGAGTTTACCGGTGCAGTCCCCGGGTTTCCTTCATCAATATCCATGGGTACTACATGCGACTCTGGTACAAAAATTGATTCCGATTCCGGGCTTGGTTTGATCGATGGTGCTCTCAGGTGAGCTAGAGCTATTCCGGGAGGAATCTCTTGCCTGGATGAGCCCAGCTTGGATAAAGCATCCGCGACTTCATTTTCTGCGCGCGGCACATGGTGAAACTCACACCCTTCGAAGAATCCGGCAATCTTTTGCACGTGAAACCGGTAAGAGGCCATGTTGGCATCTTTTGCATCCCAATCCCCGGAACACTGCTGTATCACAAGATCTGAGTCTCCATAGCAAATGATCCGGTGTGCACCGATTTCTTTTGCGACCTTAAGCCCATGGATCAAGGCTTCGTATTCAGCAACATTATTTGATGCCCTGAAATGTACTTGTAAAACGTACCGGAGGTGATCTCCTTTTGGCGAGGTAAGCACCACACCGGCACCTAGACCCTCTTTGAGTTTGGACCCATCAAAATGCATTTTCCAGTATTCTATCCTCTGATCTGGCGGTTTGTATTGCATCTCCGCCCAATCAACGAGGAAATCAGCCAAAGCTTGTGACTTTATGGCATCTCTTCTTTCATATACCGGCACGTATGGCGATATCTGGATTGCCCACTTTGCAATCCGGCCGCTGGCGTCTTTGTTGCACATGATATCGGAGATTGGTGCTTCACTCACCACTCTCATAGGATGTTCTTCAAAATAATGCTTGAGCTTTGTAGCGGCCATGTACACGCCATAAGTCATTTTTTGGAAGTGAGGGTAATTCTGTTTTGAGAAGGAGAGCACCTCGCTCAGGTAGTATACCGGCCTCTGGACGGTTTTTCCTTCCTCTTCTCTTTCAACCACAACTACTACGCTGACAACCCGGTTTGTTGCCGCTATGTACAATAGCATAGGCTCTCTTTCTAGAGGTGAGGCCAGTATAGGTGCTGTGGCTAGCATTGTTTTTAGCTCTTTAAACGCTGCGTCTGCCTGAGGGGTCCGGATTTAACGTGTCAGATTTTTTCATGAGAGCATATAGTGGTAGAGCTTTTTCTCCCAACCTGCTTATGAACCGGCTTAGCGATGCCAAGCTACCGGTAAATTTTTGCACATCTTTTAGCTCTCGTGGGATAGTCATTCTTTCTATTGCCCGGATCTTTACCGGATTGACTTCAATGCCCCGGCTTGATACCAAGAAACCGAGCAACTTGCCGGCAGGGACGCCAAAGGTGCATTTTGCCGGATTGAGTTTCATCCGGAACCGTCTTAGGTTGTTGAATGTTTGCCGGATGTCATCGATTAAGGTGTTCTTTACCTTAGTTTTTATCACAATGTCGTCTACATAGACTTGCACATTCTTTCCGATTTGATCAAACAAGCACTTTTGCATACAGCGCTGGTACGTTGCACCAGCGTTGCGCAAACCAAAAGGCATAGTAACATAGCAATAAGCCCCGTGCGGGGTAATGAACGCAGTTTTTATTTGATCTTCCTTTTTCAAGGGAATTTGATGAAAACCGGAATACGCATCCAGAAAGGACAACAACTCACACCCAGCAGTTGAATCAATCACTTGATCGATCCGTGGCAGAGGAAAAGGGTCTCTTGGGCAAGCCTTGTTTAGGTTGGTGTAGTCGATGCACATGCGCCACACCTTTGGAGCTTTTGCCTCCAAGTTCTCATCTTTTTTCTTTTCAACCATCACCGGATTGGCCAGCCACTCTGTGTGCGTGACCTCCACAATGAATCCGGCAACGAGCAGCTTGGTCACCTCCTCTCCTATGATTTTCCTTCTATCTTCAGCGAACCGGCGCAAGGGTTGTCGCACCGGCTTGGCATCCTTCCGGACGTTTAAAGAGTGCTCAGCCAGCTCCCTCGGAACACCTACCAAGTCATCAATTGACCAGGCAAAGATATTCCGATTCTCACGGAGGAAGCTGACGAGCGCGCTTTCCTATGCTTGATCAAGTCCGGCACCAATGCGAACAGTGCGCTCCGGGTAAGCTGGATCCAGCACAATGTCCTTTGTCTCGTTTGTCGGCTTGAATGCCGGCGAGCCCAAGTTTCCACTCATTGCCGCTAAGCTCAACTGTGAGGACTGAGCTAGCGCAACTGCTGTTTGCATCCTCTTCTTTTCCTCCGCGATCACCAGCGATTCCGCTAAGTTTGATCCGGCAGATGCAGTTTCCAGTGAGACTTTGTAGTTCCCTACCACAGTCAAGGGTCCACGGGGTGCCGGCATCTTCATCTTGAGGTAAGCCGTGTGAGTGGTAGCCATGAAAGCTGCCAATGCTGGTCTTCCCAACAGCGCATGGTAAGGACTGTCTAGATTCACCACCTCAAACTCAACATTTTCAACCCGGCAATTGTCACGTCCCCCAAATGCTACGTCCACCCGAACTTTTCCTATCGGGGCACAGGACAAGCCCGGAACGATTCCGTGGAACGTCGTACGCGTGGGCTGAAGCATGTTTTCTGTTATCCCCAGCGTATGCATGGTGTGCTTGTACATGATGTTGATGCTGCTGCCGTTATCTATCAGCACCTTGCTGAACTTCACTCGAGTCTGTGGCCCTTTCATGATTGGGTCCACAACAAGAGCGTACCCACCCAGATTGGGCATGATCTTGGGGTGATCTTTAAATGACCAGGTAATTTCCTGATCTGACCACAGCATGTACTTTGGGACTGCCGGCATCACGGCATTGACCTCCATGGAGCGGCGGTGTACACTTTGCCTGTCTGTCGGCTCAGTGACAAAGACAACGCAGCACATATCCGGACCCTCGTAAACATTCCGACCTAAAGGTGCCGGTGGAGGTGGTTGATCATTATTTTGTTCCACCCGGTTAACTTGCTGGTACTGCTGCCGGTTTGGCTGCACCGGTAAGGCGTTTGCCCCGGTAAGTGGTGGTGGTGGCGGTAGCTGTTGTTGCCGCGGCATGTCTTGTGGTGCTCGTGCATCTTTCGCCGTTCCCTTTTGCATCAAGTACTTGGTCCAGGTACGATCCTTTGTCAGATGGTTTGACGGGTGTGCCGGATTCGGTGTGTGCCACCGGCATGGTTGGTCCATGGCAGCTTCCATGGTGTACTTTGCGGGTTCTTGCCAGTTCCTTTTCTGGACCCAGGGTTTCTTTTCTACCCATTGTTTCTTAGGACCCGCCCATGGCTGCGATCCGGTTCTTTGCCTCTGACTGCCGCTGGCCTCAGAGTTTTCCTGCACAGCAGCAACTTGCTGTGGACCGTACCTTCGATCCGGAAAATCTTCTCTTCTTTTGTTGTTCCGGTTATCCCGGTGTTGCTCTTGGCGCAGCTGTTCCGGCTCAGGTTGTACTGCCGGCTGCATTGGGTCTCCCAACGCATAGTTGTCCGCCACACGTATCATCTCCGCCAACGTTGTCGGCATGTTCCGCTGCAACTTTTGCCACAACGGTGAACCTCTTCTGCACCCACTGCTAAACCAAGCAATGGCCTGCGCCTCGATTACCCCTTCATAGGAGTTCCTTGTAGTGTTCCACCGGGCCAGATAATCCCGGTCTGTTTCGTTCGCGCGCTGTATGCACAGAGCGAGCTGCTGCGGCCTGTTTGGCCTTTGATAGGTGCTGCTGAAATTGCTCACAAAAGCCTCCTCAAAATCCAGCCAGCCATTTATGCTTCCTGCCGGCAAGTTGTTTAGCCAGATTCTTGCCGGTCCAACCAAAAACGATGGTATGATCCTCACGGCCCAACGTCGGTTTCCGCCTCCTGCTACAGTTCCTCCACCGCCTGCGACCTATACCGCGGTCACGTAATCAGAGAGCCAGTCTTCCGGCTTTGTAGTGCCATCGTATGTTTTTGTGTCACGGGGCAACATAAAGTTGCGCACTGGTGGTTTTTCCTTCATGATCCTTGGGCCAAAGCACTTTGGGCCTGGGGGACCCTCTTCCTCGATCATTTCTGACAAGTATACTCTATCCAGACGGTGCCTCGCATCCCGTTCCGGTAAGTATTTCTCTCCCAAGCGCTCTCCCAACGGGTTCCGGTATGCTGCCGGTCTTGCAGAATCAGCTTCATCATAACATTCCGGTACCGCGGCCCTTGCCTGCCGGTACCTCGGGGGATCTATTTCCTCCTCATCGTACGCTGCCCTTGCAGCTCGATAATTTTGCCCGGTTTCTTGTCTACCGGCATGATTGTTTCCGGCATAGCCCTCCTTAGCGTAGCCTTCGTTTGCCACTTGGCCTTTTCTGCCGGCACGATATTGCCCGGCTTGTTGCTTCCCGGCAAGAACTGGATCATACACAGTCATCTGCTGTGCGTTCACTTCTTTTTCTCTTCTTCTATCCGGATGGGGGGACGATGCCTGCCCATGGGACTTGCTTCCGGCATTCTTTGTTGAATGCACGGATTTCGAGGCCGCGGCCTTGTTCAGCTTAGCCAGCTGCTCAGCATTTTGCTGCTCAATAGTTTCTAGCAGCTCTCTAACACGCTCTTGCTGTTTTGCCAAAGCATCTCCGGAAAGCGACTCGCACAGCTCTACTGCAGCTTTAGCAGCTTTTATGGTTTTATCCGGGCTACTGTATTTGGGTTTTTCCACAACGCTAATAGATGCAGAAGTACTTTTGCCGGTAAGAATTTCTTTGCGCAAGTCCTGATCTAGGTTGCGAGCTTTTAGCCGGTTTTCCGGCACCCTAGCGGCATGCGCGCTAACAGAAGCAAAGCCATGGGCAGCGTTGTACTCACGTAGGGTTAGGTTCAGCTCCCGCTGCGCCCGGATGATGTCCTTGCCGCTCTCGAGCACCTTTTGGCGCTGCGCCTCCAGCTCTGCCTGAGCCACCGCCGGATCGATGTTCTGCGCGATGGGGGTGGCGAGGACGTTCATCGCCGCTTGGAGCGGTGTTTCAGGTGGTACGGATGATGCTCCCGCTGCGCCTGCGTCGCGCTCCAGCGGTGGCTTGGCCGCACGGGTCGAAGCCGCACGACCAGCACCTTCACCCACAGCTTCTTTTCCTGCACCAACCACACCGGTCATCATTACCTCGACGCTGCCGGCGGCGCGGCCAGCGCAGAGCCATCTTGGCGGGTCCGGTGCCACCAGCACCGGCGAGAGGCGCTGGCGCACAGGGACGGTGCCGAAGTAGACGCGGTGGCTGCCAAACTCGATGACGCGGCCGTTCTTGGGGAAGACGCTGCCGTTGGCGAAGCAGCCTGCGTTGTCGTTGATGAAATCCATGGCGTAGATGCGCTGCACGAGCGCGGACACCGTACGCTCGCCGGTGACCTCGAGGATGCCCGCCCGAATGTGAACTCCTTCAAGCGCCACTTCTCGCCCCACGGTGGGCGCCAACTGTCGTCGTGGTGAACAGACAGATGCCATAGGATGGCTTAGATTGGGGCCGAATGGACGCTAGAGGATTCGGGGGAGGGTTTGCGATTAGATAGGAAGAACTTCCGGATGCTTTCCTCAAGAACACAGCCAAGGACCGGTATACAAGAAGAGAGACAAGAGGAAGAACCCTTCACTAGATCGCTAGCTTCATTGATCTCAACATGGTTACAAGTTCATGAACACAAGTCCTATCGTCTAATCTCCTCTGTATACACGCTATCTTTTTGTACGTGCGTCCGTCCCTGCCCGTAAGGAGGGCTGCCCCCTCTCCTTATATAGGGGAGAGGGTGGCTTACAGGGCAAGAAACCCTAATGGCATCTTTGACTGGACAAACTACTTTATAAAGCTACTTTACAAAGCTACTTTAATCATAGATGACACCGGGGTCCTCTTTAATCAGGGAGGCTGACGTCCTCCGGCTTCTTTCTTCGTCATCTTCTTCTTTATCGTCAGCCCTTGTCTTCTTGCTCTGAAGGGAATCTTTGACCAGTCCTGCCGACAGGCCCTTCTCTCCGGTAGCTTCTTTACCGGGTTCCGGCATACCCCTTTGGGGATACCGGCTTAGCTTCACTTAGCCCAAACTCCTACCTTTCTTTCCGGTAAGAATATTAAACCGGTATCTCAGTGGCTCAAACCATCCGGTTTGGCATGCCTTTGGCATACCGGGGGTTATCCCCCCAACAGAGATGAAGAACTTACCCGGAAGAAACCGGCATCCGCTTTTGCTTGTAGCGCTTCGTGCTCACCTGCTTCCCTCCCATGACTTCTGTCCGAGGGCGTTTGGCAGGAGGAGCATGGCTAGGGCCGGCGCCAGCAGCTGGAGGATCATTCTTCTGGCCTTCGGCCATCAGTTTGTCCAAGAACTCATCCCCAACTTCGGCCTGTAGAGGAGCCACATGCTCATGAACCTGTGGGTTGATGTTGGCTGAGGGAATGTCTACAGAACAGAAATAACAAAACAGTATGAGAAAACGAACAGAAAAGCTACCTCAAGCAAGATCAAGTCATCAGACGAACCAGCTGGTTCCGGCGGAGACTTGCCGAGGCGAGAGGCTGGAGTCCGGCCCATCCTCAGATCTAGCCAGTGAATGACGGGATCCGGATCGTACTTGTCCAAAGGCCTCTTCCGGCAAGGGCCTCGTCGGTCTGAATCAATCCGGGGGAAGCGGGCCCTAGCCTGGAAACAAAGGGAAAAAGGGGGATTAGTCGCAAGTATGAAAGTTACCGGTATTACGACCCGAGCCGCGCAATTTCTTACTTCTTGGGACGGAGGATTTCTGGAGCTGAGAGGGCAAAGGCCCCACTCCCAGTCGTCCGGCATGTCCGTTTGGCAGATTTGGCTAGCCTTCAGGACCACATCCGCCTTGCTCAAGGGCAGGCCGGTGACCTTGGTGGGATCACCGGGGCCGTACATCTCACTAATCTTGTGAGCGCGCTGCTGAAGGGGAAGCACCCGGCGGCAGATGAAGGCGCGGATGATATCGTCGGAGCAAATGTTGGTGTCCTTCATCAACTTCAACATGAAGCGTACCACCCGGTTCGTCTCGTTGTGATCCGTACCAGGGTTGTAGTGCCAGTTGATCTTGGCGGGCGGCGCCGGGTTGAACGCCGACAAGTTGATGAGGTCGGTGGCGCTCTTGTTCTTCACATAGAAGAACGTTGTCTGCCACAACCGGCAAGACTCGAGGCCGTTAAACTTAAAAAAAGGGGCTCCCTTGGCGGGAGCCGATGATACAAGACCCGCATTGAACGGGGGGTTTGGGCTTGGGAATGTCCTTGCCCTGGACCGAATTGATCCGGAGAGAGAAAAAGCGGGCAAACGTCTCGCGAGCGGGACGGATGCCAATGTAGCCCTCCATGAAGGCCACAAAACAAGAAAGATAAAAGACGGCATTGCCGGGAAGGTGGTGAGGTTGGAGTCGATAGAAGTCAAGGAATTGGCGAAAGAAGTCGGAGACAGGAAGGCCGAAGCCACGCTCAAAATGAGCAAGGAAAACAACGACCTCACCGGGTTCGAGCACCGGTTCGATCTCGTCACCTGGAAGCCGGCAGATGACTCCTTCCGGAATCCTCCTAGACCGGTAGAGCCAGTCGATCTCAAACTGAGTCACGTCGGAACCCCTCCAGGCTCCGCGTGTCTTACCGGAAGGATCCCTTCCGGAGGCCCGGCTAGATGTGCCGGCCTCTTGATCTCGGCTAGACGCCAGATCCATCCGGGCCAGATCTTCAGTTAGCCCGTCGGAGGTGCTACTGCCTTGGTTACTAGAGGTGGCAGCGGGGAGAGACCCTTCGCTAGACATATGGATCTAGGCGACACCGGAATCTATCGGAAAACTGTTTTCCCCAAAGAGACCGTCGCGCGAAGATCTACGAGTAAGAGGAAAAGCGAAACAAAGAAGGGATAAATACTCTACCGCCCCCAAGATCTGAAATGCAAGAAGAAAAGAGGTAGAGGCGCATCGGGCCTAACCTGAGGCGGCGGAGTCGCAGAAGAAGAAGTTCGCCGGAGAGACGGTGAGCCTGCGGCCGGCGAAGAAGTCCGTCGGCGGCGAGGTGAGGAAGAACTTGAGGAAGCACGAATGCAGCGGACGCGGTGAGGGCGCTGCAGAGGGTTCCCGCACGACGAAGTGCGGCGGAAGTGCGGCGTGAGTTCGCCGGGCGACGGAGCTCGAGCAAGCGACGGCGGAGGGAGAACGGCGCAGGCGCAGAGGCGAGGAGCACTGTGCGCGAGGAAGTGGAGAATGCGAGAAAAGGAAGAAGGAGCGGCGGTTGTGCTTATAAAGAAGAAAGGAGGTGGGCTGGAAACCGCCGGGCCGCGGCGGTTCGCCTCGCGGCCCGCGACGGTTCGCACCATGGGCCGCCACGTGGCGAGGAGGTACACGCGAGAAAATAGGAGGCCACACGGGGTGCACACAAGATACCAAGTGGCCAGTGGGATCCGCGGTGGCGCATTTAATGAGCGTGCAGAAGCCGAAGGGAAGTGACCCCTGACACTGGTGCGTCAGTCACAGTGCGCATGTCTCTGTCACGCGCGGGGCCCAAGATATTCTCGACTTCGCCGAGGAAGTGTTTAATGACTAAGATACCAGAAGAAAAGATACCGGAGAATGACTTGAAAAGAAAGATAATGGAAATCCGGGCAAAGATGCCGGATCCAAGCCCAAAGCCGGATGGATTAAACCGGTATCAAAAGACATGAGAACCTGGCATGGTCTGTTGGATAGAATCCGCCAGACTATACCAGCTTCGGGGACTAATGTTGGGGGGATGACCCCCGGTATGCCAAAGGCATGCCAAACCGGATGGTTTGAGCCATCAGTATACCGGTTAAATGTTCATGCCGGAGTCTAAGATAGGCGTTTGGCTGAGCTGGCTAAGCCGGTATCCTCAGAGGAGGGATACCGGAACCGGATAGAAAAGGTACCGGGCCACCGGAAAGAAGAGCTTGTCGGCAAGACTGGTCAAAGATCCTCTCCAGAGCTAGAAGACAAAGATGAGCTAAGCAAAGTAGCTTTAAACGAAGGGCTGACGATAAAGAAGAAGATGATGAAGAAAGAAGCCGGAGGACGTCAGCCTCCCTGATTAAAGAGGACCCCGGTGTCATCTATGATTAAAGTAGCTTTGTAAAGTAGCTTTATAAAGTAGTCTGTCTAGTCAAAGATGCCATTAGGGTTTCTTGCCCTGTAAGCCACCCTCTCCCCTATATAAGGAGAGGGGGCAGCCCTCCTTACGGGCACGTAGAGACGCACGACAGTAGGAGGAAGGCACGAAGCACAAACCTGTAACTTGTGAGAATCAATGAAGATAGTGATCTAGAGCGAGTTCTTCCTTGTGTCTTTCTTCTTCAACCTCTGGCCTTGGCCAAGTTCTTGAGGAAACCATCCGAAAGTTCATCCCATCAGATCGCAAACCCTCCCCCGAATCCTCTAGCGTCCATTCGGCCCCAATCTAAGCCATCCTATGGCATCTGTCTGTTCACCACGACGACAATAAGAGAAACTCATGTAACAATCAAAGCAGAGCATTTGCAGATAGTAATAAAATGGTATCCAAGTACTAAACAATCCATAGGCATGTGTTCCATATTTAGTCGTACGTGCTCGCGATGAGAAACTTGCACAACATCTTTTGTCCTAGCAGCCGGTGGCAGCCGGGCCTCTAGGGAATCTACTGGAAATTAAGGTACTCCTTTTAATAGAGCACCGGAGAAAAGCATTAACACTCCGTGAACACATGTGATCCTCACATCACCGCCTTCCCCTCCGGTTGTCCCAATTTCTGTCACTTTGGGGCCTCGGGTTCCGGACAGCGACATGTGTATACAACTTGCAGGTAAGATCATAAAACAATGAATATCATCATGAAACAGTAACATGTTCAGATCTGAGATCATGGTACTCGGGCCCTAGTGACAAGCATTAAGCATAACAAGTTGCAACAATATCATAAAAGTACCAATTACGGACACTAGGCACTATGCCCTAACAATCTTATGCTATTACATGACCAATCTCATCCAATCCCTACCATCCCCTTCAGCCTACAGCGGGGGAATTACTCACACATGGATGGGGGAAACATAGCTGGTCGATGGAGAGGCGTCGGTGGTGATGATGGCGATGATCTCCTCCAATTCCCCGTCCCGGCGGAGTGCCAGAACGGAGTTTCTGGTCCCGAGACGGAGTTTCGCGATGGTGGCGGCGTTCTGGATGGTTTCTGGCGACTTCGACTTCCCGTCTCGCGTTTTTAGATCGAAACCCTTAAATAGTCCAGAGGGGGGCGTCAGAGGCTGGCCGAGGCGGCCACACGGTAGGGCGGCGCGCCCCCTGATACGTCTCCAACGTATCGATAATTTCTTATGTTCCATGCCACATTGTTGATGTTATCTACATGTTTTATGCACACTTTATGTCATATTCGTGCATTTTCTGGAACTAACCTATTAACAAGATGCCGAAGTGCCAGTTCCTGTTTTCTGCTGTTTTTGGTTTCAGAAATCCTAGTAACGAAATATTCTCGGAATCGGACGAAATCAACGCCCAGGTTCCTATTTTTCCCGGAACCATCCAGAACACCCGAGAGCCGCCAGAGGGGAGCCCTGGGGGCCCCACACCACACCCTGGCGCGGCCAGAGGGGGGGCCGCGCCGCCCTATGGTGTGGGCCCCCCAGAAGCCCTCCTGCGCCGCCTCTTCGCCTATATAAAGCCTCCGTCGCGAAAACCCTGATACGTTCGACGAAAACCACAGAAACCTTCCAGAGCCGCCGCCATCGCGAGGCCAAGATCTGGGGGACAGGAGTCTCTGTTCCGGCACGCTGCCGGAACGGGGAAGTGCCCCCGGAAGGCTTCTCCATCGACACCGCTGCCATCTCCACCGCCATCTTCATCACCGCTGCTACTCCCATGAGGAGGGAGTAGTTCTCCATCGAGGCTCGGGGCTGTACCGGTAACTATGTGGTTAATCTCTCTCCATGTACTTCAATACAATGATCTCATGAGCTGCTTTACATGATTGAGATTCATATGAGTTTTGTATCACAATTCATCTATGTGCTACTCTAGTGATGTTATTAAAGTAGTTCTATTCCTCCTGCACGTGTGTAAAGGTGACTAGTGTGTGCACCGTGTGGTTCTTGTCGTAGGCTATGATCATGATCTCTTGTAGATTGTGGAGTTAATTATCATTATGATGGTATTGATGTGATCTATCTGGTTATGTTGATCTATCTTACACTATAAGGTTACTTAAATATGAACAAATTGTGGAGCTTGTTAACTCCGGCATTGAGGGTTCGTGTAATCCTACGCAATGCGTTCATCATCCAACAAGAGTGTAGAGTATGCATTTATCTATTCTGTTATGTGATCAATGTTGAGAGTGTCCACTAGTGAAAGTATAATCCCTAGGCCTTGTTCCTAAATACTGCTGAGTTACTACTGCTTGTTTCTTCGTTTCTTTGCGTTACTACTGCTGCAATACTACCACCACCAACTACACGCCAGCAAGCTATTTTCTGGCACCGTTGCTACTGCTCATACTTATTCATACCACCTGTATTTCACTATCTCTTCGCCGAACTAGTGCACCTATTAGGTGTGTTGGGGACACAAGAGACTTCTTGCTTTGTGGTTGCAGGGTTGCATGAGAGGGATATCTTTGACCTCTTCCTCCCTGAGTTCGATAAACCTTGGGTGATCCACTTAAGGGAAAACTTGCTGCTGTTCTACAAACCTCTGCTCTTGGAGGCCCAACACTGTCTACAGGAAAGGAGGGGGAACGTAGACATCAAGCACTTTTCTGGCGCCGTTGCCGGGGAGGAAAGGTAAAAGGCACTCATACTTCGGTTCCAGGTAAAGTACTTTTCTGGCGCCATTGTGTTTGTGCTTGAAGCTATTTCCTTTAGATCCTGCAATTGCAACTTTTTGTTTCTTGTTTACACTAGTTTGGCATAATGGAAAACATCTGTGAGCTTTTTATTCTATTTCCTGAGTCAAGGCATGAATGGTTTAATGCGGAAATTAAAAAACCTATGGAATCTTATTTGCATGCTAGTAGCAATGATATTAGTATGAACGCTTTGAACACCATTGTTGATAATGATATAGAAAGTTCTAAGCTTGGGGAAGCTGGTTTTGATGAGCATGATCTTTTTAGTCCCCCAAGCATTGAGGAGAAAATTTACTTTGATGATACTTTACCTCCTATTTATGATGATTATAATGATAGAAGTCTTTTGTTGCCACCTGTTATGGAGGATGAATTTGATTATGATTACAATATACCTCCTATATTTGATGATGAGAATAATAATGATAGCTACTTTGTTGAATTTGCTCCTACTACAATTAATAAGAATAACTATGCTTATGTTGGGAGTAGTACTAATTTTATGCATGAGACTCATGATAAGAATGCTTTATGTGATAGTTATATTGTTGAATTTGCTCATGATGCTACTGAAAGTTATTATGAGAGAGGAAAATATGGTTGTAGAAATTTTCATGTTACTAAAATACCTCTCTATGTGCTGAAATTTTTGAAGCTACACTTGTTTTATCTTCCTATGCTTGTTACTTTGCTCTTCATGAACTTGTTTATTTACAAGATTCCTTTGCATAGGAAGCATGTTAGACTTAAATGTGTTTTGAATTTGCCTCTTGATGCTCTCTTTTGCTTCAAATACTATTTCTTATGAGTGCATCATTAAAACTGCTGAGCCCATCTTAATGGCTATAAAGAAAGAACTTCTTGGGAGATAACCCATGTGTTATTTTGCTACAGTAATTTGTTTTATATTTGTGTCTTGGAAGTTGTTTACTACTGTAACAACCTCTCCTTATCTTAGTTTTGTGTTTTGTTGTGCCAAGTAAAGCCGTTGATAGAAAAGTAAGTACTAGATTTGGATTACTGCGCAGTTCCAGATTTCTTTGCTGTCACGAATCTGGGTCCACCTCCCTGTAGGTAGCTCAGAAAATTAAGCCAATTTACGTGCATGATCCTCAGATATGTACGCAACTTTCATTCAATTTGAGCATTTTCATTTGAGCAAGTCTGGTGCCATTTTAAAATTCGTCAATACGAACTGTTCTGTTTTGACAGATTCTGCCTTTTATTTCGCATTGCCTCTTTTGCTATGTTGGATGAATTTCTTTGATCCACTAATGTCCAGTAGCATTATGCAATGTCCAGAAGTGTTAAGAATGATTGTGTCACCTCTGAATATGTTAATTTTTATTGTGCACTAACCCTCTAATGAGTTGTTTCGAGTTTGGTGTGGAGGAAGTTTTCAAGGATCAAGAGAGGAGGATGATATACTATGATCAAGGAGAGTGAAAGCTCTAAGCTTGGGGATGCCCCGGTGGTTCACCCCTGCATATATCAAGAAGACTCAAGCGTCTAAGCTTGGGGATGCCCAAGGCATCCCCTTCTTCATCGACAAATTATCAGGTTCCTTCTCTTGAAACTATATTTTTATTCGGTCACATCTTATGTGCTTTACTTGGAGCGTCTGTATGCTTTTATTTTTGTTTTGTTTGAATAAAATGGATCCTAGCATTCTTTGTGTGGGAGAGAGACACGCTCCGCTGGTTCGTATGAACACATGTGTTCTTAGCTTTTAGTATTCATGGCGAAGTTTCTTCTTCGTTAAATTGTTATATGGTTGGAATTGGAAAATGATACATGTAGTAATTGCTATAATGTCTTGGATAATGTGATACTTGGCAATTGTTGTGCTCATGTTTAAGCTCTTGCATCATATACTTTGCACCCATTAATGAAGAAATACATAGAGCTTGCTAAAATTTGGTTTGCATAATTGGTCTCTCTAAGGTCTAGATAATTTCTAGTATTGAGTTTGAACAACAAGGAAGACGGTGTAGAGTCTTATAATGTTTACAATATGTCTTTTATGTGAGTTTTGCTGCACCGGTTCATCCTTGTGTTTGTTTCAAAAAATAACCTTGCTAGCCTAAACCTTGTATCGAGAGGGAATACTTCTCATGCATCCAAAATACTTTAGCCAACCACTATGCCATTTGTGTCCACCATACCTACCTACTACATGGTATTTTCTGCCATTCCAAAGTAAATTGCTTGAGTGCTACCTTTAAAATTCCATCATTCACCTTTGCAATATATAGCTCATGGGACAAATAGCTTAAAAACTATTGTGGTATTGAATATGTAATTATGCACTTTATCTCTTATTAAGTTGCTTGTTGTGCGATAACCATGTTCACTGGGGACGCCATCAACTATTCATTGTTGAATTTCATGTGAGTTGCTATGCATGTCCGTCTTGTCTGAAGTAAGAGAGATCTACCACCCTATGGTTAAGCATGCATATTGTTAGAGAAGAACATTGGGCCGCTAACTAAAGCCATGATCCATGGTGGAAGTTTCAGTTTTGGACATATATCCTCAATCTCATATGAGAAAATTATTAATTGTTGTTACATGCTTATGCATAAAAGAGGAGTCCATTATCTGTTGTCTATGTTGTCCCGGTATGGATGTCTAAGTTGAGAATAATCAATAGCGAGAAATCCAATGCGAGCTTTCTCCTTAGACCTTTGTACAAAGTGCATAGAGGTACCCCTTTGTGACACTTGGTTAAAACATGTGCATTGTGATGATCCGGTAGTCCAAGCTAATTAGGACAAGGTGCGGGCACTATTAGTATACTATGCATGAGGCTTGCAACTTGTAAGATATAATTTACATGATACATATGCTTTATTACTACCGTTGACAAAATTGTTTCATGTTTTCAAAATCAAAGCTCTAGCACAAATATAGCAATCGATGCTTTTCCTCTATGGAGGACCATTCTTTTATTTTCAATGTTGAGTCAGTTCACCTATTTCTCTCCACCTCAAGAAGCAAACACTTGTGTGAACTGTGCATTGATTCCTACATACTTGCTTATTGCACTTATTATGTTACTCTATGTTGACAATATCCATGAGATATACATGTTACAAGTTGAAAGCAACCGCTGAAACTTAATCTTCTTTTGTGTTGCTTCAATGCCTTTACTTTGAATTATTGCTTTATGAGTTAACTCTTATGCAAGACTTATTGATGCTTGTCTTTAAGTACTATTCATGAAAAGTCTTTGCTTTATGATTCACTTGTTTACTCATGTCATATACATTGTTTGGATTGCTGCATTCACTACATATGCTTTACAAATAGTATGATCAAGATTATGATGGCATGTCACTCCAGAAATTATCTTTGTTATCGTTTTACCTGCTCGGGACGAGCAGAACTAAGCTTGGGGATGCTGATACGTCTCCAACGTATCGATAATTTCTTATGTTCCATGCCACATTGTTGATGTTATCTACATGTTTTATGCACACTTTATGTCATATTCGTGCATTTTCTGGAACTAACCTATTAACAAGATGCCGAAGTGCCAGTTCCTATTTTCTGCTGTTTTTGGTTTCAGAAATCCTAGTAACGAAATATTCTCGGAATTGGACGAAATCAACGCCCAGGTTCCTATTTTTCCCGGAACCATCCAGAACACCCGAGAGCCGCCAGAGGGGAGCCCTGGGGGCCCCACACCACACCCTGGCGCGGCCAGAGGGGGGGCCGCGCCGCCCTATGGTGTGGGCCCCCCAGAAGCCCTCCTGCGCCGCCTCTTCGCCTATATAAAGCCTCCGTCGCGAAAACCCTGATACGTTCGACGAAAACCACAGAAACCTTCCAGAGCCGCCGCCATCGCGAGGCCAAGATCCGGGGACAGGAGTCTCTGTTCCGGCACGCTGCCAGAACGGGGAAGTGCCCCCGGAAGGCTTCTCCATCGACACCGCTGCCATCTCCACCGCCATCTTCATCACCGCTGCTACTCCCATGAGGAGGGAGTAGTTCTCCATCGAGGCTCGGGGCTGTACCGGTAGCTATGTGGTTAATCTCTCTCCATGTACTTCAATACAATGATCTCATGAGCTGCTTTACATGATTGAGATTCATATGAGTTTTGTATCACAATTCATCTATGTGCTACTCTAGTGATGTTATTAAAGTAGTTCTATTCCTCCTGCACGTGTGTAAAGGTGACTAGTGTGTGCACCGTGTGGTTCTTGTCGTAGGCTATGATCATGATCTCTTGTAGATTGTGGAGTTAATTATCATTATGATGGTATTGATGTGATCTATCTGGTTATGTTGATCTATCTTACACTATAAGGTTACTTAAATATGAACAAATTGTGGAGCTTGTTAACTCCGGCATTGAGGGTTCGTGTAATCCTACGCAATGCGTTCATCATCCAACAAGAGTGTAGAGTATGCATTTATCTATTCTGTTATGTGATCAATGTTGAGAGTGTCCACTAGTGAAAGTATAATCCCTAGGCCTTGTTCCTAAATACTGCTGAGTTACTACTGCTTGTTTATCGTTTTATCAAGCATTACATCGCTGCAATACTACCACCACCAACTACACGCCAGCAAGCTATTTTCTGGCACCGTTGCTACTGCTCATACTTATTCATACCACCTGTATTTCACTATCTCTTCGCCGAACTAGTGCACCTATTAGGTGTGTTGGGGACACAAGAGACTTCTTGCTTTGTGGTTGCAGGGTTGCATGAGAGGGATATCTTTGACCTCTTCCTCCCTGAGTTCGATAAACCTTGGGTGATCCACTTAAGGGAAAACTTGCTGCTGTTCTACAAACCTCTGCTCTTGGAGGCCCAACACTGTCTACAGGAAAGGAGGGGGAACGTAGACATCACCCCCCCTACAGGCCGCGCCGGCCTAATGTGTGGGGGCCATGGGCCTCCCCCAGGCCTGCCCTTCTGGCTCCGTGAATCTTCTGGAAAAATAAGCCCTTCGACATAAATTCCGGGGATTTTCCTGAAAGTTGAATTTCTGCACAAAAACGAGACACCAGGGCAATTCTGCTGAAAACAGCGTTAGTCTGTGTTAGTCGTATCCAAAATACACAAATTAGAGGCAAAACAATAGCAAAAGTGTTCGGGAAAGTAGATACGTTTTGGACGTATCAACTCCCCCAAGCTTAGCTTATTGCTTGTCCTCAAGCAATTCAGTTAACAACTGAGTGCGATAAAAGAACTTTCACGAACACATTTGTTCATATGATGTAAATATTCTCATGATATGGACAAGTACTCAGGCAATTCATAATAAGATACATGCAAATAAGATCATCTAATAGCTGTGTCAATCATGGAAAAGGTACCAACAAATTAATAATAAGCATCATGAATCATATCTATCAGTAGGATTGCAATGTTCATAAAAGGATATGATAAAGTGGTATCTCGCTTGCCTGTATTTGTACAGCAAAACATAAATGCTCGGGCACCTTTGAAGTTCATGGAAAGACTAGAAGTAGAGATTGTCAAAGATAAAAGCATCAAAGTTATACCACAGTTAATCACATTTTGGGACAAGCATATTATACTAAGAATGACAGTTGTGCTCTCAAGAAAGTGCTCAAAGAAAGGATGGTGACTCAACATAAAAGTAAAAGATTGACCCTTCGCAGAGGGAAGCAGTGATTAACATGCGCTAGAGCTTTTCATTTTTAAAACAGGAGTAAAATTATTTTGAGAGGTGTTTGTTGTTGTCAACGAATGGTAATGGGTACTCCAACTACCTCATCAACCAGACTTTCAAGAGCGGCTCCCATGAAGGACGTTATTTCTACCAGCAAGGTAAATCATCCCTCTTCTCTTTTGTTTACACACGTACTTTAGTTTTATTAATGAGTGACACCCCCCCAACCTTTGCTTACACAAGCCATGGCTAACAGAATCCTCGGGTGCCTTCCAACATTCTCATACCATGGAGGAGTGTCTATTTGCAAAATTAAGTTGCTTACTGATGAATCAGGGCAAAACATGTGAAGAGAATTATTAACGAAGGTTAATTAATTGGGGCTGGGAACCCCGTTGCCAGCTCTTTTTGCAAAATTATTGGATAAGCGGATGTGCCACTAGTCCATTATGAAAGTCTGTCAAAAGTAAATGACAAGGTTGAAAGATAAACACCACATACTTCCTCATGAGCTATAAAACATTGACACAAATTGAGAAGCATTTTCAAGGTTTAAAGGTAGCGCATGAGAATTTACTTGGAATGGTTTGAAATGCCATGCATAGGTATTTATGGTGGACACTTTGGAATAACTTGGTTTTCAGGGGTTTGGAAGCACGAGCAGCGTTCCCGCTCAGTACAAGTGAAGGCTAGCAATAGACTGGGGAGCGACAATCAAGAGAGGAGTAACCGTCATAATCATGCTTGCGGCAAAATAAATTAACGGAGGCATAAAAGTGATACAAGAACTCTGAGGCAAAGTAAATCATCAAGACTTAATTGACTTTTGTTCAGTCATTTTCATGCGTGAGCATGTGCCAAGTCAATTCAAGTGAATTATTCAGAGGAGGATACCACAATGTCATACCTATTTATGAATAAGACAATGCAAGCAAACATCTATGACATGCTACTCATATTAATAAACTGGAGCTAAACATGAGAGATCATGAACTACTAGACTTTCTTAAATGACATATACCTCACATGAACCAACTAAGCATGCTCACATGGATGAGTATATGTACAAAAATGAAAACAAATAGAGTTCATACCAGCCTCTCACCACAGTCAAATTGTCGTAGATCGTCATTATTGCCTTTCACTTGTGTAGCTTGAATAATAAGGAATGAAAACCACGCTCCAGCCACCGAAGACCATTGAACTCCATAATAAACTTTACAAAACCAAAGAAGAGCAGCAAATATTTTTGGTGTTTTCGAATTGGAAACAAGAACAAAAGGAAACAAGCAAACAAAGCAAAATCTTTTTGGATTTTCTTATAGCAAACTAACGATAGCAAATAAAGCAAAGTAAAAGCAAGAAACCAAAATAAACAAATGGTGAAGAGAAACAACAGAAATATTTTTGGTATTTTTGTGTTTTAGGAAAGAAACAAAGCAAAAACAAGAAAATGAAAACTAGAAGAGTCACATAAACACAAAGCAGCAGGAATTCATCAAACTTGACAGCAGTATAGTAATCGATTTTTAAGAAATTCTTCCGTTGCTCAGATCGAAAAGTGCTCAACTAATGAAAGTTAGATAACAACCTAGGGAACATGCACAAAAATTGGCTTCACAAAATAATGTTCTGGCTGTTTTCGAGAATTTTTTTGGTATCAGTCCAGAATCTGTTTTCAGGCAGCACTTCCCCAAATATCATCTCCCTCTTATTAGAAAACCACTTTAAGAAGCTGAACAAGTATGTACAAGTATCCAGCAACTAAAATATGCAAAGAATGAGTGATGCCGGTATACCTCCCCCCAAGCTTAGGCTTTTGGCCTAAGTGGAGTTCAATCCCATGGTGCCCATGAAGTAGCACCTCCGTAGTACGACGAAGATGGATCCGGTTCCGGGTATGTGCTAGAAGACGCACCAGGATACGTGACGGTGTAGTCGTGGGAGGGCTCGGCGTCTTCGGATTCATGCTGCTGGTGGAAGCCATGTATCTTCAGCTGCTCATCCACCTCCTCCTTAGAGCGCGACCACGGTTTCCTGTGAATACTGAACAAATCTGGCTGCGGCAAAGGGATTTCCCTCTCATCCCCGTCAGTAAACAACATTCTATAGACAATATTATCTAAACTAGGGTCATTTGTAACAAATTGGTGACTCTTCATAGCAGCAATATCAAGCCTTATAGGAGTTAACTTCACATCAGTAGGGTCAAGAGGAAGATCTAGATATTCTAAAATGCGTGATGCAACAATTCCTCCAAAAATAGGCCCCTTGTTAGACAAACGGCGAGCAACAAGAACACCAAGGTGATAAGGTGTCTCTCCAGTAAGTGCAGCAACTAAGAAAGCAAGATGATAACTAGAAATATTGCTAGTGTTCTCCCTACCAAAAATGCTAGTAGCAAGATAGTAAGCGGAATATCTAATGGCAGGGAGTTGAATGTTTCTTATCTTGTCGCGCTGAATGGTGCGGCTATCATCATTGGTGATATCTCGATAGAGCTCCAGCAAAGCCTTAGGATTACTCCCAATCTTCTTCGCGGTACCTACAGGGGCAATATCCAATGCAGTACAAAAATCCTTCAACTTCATAGTAATAGGATTACCATAAATCCTGAATGCAACTGATGGTTGATAGTGCTTGTTGTTGACTGAAAGCCCTCAACAAAGATTTTAGTCAGCATGTAGTATTGATCCCTCTCATCTTCCATATAGGTGGTTAAACCCACATTACCGACGAGGACCAAGAAATCATCCAGCAACCCTGCATTACTCAAAAAGTTATAACATGGGAAAGATGAAGCGTTAGGGACTCCATTGTCCTCTTCGGCTTCGAAACTCGGTGCGAGGACATCCTCATTATAGGATCGCCTGAATCGAGTGGCGGTCCTAGAGGGCCTCCCCATGCTTGTCGTCTCTCTTTCAAACACTTCTCCAAAGTTATAATTATCCATCTTCCTTTTCTGAAATTTTTCAACAAACATTATAAAATTTGATTTGGTGACATATAATTGAGGGAAACTACTATAGGAACTTGCTAGAGTACTAAACATGCATCAAAACTAATTCTTACAACTTAGAACAAGCATGCAAGCTCACTAAACATGTTACCTACAGCAGCAAAATATTCAAGATATACTCAACCAAACAAAATTCTACTTGGATAATCGGAGGAGTCACATACCGGAGAGCAAATGTGCCAAATTTCAGACAGAAATCTGGGCTGAGCAAAGAGATCGAGAAATCTTGAGCTCTTGAGCAGAAATGCGAGTGAGAGAAAGCTGGTGCGAGTTTTTTCGGGAGAGAGAATGAGATGGGAGGAAGATATGAAGTAGTGGGGCAAGGAGGGGCCCACACAACAGGGTGGCGCGCCCCCCTTCCAGGCCGCGCCGGCTGGTGGGGTGCCACCCTGGGGTGCCCACTGGTCATCCCCAGGTGCTCCCAGGTGCCTCTTCGAAAAATAAGACCAACGGTATAATTTTTGTAAATTTTTGAAAACTTTGAAAAATGCATATTTCTGGGTATTAAGTTTATTATTATTGGGCAGAAAAAGATTTTGAAATCTCTATACAACTAAAGAACTTTGCAAAACAAAAAGTGCTACAGCAAGTAAAGCAAGTGGAGGGAGAAAGAAACGTTGTTTAGTTCCTCTATGCATATAAAATGTATTTGTTAACAAGGTTGATCAAGTCTTGCCACCAAATAAATTTTACATAGCATAAGATGAAATAAACCTCAAATCAATCATGTTACCTTATATTGAATTGATATGGATCCAATCATAATATTTTGATATCCCTCTTTAGGCTCATATATAGGGCAATCAATACTCCCACTTTGATAGTTCTCACATTAGAAATTGTATTAACTCCACATACTTTATCAATCCTCTTGGGGAAATAAATGGTATGTTCTTTGTCATCAACATTGAAAGTAACTTTTCCTTTATTGCAATCAATAACAGCCCCTGCGGTGTTAAGAAAAGGTCTCCCAAGAATAATAGACATATTATCATCTTCAGGCATTTCCAACACAACAAAATCAGTTAATATCAAGCAGTTATTAGTAACTTGAACAGGAACATCCTCACATATACCAACAGGAATAGCAGTGGATTTATCAACCATTTGCAAAGATATATCAGTCGGTATCAACTTATCTAAATAAAGTCTCTTATAAAGAGAAAAAGGCATAACACTAACACCTGCTCCCAAATCACATAGAGCAGTTCTAACATAATTATTCTTAATAGAACAAGGAATAGTCGGTATACAGGTCGCTTGACTTCTTTGGAACTTTGCCATTGAAAGAGTAATTAGCAAGCATAGTGGAAATCTCCTCATTAGGAATTTTCCTTTTGTTAGAGACAATATCTTTCATATACTTTGAATAAGGAGGCAATTTAATAGCATCAGTCAAAGGTATTTGCAAGAATGAAGGTTTCATCCAATCGCAAAATTTATTATAGTGTTCTTCTTCCTTTGATTTTAGTTTCTTAGCAGGAAATGGCATTTGCTTTTGAACCCAAGGTTCCCTTTCATCACCATGTTTCATAGCAATAAAATCTTCTTTAGTATACTTTTTATTTTTAGCAAGCTTTTCAGGTTCATCTTCAACTTCTTCTTTATCAGAAGCATCATTCTTATCATTATCTTTATCATGTTCATTACCACTTTCAGTTTCAGCATCAGAAATAGAAATACTATTAGGATCATTAACAGGTTCAGAGGATTCTACAACATTTTTATGTTTCTTTTTTCCTTTTCTTAGAAGGAGCACTAGGTTCAATTCGTTGAGAATCTTGTTCAACTCTTTTGGGATGTCCCTCAGGATATAGAGGATCCTGAGTAGAAACACCGCCTCTAGTTGTTACTTCATAAGCATTTTTTTCTTTTGAACTATTTTTTAATAAGTCACTTTGCACTTTAGTGAGTTGATCAATTTGAGTTTGAATCATATGAAAATGTTTAACAAGCATCTTAACATCATTGGAGGTTCTCTCCACAATACCATGCAATTCACTAATAGCTCGAGAATTTTCCATTAAATGATTCTCTACTCTCATATTAAAATTTTCTTGCTTAACAATATAATTATCAAACTCATCTAAGCATTGAGCAGGAGGTTTTGAATACGGAATATCTTCCCTAGTAAAGCGTTGAAGAGAGTTTACCTCAATCATGGATGAATGGGGAATTATCTTGCATAAATCTTCTATGGGAGGTAAGTTCTTCACATCTTCAGATTTAATACCTTTCTCCTTAAGAGATTTCTTGGCTTCCCTCATATCTTCATCATTTAATTTAATCAAACCCCTCTTCTTCAATATTGGCGTCGGGGCTTGTTCAGGTGTAGTCCAATCATCATGATTCCGGCCTATTTTAGCCAATAATTCTTCAGCTTCGTCTGGAGTTCTTTTCCTGAAAATACAACCAGCACAACTATCCAAATATGCCCTCGACTCAATGGTTAGTCCACTATAAAATATATCAAGTAAATCATGCTTTTCTAGATCATGTCCAGGTCGAGCTCTGATAAGAGAGCAAAATCGCGCCCAAGCTTCAGGCAATTTCTCTCCATCTTCCTGGTCAAAACTATAAATTTTCTGCAAAGCAATATGTTGAGCACTAGCAGGAAAGTATTTCCGAAAGAAAACATCAAGCAAACCACTTGGACTATCAATGGAATCAGGAGGCAAACTATTATACCAAGTTTTAGCGTCATCCTTTAATGAGAAAGGAAAAATTTTAGCAACAAAATAAGTACGCATCTTGACATCATCAGAAAACAAACTACTCAAAGTAGAAAGTTCATTCATATGTTCTACATCACTTTCTTTTTCAGTACCACAAAAGGGTGTTTTCTCAACAATAGCTATATGAGATAGATCAAGAGAAAAATCATAATCCTTATCCTTAATGTTTATAGGAGATGTGGCAAATTTAGGATCCGGAAACAGTTTATATCTAACAGTATGTTGTGCAAGAAGCTTTTTATTATTACTTGTACCAGTAGTAGCATTGCATTTAACAATAAAATCATCATCAAGTTCCACATAATCTTCATCAGGATCATCACTAGAGTATTCAGACTCAGGTGAATTAACAGGTGTAATAATATTTTCATTAGGAGTTTCAGTATTTTCAATTTGTCTAGACCTAGCAATTGTAGCATCTAGAAAAGATCCTAACGAACCACTATCATCAAGCACAGCAGAAGCATTATCAAAATTATAAGAATTTTCAGATTCAGCAGAAGTACCAGCATTTGAAGCTTGTAGTGGTGAAACAAGTTGACTTATCACAGATGGTGAATCAAGAGCAGCAGAGGTACTCAGAGTTGTACCTTTTCTTGTAGTGGATGGTAATATGGCGACTTTAGGATCGCGAGGTTTACCCATGATGGAGAATTTGCAGCGAACAATATCAATCCAAGTGAACTTCCAAATAGAGCTATGCTCCCCGGCAACGGCGCCAGAAAATAGTCTTGATGACCCACAAGTATAGGGGATCGCAACAGTCTTCGCGGGAAGTAAAACCCAATTTATTGATTCGACACAAGGGGAGACAAAGAATACTTGAAATCCTTAACAGCGGAGTTGTCAATTCAGCTGCACCTGGAAACAGACTTGCTCGCAAGAGTTTATCAGTAGTAACAGTTTTATAGCAGTAGCAGTGGTGAAATATCAGCAGCAGTGTAACAAAGAGAGCAGTAGTGATTATAGTAAACAACAGGATTAAAATACTGTAGGCACAGGGATGGATGAACGAGCGTTGCATTGATGAGAGAAACTCATTGATACGTCTCAAATGTATCTATAATTTCTTATGTTCCATGCTACTTTTATTATGATACTCACATGTTTTATACACATTATATGTCATTATTATGCATTTTCCGGCACTAACCTATTAACGAGATGCCGAAGAGCCGATTCTTGTTTTTCTGCTGTTTTTGGTTTCAGAAATCCTAGTAAGGAAATATTCTCGGGATTGGACGAAATCAACGCCCAGGGTCCTATTTTTCCACGAAGCTTCCAGAAGACCGAGGGGGAAACGAAGTGGGGCCACGAGGTGGCCAGACACCAGGGCGGCGCGGCCCAGGCCCTGGCCGCGCCGGCCTGTGGTGTGGTCCCCCGTGGCGCCTCCTGACCTACCCTTCCGCCTACTTAAGCCTTCATCGATAATAGCCCCAGTACGGAGAGCCACGATACGGAAAACCTTCCAGAGACGCCGCCGCCGCCAATCCCATCTCGGGGGATTCAGGAGATCGCCTCCGGCACCCTGCCGGAGAGGGGAATCATCTCCCGGAGGACTCTACACCGCCATGGACGCCTCCGGATTGATGTGTGAGTAGTTCACCCCTGGACTATGGGTCCATAGCAGTAGCTAGATGGTTGTCTTCTCCTCATTGTGCTATCATTGTTAGATCTTGTGAGCTGCCTAACATGATCAAGATCATCTATCTGTAATGCTACATGTGCGTTTGTTGGGATCCGATGAATAATGAATACTATGCTATGTTGATTATCAGTCTATCTATGTGTTGTTTATGATCTTGCATGCTCTCCGTTGCTAGTAGAGGCTCTGGCCAAGTCATTGCTTGTAACTCCAAGAGGGAGTAATTATGCTCGATAGTGGGTTCATGTCTCCATTAAATCTGGGGGAGTGACAGCAACCTCTAAGGTTGTGGATGTGCTGTTGCCACTAGGGATAAAACAACAATTCTATATCTAAGGATGTATTTGTTGATTACATTACGCACCATACTTAATGCAATTGTCTGTTGTTTGCAACTTAATACTGGAGGGGGTTCGGATGATAACCTGAAGGTGGACTTTTTAGGCATAGATGCATGCTGGATAGCGGTCTATGTACTTTGTCGTAATGCCCAATTAAATCTCACACTACTCATCATAACATGTATGTGCATTGTTATGCTCTCTTTATTTGTCAATTGCCCAACTGTAATTTGTTCACCCAATATGCTATTTCTTATGGGAGAGACACCTCTAGTGAACTGTGGACCCCGGTCCATTCTTTTACATCGAATACAATCTACTGCGATACTTGTTTTACCTTTTTCTGCAAACATCATCTTCCACACTATACATCTAATCCTTTGTTACAGCAAGCCAGTGAGATTGACAACCTCACTGTTACGTTGGGGCAAAGTAATTTGGTTGTGTTGTGCAGGTTCCACGTTGGCGCCGGAATCCCTGGTGTTGCGCCGCACTACACTCCGCCGCCATCAACCTTCAACGTGCTTCTTGGCTCCTACTGGTTCGATAACCTTGGTTTCTTACTGAGGAAAAACTTGCTTCTATACGCATCACACCTTCCTCTTGGGGTTCCCAACGGACGTGTGTATACACGCTATCAAGCTCTTTTTTTGGCGCCGTTGCCGGGGAGATCAAGACACGCTGCAAGGGGAGTCTCCCCTTCCAATCTCTTTATTTTGTTTTTGTCTTGCTTTACTTTTATTTACTACTTTGTTTGCTGCACTAAAACAAAACACAAAAAAATTAGTTGCTAGTTTTACTTTATTTACTATCTTGTTTGCATTCTCTATTAAAAACACAAAAAAATTAGTTACTTGCATTTACTTTATCTAGTTTACCTTATTTACTATTGCTAAAATGAATACTCCTGAAAATACTAAGTTGTGTGACTTCACAAACACAAATAATAATGATTTCTTATGCACACCTATTGCTCCACCTGCTACTACAGCAGAATTCTTTGAAATTAAACCTGCTTTACTAAATCTTGTTATGAGAGAGCAATTTTCTGGTGTTAGTTCTGATGATGCTGCTGCCCATCTTAATAATTTTGTTGAACTATGTGAAATGCAAAAGTATAAGGATGTAGATGGTGACATTATAAAGTTAAAATTGTTTCCTTTCTCATTAAGAGGAAGAGCTAAAGATTGGTTGCTATCTCTGCCTAAGAATAGTATTGATTCATGGACTAAATGTAAGGATGCTTTCATTGGTAGATATTATCCTCCTGCTAAAATTATATCTTTTAGAAGTAGCATAATGAATTTTAAGCAATTATATACTGAGCATGTTGCACAAGCATGGGAAAGAATGAAGTCTTTGGTTAAAAATTGCCCAACCCATGGACTGACTACTTGGATGATCATCCAAACCTTTTATGCAGGATTGAATTTTTCTTCACGGAACCTATTGGATTCAGCTGCTGGAGGTACCTTTATGTCCATCACTTTGGGGGCAGCAACAAAGCTTCTTGATGATATGATGATAAATTACTCTGAATGGCACACGGAAAGAGCTCCGCAAGGTAAGAAGGTAAATTCTGTCGAAGAAACCTCTTCTTTGGGTGATAAGATTCATGCCATAATGTCTATGCTTGTGAATGGTAGATCTAATGTTGATCCTAATAATGTTCCGTTAGCTTCATTGGTTGCCCAAGAAGAACATGTTGATGTGAACTTCATTAAAAATAATAATTTCAACAACAATGCTTATCGGAACAATTCTAGCAACAACTATAGGCCATATCCTTTTAATAATGGTAACGGTTATGGTAATTCTTATGGGAATTATTACAACAATAATAGGAATACACCCCCTGGACTTGAAGCCATGCTTAAAGAATTTATTAGTACACAAACTGCTTTTAACAAATCTGTTGAAGAAAAGCTTGGGAAAATTGATATACTTGCTTCTAAAGTTGATAGTCTTGCTGCTGATGTTGATCTTTTGAAATTGAAAGTTATACCTAATAAGGATAATGAAAATAAAATTGTTACTACAGCAAATGCCATCCAAGTTAGAATTAATGAGAATATAAGATTAATGGCTGAATTGCATGCTAGGTGGGAAAGACAAGAAAATAAAAAACTAGCTAAAGAGAATAATGTAGCTAAAGTTTGGACTATTACCACCACTAGTAATGCTAATGTTCCACATGTTGCTGCACCTCCTACTATCAATGGTAAAATAATTGGTGTTAGCAATGTTTCTACTCCTAATGCAAAGCGAGCAAAACTGCCTGAAACTGCTAAAACTGCTGAAACTGCCTGTGATAAAACTGCTGAATTTTTTTCCAACATTGGGAACAATGATCCCATTGCTTTAGATCATAATGGTTTAGATTTTGATGATTGCCACATCTCTGAAGTGATAAAGTTCTTACAAAAACTTGCTAAGAGTCCTAATGCTAGTGCTATAAATTTGGCCTTTACAAAACATATTACAAATGCTTTCATAAAAGCTAGAGAAGAGAAAATAAAACTTGAAACTTCTATTCCTAGGAAGTTAGAAGATGGTTGGGAGCCCATCATTAAGATGAGGGTCAATGACTTTAATTGTAATGCTTTATGTGATCTTGGTGCAAGTATTTCTGTTATGCCTAAGAGAATTTATGATATGCTTGACTTGCCACCATTGAAAAATTGTTATTTGGATGTTAATCTTGCTGATAATGCTATAAAGAAACCTTTGGGGAGGATTGATAATGTTCGTATTATGGTTAACAATAACCTTGTCCCCGTTGATTTTGTTGTCTTGGATATTGAATGCAATGCATCTTGTCCCATCATATTGGGAAGACCTTTTCTTCGAACTGTTGGTGCTACCATTGATATGAAGGAAGGTAATATTAAATATCAATTTCCTCTCAAGAAAGGTATGGAACACTTCCCTAGAAAGAGAATGAAGTTACCTTTTGATTCTATCATTAGAACAAATTATGATGTTGATGCTTCATCTCTTGATAACACTTGATACACACTTTCTGCGCCTAGCTGAAAGGCGTTAAAGAAAAGCGCTTATGGGAGACAACCCATTATTTTACTACAGTACTTTTGTTTTATATTTGAGTCTTGGAAGTTGTTACTACTGTAGCAACCTCTCCTTATCTTAGTTTTATTGCATTGTTGTGCCAAGTAAAGTATTTAATGATAAAGTTGATACTAGATTTGGATTACTGCGCAGTAACAGATTTCTTGCTGTCACGAATTTGAACAGTAGTCTCTGTAGTTAACTCAGAAAATTATGCCAATTTACGAGCGTGATCCTCCGATATGTACGCAACTTTCATTAGTTTTGAGTTTTCTCAATTGAGCAAGTCTGGTGCCCCAGAAAAATACGTCTTTACGGACTGTTCTGTTTTGACAGATTCTGCCTTTTATTTCGCATTGCCTGTTTTGCTATGTTTGATGGATTTCTTTGTTCCATTAACTTTCAGTAGCTTTGTGCAATGTCCAGAAGTGTTAAGAATGATTGTGTCACCTCTGAACATGTGAATTTTTGGTTATGCACTAACCCTCTAATGAGTTTGTTTCGAGTTTGGTGTGGAGGAAGTTTTCAAGGATCAAGAGAGGAGGATGATACAATATGATCAAGAAGAGTGAAAGCTCTAAGCTTGGGGATGCCCCGGTGGTTCATCCCTGCATATTTCAAGAAGATTCAAGCGTCTAAGCTTGGGGATTCCCAAGGCATCCCCTTCTTCATCGACAACATTATCAGGTTCCTCTAGTGAAACTATATTTTTATTCCATCACATCTTATATGCTTTACTTGGAGCGTCTTTATGTTTATGTTTTTGTTTTGTTTGAATAAAGTTGGATCCTAGCATTCATTGTGTGGGAGAGAGACACGCTCCGCTGTTGCATATGGACAAATATGTCCTTAGGCTTTACTCATAATATTCATGGCGAAGGTTGAACTGCTTCGTTAAATTGTTATATGGTTGGAAACGGGAAATGCTACATGTGGTAATTGGTATAACATCTTGAATAATGTGATACTTGGCAATTGTTGTGCTCATGTTTAAGCTCTTGCATCATATACTTTGCACCTATTAATGAAGAAATACACAGAGCTTGCTAAAATTTGGTTTGCATAATTGTTCTCTCTAAGGTCTAGATATTTTCTAGTAAAGGTCGAACAACAAGGAAGACGGTATAGAGTCTTATAATGCTTACAATATGTCTTTTATGTGAGTTTTGCTGTACCGGTTCATACTTGTGTTTGCTTTAAACATCCTTGCTAGCCTAAACCTTGTATCGAGAGGGAATACTTCTCATGCATCCAAAATCCTTGAGCCAAACACTATGCCACTTGTGTCCACCATACCTACCTACTACATGGTATTTCTCCGCCATTCCAAAGTAAATTGCTTGAGTGCTACCTTTAAAATTTCCATTCTTTATCTTTGCAATATATAGCTCATGGGACAAATAGCCTAAAAACTATTGTGGTATTGAATATGTACTTATGCATCTTATCTCTTAGAAGTTGCTTGTTGTGCGATAACCATGCTCCTGGGGATGCCATCAACTATTTCTTTGTTGAATATCATGTGAGTTACTATGCATGTTCGTCTTGTCTAAAGTAAGGGCGATTTACCATGAGTTGAATGGTTTGAGTATGCATATTGTTAGAGAAGAACATTGGGCCGCTAACTAAAGCCATGATTCATGGTGGAAGTTTCAGTTTTGGACAAATATCCTCAACCTCATATGAGAATTTTATTTGTTGCTAAATGCTTATGCATTAAAGAGGAGTCCATTATATGTTGTCTATGTTGTCCCGGTATGGATGTCTAAGTTGAGAATAATCAAAAGCGAGAAATCCAATGCGAACTTTCTCCTTAGACCTTTGTACAGGCGGCATAGAGGTACCCCATTGTGACACTTGGTTAAAACATATGTATTGCGATGACAATCCAGGTAATCCGAGCTAATTAGGACAAGGTGCGGGCACTATTGGTATACTATGCATGAGGCTTGCAACTTGTAGGATATAATTTACATGATACATATGCTTTATTACTACCGTTGACAAAATTGTTTCTTGTTTTCAAAATAAAAGCTCTAGCACAAATATAGCAATCCATGCTTCCCTCTGTGAAGGGCCTTTCTTCTACTTTTATTGTTGAGTCAGTTTACCCATTTCCTTCTATCTCAAGAAGCAAACACTTGTGTTAACTATGCATTGATTCCTACATACTTGCATATTGCACTTATTATATTACTTTATGTTGACAACTATCCATGAGATATACATGTTACAAGTTGAAAGCAACCGCTGAAACTTAATCTTCCTTTGTGTTGCTTCAATGCTTTTACTATGAATCTATTGCTTTATGAGTTAACTCTTATGCAAGACTTATTGATGCTTGTCTTGAAAGTACTATTCATGAAAAGTCTTTGCTATATGATTCAGTTGTTTACTCATTACATTAACCATTGCTTCGAATCGCTACATTCATTACATGTGCTTACAATAGTATTGATCAAGATTATGATAGCATGTCACTTAAGAAATTATCTTTGTTATTGTTTACCTACTCGGGATGAGTAGGAACTAAGCTTGGGGATGCTTGATACGTCTCAAACGTATCTATAATTTCTTATGTTCCATGCTACTTTTATGATGATACTCACATGTTTTATACACATTATATGTCATTACTATGCATTTTCTGGCACTAACCTATTAACGAGATGCCGAAGAGCCAGTTGCTGTTTTCTGCTGTTTTTGGTTTCACAAATCCTAGTAAGGAAATATTCTCGGAATTGGACGAAATCAACGCCCAGGGTCCTATTTTTCCACGAAACTTCCAGAAGACCGAGGGAGAAACGAAGTGGGGCCACGAGGTGGCCAGACACCAGGGTGGCGCGGCCCAGGCCCTGGCCGCGCCGGCCTGTGGTGTGGGCCCCCCGTGGCGCCTCCTGACCTACCCTTCCGCCTACTTAAGCCTTCGTCGATAATAGCCCCAGTACGGAGAGCCACGATACGGAAAACCTTTCAGAGACGCCGCCGCCGCCAATCCCATCTCGGGGGATTCAGGAGATCGCCTCCGGTACCCTGCCGGAGAGGGGAATCATCTCCCGGAGGACTCTACACCGCCATGGACGCCTCCGGATTGATGTGTGAGTAGTTCACCCCTGGACTATGGGTCCATAGCAGTAGCTAGATGGTTGTCTTCTCCTCATTGTGCTATCATTGTTAGATCTTGTGAGCTGCCTAACATGATCAAGATCATCTATCTGTAATGCTACATGTGCGTTTGTTGGGATCCGATGAATAATGAATACTATGCTATGTTGATTATCAATCTATCTATGTGTTGTTTATGATCTTGCATGCTCTCCGTTGCTAGTAGAGGCTCTGGCCAAGTCATTGCTTGTAACTCCAAGAGGGAGTAATTATGCTCGATAGTGGGTTCATGTCTCCATTAAATCTGGGGGAGTGACAGCAACCTCTAAGGTTGTGGATGTGCTGTTGCCACTAGGGATAAAACATCAATTCTATATCCAAGGATGTATTTGTTGATTACATTACGCACCATACTTAATGCAATTGTCTGTTGTTTGCAACTTAATACTGGAGGGTGTTCGGATGATAACCTGAAGGTGGACTTTTTAGGCATAGATGCATGCTGGATAGCGGTCTATGTACTTTGTCGTAATGCCCAATTAAATCTCACACTACTCATCATAACATGTATGTGCATTGTTATGCTCTCTTTATTTGTCAATTGCCCAACTGTAATTTGTTCACCCAATATGCTATTTCTTATGGGAGAGACACCTCTAGTGAACTGTGGACCCCGGTCCATTCTTTTACATCGAATACAATCTACTGCAATACTCGTTTCTTGTTTTACGCAAACATCATCTTCCACACTATACATCTAATCCTTTGTTACAGCAAGCCAGTGAGATTGACAACCTCACTGTTACGTTGGGGCAAAGTAATTTGGTTGTGTTGTGCAGGTTCCACGTTGGCGTCGGAATCCCTGGTGTTGCGCCGCACTACACTCCGCCGCCATCACCTTCAACGTGCTTCTTGGCTCCTACTGGTTCGATAACCTTGGTTTCTTACTGAGGGAAAACTTGCTTCTATACGCATCACACCTTCCTCTTGGGGTTCCCAACGGACGTGTGTATACACGCTATCACTCATGTAACAATCAAAGTAGGGCATTTGCAGATAGTAATAAAACAGTATCCAAGTACTAAACAATCCATAGGCATGTGTTCCATATTTAGTCGTACGTGCTCGCGATAAGAAACTTGCACAACATCTTTTGTCCTACCAGCCGGTGGCAGCCGGGCCTCTAGGGAATCCACTGGAAATTAAGGTACTCCTTTTAATAGAGCACCGGAGCAAAGCATTAACACTCCGTGAACACATGTGATCCTCACATCACCGCCTTCCCCTCCGGTTGTCCCAATTTCTGTCACTTTGGGGCCTCAGGTTCCGGACAGCGACATGTGTATACAACTTGCAGGTAAGATCATAAAACAATGAATATCATCATGAAAAAATAACATGTTCAGATCTGAGATCATGGCACTCGGGCCCTAGTGACAAGCATTAAGCATAACAAGTTGCAACAATATCATAAAAGTACCAATTACGGACACTAGGCACTATGCCCTAACAATCTTATGCTATTACATGACCAATCTCATCCAATCCCTACCACCCCCTTCAGCCAACAGCGGGGGAATTACTCACACATGGATGGGAGAAACATGGCTGGTCGATGGAGAGGCTTCGGTGGTGATGATGGCGATGATCTCCTCCAATTCCCCGTCCCAGCGGAGTGCCAGAACGGAGTTTCTGGTCCCGAGACGGAGTTTCGCGATGGTGGCAGCGTTCTGGATGGTTTCTGGCGACTTCGACTTCCCGTCTTGCGTTTTTAGATCGAAACCCTTAAATAGTCCAGAGGGGGGCGTCAGAGGCTGGCCGAGGCGGCCACACAGTAGTGCGGCGCGCCCCCCCTACAGGCCGCGCCGGCCTAGTGTGTGGGGGCCCTAGGCCTCCCCCAGGCCTGCCCTTCTGGCTGCGTGAATCTTCTGGAAAAATAAGCCCTTCGACATAAATTCCGGGGATTTTCCTGAAAGTTGAATTTCTGCACAAAAACGAGACACCAGGGCAATTCTGCTGAAAACAACGTTAGTCCGTGTTAGTCGTATCCAAAATACACAAATTAGAGGCAAAACAATAGCAAAAGTGTTCGGGAAAGTAGATACGTTTTGGACGTATCAACGATGTTTTTCTATCTTGTCGACTTTTGTGCAGCCCTTAACAAAAGAGTTGGTCAACCTGGCACCCAATTTATCGGGTTCTGCGACGAGGCCGCCACTTTAAGAGGTAAAGCTGAGCTGCTCTTAATATGTTTCATATTCCCATCTTGATTATGCGTCTTCTAACGTTTTCCTTTTAGATGAACTCAGCCGTGACGAAGAACGTGCCGACGCGCTGGAGGCCAAGCTAAAAACCAGCGAGACAGCTCGCAAAAACCGCTGAGGACGCTTTGAGCTAAGCTAGAAAGATCCCGCTGCTATCGAAGGTCTTCGCCAGAGGCTCAAAACCGCTGAGGACGCTTTGAGCGACAAGGAGGCCCAGCAAGTCGAGCGCGAAAATGCTATAGTGGAGCACTTCGAAACGCAGAACCGAAGATTTTTTAGTAAGCCGTGCTTTCATTTGCCTTCTGCTTTGCTTGTGTTTGTTTGTCTTTAGTATTGACGAACTCGTGCTTTTCTCCAGCAGGGAAGATGGGCGAGCAGTATACTTTGAACCAAGAATCCGATGATCGTCTTATTGACGCTCTTGATATTCTTGAACTGAACTACGACTTGGCGCGCACATGTACTTCTTCCGCACGGGCCGCTCTAAAGCGCGTCTTCCCCCACTTCTTCCCGAAGGATACCTAGCCGGAGATCTTCTCCCAGCTCACCCAACATTCCCTGGCGAAGGAAGATCCTGCTTTGGCCTATCGTCAGGCTAGCCTGAAGATTGGAGTCGAAGGGACCATCGCCCTTGTCGCAGCCAGCGGCCAGAAAGTTGACTGGGTGAAATTTGGTACTCCCAAGGGCATAAACTCGGAGAAGTGGAAGGTTCTGGTGAAGGATGCCAAGCCTCACTCGAAGAAAATCATCGCCTTCCTTGACCCGACGTCCTCCGCTTCTGCTAGCACTGCTCGGACGGAGGATGATTGATGTCGATCTTTTTTGTCTTCCAGTTAATTTTTTATAACTATACTAGAGCTGGACCTTCTAACGGTTCAGCCGCCACTTCTCATTCTGCGAGAGCTCTTGGCGGCGTTTCCTTGGATGATTCCTAGTGTGCTGATTCGATCCACCAAGAGATGGCCGATTTGCGACAACAGTTGCAACCGATGAAGAAACAGGTTGTGACAGTTATGGACCACTCTCGCAAATCTTCGGATCGCGAGCAAGCTACTCTTCGTCAAGCACAAGATGCTCTTGAATTGAAGGAATCTGCGGCTGCCAATGCCTCGCGAGCTGCTCAACGCGAGAGCTATATGCTTGACTTAATGACTGATGCAAGTCAAGACGGGGTTGGTATGTTACTTTTGTTTGTCACTTTTCCTTGATATTCTTTGTATCCTTTCTCACGCTGTTTTGTTTATAGGTTCGTTTCTGGATGCTTCCACCAAAGAACAGAGAGTAAACTCGCGATTCAAAGTCCTTCTTCGACTTGCGAGGACGAATGATATTGATTTCTGGGCAAATGAAGGTCGCACTTGCCGTATCGTTCAATTCCAGGATCGAGCCTCCAAGTTCGGGAATTCCGTGACTTCTTTGGTAGCACTTTGGCCATGGTGTACAATGCTATGTTTCCTCGGAACCCTCAGCCTGGAAATCTTACCAAGCTTATGGGTAAATTTAAGGACGTGCACAGTATCCACGACTTTGTGAAGGCTCAGATGGTGGCCGGTGCCAAGGTGGCCTTGATTTGGTTGAAAATCTGCCACTCGAAGTTGGACTTTGGCAATGTTGTCGATACTTTTTACCACAAGATGTCGAGGAGGAGGGTGAATGTTGACAAACATAATGCGACTGTGTCTCCCATTGCCGAAAAAATGATCGATGAGCTTCTTAGGGTGGACGCCACTTTCTTCAAGGAGTTTCGGTATGATGATTCGACACAGATTGTCCGTGCTGCAAGGGAGAACATATGCATAGACAGATTGATATGAGTGTTCTTTTTTCTTTTTCCTTCGAGTGCGTTTAGGTTTAGACCGGAGCGCAGGGTTGCATATATTTGTAAGTCGTATATATTGTAACTATTATTGCGAGACTCATGTAAAGTCAAAGCAAACTCTTGTGTTATCTTTTTCCCTTTGAGCCCCCGAGTATCTCGGCTGGCGCGACTATATTTGTTGTTCGCGAGGTTTTCCATGGAACCAAGGCGTGTAAATTGATAGACATTTTGAAGTCGAATATATTTTAAATTTGTCGGGTTCGAGCCCCCGAGCATATCTTGAAAAGAGTATATGCCATCACTATTTTTATTTCAACCATGCTATATTGCAGCATCACAAGCCCGCCTCATTAAAAACCTTCCATCCCCACTCGATGCACTGAAAGGAAAAGAGTGCGTCTGAAAACTTGCGAGCTCTTCAGATACAATGTATGCTTACATAGTTAATACTATATTGATTTTACGCGTAAAAACGTTGTAGCTGCGCCACGTTCCACGGGTTTGGTTCATCCTTGCCCGATTTCTTGTCCTCCATCCGATAAGCTCCTCCTGGAATAACTTCAGTGATGATATACGGTCCCAACCATGGAGATTCTAATTTCTCGTGTCCATCTTGTGTGAGTCGAAGGACTAGATCGCCAACTTGAAAGGACCTAGGCCACGAACGTTGGCTGTGATAATTTTTGAGAGTCTGCTGATATGCGCTTACTCTTGACAGTACCTCATCTCTCGCTTCATCGAGTGCGTCAACATCATCCTCCCGCGTCTTCTGCGAAGTTTCCTCTTCATATTCCGTGACTCTGGGGGAGTTGTGTTCTATTTCTATCGGCATCACTGCTTCAGCTCCATGGACCAAGAAGAATGTTGTTTCTTGAGTTGCCGCGTTCGGCGTTGTTCGTAAGTTCCACAACACGTAAGGCAGCTTGTCGACCCAGGTGTGTCGTGCTTTCTCCAGCGGTGTTAATAGACGCTTCTTGATGCCATTGCAGATAAGACCATTGGCTTTTTCGACTTGACCATTGGTTTGCGGGTGTGCCACCGACGCGAACTGTAGCTTGATGCCCACACTTGCACAGTAGTCCTTGAATTCTCGGGAGGTGAATTTGATGTTGTTGTCTGTAACTATGTTGTTGGGGACGCCGAACCGAAAAACTATCCCCTTGATGAAGTTCACTGCCGATGTTGTATACGTCGAAGTTCCTGGTACTGCTTCGATCCACTTGGTGAATTTATCGACAACCACGAGCAAATACACGTGTCCTTCTGGCCAGGACTTGTGTAATTTTCCCACCATGTCAAACCTCCATTGTGCGAAAGGCCATGCTAATGGTATCGACATTAATTCTGTTGCTGGAGAGTGGGGTTTGGATGCGAATATCTGACACGCGTTGCAAGTGCGTACTATGTCTTTTGCATCCTCTATTGCCGTCAGTCAATAAAACCCTGCGCGAAAAGCTTCGGCTGCTATTGCTCGACTGCTTGCGTGGTGGCCGCATATTCCTTCGTGTATGTCTTTTAATATAACTCGCCCTTCTTCGGGTGTGACGCACCTCTGCAATACTCCTGAGATGCTTTGTTTTTATAGTTCTCCCTTGACCATGGTGAAGGCCTTGGATCATCGAATAACTCGCCTTGCTTCAACCGGATCTTCGGGTATTTCTTTCTTCGTGATGTATGCCAGGTAAACCTGCATCCAGGGAATTTGGATCATCATGAATTCCTCTGGTTCTTCCTCATCTTCCGATGTATCTGTCTCTTGAGCTGCTGGAGCCCCCGAGTCTTTCTTGGGTTTCTCCTTTTTCTTTGGCTGCTTCGGCACCTTCTTCACCTTGGTTGATCTCTCACTTATCTCTTCCCAAAAGACTCCAGGTGGTATCGGGAGGCACTGTGAGCCGATGTTTGCCAGAACGTTGGCTTCATCGTTGCTGAGCCTGCTGATGTGATAAACTTCACAGCTGTCAAAGGTTTTCTCGAGTTCGTTGTACACTTCCTTATATGCTATCATGCTGTCATTGACTGCGTCACACTTGTTCATCACCTGTTGAGCCACCAACTGGGAGTCGCCGACATTTTTTAAGCGAGTAGCGCCGCACGCCTTTGCCATCTTCATCCCGTGAATCAGGGCTTCATATTCTGCCTCATTATTGGATGCGTTCGGGAAGGTCATCCGCAATATATACATCATCTGATCGCCATGTGGTGAAACAAGCACCACGCCTGCTCCTGCTCCTTCCAATCTCTTGGACCCGTCGAAATTCATGTGCCAGGTACTTGATAAATCTAGGGGTCTCGTATTTTGGACTTCCATCCACTCTGCAACAAAGTCCGGCAGGATTTGTGACTTGATCGCTTTTCTTTTTTCATATGTGATGTCCCCAGGGGAAAGCTCGATTCCCCAAAGGGAGACACGTCATGTAGCTTCTGGGTTGTTCAGTATATTCGAGAGAGGAGCCTCATTGACCACTATTATCGGATGCACCGAAAAATAGTGTCTTAACTTCGTGCTAACATGAAAACTCCATAAGCTAGCTTCTGATATTACGGGTATCTTTGTTTGGACAGTGATAAAACTTTGGTAAGGAAATATATCGACCGCTGAACTCCGTGAATCTTCCCTTCTTCTCGTTCTACCACGAGGACTATGCTGACCACCTGAGGTGTGGCTGCAATATATAACATCAACGGTTCTTTTTCTTGGGGTGCCACCAGTACTGGTGGTGTCGAGATAGTTCGCTTCAGATGCTCAAAATCTTTGTCTGCTTCCTCATTCCACTCGAATTTTCCCCTTGCTTGATTAGCGCGTAAAAGGGCAACGCTTTTTCTCCCAACCTGGCGACGAACCTGCTCAAAGCTGCGACACGTCCAGTCAGCTGTTGTATCTCCTTGAGCTTGGTTGGTTTTCTCATCGTCAAGATAGCCTGTATTTTCTCGGGGTTGGCCTCGATTCCCCTGGCTAACACTAAGTATCTGAGGATTTCTCCCGCAGGAACACCAAAGGAACATTTTGTCGGGTTCAGCTTGAGGCGGAACTTGTCGAGGATGTCGAAGGTTTCTTTGAGATCATCGATCAGGGATGATCCTTGCTTTGTTGTTATGATGACATCATCGATGTACACTTGAACATTTTTTCCAATCTGCGTAGCAAGGCACTTCTGCATCATCCGCTGGTACGTGGCTCCCGCGGTTTTCAACCCGAAGGGCATTGTTCTGTAGCAGAACACACCATAAGGAGTTATGAAGGCTATTTTGACTTCATCTTCTTCTTCCAAGCGGATCTGATTGTAACCATAATACACGTCGAGGAAGTAAAGACGTTCGCAACCTGCCATGGAATCGATAATTTCATCGATCCTCGGGAGGGGAAGTGATCCTTTAGACAATGTTTATTGAGACACGTGAAATCGACGCACAAGCGAAGGACTTCAGTGTTTTTCTCCAGGACCAGCACTGGGTTAGCGACCCACGTGGCCTCAGTGTGCAGCTCTTTGATGAAACCCGCTTCTTTGAGTCGACGAATTTCAGATAGCATGGCTTTGCGGTTTGGCTCGGAGAATCACCGCAAAGGTTGTCGAATTAGTCTAGCTCTTGGATCTAGATTGAGAGGGTGCTCGGCAAGTTCCCTGGGTACTCCTGGCATGTCAGGTGGAGACCACGCAAAGATTTCCCAACGCTTATGGAGGAACTCGACGACCGCGCTTTCCTATGCGCTATCCAAGTTGGACGCGATGGATGTCGTCTTTTTGGGATCTATCGGGTGGATCTGCACTTCCTTAGAAATATTGGTGGTGTCGATAGCTTGCTCTTGCAAGGATCTACCTCCGTCGGGTAACACGTCGTAGTTGGTGGTGAGCTTGGATGCTTCGTACTCAACCTGCATCCCGAAGGTTTCAGATAGCTTGTGAAGTCCTTGTCACACTTATCCGCTAGAGCGAAACTTAATTTGACTGTGATTGGGCCATTGGGTCCGTGGATCCTCCATAGCAGGTATGTATAATGCGGCACAGCCATGAATCTGGCGTATGCGGGTCGTCCTAGGAGAGCATGATATTGTGACGTCCAATCGATAACTTCGAACTCCAGCTTCTCCTTCCTGAAGTTTTCTCGTGTTCCAAACTGTACGTCGAGTAGGATCTTTCCTAGAGGATAATTTGGCTTCTCAGGTGTGATGCCATGAAAACGCGTATCCGTTGGTGTCAAATTTGCTAGACAGATGTTCATCTTCCGCAGCGTATCCGCGTATATGAGATTTAAACTGCTTTCTCCATCTATGAATATGCGGGAGACCTCAAAACCCGCAATCACCGCTGGTAAGATCATAGCTGACTGCCCTGGTCGTGGAACTTGAGGTGGGTGGTCCTCTTGGGTGAATCCTCTGGCTTGTCCCGACCAATTGAGGTACTCAATGGTTGGTGGAGGCGACTTTTCTGCCATAAACACATGTCGCGAAATTAACTTCTGCGCTGTGTTCGAGGGTCTGCATTTTTGTATCATCGACACTGCTCCCGTTGTGTCTATGAAGTCACCATCATTGCTTGGAGGTGCCGCAAGTTGCAACTGATGTTGATTTGCGCTGGTAATCGCGGGTGGTGGTGGCAGGTGAATTTCACTCCTTGGCCCCTGCACGTACCCCCTGTTTGTTGCTTGCGTGTTGGTGTTTTCCGCGTATCTTCGCAGAGCTTGAAAAGTTCGGCAATCCTTCTAAAGATGACCCGACTGTCTCTTTCCCTCATTGTCGAGGTAGAAGTGCATCTAGCATGGCCCGTTCAACAAATCTTCGGGTGATATGTTCTATGGCCTTGGGAACCTAGGCCGGTTATTTTGCCTGCTGGAACTCGGTGCATCTCTATGATCGTTGCGCTGGTCATTGTTCCGCTGGTAATCATCCCGATGATTTCCTCCACTATTTCCTCGGAAGCTAGCCGCCACTTGGCTGGGACCGTCATAACCTGTGAAGGGTCGAAAACGTCACCTATTTTGATTGTTATTCCAGTTACGATCCTCCTTGGGTGACCTCTGCCGTTTGTTATGAACAACATCTTCCCCGTCAGCCCAGCGATTCGCTATCTCCATGAGGTCAGCTATTGTTCTTGGGTTGGACCTTCCCAATTCCTCGATTAGATATCTTCTTCAGATTCCTGCGATAAATGCGTCTATCGCTCTTTCATCTGACACGTTCTGAACCGAGTTTTTTTTATGATGCTCTAACTCTGGATGTACATCCTCATTGATTCGTCCGACTTCTTCCTGCAGGTCCTTAGCTGCTCTATTGACGCAGGTTTCTTGCACGTGGAATGAAAATTCCTCATGAACAAGTCCTCGAAAGTTTCGCAGCTGTCGATGGATCCTTCCGGTAGCTTTTTCATCCAAGATCTTGCGGCTTCGCTGAGGTGGACCTGAATGCTCTGCATGGCCGTTGCCCTGGTTCCGCCCATCAGCTTCACTATCTCCAAGTAGTCCACTAGCCAATCCTCAGGATCTTGCAATCCATCGAATTTTTTGTAGCTGTCGGATAACTTGAAGCTGGAAGGTACTTTAGTTTTGCGAACTCGTCGGGTAAAGCAATGGAGCGTGCATAAATCCTCATCACTAACTTCAGGTGAATGCCAACGCACTCGTGTTTTGTTTTCCCGATCTCTCTCTTGTCGTGCTCTGTCGACTCGTGCTTGCCTCACCGTGTTTCTCGCATCGCCTTCTCGTGGAGGATCTCTCTCCGCCACCGTAGTGGGTCGAGGACTATTTTGCCTTGGACTATTTCTTCGTGGAGCACTTTCGGGTTGCGGTGTACTCGAACCTGCTATTGTTGTTCCCATAACGTCGACTCCTGCCATAGCCATGTGGTACAGTGCTTCCCTCGGATCTCCCAGAGGTGGTTTAGATGTCAGTATGAAGGCATGTGTCGCCATATATCCTGCTTCCGACGTTTTTGGGATGATGTGCCCTCTCGTGTCTATCGACATAAAGGACATGTCGAGGTTTTGGATCAAGTTTTCTGGTTCATGATCGGGAACATTTGCCGATCGCGATCTATTTCTTGCACGGGCGTCTCTGTGACTATTTCTCAAAGTTCCTGATTGTCGACTCAGGTTGTCCCTGTGCGCACTTGACGCGGAAGCTGCTGCTCTTCTTTCATCGAGTAACTTTCTTTGTTTTTCTAGCTCTCGTCCAGCACGAGCGAGTTTATATTGATATGCTTGCAATGCCTCCGGTGTAGCCGTGGTGGTCATCGGCTATGTACCGTTCATGGCTCTCTGAGCTCTATCCCAAGCTGCTTGCGGGGCAGCTGTATTTTCTCTCGCGGCGTAGACCCGATGTATTTATTTCCTGTTCCATGCGTGAGATCTGCGGGATCGATGTATGAGTTGCTCAAATCATCAAAAGCCTCCGACGCTTCGTCCTCTTGGCGGCTTGTTTCCCCGATTGCGCAGACTTGATGATATATTGTAGTTGTATTTTCATCATCTTCAGGGTCGGTGACACCATCGTATAGATCGGCGAAGACCTCCCTAATAGAAGTAGATCTGTCGATGAAGTCGAAGTTGCCGATGCTTTCCGAGTCGCTACCCAGATCGGAATCCGTGAACGACCCGAAAGTCATGTCGCCGAACTGATCGACGAGTCCCCCGCCGACGGCGGGCTTGGTGAAGCTTGGTGGAGGAACCTCCTCGTCGCCTGACTCGATCGATGATGATGATGATCCCGAGAAATTGGAATCGGCCGCTAACGGTCCCGAAAAAATCGGTGCAACGAGACGATGCGATCCTTCTTTCCCGACGCGAAAGCGGAAACTCCCGAACATCATCTCCATCGACTCCTCCAGATCGGCATATGCATGCAAACGGGCGGGAGGGTGAGTAACAAAATCGTCGAGATCAGGTTGGATCCGTTTACCTCCGTCCATAGTACTGCTTGTCGTAGATGATGTTGACGATGCCATCGAGATCACCTCCTTGCAGCCTCCAGTTCCCACAGACGACGCCAATTGACAAGGGATTAACTTGTCAATGCCTACGGATTGCAGACTTAGGGTTTCGTAGAAAGTAGAGGGCAAGTGGATCTCGAAGGTTCAGCCGAAAAAGGTGCTCGACTAAGAAACTAGGGTTGATGTCGGCAATAGATTCAATCCTTTCTCCTCCCCTCGGCTCCCCTTTATATAGGAGAAAGAGCCGAGGGATTTCGTGTCGTACAAGTTACAAGCTCTGGGAAGTCATCCGAGTCTTTCCCGTATGATTACATGATTCATGATTCCTAATATAACTCTATATTCCTTATCGAGGTTCACCGGGCTTCTGGGCCTTGAAAGCTCCGAGTCGTGGGCCTCCAGATAACCTCGGGTACCTTATTCGGCAGGCCCATTCGGGATGCCTATGTCACCCGTCCCTTGGGTCGGCGTGGTGCGTGTTGTGTGTGATGTTGGCCCCTTGGCCTTCGCAAGAAGAGATGTGGCATGCTAGGTCGACTAGCTAGTTTGTCGGGCTGATTCTAATCGGGCTACACAAGGTGATATTCTCTTCGAGGGGAGCAAACTTCATTTGAGGATTTCCACTTAGGGCATCTCCAACGGGGCGACGCATTTCGGACGGCCAAAAGTGGTCGCGAGCGTCCGTTTGCGTCGCCCCGCGGACATATTTTGTTCGCGCGTCCGTTTGCGTCTGGGTGTGCTCCAACGGGGCGATCCATTTTTAGATTGGCAACGTATTTAAAAATATAAAAAGTAGTACATTTAAATGCATAAAAACTATACAATGTAGATCTAGAAGCCTAGACTACTTGCTTCCGGATGGGTCGGCCCCGTCGTTGTGTCGCTCCATCGCCTGCTTCTCCGCCGCCTCCCGTGCGGCTGCTATGGCTCCGTGCGCCACCGCGTCCTCTTGCAAGCACTGCTCCAGCCTCACGTTCGCGGCGTCGTCCTTCAGTGTCTCGAAGGACTCGACTATTGCTCTCTGCTTCGCCGCCCTCTCCTCCGGGGTAGGCGCATCAGGGTCATCGGAAGACCATGATATGTCGGAGTCGAACTCCTCTGCGGCTGCGGCGGCCGCCATCCTGCGCTGTTCCATCTCGGCGTCCAACGCCGCGTGGCCCGCTCGCTCCTCCTATGCTTCCTTCTCCGCGTCAGCCAGGTACTTGGCGTCCCTGACCGAGTCGAGGAGGTCGCACGTGCTGTCGTCGGAGTCGAACTCCTCATCGGAGCTCGAGGCCGGGGGAGGTGGAGTGGGAGGTGTAGGTGTAGGTGGAGGCGTGGCAGCCTGGCCGCGGCCGGCGTTGCTCATGGTGGCTGCGGCGGAGTCTGAGCGGCAGCGGCGCTACGGTGGAGGTTGTGCGGTGGCTAGGGTTTAGTGGAGAGGAGATGAGATGCTACCGCCCCTGTTTATATAGATCGAAGGCAAGGCGAGGGCCGCGGCACGCGTGGCATCGGCATTACTTCGTGCGCAGAGGTAGGCGATGGTCGCGCGCCACGCGAGGCATCGTCATTTACGCGGCCGCAGATTTTCGAAGCGACGCCTCGGCGCCAGTACTGGCGGAGAAGACGCATGCCATACGGGCCAGACAAAACGTCCGCCAGACGCGAGCGGATACTTTCCGCGTCCGCGGAGCGTCCGCATAGACGCATCCGTAGCGCGTATTTGGGCCAGGTTTGCGTCTCCGCGCATAGCCCGGTCACTTTGCGTCGTTACGCTGGATGTGGTGTCAGACGCATTTCCGATCACGGTGGACGAAAACGGTCGCCATCGCGCCGCTGGAGATGCCGTTATGCGCCCATTCATGTTCCTCTGCCGCGTTAGTCTAAAACCTCTATGGCGCTGTCTTATGATTGACGTCAAAGTTTTGGGTGTCTCGTTCCCAAAGGGCACCGCCCCTGCCTCTTGGTCCACCATGACGCGCTTCTTTGTTGCGGATGCATTGCTGACACAGTAGAAGGTTGCGTGCTTTGGTGATTGAAAAATGTCAATTGCTAAGGGCATCTTCAGCGGCGCGACGTAAATGGACGCTGAGCGACCGTATTTGTCCGCTGTGATCGGAAATGCGTCTGGCACCATCTCCAGCGGGGTGACGCAAACTGACCGGATCGTCCGTGGAGACGCAAACCTGACCAAATATGCGCCAGGTTTGCGTCTCCGCGGACGCTCCGCGGTCGCGCAAAGTGTCCGTGTTGGGTGTATCCGGGCCCGGTCGGCAGTGAGTAGGTAAGCAAAAGATTTTTTCATTACTATTGATTGGGCAAAAGGACCATCTTTACAGAGATGGTTAGTCGAGTTAACCTAAAACTACAACGGTCGTACCTACTCGCCGTCGCGCGACCTAGACCGGCCTCGTTTACTCGCAGTCACACGGCCTACTACGGGCCGCTGGAAGGGCCGGCGCCGTTGTCGAAGCGGGAGCGCTTCACGCACTCCACGCGCCGCGCACGGCGGCGAACAGACATCTCGTCCTGCCGCATGCGGCGTTCGAGGGCCTCGGCCAGGGAGGTGTCCCACAGGACTGTCCTGGCCATAGAGTTGGCCTCCGCCTCCGTCGCCAGGGCCGCCGCCTCCTCCACCGCCGCCGCCTCCTCCTTCGCCTGGGCCGCCGCCAGCAACCCCGCCAGCTGGGCGACGAAGCGGGCCCTGTCCCTAGCTGATACGTCTCCGACGTATCGATAATTTCTTATGTTCCATGCCACATTATTGATGTTATCTACATGTTTTATGCACACTTTATGTCATATTCGTGCATTTTCTGGAACTAACCTATTAACAAAAGATCTTAGAAGTGCGATTCTGTTTTCTGCTGTTTTTGGTTTCAGAAATCCTAGTAAGGAAATATTCTCGGAATTGGACGAAATCAAAGCCCAGGGGCCTATTTTCTCACGAAGCTTCCAGAAGTCCGAAGGAGAGACGAAGAGGGGCCACGGAGGGGCCACACCCTAGGGCGGCGCGGCCCCCCCCCCCTTGGCCGCGCGGCCCTGTGGTGTGGGGCCCCCGTGCCGCCTCTTGACCTGCCCTTTCGCCTATAAAAAGTCTCCGTGACGAAAACCCGATCTGAGAACCACGATACGGAAAACCTTCCCGGAGACGCCGCCGCCGCCGATCCCATCTCGGGGGATCCAGGAGATCGCCTCCGGCACCCTGCCGGAGAGGGGAATCATCTCCCGGAGGACTCTACGCCGCCATGGTCGCCTCCGGTGTGATGTGTGAGTAGTCTACCCCTGGACTATGGGTCCATAGCAGTAGCTAGATGGTTGTCTTCTCCCCATTGTGCTATCATTGTCGGATCTTGTGAGCTGCCTAACATGATCAAGATCATCTATCTGTAATTCTATATGTTGCGTTTGTTGGGATCCGATGAATAGAGAATACTTGTTATGTTGATTATCAAAGCTATGCTTATGTGTTGTTTATGATCTTGCATGCTCTCCGTTATTAGTAGATGCTGGGGGCACGTTGATGCTAGTTACTCCAAGAGGGAGGAGTTAGGCGCGATAGTGGGTTCATGCCTGTGTGCATCTGGAGGAGTGACAAGAACCACTAAGGTTATGGATGTGCTTGTTGCCACTAGGGATAAAACATTAGTGCTATGTTCAAGGATGTAGTCACTAGTTACATTACGCGCAATACTTAATGCAATTGTCTGTTGTTAGCAACTTAATTGGAGGGGGTTCGGATGATAACTTTGAAGGTGGACTTTTTAGGCATAGATGCGATTGGATGACGGTCTATGTACTTTGTCGTAATGCCCAATTAAATCTCACTATACTCATCATGATATGTATGTGCATGGTCATGCTCTCTTTATTTGTCAATTGCCCAACTGTAATTTGTTCACCCAACATGCTGTTCGTCTTATGGGAGAGACACCTCTAGTGAACTGTGGACCCCGGTCCAATTCTCTTTCTTGAAATACAATCTCTTGCCAATCTTTGTTCTCTTGTTTTCTGCAAACAATCATCTTCCACACAATACGGTTAATCCTTTGTTACAGCAAGCCGGTGAGATTGACAACCTCACTGTTTCGTTGGGGCAAAGTACTTTGGTTGTGTTGTGCAGGTTCCACGTTGGCGCCGGAATCTCTGGTGTTGCGCCGCACTACATCCCGCCGCCATCAACCTTCAACGTGCTTCTTGGCTCCTCCTGGTTCGATAAACCTTGGTTTCTTTCTGAGGGAAAACTTGCTGCTGTGCGCATCATACCTTCCTCTTGGGGTTGCCCAACGAACGTGTGAAATACACGCCATCAAGCATATTTTCTGGCGCCGTTGCCGGGGAGATCAAGACACGCTGCAAGGGGAGTCTCCACTTCTCAATCTCTTTACTTTGTTTTTGTCTTGCTTAGTTTTATTTACTACTTTGTTTGCTGCACTAAATCAAAATACAAAAAAATTAGTTGCTAGTTTTACTTTACTTGCTATCTTGTTTGCTATATCAAAAACACAAAAAATTAGTTTACTTGCATTTACTTTATCTAGTTTGCTTTATTTACTGCTACTAAAATGAGTAATCCTGAAGTTGAAGTTCGCACGTTTAAGCAACGAGGGGGAGAATGTTTGAGAGATGCTTGGTATAGAATTAGCGATGCTCATAATAGATGCACTAAGAAGCACTCCACCATTATTTTACTCAGGAATTTTTATGTTGGTATATCTAGCTGGAATAGATATGTTCTTGATAGTCTCGCAAAAGGTGACTTCCTAAGTACTCCTGCATTAGAAGCTAGTTGCATTATTGAGAGCTTATTTGGAATACCCCTGTTGATAAAGTTAAAACTGAAATCTCTCTTGAAGATGTTATGAAAAAATTGGAAACCATAGAGAAAAATTTTCCAAGTATTGAAGCTAAATTGGAAATATTACTTGATAAAACTGATGAACTTGATAAATCCTTAGGAGGAATTGATGAAAGAATTAGTGTCCTAGAAACTAATGCTGACCATGATGATCAAATCAATAGGATTGATGAACTTGAAAAAGCTATGGGAACCTTGGGTTCAACATTTTCTTCTCTTAAATATAAGGAGAAAGCTTATGTGGGTAAGGAGCAAAAGTTTATGTATGTCTCTAAAGTGCCTAGACCAAAGAAGTATTATTATAGGCCTAAAATTGACAAAGCCCTTAGTACCACTATGGATGGGGGAGCTCATGATAACGATGCACCATCTCTTGATAATACTTGATACACACTTTCTGCGCCTAGCTGAAAGGCGTTAAAGAAAAGCGCTTATGGGAGACAACCCATGTTTTTACCTACAGTACTTTGTTTTTATTTTGTGTCTTGGAAGTTGTTTACTACTGTAGCAACCTCTCCTTATCTTAGTTTTGTGTTTTGTTGTGCCAAGTTAAGCCGTTGATAGAAAAGTAAGTACTAGATTTGGATTACTGCACAGTTCCAGATTTCTTTGCTGTCACGAATCTGGGTCCACCTCCCTGTAGGTAACTCAGAAAATTAAGCCAATTTACGTGCATGATCCTCAGATATGTACGCAACTTTCATTCAATTTGAGCATTTTCATTTGAGCAAGTCTGGTGCCATTTTAAAATTCGTCAATACGAACTGTTCTGTTTTGACAGATTCTGCCTTTTATTTCGCATTGCCTCTTTCGCTATGTTGGATGAATTTCTTTGATCCACTAATGTCCAGTAGCATTATGCAATGTCCAGAAGTGTTAAGAATGATTGTGTCACCTCTGAATATGTCAATTTATAATGTGCACTAACCCTCTAATGAGTTGTTTCGAGTTTGGTGTGGAGGAAGTTTTCAAGGATCAAGAGAGGAGTATGATGCAACATGATCAAGGAGAGTGAAAGCTCTAAGCTTGGGGATGCACCCGGTGGTTCACCCCTGCATATATCAAGAAGACTCAAGCGTCTAAGCTTGGGGATGCCCAAGGCATCCCCTTCTTCATCGACAACATTATCAGGTTCCTCCCTGAAACTATATTTTTATTCCATCACATCTTATGTGCTTTTTCTTGGAGCGTCGGTTTGTTTTGTTTTTTGTTTTGTTTGAATAAAATGGATCCTAGCATTCACTTTATGGGAGAGAGACACGCTCCGCTGTAGCATATGGACAAGTATGTCCTTGGTTTCTACTCATAGTATTCATGGCGAAGTTTCTCCTTCGTTAAATTGTTATATGGTTGGAATTGGAAAATGATACATGTAGTAATTGCTATAAATGTCTTGGGTAATGTGATACTTGGCAATTGTTGTGCTCATGATTAAGCTCTTGCATCATATGCTTTGCACCCATTAATGAAGAAATACATAGAGCATGCTAAAATTTGGTTTGCATATTTGGTTTCTCTAAGGTCTAGATAATTTCTAGTATTGAGTTTGAACAACAAGGAAGACGGTGTAGAGTCTTATAATGTTTTCAATATGTCTTTTATGTGAGTTTTGCTGCACCGGTTCATCCTTGTGTTTGTTTCAAATAAGCCTTGCTAGCCTAAACCTTGTATCGAGAGGGAATACTTCTCATGCATCCAAAATACTTGAGCCAACCACTATGCCATTTGTGTCCACCATACCTACCTACTACATGGTATTTTCCGCCATTCCAAAGTAAATTGCTTGAGTGCTACCTTTAAAATTCCATCATTCACCTTTGCAATATATAGCTCATGGGACAGATAGCTTTAAACTATTGTGGTATTGAATATGTAATTATGCACTTTATCTCTTATTAAGTTGCTTGTTGTGCGATAACCATGTTTATCGGGGACGCCATCAACTACTCTTTGTTGAATTTCATGTGAGTTGCTATGCATGTTCGTCTTGTCTGAAGTAAGAGAGATCTACCACCATAGGGTTAAGCATGCATATGTTAGAGAAGAACATTGGGCCGCTAACTAAAGCCATGTTCCATGGTGGAAGTTTCAGTTTTGGACAACAATCCTCAAATCTCAAATGAGAAAATTATTAATTGTTGTTATATGCTTATGCATAAAAGAGGAGTCCATTATCTGTTGTCTATGTTGTCCCGGTATGGATGTCTAAGTTGAAGAATAATCAATAGCGAGAAATCCAATGCGAGCTTTCTCCTTAGACCTTTGTACAGGCGGCATAGAGGTACCCCTTTGTGACACTTGGTAAAAACAATGCATTGTGATGATCCGGTAGTCCAAGCTAATTAGGACAAGGTGCGGGCACTATTAGTATACTATGCATGAGGCTTGCAACTTGTAAGATATAATTTACATGATACATATGCTTTATTACTACCGTTGACAAAATTGTTTCATGTTTTCAAAATCAAAGCTCTAGCACAAATATAGCAATCGATGCTTTTCCTCTATGGAGGACCATTCTTTTACTTTCAATGTTGAGTCAGTTCACCTATTTCTCTCCACCTCAAGAAGCAAACACTTGTGTGAACTGTGCATTGATTCCTACATACTTGCTTATTGCACTTATTATATTACTCTATGTTGACAATATCCATGAGATATACATGTTACAAGTTGAAAGCAACCGCTGAAACTTAATCTTCTTTTGTGTTGCTTCAATACCTTTACTTTGAATTATTGCTTTATGAGTTAACTCTTATGCAAGACTTATTGATGCTTGTCTTGAAGTGCTATTCATGAAAAGTCTTTGCTTTATGATTCACTTGTTTACTCATGTCATATACATTGTTTTGATCGCTGCATTCACTACATATGCTTTACAAATAGTATGATCAAGATTATGATGGCATGTCACTCCGAAATTATCTGTGTTATCGTTTTACCTGCTCGGGACGAGCGAGAACTAAGCTTGGGGATGCTGATACGTCTCAGACGTATCGATAATTTCTTATGTTCCATGCCACATTATTGATGTTATCTACATGTTTTATGCACACTTTATGTCATATTCGTGCATTTTCTGGAACTAACCTATTAACAAGATGCCGAAGTGCCGATTCTTTGTTTTGCTGTTTTTGGTTTCAGAAATCCTAGTAAGGAAATATTCTCGAATTGGACGAAATCAAAGCCCAGGGCCTATTTTCTCACGAAGCTTCCAGAAGTCCGAAGGAGAGACGAAGAGGGGCCACGGAGGGGCCACACCCTAGGGCGGCGCGGCCCCCCCCCCCTTGGCCGCGCGGCCCAGTGGTGTGGGGCCCCCGTGCCGCCTCTTGACCTGCCCTTTCGCCTATAAAAAGTCTCCGTGACGAAAACCCCAGTACCGAGAACCACGATACCGGAAACCATCCCGGAGACGCCGCCGCCGCCGATCCCATCTCGGGGATCCAGAGATCGCCTCCGGCACCTGCCGGAGAGGGGAATCATCTCCCGGAGGACTCTACGCCGCCATGGTCGCCTCCGGTGTGATGTGTGAGTAGTCTACCCCTGGACTATGGGTCCATAGCAGTAGCTAGATGGTTGTCTTCTCCCCATTGTGCTATCATTGTCGGATCTTGTGAGCTGCCTAACATGATCAAGATCATCTATCTGTAATTCTATATGTTGCGTTTGTTGGGATCCGATGAATAGAGAATACTTGTTATGTTGATTATCAAAGCTATGCTTATGTGTTGTTTATGATCTTGCATGCTCTCCGTTATTAGTAGATGCTCTGGCCAAGTTGATGCTAGTAACTCCAAGAGGGAGTATTTATGCTCGATAGTGGGTTCATGCCTCTGTGAATCTGGAGGAGTGACAAGAACCACTAAGGTTATGGATGTGCTGTTGCCACTAGGGATAAAACATTAGTGCTATGTTCAAGGATGTAGTCACTAGTTACATTACGCGCAATACTTAATGCAATTGTCTGTTGTTAGCAACTTAATACTGGAGGGGGTTCGGATGATAACCTGAAGGTGGACTTTTTAGGCATAGATGCAGTTGGATGACGGTCTATGTACTTTGTCGTAATGCCCAATTAAATCTCACTATACTCATCATGATATGTATGTGCATGGTCATGCTCTCTTTATTTGTCAATTGCCCAACTGTAATTTGTTCACCCAACATGCTGTTCGTCTTATGGGAGAGACACCTCTAGTGAACTGTGGACCCCGGTCCAATTCTCTTTCTTGAAATACAATCTCTGCAATCTTTGTTCTCTTGTTTTCGCAAACAATCATCTTCCACACAATACGGTTAATCCTTTGTTCTGACAAGCCGGTGAGATTGACAACCTCACTTTGTTTCGTTGGGGCAAAGTACTTTGGTTGTGTTGTGCAGGTTCCACGTTGGCGCCGGAATCTCTGGTGTTGCGCCGCACTACATCCCGCCGCCATCAACCTTCAACGTGCTTCTTGGCTCCTCCTGGTTCGATAAACCTTGGTTTCTTTCTGAGGGAAAACTTGCTGCTGTGCGCATCATACCTTCCTCTTGGGGTTGCCCAACGAACGTGTGAAATACACGCCATCACTAGCCACCTCCGCCACCGCTTCGTCCCTGGCGGCGATGGCGATCGCCAGCTCCCGGTTCTCATGCTCGACCTGCGCGGGAGAAGGGCCCCTCCGCTGGAGCAGTCGAAGCGGTCGGGGATGGGGACGTCGTCGTCCGCGATGTCGTGGATGACGGCGTCCGCTGGTGGGGCCACCGGAGGGGCCGCCATCGCCACCCGCGCCTCCGCGAGCTCCGCCCTGGCGTCGGCGAGCTCGGCCATGGCGTTGGCGATTTCCGCCCTGGTCGCCGCGAGGCGCCCTTCGGCGCGCTCTGCCGCCTCCGCCGCCTCCAGGTCCAACTGTTGGGCCTCAACGCCGGCGGCGACTACCTCCTCCTCCTCCGGGTGGAAGTGGCGGCACATCTGAACAACGTGCTCCCAACTAAGGTTCTGCCCGGCCATGGATGGATGGTAGGGTTTAGCTTGAGGTGTGCCCGTCGCCCCCGCCGGTGTCCACCATATATAGCCACGACGGGGCAGGAAACGGCGTTGGCGCGCAGGTCGTTTCCCGCGCGCGCAAAATGCCGATGAAACTTGCCAATGTATTGGGCACGCGCGAGAACGATCGTCGTCGCGCGGTAACATTTAATCGCCGGCGGCAGTCCTCGACGGGACGTAAAACACCATTAGCGAGCTTAATGCTATCCCTGCTAAAAAAATACGTCCGCACCCTAGAGGTACCCCAGACGCAAACAATCGCCCTGGGCCACATGACGTCCGCGGGCCGACGCAAACGGACATTTCGAACGTCCGACATGCATCGGCCCGCTAGAGATGTCCTAAGATCGGCACCTTGGTTACGTCGACATTGGCACCTCCATGGCCTCGATTATCAAGATGTTGCCGTGGGGACTATCAAAAAGGTCATGTTTGAAGATCGACTAGACTCCCAAGGTATCTCACAATAGGCGAAATGCAGTAGTTGTAAATCGTTACGGCGGGTCACTTTTTTGTGTGGCTATGTGCATCTTTGATCTCTAGACTAGCTTTAGACGTTAGAGAGGGGATTTGGTGATTAGGTGTATACGTGAGCACCCTCTAGATGCCACACGATCTGCGTTGAGATTCGGTTCTCGTTAATTGGATCTGTTGTCTTGACGTTGTCTTATCCATCGCTAAAGGTGGGTCCTACGTGATTTAGAAGTGTTGTTAGTGCTGATGTGGTTTGCTAACCCAACAATGATGGTAACAGTGGATTGCTAGACGTGTCACCGGGCTTCTTTTGTTAGATGTTATAATGTTGCAGAGGTTATGTATTTAGTACTATCATCTTAGTATTAATATATATTTTTTTAAATCAAAAATACTACCAAGTTTAACTTTTTCCGGTGAATTTTGTAGAAGTCGTCTAAAATCAAGTTGGGCTTTCAAGTTAAAATCGTGTCGGCGCACAGCCCCTGACACCACTGGCGCCGGCGTCCTCCACGTCACTGCTTGCAGTTCGTCGTCCTCCAACCGCACAGATTTTTCTTCTACCAACCCATTCATCACACAGCCAAGTCACCTACTTCGATCCACCCAGCTTTTAAACACGCGTGAAAGATCGCCGCCACTCCCTCCAACCGCCGGCCGCCGTGACATCGCTTGATCACTTCCGCTACTGCCGCTGCCAGACGCGCGCACAGAGGGAGGTGCCGCCGGCTGTCTGTATGGAGCCGCCACCGCCGCAGCAGGAGCAGCAACTGCTGCGAGTCCTGGACAGCGTCAAGCTCTCCCCGGCGAACCAGCCACCCGCGTCGTCCCTGCCGCTGTCCGGCCTCGACGCCGACCGCAACATGCTCGACGTCTCCTTCCGCACGGTCCGCTTCTTCCCTCCGCACCCGGTCTCCCTCGACCCTCTCGACGCCCTCCAGGACGCGTTCGCCGCCGCGCTCGCGCTCTTCCCGCAGCTCGCGGGCTCCATCCGCCACGACGACGGCCACCTCGTCTTCTCCGGGGCCGGCGACGACGCCGTCACCCTCGTGCTCGCGGCGTCCGAGCTGTCGCTTGCCGACGTCGACGCGGACGCGCCGGACTCGCCGCTGCTCGACCGCCTCGCGCCGCGCGACGGAGACGGCGGGCCGGCAGCGCTCGCGCTCCAGGCCACGCGGTTCGCGTGCGGCGGCGTCGCGCTCGGGATGCGGGTGGCGCACGCGCTCTGCGACGGCGCGGGGTCCACCAAGTTCCTCACCGCCGCGGCACTTCTCGCGCGAGGGCAGGAGCCTGCCGTGATGCCGGTGTGGGAGCGGCGGGAGCTCCTGGGCCCCCGCAACCCGCCGCGGGTAGTGACCCCGTTCGACGCCGTCCTCGCGACCGACGAAGACGTCGCGCGGCGCGGGCCGTACGGCGACGGACACGAGCGGCTCGCGCGGGTGTGCTTCCATGTCAGCGACGCGCGCGTGGAGACGCTCAGGGCGCGGCTCGCCGCCGACGCCGGCGTCAAGCTCACGACCTTCGAGGTTCTCGCCGCCTTCATCTGGCGCGCCAGGGTGAAAGCCAATCAAACACCCCCCGACGAGACCGTGAAGATGGTGTACTCAATGAACATCGGCGGGCTCCTGGACCCGCCGCTCCCGGAGGGGTACTGGGGCAACGTGTGCGTGCCGGTGTACGTGGCGCTCGCTGCCGGCGACCTCGTCGGCCAGCCGCTAGCGGAGACGGTCTCCCTGGTCAAGAAGAGCAAGCGGGGCGTGGACGAAGAGTACGTGCGGTCCTACGTCGACTTTCAGGAGCTGCACCGCGGGGAGGGCGTCACGGCGGGGCGGCGCGGCGTGAGCGCCTTCACGGACTGGCGGCGGCTGGGCCACTCGGATGTGGACTTCGGGTGGGGCGGCCCGGACGCCGTGCTGCCGCTTTCGTGGCGGCTGCTCGGGAGCGTGGAGCCGTGCTTCCTGCTGCCGTACGGCGCCACCGACGAGCGGCGGCGGCGTGGGTTCAAGGTGTTCGTCGCCGTGCGGGAGGAGGCGGTGCCCCGGTTTAAAGAGGAAATGGAAGAGATACTGTTGCAGCCTGAACACAGTGACTGCATTTCAGTTGGAAAACTGTAAAACTTGGATATTATTACAAATTCGTCAAGAATTTATATTTAGCCAAATTTGTCAATTTAAATTTGCACCACCTTCTCCTGTAATGGGTCCCCTCATTCTCTTTGAATCTAATTCCCTAAACCCTAAACCCCTCGCTGCCACCACTAATAGACTCCGCTGATGGTCACTTCCTACTTCCTAGTGCCCCTAACTAAATCATGTTTTCTTTCGAAAAGGAGGGAAAACTCTAGGCCTGTCCCTTAACCAAATCATCTACTCCCGCTCAAATTTGAACTAAACCTCTAACACATATTATTGATCGGATGATGTAGTTATTTTCGTTGTATTCTCATCTCTTTAACTCCAATTTTACTGGTATGGTTAATCATAGGGAATGCCTATGGGAATTACTCTCTTGGTAAAATGGCAAAAACAGAGAGATAACCATATATTCAAATGAATAATTTGACATTTCAATTACCAACACTCGGATATCCATCCTCTAAAAGACAAATGATCAAATAATTCCAAACACAATGTAAATAGGAAAATAAGAAAGTGAAAATGCGCAATACATTTTAACCCTTAATTTGCAATTTGTGCAAAGTTTTTTTTTTAAATTGTTGCCCCTTTCCTTGGACTCATCATCTAGTTGCCCTATTTTGTAAAAATGCTACTTTGGACAAAATATTTATTTGATGCCACTTGTTAGAAAATTACTTTAGAAGTGACATCATTTTTTGCATTATGCCCAGGCTTTGGACAAAATATGAACTTAATATTTTGCTCCAACAAAACCATTTTAATCCAGCTGGTAGACATATTACACATCCACACACAATAAATAGTAGAGATCCTTATCCTAACCAAAACCACTCTCATTAGATATGTGTGCAATCGCCCAAACCAAACACATTCTACATTGGTCACTTGTTCATGTAAAAACAACAATGTAAGAGACAAACGAAGAAAGGGTGGAAAAAGAAAGAGAACTTCACAGGATGTATCTTACAATGACCAGTAACCATCTCGCAGCGGATTTCAAGCAGTGATCGCAGGAACCGGAGGTTGTTGCTGCTTCACTTGCTTCTTCCTCATATCCTTTGCATTTGCACTGGGAGGGCCAGCCACCTTTGATTTCTGCTCCATTTTCGCAATTGGCTTCTTCTTGTCGGGAGAGGGGGATGACTTTTTCTTCGGAACTTTCCGGTCATTTGTGTTGTTGCTTAGACTGATTGCGCCTTGCAGCTTCAGAGCCGACTTGTTTGTGCTGATGCTATCTTTCTTTGACTGCCCTTTCTTTGGGTTCTCAGGGTGGACCATAGATCGGGGCTCCCATGGCCGTGCAGCGATCCAGCGGTCCATCCAGCTCCAGCCCCAGCCACCGTTACCAACTCCGTAATTGAAGTTCCCAAGGCTTGTGGCAGACCTTGCCCTCCACTGCGAAAGGGTAGAATATAGGATTTACATTGTTGAGATACATATAGAAACACTGTTACAATGCTCTATGGAACAGCTAATCATCAGTTCTGTATCGAAATAATAGGCATGGATATTAGCAGCTAGTATGAACCTGATGGTTAAACGCATATGCCATGGCTCGCTCACGCTTTACTGCTGCTTCTTCCCTTAGATGTATCATGGCCAGCATTTCACCCATATTTTTCGAGCCTCCGTTCCACTCAACCTAGTACAGACACCCCGACGAACAAAACAAAATGTCAAGGAACTCTTTACTTTTCTTCTTTGGTGAAGGTAGCCAAGGAGTACTCTATGATGACAAAATAAAGCTAGTGTAATGAAGAAGATTACCTGCAAATTCTGTAGTTTTGCATCAAGTTTTACTTGATTCTCTTCCTTCTTCTTCCTATTGCGCCCTTCAGTAACCATGAAAGCACGACGGTGTGTTAGCTCAGCTTGTAACTTGTTCCAAGACTGTATGTAGCTCAACGTGGCGGTAGTCTGCTTGTTCACTGGATTGCTGTGCCCAACAATGCGCAGTCTTTTAAGTCCTTTCAGACAACGGAGAGTTTTCCTTGCCTGCATTTAAGTGATGATTATCCAGCGAAAATGTTATTTCTTAGCTATTCTCTCCATTAAATAGTCAAAATGAAGGCGTTGCAACACATTATTGCTGGTACCTTGTAGCGCCGAAACGCATTCTGAATCCGAGTAGCTGCCCAATCTTCTAGTGCTGCGTTGTCTTCAGGGTCGCTGCTGGAAGAAGGGCCACTGTTGGGCTTTTGCTGTGGCAGGTTGGCTCCATTGCGTTGAGCAGCAACCTTCGTTGTAAAAGGAAGCATATGAGAATGACTGCAATTTAATCTTTTCTAAAGATTCATGACTTAATTGATCCAAGGATGTGTAGATGTTCAAGTGAAAACTAACAAACAGATAACAACGTAATGTAGCTGGTATGACAAAAAACAACAACAAAAGCTTCATTGTCAGTCTTGACCAGAATGTAGCAATATTTACTGATACGGCAATTTTGTACTACGAGGAACGAGTCAAGAAATGGATGCATGTTAGGCCGTTTGTTGTCTCGAAATTCTTGTGGCAGAAAAAGAAAGTTATGAAAGATCAATTCAACAGTCCAGTCTATTATTCCTGAACTCATTTCAACAGTCAAGTTACCTTCACAGACCAGTCCGATGTCGATGTGAGAAGTGATTTTTGTCCATAACAATGAGGCAATAACAAGGGAAATACCATAAGTGGGATTTTTTTCCCAAGGAACACAAGTTTCTGGATTCTGATAAATTAATCTAACACAAACTGTTGGTTGCACAGTGGTGAAGAGTGGCCAAACATTTTTGGTTTCCGAACCATAGCACACAAAAGATCAACATAGGACTCAGCTACCAAAGAGTAATATTTTGATTCTAGCATATCCAACATCCATGCTGACGATTTCAGATATCCTGATAGCAGTGAGTAGGGTCAGGTAGATCACCAAAATACCACACACACGTAGGGGTAGGCAGAAGGTCCCTATCCCAACATCCAAGGCAGCACCCAACTTACAGAAGCCTCAGACATACTGTTCTGCAAATCAGCGTCGATGGTACCTTTCCATTATTGCCATCGGCAAACAATTCAAGCTTTCCTTGTGGCCAACTTTCCATTATGATGACCACAGCAACAAGACACCCAAGTTGCAGAGAGGCCAGTGATGGCAGTCCAGGGCCTTGTTAATAATCATAATGATGGAATGTGATGGAATGAAATCGATGGCATCTTTTTCTCAGGTTGCTTAGAAGTCATGCAAGGGGGTCAGGGTGTGCAGGACTTGGAAGTTTGGGTTGAAGATTGATACAGTAATATTTTTCTTGTGTTCTCGAGACAGGGGAAGAAACAGGAGGGTTAATGGAGTGGAGGGGGGTGCCTACCTTTGCGTGCTTTGACTTGCCCCGTTTCGACTTCTTCTTGCTGATGATGGTCTTGAACCAGTCCCCTGACCCCATGGCCCGGAGTTCACCTCAGGAGACGAATTTGTGTTCTTCAAATCCCCTTTGCCTTGCCTTAAACAATCCTGTTGCCTAGTTCACCTGGAAAACGAAAGGAGAATACATTAGTATCTAGGAAATGCTTCTTTTTTGGTTATATAAGAAGACAAAAATCGCAGTACTAGATTGCGCAAGATGGATTAATTAGATGAATAAGTTTGGTAGTATCCTGTTCTGAATCCCTATGAGACTCATGTACAGACAGTAAAAAACCAAACCCATGTTTCTGAATGACAAGGAACGCGAGGAATGAATTCTCTTTTTTTCTGCGTGTGTGCAAAATCACAAGAAAACTGCATCCGGAACTTCAGGAACTGGACAAGAATGGCAGGTCAACTCGAAACTGAAGCAATAATGAGGGCAAAAAAACAGAACCCAAGAAGAACCCCATGGAAATTTGCGAAAGGCTCCTGGAAGAATAAAGATTGGAGCTTTCTCCCTCCAACCTGACAAAGTTCTTCAGAACTCCCCATGAATCAAATCAAACCGGGCCGATGGCTCGTCCATCACAGGGCATAGGAGTGCAGAGCAGAACACGAACCAAGAACGCCCAGGAAACCAGGCGCAGAGCAGGGAAAGAAGCAGGAAACAGAGAGGGGGGCAGAAACTAAAAGTACCAGGTGGGCGGTGGCCGTCGCGCGCGGTGGCAGCCTAGCATCCGATGAGGAGTTGCTTTCCCGGAGGAGCGGGCGCGGTGGTCGCCGAAGAAAGGGAGGCCGCCACTGGAAGCAACGGATCTCCTCCTCCTGGACCTCGCGCAGTCGCGTGGGGAGGTGGTGGGAGGGGGAAGGTGGAAAGGTGCAGGGTTGTCTTCTCTTGGAGTTGGGTGTAAGTTCAGATCGTCCTTCGCCAGTGTGCTGCTCCCCCGTCGCCTCGCTTTAGCCCCTCTTTGATGATGACTCGGCTGACCTGCTATTTCTTACTTTTTTTTTTTTTTTTTTGCAGTGTGAGATTAGTACTGCTTTTATTGTAGTGGGATTACCACCATAGTTAAAATATTTTTGTTCTGATCTTGCTGCCATATAAAATGGGGACAAGGAGGTAACTCGTTTTGACTTTGACGGTGATCCGCTTCACCGGAGGTTATGGATCTTCTGCAGATTGCAGTGTACCTGTTTTCCATGTGCAACTGGTGTACTAGGTTAAAATAAAGTTGAGCTAAATACACCAGTAGTCCTAATAGTTGTAATTTAGGTACAGTTTAGTCCCAATAGTTGCAAAATGGGGTGAGGTAGTCCCAAAGGTTGTTCCAATGTGCAAAAGTAGTCCTAAACTGTTTCTATTGCCGCCACGTGGCTTGATATTTTTGCGAAATGACCCCTACACATTTTCTATACTACTATATCTGAACTTGGTGATGCCTAAGGAATGTGGGTCCCACCTAACACGTTAGAGGAAAGAAATAAAAATGTACATGCTCGTCGAAGTATTCGAACCCTTGACCTACCAGCCGAATGACGGACGCTGTTACCATCAGAACAAATGATTGTCTCTGTCGCGCCAAAGATCTTAATGTTTATGTTTTAGTAGGTTTATGAAAGTCAAGAAATTTTGTCTGGTCTCTCGGATTCAGCTAAATAGATAACATACCTTATTTATTATTTTCTCACTCCCGTTTGACGGTAAGTACCAACCCAGTACATGCATCATACATAGTGCAAGTACACATTATACATACGCTTTTGCTACACGTGCTTTCGTATTGTTTCAGCTAGCTAGCCATGTATTACTTGTACAATACAAGCACGTATCATGTATGATTTTAGAACACGTCAGTGGTGTTTGCAAGCCTACGTTTAATCATATGATTTTAGAACACGTCAGTGATAATACATACACTTTTGCTACACTGCTTTCTGTCTACCATGTTTACTCATGCATATCGGTTTAAACGGAACACCGAACTAAATTATCCGCTAGCTTAACTACTACATGAGTATAAAACTGATAGAATTTCGGCTGCCATTTCGTATTACTCGAATTAGAGAAGAACTGAACTTGAGCTTGAGCCGAACGAGACACTCGGTGTACGAACAACCCAGTTACCAACCTACCATGCTCATACAACATGCCGGTGCAGCGAGCGACGAACTTACTTTCTTAGAAGGAGCTTGTTTTCAGAAGCTTAATTAATATGTGAGATTTTTATGAATGCCACATCATTCGCGTCAATATTAAATGTCCACAGCATAATCCCGCATATAAAGTCTCTTTGGATTGGAGCCAGCTGCCCAGCCAAAAATTTGGCGTTGACCACATGCGGAGGCTTTTGTTTGGATTGGAGCCGGCTACTGCCCAGCCAAAAATTTGACGTTGCCCACATGAGTAGGCTTTTGTTTGGATTGAGGCCAAATTGTTGGATCCGAGCCAACTATTTGGTCACGCGGTCACTTTTTTAGCTAAATGTTGGGCAAAATGTTGACGGAAAGCCGCGCCAATTATTTGGCACGCCCTGGTTTGGTAAGCCTCGCGGGGGCATAATCCAAACAGGTCCATAGGAATCCGACTTGGGCAGGCAAATTAAAATTGTATCAATATTAATAAGCTAACGGTCTATACATTAACATAAAGAATACCTTGAGCTGGTGGTTTGTTCTTGCTGGCCGTGTAACCTGCAGGTCGCGTGTTCGATCACTACCTTCACTCTCAATTTTTATTATTCTTCCTCTCACCTGACAGGTGGGGTCGACAAACAATAGGCCAGATGTGGTATAGAAAATGTATAGGGGGCCTTTTGCGAAAATACCGAAGCCACGTGTCAGCATTACATTCAGTTGGGACTAGTTTTGCACATTGGGACAACTTTTGGGACTATCTCATCCCGTTTTACAACTATTAGGACTAAAGTGCACCTAACGTACAACTATTGGCACTAGTGGTGTATTTAGCTCAATAAAGTTATGAAACGTAAGTACGTCGTGAACCAAGGCATAGCATGGTGGCACTAAGCTGGTGATAGCTCCCAGCTCGTCCGAATTTGAGTCTCCGTACTTGTATTTTCGGTGTTGTGCATACAATTACCTATATCAATAATACACTAATGCTTCTTTTTTTCTAGTACGATCAATCATCAAATTTAGGTAATTCTACCCATATTAGCACCTTAGAAAGATTGAGTCTAAAATATTGAGCCCACGAGTTTTTAAATTGATGAAGTCACCGCAAATGCCTCGCTATCAACGTAAACGTTGCCTCCCACTAATTTGTTTTCGTATTCATGAGACACCAAAGTGTCAAACCTAGGATTTAATCCTTGGTGGGTTGAATATCATTGCATTTCTAACCATCCACCCAGTTCTCATTCTGTACCTGGCTATGTGGCATAAAATACTCCCCTGTTTCAATGGATAAGTCGTGTAATTTTAGTTAAAAGTTAACATTATCTAAATTTAATCAATATTATAGACAAATAAATAAATAAACATTTACGATGCCAATTGAATATTATTAGATTCATCATAAAATATATTTTCATAATATATTTTTTCTATGTTGTAGATGTGTATGTTTTATTCTTTGATTTATTCTAACTATGTAAGATTTAATTTTTAACTAAATTTATAAGGCTTACTCATCGGAATAGATGTAGTAGGTTATTACTCTCCGAAAAGACGTAAAGTTCAATATTAGTACATTCACCGTAAAATATATTTTCTCTGTTGTAGATGTGTATAATTTATTCAAATTTTGTAAGGTTTAATTTTTGACTAAATTTACAAGGCTTATTCATCGGAACAGAGATAGTAGGTTATTACTCCCCGGAAAGACGTAAAGGCAAACGTTGGGTGAAAATATATCATCAAATTAAACATGTTGTATATGTCCAATACAACTTTGTTGGTTTTGACTAGTACAGTTTTAAAAGTTGTGCATGTTAGGGGTTCAACACGTGAACAAAGCGAGTAGTTACCATGTTGGCATCTCTTCAATCAGCACCAGCTATCTGAAATACAGTGAATCGAAAGAACCTCGCGCGCGGCAGGATACAGAATGAAATGCATGTGGACCAGATGTCGATAATTCAGCTGTTTGCCCAAAAGAAAGGTAGACAATCAGGATCGGAGCAACTTGTTGTTTGGACTTTGGAGGTATCTCACGCACACAAGACTGCCCTTTTTCCTAGGTTCCTATGCTAATCTGAATGTCTCTCTCTTTAGAAGAAGAATCCTATGCTGTCTGAAGTCTGATCTGGTTTCGCCAGCGTTCTGAGGTGTGAAGAAGCAGATTTAGATGGGATGGTGAAGAGGAAGAAGATAGTTGAGCGCGTTGGATCCCCAACGGTTGGTGCGTTTGGATTGCTCTCTCTCTCTCTCTTCTCCTACCGTGGCTGGCGCCAATAGCGACGGCGGAGCCGATCAGGGAGGCTCTCACCGCACCTGATACTCGGAGACGATGCATGGTTGGTCGCACGTTTTCGGCTCTATGCCCGTTGGTTCCTCCGTTTTGAAACGTAGAACTATGGTGAGTTTTTTTTTTTCCTTTGACAGGGTAGAAGAATTCTGGTTTGTTATAAGAACGTTATCTTTCCGGCTAGAAAAGGCAATTGGTGCTCTAAACAAAACACGGCCGTTGGCCTTTAAAATAAAACATTATGGGTATATTAATTATAGATGTGCACCGTTACAAATACGACTTCAATATTGGGTATATACTGTACTAAGTGCCTTGAAGACCGGAGTCATACAGCTTTAAGATTGACGAAACATATATCTTTTCGAAGTCACCCTGCCTATGCATCAAAATGAGGCACAAGTCATTTTTTTTTAGATTACCCACAGAAAAAAATTTGACAAAACATACATGACGAACCGCTATCGATACCAATGTTGCCTCCCACTGAAAGAGTGCCCATGAAATATCCTGGTCCCTAGCTTTTACTCCTAATGGCATCTCCAGCGGCGCGACGCATTTCGGACGTCCAAACGGACGCGTCGTGTCCGTTTGCGTCGGGCCAAATAGTCGAAACCGTCCGGGTGTCTGTTTGCGTCGGGGGTGGCTCCAGCGGCACGACGCATAATTTTTTTTTCATTCATACGCCATAATTTACATGATAATAAAAGGGACATAGAAAAACCAGAAAGGCGTGCTAAAATACGCGCTGTCTACTGGTCGTCGTCGCTGACGAGGTCAATCAGCCGCGGCGTCGGCCATGGAAGCTCGTACGCCGGCGGTGGAGGAGGTACCGCCGCACGGGCAGGAGGCTGTGGCCAGGGATCCCACGCTGGAGCAGCAGGCGGAGCGCGGACGTTGGAACGCGTCGGCGTGGCCGGAGGAGTCGCCGGCCTCCCCTGCGCGAGGGCTGACTCGCGGAGCTGGATTGCGAGCCCGTCCCACAAAGCGAGCTCGTTGAGCTCGTCCTGCTCGTTGTTGGCCAGTGCCATGGCAATGGCCTCCTCCTCTGAAATGTCCGGCGGCTGGGTCTCCGGATCCCACGCCGGTCCGCCGTCGTCATGGTCGTACTGCGGCATGGTCACGTCACCGTCCTCGTCCTCGTCGCCGTCCTCGTCCGCGTCCTCGTGGTCATTCTCTTCTTCTTCGGCGGCGATCTCGCGCTCAAAGTAGTCTATGTCGGCGAGGTAGGCAGCGCGGCGCCGCGCGTCGAACTCCCACGTCCCGAAGGAAATCTAGTTGTAGGAGTTTAGCGCGTACGCCGGATCCTTCCGCAGATCCGGCGGCAAGACCGCGCGGCGGCGCCGCACCTCGTCCCGCCGCTCTCGGCCCTCGCGCGGCACGGGGGGGGGGGGGATCGGCACGCGCCGCGAGTTCAGGTACCAGCCCCCTCCTAGCAAGTTCGCGTCCGGCCATGGTACCGGCCGGTTTTCCTCCCATAGCTGTCGAGCGAGGTCAACGCGGACGTACCGGCCGACCCGTGCCTTCTTGCCGGAACGCGAGCCGCTAGCCTCCTGGTCGTTCTTCGTCTTCCGGAACGGCCAGCATTTCTTCCCCATGGCGTCGGTGTGGTGGCTACTGTGGGATTTTGCCAATGGTTTTGGTCGGGGAAATGGGCGCCGGCAGCGTCCCTTTAAGAGGCTCCGACGCCATCTCGTCTTCAATGGCCTGCCAGTGCAACGCCTACTAGCTGCGTGATACGTCCAATTTGCATCACTATTTTATATCATAATTTGCTGTTATTCATTGATATATTTCATATTTGGATACAATACTTATGTTATTTTATCTATTTTGCATGTTTCATCATTATTGGAGGATCAAGCACCGGAGCCAGGATTCTGCTGGAAAAAGCACCGTCAGAACGCGATATTTCGGAAGATCAACTGTGGAAGGAAATTATACCAAAAATCCTATTTTTCAAGATGACGAAGGAAGCCAGAAGGAGGAGCCAGCTGGACCCAGGGTGGGCCCAGACCATAGGGCGGCGCGGCCCATGGCCTGGCCGCGCCACCATGTGGTGTGGGGGCCCCACAGCCCCTTTCGCCTCCTTTTCTTCGCGAAACCCTTCGTCCCGAAAACCTAAGCCACAGAGGGTACCTCGCGAAGAGTTACAGCCGCCTCTGCGGGGCGGAGAACACCAGAGAGAAAAGAGCTCTCCGGCGGGCAGGAATCCGCCGGGGAAATTCCCTCCGAGAGGGGGAAATCGACGCCATCGTCACCGTCATCGAGCTGGACATCATCTCCATCACCATCATCATCATCTCCACCATCATCACCGCCGTCTCCACCGCAGCACCTCGTCACCGCCGTAGCAATTTGGGTTTGATCTTGATTGTTTGATAGGGGAAACTCTCCCGGTATCGATTCCTACTTGTTGTTGATGCTATTGAGTGAAACCATTGAACCAAGTTTATGTTCAGATTGTTATTCATCATCATATCACCTCTGATCATGTTCCATATGATGTCTCGTGAGTAGTTCGTTTAGTTCTTGAGGACATGGGTGAAGTCTAAATGTTAGTAGTGAACTATGGATGAGTAATATTCAATGGTATGATATTTAAGTTGTGGTGTTATTCTTCTAGTGGTGTCATGTGAACGTCGACTACATGACACTTCACCATTTATGGGCCTAGGGGAATGCATCTTGTACTCGTTTGCCAATTGCGGGGTTGCCGGAGTGACAGAAACCTAAACCCCCGTTGGTATATCGATGCAGGAGGGATCGCAGGATCTCAGAGTTTAAGGCTGTGGTTAGATTTATTCTTAATTACTTTCTTGTAGTTGCGGATGCTTGCAAGGGGTATAATCACAAGTATGTATTAGTCCTAGGAAGGGCGGTACATTAGCATAGGTTCACCCACACAACACTTATCATAACAATGAAGATTATTTAGCCGTATGTAGCGAAAGCACTAGACTAAAATCCCGTGTGTCCTCGAGAACGTTTGGTCATTATAAGTAAACAAACCGGCTTGTCCTTTGTGCTAAAAAGGATTGGGCCACTCGCTGCAATTGTTACTCTCGCACTTTACTTACTCGTACTTTATTCAACTGTTACATCAAAACCCCCTGAATACTTGTCTGTGAGCATTTACAGTGAATCCTTCATCGAAACTGCTTGTCAACACCTTCTGCTCCTCGTTGGGATCGACATTCTTACTCATCGAAAATACTACGATACACCCCCTATACTTGTGGGTCATCAAGACTATTTTCTGGCGCCGTTGCCGGGGAGTGAAGCGCTATTGGTAAGTGGAATTGGTAAGGAAAACCTTTACTGTTTGTGCTGATTTTATTTCTGCCTGCTGCCATAAGTCATTATAGAGAGATCTTCTCTTCAATTTCTATTTGGGAAATCTACTACTACTGCAACGGTAGTGGATGAGGCGCCAGGTGAGGAAGTGATACCATATAAAATACCTATGAAAATTATTGAACGTGTTATGGATAACCGCTATGAAGGGGATGAAACTGTCCACCCTGGAGATCATTTATTGTTCTTGCATGAATTATGCGGTTTATTCAAGTGTGCAGGTATTGCAATGGATGAAGTGAGGAAGAAACTATTCTTTTTATCGCTGTCTGGTAAGGCGGCGCATTGGTATAAATTACTGGATAATGGGGATTCTCTTGAATGGAATGATATTGTGCCCCGGTTTTATTCTAAGTTCTATCCTCCAAGTGAAATTCACAAGGATCGGAATCGCATATATAATTTTTGGCATCATGATGGAGAGAGTATTGCCCAAGCTTGGGGGAGATTGAAGTCTTTAATGCTCAAATGCCCCATTCATAAGCTTCCTGGTAATGTTATTATTGATAATTTCTATGCAAGACTTTCTTTTCAAGACAAGACCTTGCTGGATACTTCTTGTTCTGGATCATTTACACGCAACAAAGAAGAGTTTAAAAGGGACCTTCTTGATCGGATCCAAGAAAATACTGAAGGTTGGGAGAACGACAAGGATAGAGAATCAGGTATAATTTATGATTATAAATGCATTGAAGCTTTTATGGATACTGATAAATTTCGTAATATGAGTGCTACATATGGTCTTGATTCTCAAGTTGCTGCAAATCTTTATAAAGCTTTTGCCTCTCATTATGAATTGCCAAAGAAGAATTTTGATAAGTATCATGAACCGTATAAAGATAAAATTGATTCATCTATTAATAAATGCGTTGTAGTTGAAACTGCTGATCGTGTTATTCCTGAAGCTTATATTGAAAAAACTCCTTTCCCTGCTAAAATGAAGGAGTACTCTGTTATAAATAATGCGGTTCATAAAAGTGAAAAGAAACCTATAGAACCTGAAGAACAAATAAAAGTTGAACCTGCTGTTGCAATAGTTAAAGATCTTGTGACTGAAAATGTGGAGGATGGTCATATTATTTTCTGTGAAGATGCTTCTAATATTGTTTCACATCCTAATAAACCCAAACAAGTTAGTGTTCCTATGCTATCATTAGAATTGGTGATCATTGCTATTATGGATTATGTGATATTGGTGCAAGTGTTAGTGCTATTCCTTATGAGCTTTACACGGAGATTATGCACGAAATTGATTCTTGTGAACTTGAAGATATTGATGTGGTTATTCAGCTGGCTAATAGAGAAACTATTTCTCCAATTGGTATTGTTCGAGATGTGGAAGTTTTATGCGGTAAGATTAAATATCCTGCTGACTTTTTGGTACTTGGTTCTGCTGCTAGTGATTATTGTCCTATTATTTTTGGTAGACCTTTTCTAAATACTTGTGGAGCTATTATAGATTGCAAGAAAGAGAAAATTTTGACTAAATTTGCTGGTGAATCTTATGAGTTTAACTTCTCTAAATTTACCAAAACTCCTTATAAAGCTGATTTGCCTAGTGATGATTTTAAAATGGAGCAGTGTGCATCTATTTTTCTTGTTCCTAACAATCCTTTGCAGCAACATTTGGAGGATAGCGAGAGTGAAGTTTTTAGGAAAGAAAGAGATGAGCTTGAGGAAATTTTTCTTCGTCAACCTATTCTCAAGCATGATTTACCGGTGGAAGATTTGGGTACAACACCGCCACCAAAGGAAGATCCTGTTTTTGATTTAAAGCCTTTACCTGATAATCTTAAATATGCTCATATTGATGATAAGAAAATATATCCTGTTATTATTAGTTCTAAGCTTTCAGAGTTTGAAGAAGAAAGGTTATTGGAAATATTGAAGAAACACCGAGGAGCTATTGGGTACACTCTTGATGATTTGAAGGGGATTTCTCCTTCTATTTGCCAACATGCTATTAATATGGAAGATGATGCAAAGCCTGTTGTTGAACATCAGCGTCGTCTAATTCCGAAGATGAAGGAAGTGGTAAGGAATGAGGTATTAAAACTTCTTGAAGCTGGTATTATATATCCTATTGCTGATAGTAGATGGGTTAGTCCTGTGCATTACGTTCCCAAGAAAGGAGGAATGACTGTTGTGCCTAATGATAATGATGAGCTCGTCCCTCAAAGAGTAGTTGTAGGGTATAGAATGTGCATTGATTTTCGAAAAGTTAATAAAGTTACTAAGAAAGATCATTATCCTTTACCATTTATTGATCAAATGTTAGAAAGATTGTCTAAAAATACTCATTTTTGCTTTCTCGATGGTTATTCTGGGTTTTCACAAATTGCTGTTAAAGCTAAAGATCAAGAGAAAACCACTTTTACTTGTCCCTATGGAACTTATGCTTATAGGCGTATGCCCTTTGGTTTATGTAATGCTCCTGCTACTTTTCAAAGATGCATGTCTGCTATTTTTCATGGCTTTTGTGAGAGTATTGTGGAAGTATTCATGGATGATTTTTCCGTCTATGGGAATTCTTTTGATAGTTGCTTGCGAAACCTTGATAAAGTTTTGCAGAGATGTGAAGAAACTAACCTTGTTCTTAATTGGGAGAAATGCCACTTTATGGTTAATGAAGGAATTGTATTGGGACATAAAATTTCTGAGAGAGGTATTGAAGTTGATAGAGCTAAAGTTGAAGCAATTGAGAAGATGCCTTATCCGAGGGATGTTAAAGGTATTCGTAGTGTTCTTGGTCATGCTGGGTTTTATAGGAGATTTATTAAAGATTTCTCCAAGATTTCAAAGCCTCTTACTAATCTTTTTCAAAAAGATGTGCCTTTTGTTTTTGATGATGATTGTAAGGAAGCTTTTGAAACCCTAAAGAAAGCCTTAACAACTGCTCCTATAGTTGAACCTCCTGATTGGAACTTACCATTTGAAATTATGTGTGATGCTAGTGATTTTGTTGTAGGCGCTGTTCTTGGACAGTGAGTAGATAAAAAACTGAATGTTATTCATTATGCTAGTAAAACTCTTGATGCTGCTCAAAGAAATTATGCTACAACTGAAAAAGAATTATTAGCTGTAGTTTTTGCTTGTGATAAATTTAGATCTTATATTGTTGATTCAAAAGTTACGATTCATACTGATCATGCTGCAATTAGATACCTTATGACAAAGAAAGATGCTAAGCCGAGGCTTATTAGATGGGTACTTCTTTTGCAAGAATTTGATTTACATATTGTAGATAGGAAAGGTGCTGATAATCCTGTTGCTGATAATTTGTCTAGATTGGAAAATATTGCTTATGATCCTGTTCCTGTTAATGATAGTTTTCCAAATGAACAATTGGCTGTAATAAAGGTGAGCTCGCGAGACAGTACTTGGTATGCTGATTATGCTAACTTTATTGTTTCCAAGTACTTGCCTCCAACCTTTTCAGCTCAGCAAAGGAGGAAATTCTTTTATGACTTGAGGCATTATTTTTGGGATGACCCACACTTATATAAAGAAGGAGTGGATGGTATTCTGCGAAGGTGTGTTCCCGAATATGAACAACAAGAGATATTGAGTAAATATCATGGTAGTGCTTATGGAGGACATCACGCCGGAGAAAGAACCGCACAAAAGGTTCTACAATCAGGTTTTTATTGGCCAACTCTCTTCAAGGATGCAAGAAAGTTTATTTTATCTTGTGATGAATGCCAAAGGGTTGGTAATATCTCCAGACGTAATGAAATGCCTATGAATTATACTCTTGTTATTGAACCATTTGATTGTTGAGGATTTGACTTCATGGGACCTTTTCCCTCTTCAGAAGGTAATACTCATATACTTATTGCTGTTGATTATGTTACTAAATGGGTGGAAGCAATACCTACAAAAAGTGCTGATGGTGAGACCTCTTTAAGAATGCTGTTAGACATTATTTTTCCTAGATTTGGAGTGCCTAGATATATTATGACTGATGGAGGTTCTCATTTTATTCATGGAGGTTTTAGAAAAACTCTTGCTAGGTATGGTATTAATCATAGAATTGCTTCCGCTTATCATCCTCAAACTAGTGGTCAAGTAGAATTATCAAATAGAGAGATTAAATCTATTTTGGGAAAGACTGTTAATAAAAGTAGAAAGAATTGGGCTAGTAAATTGAAGGATGCACTATGGGCTTATAGAACTGCTTATAAAAATCCCATGGGAATGTCACCTTATAAAATGGTTTACGGAAAAGCTTGTCATTTACCTTTAGAACTAGAGCACAAAGCTTATTGGGCAGTTAGAGAATTAAATAAAGATCCTAAACTAGCTGGTGATAAGAGGTTGTTGCAATTGAGTTCTCTTGATGAATGGAGAAGTGAAGCTTATGAAAATGCTAAACTCTTTAAAGAGAAAGTTAAAAAATGGCATGATAGGAGGATCATCAAAAGAGAGTTTAATGTTGGGGATAAAGTCCTATTGTATCGGTCTCGTCTCAGACTCTTTGCAGGGAAGTTACTCTCGAAATGGGAAGGACCATATGTTGTTGAGGAGGTGTATCGTTCAGGAGCAATTAAAATTAGCTCTCTCCAAGGCAATGCTACGCAAGTGGTGAATGGACAAAGACTCAAGCATTATATCTCAGGTGATTCTTATAATGTTGATGTTGATATTATTCAAGTGGGAACACCAGAGGCTTTCATTAAAGGACAAATTGACAGTCCGCCAGAACTCGACTTTGAATAGGTAACAGTACTGGTGATGAAAAGTACGCAATTTACTTTCCGAACAATATTTTTGCTGTTTTTGGAAAATATGAAAAATTACGAGTTCGAAACGGAGTGGAAAGGACGCACGAGGGGGTGCCACCATAGGCCGGCGCGGCCTGACCTGGGCCCGCGCCGACCTATGGTCTGGCCGCCTCGTCGCCCCTTTCCGACTCTGGTTCGATCTGGTACTTTCCTTATGTCGCGAAATTTTTTGCTATATAATCCCCCGGACCCCTGGAGGTCCGTTTATCGTTTTCTCGACGTGTTTTGTTTCGAGCTGTTTCTGCCAGGATCTGTTTTCGGTCTAGAAGCACCATGGCCTCCAACAACAAGGGCAAGGGGCTTTCGGAGGAAGAAGTGAAGAGGGTGCCATCAAGACAAGAGCAGCAAGCCATTGGGAGCAAGCAAATCTTGGTGGGATCTGTTGACACTCGACGTTCTTTTTCTCATAACTTGCAGGGACCTTTACCACCCGCTCTTAGCCTCGACTCCTTCCCTGTGTTGGAAGAAGCTCTACGGACCACCGATGAGTTTTGTGATCAATATCGGGCTCTAAGAAGAGAAGTGGAGATACTCCAGGAGGAGAATTGCCGTCTCCGAAGAATACTGGAATACCATTCGATTCACATCACAAGGTCATCATCGCCAACTTCAGATAACAATGAATATCTTCGAGTCTTAGTGCAGAATTGCCAAGCTGAGAAACTGAAGTTGAAGGAGATCTGTAAGAAGCTTGTCAGGAATTCATCACCACCATCGCCAAAGGAGTAATTCATCATCGGTATTGGCATCCCCTTGGTTTGTTCCAAGCTTGGGGGAGTGCCGCGGTATCACATTATCACTACCTTTTACTTTCATTGTCAAGTAGTGTCATATCATGAGTAGGGAAGTTATCATATAAGATGGGTTGCAGTTTGGAAGTATCTCTCCTTTAGTTGGTTGTCCATGTATCCCTTGGTGTGAGTTATCGTTATGGAATATTAATGAGAAGTCTTATCATTTACATATTGCACATCTTATTCTAGTTTGCAATCCCTATTATATGATTTACCTTGTTGTTAGTATTGGTATCACTTTGGGAGCATTGAATGAATCTATTTGGTTTTGGCAAACTTAGCATTGGTCAATAGCAACAACACTTTGAGGTTTAAGTAGAAAAGAGAAATACATGTAGTTGTTTCATTGTCTTTCTTTCTTGTTAGCTCATAGCTTATTATTCTGAAATTAAAATTGTTTGTGCTTACAAGGAAGATGCATGATTGTCTCTATCACATGTATATTTGTTTGTTTCCTTCAACTCTTATGCTTGCTAATTAGCCTTGCTAGCCAAAGACCTGTATTGAGAGGGAATACTTCTCGTGCATCCAAACCCGAACCCAAACCTATGTCATTTGTGTCCACCATACCTACCTACTACATGGTATTTTCTGCCATTCCAAGTAAATACTTCATGTGCTACCTTTAAACAATTCAAAACTTAGTATCTCTTATTTGTGTCAATGTTTTATAGCTCATGAGGAAGTATGTGGTGTTTTATCTTTCAATCTTGTTGGGCAACTTTCACCAATGGACTAGTGGCTTCATCCGCTTATCCAATAATTTTGCAAAAGAGCTGGCAATGGGATTCCCAGTCCCAAATTAATTAAACTAAATAGACACTCCTCCATGGTATGTGATTGATGGACGGCACCCGAAGGATTCGGTTAGCCATGGCTTGTGTAAGCAAAGGTTGGGGGGAGTGTCATCATCATAATAAAACCAAAATAAAAAGGCACTCCTTCATGGTATGAGATTGTTGGCAGGCACCCGAGGATTCGGTTAGCCATGGTTTGTGAAAGAAAGGTTGGAAGGAGTGCCACACAAAATGAAAATAATATGGGAGCCGCTCTTTGAAGGTTGTTTGGCAAGGGGGTAAGAGTACCCGCTACCAGTCGTTGACAACAACAAACACCTCTCAAAATGTTACTTTTATTCTCTTTATATGATTTCAAAACTGAAAAAGCTCTAGCACATGATTTAATCCCTGCTTCCCTCTGCGAAGGGCCTGTCTTTTACTTTATGTTGAGTCAGTAAACCTATTTCCCTCCATCTCAAGCAAGCATTTGAGTAGTTGTGATCAAACCATTATATTGTGATTTGCTTCATCATGCCTTTTATTCTTCCTTGTTTAGTACAAGTTTTATCTGAATGAATATAGCTTTGCAAGTATCAATGATCATGAGGAGACCATTAAGATTGAGTATGCAAGTTGTGCCTTATAAACTTTAACATGAGAGCGCTGCTCAATGAGATAAATATAATCTGTTAATTGTTCTCTGACCAAGAACGAAGTTTGCCATCACCAACTATGATTCCTTATGCACCTTTATTTGTGATTACCTTATACTTGTTTCAAGTTGAATTATATGAGGAAGTTGTTTACTATAATGTCTTGTGTGAATGAATATGATGCTTCTTGTCCGTATTTTATTTATCGACTATTCACTCCATAAACATGTGGTCTGTTTATCGAGTTCGATTTCGCTTGGGGACAAGCGAAGTCTAAGCTTGGGGGGAGTTGATACGTCCAATTTGCATCACTATTTTATATCATAATTTGCTGTTATTCATTGATATATTTCATATTTGGATACAATACTTATGTTATTTCATCTATTTTGCATGTTTCATCATTATTGGAGGATCAAGCACCGGAGCCAGGATTCTGCTGGAAAAAGCACCGTCAGAACGCGATATTTCGGAAGATCAACTGTGGAAGGAAATTATACCAAAAATCCTATTTTTCAAGATGACGAAGGAAGCCAGAAGGAGGAGCCAGCTGGACCCAGGGTGGGCCCAGACCATAGGGCGGCGCGGCCCATGGCCTGGCCGCGCCACCATGTGGTGTGGGGGCCCCACGGCCCCTTTCGCCTCCTTTTCTTCGCGAAACCCTTCGTCCCGAAAACCTAAGCCACAGAGGGTACCTCGCGAAGAGTTACTGACCGCCTCTGGGGCGGAGAACACCAGAGAGAAAAGAGCTCTCCGGCGGGCAGGAATCCGCCGGGGAAATTCCCTCCGGGAGGGGGAAATCGACGCCATCGTCACCGTCATCGAGCTGGACATCATCTCCATCACCATCATCATCATCTCCACCATCATCACCGCCGTCTCCACCGCAGCACCTCGTCACCGCCGTAGCAATTTGGGTTTGATCTTGATTGTTTGATAGGGGAAACTCTCCCGGTATCGATTCCTACTTGTTGTTGATGCTATTGAGTGAAACCATTGAACCAAATTTATGTTCAGATTGTTATTCATCATCATATCACCTCTGATCATGTTCCATATGATGTCTCGTGAGTAGTTCATTTAGTTCTTGAGGACATGGGTGAAGTCTAAATGTTAGTAGTGAACTATGGATGAGTAATATTCAATGGTATGATATTTAAGTTGTGGTGTTATTCTTCTAGTGGTGTCATGTGAACGTTGACTACATGACACTTCACCATTTATGGGCCTAGGGAAATGCATCTTGTACTCGTTTGCCAATTGCGGGGTTGCCGGAGTGACAGAAACCTAAACCCCCGTTGGTATATCGATGCAGGAGGGATCGCAGGATCTCAGAGTTTAAGGCTGTGGTTAGATTTATTCTTAATTACTTTCTTGTAGTTGCGGATGCTTGCAAGGGGTATAATCACAAGTATGTATTAGTCCTAGGAAGGGCGGTACATTAGCATAGGTTCACCCACACAACACTTATCATAACAATGAAGATTATTTAGCCGTATGTAGCGAAAGCACTAGACTAAAATCCCATGTGTCCTCGAGAACGTTTGGTCATTATAAGTAAACAAACCGGCTTGTCCTGTGCTAAAAAGGATTGGGCCACTCGCTGCAATTGTTACTCTCGCACTTTACTTACTCGTACTTTATTCAACTGTTACATCAAAACCCCCTGAATACTTGTCTGTGAGCATTTACAGTGAATCCTTCATCGAAACTGCTTGTCAACACCTTCTGCTCCTCGTTGGGATCGACATTCTTACTTATCGAAAATACTACGATACACCCCCTATACTTGTGGGTCATCACTGCGCACGCTCGCGGAAGCCGAGGCACGTCATTAACGCGGCCCCTGCAAAGGCTACTGCGCGCCGCCCAGAAGTAATACCGCGGAAGACGAAGCAGTTGTGCCGCTGCCAGGTGGGCCCGTGCGAGGACCGAGCGGACATTTTCCGCGTCCGCCGAGACGCAAACCTGGCGCATATTTGGGCCAGGTTTGCGTCTCCGCGGACGGCCCGGTCACTTTGCGTCGCTCCGCTGGAGGTGGTGCCAGACGCATTTCCGGTCACGGCGGACACAAACGGTCGCTCAGCGTCCGTTTGCGTCGCGCCGCTGGAGATACCCTAATAATTAGCGGCATAACCATACCATCAACCATCCAAACACTAGTTGGTTCCCGACGGTGGTAGTCATGTCACATTTTGTTCTCATTGTTTTACCTGTATAAATTAATTTTGTTTCACCTATTATTTTGTTAGAATATAACCACAAAAGTGTACAGCTTCTTGGTATTTGCAATGTAACGCACACAAACAAGAAAATTTGTAATAAAACTTCTCTCGTCCTCTACATGCACCCCAGTGCTCGTTTGAGTACCATGATTTAAATCTTGATACCGCACAAAGCCCGATACTCGTTGATAGATGAAAACCTAAATTCACGTCCTAAGGGTGGGGTTGCTTAATTTGTACATTCAATCCGTCGACCATGGCGGTGTTGTTCCTCAATTCTGGGACGCGCAGATTCCGCAGCTGATCTCGGGCGAAGCTGATATCATGTCCACCGTCTCTATTTAGCCTTTTTCGAGATTCGTGCCAATGGTTCCCACGTGAAAAGGAAATCTGCAGCTGTCATATGTACAAAAATAGAAGTACTTTTCACAAATACTACATGTACCATTCAAACAAATTTGGAAGGACTTGATAAAATCAGTACTATATTTCGCAGGACTACATGGACGTAGTGTCCGGACTGTATGCCCCAATAATAGAGAACTCTATAGATGCAGTTTACAAAATAACTTTTAAAATATTGAATATTAGACTCATTTTGAAGAGCTCGTCGCGAGGAAGTCGAATATGAAAATAAAAATTCATTTGAATTTATTACGTGAAAGTTGTGCTAGTTTTTCAATTGGTAGTGTATTTAGAGAAGGGAATCTTGTAAAGTGGGTAGTCAAAATCGTGGGACCCAGGGATGGACATCCCTATGCCATGCAAGGGCCCAGATATCCACAACGCCCGAGATCAGCTGCGCGAACGCATTTTCGTCAATTCTGGTTGTATTTTGTTATTCTCTACTTCAAGCACATACACACACATATGTCATACCTAAAAATTGCGAATACAACCTTAGTATTAAGCGAAACATCGAACAAGTTCTACGAAAGCTCGTTCAACTGCATTAGACTTGGCCACAATGCTGCACGTATTAATATGAACTAAAAAATCCACCTTAATTTATTGACGGAGCCGAAGGCAGTAGATTTGTCGGGTTAGACTCGTTGTTTATCACAACTATGTGCCACCACGATAGTCCTTTGTGAATTCGGCGTGGCTAAAGATTGAGAAAGCGATAGGAGAACACAAAATGGTGCAGCGCAGCACTTGAGCAGGACAACGTGCCAAACTTTCGGTTGTTTGCACGGTTTCTGACGCTTTTGTATCCAGCAGTGTTTAGTTGCTACTCTTATATCTTATTTAAACAATTGATTGATTGTGCAGGACTGTACTGTACTACTCCTTTTGATGAGTAATCAACAGACCTCCGTTGCACTAGCTGTTGCTTGCCGCCAAAATTAAAGGACCCGGGACAGCCGATCCGGACAGGGAGGAAGGGTCTCGCCGCACCTGCGTATGCATGGAGATGCTTGAGACTAGTCACAATGCATAGTATCATATAGAAGTATCATGCGTATGATACTACTACATGTTACTATCTCCACAATGCATGGTATCATATACTAGTATCATAGTCTACATATATTAATTGTTTTGTAGAATCTCAATGCAAATATATGTACAAGATTTACTTGACATTAATTTTTCTAGAAGTATGTGCTATGATACAGTATCTACCTATGATACTAGTATCCTCTCTCTCATCCATAATTGCAGTGCCACATCAGCGTTTTGCATGCATGAAATGCATGATACTACCTATGATACTCCCATTGTGGGTAGTCTGAATTGTCTGCCTAGTCAGTCACGTGACAGTTGGATCACATTGTTTTATTTTTAGCGAAAAGTTTAACCGATCTAATAATAATCATCAACAGTTAGATCACATTGTTAGCATGGGAAAGACAATAAGTACTACTGCCATGAGTTTTTCTCTTTTGGGAGAATACTACTGTCATAAGTTCATGACCAGGCAGAGCCCGCGAAATATGGGTCTCTATGCCAAACTCTATCATGGGGTCTATCTTCTTAGAAAATGGACCCGCACTTTGATTTTTGTAACTTCTGCAAGAATTTATTTATTTCAAAGGTCGGTGCACTTTCATTGTTTTGTTCAAAATATTTTGTTACCTTGAAAATCAGTACTCTCTCCGGTGTATAATAAATATCGGTCGTTTGTACGACTTTGTACTAAAGTAATACTAAACCACCGAGACTTATTATGAATCTATTTAAAACAATCAAAATTCATAGAATTAGAGAGCATCTGTTGTGGTGTAGTCCTTTTCCATTCTTCTTTAGGCTATTTTTCGCTTAAATTACCTACATATGGTATTTAACACAGAAGGTATGAGAGATTGATGCTATGCATCTTGATATCCATTTTAATGAGGTTGTCCTATTCGGATCTAAATCCAAGCTTTTATAAATTTTGCAAGAATTTATTTATTTCAAAGGTCGTTGAACATTCGTTGTTTTGTTCAAAATATTGTGTTACCTTGAAAATCAGTACTCTATCTGATCTACAATAAATATTGATGGTTTAGTACGACTTTGTACTGAAGTTATACTAAACCACCAAGACTTATTATGAATCAGCAGGAGTACTAAAAACAATCAGAATTCATAGAATTAGACAACATCTGTTGTGGTATAGTCCTTTTCCATTCTTCTTTGGGCTAATTTTTCGCTTACATATGGTATTTAACACAGAAGGTATGAGGGATTGATGCTATGCATCTTGTTATCCATACGTAATCTTAATTTCTCCCAAACTCAATGACTAGTGGTCCGCATCCGTACACCCCCCGAACTTGTGAAGGGCAGTATGATCATTTGCACGTAATTATCCTGATTTAATGAGGTTGTCCTGTCCGGATCTAGATCCAAGCTTATATATCCAATCGTATCTGACGATTGTGCCAATGATCTTGACGCTAAGCTACCGTTTCGAGGGTGCGCTGTCGATGAAGGACATCATCGTTTGTAATGGTAAACACCGTAGAGCGACGATACTGAGAGGACGGGGCCACCACTAGTTTTGTATGCGTACATATCAAACGGGCCATACACGATTGTACACGGCTATACTACGAATTAATAATTCGTTATTTATTATTCGATGGTGATCACCATACACTTAATTATGAAATGATACATAGCAATCTCACCCCTTGTTGTGTTTAAGTCTGATGATGGTGTACCGAAGAAGAACTGTCATGACTAAAGGATAAGGCATAGGTAAAATAGATTAAGCATGTGCTTAATGTTGTCACAATGGCTACACACAAAAAATGGATTGTACTTGAAAATATGTGATCCAAGGAACTAGATAGACGCAAACCAAGACAACTATGATTCTAGAGAGAGGAAAAAATCAATTAACAACACTAAGGTGCCGCGCAGGTTCTATTGAATAAACACCGTGCAATGATGCAACCCAGAAGCTAACGACAAAATAAAAATCCAAGTTAATTTGCATCATGATGCCAAATTCGGCTGCGCTTGCATGATTTCCTGCTGGTGGCTGTTACTATCGTGGAGACAGGCCGTCGAGATCGCGGGTGTACAATTATGATGGGTGATGATTGTTACGTTTCATTTATCCAAATGTGTGTAGTGCAATGCAAGGTAATGTGAAAATGTCTGCAGGTCGATCAGTCGATGTGCGGAGCACGCGTAAGTACTCAACGGAATGCAACCAATCGATGCATTGATTTGATTAAGGGATTAGCACTTCAGGGCCAGCTGGAAACTGATGGTATGTAATCAAGAAAAATTTGAGAGTAAACAATGTTACTAACCGTCTGATTAGGAACCTGATGTATAGTTTTGTATAAACGGCAGATATCAAATTAGGCGAACACCACAATGCCCCAATTTGTTTAAGAAAAAAGGAAGTGATCAATTCTGAGCCGACGAATGAACTTAACCTTCAGGTACAACTCATATTGTAACTTATAACTAGGTTGAATTCTAAAATTAATTCAATGGTCACGAGTGTTACCTCAATCGCAGCCCATATACAAATTATCAATTTAACCAACGTAATACAAATTATCAAACACAAATATACCATTAGAAAGTATGACATTTCAGGTTTCTAATAATACATGTTTTGTAATATATAACTTATATTATGTTGATCAAATTGATAGTCTCGGCTGGAAAGTCTCGGCTGCAATCTATGTTGCAACTCGCAACTAAAATAAGGAACGGAGCTATTCGACGTCTAGGAATCGACTAAGAATTAAAGTAATTCTCACTAGGCCAAAAGTTACATTACAAAACCGACTTAAATATGCTTTGCATATTTGCACCAGGTTTTTGACGTCCCGATAAGGATAACTGGAACCCCCGGCTACATACACTTTCTTAGGATTGAAACGGTCCTCCCCTCGCGTCGCCTCCTCCAGGCGACCCGGGGGGGGGGGGGGGGGGAACCCTAACAGCCGCCATCGCCGCTCCTTCCCCCTCCGTCCCCCCTTCATCGTCGCTCCCTGAGGCGTCGCGGGCCTGGCTCGTGACGCCGGTGATGGGGGCGGCGGGGATCTGGGCCCTTGGCTCCCCGCGCGGCGTATGGATGGAGGAGCCTCACGTCGGGTTCGCCGTGGCTGATGAGGCTGCTCGATTCTTCCTCCGGCGTCAATGATAGGCCTGGCTCCGTTGTGGGCTCGGGAGGACTCGACAGGCGGCCTCCTCGGTGGGGCTCAGGATCTTAGGGCGGCAGCCCTGATCTGGTGGTGCGGCGAATCCGACTCGGTGGCGAGCAGTGTTCGCGGGTGCGGGCTGGCTTCTGCGGCCGTGTGGGCGGTGCGGAGCCGGCGGGTGCTGGCCGTGGCCCGGGGCCCCCTCGGTGGTCCCCGACACCAGATCTGAAGGTGCTAGTTCCTCCTGTTTCGGTCGAGCTGCTAGCGGCGGGACTCTGCGACCAAGATAAATCCCTGACCGGTGGTACCGGTCACGACAGCGGCGACGTCCATGGGCGCCGCCTTCCCTGCTGGGGGCGCCATCAAGGTACTGTCCCTCCCCCATCCTCCTTGCTCCCTGGGTGAAAACCTAATCCTAGATTGGGCCGCGGTGTCGTTGTTGCATCGCTAAGCTTGCTGAAGGCGTGGTCTTGGGGAGCTTGGGTAGGTTGTGGGCGCAGGTTGTGTGTGCGGAGGTGTGTCTGTGCTCTTCTCCTACATGCTCAACTGTTTCGTCTCCGACGTGTTCGAGCTTCGGCTTGTTGTTGTGCTTCTCAGTGTGTGTGGCATGGTATCGGTGTGCTTGGATTTTCTTCCTCGGACGTCGCTGTTAGTGTGCAGTCAAGCTCAGGGGAGCACCTCCATTGGCCGACGGTACGGCACCCTTCGAGCCAGGGCGAGGAGGCACGGAGCCTTCTTCGGCGATGGTATGGCTGAGGCTGATGCTTGATTCCGTGGGGTTTTCCATGTCATGCCACACTTGCTGTCTTCCTCTCGAGCTCCACCGGCGTCAGGCTGCTGATCGTTGAAGAGGGTCTTGGTGTTGCAAGCTGTGTTTCATTCCTGTTGTTTTTGCTTGTAGCTTCTTTGGGTTATAAGGTGTTCTCAGCATCCTTATACTCTACCGTTGTGGCTTTATTAATTTAAAACTGAGCTTAGGTGTTATGTTTAAAGCTCAGGGGAGCTTTGGTCTCTGCCGGTGGGGCTCGTATCAGGGCTGCAGCCTGCAGATCATGGTCGGGTTGCCAATCACCGTCGAGATCTTCTCGTCGGACCTGCTCCTGATTTACGTGCACGCACGTACGTACGTCAGTGAGAGCCGTCGGCTGGGCCCTGGAATCAGTTAGCAACAATTTCATAAGGGCACACATTGATTGGCATCTAACTATCCAACTGTATGATAATCCGTATTATAGTACGGAGTACAATAATTTGATTAGTGTAACCGTTTTTGTGATTCGTCTTAATTAATTTACGTTACAGCTAACTCCATTTCTAATGATCCTACTGGGCGCGGCATGCATCCCCTTTTATATCTGCATTGGATATTTGGATCAACTGGTGGGGATTAGGACACACAGCTGTTGCTGGCTTGCTGCCGCCAATCATGGTGACAACACAACGGCTATATACATGAACTGAACTGAAAAGATATAGAGATATTTGGAACAGCTGGTGGGGATTAGGAGTACTGCTTGCATAAGAAATTAGACGAGAGTGACAGGCCAGCATGACGACGTAGCATCTTGGGATTTTTTATTTACGAAATATGGTTTGATTAATCGTATGTGTTGTACCTGCATTACGGATACGAATCATGTGGGCGTGACTGGCAATATGAAATGAAATTGAGATGATACTGTACTTCAGAGTGGAAGGTTGGATACAGATCATTCGTCGGCTGCATAAAACGCGTTGATCCTGAATTGCAGCCTTCTTTGTTTTTTGGTACCTGAACAGGCAGAATAGAGTGAAAGGTTGGATACAGATCATTTGTCGGCTGCATAATATCGCGAGAGAGTGGAAACCTGGCTATGCATATGTATGGGGAAAGTATACTCTCTCCATCTCATAATACTTAAATACGTGTAGATACTATTTTGTGTATAGATACATTTGAATTTAAATAAATCTCAGATAACTTTTATGGGGAGGATTTCTCGAACCACCCCCTCTGAAATCTGTGAACGCTACAACATGTAATATTTAGCGTGGATTTCATTCCTAGTTTTACCGGGTGTTGAAATATGAAATCAAAAATTAGTGCCCCCAGAGGAAGGTATGGATACAATCATGGAAAATGATACACGGAAGCGCCGCACCAGCGAAGGAAGCGTGCGACGGAAAAAAGTCATCCGTCTCCCTAAGAGCCACGCGTGGAGTGCTCTCAACCACAGAACCCCTACCAGAACTCCTTTCCTCTTCTAAAAAACACAGGACCACTCATTCTCTCTCTCAGAAGTCAGAACACCAGCACGGAAAGCGTTGCTTGGGGAGGTTAGAGGAAACGGCCGCCGCCGGACATGCAACCGGCGAGCCGCGGCGAGGAGGAGGCGCGACCTAGGGAGTGCTCCGCCTGGACGCAGCCGATGAGCGCGAGGAGGAGCCGCTACCCCAGGGAGTGCTCCGCCCGGCCGTCGCCGGCGAGCGCCAAGAGGAGTTGCGCAGGGAGGGCTCTGCCGGCCCTTCGTTGGTGAGCACGAGAAGCCGGCGCGTCGCAGGGAGATCTCCGTCGGGCTACCGCTGATGAGTGCGAGGAGGATACGCTGCCGACGCTAGCACAAACCGGGGGGAGAGCTCCGCTGCCGTCGAGCTTGAGGAGGATGTTGCCGCCGTCGAGCTCGAGTTTGATCATTGGATGTTGTTGTTGAGCGTGAGGAGGAGCCGCGAGCGCGAAGCGGGGAGGGCTCCGCCAGGCTGTCGTCGACGGGCGCGAGCTAGACACAGCTGACGAACATGAGGAGGAGGTGTACAAGCACGCAGCGGCGAGCTCGACACCGACGACTAGCACGCCGGCGAGATTTGTGGTGGATGAGCACGGATTTTCCCCCTACTACTACATCTGGTTTTGCTAATTAGGTAGTGTTTGTCATTTTTCTAATTGCCAGATTAGTTTAGCAGTAATTCCCAGATTAATTACTTGTGGTTGCACGATTTAGCCGAGCATAGAGCAGCGCTGGAGGCCGGCTACGCCGAGCGTGGAGTCGCATAGGAGGCTTTCACCGCCGCCAAGCACGGAGCAGCGCTGAAGGATTCCGTTGCCGCCGAGCACAGAGCTTCCATGGGGGCCGCTGCCACAGCTCAGTGCGTGGTTGGAGCATATGGCTTAATTATTTAAGGAATTAGGCTTAATCAATCTGGTAATTAGGTTCAATTAATCTAGCAGTTCGTACCCGATTAATGAGACTGCAATTACTCCGCAAGGACTAACTAACCGGACAACTAGGCATAACTAACCGGGCAATTTGTATCCAATTAATCCAGAAATTAGTACTAACAATTGAGCATGTCTTTGAACTCCTAATTATCACTTTACTTAGTACTCTGGCAATTCTTCCTTTAAATCTGGTAGTTAAGCCTAATTAATCTGGCAGTTAAGCCGAATTAACTGAGTAGTTGATTTTTCATGATCATTTTTGTAAGACATGCATGCTTTGCACTTATTTGTGAGACATGCAAGCACTGCCTACTTTTACCAATATTTAATTCATTTCCATAATTAGATGAGCTACTTTTGTTAACTAGATTTCGCATGTGCATGCGCTCTGCCACACGCTACATGCCAAGCTGTTGTTGTGCTGCGTCTTAGCCTAGTTTTTTTCAAAGGAGCCCGCATGCGCGGTTTTGGGATGATAATTACCTGGTATAGAATCCGCCGCACGGAACGACTCATTGTGCGGCGCCGCCGCGTAGCCCGGTCCTACAATCATATACAGAATATAGTTTGTCCGGTCCAACCGCAGGGCAGCCGTGCAATTTTTTTTTTTTTTTGAAACGGAGACAAAAGAATTTCATATCTATTAATTAAGAAGAGAGTGTCCAGTTTTTAGGAAAAAATCGAACGAAAATCTACAACATGGTCAAGCTCACACACCCACATGGCCACATCCAAGCTAGACAGAGACCCGAAACAAAATGACCACACCCTCTCTAGCAGTCTAGCTAACACATGAGACCACAAAGCGACGTGAACATACACTCCAAACACGACCCACCAACACCACGCCGACAAAACATGTCATGACATTGTGGGGTACCCATCAAACCACTGCGGATCTAGGGCAGGCAACAGCTAAGGTGGCGAGATCGTAAACCTCTCTGGCGTGCAAATTTTCATGCCGCGTGATGATTTGATCGTAGTTTGGCTTGGTTTCTGTTAGATGTATATATCTGTATATTGTAGTTTCCCCATATGTTAGGGGCTTCCTGCATATTTGCACATGTACATGTACTATATATTATGGTCTTTGACCCCTGGTAATACAACAAGCATATTGCCCTAACATGGTATCAGAGCAAAAATTGGTCTTCTTCCTCTTCTAGTCCGTACGGATGGATTTTTTTGCTTGTTCCGGCCGCTGCACCTCCGGCCGCCGTTCGTCGCCGCCTCCTCTCCTTCCCGGCCGTCCTCCGGTCGCCGGCCATCTCCCGGCCATCTCCCAGGCCGTCTCCCGCTCCGCCCCCGGTCGGATTTCTTCTTCCCGGCCGCCTCCTGCCGCCCGCCGTCCTTCCTCGTCGGCCGCCTCCTGCCGACCGCCGTCCTTCCTCGCCGGCCGCCGCCCGCCGCTGCTCCTGGCCGCCCGTGCGGCCCTGTCTCTGCCTACGCCGCGTTTCAGTGCTCGCGTGCATTCTCGATCTGATTAGTTCCGATCTGATCTGGAAAAAAACGAAAAAAGAGCTATGTCTTCCTCTTCGGGTTATGTTGCGATTCCTCGCTGCCCGGTGATCTTTGATGGCGCGAATTATCCTGATTTCGCTGCCTTCATGCGCGTCCACATGCGCGGTCTTCTTCTTTGGGGTGTGCTTTCTGGCGAGGTCTCCTGTCCGCCGCGCCCCGTTGCTCCTACGGCGCCTACTGCACCGACCCCCGTTGCCCTTGCCCCTGATGCTACTCAGGCGGATAAGGATGCAGCCACGAGTGCTGATTATACTGCTCTGGCTGATTATGACCGCAAGGTCCAGGACCACTCTACTGCCGTCGCGACTTACCAGCTGGATCTGAGTGACTACACTCAGTGGATAGATGAGGATGCTCGTGTTGCTGTTGTTCTCACCTCCACTGCCTCAGTATGCTGCTGAGTTCATAGGTCTTCCCACTGCTGCTGCCCAGTGAGCTTTTCTTCGTCAACGCTATCAGCCGTCTGGGGATGCTCTTTACCTATCTGCGGTCCGCCAGGAGCATGACCTTCAGCAGGGCGATTCTACTATTGATGAGTTCTACACTCAGAGTGCTGCTATTTGGCGTCAGCTTGATTCTCTTCGTACAGCTGTGTGTACCACCTGTCCCTGTTGTCTGACTGTGTGCGCGGACTTGGAGTTTTAGCGCGTTTTTGAGTTCTTGTCGCGGCTCCGTAAGTAGTTTGAGCCGCGTCGTGCACATCTGCTTGCCCCTGGTCGTGTTCCGCTCTCTGAGGTGTTTGCTGAGCTTCGTGCTGAGGAGACTCGTCTTCGTGGTGCTGGTCTTCTTGAGGTTCCCTCTGTTCTTGCTGCTCGTGGCCCTCCTGTGCCGACTGCTCGTGGACCTCCTATGCCGCTGGCTTCATTGCGGTCTCCAGCACCGCCGATACTCTCTACTCCTCCATTCCAGGGCCAGAGTCAGCCCCAGCAGCCTCGTGGTTCGACAGCACTTCCCTGCACCTACTGTGGCAGGACTGGCCACACTGTCTCTACTTGCTGGTAGAGGGATCCCAGCTTACGGCCGCGGAACCATACTCGTCGTCAGGCTGGTTCTTCAGGATCTTCTGCTGTTGCGCTATCTGATCAGGATATTATCCGTGGTCTTCGTGGTCTGCTCACTGCTACAGGCTCTTCCTCGATGGGTACTGCTGGTTCTGTGTCTGACTCTTCTGGCACCGCGCGACCACCACCTTCTACACAGTCAGGTATGTCATCCCCGTGGTATCTGGATTCTGGAGCTTCTTTTCATATGACTTATGCGTCTTCTATTCTTTCTGCTCTTCGCTCTCTTGTTTCTCATGTCCGTGTTATCACGGCTGATGGTACCTATCTTCCTGTTTTCAGTCGAGGCACCCTTTCTACCTCTTCTTTCTCTGTTCCTGATGTTTCTCATGTTACTAGTCTTAAGATGAATCTGTTTTCTGCTAGTCAGCTTACTGATTCTGGTTGTCGCGTCATTCTTGACGCTGATTCTTGTGCTGTTCAGGACCGCCGTACACAGGCCCTGGTTGGAGCTGGCCCTCGCATCCTTGAGTCCCCGGGGCTCTGAGAGTTAGACTAGCTTCGTGTTCCTTCTGCTGACACTTCATCTGCCAGTTCTCCTGCAGTTGCTGCTTCTGTCACTGGATCCTTTCAGCAGTGGCATCATCAGCTGGGTCACCTATGTGGCTCCCTTTTATCGTCATTAGTTCGTAGTGGTCTTCTGGGGTCTGTCTCAGGAGACGTGTCTTTGCATTCGTGTCAGGGTTGTAGGTTAGGTAAACAGATTCAGCTTCCCTATCCTACTAGTGCGTCTGTATCTCAGCGACCTTTTGATTTAGTTCATTCAGATGTTTGGGGTCCGGGTCCCTTTCCTTTGAAAGGGGGTCATCGATACTATATTTTGTTATTGATGATTTTTCACGTTACACCTGGTTGTTTCTTATGCACTCTCGCAGTGAGGTGCTCTCTATTTATCAGCGTTTTACAGTCATGGTTCGTACTTAGTATTCCACACCTATTCGTGTGTTTCGTGCTGATTCTGCAGGAGAGTATATCTCCCAGCACCTGCGTGGTTTTCTTGCTCTACTTTAGCAGATTGGGCTGATATAAGAGCAGGAATTTTGAGGAATTTGTGATGCACAGGCTAGACTTCCAAATTGCCAAGCCCGGCATTGCCCAAAGCATACGAATGATCATCAGATTGTTGCAAGCAGAAGCTAGAGACAGGACGTGCTGTATGTGTACAACTGCTCGGGCACAGCAGACCCAGCAGCGACCTGTGCCGCTTCAGTTCAGCCTGACAACCTGGATAATTCCTACAGGCTCACTCACATCGTTTTCCCCGTCGCCGCATCCCTTGTGTGCACCGGTCCACCTAGCTTGTGCACAGCGGTCCAAAGGACCGAGAACCTTGATTAATGAAACACCTCGAGTTTCAGCTGAGCATGGAAGGAATGATACTGAAACTGACGAAGGAATAGCATTGGAGAAATGTGTTGTCCCAACCCGTGCATGTCCTGCTTTAACGTCCATGACACACAGTATTGCTAAGGGGTTGTTTGGATAGCTAGGATTAGCAATCAGCTTTTAGAAAACGAGTATTAGGCTGATTTTTAGGAAAACCAGTTTTACTAATTTTACGGTTAAGAATTGGTTCACGGGGAATCATGTTTGGGGGAAGAAAAAGTATTAGGCTCGTCCACCTTCCTCATTGCTTTCCGTAGAGAGGAGGGCAGTTAGATGCAGCCTCGTTGAGGTGCTGCCTCCCCTGTCCATACTTCTCGTTGAGACGCTGCCTCCCCTCGGGCCTCGCCGCCGGCGCGCTGGGACGCCGCCGGCTGGCTCACCTGGATGCGACCCAGGCAAGCTCCGACCAGCAACATCTGGTGCTCGACCTTGATCCGCAGGCTGCCGCCCACGAAGCCGCCACACAGGATTTGACCGAGGACCTCGGCTACTCGAAGTTGACGGCATCGCTGTTTCGTCCCTGTCAACCAAGCTATCCCGGCGCCGGACGAGCGGAGGTGCTAACCAGAGGCTTGTACCTTCTAGCGTGGCTATCTGTGACCTTTGAGGCTATGGAGACGTGGAATTCATGGCCCTTTAATCTGGTTTTGGTACGTCGCTTCTCATCCGGCACCGGCGGCCGGCCGGCCGGATGTCCTCCGTTTCGTCGGCGTCACCGGCCTGTGAAAATTCGAGGAGATTTGAAGGATGTCTATCTCGTGTTATAGGAAAGAAAACATGGCGGAATACAGCTGTAGGAGGCGGCAAAAGTCAGGCTATCTCCGGCGAAGGTTTCAGAAATTGTTGAGATCGAGTACACGGGGATCGCGTTTATGGAAAAACGGCTAATACTCGTTTTTCTAAAAACACGAAATCTGAGGATTCCCAGTACCAGATTTTCTATATCCACGGATTGTTTAGCGGGGCCAAACAAAGTTTTATTCCGTTAAACAGTTTTCCTAGTTTGTAGAAACCTGGTTTTGTGTACACCACGTATCCAAACAACCACTAAGTTTCATTGACAAACATTGTGTTTCAGTTTGGGCAGACGCAATAAAACATAAAGATACCTAATGACATCGTGCAGGGGACAATCGCCGATCTCATAAACATTGGCCCAATGCAAAAAAGTTTAGACTTCAAACAAGATAGACAAGAATTAACCTTAGGTGTAAGATGCTCTACACCGCATTCAAGGGAATAACCCAGAACATGGAAAGAGAGCGATTCTCTGCATTTACACCATTTCTACATCATCAAAGGCGCGATTTATGCAGGCAGAAGTATGCCTGACAGAGCCTAGTTTCTACACTTAAGAAGAAAAGAAAAGCCCACCTGCAAATATGCAGATTTATCTCCAGTCACACTATTCACAAATTCCACAGCCAATCTTTGTTCACCCACCCCCATCTAATCCTATGTTTTATGTGACAGAAGGAAATCTAGGAATGATACCAGACAACCTAAACAAATAAATAGAAGGGGTAGAGCAACTACCGCCAAGTTGTCCCTGGAGAGCTCCCAACTGCCCGAGCATCGGCCAGCGAAAGAGCCATGGCCAGCATCATCTGCTCTTCAAAGCTATCAGGGACAGTGCCAATGCTAGATACATCTGAAGCAGCCAGATTGGCAGCCCCAGCCTCCACTGTAACATCAGAGCCAGCAAAACTGGTACCGGCCTCCGCCGCCTCTGACCACCCGTCATTGTTAGAGTACTCCGCACCCTCTCTTATTTGCCGCGTTCTGCTATTTGATGGTTCTTCAACTCTGGTTCCTGATGAACTACTCCCAGCTATGCTCAGATCGTCTGTAAAAGACCGTTGTGACCTGCTGAGAATATCATGTCTTGATGTTTGGCAAGTGGCAGTGCTGGAAGAATCTCCAAGCATATGTTGTTGCTCGGCTAAAGCTGCGACCGCACAAGCAAATCCACCAGAAGGCGCTGCTTCAGCTGGAACCGACACAGATGCATTATTACATCTTAGAGGAAGTGTTGGTGGTATGGCACCTGTGCTGCCTGGATTTCCTAAGGCTTCCTGATCCTGCACATGGTAATTTTAACAACATGGTTAGTATTGTCCTTTCCAAATTAACACAAGCAGTGTGTACAACTCAGTCTAATGGTGTTTTCTTCATTACAAAATGTATAACTATACAGATGGAAGCCACCTAGCCACAGACACGACAATGGTCGGTATGCATAAGTTTTAAAGTAACATATGCAGGTTCACACATCAAATGACGAGCAACAACTTGATTTATGATAATATAAGGAATTTTTACATTAATTTGCATGTAACTCAAAATGATATTGAATCAACTAATGAAACATGAATAAACACATGATGATTTTAAATGAAAAGCAGCTATTATGTGAATCAAGATGATGAACAGCAAAATATGTACCTAGTATGTCAAAGCTGTATTATTAAGATTTCATACAATCATTATCCTTACAACTACACTAAATGAACATATCATTTCATGTGAGGTGGAAGCAAAAAATGTGACCTATCCCTGTATAAACCTCTCTGAAACTTAGCTGCCGAGCTCTTTAAGAAAAAGGGAACAAATCAAGTTATACAGATTTAGCAATATCTTAACATACTTGTACAGAAAGCCAAATTGCTTCCATAAGCATAACTTCTTCAAGGTCCATGTCGAAATTACCTTCCCTGCATTTCAAGGAATTCATCGGTAATGATAATATCAAAATACTACAATAATTACAACATAGACGAATACAATTAGTAAGAGGAAAGGGATGACAGCAAGTGTGTTCTTATGGTTTCTCACTAGCACATTTTTTTTCTCATGGTTTCTAAGACAGAAACACTGCTTGCATTGTCTAGATTGTATCTCCTCTAAATGACAAAGCGATAATGAAACTAATAAGATGCTCAGATACGGGAGACTAAGCAACAGGTGAGAAACAGCACAATTCTGTTTTCAAACTGTATCTATGATCCTTAAAACGGGTGCAAATTTGAACTCAATAGACCTTTCCTGGAAAAGACTACCAACTACCAAGAAACACAAAATTCATATACAAAAGGGTGAGATAAAAACAAATGACGGTCAAACCTTTTTTTTTTCCACTTCAGGGTGGGTGTCATATTAATGTATTGTCTAGTAATGAAATCCACTTCACATAATGCATAGGTAGAGATTCTCATATTATTTTAACACAACTAAACTGAAGATATTCTAGAAAAGTCAAGTGCATAAATAATTGATCACTTATAATAAACATATATATGTAGTGCTTAGCTAAGGTGCAACACAGGGTTAGCTGTATTAACTGATCATTCAACAACCATTTAGCTTCAAACAAAGAGCAACATAATCAAGGTTTCAAGGGCATCTGGAAGATGTTCAATCAACTGATACAGAAAAAGAATAGACAAAATCTTAAACTGGCAGTAATATGCCTACATGGTACTGCCAGAATCCCAGGACCTTACTTGCCAACAAACATGACAAGATACAGGTATATAACTGATAAAGGCTGTTAATTATTAATTCCGGACCATTGCTACTGTAGCAGCCATACAGAATGCACAAACATCTACCAGGAGTTACATATAGTTAGTTGTGACATTCTCTCACAAGGGCTAAGAAAGGATATTTAACTAGAGATAAGTACAAGTAAAGAGCAGCCTGGTCAAGGTTTCAAGGGCATCTCTAACATGCCAATTAATGGGTACAGAAGAGTATAGACAAATATCTTTGGCTGGTAGTAATATTTTCTACATGGTAGTGCCAGGACCTTTCTTGACAACAAACATGACAACAAATGAGTATATACAGATACGTGAAGTTACTTATTGATCACCCTGTAGCAGCCAACCATCTACCAGAAATTACATATAGTAAGCTGCCACGTTTAGCAGTGAGGTTGCAACGATATTTTGAGTACAGATAAGTACACATTGTAATGTATCAAATTTTCCAGTTAGGTGCAACAGATGATTAATTACTTTGCCCACAAAACTTTCAGTGAGGGATCAAACAATGAAGCAACAATAATAATTCCAGTACTACAACATCCTTTTATCTAGAAAGCACAAACAATCCCCAATGCACAGAAGCAACCATAACAACACGACTTGAACAGGATAGAAGGCGCAAAATGGATAATCAGCACATACCGCATCTGCTTTAGTCGTTCGGCATTCTTCAGTAGCAGCTCTGATTGCTGTGCTTGAGACAAGAGCACATCATTGCCTTGCACACCGGCCGCAGCTAACAACAAAACAGATACGTTCAGTCAGCAACCGCTCACCAAACATCAGAGAGGAACAGATAGCCCTACAGCAAGCAATCTACACACCTGGGGTGGATGTGCCACCGGTATCACAGCATTCAACTATTGTTATTGCGTCGGTCGAAGCAGCCGCCGTCTGCTTGTTCTTGAGCCGCTCGGCGTCGTCCTGGAGTTCCTGGTGCCGCATCCTGATCTGCGCCTCGATCACCCTCTGCTCCTCCTGCACAGAATTGCCCCAGTTGGCAAGGCAGAAACAGAGCAGAAAGCAGACAGCGACTAGAAGAGTTTGACTAGGGTGGCTCACAATCTGCTCGACGCCCTTCTCCTCCTTGGTCTTGACGCCGCGGTACTCCACGGCGTAATTCAGCATCTTGCAGTATGGGCACCTTAAAAGTCATTAAGGAACAACTAGGCTAGGCTGTGGTGCTCGAAAGCGTAACACCAGAACAAACATCATATAGGGTAATCCTGGTAGTAAGAAGCGATGGGAAATGGGGCAAGGATACTGCGTGGGGCGGCAGGAGGTGGGCGACTTCATCTGGAGGAAGCACTCTGCACGCAAAAACAGGAGAGGTAGTCAGTCAAACACCAACCGAATGGGTAGGATAAAGCCGAAGGCGGTGGCGTGAGGAGCACAGGCATCTGGAATCCTCGACTCACCGGTGCAAATCCCCTTGGCGCAGCACTTGGAGCGGTTGAGGCTGGGGTAGAACTGCGAGCGCGTAAGGGGGGGAGATCAAAATTTAGCATCTATCGATTCATTGTGAGGCAGGCAGGACGGGCAGGGGGACTGACCAGGAAGCAGATGGGGCACTCGTCGAGGTCGGCGCGCGGGTCGTCTGCGCCCGGGTGGCAGGGCGCGAGCTTGGCCTCGACGATGAGGCGGCGCAGCTTGCGGAGGTCGATGTCCGGGTGCGGGTAGAGGCCCTGCGGCGCCGTGTAGCGCTCGTCGACCGCCGGGCGGCGCCGCCGGCCCCCGACCCGGTTGCCCATCCCCACCACCACCAGCAGGCAACAACAACAACAACGCAGCGACCCTTCCCTCCCAAGTCTCCAACCCAACCCCCCGCGAGAGACGACTTCTGTACTGACTAACTACCTAAACCCTCGTCAGCGGCCGCGTCCACCCACCGAGCACCTACCCAACCCGCTTAACCCCCAGGGAGGGGCGGAGGGGCCGAGGGCGGCGGCGGCGGCGCCGGCGAGGAAGAGGCGGAGGAAGACGACGAGAGAAGGCAGTGGGGAAGGAAGATTTGTGACGATACGATATCGCTCTCAATCGCTTTCTGGCTGTGGTCTGGCCAGAAACCGCACGCAGATGCAGAGCCAAAAGCAGCAGATTCTTCCACGCTCCCACCCTCTGACCTGACCCCGGCCTGATGGATTAGGTTCCCTCTCCTTCTGTGTACATATATATGTATATGTATATGTATATATAATCTCTTTCTCTATCTAGAGTTCCCTGACTGACTTGTACTAGTTTCCCGACTGACTTTATCATCTCTCTGTTGGTTCTCTCTATCTCTGTCTGCTTTGTCGGGTCAAACACTCAAGCCCTGCTAATTCCTCTTGCTAAATCTCACTGCGTGTGGGGCCGCATAAGCTGCTGATTCGGCAACAGACAGTCAGACGCGTTGGATGATTAGAACAAAGATTGGGACAAGCAAGTCCACAAGCAAGCAAGCAAGCAATTATCGATCTCGCTACGAGTAGGAGAGTTGTGTGCTCGGCTGCTGATGATGATGCGTGATTAATTGGCGATTTGGTTTGACGGCTCCATATGACATGGACGTGGCTAAGCTTACTTAACCGCAAAACCGGCCAGCTTTGTTTACTCCTACCGCTTGTCATTTGTGCTACTCTCCCCGGAGTGGATGTAGATGCTTATGGGACATGCCCACGTTTTTCATAATTTATTTTTAATAACAAAAAGTTAAACCATAAAGAAACGCCCTCGTGTCGGCGACTTGGGGAAGCTTGCACCCCACCCTCCCCCGTTCTCGCTGGCCTCGCCGCGGTGGCTCCCGCAGCCGAAGGTGATTGGGGGAGGGTCGCAGTGGACGCGAAGGAAAACCTGAAACCCGTTTCCCGAATTGGATGAACACGGCGTCTTTAGATGCCGTGCTCTCCTTCGAGGCGTGTTCCTTCAACTCTGACTTCCTTTTCGGGGGACGTGGACCAGACAGTCGTCATTGCCATCGTGTTGGTGTCATCCGGTGGCGCTCCATACCTAGTTCAGGTAAGTAGTGTGGCATGTGTTGGTTTTAACAAGTTTTCCCTAGAAATATTGTGTCGTGTTGGTTTTTCTTGTCTGGCTCCGCTTATAAACCAAACTAGTGGGTGTCGTGTTGGTTTTTCTTGTCTGGCTCCGCTTATAAACCAAACTAGTGGGTGTCGTGTTGGTTTTTCTTGTCTGGCTCCGCTTATAAACCAAACTAGTGGGTGTCGTGTTGGTTTTTCGTGTCTGGCTCCACTTATAAACCAAGCAAGTGTGTGTCGTGTTTGTATCATTTTTCAGCTAATTTTCCTTATAAACTGGCCAGTTATCTTCTTTTTAATGAAAAGGTAGAGCTCGTGACGGTTGCTCCAAAAAAATTAAAACATATATATATATATATATATATATATATATATATATATATATATATGGAAAATAGTGGGCTACCATGGGTGGTAGCTATGCACACTCATCTAGCCATTGGATGAACACTATAGAGAATTTCCACCCTTCATCCAACTTAACTCCGTCATGCCCGTTAGCAAGCCTTTTTTTCTCTCTCCTACTCCCTCCCACCACGGACATATTTTAACCGCACCCCATAACCACCACCACCGCGTCTCCTTTTTACTGTAAAAAATAAAACCACCATGTCCACCTTCTTCCCGTCCGCATGGCGAGAGCCGCCTTCCCCTCTCCTTCATCCTACCGCTGGTACTGTTCGTGCCGGTCCAGGGCGTCGACGCGCACCGCCCCTCCGTCGATTGGTGCCCTAGCTGCCCACATCACAGCGAGCTGGTGCGTCATCGGCGCACTCCGCACCCGCCCCAACTCTGCCCGCCAAGGACCTCCATCGTCGCAGCCCCAGGGAAGATGGTGGATGCAGAGCGGTGCGTGGTGCATGGAACGGGCACGGGAAAGCCCTTTTTTTCATCACGGCTGAGTTGGTCACTGGATCCACTGGCCAGCGCTCTCCGCCCTCCCTTTATCTAGAAGAGTTCCTTTTTTCAATTACCAGTGAGATTTCCTCCTTTGCAATTTTCTGTTCTTTCGCATTTTCGCGATTGGAGTAGAGAACAAATTGTTTCACATGAGCTCCATTCGTTCAAAGTTTCAATATATGTGATTTGCGGTTGGAAATTGCAAGATCTAGATCTGTTTCAGCCAAAAGAAATTATCTTTCTCTCTCTTGGATAAGTCCTTCTGTTAGCAGGTTCATGGATTTGAGGAGTGTAGCTTCTGTACAAGGATGAGGGCGCTGTCCCCCTTCCAAATTGCTCTGGCCCCGGTGACCACCATTGGGCACCATCCCCCCTCCGCCGATTTGGCGCCCCGGTTATCCTCTTCCCCGGCCAGCACCCGCCCAGATCTCCAGCCATGGACGCCCTCCGCCCCATCTCCCTCCGGCGATGCGCGCGGCCGCCGGAGATGCAACCGGTACTCGTCGAAGGCACTTGTCCACCGGCTCCATATCTTTGTTTTATCCAGATTTGCTTCACCTCCTTCTTGCAATCTGGATTTTGCCTCAGCGTTTACGTGAATCAGCTCGATGTTAATTTTTTTTTTAATCTGTTTTGCTTCCTTTTTCCGATTTGTATTTCTTCACGGTTTAAGAGAATCAGTTCCATGTCCGCCGGATCTCTCAGCACGCCGCTGGCAGGATCATGACAAGGAGACGGAGGGAGCTTGGCCGGTGGCTCCGGCGTAGTTTTTTTTTTGCAAGGACGGCAGAGGGAGCGGTCGCATCTCGCATGCAAGTGCTAGACCCGTTACCTTTTTCTTGATCTTTCTCCGTGACATTTTCTCTCTAGCTCTCCGTTTGGATGTTGTACTAATAAAAACAAGCTCGTCCATGTTGGGATTAATGTTTGGCTATTTCTTGATTAGCGTGAATGGCGGTCGTGTGGGTTTCAGACCGTGGCATAGGCGAGAAGAGGATGCGGCTGTCCCGTGAGATCCAGCAGGCAGCGCTGCGGAGGAAGAAGAAACCTGGGTGGAGGCACGCGCGAGGTCATCGATGTTATTTTTGTCGATCAGGAGTTGCATTACCCCTTTTTTTGATTTTGATTTTCTTGTGTTCCCAATCCTGATTACATGTATGGTTTTTGTACATGGTGTTAAGAGGCCGTCTATCAAGACGTTAAGATCTGCAGAATCCAACGGCAATAACAACGTGCGTAGCTACCACCGTAGGTATAAAATCCGCGTCGATATATATATATATATATATATATATATATATATATATAGGACATATTCATACTACACCCGGGTGTAGTTACACCCACACGTGTTTATCATAATCTAGAGAGTATCTATCATACCGGAGACTATGTACATGTAGTATTAAGTATATTAGAGTATTTTGGTAGTATATATAATACTTTGTAGGCAGTATGTACATTTTTTTACGTAGACTCATTTTTACGTATACATATGCATGTATTTCGGCTATATAGTGCAAACTACATGCTCACTTGCATTTTTTTTCACCAAACTTGGTTTAGAATATCTTAGATATAGTGTAAGAACATACTCAAACCGATAAAGTATGGTACATACTTCCGTATGGTAGTATATGAGACATGTGTGTAGTTACACCCAGGAGTAGGAAGTATTTATCCTATATATATATATATATATATATATATATATATATAAGAAGTATTCCCTCCTTTCAATAATTCTTGTTGTAGTTTTAATTTAAATTTGCGCTAAAACAATGGCAAACATTTATGAAATGGAGGAAATATGTATTTGTATAATTGGTATCATTATAAAGTGTTTTTAATACGAATCTAACTATACCAATTATAGAGTACTATATAATTAAAATTAACACGGATTATCTACCCGAAGATAGCTACACACTTCGGGAGTCTGTTAACGCTTCTCTCGTCCCGATAAAAAAACGAGCCATCTTTTCAACCGCAGTGGATAAAAAATAACACATCGTTCCTCCACCAGGATTTAAAAAAACTATCTCTTCCACCGTACGGATAAAAATAACGCATAGTTCCTCCATTTAATTTAGAACAAGGCATCTTTCCAACGGTACCAAATAAAAACACTTCACATCATTCCTCTATCCACATAAAGATTTTTTTTTTTGGAGCAACTGGCAGGAGCTCTGCCTATTCATTAAGAAGAGGGAAATTTAGCCGGTTTATAAGGAAAACCGACCGAAAACCAATACAAACTCGACACCCGTGTCCGGTTTATAAGGAAAACCAGACAAAGAAAACCTACACGGCACAGTTTTAAGGAAAACCGGCGTGGCCACACGACCTAGCTCAACTAGGTATGGAGCGCCGTCGAATGACATCAGCACGACGGAAAGCGCGAGCACCACGACTGCCCGGTCAACGTCCCTGGAAAGGAAGTCAGAGCCGAAAGAGACGGCTAGGCCTTTCAAGTTTCGCGGGGAGAGGCAAGCCGCAAAAAGCAAGCCACCGGCACTCGCACACCGACGGTACCCGAAGACCATGACCCAAACCAGTGGTGCAGGCATCGACAACAAGTGGCTTCCAAGACTCCAAAAAATGACGCCTCCAACGAGGTCACGACATCCAAAGATGCCGCCGTCATCCAATCCGGCAAGCCGGATTTGGGTATTCACCCTGGAATGATGGGCGGAGGGGTGTCGGGACTCCACGACAACGCCTTCAAGAAGGAAAGCGGCGCCCGAAGGCGACGCCGTTGTCGGCACCGACCAAGTCGGGCAAGATTTTCATCCGGAGACCCATGACCGCCGCCTCCACAAACGCCGGACGAGCACAGACCACTATCCACATAAAGAATAAGCCATCTTTTTTGTTAAAAAAAAAAGAATAAGCCATCTTTTTCACCATCCAGTTGGTTCAGGGAAGGGCAAGTTTAACACCTTAAGTCGATTTATGGTAGAAAATATTCAGTAGCATGATCCAAAGGCCAGATCGATGTGGGTGCATAGCGATCCTCCATGGTAGCTGCCTATTTTGGTAATCAAGATATTATTGCTCGATCTTTTCCGTTAAAGTGCTCTTAAAATACTACAAGATAAAATTATGCCTTGTTCAAAAATTGGGAACCGGAGTAGAACATGTTCGTCGATTCGTTGGAAATGTAGCAAGCTGGTACGTCGTTGTGGGGCTGGGCATGAGAAATGGTCAGTACGAATGTACGATCGTGGTGGCCAAATTGTCATCGTACCAATTCTTCCCTGGTTGGTTCAGCGTATCAGGAAACAAGTTGTTGGTTCCGGGAAGAAATAAGAGTATCTCCAGTCGCGTCCCTCAAAAAGCATCCGGCACAAATGATTTGGGGCACGTTTGGGACCGCGCCGGACAAAAAGAGACAAAAAATCTGTAAAAAAAAGAGGCCCTTCCCAGCCGCGTCCCTCAAACAGCGTCCGGATGCATGCATTTTAATAGAAGGGACCATCCCATGTGGGAAAAGTAGGTGAGAGAAAGTGTGGGGAAAGAGACTAGCATGTGGGGACTAGGGGCTGCATGCATGCGTCCGGATGCTATTTTTGTGTCCGGCGTCCCCGGTAGAGACAATGGGGCGCTAATTAGCTTTGGGGGACGCGACTGGACAACTTTTTTCCCCATTTCTTATCCGCGGTCCCCCAAACCTCATTTGGGGGACGCTACTGGAGATGCTCTAAGAATACATTGTACACAAGATAATGCAGACGCAACGTACGAGAGTCGATGGTGTTGACAGCCTAGCTCAGGATTTGGAACTTACCCGACCGATCGACGAGTGGCACGGTGGCGACAGCGATCTGAGGCTGCTCGCCGACGACGACCGCCTGCAGCACTGAGGCCTTGATTTGTTTAGCCCCAACTGCAAGGGCTTTGGAGTGGTTGAGGATCTGCCTGCACTTGTTGCTTGTTGCTGCGCTGTGCTAGATTCTGCGAGCAGTAGAGAAATCATCAGACTAGCTTTTGATGATTGAGATTCAGTGAGCCGGCCAGGTTCGTTCTGGCAAATGGCAATCCAGGTGTTCCTGCAGCCGTAGAGTACTACGGAACTGAGGCGAGTACTGAAACTGCAGTTTTACACACTGAAACTGAGATTCTATTGTTCGTCTGAGCGTGGAAGAGACTGAATTACACGCTTGCTTGGTAGTACTATGTGTACATAAAGATAAAATAAATGTAGGTATGCAATCTTCGATCATGGAAACATTGTAAAATAGACTCTTGAATTACCCCAAAGATATATATCTTGATTCTTTAACCTTTCCAAAATATATATATATCTTGGTAGTGCAATGGGTTGCAATTTTTTAAAGGGAACCATTCACTGGAATCACGTACCCGTATTCTCGTGAGTCGTGACTATTAAGAGTATCCACTTTTTTTTTTTGAATAGGAAAGGTCCCGAAGGACCTAGGGAGTACATTTTACAGAAAGGCCTAAAGAAAAACAAGCAATTTACAACCTGACCCTTACAAATTGCACTGAGGACCCTAGAGTAAAACGCAAAAACGCGATCAGGTCCAACTCCTTCTTCACCGTGACGAATCTCGCTGGAGTCAACCTCTACGCCGCCGGGGATGAAACCACTTGAGGTGCAGAGGTGGGAGCTAACTCCGACGAAACAGGAGATCCTCCGAGTCGGCATGAACGCTTGACGGAGGTTCCTGTTGCCCTGAGGACGGCATGTCACCGTCACACGAGGGAGGAGGGGCCGCCCTTCGGCCATGAAGTACGACGACAATGGCGCCGTGGTAATCCTCCGATGGAGGGGTTGCCTTCCAGCCATAGGATACGGCGATAGCGGCGCCGTGAAGAGCCTCCAAGAAGAAGCCAACGAGCTTCCCTGCTGCGGATGCAGAAGCCAGCGACGAGCAGGTGGGCTACCCTCTTCTCTTTCACCACCGCAGCATCGCCAGCTATCAGATCCGCGGGGGACGGCTTTATTTACGGAGATCCTCATCTCCCTCCGCCGCCACACCTCTGGCTCCGACCGCCGGAGCTCCATGAGGTCGAGGAAGAAGACGATGCGGCGCCAGATCCAGCCGATGGGATCCGCCACCTCTCTCCCGGCATACACGCCATACGCCACTAGGGACCAAAACCTAACTCTACTACTACTGCTATGTACTCCGGCGCCATCTCCTCTCCAACTCCGGCCGGCTAGCCCGTTGGAGAGGGAGGAGGAGCGGCCCGGTGAGAGCGAGGATAAGCTCAGATACTGTAGCGAGCTGAGAGGTGGGGAGGGGGAAATTAAGAGTATCCACTTGCTTGCAAGTTGGAGCCAACCAGCCTCTCGAGCTCCTAATCTATCCGTCAATCATTTTTTATTATTCCATGCATATCATTGCTAAACACTTCTGGATCTGGAAATTTCTTAGTCGAGACATATCCTACCTTGCTACGATTCTACATCACAATTATTTGTATCATCTTCTCGCAGCTTCTGAAGAGAGAGTTTGGTGTAATGGTAGAGTATCTTCACTTGTGCCGTGGAGGTTTTCAATTCAAATCGACCTCTTTGAATATAACAACAAGGGGAAAGCAGCCTATAAATTCACTTCTCACACCCCACAATGTGTGGGAGGTTTGGACATTGGGGGTGCCTTCTCATCTTCTTGCTCCTCCTGAATTTTAAGGCTGGCCTCAATTTTTAATGGAAACTAAGTAGTTGATAATACCTAAAGGGAGGAAACATACGCGAATATAAAGGGCTGATAAAAACCACCCTATGATGAGAAGTACTCCATCTGTTACATAATTCTTGCCGCAAATTTGAATATATCTAAACATATTTTGTGAATAGATACATTTAAATCTGGATTACCAAACAAAGTATCTAGCTAAATATTCATCAATGATGTTTCTTTTGTAGGCTCGCTCTGTATTCATGATCGTAAATGTATATAGCCCCATGTCTCTCCACTATAGCAGGCCCTGCTTGAGTTGGTAGATGACATGAGGCATCCTATAATGGGAAGTTTCCACATGTTTGGTGTACAAGACAAAACGAAAAAAAATTACCAACAAAATTATCATCTATTTATTTATCCTGGACCAAATGATGACAAGAAAACATAACCCGAAGTCTGAAACTAGATTTAAGCTGTTGCTGAAATTGAACAACGAATGATTAGAGATATATTGAGCGACTTGGTTAAATAGCAAGTGTATAGTCTATAGTAGGAGGTGTGTATACGCTGGACTTATGGTGAAGCCATTGTACACTAAGCGAACAGGGCCGTACCTGGAAATTTTGAGGCCCTGTGCAAAATCTAATATTGGGCTCGACGCGTAGTAGAAAATTAAACAATGAAAAAAACTCTATTGCGTAGTACAATATTAAATATGGTAGGAGTACCTTTTTAGTTTTGTTTTGAGAAATAATCACTAAAATTTTGGTTATTCTGGTTTTCGTTCCAGGTATAATACAGTACTTATTATTTCAATTTGATGAAATTTAACCAAATATGAATTAATTAAATAAAGCTTTTTTTGCAGCATTATAATCTCTGATATAACTTGAAAGAAAGGCAATTGCTTCAGTGTTCACAGAGATGACAAATGATATCAATAATTGAGTTTGTAACATTTTTTTCTTGAAATTACTACATTTATTTGAAGATAGATGATACCATTAGATCCGTAGAATTGTTATTCTCTCCATCTTAAACTAGCGACGCGTTTTTTTTCTTTCCAAAATGAGCGAGCCTACACATTGAAATGCTAACACTAAAATGATATGCGTACCTATATCAAATTTAACAAAAGCTACGTTGATTAATTTGGAACAGAAGGGATATCTTTTTTAAAGCTTATCTTTAACTATTAGTATCTAAAATATATATAGATTTTTCAAGTGATATGTATATATCCTATGTTCTTTTACTAACAAAATGGCCTAAGTTTAAATAAGCACACGGTAGTAGGATGGATCACGTTCTGTTGAATACAGGAAGTAGTACCTATCCTTTTTTGACAACCGAGGAAACAGTACCTAATTACCTATTGATCGAAAAGAAGCTCTGAAGTCCTACACCAGGTTGAGAGATGTGGAGCCCGCGTGGGAAATTGGCGGTCTGGTTGGCTTCCTCGGAAAGCAGGCACCAGTAGCACTTAACCTCACGCATATTCTTGATTGATGCTAGTAAAGTGAGTACTTAGGAGAAAATTTGGGGCCCTAATAATTTGGAGGCCCTGTGCAGTTGCACACTCTGCACCTGCTTGTGGTACGGGCCTTAAAGCGAGAACACACACAACAATGTTTTTTACTAGGTTGTATTTATGAAGTGCGCTTAATCCTACGTTAGGAGAGCGTCAGGTGGTTGATCATTGACCCTAGGCCGTCGACACTTCTAGGGGCAAAGTCAACTACTGCACTCATCGGTGACTTCTTGGGTCTGAAAATAGAGTCCGTGTTGGAGCTCTACCAGGCTCTCATGCACACCATCATTCTCACCATGGCAACAATGCCTAGAACACCAGCACAATCACAATATATGATACATATACCTGCAACTATGATCAGAACTCCTCTAGCTAACCTGGCCGTGGGAGTGTGTAGATATGATCCCACTAGAGGGCGGATTTACCGTATGGGCACCCTGGGCACGTGCCCAGGCTCAATGCCGTTGCTTACAGTCACTCCAGCAAGCTTTCTAGGCGATGCATGTGGATGGAACGGCAAGAATTGACATAGAGAGCTGTAAAATACGCGTAGTTCTATCACTGGGGCAGCTTGGGCACGTTTCCTAGCAGTACAACTCGGCCACATCCCCGTTTCTATTCAGGGGTTTGGGTCACAGCCTCACAGGCCAGTTTGCCCTCGGGTGATCACGTTCGTCCACAAGTGATCCAAGTGATATCGATCAATGAATCCATCGATTTGTGCCTGCCTGTTCGTCTTGCTCAACAGTCGCAGCCTGCAACTGCGAGGTTCATGCTTTATGTTCTTTTTTACATCTATTATTATCGGTGGTACATTAGTGTTTATATGGTTATCTAAATTTGTGGTATTTAGCTTGCTATATGTGCCCAGGCTTTGAAAAGTTCCTAGGTCCGCCACTGCACTAGACATATTATAAGTCCTTGTAGCGCGGACTTGTGTTGTCACCTATAGTGCCGGTTCATCGCATAAATTATTTTCCTCTATACTTGATATCGCAAGCTGCGTTCGCAATCGTTCGCATAAATTGGCATATGCACACAGTGGCAGTATTCATCCTTATCAACACCATACATACACTACTTCCTTTGAGGGAGGCACCATGCTGAAATAAGTTTATGGAACCGAACATAACATGATTATGTTTTCGAAATCATAGGTGTCCACATGTTTGGGCACAGGACGAAACCAAGTAGAATATAATGCGTGTTTTTCACTAGCCGGAATGTTCTCTATTTACACAAGAACCAAATGATGCTTCTAAAACACGACCTAAAGTCTCATCATGTGTTTCTTGTTTGAGACTCATGCCAAACTAGTATTTATTTCTATCATGTCATCATGTTCCTGGCCAAACACTCAAGATGGATTATTTTGTTCCACACGACAATAAGTACGCAGGGATGGGATGTTGCTGTACTCGAGCTCTCTATGCTCCAAACTTACCTTCATTGTCATCATTTCTACATGTCATCGAATCATTACTATGATTTCATCAGGAAACACTGTCATCTCGTCGCTACGTGCACCGTCACTGCCGCCAAGGCAACCTTTAATCAATCCACTGTTATCAAACCATGTCGTTTATGCAACCGTTTTCACCATCGGTCTAGCTCATTTGGTTGAGCGAGTAGAATTTAGATGTCACGCAGATAAGCCACAAAACGTCGCTCTTATAGCTACGTGCACACCCGGCAGCCCTCGTGCGGGCAGCCAGGTACCCCACTAGTAGAAAAACGTCCATGCGTACCGGTTCCAGAGGGGCATTCGTACCGGTTTTGCAACCGGTATAAAACTTCCGGCACTAAAGCCCCCCCCCCCCCCCCTTTCGTACCGGTTGCTTACGAACCGGTATAAAAGGGGCCTCCACGTGGGCCACCAGGAGAGCTCAGGGCTAAGGATCTTTGGTACCGGTTGGTAATACGAACCGGTACCAAAGGTTCCCCCCGCGGCAGGGAATTTGCCCAAATCTCTGCCGCGGCAGAGAATTGGCTTTTTAGGGTTTTGGAGAGGTTTAGGGATATCGGTTTGTTTCATATCGCGTCGATGCACCAGAAACGCGTTTGGGTTTAGGTAGTACATGAAGATCAAGATGATGCATAGCAAGTTGGTGCATATAATATAACACACATGTTATTGCATGAGATCGCAAATTAAGTAGCACTATGCATGAAGATCGATGCGCATGCATAGTGGTCTATATATGTCTATTACATGTAGCATAGTGGTACTCTTCGAGTCAACTATATATGTAACATGTACATCTTCATTCATAGTGGTGCTCTGCGAGTTGTGGTATGACGTCCCGAAGGAAAAATCCCGCCAATTCCTCGCCTATTGCTATGAAGCGGTCATCGATTGAGAGCTTGTTTCGCTTTCTTGCCAACTATAAAAGAATAAGATACAAATGAATACATGAAACAACTATTACTGAAACTCAGCACAACTTATGATAACAAAACAAATTTGTGAAGATTGTTTTTGTACCTCTTTATTTCTTTCATTATTCGTTCTCTCGTTGACAATTCTGCGGATGTACTCGCAAACGAAGAATCCACAGAGATCGGTCCCCGGAGGTTGTTGCGGGCATTTCTTTACAAGAATATAATTCAATCAAACAATAGTCAAGTATGATAATTAAAAGGTGTGTGGACCTAGGTAGTACTACTTACTTTCGCACGCCATCGCAGCTTCGGTGTCCATTCACGGGACGTATCTTCCTTGATGAAAGTTTGCCATACGCTGCTCGACAAAAGAAAATGCATAAAAGAGTCATACGCTGCTCGACAAAATTAACGAAACAAACCGATAAGAATTAAAATTACCTTCTGAGCATTAAAAAACAAGACACGTATAGATCCTTTTTTTTGCTTAGTGAGTCCAAGACTTCAACTTCTCCAATTTCCAAATTGATGACGAGAAGAATAAAGTGAAACCTACGCACGTTTCAATATGTAGTGTCATATATATAAGTCATTAGTTAAAATTTTGACATACGGTGAGCAAAATATAATGTGTTATAAGACAGTAAGACTCACTCGAAGTTGTAAGGCCAAAGTATTAGCTTTTTGTCACGTTGTCGCTTCAAAAACCTTAGCAAAGTCTGCGGTGTATCCTTGTTATAGAGGGGATTCTCTATGGTTTTAACATGCATTGTGTTCGAGTCAATGAACCCAATGTCTGTGATATCGTCCCTTTTGCATTCGAGCATCTTCGATCTGCATAATATAGCGCACAAAAGATTATAATCTGCAGACAATGAACGACTTCTCAAATTAAATAAATAAATCACTTACAGACAATAGCAACTGATGATTGATTTGTCGAGGGCCCGGAGATTGTATAACTGAAAGAGTTCGGCGAAGTCAACGTTCACACAAGATACTCGGAAGTAGTGCTCTTCCCTAACTCGCACCATGATAGTCTGGATCCCTTCCTTTGAGGCCTTAAGGTACCACGAATGCAAGTTACGCATACATGTTGGTACCTTCCTGAGATTCTCGACCAAATCTTTCCCTTGAACAAACTGATATGCTCGTTCAGCTAAGGCGTAATCAGTTGCGTCTTGTCGAGAACTTTGAACGGTCTTCCCGTCAAACACCTTGAGAGGGGCGACCGATTGAACGGGTTGTTGTCCGAGCTGGTAGACACCGTGTATCCCTTTTATCTCCCCGATACCCGATTGAACGGGTTTTGTCGCCTCGATCATCTTGTCATACGACCTTTCAATAGAACGCGCATAGTCGGATGGCGGCGATGGTACAGGTCATATAGATTTTCAACGGTACGCACAACTTTCTCCCGATCTAGTGTCTTCTCGAAAGGTACCTCGGCACTTTCGGTGCAAAAAATTTCTTCACCTCGGCACGAACGGCCTCCGCGTTTTTCTCCGGAGTTTTTCCCAAGGTAACTTCTCGATGGCGGCGGTTGTTTCTCCTTTCTAGCTTTCTTCCTAGGCGGCGTACCGTTCCGCTTAACGGACGCTGTCTTACGCGGAGGATCTCGAGATGGTGGACTCACGCCGGGGTCCCTCTCGGGTAGGTGTGGACTTGGCTGCTCACCAGGACTGCCACCGGGGAGGAGTCGATGGCATTTGCTGCTCTTGTGTAGGAGTCGGTGGCCTTTGCAAAAGGACGACGTACTTCTTCGGCCATAGGGCGAAACCGTGCTTGACATCGGCCAGTGTCCTCTCATCTTCACCTCTAGGAATATAAAGCTCCACTTTTTCAAAACCCGAAACAACTTCATCCACCCCGACACGAACACAACCAGGTGGAATGGGCATATGATGGTGCATTGCTCCATCTTCACTTGGGTACACATAGCCGACCGCCACCTTAACGTACGCGGTCCCGATTAACATATGTAGCTCGCAATCTGTCTTCTCCGTGACATAATCCCCGGGGTAGCTTCGTCCACATCCGTCAAGATGCGAGGAACCGACATCGCTTCTTCGCCGAGATGGGGCAGCATCGGCTTGTGGATCCCGTAGAAACAGCGGCTGATCGGGTGCCCTCTGATTTCTCTCAAGAGCCTCCACCCTAGATAACAACTCCGTTACAATGTCGGCGTCCTTCTTCTTCTTTCGCGAACGGCTTCTATAAGTGTCAGCGCTGTCCGGCCACGCTTCCTTCATGGTGAGACACGGGCGAGCTCGTACCCGTCCAACATGTTCAGGGTTCCCAGAGCGAGTGTCGGCTCGTCATTCTCTCGATCGGGAATGTACTCTCCCTTTCGACCTTTTCAATTGCATCTACAAGCTTCGGTACAATTGCCTCAATTTTTTCCTTCCATTTTCCCTTCGCAACGATCAACGCTGTCTTTGGGTCCAACCCTGCCCCAAGAGCGAACAACCAGAACTTGGACCGTTCGGGCCAGTCCCATGTACGTGGAGTGATTCCATGATCCATCAGTTTATTCTCAAACGCTGTCCACTTCGGAATGGCACTCTTGTAGCCACGACCCCAAATGATGCGGAAGTTTCTTCTTTGCAGCATTTTCGGTATTTTTCTTCGATCGGGACACAAAAGTAGACGATTTCTTATACTCCTTAAATGCGGCCAGGTGATCTTTTATCTTCACTAGATTATCATCGAATCCGGATCTTCATTCTTATATTTGTCCCATAAATTTTTCTTGAAGCTCTGGAATTGTATGGCCATCTTCTTCCATGTCCATTCCTTGACTTTATTCTTCTGGCCTTCCGTCATGTCTTCCGGTAGGCTGAACTTTGTCAGTAGCGTGTCCCAAAGAAATTTTTTCATCTTGTCGTTGACATAACTAGCACCACTCTCCGGGTTCTTCGGCTTATGCCACTCTTGAATGCTGATCGGTACATGGTCCCTAACAATAACTCCGGATTGACTTGTAAATTTGCGGCAAAACTCCTTGGGCTCCACTGGTTCACCATTATCCTTGAATGCCGTGAGGGCTAACCTGCCCTCGCCCTTTAGCACCCGCGTCGGGCCTCGTTTTGATCTAACAGACTTGCTCGATGATCCAGAAGGCTAAAACAAAAAATTATTCGTTAATAAGTGCAATACAAATAAATGAATGCATCTAGGGATGAACATATAGACTAATTGATACATAGATATACACCTCGCCGGAGTTTGTGATGGACACTTCGTTGTCTCTTCTAACTTGTTCAGACTCAAGTCCCTCGCCAAAATCATTCAGAAAGTCTTGGAACTCGTTGTCATCTCCATCGTCGGGTTCCGGACCACGGGCACTCTCATAGATCAATTGCTGCACCGCTTCTTCCCCCTCCTCATCTCGGACGAAGGCGTCGCCCTCCATACCTCAATGTCACTGCAAAATTAAGAAAGCAATTGTATTTCATTCATCATGTCATGATCATATAACAGATTGCTAGATGGATAACAATTGAAATGAAGAAAGCAAAAAAACCCTAACGGACCGCCACGGCCACGGACACGGTGTTCCCCCTCCTCCTCTCGCTCTTCTCTCTTTTTCTCGACCCTAACCCTAACACTCGGCGCTCCTCCTCTCGCTCTTCTCTCTATGTCGCGGCGGCACCGCCACGGACTCGGCACCGCTACAGACCCTAACCCTAACACTCGGCGCTCCTCCTCTCGCTCTTCTCTCTATGCCGCGGCGGCAATTGGTGGTCTTGGTTTGCAATTTGGAGTTGGTTTGTGAATATTCCAAAATTTGGGGCAATCTAAAATTTGTTTCAAAGTTGCCACTTTGCATGCTTATATTAAGAGTTTGACTTTGAATCAGCAAGGTTGACTTTGACCAAGTTGTTCACTTTTATGAGTACTATTGATCTGGGCAAAAAGATTAGCAAGTTTAGTTTAGAAATAGTTAACCAAAGGGGCTCAAAGTAGGCATCATATTATTTTTGGCAGATTTGACCATTAGCATATGTCACTTAGGTTTTTTCACTTTCTTCCCTTTTTCTTTGATTTTCTTTGACCCAAATGGTGTTGTCTTGTGTTGAAATGGTATAGGGTTGTGTTTTAAGAATTCAAACCAAGAAAGTATGGCCTTTGCTCAAATTTGCAAATTGGCCATACACTCACATATACCCAAATGGTGTTGTCTTGTGTTGAAATGGTATAGAGCTAGCATGACAGCGGCACGGCAGCGGCACGGCAGGGTACGGCAGGGCAGCGGCACGGCGCACGGGCAGGGGCAGGGCAGCAGCACGGCAGCGGCAGGGGCAGGGCAGCGGCAGGCGCACCGCGGTGAAGGGGTTCGTGTCCAACCTCGTCGGTGGCAGCAAAGGCCACGGGTACGGGTACGGACACGGCGGCTAACGAGCAGGGGTATGGCGGCCATGGCCAGCAGCATGACGGGTATGTGCAACAGGGGCACGGCGCCTACGAGCACGGCTACGGCGGTGGGTACGTACGGCGGCACGGGCACGGGCACGACCATGACCATGCCGCCGGCGCCTACCCTCCACACGGCGGCTACCGGGGGTAGATGGCCGCGGCGCGGCGCGGCTTTTCGTCGAATGTGCTGCAGGGCGCGCTAGCTGGTGGCGGCGGGCGGTCGGGTATTTCCTCGAACACCACTGCGGGCGTGCGTGAGGGGAGGCCGGCGGCGACCGTGGCGCGGCAGCCGACGCGCGCGCGGGCTCCTCCCGGCGAGGCGCGCCGGCCAGGGAGGCGACGCGAGGGAGGCGAGGGAGGCGAGGGAGGGAGAGGAGGGGCCGGGTGCTCACCTCGGTGAGGGCGACGGCGGCGGGGAGAGGTGGAGCAGCGCGGGCGACGCGGCGACGACGGCGGCGGCCGATGAGGGCGACGGCAGCGGCTACGGCGAGGGCGACGGCGAGGGCGGCCGCTACGACGACGGCGATGACGGAGTCGGCGTCGGCGACGGAGCTCGCGAGGTCCGGCGCGCGGGAAGAAGAAGGAAATTGGGGAATTTTTGCCCCGCGCTAAGTCCTAACTAGGGAAACACCTTTGGTACCGGTTGGTACCACCAACCGTACGAAAGGTCTTTCGTACCGGTTGGTGGTACCAACCGGTACCAAAGGTTTTTTTTTGTTTTTCTTTTTCTGTTTCTTTTGTTTTTCTTTTTCTTTTCTTTTTCTTTCCTGTTTCTTTTGCTGTTTATGTTTCTTTTCTTTTTATTTTCTGTTTCTTTTCTTTTTATTTTCTGTTTCTTTTCTTTTCTGTTTCTTTTCTTTTGCTTTTCTATTTCTTTTTCTATTGCTTTTCTTTTTTTCTGTTTCTTTTCTATTCTGTTTCTTTTTCTTTATTTTCTATTTATTTTTTCTATTTATTTTTCTATTACTTTTCTTTTTCCTTTCTTTTCTATTTCTTTTCTATTTATTTTTTTCTATTGCTTTTGTTTTTCTTTTCTATTTCTTTTCTCTATTCTATTTCTTTTCTTTACTCTCGCCACGACGCCGTCCGCACAGGAAACTTTCCCGCCCCGACGTCGCGCGGGAAACTTTCCGGCCACGACGCCGCGCGGGAAACTTTCCCGCCCCGATGTCGCGCGGGAAACTTTCCCGCCACGACGCCGCGCGTGGGAGAAAAAAGGCGGAAAAGAAAGGGCGGGAATGAAATTTTATTACGATTGAACTCGAATTAAAAGTACATAGCTTAACTGAAAATTAAAGATACATGGCCAAATTCTACTGTTGGAGTCATTCAGTCATACTCGTGCCTAGCCCTGTAGTAGTCGCCACTGTAGTCGTCGTAGTCGCCGTCATCATCGTCGCTGGCATCGGGGTCGCGGTACTCGAACGTCGGCGGGTGAGCACGCGTGGGCTGGGAGTGAGGGTAGCGCAGGCGGGGGCCACGGTAGGCCATGACGCCCTGGAGAGTCCGGCCGCGCCACCACAGCCGACGGCCGGCCTCGTTGAAGTTCGGAGGAGGCGGGCCGCCCTCCTCGTGCCTGGCAAGCGCCCTCTCACGCCGATTGATGAAGAAGCTTTCCCAAGTCGGGCTGTAGTCGGGATGCCACTGGGGATTCCTCCGCTGCTCTGGCGTGAGCTCGAAGTAGTAGTGGTTCGTGATGGCCATCTCGCGCGCCACACCTAGAGGGACTGGAGGGACCGGTACGCCTCCGACGCTTAGCAACCAGCCGGTCGGGACGCGGTAGCCCGGCGGGCAGGGGTAGTTCGAGGCGCAAAGCGCCTCCGCCTCCCGGGGGGTTAGAGATGCGATGGAAGCCATGGGAGAGAATGATGAGGTTTGCAGATATGAGTCTAGATGTGATATGTAAATGGTGGCCAAGCCTACATATATATAGTGAAAAAATGGCGGGAAGACAGAGGCGGGAACCGGTGGAAAGCGCGGGAAGAAAATAGGCGGGAAGACAGATCGAGGCAAACCTTTAGTACCGGTTGGTGGGTGCAACCGGTACTAAAGCTGTCGGCAGGATAAGGACGCGTGGGTAACCTTTAGTACCGGTTGGTGGGTGCAACCGGTACTAAAGCTGTCGGCGGGATAAGGACGCCCTGCTCGATGAGATAAAGTATGTAGCGCACGACGCCCTGTCGGTGGGATAAGGACGCATGGGTAACCTTTAGTACCGGTTGGTGTACGCAACCGGTACTAAAGCTGTCGGCAGGATAAGGACGCTCTGCCTATAAAAGGAGCATCGATAGACCATGGGAAGCAGCTCAACAAGCCAACATGGATGGAGAGTTTCATCACCATGGATGGAGGAAAGGGTTGGGAAATCTCCCGTGGCGGAACTTGTCGAAGATGCCCTTGGTGCACACGCCCTATGGCATCTTCGGAAGTTCCGCCTCGGAAAAATTTCCCTGCAAGCCCGTGGAAGACTCCATCTCCTCTAACAATGTTGGGGAAAGGGTTGGGAAATCTCCCGTGGCGGAACTTGTCGAAGATGCCCTTGGTGCACACGCCATATGGCATCTTCGGAAGTTCCGCCTTGGAATTTTTTTCCTGCAAGCCCGTGGAAGACTCCATCTCCTCTAACAATGTTGCGGAAAGGGTTGGGAAATCTCCCGTGGCGGAACTTCTCGAATATGCCCTTGGTGCACATGCCCTATATATGGCATATTCGGAAGTTCCGCCTCGGAAAAATTTCCCTGCAAGCCCGTGACTTAACTAGTAAAACAAGCCAACCATCTCCATTGTTAATATCTTACATACAGTAACATCATTACACAAAAGTGATTTCCATATTGAGATACACAAGTTATACTCCATCTCCTCTAGTCTTCTGAGTTTTCTTCGCCCGTTTCCCTTTCTTCTTACTGCGACGCAACCATGGACAATCTTCATTGTTTAAGATGATGCTTGGGTCAATTTTTACCTTGAAGGGTGGAATATCATCAAACTTATTATAATCTTCTGACATGTCTGTCTTGTCCTCTACTCCCACGATGTTTCTTTTTCCTGAAAGAACTATGTGCCGCTTTGGCTCATCGTATGATGTGTCCTCTTGCCTTTCTTTTCTTTTTTTCGGTTTGCTAGACATATCCTTCACATAAAAAACCTGAGCCACTTCACTGGCTAGGACGAATGGTTCGGTGTCGTACCCAAGATTCTTGAAATCCACTGTAGTCATTCCGCATCGCGGTCTACCTGTACCCCGTCTTTCAGGTTGAACCATTTACACCGGAACAAAGGGACCTTGAAATTAGGTCCATATTCAAGTTCCCATATCTCCTCTATGTACCCATAATATGTGACCTTGTTCCCATTGCCATCTTCTGCATCAAAGCGGACACCACTGTTTTGGTTGGTGCTCTTTTTGTCTTGGGCGAAAGTGTAAAATATGTTCCCATTAATCTCGTACCCTTGAAAAGTCGATATAGTAGAAGATGGTTGCTTGGCCAACAAGTACAGCTACTCGTCATCGGTGACATTCATGAGACGTGTTTGCAACCAACCGCCAAAAGTCTTCATGTGTTCTCCATCAATCCAATCTTCATGTTGCTCCGGGTATTTAGAGCGTAAGATCTCCTTGTGTTCCTCTTTGTACGGAGCCACCAAGATGGAATTATGTAGAACTGTGTAGTGTGCTTGAGTGAAAGAATGTCCGTCCATACACGTTGCTGATTTCTTTCCTAGCGTGCCTTTTCCACGCAGTGTCCCCTCATAGCGCGATTCAGGAACACCGATCGGCTTAAGGTCAGGAATAAAGTCAACACAAAACTCAATGACCTCCTCTGTTCCATAGCCCTTGGAGATGCTTCCTTCTGGCCTAGCACGGTTATGAACGTACTTCTTTAAGACTCCCATGAATCTCTCAAAGGGGAACATGTTGTGTAGAAATACAGGACCGAGAACGCCAATCTCTTCGACCAGGTGAACTAGGAGATGTGTCATAATATTGAAGAAGGATGGTGGGAACACCAACTCGAAGCTGACTAGACATTGGACCACATCCTTCTGTAAATTTTGTAGAGTAAGTGGATTGATCACCTTCTGAGAAATTGCATTGAGGAACGCACATAGCTTCACAATGGGTACTCGAACATTTTCCCGTGAAGCCCCTCAATGCAACCGGAAGTAATTGTGTCATAATCACGTGGCAGTCATGAGACTTTAGGTTTTGAAACTTTTTCTCCGACATGTTTATTATTCCCTTTATATTCGACGAGAAGCCAGACGGGACCTTGATGCTACTCAGGACTTCAAAAAAGATCTCCTTCTCCTCTTTGGTAAGAGCATAGCTGGCAGGACCTTGATACTTCTCTGGATTCAGGTTGTTTCCTTCGTGGATACTTTGCTGGTCCTGCCGTGCATCCGGTGTATCTTTTGTCTTCCCATACACGCCCAAGAAGTTTAGCGAGGTTCACGCAAAGATTTTTCGTCACGTGCATCACGTCGATTGCAGAGTGAACCTCTAAGAATTTCCGTAGGGTAGCTCCCAAAATATCGACTTCTTCTTCCACATGGGTACGTGTCCGTCAACATCATGCGGAACAGATTGTCCGCCGGGACCCTTTCCAAATATCACTTTTAAATCCTTGACCATATCATATATAACTTCCCCATTAGGGCGGGTAGGCTTCGTTCGGTTATACTGCCTCACCTCCGAAATGCTTTCCTCTCTTTCTTACGTGATGTTGTTTTGGAAGAAATCGACGATGCCCAGGTACACATTCTTGTTTCCCAAATAATTACTATCAGTCTCACCTAAACGGTGTGTGCATGCATTGTATCCCTTGTTTGACTGCCCCGAAATGTTACCAAGAGCAGGCCAATCATTGATGGTTACAAATAACAACGCTCGTAGGTTAAATTACTTTTGTTCATGCTCATCCCACACAGGTACACCTTCTTCACACCACAACTGTAAAAGTTCTTCAACCAATGGCCTCGGGTACACATCAATGTCGTTGCCGGGTTGCTTCGGGCCCTGGATGAGCACGGCATCATAATGAACTTCCGCTTCATGCACAACCAAGGAGGAAGGTTATAGATACATAGAGTCACCGGCCAGGTGCTATGACTGGAGCTCTGCTCCCGAAAGGATTAAAGCCATCGTACTTAGACCAAATCTTAAGTTCCTTGCGTCATCTGAAAATGACTTGAACTCTCTGTCGATTTTTCTCCACTGCGACCCGTCGGCGGGGTGTCTCGACATCACATCTTTCTTACGGTCCTCTTTGTGCCATCGCAACAACTTGGCATGCTCTTTGTTACGGAACAAACGTTTCAACCGTGGTATTATAGGAGCATACCACATCACCTTCGCAGGAACCCTCTTCACAGGGGTGGACTCACCCTCAACATCGCCAGGGTCATCTACTTTGATCTTATACCTCAATGCACTACATACCGGGCATGCATTCAAATTCTCGTACTCTCCGCGGTAGAGGATACGGTCATTGATGCATGCATGTATCTTCTGCACCTCTAATCCTAGAGGGCGGACAACCTTCTTTGCTTCGTACGTGCTAGAGGGCAACACGTTCTCCCTGGAAGCATCTTCTTTATTATTTTCAGCAACTTTTCAAATCCCTTGTCGAAGTACCATTCTCTGCCTTCCACCGCAGCAATTCCAGCGTGGTACCCAGCTTTTTCGACCATTTTCGCAATTTGGGTACAACAGTTTGTTGTGATCCTCTAACATTTTCTCCAACTTCAACCTCTCCTTTTCATTTCCGCAGTTCATCTTCGCATCAAGAATGGCCCGACCCAAATCGTCATCCGGGTCATCAAAAATCGGCTCATCGAAAATGAGCTCTTCTTGACTTCGTCTTCCCCATTCTACTACCACCGTCTTCGGTGAATAAGGGATAGTTGTCACTATCCTCTTCTTCTTCGTTGTCTTCCAATATAACCCCTCTTTCTCCGTGCTTGGTCCAACAATTATAGCTGGGCATGAAACCATTCTCCAGCAGGTGGACGTGAAGGGTCTTGAGGTAGAGTAATCCTTCATATTCTTACGGGAACTACATGGACAATACATGAAACCATTCGACCGCCTTTGTTTGCCTCAGCCACGTTGAGAAAATAATGCATGCCAGTAATGAACTCGGGATGGCACCGGTCACCGTACATCCATTGTCGACTCATCTGCATTTTATATGTATATCAAAAATCATTAAGTACACAACATCATGGATATATGAGTGACCAACTTAATTAATATTCAAGTTCATCACATAAAACTAAGTTTTTTTATAAAAAAGAAGAGGCTCACCGAGGTTGTACGGTGCCGGCTAGGGGACGACGCTAGCGATCGACGGCGGTGAGGACGGGGATGATACTAATTAAAACCTACAAAATATACCATAATTTCAGCTCAAATTGATTATAAAAAAAGTAAAATCCCTAACTTAGGCATTTCATCAAACACCTTGCTAGCACTAGAAAAATAGTACGAGTTAAACTACCAAAGAAATGAGCTAAATTAGGAACGCCGGAAGAAAGGATGATATTGCTAACCCTTGGATAGATGGAGGTCGTTAATCTTGTTAAAATGGTGGAGAAAGAATGAAAATTTGTTGGAGTGTGAGAGGTGCAAAAGTTTTAGAAATGTGAGAGAGATGAAAATGAGAATGGATCGGGGGCGGGGCAGGGGCAGTGAGCATATGAGTTACCCTTTAGTACCGGTTGCTAACACAAACCGGTACCAAAGGTCCAACCTTGGCCCCACCCTCACCTGCCATTCTGGCCGAAGACCTTTCGTACCGGTTCCTAACACGAACCGGTACGAAAGCTCGTAACGAACCGGTACGAATGCCTGAGCGTCCGAACCGGTACAAATGCCACCTTTAATACCGGTTCGTAAGGGAACCGGTATTAAAGTCTTAGATGGATGAGAGGTTTTCTACTAGTGCCCGTAGCCACTCGCACAACTCGCACGCGCGCCATTCTCTTCCTCCAGTGAGTGGCCACAGGCTGGCACGGCAGCCCACAAAGACAGACACATGAAAAAAAGAACAGAGAGAGAGAGAAGGGGGAGCTACCAGAGAGCCTAAACAAGAGGCGGAAAGCGACCAAATCTCGCAACCAACTCCACCACCACCGCGCGGGATATTTTATCGCCACGACACCTGGCGGGAAACTCTCCCGCCACGGTGCCGCGCGGGAAAGTCTCCCGCCACGACACCGCGCATGATGTTTCCCGCCTCGCCGGCGGTCTATATTATCTCCCCCCCCCCCGCCATTGCTGCAAAAACCCTAGAAAAAAAGCACAACGTGGAATTCGTGGGACGAGGTGGCGCTAGAGGCGGTCGTAGAAGTGTTGGAGGCGGACCCACAGCTCGCAGAGTACGAGGCGTGGGAGGAGGCGGCGCTAGCGGCGATCGTAGATGCCTACGACGCGGGCGAGCGGGAGCGTGCAACGGGAGGCGGAGCGGCGGCGCCATGAGGAGGAGAACCGGGTGGCGCTCGAGGAGGCGGAGCGGCTGGAGATCCTGGAGGCGCAGCGGCGGCGGTAGGCGGCGAGCGAGCGCCGGTGGGAGGCGCGATGGCAGAAGGGGTGGGAGGAGCTTGCGCTGCGGCGGTTGCATCGGGAGGAGACGCAGCGTCAGGATGAAATCTACGAGGCGCGTCGTTTGGCGGAGATGCAGCTCCAGCTACAGAGGCAGGAGTTGGATCACCGTCGGCTGCGGGAGGAGCTGGAGCAGCAGCTGCGTCAGGAGGCGGTGGCCGCGGATAGAGCCGCGTACTTGACGTTCGTGGTGGAGAGAGCAGGGGATTATCGACGGAGGAGCATCGGAGAGAGCAGGGGAGAGAGCACCGGAGAGAGCAGCGGCCGATCGTCCACCTCCATAGAGCCAAGTGGTCAGTAGGTAGTATGTTAGAGATAAGCAGGTTTCAAATGTCATCCGGGATTGAGGAGTGAATAATGTTTTACTCGAATTTAACCGAAAATATTATTCATTTCCCGATCCTGAATGACATTAAAATGAAACTCTAAGCATAATATGTAGTTTGAGTAAAAAAAAACATCTACCGGGGCCGCTGTTTTGGAGGCGCCGGTGTGAGAACAACTCCCTCAAATAGAGGATGCTGTACCGGCACCCCCAAATGGAGGTGTCGGTGCCCCTGCCGGCGCCTATTTGGGAACTACCGGTGGATATGCTCTCACCGTTGGTCTAGCTCATTTAGTTGAGGGGGTAGATATGATGTCCTCAAGTACAATGGTTGCATCTTTGCTCTTGCCACAGTACTGTCCATGCCATGCCTTTGGACAATTCTTCCATGTCCAATGCATACAATCAAGACTACCAAGCATGCCAGGCCAACCTTTTTTTCTCATTTATCTCCATCAACCGTTTGGTGTCATCCTCGTTGGGAGCTCGGAGATACGTAGACCCATACAACTTGATAATCATGCGAGCAAACCTGCGGACTGATTCCGTGGTAGTATCTTCGCCAATTCGAAGATACTCGTCGGTGTAATCCGCAGGGATGCCATACGCAATGACCCTCATGGCAGCAGAGATCTTTTGGAAAGAGCTGAAACCCATCACCCCGGTGGCATTCCTACGTTGCTTGAAGTAATTCAAATGCAATTCGCATGCCTTGACGATTCGGACGAACAAGCTACGCCGCATGAGATACCTCCTACGGAACAGATGGGGAGGATAGGTAGGTACCTCGGCGAAGTAGTCCTCCATCAGCTGCTCGTGGCCGAGGAGGCGATTCCGCTGGATGTGGTTCCGGCCGAACACGGAGCCGCGCCTCCGATTCAGCAGCTTCGCGCGGTCCTCCAGGTCCTTGACGGAGAGGAGGAGCATGGTGGCCTCCATCTCGTCGTCCTGGAGCAGCTCATCGAGGTCGGACTCGTCGGAGCTCGACGAATCCGACAGATCAAACTCGTCGCCCGAGCTCATCCTCGATTCGGACGGAGCGGCGGCAGCGGTGGTGGGGGCGGCAGCCGGAGTTGGGCGAGGAACAGCGGGCGGGGTGCGGGGCGACCGGCGCTACCTCCGGGATGCGGGGCTCGGGCGAATCGGGCGGGGCGGCGGCGGCGGAGTGTGGTGGCGGCGCGGGGAAGGAGCGAGCGAGCGGTTGCTTCAACTGAAATTTCAGCGCGCCTTAGATAGGGATCGAGCGTTCGGTTCGCTCGATCGACCCCTACAAATACATGCCGTTTTGAGTTTTCGGTCTCGGTCCGAAAAAAGTTTTTCGGTTTTGGCACTTTTACGGTCACTGATCGGCGCCAAATTTCAGCCCGAACCTGTAAACTAGCGTTTATTTTGGCCAGTTTATGAGCTACTGTTAGAGATGCTCTTAGGTAGATAAGCCACAAAACGTCGCCCTCTCATAGCTACGTGCACACCCGGCAGCCATCGTGCGGGTAGCCACAGTCGCACAACTCGCACGCGCGCCATTCTCTTCTCTTCCTCCACGCAGGCCAGCGAGCGAGTGGCCACAGGCCGGCACGGCAGCCCACAAAGAAAAAAGAACAGAGAGAGAGAAGGGGGAGCTAGCAGCCTAAACAAGAGGCGGAAAGCGACCAAATCTCGCAACCAACTCCACCACCACCACCACCACCACCACCGCCGCTCCGCTCGCCTGCTTCCCCCCCGCGCGCGCGCGCGATCCGAATCCGGCCATGGACGGCGGGGCGCTGCCGCCGGACGCGGAGATGGCGGAGGCCGGGGCGGGCGCCGCCGCCGCGGCCGGCCAAGGGGCGCCGCCGATGGACAACATCCAGGCCACGCTCAGCCACGGCGGCAGGTTCATCCAGTACAACATCTTCGGAAACGTCTTCGAGGTCACCGTCAAGTACAAGCCGCCCATCCTCCCCATCGGCAAGGGCGCCTACGGCATCGTCTGGTACGCCCCCCTCTTCCCCCTCCTCCTCCTCTTCCTCCCATCCGACCACCAGCCGCGCCTGACCGGTTGTTGCCCCGCAGCTCCGCGCTCAACTCCGACACCGGGGAGCAGGTGGCCATCAAGAAGATCGCAAACGCCTTCGACAACAAGATCGACGCCAAGCGCACGCTGCGGGAGATCAAGCTGCTACGCCACATGGACCACGAGAATGTCAGTCCCTTCCTCCGATCCGCCCACCTCTTCTCCCTCCCTCCCCCCCTCCTTACTTCCCCACCTGGCGTAGATTCGATTGAGATCCTCCTCCACGAAATCATTTCTGTCACTGCCTAGTTCGTTACGCCGGTTTGCATTGAATGGGTGGCAGGGGCAGGCGGTGGGTTAGTAGTGCCTGCCAAATGAAACAATCGAGTTCGTCACAGCTCGGGGTGGGTAATTTGGGGGATCACTTCTACTTCAGGAATAGTAACCGTGGACATGCCTTTAAAGAGCCCACCAGCCTTTTCGGGCGCGATTCATTGTCTTCTTCAACGACCTGTCGGCCTGGGGTGAGCAGACCTGGAGCAGCACAAGTGAAGCACTTGATGATGCTCTCGCTCCTACTGCTGCTACATGCTCATGTCAAAGGCTACACCTGGACCAACCTGCCTGTGGCCTTTTTCTCCTAGCTCCTTGAAATGCAGTGGGAGTGTAGCGGAAGTGGAATGCCCAGCTCGTAGGGGAGCTACTGTTGGAAAGTTGAAGGACCAATTGTCTGTTCAGATGTTGGACTTGGACTTGAATCTTTTCTATTCCTGTAATGTCACAACTAGTAAGCAAAGGAATGAACCTCTGAATTGCGCATTTTGGAAATACAGCTATCCTGTTGCTAGGAGTAGATTACAGATGGACCTTCACACCCTGCCCTTCGACTCCACACCATGCTCTCAAATGACCTGGGTTGAAGTTTAGCTGATGATAAGCAATCTGCTATCAGTATAAACGTGCAGGGATCTCTCATGATTTTTGTGCAGGAATGGACTCTCTTTCGCCTATTCTTTGTTTCATCAAGCATCTCCATTTTGGCTACTGTGTTCTCATTCCTACTGTGGAAGGTTTTCACAAAATAAACTGGGTCTTGGTTACTACCCTACATAAGCGAGTGTTTCAGCTTTAAATGCTCCACCGCAGTAGGCATACTTTTTTTTTTGGGTAGTTTGACCGCTGGACAACTATGAGTGGTAGTAGTGGATCATTGGATTAGGCAAGGTCGGATTAACAACTTAGCGGAAATGCTTGTCAATGCACATGCTTATACAGTATCAGCCCAAAATGTATCACCTGGCGTAGCAGAACCTTAATCTGATGCGCAATCAACTTACTTCTGTTGGGACCTGCCCAAAGTGGCTTTTGCCAGAAGAAGCTGCAACTATATATAACGGTTCCGATTACCAAGCCTTGTTGGCCCACATAAAGCCCATGGTAGCTTCTTCCCCTTGGATCACATGTTCATCTTCTCCTGTTTTTAGAACAGAAAATCCGTACCAGCATAACAGACTCCTGAGCAACGAAGAATCTCCCCTGCTTTGATCTAAGTTCGCAACCCAAGCACCCTCACATGATTTGGCCCGCATATAGCGACCGTGGAGATGGAAAAGCACATATGCAGCTACAGACTTAGTAAGTTGGCGGATGCTGGCATGCATAAGTTGCATGTGGGAGAGCACATGTAGTGAAAAGGCATAGCTTTAATGACCGTGAATGAGCATTCCTGACAAGAGGCGGCTGATTTGGTGGTAATTGGTGGGTGTAACTGCTGAACTGGGTGGCATGGCGACGGCGGTAGGTGCGGCAATAGCTAACTCTGGTGAACGCACAGAGCAAAACCTGCACTATGCCGTGGTGGTTTCCCAGCCGGGAAATTAGACTTTCATTCTGGTGGGCTTATGGCCTGGTAATCGAATCATAGCACTGAGATGGAAGATCCTGACCATCTAAAGGAGAGCAACGCACAGGACGACTAATGGCACATATCTGCATTTATAGTAGCTACGTTAGGTGATACTCTTCCTTCTCAGCTCTTCATATTCAAAATTTCCCATAACTGTAGGGTACAAGTCTTATTTATTCTTATTCTCCATGTTAACCCCCCAAAATAATTAGCTGAGTGAAAACCATGAAGCAATACTTTTCCAGTTTGGATTTACTATGTTCCTGTAGCTATATTGGTTATTGGAAGCCTTAGCTGTAAGGTAAAAGGCATAATTTTCGGTTCTCTTGGGAGCACAGAACTCGTGTCAGCTCATATTTGCAAAATCTGTGCTACGTGCACTACTAGATAAAAACATTCGAACATGCGCAAGGTTACCTCATTCACATCTTTGGACCATATTTCATTTGGTGTTTTCAGAAGCACTACTTGGTGCAGATGCTCAGTAATCATTATTCGTTTGTCTTGGTTGTGTCGTAGTTGTAGTTTCGGTGGTGGGCTGGTGGCTGTCTTCGGACTACCCGGTTTGGTGTGGAGTGGAGTGGAGTTCGTACTACCCTAGTTGTTTGCAGCGAGTGGTAGTCACGTATTCAAAATTCTGCCTTGTATAAAGATATGGTACACCGAAGGTGTACTCTCGAAAAAAATTATTAGTTCGTCTCATTTTCTCGACATTATGTATTGGCCATCTTTTGGTGAAGAATTTAGCTTTGGTTATGTTAATAATATCATGGGAAGTTAATTATATTGTACTATCATTATACATTATGATATACTACCTCCATCCCAAGGCTTAAGGCCTATATTTTTTTTCAGAAAGTCGAGCTATGTCAAGTTTGACCAAGTTTTTATCAAAAATCATTAAAATGTAAAATACAAAATTAATATTATTAGATAGATAATGAAATATATTTCATGTGCTATCTTCAAAATATCATGTTTGTTGATAGATTATTCTGAAAATTTGGTCAAACTTTACTTGCTTTGACTTTTCCAAAAAAATATAAGCCTTAAGCCTTGGGATGGAGGTAGTATACGGGAAACTCGAGCTAACAAATCAATGTGCAGATGTCAAATTGCACCTTTTTTGTGATAAGTACATTACCTTTTAGTCTATGATTTTTGTGTGCAAGATGTCACAACTAAACATTATTGCAGGCTTGCAGCCCTGTTGCTGCTAATCGTAGTTGCCTTATTGAAACAATTTTCAAGTATGATTCGTGTTACTACAAAATATGCTGTTTTAGACCAGTCCATTTTTTATGCAGATTGTTGCAATAAGGGATATTATACCTCCTGCACAGAGGAGTTCATTCAATGATGTCTATATAGCATATGAATTGATGGACACCGATCTCCATCAGATTATTCGCTCAAATCAAGGTTTATCGGAGGAACATTGCCAGGTACTTTTTTTTGAAATTAACAGAAAAGTAAAACCTTTCCTTCCTACTTTGTTAGATAAGTCCAGTTTTCTATTATTTGGCTATAGAAAATTTTCCCCTGCTAGTATCTGATTGCATACGATTCCATGAATATATTACCTGCTTCTGTTTTTTTTTTACCTCAGCCCGATACATACCATTTCACATGTTTAGTATTCTCAAACTAATACATAATAGCCAAAGCCCCCCCTCCCCTTTCTGTTTCTGGCTGCCTTGAATCATCTTGCTACATTGGTAGTCTAGGACTGTGCTCTAAGCCTCCTAACTAAGTTTCATGATGGTATAGTATCAACATTGACCTAGGAGCTCGAATTATTCAGATATACTAATACGACTGTCGATTGATGTTTTGCTTGTTTGTAATATGATGGAAATTGACAACACATTGACATAGGTGAATTGTAATACATTGAATAAGTACCTCATTTGCATTGCACCTTTTTTAAATGATACACCGCACTTACATCAGAGGAAATTGGCATCAACAGACCTACTAGTTATGACCTGCACAACCTTTAATGTATATGAAGTAGTACAAACTGGTTTAATTAGATTCATCAGTGAACCTCTGAACATTTGATTGAACAAAGGGATCGGTTGAACAAGTTATCACGTATAGCACATGCCTGGGAGATGACATGTTAGTATATTATTTAATGATAGCCATCTCATTTTCTGTTCTCTGTCAAGTACCCATGCATCATACTTCATACATGGTAAATCATGTTGTAGTTTTTGCAAATTCCATCTCTAATCTTTGGTGGAAATGTTCCATGAAAAAACTGTTTGCTAATATACCTGCACTGTCAGTGCCTACTTGGGTGTCTAGTATAAAAGAAGTTGACGCGAGATCACGTCTGAGAAATCAGTGAATTTCTTACTGATTTCTAGGATGGTCACCTATTTCTCTTCTGTTGATTTTATTCTTTCTGTTTTTTTAATATGCAAACTTCTGTCTTGTGGGAAATTGCACTTAATCTGATGAATGTTTTGTGTAATTGTTCATTTTTGTGCAGTATTTCCTTTATCAAATTCTCCGTGGCTTGAAGTATATACATTCAGCAAATGTTCTCCACCGAGACTTGAAGCCTAGCAATCTTCTTCTGAATGCAAACTGTGACCTAAAAATTTGTGATTTTGGGCTTGCTCGTACCACCTCAGAAACTGATTTTATGACTGAGTATGTGGTGACAAGATGGTACAGGGCACCTGAGCTTTTGTTGAACTCCTCTGAATACACTGCAGCAATTGATGTGTGGTCCGTGGGTTGTATTTTTATGGAACTGATGGACCGGAAACCTTTGTTTCCGGGAAGAGACCATGTCCATCAGCTACGTCTTCTAATGGAGGTTAGACAGTACCATATGAGCTTCTTTTATATCAATGCATGAAATTATGTTGCGAGGTAGTATTCTAGCATAATAGTACTTTTGGGACTGCTATGGAAGCATCTAGTATCATCACAGTTTGTTCTGAAAGTAGAGGAATTTAAGTACTTTTTAGCATATGCATGAAGCCATGAAGTAATTTTCTGGTGCACATAAATGCATTTTCAAATTACCTCATGGCATTTCGTTGTTGCAGCTCATCGGGACACCTAATGAGGCTGATCTGGATTTTGTAAATGAAAATGCAAGAAGATATATCCGCCAACTTCCCCGCCATGCTAGTCAATCACTTTCAGAAAAGTTTCCGCATGTTCACCCTTCAGCAATTGACTTGGTTGAGAAGATGCTGACGTTCGATCCTAGACAGAGAATAACAGGTAAGTTTTGGCATGTGTTTTTTAGATTTAATCGTCCCATCCATCTGTGGTATGGTGCCAGGGTGTTATTTACTTATTTTTGCCATCAAGATTCATGAACCTATTTTCAAGCAGCAAGTTTAAAATGGGCTTGTAAGCTGGCTCAAGCTAAGCTTTCTTGCGTCATGAATAGAGTAACTTAGAACTTACACCATTTGTGATTTGTTAATTATTAATAGCTGGAATTTATATGGGTATGCCATCCTAGCGTTCTATTAAGCTAACATCACTTCCTCTATTCAAATAAAAAAGAGCAAGAGAACTGGGAAGACCACCCAGCTAAATATATAGAGCATCTGGGCAAGGTTTACAAGGGGCATTGGTCTCTGAATGTATGCGAATGGCACTAGTCTGAAGTGGGATGCCAAAATAGTCATTTGCCTAGAACCTGACGCTGTTGGATGGTGTTTCTTGTGTTGATCGATAATTTTGACTTGCAAAATATTCATCTCCAAGATTCATGTCACTGATTGTTCTCTTGCCTCACTGTTTCTCCTGGCCAGTTGAAGGTGCCCTTGCACATCCGTACTTAGCATCACTGCACGACATAAGTGATGAGCCGGTCTGCACAGCGCCCTTCAGCTTTGACTTTGAGCAGCATGCATTGTCAGAAGAACAAATGAAGGATCTAATCCAGCAAGAGGCTCTTGCATTCAACCCTGATTACCAGTAGCTGGAGTTCAGTTTCAGCCTTCAATTGGCTTCATTCACATGGAAAGTTTTACCTCCTGCCACCATAAAAGGTCGCTGCCACTGATCGCCAGCTGTAAATAATTGCTTCACCTGAAGATCAAAAGGTGGTGTGTTAAGGGTAGATGACAAGAGCTTGTGGTGGACAAATTTCCACGGAGCTATGGATTCTTGTGCTTATGTATGTTGTCTTACGAGGATGTTTTTTCTTTCGCATTAAACTGTTTCAGCATTGTCCGTAAGAAGAGGGTAGTTCATGAAGATGACTGCCTAATTTCGATGGCTGTCATGAGATTTTTAGATTCTTGGTCGATTACAAATTATTGTGTTGACATAATGTTGTTCGACTTTTTTGTTGTTGTAAGTCCTGGTTAATGAACGCTGACTAACTGTGATTCAGTGCTTGCTGTTGGATGTTGTAAGCGCATTTTTCATGTTATGCAAAACTGGGGTGGGCAGGTGATGATTGACCGCATGGCTGGGGGCTTTTGCATGGAGAAAGCTGTAGTTTCTTATGTTTCTCACTTTTTTATATGTTCAACTTATAGGAGCGACACATTTCCAACAAGACCACTTAACGGTATGACCATAAACATTATTCATGGAATCCATAAATAGCTACAAGCTAATCATATTTGCCTTCAACATAAGTTGAGGCAATCATCTGAAAAATATACAACGAGATGAATAGTTCCTAGACAACTGCTCCTGAATTGGGAACCTTCTGCAATTATACTGACAGCTGGCTCTTTGCAGCTTCCAGTTCCCAAACAACCGCGCCTGACTTGCAAACCTTCTGCAACTAGATGTATCACTTCCCTGCAGATCTGCAGTACAAATACATTTCTCTGTGAAAGATAAACAACACATGGAATCCAAGCAATAGTCTAACAAACAATTAACTTTCAGCGATCAATTTATGGATTATTATTTCTCCATCGTTTCTCAAAGAAAAATCATGGCCTACTATACCTTCGAATATTGATAAAACCTTTGTATTGCTTAGTAAAACTGGCAAGCAGAATGCTCTAAGAAGTTAACGATTACTAACCATGGCAGGTTTCAGCTCACCAACTGCAGATCTCACAGGTTGGCATGCAAACATGTTTGTCTTACGCTGTCCGCGACGTGGGAGATAACACCTGCACCCGCGTTGTGAAGCCACTCACTCTTAACCTGCATTGATATCACGTGCTCTAATGAATCTGAGGATGGACTCAAAGCAGAAAATGTTGTAGGACTCTTGTGGTGCACATCTACATACATGTATGTTGTTGTGAGCAGAGTAAGGCCACAGGGATGCATGGAAGTTGACATCTACTTTCTTCCAACCCACTCTCTGCAAGCCATGGATCATCTCCTCTGTTTCGGAAAAAAATAGAGTTGATTTTCAGAAGTGCAGAAAAGAACAAATCTATTACACAGCAGTGCAAAATTCCTACCTACCTTCCATCATTTTGTGATATTCCTCGGTATTTTCGATATTTGGTCTACTTTGTGCAGCTTCTTTAGCTCTGGCAGCTCGTGAAGGAAAATGGGGACCGTCTGATGATACAGGCGAACAGTATTCCACATTGACAATGTGCTTGTAGCCATCAACCGAACGATGCAAGGGCTGTGTATATGGAGGAAGTAAAGAGTTACTCACAATATTGCTCACCCAGTACCTCAATTTACTAATCCTAGTGGAGTAAAGTACCTTTTTAAGGTCCAATTCTCTCCTTATTGAAGATGTTTTCCATCCAACCATGTCTGGCATAGAGGCTCAGGGAAACAAGAAATAGATACAGTTCATTTGTACACATGTTGCAGTCTTGCAGATCAAGTTCAAGAAATAGTTTTGTATGGAGGATACGGTCATATGAAACATTAGCATACAAACTGCGGTTCTTGAAAGCTGCTAGCGCAGACCTGTTAAATGATGAAGAAACATTATTTTCTACCGTACATATTAGCCACTAAGTGATCTGTATTCCTCACTTACATAAACTTTTTGTCCTCTTGATCAGATGTCATTATTAGAAGAAGAGGTGGCTTGCTAGGTTCACCATCAGTGAGAAAGAGTTGAGCACCAGTGCGTCCTACAATGAAGGGAGCCAAAGGTGCAGCAAGTTTCTCTAGAACTGATAGCCCTTGGAGAAATGGAAGCTGATAATTTCCAAAGAGTGAAAACATTAATGCAAATTAACATACTGTTTGACATAAAAAAATTATATCACTATTTTCTCCACGAACAATTGTGCGAATATTTCAACAGAAGTTCAGACTAGATGGCTGTCTCCTTCAACTGGTATATACCACACAGTATTGAGTCCACTTCATAAAATTCTTATAGGTCACCAAAAGTTCCACAAAAATCAAAACAAGAGCACTTTCTTCCAAACCAAGACTGGGTCGAAAGTAGGAAAAAGGCTGACAAATGTAAATTAGTGTGTGTTGGAGACCCACCTGATTCTTCCCTCTAACACCAAGGTGTGGGGTTGCCAATGTAATAAAATTAATTGGCTCCAACCCAGCAATGGTACCTAATCCTGGAGTGAGTAGTGACATTTCAGATCCTTCAGTTGTTGGCATGGCATTAGTACTACTTCCTGTTTCTTCTGCTTTCAGTGAATATAGAATAGAAATAGCATATCTAGCAAACAATCCACCCAAAGAATGTGCTATGAAGGAAATCTTTCTCAAGCCAGTCATCTTCTCTACCAAGTCCAAGACCTGCTTCCATAGGGCATATTTCATCTCTTAACTAATTAGTTAATACATGAAAAACAGCATAGAACAGTCTCTACTACATACTTCTTTCGCTAACCTTCTTCCAGCTACATCGATCCCGTCAAAAGTTTTGGCGTAGATGTTTGATGAACTAGCTGCAAGAAAATTGTCAGTCCTATAATGTTGGTCAACTTTTTTATCAACTGTAAACCGGTGCGTATGGTAAAACAGTGGGTGCCAATTTCATTTCTTTACTACAATGTTCTTTTTTTGTGGGCATTCAACTCCATTTGTGCACATCCTGTTCCTGATTAAAATCATTATACCTCAGAAGCAAAAGGGATGAGTTTGTAGCAAGGGGTGAATTATCCTTGAAGTTCACCAAATGAATGTAGATTTCAAATACACACATACCATAGATGAAAAAATTGTCACCTAGCCGTTTTTTCAGCACTGCTTCACCGTATATCCAGTCACTGGGGCTATATTCAGAAAACGAAGGAAAACTATCAGCAAAAATGCCAGTAAGTATAGCTTGACTAAAAAATATATTGAGTAAACTGTGTGAAACATACATATACCTTTAGCATTTTGCCACTTTTTATCATTTTTTATTTTGTTTTAAAAATACAGTTCGGATTTTGAATTAGGCTAGGTGATGAGATACAATTTGTCACGGTATATTGAACTCCTATCAATGATTTGATACACAAAGCTTCTGGGTATTAGTAAAGTAAGTATTGACAGTTAAGCACAGATGTATGCCATGCGGTTCACTAATGAACATTCACATTTATAGTACCACAATTTATGGTCGATTTTAGCCAGCAGTAGCCATCAGCACCCATATCTGTGTGCAATAATGCACCACTAAGTCACTAAGATTAATGAGCAAGGTGGTCTTCTGAACCGTATTTTGATACCAATCAAGCCAAAAATCAGGCCAAGTAAAAAAACATGTAAGATGTGTCCGTCAATAATGAAATTAAATTCTCAAAAAGACGCACAGGGCAATGTTTGCAATAAATTTCAAGATATGGCTGCATGACCCTGCTTACCGTATGTTTATAAACTACCATGATAGGATTAGGATTATGGATGTTACCTTGCCATGATACCGTGAACCAGAATAAGGAGATGATCTGGTTCTCGCTTGCTTTTGGAAGCTCCCATGGATGAACACGATACAGGACTGCCCCTACCCTTGGACATTGGTCGGGAATAAAGATACCTTGTGGCTTTCAATCCTGCATAAACAAAGTTGTGACAAGATTTCAGCACAAGTTCACTAAACAACCATCAGACTTCATCTCCCATTAATTTGTTTGGGTATCAGCTGCCTTGTGGTTCCTTAACTCCCAATTTTTTTTTCTTGAAACTTGGAAGTGTATTACTTAATGTCTTGGTTACATCTAGAATTACAATCTCTTTCAACTGATTTAACCGCACAGGGAGGAATCATACTCACTAACACAGCTGACACCCCCACTCCACACAATACGACCAAAATTAGCAAGATCATGAGCCACAAAATTTCCAGTTCTATTTACTATTTGGACTTTATAATCCGGCAAGCAAGCAGAGAAGTAGCATATCTCTGATTTCTGAGAGGATAGGCGACAAAGCTGACTTGCTTCTGTCCATCATCTCCCAAATTATTAGTGATACAAATTCAGACATATTGAGATGCCACTTATCTAGGACGTCCTCTGGTCGTTTAATAACTGGAAATTTCCAATGAAATTTGTACACGGAACAAACAATCCAGCATGATAGAACCTAATAGGCATCTGATAACTACCAAATTTTAGTTCCGCGGGGACGAAACTGTGCACAACGTTAATACTCGCAAGAAACGCTTACCCCCTAATCCAAATTTCGAAGGAACCAAAATGGAACTACGTGAAATGAATCCTGAAGGAAAGGGATGACCGGAGCGACGGAGAAGGTACCTGACGGGCCGCCGGTGTGGTTCCGGGGACGGACGTGGCTGGAAGGGGAGGCGCGGAGGCGGCGGTAGTTAAAGGAACGGTGGTGATGCTGGTGGTAGCAGGGAGAGCAAAGGGCGTACGCCATCCCGCCCCGCGCGTAAGCCGAAGCTATCGCCGGCGGCGCGGGAATCGACGAATGCGGCGGAGGCTGACGCGCGTGGGGACGACGAGGCGAGTTCGGCGTGCGGGTGGGACACGGCGTCGCTGCCGGCCGCTGGATTCGCCGAGGACGGTCGGCGGTTCAAACGGCCCGATCGGTCGATCATGTGGGCTCGTGTTTGTATTTTTTTTTGCTTCGTTTGTCAGTAAATCACTCTTCCTGGGCTCAAATTCCAGTCCTACGCGCGTGACCTGAGCCTTGCTTAGTTAGAAAAGAGAGAAAAAAGAAAGAGAAAAAAAGTCTTAGCTAAGGGATGATCCCTTAGAAATTAAGAGAAAGCTATTTTAAACGGTGTATGATATGATATGTCTTCTCGTACCAAATTAAATTACAAAAAAGGCTAACTAACTCACATTGATTGCTAGCGAAGACAATAATAGATAATGCATTGTACTCCATCCACTCCATGAAACTTGTCTTAACTCTGTATAAATTTGCATGGGAAGGAGGAATACAACTTGTCTCTATTAATTGCTTTCCGTAGATGATTTTTATGTAGAGCTAAGGTAAGGTAAGCACGCTTTCTCTACCATTGTACATGCTCTAATAGGCATATGCATTAGGTTTTAAGGGAAAATTCGTGTTGGTTTGTCGTCTTTTTGTAATTCAGGTAATAAGAATTGACAAGTACATAAATCCTGATGGAACTGAGTTCTGTCACATTTGTTCTCATGCTTTTCTGCGAAGCGAAAACAAATACATAAATACTAAGAAAATATAAAGTCAGATATTATCGGAAACAAATGCAAATAGAATACGGCAGAAACATGGAGTGAAAATCGGATGCTTGTCGGAACCAAGAAACCCCTTGAATTATGTAGAAGAAAACTCAAGCAAACCAACAAACTTGGCGTTGGCTCCTAAGATGAAATCAAACATGATGAATTGATGATACATCACTATCACATATTCACATACTAAGATTTTAAGTTATCATAAATTAATAGGGAAATATATCTAGAGGGATGGCCGAACCATCGAAACCTCCTCGCACGAAGGGATTATGTGCCCCCCACTGGCTAGTATCGGGGTGGACAAGTTTGGTCATTTTTGACTTGGAAATTTTGCCGGAAATAAAACTCTGGTTACCACTTATGTTTCGCTAAAGAGTGGTCGTTTCTATTTTTGTTTCCATTTGGCAAAATTTCCTTTTCCTTTCCCTTTTCATGTTTATTTTTTTTCTTTAGAAAAGTTGAAATCTTTCCGCTCCATTTTTATCTTCATCCCTGCTTGAAATGCCAACCCGAAGTGGCCCCATCGGAAAAGAGCCCAGCACCATACTGTGCCGCGACGCCGAGACCTGACGCCGCACGCCACTGATCCAGCACTAGGGACGGACTAGCTCGCCTGGGGGGCACCCACCACCACCACTGATCCTGAACAAACGCAGATCGATGATGCATGGTGCCCGTCCACGAGAGCTAGCTGCGTCGATCGATCCTATCCAGAGCCAACCGCGCGCGTGTTTCTTTCTGGCCTAGGAAACGCCAACTACTTTTCCCTGTGCTGTGCCAAGCAGAGGTGGCGGCAACTGGGCTTATATAGGTACGTAATACGTGGTGTAGCTGCTAGTGCACGTATGGCCCGAAGATTTTGGCTTTAGCATCATCGTGTTTACCCCATGCTGTCGCTGCATGGATGGATAGGGCAGGGTTGGTGGATGGATCACAATATCACATGGATCTCCCTGGAGGGGTCCGGCATGTGGATAGGTGAGGCAGATACTCCACGTTTTGTTTACTTGTCACATACAGTATATGTCTCCTAAACTCACCATCACCATAGTGCGCAAGAGAATACCACTATATATGCAGGACACACAACTCATAGTTTGGAAAATATGAGTTGTGTATCGTGTATATACTGTGCATCCTGTTTAGTTCCAATTACTCGTCACATATAGTTCATGTTTCTAAACTCACCATCGTCAACTGACGGTGAGTTTAGGCCCACATGAAACTGGAAAAGTTTAGTTGCAACATTACTTGTAACTGGTAAAACTCAGTTATAACCTTACTGCAATTGAAAATATATCCATTGCATCCCCTTGTGTAACTGTAATATCTCAGTAGCAGGCCTACTTGTAAGTTGCAAATCTCAGTTACACTCACTTGCGACTGAGCTCAGTTGAAACTCCACTTGCCATATAAATTTTATGTACTGTTAGGGTGCAACTGTGCATACATAATGTTTTTCGGTCACTAATTTCTTCACGGCACCTTTAAAAGTGGTGAAAACCCACTTACAACTGAGAAAAATGGTGCAACCTCGTTTGCAACTGGAAAAAACTCAGTTGCAACCTCCGCTTGCAACCAGAAAGAAACTCAGTTGTAGCCCCGCTTGCAGCCGGAAATAAAACCCAGTTGCACCCCACTTGCAAATGAAAAACTCAATTGCCCCGTGATGTCTACGCACGCTTCTATTCCTGTAGACAGTGTTGGGCCTCCAAGAGCAGAGGTTTGTAGAACAGCAGCAAGTTTCCCTTAAGTGAATCACCCAAGGTTTATCAAACTCAGGGAGGTAGAGGTCAAAGATATCCCTCTCAAGCAATCCTGCAATTAAGATACAAGAAGTCTCTTATGTCCCCAACACACCTAATACACTTGTCAGATGTATAGGTGCACTAGTTCGGCAAAGAGATAGTGAAATACAAGTAATATGGATGATTATAAGTAGTAATTGCAATCTGAAATAAAAATGGCAGCAAGCGAACATGTAACAGAACTTGTTGGAAACGGTGTTTCAATACTTAGAAACAAGGCCTAGGGATCATACTTTCACTAGTGGACACTCTCAACATTGATCACATAACTGAATAAATAAATGCTACTTTCTACACTCTCTTGTTGGATAACAAACACCATTCATTGTGTAGGGCTACAAAAGCACACCTCAAGCCGGAGTAAACAAGCTCCACAACATCCAGAGTTCATATTAGAGTAACCTCTAGAGTGCATAATAGACCGTTGCAATTTAGACCGAGTACTAACATAGCATACACACTGTCAACAATAGCTATGAAAGGGGGAATAGATCACATCAAAACTATTATAGTAATAGTTAACTTCATAATCTACAAGAGATTACAATCATAACCTACGCCAAGTACTACATGATGCACACACTGTCAACTTTACATCATGGAGAAGGAATAGACTACTTTAATAACATCACTAGAGTAGCACATAGATTAATAGTGATACAAAGCTCATGATCACATAAAGATCACACCATGGGAGAGAGAGATGAACCACATAGCTACCGGTAGAGCCCTCAGCCTCGGGGGAGAACTACTCCCTCCTCATCATGGGAGACAGTAACGGCGATGAAGATGGCGGTGGTGTCGATGGAGATGACTTCGGGGGCAATTCCCCGTCCCGGTGGTGTGCCGGAACTGAGACTTCTGTCCCCCGAAACGGAGTTTCGCGATGGCGGCGGCGTCCCTGGAGTCTTTCTGGAGTTTCGTCAATTGTTGTAGGGTTTTCACGTCACGAGAGATTATATAGGCGAAGTGGCGGTGCAAGGGGGTGCCTGGGGGGCCACCCCATAGGGCGGCGCGCCCCCCTCCTAGGCCGCGCCAGCCTATGGTGTGGAGGCCCTGGGCCTCCTCTCCGGCTCCCCTTCGGTGTTCTGGTCCGTCTCGGTGAAATAAGATGTTTGGCTTTTGTTTCGTCGAATTCCGAGAATATTGCCCGAACAGCCTTTCTGGAACCAAAAACAGCAGAAAACAGGAACTGACACTTCGACATCTTGTTAATAGGTTAGTTCCGGAAAATGCATAAAAGCATTATAAAGTGTGAGCAAAACATGTAGGTATTGTCATAAAACTAGCATGGAACATCAGAAATTATAGATACGTTGGAGACGTATCAAGCATCCCCAAGCTTAGTTCCTACTCGCCCTCGAGTAGGTAAACGATAACAAGGATAATTTCTGAAGTGACATGCTACTATCATAATCTTGATCAATACTATTGTAAAGCATATGAGATGAATGAAGTGATTCGAAGCAATGGTAAAGACAATGACTAAACAACTGAATCATATAGCAAAGACTTTTCATGAATAGTACTTTCAAGACAAGCATCAATAAGTCTTGCATAAGAGTTAACTCATCAAGCAATAGATTCTTAATAGAAGGTTTTGAAGTAACACAAAGGATGATTAAGTTTCTGCAATTGCTTTCAACTTGTAACATGTATATCTCATGGATAGTTGTCAACATAAAGCAATATAACAAGTGCAATAAGTAAACATGTAAGAATCAATGCACACAGTTGACACAAGTGTTTGCTTCTAAGATAGAAAGAAGTAGGTAAACTGACTCAACATAAAGTAAAAGAAAGGCCCTTCGCAGAGGGAAGCATGGATTACTATTTTTGTGCTAGAGCTTTTATTTTGAAAACATAGAAACAATTTTGTCAACGGTAGTAATAATTCATATGTGTTATGCATAAGATATCCTATAAGTTGCAAGCCTCATGCATAGAATACCAATAGTGCTCGCACCTTGTCCTAATTAGCTTGGATTTCCATGGATTATCATTGCATTACATATGTTTCAACTAAGTGTCACAAAGGGGTACCTCTATGCCGCCTGTACAAAGCTCCAAGGAGATAGATCGCATTTGATTTCTCGTTTTTGATAGATATCAACTAAGGACATCCATACCGGGACAACATAGAAAACAGATAATGGACTCCTCTTTAATGCATAAGCATTGAACAACAGATAATATTCTCATAAGAGATTGAGGATTAATGTCCAAACTGAAACTTCCACCATGATACATGGCTTCGGTTAGCGGCCCAATTTTCTTCTCTAACAATATGCATACTCAAACCATTTGATCATGATAAATCACCCTTACTTTAGACAAGGCGAACATGCATAGCAACTCACATGATATTCAACAAAAGTGTAATAGTTGATGGCGTCCCCAGAAACATGGTTACCGCTCAACAAGCAACTTATAAGAAATAAGATACTGTTATCACCAGAATTTAGCCAGAGCAGGAGATGGGCCGTGATCGAGATGGGCTTAGAGGACATGCGTATAAAGTGTCTCTGAAGCGGCCTTGTACGAGAGTTTGGGCTAGATTGCCCGTGTATCTGTATATTATGGTAGATTTCGTTAGAATTAAGAGATAGAATTTAGCTCGTACACGGTTAGGTTTATTCCCGAATTAGAAAGTCCACAGACTATAAATATGTACCTAGGGTTATTGAGAAAGGAGGACGACCACGTTCACAACAAACACAATCCAGGCGCATCGCCACCCCTTGTTTCGAGGGTTTCTTCCGGGTAAGCATCATGCTGCCTAGATCGCATCTTGCGATCTAGGCAGTATCGGTTTATTCGTTATCTGGTGTTACTCGTACTGAAGCTTTGTTGATGGCGAGTAACACCCATATCGTAGATGTTTTGGGGCTTGCATCGATGCTTTTCTGAATATGTTTGCTTAGCTATGCTACCCCTCGATATCTAGCTGCCTTTACATCTATCTTAGGTGTAAGGGCAGCATCTTGCTTGTTCTTTATTTAGTGGATCCGATCTGTTATAGTTGTTCCTTGTTCTCCAAGGATTAGTTTGATATCCGCATGGTTAGGCCTTGCAAACGGGTTGAACGATCCGGTAGTGCGTGAGGCATGGTTTGCTAGCCTAGAAGGGATTGTTCCGGGAATTGACTTCATGTTGGTTTTTAGGCCTCTTTTAGGACTAGTTTCCCATCATCTTTCGTATCTGCTAGGCTCAACTACGTGTAGGATGTTCCGGTTATGCGGTGAAAACCCTAAACTATCGTAGATTGATTTAACTTTGTATTGATCAAGCAGGATCCCCATGTCATCGTAAATCCAACGTGAACCATGGGGCAATCGGATCTTTGAGCCGATTCACAGGGCAACCTGAGAGCCGATCGGGCTCGCATTTAATGTTTACGTGTCTGCCATGCAGGAAACTAATTGAAGCAATCCATCACCTTCCTGACCAGGTATAGGTCAGGTGGCACGCCCTTGCAACCGCCAGGACGTGTGCCGGAGCATTGCGGGCCGTTGCCCGAGGGACCAGGGACCACCAGCAGTCCTGGGAGCCTCCCGGCTCTCCGTGTTGCTCGTCGCTGCTCGCCGGTGGGTTTTGGCAGGCAACACATTCTGGCACGCCCGGTGGGACACTCTACAGCAACTACGTCAACATCTACAGCTGAGATGTCTGACGATCCAGTTAAGTACGAAGATCTGCCTGAAGATCACAAGAAGAAATATGATGAGCTTAAGGCTCTCTTCGAAGCCGATCTCATCGGCTCTTTCGAAAGGACCCGTACACATGGTATTAGGTTCAAAGGATTCACACCCGAAGGCGTTCTCGATGGAGTAGATCTGTCTCTCCCTTCGGAGGAACGCACCAGAGCTCTGCGCCAAGAAGTTAACTATATGGTGACTCATTCTCTACACCGTCATTCTGAGAGCCTGGTGAACACGTTGGAGCGTATTGCGGTTCGCGTGGTTCAGGAAATCATGAAGCATCAGTACTCCCCGTCAGGGCCTGCCCTAGGAACTCACCAGGGAGAGATACCGTTCCACACCAGACCGCAACTGCTATTCACGCTTGCAGCTCCAGAGCCACAGGGTCACCGGCATACGTCGTCTACAAGGTTGGAGGTGATCCTGGCGATTACCAATTCCTGTATGAGCCACCTAAAGAGATCCCACATGGATAGGTGTGCACATACATGCCGGACTGCAATAATTGGGCGCGCACAAACCATATTACAGCAGGAGGGATTTCTGGAGCAGACGCCGATAAACAGGCGTGGCTGGCTAAATATGCCACCGGAACGAGTCATGAAAGCTCAACCCCTGCAGCTCATACCATGGATCAGATTAGTACGATCTTGAGAGACCAGTTCGGTATCCTGCCAAAGAGAACAATCGGCTATTCCAAGCCGTATCCCAACGAATATGACCTGATCCCGCTGCCGCCCAAGTATCGGCTTCCAGAGTTCTCAAAGTTCAGTGGATCAGAAGGGTCTAGCTCAATTGAGCATGTGAGCCGATATTTAGCACAGTTAGGCATGATTTCAGCATCAGACCCGTTACGTGTGAGGTTTTTCGCGCAATCTCTCACAGGACCAGCTTTTGGGTGGTACACCTCATTGCCACCAGATTCAGTCCGGACTTGGAAGCAACTGGAAGAGCAGTTTCATGTGCAATATCACTCAGAAGCTACCGAAGCCGGCATTGCCGATCTGACGCAGGTGCGGCAGAAGCGGGGAGAGACGGTGTCTGATTACATTCAGCGTTTCAGGACTGTCAAGAACCGATGTTATTCGGTTCGTTTAACTGAGAAAGAAGCGGTCGATCTGGCAGTGGTAGGCCTCGCAACGCCGATCAAGGATCTGGCTTTCCAAGTGGACTACAATTCACTGGCACACATGGTTCAGAAATTAACATTATATGAACAGCGCCACCCAGAATTGTACCAAGACAAGTTCAAACGTCTGATAGGCCTGGTCGAGGCAGAAGAAGTTGAGGACTTTGCAGAAGACCAGGAAGTGGCCGTGGCTGAGTGGACTCGGGGGGCAACTCCCGTGTCCTGCAAATGGATGAAACAACAAGGGCTTGCAAAAGGGTTTGACTTTGATATAAGCAAAACTGATCAGATATTCGATTTATTGCTGAAAGAGAAACAGCTGAAGTTACCCGAAGGCCATAAAATCCCTACGGCGCAAGAAATGAACGGGAGACCGTACTGCAAGTGGCATCACTGGTTCACCCATGCCACCAATGACTGCAAAGAGTTGCGTCGGCAGATCCAAATGGTGATAGAACAGGGCCGTCTGATCCTCGGTCAGTTTGCCATGAAAGTAGACACGCACCCGTTTCCTGGTGTTAACATGGTGGAACTCAATCACTCCGCGGGGTGCGGGCCAGGTTTCTCATTCGAGGTTAACATGGCAGGGCCTGTAGACCGCCATGGCAAGGATAAAGAAGACATCAGTCACTCCCGTGGCAAAGATAAGGAGGAGGCCGATCCACGCGACCGGCCCAGATATGATGATAGACGGTACCTCACCGAGGAACAAGTGAGAAACGTGCGGTACCAACGACCACTCTCCGCGCATCTCCTGAATAAATATGAGCATCAGTACGACCGACGTCGGTGGTACGACATGGATGACGAAAGACATCGTCGGTCTGATGTTGACAACAGAAAATATCGTCGGTATGATAGAAACGACGAAAGATATGAACGCTGCGCTAAGGAGAAGTCAAGAGAGCAGGAAGACATGGACAGACACTGGGATTGTCCTTTCTTCAAACACTGTTGGGACTCAGGAATGAGCCGATTGCCTACAATCGATAACTGCCCGGAATGTAGGCAGCAGAAGAAGGGCGCAAGTGAGGTTTCAGTGTTCAAGCGCCTAGGGCCTCTTCCACCTCAGAACCAACGAGCTGAGTCATCTCGAGAGGAAGACTTCGAGGAGTCGGAAGATGAAGAAGAAGATAGATACCACCGGCCAAGGTGGTGCCCTGATGGACTCAGTCATTCCCAAAAGCGTAGGGTTCAGCGACTACGTAACTTGGAGGAAGCCGAAGCGCAGTACTTGTACACGTTGAGGAAAGCGCGGCCCGATCTGGCCGTAAAAATTCAGCACACGTTGGAGACAGAGACGCGTCCACATAAGAAAGAATGGTGCCCCAAGCAGACAAAAGCCGATGCAAAGGCATCGGCTGATACAAACATGGTGTTCATACTCCCGTCGGAGTTTTGTGCTCCAAGGACTGAAGAAGTGCCAGTAGCACAGTTTGACTGCGGTCCACGGCCGGTTATCTTTGAAAAGCCACGAGAGAGGAGCTACAGGCACTTGAAGGCCATGTACCTAAGAGGTTATATCAATGGGCAGCCTGTCAACAAGATGTTGGTTGACACGGGAGCGGCAGTCAATATAATGCCATACTCCATGCTACGGCGTTTGGGACGCTCTAACGCAGATCTGATCAAGACCAACGTCACACTAAGCGATTTCAACGGCCAAGCATCGGAAGCACAAGGCGTTCTGAACGTGGAACTAACCGTGGGCCGAAAAACCATCCCTACGTCATTCTTCATCGTCGACAGCAAAAGCACCTACGCTGTCCTGCTAGGGAGGGATTGGATTCACGCTAACTGTTGCATTCCATCTACAATGCACCAATGCCTGATACAGTGGGATGGAGATGAAGTGGAGGTCGTTCATGCAGATGACTCGATCGAGATCTCATTAGCTGGCATGAATATTTGGGATGCAGACGACCAAGAGCCGATCTCTGGAATCAGTTTGGACGGCTGTGAGCGCATCGAAGCTTCAAAAAACGGGGTGAGGCTGGTCTTATCCACCGGCCTGACAGAGTAGCAAGACCGAAATCAATGGACGTACGTGGCAAGGCCGATCCCTGCGATCGGCCCCAAAAAATAAAAAGCAATGATCTCACCTCAAGCATGTCACGTAGTCGTCATAGAGCACCAATAAGTTGTAAACCCTCATTGAGCAATGCAATGAAAAAGGAGGCCGATTCCAGCAATCGGCCCAAATTATCCTCACCATATGTTTCGCCTGTGTTCAGCATCGATCTAGCAGGCGACGGAAAGCTAGGGTATGGGTTTACATCGGCTGATGAGCTAGAAGAGATTGACATTGGTCCTGGGGATAAGCCACGACCAACATTTATCAGCAAAAAGTTAGATCCGCAGCTGAGGGGCCTGATGATAGCCTTGTTGAAAGAGTACCCGGATTGCTTCGCATGGGATTACACAGAGATGCCTGGGTTAGACAGGAGCATCATTGAGCATCGGCTCCCTCTGAAGAAAGGATTTCGGCCGTTCCAGCAGCGAGCACGACAGATGAAGGCCGAAATCTTAGAAGAAGTCAAGAAAGAGATCGAGAAAATGTTGAACGTCGGGTTCATTAGGCCATGTAGGTATGCTGAGTGGATTTCTAGCATCGTGCCTGTAGAGAAAAAGGACGGCCGATGGCGCGTCGCCATAGATTTTCGAGATCTCAATAGAGCCACTCCAAAGGATGAGTACCCAATGCCGGTAGCAGAGACGTTGATCAATGCAGCTGCTGGTCATAAGGTTTTGAGTTTCATGGATGGCAATGCCGGTTACAACCAAATTTTTATGGCTCCAGAAGATATACACAAGACTGCATTCAGAGTACCAGGCTCGGTGGGCTTGTTTGAATATGTGGTCATGACATTTGGACTGAAGAATGCCGGCGCAACGTACCAAAGAGCCATGAACTAAATCTTTCATGATCTGATCGACAAGTTGGTGGAGATTTACATCGATGACGTGGTAGTCAAGTCTGTTTCAGTGGAAGGACACTTGGAAGATTTGCGACACGTCCTGTACCGAACTAGAAAGTTCGGACTAAGAATGAATCCAAAGAAGTGTGCTTTTGGTGTAACGGCCGGTCAATTCTTGGGTTTCTTGGTTCATGAACGAGGAATTGAGATTGGCCTGAAAAGTCAGGAGGCAGTGCGAACAATGAAGCCACCTACCACGAAGAAGGAACTCCAGTGTCTCATCGGCAAAATCAATTTCGTCAGAAGGTTCATCTCCAATCTGTCAGGACGAATTGAGCCGTTCATGGGGTTGGTAAAAGTTAAATCTGATGAGGAGTTTCGCTGGGGGGCAGAGCAACAGCAAGCATTTGACGAGATTAAGGAGTATCTAACGAAGCCACCTGTGTTGGTTCCGCCCCAGCAAGACAGGCCATTCTACATTTACTTGTCAGTAGCTGACACTTCCATCGCCTCAGTGGTGGTGCAAGTTTATGATGGTCTGGAGAAAGTGGTTTTCTACCTCAGCAGAAGGATGTTGGATGCAGAAACTAGGTATCCTGAGATCGAGAAGTTGTGCCTCTGCTTATTTTTCACCTGCACCAAGCTTCATCACATCTTGCTGTCAGCAGAAATTATCGTCATATGCAAATCAGATGTCATCAAGCATATGCTGTCGGCTCCTGTGTTGAAAGGCCGACTCGGTAAGTGGATGTTTGCATTATCGGAATTTGATATCCGGTATCAGCCTGCGAAAGCAGTCAAGGGACAAGCATTGGCCGATCTTATTGCTGAACGAATCAACACTGATATAGCGACTGCGTACGTGCGTGCATGGGCAATGTTTTTCGACGGATCGGTTTGTGATGATGGTTGCGGCATCGGCATCCTACTCGTGTCGCCTCGGGGGGCAACATATTCCTTCTCCATCAGGCTACCTACCCCTTGCACCAACAATGTCGCTGAGTATGAAGCAATACGCAAGGGAATGGAGTTGCTATTGGAAGCCGGGGCAGAAGCAGTGGAACTTTTTGGAGGCTCCAAATTGGTGATTTCCCAACTCACGGAGGAATACACATGCGAGAGCGAGTCGCTCTTCCCATTATGGATACAATGCCGTGAGCTAATGGCACAATTTAGGTACCTAAACTTCAATTGGATCCCAAGGTCACAAAATACCGAGGCAAACGATCTCGCACAGATGGCGTCAGGCTACAAGGACGTAGCGGATGGAGCCGATGTTCAGGTACAGTTCCTGGAGCCAGATGACTGGAGAGCCGATATCTTCAATTACTTGAAAGATCCGGCTCGGGGGGCACCTAAACGGATAAGATACAAGGCCATGAAGTATGTCCTTATTGGGGATGACATGTTCTACAGAACTTTGGAAGGGTTACTCCTCGAATGTTTGGGAACGGCCGAGTCAAATCGGCTCTTACACGAGGTACACGAAGGCGCCTGTGGAACTCACCAATCGGCTCATAAGATGAAATGGCTGATCAGGCGATCGGGATTTTATTGGCCCACCATGCTTGAGGATTGTTTTAAGTACTATAAAGGGTGTCAAACATGTCAGAAGCTTGGGAGTATTCAGATGGTACCCGCGTCAGCGATGAATCCCATCATCAAGCCTTGGCCATTTCGAGGTTGGGGCATGGATATGATCGGCAAAATTAATCCTCCATCGAGCAAAGGCCATGAGTGGGTTCTGGCCATTACAGATTATTTCACTAAATGGGTGGAGGCCGTCCCTGTGAAGTCATTGGCATCGAAAGATGTCATCAATTTCGTGAAGGAGCATGTCATTCATAGATTCGGGATTCCCCAGACTATCACGACCGATGGAGGTTCGGTTTTTATTTCTCGCGAGTTTAGAAAGTTCTGCGAGGACATGGGAATTAAGCTGATCCGATCGTCTCCATACTATGCTCAAGCAAATGGGCAGGCTGAAGCGTCCAACAAGAGCCTTATCAAGCTGATTAAGAGGAAAATCGACGAGCACCCTAGACATTGGCACGAGGTATTGTCAGAGGCTTTGTGGGCTTATCGCATGTCATGTCATGGAGCGATAAAAACCTCGCCATACCATCTGGTCTATGGACAAGAAGCCGTGTTGCCCTGGGAAATCACGGCTGGCTCGAGACGGATTACGTTTCAGAATGATTTAACAACTGAAGAATATGCAGCCCTGATGAGTGATAGCATTGAGGATGTCACGGAACTTAGACTGTGGTCGCTTGAGAAAATTAAAGAGAACAAAGCCAAGGTAACTCGCGCGTACAATAAGAAGGTGAGACCAAAGGAGTTCCACGTTGGTGATCTGGTATGGGAAGCTGTGTTGCCGTTGGGGACTAAGGATAAAGTGTATGGTAAATGGTCTCCAAATTGGCACGGGCCGTACAGAGTCGACCAAGTTTTAAAGGGTAACGCATACATGCTCGAGGAGCTGAGCGGCGTGAAGTTCCCAGTGGCTGTCAATGGCCAGCATCTCAAGAAGTATTTCCCAAGTATGTAGGATGATGGGCAGTAAAATATGGGGGCCGATATATGAAATCGGCCGGTAAAATTTTTTTTTCGCAAAGTACAGCCGATGCACAGACATCGACTTTAGAATAAAAAAGCCGATGCGCAGCCATCGACTCTAGAGGTACAAATTATTACAAGCAAGTATCAAGTTACCGTTTGAATTTGGGGAATGTCTGCTTGGACCTGTCAAATTAGGTAACTGAGTTTGGCCTTATTGGTGTTTTATGGTGAAAGACCGATGCGTTGCTATCGGTTCTTGGTGCGTGGACTTACTTTGAACAATCGGAGAAATCAAATTGGGAAACATTCTTCATTGATAAGAGGATTTTTTACAAGTAAGAGCCGATTGCTCTCAAAAGGATGATCTACCACCTAAATTACTTCTACTAGTCCTACTCTAGTGATCCCTAATCTAAGGACCGTCGCTGCCCTCATCGTCGCCGTCCGCGCTGCTGCCGGCGATGTCCTCGTCGCTGCTGTTGAAGCCCTTGCCAGGGACTTCGTCTTCATCTTCATCATCATCGTCATCGTTGTCCGACCCAGCGCGGAAGCGCTTCATCGGCGGGTACTCGTCGGAGGAGGAGTCATCCTCCGGTTCTTCCTCCTTATCGGAAGAGGAGAAGCCGTCCCAGGAGAAGAGGTCGTCGTCGCTCTCCTCCTCCAACCCCCCATCCACAAGGAACTGGAGGTTGTCCTCCCCGTCGGTCAGGGAGGCGTTGTCCTCTGACCCGTCGGTGAAGATCCAATCCCTCTCGTCCCACCATTCTGGGGCGAGGGCCTCGTACGCTGCCATCGGGTCGAACTCCGGCTCCGGCTCGCTGGAGGAGGAAGATTGGAAGGATAGGCCCGATGAGGCAGAGGGGGAGGAGGAATCCATGGTGCAGGGGAGGGTTTCTTGCCGATGGCTAATGCGGAAAGGGGGATGAAGAGGCGAACTGCTCGATGCGGTTAAATAAAGGGGGTATAGTGGAGATGATTCAATGCTTGAGCAATTTTCGAGGATGCGGTGCCAAAACTGTCAATCATGCAGAAGTTGAGAAGACAGGGCATCATGATGGAAAGACACTGAAGCGGTTCTGCTCTGCAACGCGTGACCCGATGAAGAAAAAACAGAGTGGTTTTGGAATTATAATTGCCAAAACCAGGGGGGGCATGTGTTATCACCAGAATTTAGCCAGAGCAGGAGATGGGCCGTGATCGAGATGGGCTTAGAGGACATGCGTATAAAGTGTCTCTGAAGCGGCCTTGTACGAGAGTTTGGGCTAGATTGCCCGTGTATCTGTATATTATGGTAGATTTCGTTAGAATTAAGAGATAGAGTTCAGCTCGTACACGGTTAGGTTTATTCCCGAATTAGAAAGTCCACAGACTATAAATATGTACCTAGGGTTATTGAGAAAGGAGGACGACCACGTTCACAACAAACACAATCTAGGCGCATCGCCACCCCTTGTTTCGAGGGTTTCTTCCGGGTAAGCATCATGCTGCCTAGATCGCATCTTGCGATCTAGGCAGTATCGGTTTATTCGTTATCTGGTGTTGCTCGTACTGAAGCTTTGTTGATGGCGAGTAACACCCATATCGTAGATGTTTTGGGGCTTGCATCGATGTTTTTCTGAATATGTTTGCTTAGCTATGCTACCCCTCGATATCTAGCTGCCTTTACATCTATCTTAGGTGTAAGGGCAGCATCTTGATTGTTCTTTATTTAGTGGATCCGATCTGTTATAGTTGTTCCTTGTTCTCCAAGGATTAGTTTGATATCCGCATGGTTAGGCCTTGCAAACGGGTTGAACGATCCGGTAGTGCGTGAGGCATGGTTTGCTAGTCCTAGAAGGGATTGTTCCGGGAATTGACTTCATGTTGGTTTTTAGGCCTCTTTTAGGACTAGTTTCCCATCATCTTTCGTATCTGCTAGGCTCAACTACGTGTAGGATGTTCCGGTTATGCGGTGAAAACCCTAAACTATCGTAGATTGATTTAACTTTGTATTGATCAAGCAGGATCCCCATGTCATCGTAAATCCAACGTGAACCATGGGGCAATCGGATCTTTGAGCCGATTCACAGGGCAACCTGAGAGCCGATCGGGCTCGCATTTAATGTTTACGTGTCTGCCATGCAGGAAACTAATTGAAGCAATCCATCACCTTCCTGACCAGGTATAGGTCAAATGGCACGCCCTTGCAACCGCCAGGACGTGTGCCGGAGCATTGCGGGCCGTTGCCCGAGGGACCAGGGCCCACCAGCAGTCCTGGGAGCCTCCCGGCTCTCCGTGTTGCTCGTCGCTGCTCGCCGATGGGTTTTGGCAGGCAACAGATACATAAGCTACATATTATTTACCACAATAGTTTTTAAGGCTATTTTCCAATGAGCTATATATTGCAAAGACAAGGAATGAAATTTTAAAGGTAGCACTCAAGCAATTTACTTTGGAATGGCAGAGAAATACCACATAGTAGGTAGGTATGGTGGACACAAATGGCATAGGTTTTGGCTCAAGGTTTTGGATGCACGAGAAGAATTCCCTCTCAGTACAAGGCTTTGGCTAGCAAGGTTGTTTGAAGCAAACACAAGTATGAACCGGTACAGCAAAACTTACATAAGAACATATTGCAAGCATTATAAGACTCTACACTGTCTTCCTTGTTGTTCAAACACTTCACCAGAAAATATCTAGACTTTTAGAGAGACCAATCATGCAAACCAAATTTCAACAAGCTCTATGGTAGTTCTGATGGGATTCGTTGCATAGAAAACAAAAAATTTCCTACTGCGAGAACGCAATCCAAGCCAAGATGCAATCTAGAAGACGGTAGCAACGAGGGGATGAACGAGACTAACCCTTGAAGATTTCCAAAGCCTACAAGAGGAGGCTCTTGTTGCTGCGGTAGACGATCACTTGCCGCTTTCAAAAGCGCGTAGAAGATCTTGACGGTGCCACAATCGGGCAGCACCTCCGTACTCGGTCACACGTTCGGTGTTGATGAAGACGACGTCCTTCTCCCCGTTCCAGCGGGCAGCAGAAGTAGTAGATCCTCCTCGGAATCCCGGCAGCACGACGACGTGGTGGCGGTGGTGGTGGAGATCTCCAACAGAGCTTCGCCTAAGCTATGTGGGAGAGAGAGGGAGGAGGGAACCGCTAGGGTTTCTAGGGAGAGGGGGCTCTTGGGGGGTGCGGCCATGGTGGTCTTGGTGTGGTCGGCTAGCCCCTCCCCTCCCCTCTTTATATAGGTGGAAGCCCCAAGGATTAGGTCAAAAGTCTCCGAATAAGACCCCAACATAAACCTTCCATATGACCAAACCTAGGGGAAGTGGGACTCCCCCCTTTCCTTTGGTGGGGTGGCCGGCCACTGATACGTCTCCGACGTATCGATAATTTCTTATGTTCCATGCCACATTATTAATGATATCTACATGTTTTATGCATACTTTATGTCATTATTATGCGTTTTCCGGTACTAACCTATTGACGAGATGCCGAAGGGCCAGTTGCTGTTTTCTGCTGTTTTTGGTTTCAGAAATCCTAGTAAGGAAATATTCTCGGAATCAGACGAAATCAACGCCCAGGGTCCTATTTTTCCACGAAGCTTCCAGAAGTCCGTAGGGGAAACGAAGTGGGGCCACGAGGTGGGGACACAGTAGGGCGGCGCGGCCCAAGCCCTGGCCGCGCCGGCCTAGTGTGTGGCCCCACCAGGACTCCACCGACCTTGCCCTTCCGCCTACTTAAAGTCTCCGTCGCGAAAACCCTACCACGTTCGACGAAACCAGAGAAAACCTTCCAGAGCCGCCGCCATCGCGAAGCCAAGATGCGGGGACAGAGTCTCTGTTCCGGCACGCCGCCGGGATGGGGAAGTGCCCCCGGAAGGCTTCTCCATCAACACCACCGCCATCTTCATCAACGCTGCTGTCTCCCATGAGGAGGGAGTAGTTCTCCATCGAGGCTCGGGGCTGTACCGGTAGCTATGTGGTTCATCTCTCTCCTATGTACTTCAATACAATAATCTCATGAGCTGCCTTACATGATTGAGATTCATATGATGATGCTTGTAATCTAGATGTCATTGTGCTAGTCAAGTGGATTTTACTTATGTGATCTCCGGAGACTCCTTGTCCCACGTGTGTAAAGGTGACAGTGTGTGCACCGTGTGGGTCTCTTAGGCTATATTTCACAGAATACTTATTCACTGTTATGAATGGCATAGTGAAGTGCTTATTTATATCCCTTTATGATTGCAATGTGTTTTGTATCACAATATATCTGTGTGCTACTCTAGTGATGTTATTAAAGTAGTTTATTCCTCCTGCACGGTGTAATGGTGACAGTGTGTGCATCGTGTAGTACTTGGCGTAGGCTATGATTGTGATCTTTTGCAGATTATGAAGTTAACTATTGCTATGATAGTATTGATGTGATCTATTCCTCCTTTCGTAGTGTGAAGGTGACAGTGTGCATGCTATGTTAGTACTTGGTTTGGTTATGTTGATATGTTATGCACTCTAAGGTTATTTAAATATGAACATTGAATATTGTGGAGCTTGTTAACTCCGGCATTGAGGGTTCGTGTAATCCTACACAGTTAGTGGTGTTCATCATCCAACAAGAGGGTGTAGAGTCTAGCATCTATTTATTTATTCTGTTATGTGATCAATGTTGAGAGTGTCCACTAGTGAAAGTATGATCCCTAGGCCTTGTTCCTAAATACTGCTATCGCTGCTTGTTGACTGTTTTACTGCATCTTTACTTCCTGCAATATTACTACCATCAACTGCACGCCAGCAAGCACTTTTTTGGCGCCGTTACCACTGCTCATATTCATTCATACCACTTGTATTTCACTATCTCTTCGCCGAACTAGTGCACCTATTAGGTGTGTTGGGGACACAAGAGACTTCTTGCTTTGTGGTTGCAGGGTTGCATGAGAGGGATATCTTTGACCTCTTCCTCCCTGAGTTCGATAAACCTTGGTGATCCACTTAAGGGAAACTTGTTGCTGTTCTACAAACCTCTACTCTTGGAGGCCCAACACTGTCTACAAGAATAGAAGCACACGTAGACATCAGCCACCATGGGGAGGTGTCCACTTGGGACTCCTCCTCCCTTAGGCTGGCCGGCCAAGGTGGGTGGAGTCCCTCTGGGACTCCACCTTCCATGCTAATTTCTTCCGGACTCTTCTAGAACCTTCCAGAAAAATACCGGATCATTTTCAAACCTAGAAAATGACTTCCTATATATGAATCTTATTCTCCGGACCATTCCAGAACTCCTCGTGATGTCTGGGATCCCATCCGAGACTCCGAACAAAACTTCGAACTCCATTCCATATTCAATATCTACTAATACGACATCAAACCTTAAGTGTGTCACCCTACGGTTCGCGAACTATGTGGACATGGTTGAGACCTCTCTCCGACCAATAACCAATAGCGGGATCTGGAGATCCATAATGGCTCCCACATATTCAACGATGACTTAGTGATCGAATGAACCATTCACACATGATACCAATTCTCTTTGTCACGCGATATTTTACTTGTCCGAGGTTTGATCATCGGTATCTCTATACCTTGTTCAACCTCGTCTCCTGACAAGTACTCTTTACTCGTATCGTGGTATGTGGTCTCTTATGAACCATTCATATGCTTGCAAGCTATTTAGATGACATTCCACCGAGAGGGCCCAGAGTATATCTATCCGTCATCGGGATGGACAAATCCCACTGTTGATCCATATGCCTCAACTCATACTTTCTGGATACTTAATCCCACCTTTATAACTACCCATTTACGCAGTGGCGTTTGATGTAATCAAAGTACCTTTCCGGTATAAGTGATTTACATGATCTCATGGTCGAAAGGACTAGGTAACTATGTATCGAAAAGCTTATAGCAAATAACTTAATGACGTGATCTTATGCTACGCTTAATTGGGTGTGTCCATTACATCATTCACATAATGACATAACCTTGTTATTAATAACATTCAATGTTCATGATCATGAAACTATGATCATCTATTAATCAACAAGCTAGTTATACAAGAGGCTTACTAGGGACTGCTTGTTGTTCACATAACACACATGTATCAATGTTTCGGTTAATACAATTATAGCATGGTATGTAAACATTATCATAAACACAAAGATATATTATAATAACCATTTTATTATTGCCTCTTGGGCATATCTCCAACAGTCTCCCACTTGCACTAGAGTCAATAATCTAGTTTACGTATGTAAAGATATAACACCTTGGCCTTCCGGTGCTTTATCATGTTTTGCTCACGGGAGAAGTTTTAGTCAATGGATCTGACATGCTCAGAAACGTATGTATTTTGCAATTCATTTGCGTCTCAACGCATCACTCATTTTCTAAATGAGTCGGCATTAAATATGTTTGGTCTTCTGGTGGAACCTTAATTCCGCGGTCTGAAATATGTCACTAATATTGTCATACACAATATAGCTTCAAAGTTCTGACACTATCGGAACTACACCAAGTTCTCAAAGAACCTCTTGACTTAACATCCTCAGTCATTGTCAAAACAATGAAATATTCTGCCTTTGTTTGTAGAATCCATCACAACATATAGAACTCATCTAAATCTAGCATAGACAACTTCTAGCTCATTGTGCTACCTTTTTAAACAACACTTAGCCTAATTTGAGATTGAAATTTTATTTTTATATGTGACCAAACTAATATCGGTGCAACACCTTACAGCGATTTGTTTGTCATTACTCATACAAAACTATATATCCTTGGTTATTCTAAAGCACTCAAGGATATTCTTACTGTTTATCCAATGATCATCACATGAATCATTCTGGTATATGCTCCTAACCATTTAGAGCATAGGACATCTAATATTGTACATATTATTCGTGATCTAAAATCACTCATGTGTTTTTTTTACTCATTGAGTGTCAGATACACTCAAGTCTTGTAAAAACTTTCACATGAAAAGAACACCTTCTTTATATTGAACTACTTCAATATTCATTCTATGTACTTTTTAACTTAAACTTTTATGTGTTTCAATCTATCTTCATAGATCTTGACACTTAAATATGTTTCAGTTCATATCCTTTCATTGAAGTTTAATTCTCAATGAAACCTTTTTAATCAATTATATAATTACATTATTTATAATCAACGATATGTCATCTACATAAAGTATTACAAATATGTCTCAGCGCTCCCACTTAATTTCTTGCAAATGCAAGCCTCTTCATCATCTCTGATGAAATCATAACTCTTTGATCATTTCATCCGGTGAAGATTCCAACTCCGCGATACTTACTTCATTCAATTGAAGTTCGTATTCCTATCTAGTATTCCACGGACTAGCAAAACTCTTGGCTGTATCTTGTATACACCTTAAATACACACTTCTGTTAAGTAATGTTTGTTGCCATCCTACTATCATATCTCATAAAAGAAATATGTAGTGATTACTAGAATAATCCACATAGACTATAAGCATCGCTACGGAAGATCTAATCTTATCGTAGTCAATTCTTTGAACTTTGTCGTAAACTATTTTTCGACAAGTCGAGCTTCTTCAATGATATTCCATCCAAGTCCATCAATTTTATAGATCCATTTACTTTCAAAAAGTATTCATCTATCTTGGATTTCATGGCGTACAGCCATTTTAACGGAGTCAGGGCCCATCATAACTTCTTTGTTTGTAGTTAGTTTATCATTGTTCAAAATCAATCCTTTGTCCACAAATCATTTATTTGATCACAAAGTAAACCATACCTACAAGGTTAATAAGTACTTCGATCTCCATGGCTAAAACACTTTGTAGTCATGGAAGCCATGATCGTCGTGGCCGCTTCCGGAATCAATTTCTGATGCTGCGCTACTCTGATCATTATGCTCAGGTTCATAAACCTTATGAAGTTCTATTGTCCTCCCACTCAAATACTTCGCTAGAAAACAATTTCTTGGAAATAAGCAAGTAACATTAACAAACACTTTTGTCTTTTACTTCATAGTGGAAAGAATTCCCAATTAATTCTTTGGGATAACCAACAAAGACATTCATCCGATTTTGGTTGTAAACTTATTTATCTTATGCTATGCATACCAAAAATTAAGAAAGGACTATTAGGGTTCATACCCATGCCATAACTCGTATGGTGTCATTTCAACGGATCATGATGATGCTCTATTCTGTGTAAAAGCGGTAGTCTCTAAAGCATAATCCACAAAAATATAATGGCTTCATTTTATTTTATCTCATCATTAATCCAACAAGGTTTGGATACGTCTCTCGGATACTTCATCATCACTATGATACTCCAAGAAACGTGAGTTGTAGAACAACTTCATAACTCTCTTAGATGTTCGCTAAAACTCGTAATTCAAATATTTCCACTATGATCTAATCATAGATATTTGACTTTTCTATTACGATGATTTCCACTTCATGCTGAAATTTATTTGAATCTATTCAAATGTTTCAAACTTCTTCCTTATCGAATATATCCACATATATATACTCAATTCATTGTTGGAAGTTTTCATGAAGTAGAAGAATCTCCCGCACACAACTATGCCCAGTGAACCACATATATCATCATGTATGTTTCCACTAAGTTAGTTGCCCGTTCAACTCTTGGCCTATGAACGGTATTTTAGTCATTCTCTTTAGAAAAGATTTGCAAGCGCCAAACGATTCAAAAATCGAATGACTCCAAAATTCCATTTGCATGGAGTTCCTTCATGCGTTCCTTTCTAACATGACCTAAATGGCGGTTCCACAAATAAGTGGAATTCAAATCATTTGCCTTATGGCATTTAGCGTCAGTGTTATGTATGTGTGTTTCACCATTAAGATTTATAATAACTTATCCATCGTACATGGAGTAATGTCATAATTTGAACAACTCATTGTTTTTATTTGACCAGAGCAAAATAACAATTATTAAGTTCTTTATTATAAATTATAAGGGCTAGATAGAATGCCAACGACGAACATAATAACACTTTATTTTTGTTCCAGACGTGCATTCCTATTATATTCCTTGTCAGTCACTTAGGCCATTGTATTCTTGTATTGCGTTGTTTTGTATGACACTTCATACCAACCAATATGGTACAAATACCCAAGAATTTCATTGTGTGACCAAATAAGGAATACATCCATAACATGTATATCATTTATATACACCTGAGCTAGACTTTCTAGTCTTTTCTTTTCTTTCTTCCAAAATATCTTTTGTAGTTTCTCTTTTAGCTTTCCTCATTATTCAGAAAAACACTTTAACATCATTAACTTCTAGGTTTGTTGGTCAAATACCAATAACCTTGAGGTTCTTACTTTGAAGTTGATCATCATATGACAAGTGTTTCAGATTTCACTATTAGTAACTTTGTAATATGATGAACAATTTTACTCATAATTTTATCCATCATATCATGACGACTTTTCCGAGACCATGTCTATACATGCTAGGCTCGTAAAGTTTAACCTCAGTATTCGCATGTGCAAATCTGGCTTGCACCCGTTGTATGTACACGTAGAATCTATACCTTAGTATTCGAAACGACGAGTCTTTAGCAACGGTGCATACTAAGGATGATCACTTCATGGATATGCGAATATCGTTAGTGCCCCAATAGTTGGAGGATCGGGACGCCTTGCGTCTTCAACCTTCGTACATTCCCATAAAACTTATGAGTTTATGTAGTCTCACTAGATTATATTCTATCATCTTGCAATAAGGTCTTAGATATCACATATATCTCATACCTTGCTTATTTCTGAAAACTAAATTTTCAGCTCCTTACTTTTTCAAACAGATTTGAACTTCAAGTTTCATGGAGACAAGATAACTTTAGGTACTAATTGAAATCATAGCTCTTTGAATCAACAATGTGAGGTTTACTAAAAGTTTGCAATAGGACTTAATCATTTCTTGATTCTTTAACAATATGGTACCAGTCAGTAAAGTTTATTTTCAGATTTTAACAGTATTTCTATCTCAATAACAAGACTAGCGCATGGTAGGAAAAACGGATGCCAATACTACAAAATTAATTCAAAATACTACTCAGACTATGTTTATGATAATTAGTTCATGTTTTAATCTAATTACTAATGAACTCCCACTTAATACAACATCCCTCATAGTTGTTAAGTGGTACACAATCTACATCCACTACACCAAAACCGATCATCACGTGAGATGATGTAGCTTCAATGGTGAACATCAACATGTTGATCATATCATCCATATGACTCGAGTTCAACCTTTCGGTTTCCGTTGTCCCAAGGCCATGTCTGTACATGCTAGTCTCGTCAAGCAAACCCAAGTATTCTGCGTGTGCAAACATGGCTTACACCCGTTGTTTATGAACGTAGAATCTATCACATCCGATCATCACGAGATGCTTCGAAACGACGAACTGTTGCAACGGTGCATACGAGAGGAGAACACTTTATTATCTTGATATTAATGTGAGGGATCATCTTATAATGCTACCGTCGCGTTCTAAGCAAAATAAGATGCATAAAGGATTAACATCACATGCAATTCATATGTGATATGATATGGCCCTTTAGTCTTTGCGCCTTCGATCTTCATCTCCAAAGCACGGACATGATCTCCATCATCAACGGGCATGATCTCCATCATCGTCGGCGTAGCGTCAAGGTCCATGGCGTCGTCTTCATGGTTGTTCACTTCATGTAGCAACTATTACAACTACTTTGAAATACTACTCAACATGAAATTTTAAAGACAACCATAAGGCTCCTGCCGGTTGCCACAATACAATAATGATCATCTCATACATATTCATCATCACATCATGGCCATATCACATCACCAAACCCTGCAAAAACAAGTTAGACGTCTCTAATTTGGTTTGCATATTTTACGTGGTTTAGGGTTTTCGAGTAAGATCTAATCTACCTACGATTATGAACCACAACGGTGATACTAGTGTTGTCAATAGAAAGAGTAAATTGAATCTTCACTATGGTGGGAGAGACAGACACCCGCAAAGCCACTTATGCAATACAAGTTGCATGTCGAACGTGGAGCAAGTCTCATGAACGCGGTCATGTAAAGTTAGCCCGAGCCGCTTCATCCCACCATGCCACAAAGATGAAAAGTACTCGAACTAAAGATAACAAAGCATCAACACCCACAAAACAATTGTGTTCTACTCGTGCAACCATCTATGCATAGACACGGCTCTGATACCACTGATGGGATTCGTTGCATAGAAAACAAAAAAATTCCTACCGCGAGAACGCAATCCAAGCCAAGATGCAATCTAGAAGACGGTAGCAACGAGGGGATGAACGAGACTAACCCTTGAAGATTTCCAAAGCCTACAAGAGGAGGCTCTCGTTGCTGCGGTAGACGATCACTTGCCACTTTCAAAAGCACGTAGAAGATCTTGACGGTGCCACAATCGGGCAGCACCTCCGTACTCGGTCACACGTTCGGTGTTGATGAAGACGACGTCCTTCTCCCCGTTCCAGCGGGCAGCGGAAGTAGTAGATCCTCCTCAGAATCCCAGCAGCACGACGGCGTGGTGGCGGTGGTGGTGGAGATCTCCGACAGAGCTTCGCCTAAGCTATGTGGGAGAGAGAGGGAGGAGGGAACCGCTAGGGTTTCTAGGGAGAGGGGGCTCTTGGGGGTGCGGCCATGGTGGTCTTGGTGTGGCCGGCCAGCCCCTCCCCTCCCCTCTTTATATAGATGGAAGCCCCAAGGATTAGGTCAAAAGTCTCCGAATAAGACCCCAACATAAACCTTCCATATGACCAAACCTAGGGGAAGTGGGACTCCCCCCTTTCCTTTGGTAGGGTGGCCGGCCACCATGGGGAGGAGTCCACTTGGGACTCCTCCTCCCTTAGGCTGGCCGGCCAAGGTGGGTGGAGTCCCTCACCTTCCATGCTAATTTCTTCCGGACTCTTCTAGAACCTTCTAGAACCTTCCAGAAAAATACCGGATCATTTTCAAACCTAGAAAATGACTTCCTATATATGAATCTTATTCTCCGGACCATTCCGGAACTCCTCGTGATGTCTGGGATCCCATCCGAGACTCCGAACAAAACTTCGAACTCCATTCCATATTCAATATCTACTAATACGACATCAAACCTTAAGTGTGTCACCCTACGGTTCGCGAACTATGTGGACATGGTTGAGACCTCTCTCCGACCAATAACCAATAGCGGGATCTGGAGATCCATAATGGCTCCCACATATTCAACGATGACTTAGTGATCGAATGAACCATTCACACACGATACCAATTCCCTTTGTCACGTGATATTTTACTTGTCCGAGGTTTGATCATCGGTATCTCTATACCTTGTTCAACCTCGTCTCCTGACAAGTACTCTTTACTCGTACCGTGGTATGTGGTCTCTTATGAACCATTCATATGCTTGCAAGCTATTTAGATGACATTCCACCGAGAGGGCCCAGAGTATATCTATCCGTCATCGGGATGGACAAATCCCACTGTTGATCCATATGCCTCAACTCATACTTTCCGGATACTTAATCCTACCTTTATAACCACCCATTTACGCAGTGGCGTTTGATGTAATCAAAGTACCTTTCCGGTATAAGTGGTTTACATGATCTCATGGTCGAAAGGACTAGGTAACTATGTATCGAAAAGCTTATAGCAAATAACTTAATGACATGATCTTATGCTACGCTTAATTGGGTGTGTCCATTACATCATTCACATAATGACATAACCTTGTTATTAATAACATCCAATGTTCATGATCATGAAACTATGATCATCTATTAATCAACAAGCTAGTTATACAAGAGGCTTACTAGGGACTCCTTGTTGTTCACATAACACACATGTATCAATGTTTCGGTTAATACAATTATAGCATGGTATGTAAACATTATCATAAACACAAAGATATATTATAATAACCATTTTATTATTGCCTCTTGGGCATATCTCCAACAGTCTCCCACTTGCACTAGAGTCAATAATCTAGTTTACATATGTAAAGATATAACACCTTGGCCTTCCGGTGCTTTATCATGTTTTGCTCACGGGAGAAGTTTTAGTCAACAGATCTGACATGCTCAGAAACGTATGTATTTTGCAATTCATTTGCGTCTCAACGCATCACTCATTTTCTAAATGAGTCGGCATTAAATATGTTTGGTCTTCTGGTGGAACCTTAATTCCGCGGTCTGAAATATGTCACTAATATTGTCATACACAATATAGCTTCAAAGTTCTGACACTATCGGAACTACACCAAGTTCTCAAAGAACCTCTTGACTTAACATCCTCAGTCATTGTCAAAACAATGAAATATTCTGCCTTTGTTTGTAGAATCCGTCACAACATATAGAACTCATATAAATCTAGCATAGACAACTTCTAGCTCATTGTGCTACCTTTTTAGACAACACTTAGCCTAATTTGAGATTGAAATTTTATTTTTATATGTGACCAAACTAATATCGGTGCAATACCTTACAGCGATTTGTTTGTCATTACTCATACAAAACTATATATCCTTGGTTATTCTAAAGCACTCAAGGATATTCTTACTGTTTATCCAATGATCATCACATGAATCATTCTGGTATATGCTCCTAACCATTTAGAGCATAGGACATCTGATATTGTACATATTATTCGTGATCTAAAATCACTCATGTGTTTTTTTTACTCATTGAGTGTCAGATACACTCAAGTCTTGTAAAAACTTTCACATGAAAAGAACACCTTCTTTATATTGAACTACTTCAATATTCATTATATGTACTTTTTAACTTAAGCTTTTATGTGTTTCAATCTATCTTCATAGATCTTGACACTTAAATATGTTTCAGTTCATATCCTTTCATTGAAGTTTAATTCTCAATGAAACCTTTTTAATCAATTATATAATTACATTATTTATAATCAACGATATGTCATCTACATAAAGTATTACAAATATGTCTCAGCGCTCCCACTTAATTTCTTGCAAATGCAAGCCTCTTCATCGTCTTTGATGAAATCATAACTCTTTGATCATTTCATCCGGTGAAGATTCCAACTCCACGATACTTACTTCATTCAATTGAAGTTCGTATTCCTATCTAGTATTCCACGGACTAGCAAAACTCTTGGTTGTATCTTGTATACACCTTTAATACACACTTCTGTTAAGTAATGTATGTTGCCATCCTACTATCATATCTCATAAAAGAAATATGTAGTGATTACTAGAATAATCCACATAGACTATAAGCATCGCTACGGAAGATCTAATCATGATGCAAGAGCTTAAACATGATCTATTTGAGAACAACAATTGCCAAGTACATGATGCAAGAGCTTAAACATGATCTATTTGAGAACAACAATTGCCAAGTATCAAATTATTCAAGACAATATACCAATTACCTCATGAAGCATTTTCTGTTTCCAACCAAATAGCAATTAACGAAGCGGTTTTCAACTCCGCCGTGAACATTAAAAGTAACGCTAAGAACACCAGTGTTCATATGAAACAGCGGAGCGTGTCTTTCTCCTACACAAAGAATGCTAGGATCCGAGTTTATTCAAACATAAACAAAAACAAAAACAAAAACAAACAGACGCTCCAAGTAAAGCACATAAGATGTGACGGAATAAAAATATAGTTTCACTAGAGGTGACCTGATAAGTTGTCGATGAAGAAGGGGATGCCTTGGGCATTGATACGTCTCCAACGTATCTATAATTTCTTATGTTCCATGCTAGTTTTATGACAATACCTACATGTTTTATTCATACTTTATATCGTTTTGATGCATTTTCCAGAACTAACCTATTAACAAGATGCCGAAGTGCCAGTTCCTGTTTTCTGCTATTTTTGGTTCCAGAAATCTTACACAGGAAATATTCTCGGAATTGGACGAAATCAACGCCCAGAATCTTATTTTTCCACGAAGCTTCCAGAGAGCCAGAGAGGCACCAGAGGAGAGCCCTGGGGGCCCCACCCCACAGGGCGGCGCAGCCAAGGGGGGGGGGGGGCGCACCCCCCTATGGTGTGGGACCACCAGGACTCCACCGACACTGCCCTTCCGCCTATATAAAGCCTCCGTCGCGAAAACCCTAAAAAAATAAGCCACGGGACGAGAAAAGTTACGCAGCCGCCGCCATCGCGAAGCCAAGTTCGGGGGACAGAAGTCTCTGTTCTGGCACGCCGCCGGGACGGGGAATTGCCCCCGGAAGGCATCTCCATCGACACCACCGTCATCTTCATCGCCGCTGCTGTCTCCCATGATGAGGAGGGAGTAGTTCTTCCTCGAGGCTAAGGGCTCTACCGGTAGCTATGTGGTTAATCTCTCTCTCATGTACCTCAATACAATGATCTCATGAGCTGCCTTACATGATTGAGATCCATATGATGAGCTTTGTATCACTATTAATCTATGTGCTACTCTAGTGATGTTATTAAAGTAGTCTATTCCTCCTTCATGATGTAAATGTGACGGTGTGTGCATCATGTAGTACTTGGCGTAGGTTATGATTGTAATCTCTTGTAGATTATGGAGTTAACTATTACTATGATAGTATTGATGTGATCTATTCCCCCTTTCATAGCTTAAAGGTGACAGTGTGTATGCTATGTTAGTACTCGGTCTAAATTGCAATGATCTATTATGCTCTAAAGGTTACTTAAAAATGAATGCTGAATGTTGTGGAGCTTGTTAACTCCGGCTTGAGGGAGCTCTTGGAGCCCTACACAATGAATGGTGTTTGTTATCAAACAAGAGAGTGTATGTAGCACAAGTGAGGAGAAGTTATTTATTTGTTAGGTGATCAATGTTGAGAGTGTCCACTAGTGAAAGTATGATCCCTAGGCCTTGTTTCCAAATACTGCAAACATCGCTTGTTTACTATTTTACTGCATCTTTACTTCCTGCAATATTACCACCATCTATACCACCTGTGTTTTACTATCTCTTCGCCGAACTAGTGCACCTATACATCTGACAAGTGTATTAGGTGTGTTGGGGACACAAGAGACTTCTTGTATCTTAATTGCAGGGTTGCTTGAGAGGGATATCTCTGACCTCTACCTCCCTGAGTTCGATAAACCTTGGGTGATTCACTTAAGGGAAACTTGCTGTTGTTCTACAAACCTCTGCTCTTGGAGGCCCAACACTGTCTACATGAATAGAAGCGTGCGTAGACATCAAGCTATTTTCTGGCGCCGTGTCCGGGGATCTAAAGAAAAGTTACACCACAGAGAATTGCCTCCCACGGCAACAAGCTATTTTCTGGCGCCGTTGCCGGGGAGGTAAGGTAAAAGGTATTCACATCCTCCGACTACTAATCTATTTCCTAGCACTGTTGCCGGTCTGTGAGTGCTCGAAGATATTTCCTTTAGATCCTGTAATTATATCTTTTTGTTTCTTGTTTTCACTAGTTAGGCTTAATGGAAAACAACAACAAAATGAGAGATCTTTATGAACTTTATCTTGAATTAGGACATGATGTGTTTGAAGAGAGAATTAAAAAACCCATGGAACTTTATATGCATGCTAATGGGAATGTTATTAGTATGAATGCTTTGAACACCATTGTTGCTAATGCTATGGAAAATTCTAAGCTTGGGGAAGCTGGTTTTGATGAGCATGATATTTTTAGTCCCCCAAGTTTTGAGGAGAAAATTTTCTTTGATGATACTTTACCTCCTATTTATGATGATTATAATGATAGTGGTATTTTGGTGCCACCTACTATGGAGGATAAAGGTTATTATGATTATACCATGCCTGCAATTTATGATAATTACAATGATGGTTGTGATAGTTTTACTCCCACTATTACTAATAAAATTGATTATGCTTGTGTGGAGAGTAATAATTTTATGCATGTAGCTCATGATAAGAATGTTCCATGTGATAGTTATATTGTTGAGTTTGTTCATGATGCTACTGAAAGTTATTATGAGAGAGGGAAACATGGCTATATGCATCTTAATAATATTAAGTTTCCCCTCTTTATGTTGAGAATCTTGAAGTTGCGCTTGTGTTGCCTTTCTATGCTTGTTGCATTGTGCTTACATGACTTGTTTATTTACAAGATTCCTTTTCATAGGAAGTGGGTTAGGCTTAAATGTGTTTTGAATTTTCTTCTTGATGCTCTCTTTTGCTTCAACTCTTATTTCTTGCGCGAGCATCATTAAAATTACTGAGCCCATCTTAATGGCTATAAAGAAAGCACTTCTTGGGAGATAACCCATGTATGTTTTTATTACTGTTTTGTTGCATCTTGGAAGTTGTTACTACTGTATCAACCTCTCCTTATCTTTATTTTATTGCATTGTTGTGCCAAGTAAAGTCTTTGATAGTAAGGTTGATACTAGATTTGGATTACTACGCAGAAACAGATTTCTTACTGTCACGAAATTGAGCAGCCCCGTCTGTAGGTAACTCAGAAAAATCTGCCAATTTACGTGCGTGATCCTCAGATATGTACGCAACTTTCATTCAATTTGAGCTTTTTCATCTGAGCAAGTTAAGTGTCCGTGAAAAATTCGTATTTACGGACTGTTCTGTTTTGATAGATTCTGCCTTTTATTTCGCATTGCCTCTTTTGCTATGTTGAATGGATTTCTTTGTTCCATTAACTTTCAGTAGCTTTGGGCAATGTCCAGAAGTGTTAAGAATGATTGTGTTACCTCTGAACATGTGAATTTTTGATTATGCACTAACCCTCTAATGAGTTTGTTTCGAGTTTGGTGTGGAGGAAGTTTTCAAGGGTCAAGAGAGGAGGATGATATACTATGATCAAGAAGAGTGAAAAGTCTAAGCTTGGGGATACCCCCGTGGTTCATCCCTGCATATTTCAAGAAGACCCAAGCGAGTCTAAGCTTGGGGATGCCCAAGGCATCCCCTTCTTCATCGACAACTTATCAGGTCACCTCTAGTGAAACTATATTTTTATTCCGTCACATCTTATGTGCTTTACTTGGAGCGTCTGTTCGCTTTTATTTTTGCTTTTGTTTGAATAAAATTGGATCCTAGCATTCTTTGTATGGGAGAGAGACACGCTCCGCTGTTGCATATGAACACATGTGTTCTTAGTTCTATCTTTAATGTTCATGGCGGAGTTGAAAACCGCTTCGTTAATTGCTATATGGTTGGAAACAGAAAATGCTTCATGTGGTAATTGGTATATGGTTTTGAATAATTTGAGACTTGGCAATTGTTGTGCTCATATAGATCATGTTTAAGCTCTTGCATCATGTACTTTGCACCTATTAATCAAGAACTACATAGAGCTTGTTAAAATTTGGTTTGCATGATTGGTCTCTCTGAGTCTAGATATTTTCTGGTTAAGGTGTTTGAACAACAAGGAAGACAGTGTAGAGTCTTATAATGCTTGCAATATGTTCTTATGTAAGTTTTGTTGTACCGGTTTATACTTGAGTTTGCTTCAAACAACCTTGCTAGCCTAAGCCTTGTATTGAGAGGGATTACTTCTCGTGCATCCAAATCCTTGAGCCAAAAACTATGCCATTTGTGTCCACCATACCTACCTACTACATGGTATTTCTCTACCATTCCAAAGTAAATTACTTGAGTGCTACCTTTAAAATTTCATTCCTTGTCTTTGCAATATATAGCTCATGGGAAAATAGCCTTAAAAACTATTGTGGTATTGAATATGTAGCTTATGTATCTTATTTCTTATAAGTTGCTTGTTGAGCAGTAACCATGTTTCTGGGGACGCCATCAACTTTTACACCCTTGTTGAATATCATGTGAGTTGCTATGCATGTTCGTCTTGTCTGAAGTAAGGGCGATTTTCATGATCAAATGGTTTGAGTATGCATATTGTTAGAGAAGAACATTGGGCCGCTAACTAAAGCCATGAATCATGGTGGAAGTTTCAGTTTGGACACTAATCCTCAATCTCTTATGAGAATATTATATGTTGTTGAATGCTTAAGCATTAAAAGAGGAGTCCATTATCTGTTTTGTATGTTGTCCCGGTATGGATGTCTAAGTTGATAATAATCAAAAGCGAGAAATCCAATGCGAACTTTCTCCTTAGACCTTTGTACAGGCGGCATAGAGGTACCCCTTTGTGACACTTGGTTGAAATATATGTTATGCAATGATAATCCGTGTTAATCCAAGCTAATTAGGACAAGGTGCGAGCACTATTGGTATTCTATGCATGAGGCTTGCAACTTATAGGATGTCTTATACATAACACATATGATTTATTACTACCGTTGACAAAATTGTTTCTATGTTTTCAAAATGAAAAGCTCTAGCACAAAAATAGTAATCCATGCTTCCCTCTGCGAAGGGCCATTCTTTTACTTTATGTTGAGTTAGTCTACCTACTTCTTTCTATCTTAGAAGCAAACACTTTTATCAACTGTGTGCATTGATTCTTACATGTTTACCCATTGCACTTGTTATATTGCTTTATGTTGACAATTATCCATGAGATATACATGTTGAAGTTGAAAGAAACCGCTGAAACTTATATCTTCCTTTGTGTTGCTTCAAAGCTTTCTACTAAGAATTTATTGCTTTATGAGTTAACTCTTATGCAAGTCTTATTGATGCTTGTCTTGAAAGTACTATTCATGAAAAGTCTTTGCTATATGATTAAGTTGTTTAATCATTGTCTTTTACCATTGCTTCGAATCACTGCATTCATCTCATATGCTTTACAATAGTATTGATAAAGATTATGGTAGCATGTCACTTAAGAAATTATCCTTGTTATTGTTTACCTACTCGAGGGCGAGTAGGAACTAAGCTTGGGGATGCTTGATACGTCTCCAACGTATCTATAATTTCTTATGTTCCATGCTAGTTTTATGACAATACCTACATGTTTTATTCATACTTTATATCGTTTTGATGCATTTTCCGGAACTAACCTATTAACAAGATGCCGAAGTGCCAGTTCCTGTTTTCTGCTGTTTTTGGTTCCAGAAATCTTACACAGGAAATATTCTCGGAATTGGACGAAATCAACACCCAGAATCTTATTTTTCCACGAAGCTTCCAGAGAGCCAGAGAGGCACCAGAGGAGAGCCCTGGGGGCCCCACCCCACAGGGCGGCGCGGCCAAGGGGGGGGGGGGGCACCCCCCTATGGTGTGGGACCACTAGGACTCCACCGACACTGCCCTTCCGCCTATATAAAGCCTTCGTCGCGAAAACCCTAAAAAAATAAGCCACGGGACGAGAAAAGGTACGCAGCCGCCGCCATCGCGAAGCCAAGTTCGGGGGACAGAAGTCTCTGTTCCGGCACGCCGCCGGGACGGGGAATTGCCCCCAGAAGGCATCTCCATCGACACCACCGCCATCTTCATCGCCGTTGCTGTCTCCCATGATGAGGAGGGAGTAGTTCTTCCTCGAGGCTAAGGGCTCTACCAGTAGCTATGTGGTTAATCTCTCTCTCATGTACCTCAATACAATGATCTCATGAGCTGCCTTACATGATTGAGATCCATATGATGAACTTTGTATCACTATTAATCTATGTGCTACTCTAGTGATGTTATTAAAGTAGTCTATTCCTCCTTCATGATGTAAAGGTGACGGTGTGTGCATCATGTAGTACTTGGCGTAGGTTATGATTGTAATCTCTTGTAGATTACGGAGTTAACTATTACTATGATAGTATTGATGTGATCTATTCCCCCTTTCATAGCTTAAAGGTGACAGTGTGTATGCTATGTTAGTACTCGGTCTAAATTGTAATGATCGATTATGCTCTAAAGGTTACTTAAATATGAATGCCGAATGTTGTGGAGCTTGTTAACTCCGGCTTGAGGGAGCTCTTGTAGCCCTACACAATGAATGGTGTTTGTTATGAAACAAGAGAGTGTATGTAGCACAAGTGAGGAGAAGTTATTTATTTGTTATGTGATCAATGTTGAGAGTGTCCACTAGTGAAAGTATGATCCCTAGGCCTTGTTTCCAAATACTGCAAACATCGCTTGTTTACTGTTTTACTGCATCTTTACTTCCTGCAATATTACCACCATCTATACCACCTGTGTTTTACTATCTCTTCGCCGAACTAGTGCACCTATACATCTGACAAGTGTATTAGGTGTGTTGGGGACACAAGAGACTTCTTGTATCTTAATTGCAGGGATGCTTCAGAGGGATATCTCTGACCTCTACCTCCCTGAGTTCGATAAACCTTGGGTGATTCACTTAAGGGAAACTTGCTGCTGTTCTACAAACCTCTGCTCTTGGAGGCCCAACACTGTCTACAGGAATAGAAGCGTGCGTAGACATCAGGCATCCCCAAGCTTAGATGCTTGAGTCTTCTTGAAATATGCAGGGATGAACCACGGGGGCATCCCCAAGCTTAGACTCTTCAATCTTCTTGATCATATTGTATCATCCTCCTCTCTTGATCCTTGAAAACTTCCTCCACACCAAACTCAAAACAAACTCATTAGAGGGTTAGTGCATAATCAAAAATTCACATATTCAGAGGTGACATAATCATTCTTAACACTTCTGGACATTTCCCAAAGCTACTGAAAGTTAATGGAACAAAGAAAAAAAATCCATTCAACATAGCAAAAGAGGCAATGCGAAATAAAAGGCAGAATCTGTCAAAACAGAACAATCCGTAAAGACGAATTTTTTAGAGGCACTTAACAGGCTCAGATGAAAAAGCTCAAAACTAATGAAAGTTGCGTACATATATGAGGATCACGCATGTAAATTTGCAGCATTTTACGAGTTCCTACAGAGAGATGTACTCAAATTCACGACAGGTAGAAATCTGTTTCTGCGCAGAAATCCAAATCTAGTATCAACTTTCTATTAGAGACTTTACTTGGCACAACAATGCAATAAAATAAAGATAAGGAGAGGTTGCTACAGTAGTAACAACTTCCAAGACACAACAAAACAGTAGTAAAATAAAACATGGGTTATCTCCCAAGAAGTGCTTTCTTTATAGCCATTAAGATGGGCTCAGTAATTTTAATGATGCTCGCGCAAGAAATAAGAGTTGAAGTAAAAGAGAGCATCAAGAAGCAAATTCAAAACACATTTAAGCCTAACCCACTTCCTATGAAAAGAAATCTTGTAAATAAACAAGTCATGTAAGCATAATGCAACAAGCATAGAAAGGCAACACAAGCGCAACTTCATGATTCTCAACATAAAGAGGGGAAACTTAATATTATTAAGATGCATATAACCATGTTTCCCTCTCTCATAATAACTTTCAGTAGCATCATGAACAAACTCAACAATATAACTATCACATAAAGCATTCTTATTCACATGCATAAAAGTATCATTACTCTCCACATAAGCATAATCAATTTTAGTAGTAATAGTGGGAGTAAAACTATCACAACCATCATTGTAATTATCATAAATTGCAGGCATGGTATAATCATAATAAACTTTATCCTCCATAGTAGGTGGCACCAAAATACCACTATCATTATAATCATCATAAATGGGAGGCAAAGTATCATCAAAGAAAAATTTCTCCTCAAAACTTGGGGGACTAAAAATATTACAACCAGCTTCCTGATACGTCTCAAACGTATCTATAATTTCTTATGTTCCATGCTAGTTTTATGACAATACCTACATGTTTTGTTCACACTTTATATCGTTTTGATGCGTTTTCCGGAACTAACCTATTGACAAGATGCCAAAGTGTCAGTTCCTGTTTTCTGCTGTTTTTGGTTTCAGAAATCCTAGTAAGGAAATATTCTCGGAATTGGACGAAATCAACGCCCAGCATATTATATTTGCACGAAGCTTCCAGAACACCGGAGAGGGGCCAGAGGAGAGCCACAGGGCCACCAGACAGTAGGGCGGCGCGGCCCAAGGGGGGCGCGCCCCCTATTGTGTGGCGCCCCCGTAACCCTTCCGACTCTGCCTCTTCGCCTATTTAAAGGTCCCTGACCTAAATCTTCGATACGGAAAAGCCACGGTACGAGAAACCTTCCAGAGCCGCCGCCATCGCGAAGCCAAGATCTGGGGGATAGGAGTCTCTGTTCCGGCACGCCGCCGGGACGGGGAAGTGCCCCCGGAAGGCTTCTCCATCGACACCACCGCCATCTTCATCAACACTGCTGTCTCCCATGAGGAGGGAGTAGTTCTCCCTCGAGGCTAAGGGATGTACCGGTAGCTATGTGGTTAATCTCTCTCCTATGTACTTCAATACAATGATCTCATGAGCTGCCTTACATGATTGAGATTCATATGAGTTTTGTATCACTATTCATCTATGTGTTACTCTAGTGATGTTATTAAAGTATTCTATTCCTCCTTCATGATGTAACAGTGACAGTGTGTGCATCATGTAGTTCTTGGCGTAGGTTATGATTGTAATCTCTTGTAGATTATGAAGTTAATTATTGCTATGATAGTATTGATGCGATCTATTCCTCCTTCATAGTGTGATGGTGACAGTGTGCATGCTATGTTAGTACTTGGTATAATTGCAATGATCTATTATGCACTCTAAGGTTATTTAAATATGAACATCGAATGTTGTGGCGCTTGTTAACTCCGGCTTGAGGGAGCTCTTGTAGCCCTACACAATTAATGGTGTTCATCATCCAACAAGAGAGTGTAGAGTGGTTTTATTATGTGATCAATGTTGAGAGTGTCCACTAGTGAAAGTATGATCCCTAGGCCTTGTTTCCAATACTGCAAACACCACTTATTTACTGTTCTGTTGCATGTTTACTCGCTGCCATATTTTATTCAGATTGCTATTACCACTCATATACATCCATACTACTTATATTTCACTATCTCTTCGCCGAACTAGTGCATCTATACATCTGACAAGTGTATTAGGTGTGTTGGGGACACAAGAGACTTCTTGTATCGTGATTGCAGGGTTGCTTGAGAGGGATATCTTTGACCTCTTCCTCCCTCAGTTCGATAAACCTTGGGTGATCCACTTAAGGGAAACTTGCTGCTGTTCTACAAACCTCTGCTCTTGGAGGCCCAACACTGTCTACAAGAATAGAAGCACCCGTAGACATCAAGCACTTTTCTGGCGCCGTTGCCGGGGAGGAAAGGTAAAAAGCACTCATACTCCGGTCCCAGGTAACTAAGTACTTTTCTATTGCCGTTTTGTGAGTGCTCGAGGCTATTTCCTTTAGATCCTGCAATTGCATCTTTTTGTTTCTTGTTTACACTAGTAAGGCATAATGGAAAACAACTGTGAGCTTTTTAATCTTTTTCCTGAGTTAGAATTGTTTGCTGCGAAAATTAAAAACCTATGGAATCTTATTTGCATGCTAATAGTAATATTAGTATGAACACTTTGAACACCATTGTTGATAATGTGTTGCCTGCCAAAACCCACCAGCGAGCAGCGACGAGCAACACGAAGAGCCGGGAGGCTCCCAGAACTGCTGGTGGGCCCTGGTCCCTCGGGCGACGGCCCGCAAAACTCCGGCACACGTCCTGGCTGTTGCGAGGGCGTTCCACCTGACCTATACCTGGTCAGGAAGGTGATGGATTGCTTCAATTAGTTTCCTGCATGGTAGACACGTAAACATTAAATCCGAGCCTCGATCGGCTCTCAGGTTATCCTGTGAACCAGCTCAAAGAGCCGATTCACCATGATTCGTATTGGATCTACGATAACATGGGGATCCTGCTTGATCAATACCAAGTTAAATTGATCTACGACAGTTTAGGGCTTTCACCGCATAATTGGAACGTCCTACACGTAGTTGAGCCTGGCAGATACGAAAGATAACAAAAAACTAATCCTAGAAGAGGCCTAAAAACCAACACAAAGTCGATTCCCGGAACAACCCCTCTTGGATCGGCAAACAATACCTTACGCACTACTGGATCATTCAACCCGTTTGCAAGGCCTAACCATGCGGATATCAAACTAATCCTTGGAGAACAAGGAACAACCATAACAGATGAGATCTACTAAATAAAGTCCAAGCAAGGTGCTGCCCTTACACCTAAGATAGGTGCAAAGGCAGCTAGATATTTAAGAGCGGCATAACTAAGCAAACATATCAGAAAAGTATCGATGCTAGCCCAAAAACATCTATGATAACGGTGTTGCTCGCCATCAACAAGGCTTCAGTATGAGCAACACAATACAACGAATAAACTGATACTGCCTAGATCGCAAGATGCGATCTAGGCAGCATGACGCTTACCCGGAAGAAACCCTCGAAACAAGGGGTGGCGATGCGCCTAGATTATGTTTGTTGTGAACGTGATCGTCCTCCTTTCTCAATAACCCTAGGTACATATTTATAGTCCGTGGACTTTCTATCTTTGGAATAAATCTAACTGTGTACGAACCAAACTCTATCTCTTAATTCTAAACTAAAACACGATCTACCATAATGTACAAATATACGGGCAATCTAGCCCAAATTCTCGCACGAGGCCGATTCAGAAACACTTTATGTGCATATCCTCCAAGCCCATCTCAATCACGGCCCATCTCCTGATTTGGCTAAAATCCGGTGATAACACATGCCCCCCTGGTTTTGGCAATAATAATTCCAAAACCACTCTGTTTTCCTTCATCGGGTCAGGCGTTGCAGAGCAGAACCGCTACAGTGCCTTTCCATCATGATGCCTTGCCTTCTCAACTTCTCTGTACTGCACGATTTGACAGTTTTGGCACCGCATCCTCGAAAACTGCCCAAGCATTGAATCATCTCCCACTATATCCCCTTTATTTAACCTCATCCGAGCAGTTCGCCTCTTCATTCTCCTGTTCCATATTAGCAATCGAAAAAACCCTCCTCTGCAACCATGGACTCCTCCTCTGCCTCTTCGGGTCTCTCCTTCCAATCCTCCTCCTCCCACGAGCCGACGCCGGAGTACGACCCGACAGCGGCGTACGAGGCCCACGCCCCACTATGGTGGGACGAGGTGGATTGGGACTTCGCCGTCGGGTCAGAGGATGATGAATCCTTGACCGACGTGGAGGATAACCTCCAGTTCCTCGTGGACGGGGAGTTGGAGGAAGAGAGCGACGACGATGCCTTCTCCTGGGGCGAGGACCTCTCCTCCGACGGAGAGGATGAAGAGGAGGACGACACCTCCTCCGATGACTACCCGCCGGCGAAGCGCTTCCGCGCAGGGTCGGAGGACGACGACGAAGAAGAATCCCCTACCGATGGCTCCAGCAGCAGCGACGAAGACATCGCCGGCAGCAGCGCCGATAGCGGCGAGGACGGCGACGACGAGGGCAGCGACGGCGCCGGCCCCTAGATTAGGGACTACTAGAATAGGGTTAGTAGTAGTGCATTAGGCAGCAGATCCTCCTTTTGTGAGCAATCGGCTCTTATTGTAAAAACCCCCTTTTAATCAATGAAGAATGTTTCTATGTCTGATTTTTCCGATTGTCAAAGTAGGTCAACGCACAAAGAGCCGATAGCAACGCATCAGTCTTTTACCATAAAACGCCAGCAAGGCCAGACTTAGTTACCCATTTAGACCGGTCCAAGAGGTCATTCCCCAAATTTCAAACGGTAACCTGTGACCCCCGTCTCAGATCTCCAATTGCCCATCGAACAGATTCAACTCGCGGCAACGCGAATCCCAGATCCCCAACCGCGCAGATTCATCTCCGCCGACGAATCAGATGGCGGAATCGTCCAATGCCAACGCAACGGTCTCTGGCCTGAAGGTAATCCTTAACTGCCCCTCGCCATCCGAGCATAGTGTTAGAACTAATAGCAAACATCTGAATTAATGCTTCATTCCACCATTAATTTTAGGTATCAGACACTCTGTTGCCGCATCCTTCTCTTCCAAACTCTCTTTGTCTTGGCCCCCGTACTGTCGAGAGTCCTGCCCATCTGATTTCTTGCGAGGCCAATAGGATCCCCTTCGTGAGCCAAAATTTAGATCTAACTTCTTGGGCCGACTGCTTACGAGCCTGGCCTAACCCTCCTGAAGATTGGGTTTCCTGGTATAGTAGAGTATCCAAAACTTACCAATCCACATGGGAAACCACAGGAATAGCCGATGCTCTGTCCTTATCATTGTCTCCCCTTGAGAAGCATGAAAACCTTCTAAAAACCATCGGCTACTTCTGGTATGATGCTCTGAACTGCTTCATGTTTGGCCACGGCCCCATGACACCAACTCTGCTAGATGTGGTAATGATCACTAGCCTAGACATTACATCTCCCAGCCCCTCTGCTTTTATGCTGCCAAGGGTCCCTTTCAAACTCTCTTCCAAAACAGAGTGCACAAACTGGGGTGCTTATCTTCGACGCCATATGAAAAATAAAGGCCCTGTAACAGAGAAAGAACACACGGCCTTCCTAAATTTCTGGTTGGAACACTTCATATTTTGTGGCCCTTCACTTGCTCCGACCAAGAATTATCTTTCCTTGGCCTATGAACTTGCCAGAGGCACCCAGCTTGGCCTCGGCAAACTGTTCCTTGGAGAGGTCTATCGATATCTCCAATTAATGTCTGTCAAATTATTCTCCCAACAAACAGTCAAAACAGGAGGTCCCTGGTGGTTTATTCAGCTATGGGCTCAGCTGTATTTCCAGAACCATATCCCAAACTTCCCACTTTTGGCCACTTGCACCTTTCCAGACGCTAACGGGAAGCAGATCCGATGCACTAGCTACGGCCAAGCCCTGTATAGCCTTCCAGGTAGTAAACTGGTCCCCAAGGAAGCATCAAAGTGGTTCAGCATTTTCTTCCAAGGCCTGGACAATCCTCTCTTCTTTCCTTACACGAAAGCTGAAAATTTTGAAAATCCAGTCTCCTTCAGGCTAGATAGCTTTGCCGATGACCCCAGCACCCGGCACTTGTATTCCACCATGATCCGTCCTTGCTTCCTTCCAGTTGGCATGAGCACATCAAACAGAATAATCAAACCTGGTTATGAGTCCTATCAGCCGGTCGTAGCAGCCCGGTAGTTTGGTCTTGGGCAGGTGTCTCCCCATTTCTTCCTTCACCACTTAACAGAGAGCAGAGCCGACTTGCCCGATCTCCTCACCGGTCAGAGGTGTTACTCTTTCTTTGATGTTCTAACCATTCCAGTCCCTAACAACCTCTCTTTCACCTCGTCAACCGATGGTTTTGAGACCTGGTGGTCAATGTGGAAAACTCATGCCTTCAGGAGAGCTCTGGGACCGTTGCTGAAACAACTCGATGCTGAATATGATATCCCCGCAGAACAGGTACTACCACTCGCAAATTTTCTTGAGGTGGCTTGCAATGATTTCTATAACCTTGCTCTGTCTCTTTGCAGCAACAAGACGGTCTAGAAACTACACATGATGACGGCTCCCCCTTTGAATTCTTCCCACCAGCTCCTGTGGTCCTCTTCTGCAAAAGCTCGCCACCCTTGAAAAAGGTCGTGATGCAGAGCCAGCCGATTTCACCAAAATCGGCTTCCAAGAGCAAAGTATCTTCCGGGCCAGCTGCCCCCCGAGCCCCAACTAAGGCAAGAACGATGGTGAGGAAGGTAGCCGCCAGGAAAACTTTGAAGCGCCGGAGCCCTTCTCCAGGTCAAGAGAGCTTGCACGTACGTTGATCCATGCCTTGACTTATTTCATCTATCCTTATGGGCTTCTGCAAACATGCTTGTGCTTACTAACTCCTCTTTTATAGGCCTCCACCAAAGACAACTCCAGCGAGGAAACACAATCCAGTCGAGGGGATTCGAGCTCAGGTAACTCTGGGAAAATCACCACGCAGAGCCAGCCAGATTTGCCACCATCGGCTTCCAGGAAAAGGCCAGTTCCTGAACCTGTTGTCCCCCAAGCTCCAATCAAAGCGGGGCAAGGCGGTCTACGCACAAAGAGCCGATGCACCAAGAGGACTCGAAAGGAACCGCGAGCCCCTTCATCAAACCAAGAGGCTTCAAATGTAATTACCCTCCATACTCTCCCCGGCTCATCTTTCATGCTAATCCATTGCTGCTCGCATCGGCTAACCACCTCCTTTACAGACTGATGACACTTCTAGTGGGGGAATCGAGGAAGTACTGATGCCCTCTGCAAGCCTGGATCCAGTAATCCCTAAAGGTGCCGTTGACAAGGTTGCCAATTTGGCCAAGTCCCCAGCAGAAACACAAGAGCCGACTACCTCATCATCGGCTGTCCCCCTGGTCTCAGGAGAGGTATACTCCTTTCGTTTGGCTTACCCTTCCTTTCTGCTGCATACTGACGCTGTTTCTGTTTGTCAGGGTTGTGGCCTCTTGGGCTTGCTAACGTTCGACCCTGAATCCATCGAACCAGCTCCTTCTACGGCATGCGATGAACCACGACCCAGCGCTGTCCTTCGTAATTTCAGCGTCTCAAAGCCCTGCTTTCCTCCCCGATCGAGACGTTGGTCGAAGACCCCGAGGAAGTGAAGAGTGTTCTTGAAGAAATCCAGCACCACCTCCCGGTAACGTTGCAGGTGAAACTTTGGCCAGTTGTGACTCTGTCTGCCTACAGGTCAAGGGTGAAGTTAGCTCATCAGAGAATCGATCTACACCACGCCCAACTTCCGTTGAAAGCCGATATTACAGACAAATGTCAGCGGCTCAATGAGAAAAAGGCGGCCTTAGATGCCAAAACTGACACCTCTGTCAGCATCGCCAAACTTGAGACCTTGCGAAAGGAATTGGAGGACCTTGAAGAGAGAGTCCGGGCAACCAAGCAGCTTATTCACGATAAGGAAGCTCTTATTGCCCGCTCCCAAGAGGAAGCAGAAGGCCTCAGAGCTCAACTGAAAACTGATCTGGCAGAAATACGGGCCCTAAACAAACAGCTAGTGACGGGCGAGGACGAAGATGACGAGGCCGAGATCGCCGAGGTGGATCGTGTCCGTGTCGACGCCCTCCGTGCCTTCGAGGCATTCCTTCAGTAGAGCCTATCCATGTAACCTGATATCTGCTCGTAACAGTTTGTACCTCTAGAGTCGATGGCTGCGCATCGGCTTTTTAGTCTAAAGTCGATGTCTGTGCATCGGCTGTGCTTTGCGTCTTGTTGCTTTGTATATTTTTTTACTGGCCGATTTCATGCATCGGCCCCCATATTTCACTGCCCATCATCCCACATACTTGGGAAATATTTCTTGAGATGCTGACCATTGACAGCCACTGGGAATTTCACACAGCTCAGCTCCTCGAGCATGTATGCGTTACCACGTGTAGACATCTGAGAAGTAACCCTTCCAAAGTCCTGTAGAACATGTCATCCCCAATAAGGACATACTTCATGGCCTTGTACCTTATCCGTTTAGGTGCCCCCCGAGCCGAATCTTTCAAGTAATTGAAGATATCGGCTCTCCAGTCATCCGATTCCAGGAACTGTACCTGAACGTCGGCTCCACCTGCTACGTCCTTGTAGCCTGACGCTTTCCGTCGCCTGCTAGATCGATGCTGAACACAGGCACAACGTATGGTGAGGATAATTTGAGCCGATTGCTGGAATCGGCCTCCTTTTCGATTGCATTGCTCAATGAAGGTTTACACCTTATTTGTGCTCTACTACGGGAGGGAGTCTCCCTACCACGACTACGTGACATGCTTGAGGTGAGATCATGTAACACCCCAAATTTCAAAATAAAGAGGAAATGAATTTACTTTGTACAAAAATGAGAGCCAACAAAAACTTTTCTTATATGAGGTATTATGCTTAGTGCTCCTACCTACTACTGGTGTTTTTGCCTTGATGAGTGTAGTATACTTGTGTGATACACCCTCAAACCCTAGAGTGATCAAGTGAAGATCACAAACCAAATAAAGTTAAAAGAGAAAGAAATCAAATAAGAAAACTTTAAACCCTAACCTTCTCCAAAATCCCTTGGATATATTTGTGAGAAACCCCAAAAATAAAGGAAAAACCATATGTGGGCCTATAGCCCTAATATGTGAATCTTAAACCCTACCTCTTCTTTTGGCTCAATGGTGGTGAATCATTGCAAAACTTATTAAACCCTAAACCACACCCCTCTTGTCCTCAATCTTTGAGGAATAAAATAAAAAGGAAAAATCTTATTTAAAGAAAGAGGCATATATGCCTATGGTCATTTTCTTGGAAAACTTTACCTAGGCCTCTCTACTTTGTTGAGGAGTTTGGAAAACCCTTACAAACCTTATCTAGTACTTTTCCAACACAATCCAAAGTGGAACACAGGGTTTTCAAAAAGAGAGTAATAATGCCATAGAGGCATATGAGAGCAAAATATTAAATTTGTAAATTTGAGAATCTTGACCCTAGACTTGAAGTTGAATGGTTGGATCACTCCTAGATATCTTTTCAACTCTCAATAACATCTTCTGGAACAAGCATAGTCAAAGTAAAAAATCAAATGCCACATATGCATAGAGGCATATGTGACCCATAGCCATTTTCCCAATTCTTGTCCTATGCACTTCTACCTTTACCAAATGATGTGAAGCCATCTCTGAACCCAATTTAACCCTAACTTGACCCTCCACCTTGCTCAAGTAAAGCAAGGGGAGCATCTTACAAGAATAAGAAAAATTGACATGTTCCCTCTCCTGTGTTTTGGCCAATTTTGCAAATCTTTGAGCTAAACCTTTTGGGATGGTTTCAATGGTTTGAAAATGTTTCTAAATTAATAAGTTTGACATTAGAGTCAAGACAAGTCCAGTCAAATGGAGAGAAATCCAATAGTGGGATAATTCCATTTTTCCCTCACATACCCATAGGGCCAATTTATCAAATCTTGACCTAGGCACCAACCTTGTCTCAAAATGATTGGAACCTTTCACCTCCCTCAATCTAACACCAAATAAACCTCACCCTTGTCAAAGTGAGGCCAAGAAAAAAATAAAAGAATAAATAGTTAGAAATTCACAAAACCCTCACATAGGGCTTATGCCATTTTTCCAAATTGGGACCCTAGACCATTTTTGACCTTCCCCATTAGTTGTATAATGTTACTCAACATCTATTACAACTTTTGGACTCAAAGAAACACTTTTCAAATGGTTGTCAAATTCAAATTTGGCTCACATACAATAATGGTCCAATCTGCCATAATTATTCTGGTCCCTCCTTTGAGCCTCTCCATTTCAAGTTTTTCAAACTAAACTTTCCCAACTCCTTGCATGTCATCCAAGAGCACATCAAGGTGAACACTTTTTGTAAAGACCACCTTACCAAAATCCTTCTTGATCAATTGCTATGCTCATCCAAAGTTGGCACTTTTAATTAGGTGGAACAATCTCCCACCTATCAAATTTTGTCATTCTTTGAATTTCTAAATTCCACCACCACCTCTCTTTGCCTCTGGTCATTTAGAACCAAACCAAATACACCCTTTTCAAATTGGTCAACCTTATGAGCTAAATCAAATTTGGGCAAAATTTGATGAAACATAAATAGGGAACAACACACACTATTTGAAATAGTGTTCTAGCCTAACTCAAATCTACCCCAACCTACACCATACTGTCCCCTTGCCCCCTCTCTGCCTCACACCACCACAGCAACCCTAGGGAAGGGCAAGACATGGCCTAGCCATGGCCATGCCATAGCATGCCGGCCATGCCGTGCTCCCCCTCTTCCCCTTGCTCTCCACTTCTGGCCCTGGTGCCCAAACCCGCCACCATGCATCTCTACACCACCCTAGCCCCTCCAGTGTCGAGGAGAACGAACCACGGCCGCCCGATCGCCATCTAATCCTACGGCCCGCACCACCCCGTACCGTTTCGGTGAGTTTCACTCACTGACGCGCGGGCCCCTTTGTCAGCTGGCCCGCAGCGCTAGTTGGGCTGCCCCCTGGCTTTTCAAATCTTTCGGCCCATTAATTTTCCCGCCGGCCCATTGTTCAAACCCTGTTAAATAAATTGGTTATAGATTTAAATACTGAACCCCACTTTGAAATGGAATAGTTTCAAATATGCTGAACCAAAATTTATGAATTTATTATATTTGGAAAGCTTAGGAAAATATCTATCCAATGCCACTGGCCTCATGGTCAATCTCTTTGTAGAATTAATCTGACAAAAATAACAAGTCAGGGACTTCTCTGCCTTAGAATAATTCTTAAAAATCAACCAATTTAGCTATTGAGTAAATTCCAACTCCTTTAGCTCACATTTGACTTACACTAATTGTTTATGAAATAAAATGGTGTGGTCACTTTGCATGATCATGCCCTAGTTTAAGAAATGTGCAATATGGCTAGTTTAACTAGTTGTTATTGTCCAAAACTATTAAGTAATTCATATGAAGTCTTATGCTTCATTTAAATCTTGTCTCAAGGGAATTCATGTGATGTTTGGACCCCTGGCCAAACTCACCTATATGAATTACTAAGAGATTTAAATCATAGGTAGTGTTATTAAATGGAGTGAGGTATTTTACCTCATTTAATTCTATTTCTCAAATGATGATGATGAATGGTTGACTTGAGTCAACATGATTTCAGGCATGATTGTTTGAGAAATTTAATATGAAGAAGTTTCAATAAGAGAGAAGTATTTCTCAAACCTTAGATAGAAACTCTCATTTACATGTAATGGGAGGAAATTATTTTTCCTCAAGCCACACAACCAATGCACCCTAAGTGTAGCATTGGTGTAAATCCAAGTAATGAGAATAGTCAATGAATTGTTGAGGTGGTGAAATCCCCTCAATGGTAGTTGCTAACCTAGTTACAACTATGTGTTAAATCGTATGAGAGGTTTCCTTCTCATTTAAATCTTGGTCTCAAGTATTTCAACATGAGGTATGGACCATGGTCTATATAATCTTATGTTGAGTATTTAGTGACATTAAATCACTACCCTGTTAGTATTAAATTGAAAGAGGTATGAAACCTCATTTAAATCATTTTCTCAAATGAGGAGTATGAAGAGGCTGACCTTAGTCAACCTAGGTCATATTGTGTTCATCAGAGAAATTAAATCTTAATAATATAATAAAAGGAGTTTATTTCTCTGAGTTAATTAAAAGTAACACCTAAGTTAGTATGAGAGGAAATTATTTTCTTGAATAAGAGGAACACCTCCACCCACTTAATAGTAGTGTGAGATGCTAGTTTAAGCGGTGTGAAGCTTGTGTGTGATGAGTTAGTATGTAAGTTTGGTATGATAATTGTGTACCCCGTATTCGTATTTTAGACGCTAGTACCGGAGACCATCAGGAAGGGGAGGACTAAAACCACCAGGAAGGAGAAGAAGAGAACTTCGACCCCCACTCTCTACCAAGGCAAGCTATTGTCATTAAGATTATTTGCAAGCCAATACCAATGCCAGTTAGTTATTGCAAGCTAGTATCATTGATCTGGTTTGCAAGCTATACTTTTGGTTGCAAGTTAATATTCTTGCAAAGTGCCAAGCCCCCTTGGAGCAAGGCACCATGATGCTTATATTTTCTGATGTGAACCCATCCCAAGTTTTGACTTTGCCAAATTCTTAATTGTTTTCTAAAACCAGTTACTTTTATAGTTAACTTTGGTCAGAGTACAAGTTGGTTACTAGAGTAGTAAAGTTAGCCAGCTTTTACCTATCCAAACTAGGCCTTTGCAAGTTGACACCAATGCAAGATGATAATCTTGCAACTTGCAAACCTCACTATGAGCAAGGCATTACCTTATCTACTTTATACCTATGCTCCTGATTTCCAGTAGTTTTGCTTTACAAGCTTTTATACTTGGGTTGCATCAAAATACTTTTTGATTCATGATTCACTTGGCTAGTATTGGACTAGTGCAAGAGTATCAAACTTAGCCTAGAAGCAAAGCAAAATACTTAGCACCCCTCGTACCTAGATGTTAGTGCTGATTGAAAGTGACTTCTCCATTTGGGAAACTGGAAACTGAAAAGATTTCGAAAACCTTGGAATGACGAGTCATTCTATTGAGAGATTTTGAAGGAGTTTTTTTGAAACCTTGGAATGGAGATGCATTCCATTGAATGATTTTGAAGTTAAATGTGATCTGTGAATGACTTGGTGAATTTTACAAAACACTGATGGTTGGGTTCGGATGCGATACCATTCCAATTTTACCGTACCCCCACAATACCTGAATCTGGGTAGGGCTTAACTGGAAGTTTGTGTGTCTTAGTAGGGGTTCCCTCTAAACAAGCGTCATCGGGGTTATGCCGAAAGCTGCCTCTACCACAAAAGAAACGATACGATATGATGCGAAATGAGGTGAATGTCCGGCCCAAGCCCTGTGCAGTTCCCAGGTTGACAGTTGGTCTTCACTGGGAGGCCAAGCTCATGGGGAGAGGTGCTCATACTAGGGTGTGTAAATGAAAGGTTATGATTGGTAGTTCGCGTACTGCGTACGATAAATCAGGGCCAGTTACCCCTGACGAACTATTGCAATTGTTGTGGCACAAGTGTACAACCTCTGCAGAGTTAAACCTATTCGAATAGCCGCGTCCTCGGTTATGGACAGTTGGAAAGGCCATACTGTTCCGTCATCAGAATTTTTTTGAAAACTATGAATGGTGAAGGGTGACTTATGATTTTGAACTTGAACGGAGACTTTGACTTGGAATCACAACAGAGTTGTGGGAATGACACTAATGTTCCCACCTGAGTTAGTTAGCGCAGAAAGAGTTGTTTACAAAAATGTTTGTGAACTAAAACTGGCTTTACGCAAAATAAACTAGAGCTTAGCACCCCCTTACTAGAATTGTTAGCACTTACATTAGTATTAGTTTGCGAGTACTTTAAAGTACTCACGGCTGTGTCCCTGGCTATTCAAATGGCCAGATTCTGAAGCAGAACAGCAGTATGAAGAAGACGACCCTCAGGACGCCCACGACAACTAGGGAGCCTTCTGACGTCAGACGTTGGCCTGTGGACTCACGAGTCCCTTCTACGTTACGCTTCCGCTATGAAACTATGAACTATGTGTATGCTGATCAATAGATCAACTATTTGTGTAATATGGATCATGTGATCTCTATTTGTAAGACGACTATGGTATGTAATGAATGATGACTTATGATATTCAACTGTTATGTCTCGCAACAACAATATTCCTGGGATTGCGATGTATGGCATAACAGGCATCTGGACTTAACAATCCGGGTGTTGACAAGTTGGTATCAGAGCCATTGTTTGACCTTAGGAGACCCTAGTTAGAATGAACGTCTGAAAAACTTAGATTCAAAAACCAATGAAGTGAATATTTGTGAAAACTTGTCCTTACTCTTACCTTTGAAATTCTTTGCCAAAAATGAGAAAGACATACTCTACTTCTTGCAAGCCTACATAAAAATTTGCACACTTGACTACTTCTCTAATCTACTCCTCTTTGCTCACAGATGACGTACCAATGGGAGTCCTATCAGCTTGGTCCCGAAAGCGACCTCAAGTTCGAGAAAGAATTGAAGCAACTAGTGGATTATCTAGGACACCCGTACCCCAAGTTCTTCGGAATACCACTCAAGGCTAAGTCAGGAGAACCACCTCAGTGGGACGTTTCTACTGATCTACGAAAGAAGCTTGATGCCCCGGTATGGGAAACCATTTGGATTTCTGTAACGGGAAACACTTGGAAGGAAGGACTAGCTGAAGCGATGCAGGAAGCAATTTTTCGTCTGTGTGGACAAAATAAGGACAAGATCAAGAACACTCGCTTCATCTACTACCCAAGACATGACCCCTGGGGAGAACCAATGACCATGCCCCCACCGCAACCAAAGATGAACCCCTCTGAAGCACCTCAGGACTTCAGGCAGTACAAAACCCGCAGGGATTTGGACAACGCCCTCGCCTCTCGCCAAGCACCTCACCCGTGAAGAAGAAGAATCCGCCCAGAAAAGTAGTATCACTCCAACACTTAAGTAGGTGTGAGTTGTATCAGGATCCCCTTGTATCGTAGAACGAATGAATGGTTCTTCAAACCAACGGTGTGTTAGATTTGTAATGTGTGATGTTTGGTATGAATGAAAAAGTGTTGCTGGTTTTTACCCCCTCAACACTCCTCAAGTTTTCAAGTTTTAAAGTCTTGAATTTTAACTCAAACAAACCATAGAAGTTTCCCTCTTATCTTATCATCTACTTCAATGTTCAGATGGCCCCTCCTACCCGCAACAACTCCCGTACCTAGGCCAATCAGATACACCCTGAGCACGCCAAAATGACTGACGCCATCAACATCCTGGCAATGGAGCGCAAGGCACTTCGCCATCAGCAAGCCAAGAAGGATTACCTCATTGCCCGCCTCCGCGTGAAGATAGCATCACTAGAACGGCTCATCCCAATACCCCACCATGCTCTCAGAGGCAAGTCCAATGTGACTTGCTACGCATGTGGTGTTACTGGTCACTACTCTAACAAGTGCCCGGTGAAAGCCGCCAACCAAGCCCCAAGGACTGGAAGCAATGCTGTACCCATTACACAAAACGACAAGGCAACGGTAACCTGCTATGCATGTGGAACTGTGGGTCATTACTCCAATGAATGCCCCAAGAAGTTTGCCAAGACTGCCGCCAACCCCGCTACATCTGCACAGCAGCAGCGCCATATCGCAACCAGAAGGAAGTTTGCTCCAAACTACCCGAACAACCGCAACGGTCGCTACTACAACCTGAAGGCCACCGAAATACAAGAAACATCTCAGAATATGCCAAGTATGTTCCCTGCTAAATCCTATCACAATCTCTCTTAGGAACCTAACTCTTCTTAAAATCTCGGGACGAGATTTGTTTAAGGGGGAAGGGTTTGTAACACCCCAAATTTCAAAATAAAGAGGAAATGAATTTACTTTGTACAAAAATGAGAGCCAACAAAAACTTTTCTTATATGAGGAATTATGCTTAGTGCTCCTACCTACTACTGGTGTTTTTGCCTTGATGAGTGTAGTATACTTGTGTGATACACCCTCAAACCCTAGAGTGATCAAGTGAAGATCACAAACCAAATAAAGTTAAAAGAGAAAGAAATCAAATAAGAAAACTTTAAACCCTAACCTTCTCCAAAATCCCTTGGATATATTTGTGAGAAACCCCAAAAATAAAGGAAAAACCATATGTGGGCCTATAGCCCTAATATGTGAATCTTAAACCCTACCTCTTCTTTTGGCTCAATGGTGGTGAATCATTGCAAAACTTATTAAACCCTAAACCACACCCCTCTTGTCCTCAATCTTTGAGGAATAAAATAAAAAGGAAAAATCTTATTTAAAGAAAGAGGCATATATGCCTATGGTCATTTTCTTGGAAAACTTTACCTAGGCCTCTCTACTTTGTTGAGGAGTTTGGAAAACCCTTACAAACCTTATCTAGTACTTTTCCAACACAATCCAAAGTGGAACACAGGGTTTTCAAAAAGAGAGTAATAATGCCATAGAGGCATATGAGAGCAAAATATTAAATTTGTAAATTTGAGAATCTTGACCCTAGACTTGAAGTTGAATGGTTGGATCACTCCTAGATATCTTTTCAACTCTCAATAACATCTTCTGGAACAAGCATAGTCAAAGTAAAAATCAAATGCCACATATGCATAGAGGCATATGTGACCCATAGCCATTTTCCCAATTCTTGTCCTATGCACTTCTACCTTTACCAAATGATGTGAAGCCATCTCTGAACCCAATTTAACCCTAACTTGACCCTCCACCTTGCTCAAGTAAAGCAAGGGGAGCATCTTACAAGAATAAGAAAAATTGACATGTTCCCTCTCCTGTGTTTTGGCCAATTTTGCAAATCTTTGAGCTAAACCTTTTGGGATGGTTTCAATGGTTTGAAAATGTTTCTAAATTAATAAGTTTGACATTAGAGTCAAGACAAGTCCAGTCAAATGGAGAGAAATCCAATAGTGGGATAATTCCATTTTTCCCTCACATACCCATAGGGCCAATTTATCAAATCTTGACCTAGGCACCAACCTTGTCTCAAAATGATTGGAACCTTTCACCTCCCTCAATCTAACACCAAATAAACCTCACCCTTGTCAAAGTGAGGCCAAGAAAAAAATAAAAGAATAAATAGTTAGAAATTCACAAAACCCTCACATAGGGCTTATGCCATTTTTCCAAATTGGGACCCTAGACCATTTTTGACCTTCCCCATTAGTTGTATAATGTTACTCAACATCTATTACAACTTTTGGACTCAAAGAAACACTTTTCAAATGGTTGTCAAATTCAAATTTGGCTCACATACAATAATGGTCCAATCTGCCATAATTATTCTGGTCCCTCCTTTGAGCCTCTCCATTTCAAGTTTTTCAAACTAAACTTTCCCAACTCCTTGCATGTCATCCAAGAGCACATCAAGGTGAACACTTTTTGTAAAGACCACCTTACCAAAATCCTTCTTGATCAATTGCTATGCTCATCCAAAGTTGGCACTTTTAATTAGGTGGAACAATCTCCCACCTATCAAATTTTGTCATTCTTTGAATTTCTAAATTCCACCACCACCTCTCTTTGCCTCTGGTCATTTAGAACCAAACCAAATACACCCTTTTCAAATTGGTCAACCTTATGAGCTAAATCAAATTTGGGCAAAATTTGATGAAACATAAATAGGGAACAACACACACTATTTGAAATAGTGTTCTAGCCTAACTCAAATCTACCCCAACCTACACCATACTGTCCCCTTGCCCCCTCTCTGCCTCACACCACCACAGCAACCCTAGGGAAGGGCAAGACATGGCCTAGCCATGGCCATGCCATAGCATGCCGGCCATGCCGTGCTCCCCCTCTTCCCCTTGCTCTCCACTTCTGGCCCTGGTGCCCAAACCCGCCACCATGCATCTCTACACCACCCTAGCCCCTCCAGTGTCGAGGAGAACGAACCACAGCCGCCCGATCGCCATCTAATCCTACGGCCCGCACCACCCCGTACCGTTTCGGTGAGTTTCACTCACTGACGCGCGGGCCCCTTTGTCAGCTGGCCCGCAGCGCTAGTTGGGCTGCCCCCTGGCTTTTCAAATCTTTTGGCCCATTAATTTTCCCGCCGGCCCATTGTTCAAACCCTGTTAAATAAATTGGTTATAGATTTAAATACTGAACCCCACTTTGAAATGGAATAGTTTCAAATATGCTGAACCAAAATTTATGAATTTATTATATTTGGAAAGCTTAGGAAAATATCTATCCAATGCCACTGGCCTCATGGTCAATCTCTTTGTAGAATTAATCTGACAAAAATAACAAGTCAGGGACTTCTCTGCCTTAGAATAATTCTTAAAAATCAACCAATTTAGCTATTGAGTAAATTCCAACTCCTTTAGCTCACATTTGACTTACACTAATTGTTTATGAAATAAAATGGTGTGGTCACTTTGCATGATCATGCCCTAGTTTAAGAAATGTGCAATATGGCTAGTTTAACTAGTTGTTATTGTCCAAAACTATTAAGTAATTCATATGAAGTCTTATGCTTCATTTAAATCTTGTCTCAAGGGAATTCATGTGATGTTTGGACCCCTGGCCAAACTCACCTATATGAATTACTAAGAGATTTAAATCATAGGTAGTGTTATTAAATGGAGTGAGGTATTTTACCTCATTTAATTCTATTTCTCAAATGATGATGATGAATGGTTGACTTGAGTCAACATGATTTCAGGCATGATTGTTTGAGAAATTTAATATGAAGAAGTTTCAATAAGAGAGAAGTATTTCTCAAACCTTAGATAGAAACTCTCATTTACATGTAATGGGAGGAAATTATTTTTCCTCAAGCCACACAACCAATGCACCCTAAGTGTAGCATTGGTGTAAATCCAAGTAATGAGAATAGTCAATGAATTGTTGAGGTGGTGAAATCCCCTCAATGGTAGTTGCTAACCTAGTTACAACTATGTGTTAAATCGTATGAGAGGTTTCCTTCTCATTTAAATCTTGGTCTCAAGTATTTCAACATGAGGTATGGACCATGGTCTATATAATCTTATGTTGAGTATTTAGTGACATTAAATCACTACCCTGTTAGTATTAAATTGAAAGAGGTATGAAACCTCATTTAAATCATTTTCTCAAATGAGGAGTATGAAGAGGCTGACCTTAGTCAACCTAGGTCATATTGTGTTCATCAGAGAAATTAAATCTTAATAATATAATAAAAGAAGTTTATTTCTCTGAGTTAATTAAAAGTAACACCTAAGTTAGTATGAGAGGAAATTATTTTCTTGAATAAGAGGAACACCTCCACCCACTTAATAGTAGTGTGAGATGCTAGTTTAAGCGGTGTGAAGCTTGTGTGTGATGAGTTAGTATGTAAGTTTGGTATGATAATTGTGTACCCCGTATTCGTATTTTAGACGCTAGTACCGGAGACCATCAGGAAGGGGAGGACTAAAACCACCAGGAAGGAGAAGAAGAGAACTTCGACCCCCACTCTCTACCAAGGCAAGCTATTGTCATTAAGATTATTTGCAAGCCAATACCAATGCCAGTTAGTTATTGCAAGCTAGTATCATTGATCTGGTTTGCAAGCTATACTTTTGGTTGCAAGTTAATATTCTTGCAAAGTGCCAAGCCCCCTTGGAGCAAGGCACCATGATGCTTATATTTTCTGATGTGAACCCATCCCAAGTTTTGACTTTGCCAAATTCTTAATTGTTTTCTAAAACCAGTTACTTTTATAGTTAACTTTGGTCAGAGTACAAGTTGGTTACTAGAGTAGTAAAGTTAGCCAGCTTTTACCTATCCAAACTAGGCCTTTGCAAGTTGACACCAATGCAAGATGATAATCTTGCAACTTGCAAACCTCACTACGAGCAAGGCATTACCTTATCTACTTTATACCTATGCTCCTGATTTCCAGTAGTTTTGCTTTACAAGCTTTTATACTTGGGTTGCATCAAAATACTTTTTGATTCATGATTCACTTGGCTAGTATTGGACTAGTGCAAGAGTATCAAACTTAGCCTAGAAGCAAAGCAAAATACTTAGCACCCCTCGTACCTAGATGTTAGTGCTGATTGAAAGTGACTTCTCCATTTGGGAAACTGGAAACTGAAAAGATTTCGAAAACCTTGGAATGACGAGTCATTCTATTGAGAGATTTTGAAGGAGTTTTTTTGAAACCTTGGAATGGAGATGCATTCCATTGAATGATTTTGAAGTTAAATGTGATCTGTGAATGACTTGGTGAATTTTACAAAACACTGATGGTTGGGTTCGGATGCGATACCATTCCAATTTTACCGTACCCCCACAATACCTGAATCTGGGTAGGGCTTAACTGGAAGTTTGTGTGTCTTAGTAGGGGTTCCCTCTAAACAAGCGTCATCGGGGTTATGCCGAAAGCTGCCTCTACCACAAAAGAAACGATACGATATGATGCGAAATGAGGTGAATGTCCGGCCCAAGCCCTGTGCAGTTCCCAGGTTGACAGTTGGTCTTCACTGGGAGGCCAAGCTCATGGGGAGAGGTGCTCATACTAGGGTGTGTAAATGAAAGGTTATGATTGGTAGTTCGCGTACTGCGTACGATAAATCGGGCCGATTACCCACGACGAACTATTGCAATTGTTGTGGCACAAGTGTACAACCTCTGCAGAGTTAAACCTATTCGAATAGCCGCGTCCTCGGTTATGGACAGTTGGAAAGGCCATACTGTTCCGTCATCAGAATTTTTTTGAAAACTATGAATGGTGAAGGGTGACTTATGATTTTGAACTTGAACGGAGACTTTGACTTGGAATCACAACAGAGTTGTGGGAATGACACTAATGTTCCCACCTGAGTTAGTTAGCGCAGAAAGAGTTGTTTACAAAAATGTTTGTGAACTAAAACTGGCTTTACGCAAAATAAACTAGAGCTTAGCACCCCCTTACTAGAATTGTTAGCACTTACATTAGTATTAGTTTGCGAGTACTTTAAAGTACTCACGGCTGTGTCCCTGGCTATTCAAATGGCCAGATTCTGAAGCAGAACAGCAGTATGAAGAAGACGACCCTCAGGACGCCCACGACAACTAGGGAGCCTTCTGACGTCAGACGTTGGCCTGTGGACTCACGAGTCCCTTCTACGTTACGCTTCCGCTATGAAACTATGAACTATGTGTATGCTGATCAATAGATCAACTATTTGTGTAATATGGATCATGTGATCTCTATTTGTAAGACGACTATGGTATGTAATGAATGATGACTTATGATATTCAACTGTTATGTCTCGCAACAACAATATTCCTGGGATTGCGATGTATGGCATAACAGGCATCTGGACTTAACAATCCGGGTGTTGACAGATCATTGCTTTTTGTTTTTCGGGGCCGATCGCAGGGATCGCCCTTGCCACGTACGTCCATTGAATTTGCTCTTGCTACTCTGTCAGGCCGGTGGATAAGACCAGCCTCACCCCATTTTTTGTAGCTTCGATGCGCTCACAGCCGTCCAAACTGACTCCAGAGATCGGCTCTTGGTCGTCTGCGTCCCAAATATTCATGCCAGCTATTGAGATCTCGATCGAGTCATCTGCATGAACGACCTCCACTTCATCTCCATCCCACTGTATCAGGCATTGGTGCATTGTGGATGGAATGCAACAGTTGGCATGAATCCAATCCCTTCCCAGCAGGACAGCGTAGGTGCTTTTGCTGTCGACGATGAAGAATGACGTAGGGATGGTTTTTTGGCCCACGGTTAGATCCACGTTCAGAACGCCTTGCGTTTCTGATGCTTGGCCGTTGAAGTCGCTTAGTGTGACATTGGTTTTGATCAGATCTGCGTTAGAGCGTCCCAAACGCCGTAGCATGGAGTATGGCATTATATTGACTGCCGCTCCCGTGTCAACCAACATCTTGCTGACAGGCTGCCCGTTGATATAACCTCTCAGGTACAGGGCCTTCAAATGTTTGTAGCTCTTCTCTCGTGGCTTTTCAAAGATAACTGGCCGTGGGCCGCAGTCCAACTGTGCTACCGGCACTCCTTCGGTTCTTGGAGCACAAAACTCCGACGGAAGTATGAACACCATATTTGTACCAGCCGATGCCTTCGCATCGGCTTTTATTTGTTTGGGGCGCCATTCTTTCTTCTGTGGACGATTCTCCGCCTCCAAAGTTTGCTGAATTTTCACGGCCAGATCGGGCCGCGCTTTCCTCAACGTGTGCAGGTATTGCGCCTCGGCTTCCTCCAAGCTACGTAGCCGCTGAACCCTACGCTTTTGGGAGTGACTGAGTCCATCAGGGCACCACCTTGGCCGGTGGTATCTATCTTCTTCTTCATCTTCTGATTCCTCGAGATCTTCCACTCGAGATGACTCAGATCGTCTGTTCTGAGATGGGAGAGGCCCTAGACGCTTGAACACCGAAACCTCACATGTGTCCTTCTTCTGCTGTCTACATTCCGGGCAGTTGTCGATTGTAGGCAATCGGCTCATTCCTGAATCCCAGCAGTGCTTAAAGAAAGGACAATCCCAGTGTCTGTCCATGTCTTCCTGCTCTCTTGACTTCCCCTTAGCGCGGTGCTCATATCCTTCGTCGTCTCTATCATACCGACGATATTTTCCGTTGTCTACATCGTACCGCCGGCGTCGGTCGTACTGATGCTCATATTTGTTAAGGAGATGCGCAGAGAGCGGTCGTTGATACCGCACGTTTCTCACTTGTTCCTCGGTGATGTACCGTCTGTCATCATATCGGGGCCGGTCGCGTGGGCCGGCCTCCTCCTTTTCCTTGCCACGGGAGGGACTGATTTCTTCCTTATCCCTGCCATGGTGGTATACAGGCCCTGCCATGTTAACATCGAATGAGAAATCCAGCTGACGCCTCGTGGAGTGATTGTGTTCCACCATGTTGATGCCAGGAAACGGTTGCGTGTCCACTTTCATGGCAAACTGACCAAGGATCAAACGGCCTTGTTCTATCGCCGTTTGGATCTGCCGACGCAGTTCTTTGCAGTCATTGGTGATATGGGTGAACGAGTGATGCCACTTGCAGTATAGTCTCCCGTTCATTTCTTGCGCCGTAGGGATTTTATGGCCTTCGGGTAACTTCAGCTATTTTTCCTTAAGCAATAAATCGAATATCTGCTCAGCTTTGCTTACATCGAAGTCAAACCCTTTTGCTGGCCCTTGTTGTTTCACCCATTTGCAGGACACGGGAGCTGCCCCCCGAGCCCATTCAGCCACGGCTACTACCTGGTCTTCTGCAAAGTCCTCAACTTCTTCTGTCTCGACCAGGCCTATCGGGCGTTTAAACTTATCTTGGTACAATTCTGGGTGGCGCTGCTCATACAATGTTAATTTCTGGACCATGTGCGCCAGTGAATTGTATTCCACTTGGAAAGCCAAATCCTTGATCGGCGCTGCGAGGCCCAACGCTGCCAAATCGACTGCTTCTTTCTCAGTTAAACGAGCCGAATAACATCGGTTCTTGACAGTCCTGAAACGCTGAATGTATTCCGACACCGTTTCTCCCCGCTTCTGCCGCACCTGCGCCAGATCGACAATGCCAGCCTCGGTAGCTTCTGAGTGATATTGAATATGAAACTGCTCTTCCAGTTGCTTCCATGTCCGGACTGAATCTGGTGGCAATGAGGTGTACCACCCAAAAGCTGGTCCTGTGAGAGATTGTGCAAAAAACCTTACACGTAACGGGTCTGATGCTGAAATCATGCCCAACTGTGCCAAATATCGGCTCACATGCTCAATTGAGCTAGACCCTTCTGATCCATTGAACTTTGAAAACTCAGGGAGCCGATACTTGGGCGGCAGCGGAATCAAATCATATTCGTTGGGGTACAGCTTGGAATAGCCGACTATTCTCCTCTTTGGCAGGATGCTGAACTGGTCTCTCAAGATTGTACTGATTTGTTCCACGGTATGAGCTGCAGGGGCTGAGCTTTCATGACTCGTTCCGGTGGCATATTTAGCTAGCCACGCCTGTTTATCGGCGTCCGCTCCAGAAATCCCTCCTGCTGCAATCTGGTTCGTGCGCGCCAAGTTATTGCAGTCCGGCACGTATGTGCACACGTATCCATGTGGGATTTCTTTAGGTGGCTCATACAGGAATTGGCAATCGCCAGGATCGCCTCCAACCTTGTAGACGACGTATGCCGGTGAACCCTGTGGCTCTGGAGCTGCAAGCGTGAATGGCAGCTGCGGTCTGGTCTGGAATGGTATTTCTCCCTGGTGAGTCCCTAGGGTAGGCCCTGACGGAGATGCGATGCTTCATGATTTCTGAACCACGCGAACCGCAATACGCTCGAAAGCGTTCACCAGGCTCTCGAGAATGACGGTGTAGAGAATGAGCCACCATGTAATTAACTTCCTGGCGCAGAGCTCTGGTGCGTTCCTCTGAAGGGAGAGACAGATCTACTTCATCGAGAACGCCGTCGGGTGAGAACCCTTTCCACCTAATGCCATGTTTACGGGTCCTCTCGAAAGAGCCGATGAGATCGGCTTCGAAGACAGCTTTAATCTCATCATATTTCTTCTTGTGCTCCTCAGGCAGATCTTCGTACGTGATTGGCCCGTCCGCCATCTCAGCTGCAGATGTTGACGTAGTTGCTGTAGAATGTCCCACCGGGCGTGCCAGAATGTGTTGCCTGCCAAAACCCACCGGCGAGCAGCGACGAGCAACACGAAGAGCCGGGAGGCTCCCAGAACTGCTGGTGGGCCCTGGTCCCTCGGGCGACGGCCCGCAAAACTCCGGCACACGTCCTGGCTGTTGCGAGGGCGTGCCACCTGACCTATACCTGGTCAGGAAGGTGATGGATTGCTTCAATTAGTTTCCTGCATGGCAGACACGTAAACATTAAATCCGAGCCTCGATCGGCTCTCAGGTTATCCTGTGAACCAGCTCAAAGAGCCGATTCACCATGATTCGTATTGGATCTATGATAACATGGGGATCCTGCTTGATCAATACCAAGTTAAATTGATCTACGACAGTTTAGGGCTTTCACCGCATAATTGGAACGTCCTACACGTAGTTGAGCCTGGCAGATACGAAAGATAACAGAAAACTAATCCTAGAAGAGGCCTAAAAACCAACACAAAGTCGATTCCCGGAACAACCCCTCTTGGATCGGCAAACCATACCTTACGCACTACTGGATCATTCAACCCGTTTGCAAGGCCTAACCATGCGGATATCAAACTAATCCTTGGAGAACAAGGAACAACCATAACAGATCAGATCTACTAAATAAAGTCCAAGCAAGGTGTTGCCCTTACACCTAAGATAGGTGCAAAGGCAGCTAGATATTTAAGGGCAGCATAACTAAGCAAACATATCAGAAAAGTATCGATGCTAGCCCAAAAACATCTATGATAACGGTGTTGCTCGCCATCAACAAGGCTTCAGTACGAGCAACACAATACAACGAATAAACTGATACTGCCTAGATCGCAAGATGCGATCTAGGCAGCATGACGCTTACCCGGAAGAAACCCTCGAAACAAGGGGTGGCGATGCGCCTAGATTATGTTTGTTGTGAACGTGATCGTCCTCCTTTCTCAATAACCCTAGGTACATATTTATAGTCCATGGACTTTCTATCTTTGGATTAAATCTAACTGTGTACGAACCAAACTCTATCTCTTAATTCTAAACTAAAACACGATCTACCATAATGTACAAATATACGGGCATTCTATCCCAAATTCTCGCACGAGGTCGATTCAGAAACACTTTATGTGCATATCCTCCAAGCCCATCTCAATCACGGCCCATCTCCTGATTTGGCTAAAATCCGGTGATAACATAATGATATAGAAAATTCTAAGCTTGGGGAGGTCGGTTTTGATGAAAATGATCTCTTTAGCCCTCTGGGTATTGAGGAGAAAGTTTATGTTGATTATGATATGCCTCCCATATATGATGATTATAATGATAGTGGTCTTCTGGTGCCGCCTACTATGGAGAGTAAATTTTATTATGATTATACTATGCCTCCTACACTTGATGAGAATAATAATGATAGCTACTTTGTTGAATTTGCTCCCACTACAACTAGTAAAATTGATTATGCTTATGTGGAGAGTAATAATTTTATTCATATAGCTCATGATAAGAATGTTTTAAGTGATGGATATATTGTGGATTTCATCAATGATGCTACTGAAAGTTATTATGAGAGAGGGAAACATGGTTATATGCATCTTAATAATATTAAGTTTCCCCTCTTTATGTTGAGAATTTTGAAGTTGCCCTTGTATTGCCTTCTTATGCTTGTCACTTTGTTCTTCATAAATTTATTTGTGTACAAGATTCCTTTTCATAGGAAGTGGGTTAGACTTAAATGTGTTTTGAATTTGCTTTTTGATGCTCTCTTTTGCTTCAACTCTTATTTCTTGGGAGTGCATCATTAAAACTGCTGAGCCCATCTTAATGGCTATAAAGAAAGAACTTCTTGGGAGATAACCCATGTGTTTATTTTACTACAGTACTTTTGTTTTATATTTGAGTCTTGGAAGTTGTTACTACTGTAGCAACCTCTCCTTATCTTTATTTTATTGCATTGTTGTGCCAAGTAAAATCTTTGATAGCAAGGTTCATACTAGATTTGGATTATTGCGCAGAAACAGATTTACATGCATCACGAATTTGGGCAGGGTTCTCTGTAGGTAACTCAGAAAAATCTGCCAATTTACGTGCGTGATCCCCAGATATGTACGCAACTTTCATTCAATTTGAGCATTTTCATCTGAGCAAGTCCAGTGCCTCTAAAAAATTCGTCTTTACGGACTGTTCTGTTTTGACAGATTCTGCCTTTTATTTCGCATTGCCTCTTTTGCTGTGTTGGATGGATTTCTTTGTTCCATTGACTTCCAGTAGCTTTGTGCAATGTCCAAAAGTGTTAAGAATGATTGTGTCACCTCTGAACATGTGAAATTTTGATTATGCACTAATCCTCTAATGAGTTGTTTCGAGTTTGGTGTGGAGGAAGTTTTCAAGGGTCAAGAGAGGAGGATGATATATGATTAAGAAGAGTGAAAAGTCTAAGCTTGGGGATGCCCCCATGGTTCATCCCTGCATATTTCAAGAAGACTCAATCGTCTAAGCTTGGGGATGCCCAAGGCATCCCCTTCTTCATCAACTTATCAGGTTTCTTCTATTGAAACTATATTTTTATTCGGTCACATCTTATGTACTTTACTTGGAGCGTATGTTTTTATTTTTGTTTATGTTTGAATAAATTCATGCTTGTGTGGGAGAGAGACACGCTCCGCTGTTGCGTATGAACACATGTGTTCTTAGCTTTACTCTTAATGTTCATGGCGAAGGTTGAAACTGCTTCGTTCATTGTTATTTGGTTGGAAACAGAAAATGCTGCATGTGGTAATTGGTATAATGTCTTGAATAATTTGATACTTGGCAATTGTTGTGCTCATATGGATCATGTTTAAGCTCTTGCATCATGTACTTTGTACCCATTAATGAAGAACTACATAGAGCTTGTTAAAATTTGGTTTGCATGATTGGTTTCTCTAGAGTCTAGATATTTTCTGGTTGAGGTGTTTGAACAACAAGGAGACAATGTAAAGTCTTATAATGCTTACAATATGTTCATATGTGAGTCTTGCTGCACCATTTATACTTGAGTTTGCTTCAAACAACCTTGCTAGCCTAGCCTTGTATTGAGAGGAATTCTTCTCGTGCATCCAAATCCTTGAGCCAAAAACTATGCCATTTGTGTCCACCATACCTACCTACTACATGGTATTTCTCTGCCATTCCAAAGTAAATTACTTGAGTGCTACCTTTAAAATTCTATTCTTTGCCTTTACAATACATAGCTCATGGGAAAATAGCCTTAAAAACTATTGTGGTGAAGTATATGTACTTATGTATCTTATTTCTTAATAAGTTGCTTGTTGAGCGGTAACCATGTTTCTAGGGACGCCATCAACTTTTACCTTTGTTGAATATCATGTGAGTTGCTATGCATGTTCGTCTTGTCTGAAGTAAGGGCGATTTTCATGATCAAATGGTTTGAGTATGCATATTGTTAGAGAAGAACATTGGGCCGCTAACTAAAGCCATGAATCATGGTGGAAGTTTCAGTTTGGACACAAATCCTCAATCTCTTATGAGAATATTATCTATTGTTGAATGCTTAAGCATTAAAAGAGGAGTCCATTATCTGTTGTCTATGTTGTCCCGGTATGGATGTCTAAGTTGAGAATAATCAAAAGCGAGAAATCCAATGCGAACTTTCTCCTTAGACCTCTGTACAGGCGGCATAGAGGTACCCCTTTGTGACACTTGGTTGAAACATATGTATGCAATGATAATCTATGTTAATCCAAGCTAATTAGGACAAGGTGCGAGCACTATTGGTAATCTATGCATGAGGCTTGCAACTTATAGGATATCTTATACATAACGCATATGCTTTATTACTACCGTTGGCAAAATTGCTTCTATGTTTTCAAAATGAAAAGCTCTAGCACAAAAATAGTAATCCATGCTTCCCTCTGCGAAGGGCCTTTCTTTTACTTTATGTTGAGTCAGTTTACCTACTTCTTTCTATCTTAGAAGCAAACACTTGTGTCGACTGTGCATTGATTCTTACATGTTTACCTATTGCACTTGTTATATTGCTTTATGTTGACAACTATCCATGAGATATACATGTTACAAGTTGAAAGCAACTGCTGAAACTTAATCATCCTTTGTGTTGCTTCAATGCCTTCTACTTTGAATCTATTGCTTTATGAGTAACTCTTATGCAAGTCCTATTGACGCTTGTCTTGAAAGTATTATTCATGAAAAGTCTTTGCTATATGATTCATTTGTTTACTCATTGTCTTCATCATTGCTGCGAATCGCTGCATTCATCTCATATGCTTTACAATAGTATTGATCAAGATTATGATATCTTGTCACTTCAGAAATTATCCTTGTTATCGTTTACCTACTCGAGGGCGAGTAGGAACTAAGCTTGGGGATGCTTGATACGTCTCAAACGTATCTATAATTTCTTATGTTCCATGCTAGTTTTATGACAATACCTACATGTTTTGTTCACACTTTATATCGTTTTGATGCGTTTTCCGGAACTAACCTATTAACAAGATGCCAAAGTGCCAGTTCCTGTTTTCTGCTGTTTTTGGTTTCAGAAATCCTAGTAAGGAAATATTCTCGGAATTGGACGAAATCAAAGCCCAGCATCTTATAATTGCACGAAGCTTCCAGAACACCGGAGAGGGGCCAGAGGAGAGCCACAGGGCCCCCAGACAGTAGGGCGGCGCGGCCCAAGGGGGGGGGGGGCGCCCCCCTATTGTGTGGCGCCCCCGTAACCCTTCCGACTCCGCCTCTTCGCCTATTTAAAGGTCCCTGACCTAAATCTTCGATACGGAAAAGCCACGGTACGAGAAACCTTCCAGAGCCGCCGCCATCGCGAAGCCAAGATCTGGGGGACAGGAGTCTCTGTTCCGGCACGCCGCCGGGACGGGGAAGTGCCCCCGGAAGGCTTCTCCATCGACACCACCGCCATCTTCATCAACGCTGCTGTCTCCCATGAGGAGGGAGTAGTTCTCCCTCGAGGCTAAGGGCTGTACCGGTAGCTATGTGGTTAATCTCTCTCCTATGTACTTCAATACAATGATCTCATGAGCTGCCTTACATGATTGAGATTCATATGAGTTTTGTATCACTATTCATCTATGTGTTACCCTAGTGATGTTATTAAAGTATTCTACTCCTCCTTCATGATCTAACGGTGACACTGTGTGCATCATGTAGTTCTTGGCGTAGGTTATGATTGTAATCTCTTGTAGATTATGAAGTTAATTATTGCTATGATAGTATTGATGCGATCTATTCCTCCTTCATAGTGTGATGGTGACAGTGTGCATGCTATGTTAGTACTTGGTATAATTGCAATGATCTATTATGCACTCTAAGGTTATTTAAATATGAACATCGAACGTTGTGGCGCTTGTTAACTCCGGCTTGAGGGAGCTCTTGTAGCCCTACACAATTAATGGTGTTCATCATCCAACAAGAGAGTGTAGAGTGTAGAGTGGTTTTATTATGTGATCAATGTTGAGAGTGTCCACTAGTGAAAGTATGATCCCTAGGCCTTGTTTCCAATACTGCAAACACCGCTTATTTACTGTTCTGTTGCATGTTTACTCGCTGCCATATTTTATTCAGATTGCTATTACCACTCATATACATCCATACTACTTGTATTTCACTATCTCTTCGCCGAACTAGTGCACCTATACATCTGACAAGTGTATTAGGTGTGTTGGGGACACAAGAGACTTCTTGTATCGTGATTGTAGGGTTGCTTGAGAGGGATATCTTTGACCTCTTCCTCCCTGAGTTCGATAAACCTTGGGTGATCCACTTAAGGGAAACTTGCTGCTGTTCTACAAACCTCTGCTCTTGGAGGCCCAACACTGTCGACAAGAATAGAAGCACCTGTAGACATCACTTCCCCAAGCTTAAATTCTTCCATAGCATTAGAATAATAGTATTCAAAGAGTTCATGCTAATTACATTGCTACAACTATTTTGCAAACAAAGTTCCATGAGTTTTTCAATTCTCTCTTCAAACACATCATGTCCTAATTCAATATAAAGTTCATAAAGATCTCTAATTTTTTTGTTGTTTTCCATTAAGCCTAATTAGTGAAAATAAAAACAAGAAACAAAAAGATATAATTGCAGAATCTAAACGAGATTGCTTCGAGCACTCACACACCGGCAACAGTGCTAGGAAATAGCTTAGTAGTCGGAGGATGTGAATACCGTTTACCTTACCTCCCCGGCAACGGCGCCAGAAAATAGCTTGATGTCTACGCACGCTTCTATTCCTGTAGACAGTGTTGGTCCTCCAAGAGCAGAGGTTTGTAGAACAGCATCAAGTTTCCCTTAAGTGAATCACCCAAGGTTTATCGAACTCAGGGAGGTAGAGGTCAAGGATATCCCTCTCAAGCAATCCTGCAATTAAGATACAAGAAGTCTCTTGTGTCCCCAACACACCTAATACAATTGTCAGATGTATAGGTGTACTAGTTCGGTGAAAAGATAGTGAAATACAAGTAATATGGATGATTATAAGTAGTAATTGCAATCTGAAATAAAAATGGCAGCAAGCGAACATGTAACAGAACTTGTTGGAAACGGTGTTTCAATACTTAGAAACAAGGCCTAGGGATCATACTTTCACTAGTGGACACTCTCAACATTGATCACATAACTGAATAAATAAATGCTACTTTCTACACTCTCTTGTTGGATAACAAACACCATTCATTGTGTAGGGCTACAAAAGCACACCTCAAGCCGGAGTAAACAAGCTCCACAACATCTGGAGTTCATATTAGAGTAACCTCTAGAGTGCATAATAGACCGTTGCAATTTAGACCGAGTACTAACATAGCATACACACTGTCAACAATAGCTATGAAAGGGGGAATAGATCACATCAATACTATCATTGTAATAGTTAACTTCATAATCTACAAGAGATTACAATCATAACCTACGCCAAGTACTACATGATGCACACACTGTCAACTTTACATCATGGAGGAGGAATAGACTACTTTAATAACATCACTAGAGTAGCACATAGATTAATAGTGTTACAAAGCTCATGATCACATAAAGATCACACCATGGGAGAGAGATGAACCACCTAGCTACCGGTAGAGCCCTCAGCCTCGGGGGAGAACTACTCCCTCCTCATCATGGGAGACAGCAACGGCGATGAATATGGCGGTGGTGTCGATGAAGATGACTCTGGGGGCAATTCCCCATCCCGATGGCGTGCCGGAACAGAGACTTCTGTCCCCCGAAACGGAGTTTCGCGATGGCGACGGCGTCCCTGGAGTCTTTCTGGAGTTTCGTCAATTGTTGTAGGGTTTTCACGTCACGAGAGATTATATAGGCGCAAGGGGGTGCCTGGGGGCCCACCCCATAGGGCGGCGCTCCCCCCGCCTATGCCGCGCCAGCCTATGGTGTGGAGGCCCTGGGCCTCCTCTCCGGCTCCCCTTCGGTGTTCTGGTCCGTCTCGGTGAAATAAGATGTTTGGCTTTTGTTTCGTCGAATTCCTAGAATATTGCCCGAACAGCCTTTCTGGAACCAAAAACAGCAGAAAACAGGAACTGGCACTTCGGCATCTTGTTAATAGGTTAGTTCCGGAAAATGCATAAAATCATTATAAAGTGTGAGCAAAACATGTAGGTATTGTCATAAAACTAGCATGAAACATCAGAAATTATAGATACGTTGGAGACGTATCACCCCGCACTTGAACAAAAATATCTTCATTGCAGCCCTATTTTCAACTAAAAAATATTTCAGTTGGACACCATTTTCAACTGAAAAAATTTAGTTGCAAACCCACTTGCAACTAAATAAATTCAGTTACAACCCCAACTGCGATAGTAAAAATTCATTTGCGGCCCAAGTTGCAGCTAGAATCTCAGTTGCAACCCAATTTCAGCTAAAAAATATCATTTGCAATCCCACTTGCAATTCGAATAAAACTGAGCTGCAGCTCCACTTGAAATCAGAAAATCTTTGTTCAAACCATCTTTCAACAGGAAAAACTCATTTCCGGCCCACTTGCGAGTCCCACGCTATCACAATCGAAGTAGTTCAATGACCGGGGCGTCAATTGAGTTCTAAGTTAAGTCTCGACCGATCAAGAATTTGCAAAACCGATACAAATGCAAATTATTTACAAAGAGCGATGCAATAGAATACTATTAGGATAATGTTTTTATGTGCGATGTCGTCAAAAAATATAGTAAAATGAAAATAAAGTATTTAACTTAATATAATAAAAAATAAAAAATAAGGTCAAACAAAGTTGAAATAATATTTTCATTTCCCTTGGGTTTTGTGTGTTTGCTAACAACACACGAATGAATTTACCATTTGTATTCAGGGATTTAAATTTAGCACAATACGCTTGATGACCCACTAAAATCCAAAGTTCATCATATGGTTCTAGAAAACATTATTTGGGGGTTCATAAACCCAGGCTATCTACCCCCACGCAATTTTCTCAGCGTAAAATGAGACGTCTTCTTCCTCCTCGGATCTATCCCGTTAGAAGACGAACCCTAGCCAACGGCTTACAAGAGGTATATATAGATGGTGCCATCGATCTGATGACGGGTCTCGCTCTACTCGTCAGAAGTTAGTCTTCCTTTAATATGAATTTAGATCACAACATAACAATTGGTTTGATCCTCGCTAGCTTACGCGTTTTTTGTTGTTATATCTATGTTATCTATCTAGGCCGGTCTAAGAGCATCTCCAGTCGCGTCCTTCAAAAAGCGTTCGGCACAAATGATTTGGGGCACGTTTTGGACCGCGCCAGACAAAAAGAGACCAAAAATCTGTACAAAAAAGAGGCCCTTTCCAGCCGCGTCCCTCAAACAGCGTCCGGATACATGCATTTTAATAGAGGGGGCCACCCCATGTGGGAAAAGTAGGTGAGAGAAAGTGTGGAAAAAGAGACTAGCATGTGGGGACTAGGGGCTGCATGCATGCGTCCGGACGCTATTTTTGTGTCCGGCGTCCCCGGTAGAGACTCTATGCACCGAGGACGCCGGACACAAAATGAGGCGCTAATTAGCTTTGGAGAACGCGACTGGACAGTTTTTTCCCCCAAATCTTGTCCGCGGTCCCCCAAAACTCATTTGGGGGACGCGACTGGAGATGCTCTAAACCTATGCATATAACACACCAAAAGGAAAAAAAAAAACAACAAAATTCACACGAATCTTGGCGGAAATCTAGCGGTTAACAAATTGAGTGAGTCCAAGCTTAATGATATTCTAACTGAGAACTACCAAAACTCATATAACATGGCCAAAAGAGATCAAAGGAAACGTGGAAATGTAAATAAATAAAAACTGGCGGACAAACAAGATTATCATCATCACCACGACCGGGCTAAATAAGAAAAAGTAGACAAACCCTGAAAGGCTGGCCTGACCTCTAGCTACTCAGGCTGTCCTTTCGCTACCTCGCGCGACAGCGAATGGTGAGAGGTGCAAGCGACTACTCGAACGCGCTAGAACCCACAGCCATCACTTGCGCACGCCGTCGCTCTCGCACAGTCGAACGCGGCCCCCTCGACTGTTGGCTTCTTCCCCGCCTTTCCTAGAAGCGGCCGTGATTGGATGAGTGCAGGGATGGCGCGGCAGGGGGGCGAGCACCTGTTCACCTCGCGATGGAATGGACATGGACCCGCCCGTCCGTCCGGCATTTGTCCTCGCCGCGACGGCGACGCGATGCCGGCACGGGGCGTACCGGCGTACGTCCCGGTGGACCTGGATGCCGTTGGCGCCGTGGAAAAGATCGGGTTTAATTCGACCAAGGATCGGCGGCCAGCCACATGCGATGCCATGCGATGCGACCGCCGCCCGGAGAGCGACGCCGGAGGTCGCCATCTTATCGCGCGCGGGATCACGTGGAGGTGGGGCTGGAGCGCCACGTCCGCCGTCGGCGTGGATGAGGACGCAGCTGCATGCTGGACCGATCGATCAACAGGGCTCCATCGTTGTATAGGAGTATCTATATCTGTAGATTAGTTCTTAGATAGAAGAGGATAGAAAAGGGCGCGGACGCAGTTGCGTGAAGATTCCACCACGACGGTGGAGATCAAGGTATACGTGGTGGTCCAGGTCGACGACAAGCCACGACTATTCGTCGTACCGTCGAGTGGCAAACTGGCAACCCTCGCCAACTATTCCGTGGAGTATATCAGTGCACAAATTATTGGCGATCGACGAACCCCGTGATCTCGTCTTCAGTCCTCCCCTTTTTCTTACTTTTTTGGAAGATTCAGATCGACGAACCCAGTGATCGCGCCCTAAATCTAAGTCGATTAAAACAGATTGGAGAGAGTAATCATAATTAAAGGTTCTAGATCCTTGGACAACTTAGAAACCACTGCATGAGCTCGCCTAAGCACCACCGTTGCAGCCCCTACTTCATCCTAGACGTGTACTTAAGAACCAGTGCCCACACAGGTCGAAACCGTCGGCACTAGACCATTCTTCGAGATCCTCAATGATACCGACAAGGTTTGAGGCCTCGAGACTTTGGCTAGAAGAGATGAGAGAGAGAGAGAGAGAGAGAGAGAGAGAGAGAGAGAGAGAGAGGTACTCTATTTATATATGCACTAGTAAGTAAAGTAAATTAAAAGTAGGACACATAATATATTATATTTCAAAACATAGTTCAAAAAAGCTGATTAAAAAACAAAAGAAAATGAAGTATAGAAGAGTGGATTAAAATTAAGATTATAGAAATTAAACAATGTTAGAGATGTGATATTATTCAACAAACAACTATTTTTAAAACTACCGATCCATTATTTATTTAATATAATCGACCTTATTTCCAAAATGCCAAGTGTAGATCAGAAATTGCCATCGTAACCCTCGAGGTATCAAGCCCGTATCCAACAATAATAACAAGTCCGCGGAATTATAATGTGAAGATGGAGCGTGCATAAAACTAAATTAAATAGGGGTGGTGCAAACTATCATTACAAATCTGCAGTATTACAAGTCGCTGCAACCGGGGGCTCGGAAGAACATCTTCGAAGGATTAATCATGTTCATAAGGAATAGAAAAAATGTGACCACCTTCGTCGATGGTAGCATGAAATACTGAAAGTTACGCTAGCACACGGATATTTTTCACTAGTAGAAAATCTCTCATCAGTACCGGTTCCAGAGGGGCATTAGTACCGGTTGAGCAACCGGTATTAATTATCCGGCACTAAAGGCCCCCCCCTTTCGTACCGGTTGCTTACGAACCGGTATAAAAGGCCCTCCACGTGGGCCACCAGGAGAGCTCAGGGCCAAGGAGCTTTGGTACCGGTTGGTAATACGAACCGGTACCAAAGGTTCCCACCCGCGGCAGGGAATTTGCCCAAATCTCTGCCGCGGCAGAGAATTGATTTTTTAGGGTTTTTGGAGGGGTTTAGGGATATCGGTTTGTTTTATATCGCGTCGATGCACCAGAAACGCGTTTGGGTTTAGGTAGTACATGAAGATCAAGATGATGCATAGCAAGTTGGTGCATATAATATAACACACATGTTATTGCATAAGATCGCAAATTAAGTAGCACTATGCATGAAGATCGATCTTCATGCATAGTGGTACTATCCGAGGCGTACTCTATATATGTCTATTACATGTAGCATAGTGGTACTCTTCGAGTCAACTATATATGTAACATGTACATCTTCATTCATAGTGGTACTCTGCGAGTGGTGGTATGACGTCCCGAAGGAAAAATCCCGCCAATTCCTCGCCTATTGCTATGAAGCGGTCATCGATTGAGAGCTTGTTCTGCTTTCTTGCCAACTATAAAAGAATAAGATACAAATGAATACATGAAACAACTATTACTGAAACTCAGCACAACTTATGATAACAAAACAAATTTGTGAAGATTGTTTTTGTACCTCTTTATTTCTTTCATTATTTGTTCTCTCGCTGACAATTCTGCGGATGTACTCGCAAACGAAGAATCCACAGAGATCGGTCTCCGGAGGTTGTTGCGGGCATTTCTTTACAAGAATATAATTCAATCAAACAATAGTCAAGTATGATAATTAAAAGGTGTGTGGACCTAGGTAGTACTACTTACTTTCGCACGCCATCGCAGCTTCGGTGTCCATTCATGGGACGTATCTTCCTTGATGAAAGTTTGCCATACGCTGCTCGACAAAAGAAAATGCATAAAAGAGTCATCAATTAGTTCAAAGCAGGAAATTAACGAAACAAACCGATAAGAATTAAAATTACCTTCTGAGCATTAAAAAACAAGACACGTATAGTTCCGATTTTTTGCTTAGTGAGTCTAAGACTTCAACTTCTCCAATTTCCAAATTGATGACGAGAAGAATAAAGTGAAACCTACGCACGTTTCAATATGTAGTGTCATATATATAAGTCATTAGTTAAAATTTTGACATACGGTGAGCAAAATATAATGTGTTATAAGACAGTAAGACTCACTCGAAGTTGTAAGGCCAAATTATTAGCTTTTTGTCACGTTGTCGCTTCAAAAACCTTAGCAAAGTCTGCGGTGTATCCTTGTTATAGAGGGGATTCTCTATGGTTTTAACATGCATTGTGTGCGGGTCAATGAACCCAATGTCTGTGATATCGTCCCTTTTGCATTCGAGCATCTTCGATCTGCATAATATAGCGCACAAAAGATTATAATCTGCAGACAATGAACGACTTCTCAAATTAAATAAATAAATCACTTACAGACAATACCAACTGATGATTGATTTGTCGAGGGCCCGGAGATTGTATAACTGAAAGAGTTCAGTGAAGTCAACGTTCACACAGTACTCCTGGAAGTAGTGCTCTTCCCTAACTCGCACCATGATAGTCTCGATCCATTTCTTTGAGGCCTTAAGGTACCACGAATGCAAGTTACGCATACATATTGGTACCTTCCTGAGATTCTCGACCAAATTTTTCCCTTGAACAAACTGATATGCTCGTTCAGCGAAGGCGTAATCAGTTGCATCTTGTCGAGAACTTTGAACGGTCTTCCCATCAAACACCTTGAGAGGGGCGACCGATTGAACGGGTTGTTGTCCGAGCTGGTAGACACTGTGTATCCCTTTTATCTCCCTGATACCCGATTGAACGGGTTTTGTCGCCTCGATCATCTTGTCATACGACCTTTCAATAAAACGCGCATAGTCAGATGGCGGCGATGGTACAGGGTCATATAGATTGTCAACGGTACGCACAACTTTCACCGGATCTAGTGTCTTCTCGAAAGGTATCTCTGGCACTTTCGGTGCAAACCATTTCTTCAACTCGGCCTGAACGGCCTCCGCGTTTTCCTCTGGAGTTTTTTCCCAAGGTAACTTCTCAGTAGGCGGCAGTTGTTTCTCCTTTCTAGCTTTCTTCCTAGGCGGCGTACCGTTCCGCTTAACGGACGCTGTCTTACGTCGCGGAGGATCTCGAGATGGTGGACTCACGCTGGGGTCCCTCTCAGGTAGGTGTGGACTTGGCTGCTCACCAGGACTGCCACCAGGAGGAGTCGATGGCATTTGCTGCTCATGTGTAGGAGTCGGTGGCCTTTGCAAAAGGACGACGTACTTCTTCGGCCATAGGGCGAAACCGTGCTTGACATCGGCCAGTGTCCTCTCATCTTCACCTCTAGGAATATCAAGCTCCACTGTTTCAAAACCCGGAACAACTTCATCCACCCCGACACGAACACAGCCAGGTGGAATGGGCATATGATGGTGCATTGCTCCATCTTCACTTGGGTACACATAGCCGACCGCCACCTTAACGGACGCGGTCCTGAATAACATATGTAGCTCGCAATCTGTCTTCTCCGTGACATAATCCACGGGGTAGCTTCCTCCACATCCGTCAGGAGGCGCGGAACCGACAACGCTTCTTCGCTGAGATGGGGCAGCATCGGCTTGTGGATCCTGTAGAAACAGCGGCTGATCGGGTGCCCTCTCGATTTCTCTCAAGAGCCTCCACCCTAGTTAACAATTCCGTTACAATGTCGGCGTCCTTCTTCTTCTTTCGCGAACGGCTTCTATAAGTGTCGGCGCTGTCCGGCCACGCTTCCTTCATGGTGAGACTGGGCGAGCTCGTACCCGTCCAACATGTTCGGGGTTCCCCAGAGCGAGTGTCGGCTCGTTATTCTCTCGATCGGGAATGTACTCTCCCTTTCTGACCTTTTCAATTGCATCTACAAGCTTCGGTACAATTGCCTCAATTTTTTCCTTCCATTTTCCCTTCGCAACGATCAGCCCTGTCTTTGGGTCCAACCCTGCCCCATGAGCGAACAACCAGAACTTGGACCGTTCGGGCCAGTCCCATGTCTGTGGAGTGATTCCATGATCAATCAATTTATTCTCAAACGCTGTCCACTTCGGAATGGCACTCTTGTAGCCACCTGACCCCAAATGATGCGGAAGTTTCTTCTTTGCAGCATTTTCGGTATTTTTCTTCGATCGGGACACAAAAGTAGACGATTTCTTATACTCCTTAAATGCGGCCCAGTGATCTTTTATCTTCACTAGATTATCATCGAATCTTTGGATCTTCATTCTTATATTTGTCCCATAAATTTTTCTTGAAGCTCTGGAATTGTATGGCCATCTTCTTCAATGTCCATTCCTTGACTTTATTCTTCTGGCCTTCCGTCATGTCTTCCGGTAGGCTGAACTTTGTCAGTAGCGTGTCCCAAAGAAAAATTTTCATCGTGTCGTTGACATAACTAGCACCACTCTCCGGGTTCTTCGGCTTATGCCACTCTTGAATGCTGATCGGTACATGGTCCCTAACAATAACTCCGGATTGACTTGTAAATTTGCGGCAAAACTCCTTGGGATGCACTGGTTCACCATTATCCTTGAATGCTGTGAGGGCTAACCTGCCCTCGCCCTTTAGCACCCGCGTCGGGCCTCGTTTTGTTCTAACAGACTTGCTCGATGATCCAGAAGGCTAAAAGAAAAAATTATTCGTTAATAAGTGCAATACAAATAAATGAATGCATCTAGGGATGAACACAGACTAATTGATACATAGATATACACCTCGCCGGAGTTTGTGATGGACACTTCATTGTCTTTTCTAACTTGTTCAGACTCAAGTCCCTCGCCAAAATCATTCAGAAAGTCTTGGTACTCGTTGTCATCTCCATCGTCGGGTTCCGGACCACGGGCACTCTCATAGATCAATTTCTGCACCGCTTCTTCCCCCTCCTCATCTCGGACGAAGGTGCCGTCCTCCATAACTCAATGTCACTACAAAATGAAGAAAGCAATTATATTTCATTCATCATGTAATGATCATATAACAGATTGCTAGATGGATAACAATTGACTCGATGTCGCGGCGCCACGGTCACAGACTCGGCGTTCCCCTCCTCCTCTCGCTCTTCTCGACCCTAACACTACTCGGCGTTCCCCCTCCTCCTCTCGCTCTTCTCGACCCTAACACTACTCGGCGTTCCCCCTCCTCCTCTCGCTCTTCTCGACCCTAACACTACTCGGCGTTCCCCCTCCTCCTCTCGCTCTTCTCGACCCTAACACTACTCGGCGTTCCCCCTCCTCCTCTCGCTACTCAATCCCTGCAACTATAACCAGCACTTATAACCAGAGACAAATATCATATATTTGCAACAGCACATCATATATTTGCAAAAACACATCATATATTTGCTATAAACCTTGTCTGATTGTCAGAATTTGGATGTTCCTAATTATATTTAGTAACTAGATACATTCAAATTAAAAAAACCTCCAGACATATTTCATGGGAGGAAAGGAGTAGATCAAATTGGAGAAAGGTTGGATAGATGCAATGCAAAGGCCGTGGCTCTACAAGGGCCGAAATATTTTCCATGCACGCCGCGGACGAGAAACCCATCGACGTGCCCGCCGCCTTCACCCCCGCCCGTCCCCGCAACCGCAAGCGCCCCCTTGCCACTCCCTCCTCGGCTGCGGCGGCGAGCAGGAGCACGCCTCTGCGTCGTCGTCGTCGGAGTAGTAGGCTACTGGTCAGAGCTCAGAGCCACACCAAACACGCGACGCACGGTCGAAACACAGACAGCGACCGAGCACAAGGCCCAAACGAGGAAAGCCAACCGTCGACACTCGGCGCGGCGCGGCGGTCTGATGGCGGCGGCCCGGTCGCAGACGGTGGAGGTGGTTCCGCGGAGCGGCTACTGCGCCGCCACGCGCGCGTTCCGGAGCAAGCGCGCCGACGTGCCGCTCCCGGCCGACCCGGACCTCGACGTCGTCACCTTCCTCGCCACCCGCCGCCACTCGGGCGTGGTCGCGCTCGTCGGCGCCGCCACGGGCCGCACGACCACCTTCGCCGAGCTACGGCGCGCGGTGGCCGGCGCCGCCACCGCGCTCTCCGCGCCGCCCTTCTCCATCGTCGCGCTCATCCTCTCCCCCAACTCCGTCCACTTCCCCGTCGCCGCGCTCGCCGCCATGTCCCTCGGCGCCGTCGTCACCACCGCCAACCCGCTCAACACCGCCGCCGAGATCACCAAGCCTCTGCGTCATTACGTCGAACAGGTGGTGGGCGGCCGCGGTTGAGGGCGTCGCGGCACGCGCCACCGCACGCAGCCGTGTGCGCTCCTCCATTGGTGCGGCGTAGCGGCGGTTGGAGCAGGGAGGCGAGGTGGAGGAGGCCGCGCTGCGGCGTAGGCGGCGGCCGTTGTGGCAACGGCGCCGGAGAAGGGGAGGGAGCGAGGCGACGGGGGCGGCGCACATACCTGCAGAGGCGCGCGCGGAGAGGTGCGGGCGGCGGCCGACGGCGAGGCTGCGTCGGCGACGGCGAGGCTGCGACGGCGACGGCGAGGAGCGTGCAGCGAGGAGCGTGCGTCGATGACGGCGACGGCGAGGAGCGGCGCGGCGCGGTCGTCTCTGTGCGTGTGAGGAGGGGATTTGGGGAAAAATTTCCGCGCGGCTAAGTCTAATACAGGGAGAAGACCCTTTCGTACCGGTTGGTGATACCAACCGGTACCAAAGGTATTTTTTTGTTTTCTTTTCTTTTGCTGTTTTCTTTTCTATTTCTTTTTCTTTTCTGTTTCTTTTTCTTTTCTGTTTCTTTTTCTTTTCTGTTTCTTTTTATTTTCTGTTTCTTTTTATTTTCTATCTCTTATTTTCTATTTCTCCTTTTTTCTTTTGTTTTCTATTTATTATTTTCTATTTCTTTTTCTATTTCTTATTTTCTATTTCTATTTCTATTTCTTATTTGCTGTTTCTTTTTCTTTTCTTTTTCTTTTTTCCTTTATGTTCATTTTTTTTCTATTTCTTATTTTTTTGTTTTCTATTTCTTTTTCTTTTTCCGTTTGTTTTCTTTTCTATTTCTTTTCTATAACCTTTTTTATATTTCTTTTCTACTTCTTTTCTATATATTTTCTAATTATTTTTATATTTCTTTTCTATATATTTTCTTTTTATATTTTTTACTCCCGCCACGACGCCGTCCGCGTGGGAAAGTTTCCCGCCACGTACGATGTCGCGCGGGAAACTTTCCCGCCACGACGCCGCGCGTGGGAGAAAAAAGGCGGGAAAGAAAGGGCGGGAATAAAATTTTATTACGATTGAACTCGAATTAAAAGTACATAGCTTAACTGAAAATTAAAGATACATGGCCAAATTCTACTGTTGGAGTCATTCAGTCATACTCGTGCCTAGCCCTGTAGTAGTCGCCACTGTAGTCGTCGTAGTCGCCGTCATCATCGTCGCTGGCATCGGGGTCGCGGTACTCGAACGTCGGCGGGTGAGCACGCGTGGGCTGGGACTGAGGGTAGCGCAGGCGGGGGCCACGGTAGGCCATGACGCCCTGGAGAGTCCGGCCGTGCCACCACAGCCGACGGCTGGCCTCGTTGAAGTTCGAAGGAGGCGGGCCACCCTCCTCGTGCCTGGAAAGCGCCCTCTCACGCCGATTGATGAAGAAGCTTTCCCAAGTCGGGCTGTAGTCGGGATGCCACTGGGGATTCCTCCGCTGCTCTGGCGTGAGCTCGAAGTAGTAGTGGTTCGTGATGGCCATCTCGTGCGCCACACCTAGAGGGACTGGAGGGACCGGTACGCCTCCGACGCTTAGCAACAGCCGGTCGGGACGCGGTAGCCCGGCGGGCAGGGGTAGTTCGAGGCGCAAAGCGCCTCCGCCTCCCGGGGGGTTAGAGATGCGATGGAAGCCATGGGACAGAATGATGAGGTTTGCAGATATGAGTCTAGATGTGATATGTAAATGGTGGCCAAGCCTACATATATATAGTGAAAAAATGGCGGGAAGACAGAGGCGGGAACCGGTGGAAAGCGCGGGAAGAAAATAGGCGGGAAGACAGAGGCAAACCTTTAGTACCGGTTGGTGGGTGCAACCGGTACTAAAGCTGTCGGTGGGATAAGGACGCGTGGGTAACCTTTAGTACCGGTTGGTGTCTGCAACCGGTACTAAAGCTGTCGGCAGGATAAGGACGCCCTGCTCGATGAGATAAAGTATGTAGCGCACGACGCCCTGTCGGTGGGATAAGGACGCGTGGGTAACCTTTAGTACCGGTTGGTGGGTGCAACCGGTACTAAAGCTGTCGGCAGGATAAGGACGCCCTGCTCGATGAGATAAAGTATGTAGCGCATGATGCCCTGTCGGAGGAAGAAGAAGACAAAGTAGAAGCGGCGCCGTGCCTATAAAAGGAGCATCTATACACCATGGGAAGCAGCTCAACAAGCCAACATGGATGGAGAGTTTCATCACCATGGATGGAGGAAAGGGTTGGGAAATCTCCCGTGGCGGAACTTGTCGAAGATGCCCTTGGTGCACACGCCCTATGGCATCTTCGGAAGTTCCGCCTCAGAAAAATTTCCCTGCAAGCCCGTGGAAGACTCCATCGATCTCCTCTAACAATGTTGGGGAAAGGGTTGGGAAATCTCCCGTGGCGGAACTTCTCGAATATGCCCTTGGTGCACACGCCCTATATATGGCATATTCGGAAGTTCCGCCTCGGAAAAATTTCCCTGCAAGCCCGTGAAAGCTACTTAACTAGTAAAACAAGCCAACCATCTCCATTGTTAATATCTTACATACAGTAACATCATTACACAAAAGTGATTTCCATATTGAGATACACAAGTTATCATCCCTATATGTAGCTAGCTAGTCTTCTGAGTTTTCTTCGCCCATTTCCCTTTCTTCTTACTGCGACGCAACCATGGACAATCTTCATTGTTTAAGATGATGCTTGGGTCAATTTTTACCTTGAAGGGTGGAATATCGTCAAACTTATTATAATCTTCTGACATGTCTGTCTTGTCCTCTACTCCCACGATGTTTCTTTTTCCTGAAAGAACTATGTGCCGCTTTGGCTCATCGTATGATGTGTCCTCTTGCCTTTCTTTTCTTTTTTTCGGTTTGCTAGACATATCCTTCACATAAAAAACCTGAGCCACTTCACTGGCTAGGACGAATGGTTCGGTGTCGTACCCTAGATTCTTGAAATCCACTGTAGTCATTCCGCATCGCGGGTCTACCTGTACCCGTCTTTCGGGTTGAACCATTTGCACTGAACAAAGGGACCTTGAAATTAGGTCCATAGTCAAGTTCCCATATCTCCTCTATGTACCCATAATATGTGACCTTGTTCCCATTGCCATCTTCTGCATCAAAGCGGACACCACTGTTTTGGTTGGTGCTCTTTTTGTCTTGGGCGAAAGTGTAAAATGTGTTCCCATTAATCTCGTACCCTTGAAAAGTCGATATAGTAGAAGATGGTTGCTTGGCCAACAAGTACAGCTGCTCGTCATCGGTGACATTCATGAGACGTGTTTGCAACCAACCGCCGAAAGTCTTCATGTGTTCTCCATCAATCCAATCTTCACGTTGCTCCGGGTATTTAGAGCGTAAGATATCCTTGTGTTCCTCTTTGTACGGAGCCACCAAGATGGAATTATGTAGAACTGTGTAGTGTGCTTGAGTGAAAGAATATCCGTCCATACACGTTGCTGATTTCTTTCCTAGCGTGCCTTTTCCACGCAGTCTCCCCTCATAGCGTGATTCAGGAACACCGATCGGCTTAAGGTCAGGAATAAAGTCAACACAAAACTCAATGACCTCCTCTGTTCCATAGCCCTTGGAGATGCTTCCTTCTGGCCTAGCACGGTTATGAACGTACTTCTTTAAGACTCCCATGAATCTCTCAAAGGGGAACATGTTGTGTAGAAATACAGGACCGAGAACGCCAATCTCTTCGACCAGGTGAACTAGGAGATGTGTCATAATATTGAAGAAGGATGGTGGGAACACCAACTCGAAGCTGACTAGACATTGGACCACATCCTTCTGTAAATTTTGTAGAGTAAGTGGATTGATCACCTTCTGAGAAATTGCATTGAGGAACGCACATAGCTTCACAATGGGTACTCGAACATTTTCCGGTGAAGCCCCCTCAATGCAACCGGAAGTAATTGTGTCATAATCACGTGGCAGTCATGAGCCTTTAGGTTTTGATTCTTTTTCTGCGACATGTTTATTATTCCGTTTATAGTCGACGAGAAGCCAGTCGGGACCTTGATGCTACTCAGGACTTCAAAAAAGATCTCCTTCTCCTCTTTGGTAAGAGCGTAGCAGCGGGACCTTGATACTTCTCTGGATTCAGGTTGTTTCCTTCGTGGATACTTTGCTGGTCCTGCCGTGCATCCGGTGTATCTTTTGTCTTCCCATACACGCCCAAGAAGTTTAGCAGGTTCACGCAAAGATTTTTCGTCACGTGCATCACGTCGATTGCAGAGTGAACCTCTAAGAATTTCCAGTAGGGTAGCTCCCAAAATATCGACTTCTTCTTCCACATGGGTACGTGTCCGTCAACATCATGCGGAACAGATTGTCCGCCGGGACCCTTTCCAAAGATCACTTTTAAATACTTGACCATATCATATATAACTTCCCCAGTAGGGCGGGTAGGCTTCGTTCGGTTATCTGCCTCACCTCCGAAATGCTTTCCTCTCTTTCTTACGTGATATTGTTTTGGAAGAAATCGACGATGCCCCAGGTACACATTCTTGTTTCCCAAATAATTACTGTCGGTCTCACCTAAACAGTGTGTGCATGCATTGTATCCCTTGTTTGACTGCCCTGAAATGTTACCAAGAGCAGGCCAATCATTGATGGTTACAAATAACAACGCTCGTAGGTTAAATTCCTTTTGTTCGTGCTCATCCCACACAGGTACACCTTCGTCATGCCACAACTCTAAAAGTTCTTCAACCAATGGCCTCAGGTACACATCAATGTCGTTGCCGGGTTGCTTCGGGCCCTGGATGAGCACTGGCATCATAATGAACTTCCGCTTCATGCACAACCAAGGAGGAAGGTTATAGATACATAGAGTCATTGACCAGGTGCTATGACTGGAGCTCTGCTCCCCGAAAGGATTAAAGCCATCTGTACTTAGACCAAATCTTAAGTTCCTTGCGTCATCTGAAAATGACTTGAACTCTCTGTCGATTTTTCTCCACTGCGACCCGTCAGCGGGGTGTCTCAGCATCACATCTTTCTTACGGTCCTCTTTGTGCCATCGCAACAACTTGGCATGCTCTTTGTTCTGGAACAAACATTTCAACCGTGGTATTATAGGAGCATACCACATCACCTTCGCAGGAACCCTCTTCCTGGGGGTGGACTCACCCTCAACATCGCCAGGGTCATCTCGCCTGATCTTATACCTCAATGCACTACATACCGGGCATGCATTCAAATTCTCGTACTCCCCGCGGTAGAGGATGCAGTCATTGATGCATGCATGTATCTTCTGCACCTCTAATCCTAGAGGGCAGACAACCTTCTTTGCTTCGTACGTGCTAGAGGGCAACACGTTCTCCCCTGGAAGCATCTTCTTTATTATTTTTAGCAACTTTTCAAATCCCTTGTCAGAAGTACCATTCTCTGCCTTCCATCGCACAATTCAGCGTGGTACCCAGCTTTTTCTGACCATTTTCGCAATTTGGGTACAACAGTTTGTTGTGATCCTCTAACATTTTCTCCAACTTCAACCTCTCCTTTTCATTTCCGCAGTTCATCTTCGCATCAAGAATGGCCCGACCCAAATCGTCATCCGGGTCATCAAAAATCGGCTCATCAAAAATGTGCTCTTCTTCAGCTTCGTCTTTCCCCATTCTACTACCACCGTCTTCAGTGAATAAGGGATAGTTGTCACTATCCTCTTCTTCTTCGTTGTCTTCCAATATAACCCCTTTTTCTCCGTGCTTGGTCCAACAATTATAGCTGGGCATGAAACCGTTCTCCAGCAGGTGGACGTGAAGGGTCTTCGAGGTAGAGTAATCCTTCATATTCTTACAGGAACTACATGGACAATACATGAAACCATTCGACCGCCTGTTTGCCTCAGCCACGTTGAGAAAATAATGCATGCCATTAATGAACTCGGGATGGCACCGGTCACCGTACATCCATTATCGACTCATCTGCATTTTATATGTATATCAAAAATCATTAAATACACAACATCATGGATATATGAGTGACCAACTTAATTAATATTCAAGTTCATCACATAAAACTAATTGTTTTTTATAAAAAAGAAGAGGGGCTCACCGAGGTGGTACCGTGCCGGCTAGGGGACGACGCTGGCGATCGACGGCGGTAAGGACGGGGATGATACTAATTAAAACCTACAAAACATACCATAATTTCAGCTCAAATTGCATATAAAAAAATAAAATCACTAACTTAGGCATTTCATCGAACACCTTGCTTGCACTACAAAAATAGTACGAGTTAAAACTACCAAAGAACTGAGCTAAATTAGGAACGCCGGAAGGAAGGATGATATTGCTAACCCTTGGATAGATGTATGCCATTAATCTTGTTAAAATGATGGAGAAAAATGAAGATTATTGAAGTGTGAGAGGTGCAAAATATTTGGAAATGTGAGAGGAGGAGGAGGAATGAGATATGCAGGGGGTCGGGCGCGCGGCTGCGTGCTGATATAGGGCACAGACCCTTTAGTACCGGTTCCTTACACGAACCGGTACTAAAGGTGCAACCCTGGCCCCACCACCGCCTGGAATCTGGGCTCAAACCCTTTAATACCGGTTCGTGTTACGAACCGGCATTAAAGGTCCATAACGAACCGGTATTGATGTCCCACGCACGGAACCGGTATTAATGCCTCCTTTAGTACCGGTTCGTAAGGGAACCGGTATTAAAGGCTTAGATGGATGAGAGGTTTTCTACTAGTGTTTATAAGTGATAATAAAATTTATATACTCCCTCCGATTCAGATTAATTGACTTTAATATGGATGTATCTAAAACTAAAATGTGTCTAGATACATCTATATTAGAGTCAATTAATATGAATCGGAGGGAGTACATATCCTTATATAACTTAGCAACCTCTACACGAGCCCGCCGACACGCCACTATCACCGCCCCTACCTCATCCTAGAGCTCGTGTACCTAAGAACCAGTGTAATTGTTATGACATCAAACCTACGTTACACGTATGAAAAATAAGATCAACCACTACAAGGAAATACTAGCTACTAGACCATATTTTGAGATCCTCAATGTTACCGAGGAGATCATAGCGGATAAGGTTTCAGGCCTTGAAAATGCCCACAAGATCTCATGATGAAATACTAGTAAAACCAATGGAGCATTTTCCCCGGCCTAGCCCGGGCAGCTGCCTAGGCTAGCCAGACATTGCTCTACGGGAAAATATCTGGTGTTACCAACCTCTAAATGATATCATGATATCATTTGTTAAATTTTAAAGTTTAAGTTTCTAAAAAAGTTGAAAAAAAATCTGAGTGTTCACAACATGTGTGTTTATAATCCCTATAATTTCCAGAGCCAAGATCAAAACACAGATTGAGAAACAAAAAAAAAAAAGATAAATTGATATGTGAATAGTGTCATCTGTGGACGCTGATGATGACAAGGAGGAGAAGCGACGGGAGTGCACCGATGATGACAAGGAGGAGAAGCGATGGGAACACGAGACTTTAAACCCAATCGCAATTATCCGCTTCACTCCCACTACAACCGAGGGAGATGTTGGAATATGTATACATGTTAGTTTAAACTAGGATTTTACAACATCTTGTACCCAAGTTTTCTCCCTCCGTGTACTTCCATAAATACCCATAAAAGTTACCGGAATAAACACAAAACACAATTTAGGGTTCTATAATTGAGAGTGGACTACCAGAACCGGGCGGTATGTGATCCTGGATGAAATCAGGTTCTGATTGGTCAAGTTTTTTGCGTGGGGTCCACTGCTGTATGGGTGTTTTTCATATACTGGTACAAAACGACACTGCATACCCCGTGTGGGGCTCCTCGATCCTCTCCCCCGCCCCATCAATCCTCATCCCCACGCATCGGTTCACGCGGCGTGCGCGACGGCAGAACACCACGTCCACCTGCTCGTCCAGCCCGGGAGGCGGCGGCGTTGGGGACGGAGGGTTGTCCACGCCCTCGTCCGCGGCGACAAGGAGCGTCGCGGCGCAGCGTGCGCCCGGCCAGTCGGCGCGGCCGCGGACCTCTGCTCGCGGCGTCCGCATGCGCGAGCAGGTCGGGGAGCGATTCGTGCGCGACCAGAGCGCCACGGCCTCCTGCTCCTCGTCCGCATGCCGTAGCTCGACGGCAAGCGCCCGCCGCCGGTGGTCGATCCAGAATTCCAGATCGACGCCGTCACGTCCCCGACGCCACATCGACGCCGCCCTGTCCCCGGCGCCGGCCCCGTCTCTAGTTCGCCCGGACCTCGACGCCGCCCGTCCCCGACGCCACCTAGACACCACCTTGTCCCTGACGTCGGCCCCGTCCGGCCATCCCGAGCTCGCCTGGACGTCGACGCCATCCCGTCCCCAACGCCACCTCAACGCCGGCCCCGCCCCAAGCTTGCCTCGCCATAGTGGTCGCCTCCGCGTGGTGGAGGTTCGCGGCGGAGGGCGCAGCGACGAGCGGCGGTAGCATGAAGGCGGCGCGGGCCCCGCGGTGCGCATGAGCTCGGGGCGGCGCGGAAAAATGATTGGGGAGTGGGGCGGTTGCTCACCGGAGATGCGCCGGAGGTTAGCGTGCTTCTCTCTCTCTCATTAGTGTGGACCACTCCTATGTATTGTATCTGTATCCCTTTGTATCAAAAAAATCCTCAACTGCTGTGTGGGGCCCACCGCACACCTGGACCAATGGGAGCCCGCTTTCCGGCAGGTGCACTGCCCGCCGGTTCAACCATGGATTTTCCTCTATAATTTCTCTACCATGCAGGGCACTCAGCTGGATTAATGCATACGCACGAGGGCCCTGCACCCATACGTCGAATCCGTGAGCGGCCAAAGATACCGATGACGTCAACGACGGCTGGCCCTGTACCATGCGCGTACGTACACGTACGTGTCGAAGTATTAATGAATGGCCACGTACCATGAGGAAGGACGGACGGAACGAGCTCGTCGTCCTCGGCCGTGATTTGCCATCGTACCAGAAATACGTTCGTGCCATTCCCTTTCGCTTTCATGTTTTGGTGGCGGTAGTACATGCTGAAGCGAACGGTTGATATGATCGCCCGCCCTGAAGACGCGCATTTCGTATGGGTGGGTCGGTCTGCTCCTTGATCGAAAAACACCCGGCAATCCCTTATTATCATTATCTTGTTCTGTCCCCGGAACCTTTTTCCCATAAGTAAATAAATGGAACCTTGCTTTGCCTACTTTTTTTTTGCGAAAACGAAGACGCTCACATATACGCACATACACTCACTCCTATGAATTCACGCACACCATATCCCTATGAGCATTTCTGAGACACTGCGTCCAAGAATTTCATCCGACGGATTTTTAGATTGACGAAATCACCACAGGCGCGCCGCTATTGACTGAAACGTAGCGTTCACTGAAGAATATGTTAGATTATTAGGCAATTTCCGTGTGAGTTTAATTACCGAAATCAACATTACAGATGCACAAGCATACTTAACCATACACATCAGACTAAGCACATGCATCAGATCTGAACATGGAACAAGTAGCAGTGCAAGGTAGGAGAGGAAAAGCACGTACATCGCGACCGGGAAGGTCGCACCAGCAGCAGCACCACCACCACCATGGGTATTGTTGATGTCGCTCATGGTGTAGTCGGATCTGTCGATGAAGCAGCCGGGTCGTCGAAGAAGAAGACGAACAGTAGCGAGCAGTCACGCCGAGACGCTCCCCAAAAACCTTATCGCCCGTTTCCCGGTGCAGGATCTCAACGGACGTAGTTTCGGATGCCTGCTCTCCCGGACGGCTGTGCACGCAGTCACCGGGATGAGGAAGACTAGAGAGTAGCGCAGCAAAAGGAACTTCACCAGAGAGAGGACCTAGAGAGTTCTGAGAACTGTATGTTTCTCTAGATCTGATCTGTCTCCTTGTATAGCCTGGGAAGCCGACCCAACCCGATCGCGTTGACACGCGTAGGAAGCCAGGGAAACGCGGCGAACATGCACATACAGGTCGACACGTACCCAACACAGTTGGTGCACCAAGCAAAAAGTTTAGGCTTCCTTGAGTGTGTCTCGAACTCGAACTCGAGTCACGAAACGCGACGTGCGTGCGTGACGAGGCGAGGCGGGGCGGGCGGAGGAGGAGGAGTGCGCGAGGGCTCTTTCTATTCTCACTCACTTGGAATGACTAGAACAGCAGCCCTTATATAACACTCCAACTCTCTCCCAACTAGCAATGTGGGACTAAACTGTGTCCCCCAAGGCTGTCCCAAGCTGCCAACATGATGGGCCTTGAGATTTTAGAAATTGTAGACTATATGGGCTGCCTTACTGGGCTGCAGCCCATCTACATTCAACAATCCCCCACCAGATCTCATATGCACATCAGATGACACATTAGTTCCATTCACTGTTTGATATACCTGCACTTCGGTGGAGACTGTTAAGTTGAACTTCCACTTAGGCAAGGTGCTACGCTTGACTACAACTGAACAATGGACTATGCCTTGAATTGTCAGTCTTTGTGCAGCAAGTTTCGCTCAATGCCGGCACTGTACTAGGCTACCATAGCCTTCCCCTCGGGTGGAGCTTATAAGTCATACTCCTCGGCCTTTCATGAGCTTACTAGAGATTCACCCAAATCTCCCACACTATGACCAGTAGTGTCACTCATATAGGTGTGTTCTTCAAAGATCGCCCTGTAAGACAGCGTCTTCGCTCATTAAGAGCCGCTCAGAACACATTAAGACATTGTCAACCTGCCTTACAGTAGCTATGAGAGAATTGCATCTGCAGCGGAGTGGGAGTATAAAATTTTCTCTCAACTCAGTTACTCCGGTTTGTTTTCCCAGGTCCTAGTTCACGGAATTTCCGATCACATAGGTTGGGTTACCCCCTCGGCAACTCAAGTGGGTCTCAAACCCATCTCCCTCGATGCAAGGTCTATCATGTTTCTTGATAGTCCTTTTTGTGAAAGGATCTGCCAGATTTTTAGCACTTTGGACATAATCCAATGCTATCACTCCGGAGTTCTTCAGTTTTCTGACAGACTTCAATCTCCTCTTGATATGTTTGGAACTTTTCATATTATCCTTAGAACTTTTCACTTTGATAATCACGGTTTGATTATCACAGTTCATGAGGATGGCCGGTATTGGTTTTTTAACCATAGGCAAGTCCATCAAGAGCTCACGAAGCCATTCCGCTTCGACAGTAGCTGTATCTAATGCTGTGAGTTCTGCTTCCATAGTTGACCTTGTTAAGATGGTCTGCTTGCAAGACTTCCAGGAAACAGCGCCACCACCAAGAGTGAAAACATATCCACTTGTGGCTTTCATTTTAGCATCAGAAATCCAATTGGAATCACTATACCCTTCAAGTCCTCTTGGATACTCGGTATAATGAATTCCATAACTCATGGTTCCCTTTAGATAGCGCATCACTCTCTCAAGAGCATGCCAATGATCATCTCCCGGGTTGGCCACAAACCGGCTAAGTTTGCATACAACAAACGAGATATCAGGCCTCGTAGCGCAAGCTAAATACATGAGTGAACCAATGATTTGAGAGTATCTTAATTGATCTCTAGTTGCCTTTTCATTCTTTCGAAGCAAGACACTAGGATCATAAGGTGTGAGAGAAGATTTGCAATCATCATAGCCAAATCTGCTCAACACCTTCTCAACATAATGAGATTGCACAAGTGTAATCCCATTATTCTCATCTCTCAATAACTTGATGTTCAATATAACATCAGCTTCTCCAAGATCTTTCATCTCGAAACACTGAGATAAGAAGGTTTTTACCTCCTCAATCACTTTGAGATTTGTCCCAAAAATTAGTATGTCATCCACATACAGGCATAGGACAACTCCCTCACCCCCACCATGGCGGTAATACACACATTTTTTAAGTGTAGGGATTCGTTGCATAGAAAACAAAAAATTTCCTACCGTGAGAACGCAATCCAAGCCAAGATGCAATCTAGAAGACGGGAGCAACGAGGGGATGATCAAGACTCACCCTTGAAGATTTCCAAAGCCTATAAGAGTAGGCTCTTATTGCTGCGGTAGACGATCACTTGCCGCTTGCAAAAGCGTGTAGAAGATCTTGATCACGGTGCCACGATCGGGCAGCACCTCCGTACTCGGTCACACGTGCGGTGTTGATGACGACGTCCTTCTCCCCGTTCCAGCGGGCAGCGGAAGTAGTAGCTCCTCTTGAATCCGGCAGCACGACGGCGTGGTGGCGGTGGCGGTGGAGATCTCCGGCGGAGCTTCGCTAAGCGTTGCGGGAGAGGAGGAGGAGTAGGGCGGCTAGGGTTTGGGGAGAGTGGGGCGCCGGCCACTAAGGGGTGCGGCCACCTTGTGGTCTTGGGGTGGCCGGCCCCCTCCCCTTGGCCCTCATTATATAGGTGGAAGCCCCAAGTGTTGGACTACAAGTCTTCGAATAAGACCCCAACCCAAAACCTTCCATGTGTAGGGAAACCTACGCAAGGTGGGAATCCCACTTGGGGTGGGATTCCCCCCTTCCATGAGGGGGGTTGGCCGGCCACCTTGGTGGAGCCCAAGGTGGACTCCCCCCTCTAGGGTTGGCCGGCCATAGGGAGGTGGAGTCCCTCCAGGACTCCTCCTTCCTTAGTGATTTCTTCCGGACTTTTCTAGAACCTTCCGTATAACCTTCCGGATCATTTTAAATCTTATAAAATGACTTCCTATATATGAATCTTATTCTCCGGACCATTCCGGAAATCCTCGTGATGTCCGGGATCTCATCCGAGACTTCAAACAAATCTTCGAACTCCATTCCATATTCAAGTTCTACCATTTCAACATCAAACCTTAAGTGTGTCACCCTACGGTTCGTGAACTATGCGGACATGGTTGAGTACTCTCTCCGACCAATAACCAATAGCGGGATCTAGAGATCCATAATGGCTCCCACATATTCAACGATGACTTCAGTGATCGAATGAACCATTCACATACGATACCAATTCCCTTTGTCACGCGATATTTTACTTGTCCGAGGTTTGATCATCGGTATCACTCTATACCTTGTTCAACCTCGTCTCCTGACAAGTACTCTTTACTCGTACCGTGGTATGTGGTCTCTTATGAACTTATTCATATGCTTGCAAGACATTAGACGACATTCCACCGAGAGGGCCCAGAGTATATCTATCCGTCATCGGGATGGACAAATCCCACTGTTGATCCATATGCCTCAACTCATAATTTCCGGATACTTAATCCCACCTTTATAACCACCCATTTACGCAGTGGCGTTTGATGTAATCAAAGTACCTTTCCAGCATAAGTGATTTATATGATCTCATGGTCATAAGGACTAGGTAACTATGTATCGAAAGCTTATAGCAAATAACTTAATGACATGATCTTATGCTACGCTTAATTGGGTGTGTCCATTACATCATTCATACAATGATATAACCTTGTTATTAATAACATCCAATGTTCATGATTATGAAACTAATCATCCATTAATCAACAAGCTAGTTAAGAGGCATACTAGGGACTCTTTGTTGTTCACATAACACACATGTATCAATGTTTCGGTTAATACAATTATAGCATGGTATGTAAACATTATCATAAACACAAAGATATATTATAATAACCATTTTATTATTGCCTCTTGGGCATATCTCCAACAGTCTCCCACTTGCACTAGAGTCAATAATCTAGTTTACATTTGTAAAGATATAACACATTGGCCTTCCGGTGCTTTATCATGTTTTGCTCACGGGAGAAGTTTTAGTCAACGTATCTGACATGCTCAGAAACGTATGTATTTTGCAATTCATTTGCGTCTTCACGCATCAATCATTTTCCAAATGAGTTGGCATTTATCGTATATGTTCGGTCTTCTGGTGAAACCTTAATTCCGCGGTCTGAAATATGTCACTAATATTGTCATACACAATATAGCTTCAAAGTTCTGACACTATCGGAACTACACCAAGTTCTCAAAGAACTTCTTGACTTAACATCCTCAATCATTGTCAAAACAATGACATACTCTGCCTTCTTTTGTAGAATCCATCAGAATATTTAGAACTCTTCTAAATCTAGCATTGTGCTACCTTTTAAACAACACTTAGCCTAATTTGAGATTGAAATTTTATTTTTATATGTGACAAAACCAATATCGGTGCAACACCTTACAGCGATTTGTTTGTCATTTATCCATACAAAACTATTTATATATCCTTGGTTCTTCTAAAGTACACAGGGATATTCTTACTGTTTGTCCAATGATCATCACATGAATCATTCTGGTATATGCTCCTAACATTTTAGAGCACAGGACATCTGATTGTGTACATATTAATTGTGATCTAAATCACTCATGTGTTTTTACTCATTGAGTGTCAGATACACTCAAGTCTTGTTAAAACTTCATATGACAAGAACATTTTCTTAATATTTCTATATTGAACTACTTCAATATCCTTTCTATGTACTTTGACTTAAACTTATTATGTGTTTCAATCTATCTTCATAGATCTTGACACTAAATATGTTTCAGTCCATATTCTTTCATTGAAGTTAATTCTCAATGAAACCTTTTATAATCAAGTATATAATTACATTATTTATAACCAACTATATGTCATCTACATAAAGTATTATAAATATGTCTCAGCGCTCCCACTTAATTTCTTGCAAATGCAAGCATCTTCATCGTTTCTGATGAAATCAAAAACTCTTTGACTATTTCATCCGGTGAAGATTCCAACTCCGTGATACTCACTTCATCCAATTGAAGTTCGTATACTTATCTAGTATTCCACGGACTAGCAAAACTCTTAGTTTGTATCTTGTATACACCTTTAATACACACTTCTGTTAAGTAATGTATTTTGCCATCCTACTAGCATATCTCATAAAAGAAATATGTAGTGATTACTAGAATAATCCATATAGACTTTAAGCATTGCTACAGAAGATCTAATCTTATCGTAGTCAACTCTTTGAACTTTGTCGTAAACAACTTTTCGACAAGTCGAGCTTCTTCAAGGATATTACATCCAAGTCCATCAATTTCATAGATCCATTTTCTTTCAAAAAGTATTCATCTATCTTGGATTTCATGACGTATAGCCATTTTAACGGAGTCAGGGCCCATCATAACTTCTTTGTATGTAGTTGTTTTATCATTGTTCAAAAAACAATCCTTTGTTCACAAATCATTTATTTGATCACAAAGTAAACCATACCTACAAGGTTCAATAAGTACTTCGATCTCCATGACTATAACATTTTGTAGACATGGGAGCCATGATCGTCGTGGCCGCTTCCGAAACCAATTCCGATGCTGCGCTACTCTGATCATTATGCTCATGTTCATAAACCTTATCAAGTTTTATTGTCCTCCCACTCAAATACTTCGCTAAAAACAATTTCTTGGAAATAAGTAAGAAACATAGACAAACACTTTTGTCTTTGTCTCCATAGTGGAAAGAATTCCCAATCAATTCTGTGGGATAACCAACAAAGACATTCATCCGATTTTGGTTGTAAACTTATTTACTTTATGCTATGCATTCCAAAATTTAAGAAAGGACTATTAGGGTTCATACCCATGCCATAACTCGTATGGTGTCATTTCAACGGATCATGATGATGCTCTATTTAGTGTAAAAGCGGTAGTCACTAAAGCATAATCCACAAAAATATAATAGCATCAATATTTTATCTCATCATTGACCCAACAAGGTTTGGATACATCTCTCGGATACTCCATCATCACTATGATACTCCAAGAAACGTGAGTTGTAGAACAATTTCATAACTCTCTTAGATGTTCGCTAAAACTCGTAATTCAAATATTTCCACTATGATCCAATCATAGATATTTGACTTTTCTATTACGATGATTTCCACCTCATGCTGAAATTTATTTGAATCCATTCAAATGTTTCAAACTTCTTCCTTATCGAATATATCCACATATATATACTCAATTCATTGTTGGAAGTTTTTATGAAGTAGCAGAATCTCCCGCACAACCTATGCCCAGTGAACCACATACATCATCATGTATTTTTTCACTAAGTTAGTTGCCCATTCAACTCTTGGCCTATGAACGGTATTTCAGTCATTCTCTTTAGAAAAGATTTGCAAGCGCCAAATGATTCAAAAATCGAATGACTCCAAAAATCCATTTGCATGGAGTTCCTTCATGCGTTCCTTTCTAATATGACCTAAATTGCGGTTCCACAAATAAGTGGAATTCAAATCATTTGCCTTATAGCATTTTAGCGTCAGTATTATGTATGTGTGTTTCACCATTTATAATAACTTATCCATCGTACATGGAGTAATGTCATAATTTGAACAACTCATTGTTTTCATTTGACCAGAGCAAAATAACAATTATTAAGTTCTTTATTATAAATTCTAACGGCTAGATAGGATGCCAATGACGAACATAATAACACTTTATTTTTGTTCCAGAAGTGCATTCCTATCATATTCCTTGTCAGTCACTTAGGCCATTGTATTCTTGTATTGCGTTGTTTTGTATGACATTTCATACCAACCAATATGGTACTAATACCCAAGAATTTCATTGTGTGACCAAACTAGGAATACAACCATAACATGTATATCATGTATATACACCTGAGCTAGACTTTCTAGTCTTCTCTTTTCTTTCTGCCAAAATATCTTTTGTAGTTTCTCTTTTAGCTTTCCTCATTATTCAGAAAATACTTCACCTTCAATAACTTCTAGGTTTGTTGGTCAAATACAATAACCTTGAGGTTCTTACTTTGAAGTTGATCATCATATGACAAGTGTTTCAGATTTCACTGTTAGTAACTTTGTAATATGATGAACAATTTCACTCATAATTTTATCCATCATGTCATGATGACTTTTCCGAGACCATGTCTGTACATGCTAGGCTCGTAAAGTTTAACCTCAGTATTCGCATGTGCAAATCTGGCTTGCACCCGTTGTATGCACACGTAGAATCTATAACACCCGATCATTACGTGATGCTACGAAACGACGAGTCTTAGCAACGGTGCATACTAAGGACGATCACTTCATGGATATGCGAATATCGTTAGTGCCCCAATAGTTGGAGGATTGGGACGCCTTGCGTCTTCAACCTTCCTACATTCCCATAAAACTTATGAGTTTATGTAGTCTCACCAAATTATATTCTATCATCTTGCAATAAGGTCTTAGATATCACATATATCTCATACCTTGATTATTTCTGAAAACAAAATTTTCAGCTCCTTACTTTTCAAACAGATTTGAACTTCAAGTTTCACGGAGACAAGATAACTTTAGGTACTAATTGAAACCATAGCTCTTTGAATCAACAATGTGAGGTTTACTAAAAGTTTGCAATAGTACTTAATCATTTCTTGATTCTTTAACAATACGGTACCAGTCCGTAAAGTTTCTTGTCAGATTTTAACAGTATTTCTATCTCAATTATAAGACTAGCGATTGGTAGAAAACGGATGCCAATACTACAAATTAATTCAAAATACTACTCAGACTATGTTTATGATAATTAGTTCATGTTTTAATCTAATTACTAATAAACTCCCACTTAATACAACATCCCTCATAGTTGTTAAGTGGTACACGATCCACATCCACTACACCAAAACCGATCATCACGTGAGATGATGTAGCTTCAATGGTGAACATCAACATGTTGATCATATCATCCATATGACTCGTGTTCAACCTTTCGGTTTCCGTTGTCCCGAGGCCATGTCTGTACATGCTAGGCTCGTCAAGCAAACCCAAGTATTCCGCGTGTGCAACATGGCTTACACCCGTTGTATGTGAACGTTGAGTCTATCACATCCGATCATCACGAGATGCTTCGAAACGACGAACTATGCAACGGTGCATACGAGGGGAGAACACTTTATTATCTTGATATTAATGTGAGGGATCATCTTATAATGCTACCGTCGCGATCTAAGCAAAATAAGATGCATAAAGGATTAACATCACATGCAATTCATATGTGATATGATATGGCCCTTTAGTCTTTGCGCCTTCGATCTTCATCTCCAAAGCACGGACATGATCTCCATCATCAACGGGCATGATCTCCATCATCATCGGTGTAGCGTCAAGGTCCATGGCGCCGTCTTCATGATTGTTCACCTCATGTAGCAACTATTACAACTACTTTGAAATACTACTCAACATGAAATTTAAAGACAACCATAAGGCTCCTGCCGGTTGCCACAATACAATAATGATCATCTCATACATATTCATCATCACATCATGGCCATATCACATCACCAAACCCTGCAAAAACAAGTTAGACGCCTCTAATTTGGTTTGCATATTTTACGTGGTTTAGGGTTTTCGAGTAAGATCTAATCTACCTACGAACATGAACCACAACGGTGATACTAGTGTTGTCAATAGAAAGAGTAAATTGAATCTTCACTATGGTGGGAGAGACAGACACCCGCAAAGCCACTTATGCAATACAAGTTGCCTGTCGAACGTGGAGCAAGTCTCATGAACGCGGTCATGTAAAGTTAGCCCGAGCCGCTTCATCCCACCATGCCACAAAGATGCAAAGTACTCGAACTAAAGACAACATAAACATCAACGCCCACAAAACCATTGTGTTCTACTCGTGCAACCAATGATATCAGGCCTCGTAGCGCAAGCTAAATACATGAGTGAACCAATGATTTGAGAGTATCTTAATTGATCTCTAGTTGCCTTTTCATTCTTTCGAAGCAAGACACTAGGATCATAAGGTGTGAGAGAAGATTTGCAATCATCATAGCCAAATCTGCTCAACACCTTCTCAACATAATGAGATTGCACAAGTGTAATCCCATTATTCTCATCTCTCAATAACTTGATGTTCAATATAACATCAGCTTCTCCAAGATCTTTCATCTCGAAACACTGAGATAAGAAGGTTTTTACCTCCTCAATCACTTTGAGATTTGTCCCAAAAATTAGTATGTCATCCACATACAGGCATAGGACAACTCCCTCACCCCCACCATGGCGGTAATACACACATTTGTCGGCTTCATTAACAACAAAGCCCACGGATGTCAAAGTGTAGGGATTCGTTGCATAGAAAACAAAAAAATTCCTACCGCGAGAACGCAATCCAAGCCAAGATGCAATCTAGAAGACGGGAGCAACGAGGGGATGATCAAGACTCACCCTTGAAGATTTCCAAATCCTATAAGAGTAGGCTCTTATTGCTGCGGTAGACGATCACTTGCCGCTTGCAAAAGCGCGTAGAAGATCTTGATCACGGTGCCACGATCGGGCAGCACCTCCGTACTCGGTCACACGTGCGGTGTTGATGACGACGTCCTTCTCCCCGTTCCAGCGGGCAGCGGAAGTAGTAGCTCCTCTTGAATCCGGCAGCACGACGGCGTGGTGGCGGTGGCGGTGGAGATCTCCGGCGGAGCTTCACTAAGCGTTGCGGGAGAGGAGGAGGAGTAGGGCGGCTAGGGTTTGGGGAGAGTGGGGCGCCGGCCACTAAGGGGTGCGGCCACCTTGTGGTCTTGGGGTGGCCGGCCCCCTCCCCTTGGCCCTCATTATATAGGTGGAAGCCCCAAGTGTTGGACTACAAGTCTTCGAATAAGACCCCAACCCAAAACCTTCCATGTGTAGGGAAACCTACCCAAGGTGGGAATCCCACTTGGGGTGGGATTCCCCCCTTCCATGAGGGGGGTTGGCCGGCCACCTTGGTGGAGCCCAAGGTGGACTCCCCCCTCTAGGGTTGGCCGGCCATAGGGAGGTGGAGTCCCTCCGGGACTCCTCCTTCCTTAGTGATTTCTTCCGGACTTTTCTAGAACCTTCTAGAACCTTCCGTAGAACCTTCCGGATCATTTTAAATCTTATAAAATGACTTCCTATATATGAATCTTATTCTCCGGACCATTCCGGAAATCCTCGTGATGTCCGGGATCTCATCCGAGACTTCGAACAAATCTTCGAACTCCATTCCATATTCAAGTTCTACCATTTCAACATCAAACCTTAAGTGTGTCACCATACGGTTCGTGAACTATGCGGACATGGTTGAGTACTCTCTCCGACCAATAACCAATAGCGGGATCTGGAGATCCATAATGGCTCCCACATATTCAACGATGACTTCAGTGATCGAATGAACCATCCACATACGATACCAATTCCCTTTGTCACGCGATATTTTATTTGTCCGAGGTTTGATCATCGGTATCACTCTATACCTTGTTCAACCTCGTCTCCTGACAAGTACTCTTTACTCGTACCGTGGTATGTGGTCTCTTATGAACTTATTCATATGCTTGCAAGACATTAGACGACATTCCACCGAGAGGGCCCAGAGTATATCTATCTGTCATCGGGATGGACAAATGCCACTGTTGATCCATATGCCTCAACTCATACTTTCCGGATACTTAATCCCACCTTTATAACCACCCATTTACGCAGTGGCATTTGATGTAATCAAAGTACCTTTCCAGCATAAGTGATTTATATGATCTCATGGTCATAAGGACTAGGTAACTATGTATCGAAAGCTTATAGCAAATAACTTAATGACGTGATCTTATGCTACGCTTAATTGGGTGTGTCCATTACATCATTCATACAATGATATAACCTTGTTATTAATAACATCCAATGTTCATGATTATGAAACTAATCATCCATTAATCAACAAGCTAGTTAAGAGGCATACTAGGGACTCTTTGTTGTTCACATAACACACATGTATCAATGTTTCGGTTAATACAATTATAGCATGGTATGTAAACATTATCATAAACACAAAGATATATTATAATAACCATTTTATTATTGCCTCTTGGGCATATCTCCAACACAAAGTTCTTTCAAACTTTTCATGCCATTGTTTGGGTGCTTGTTTAAGGCCATACAAAGATTTCTTTAACTTACACACCTTTCTTTCTTGACCCTGTAGTACAAAACCATCAGGCTGTTCCATGTAAATTTCCTCGTCCAACTCTCCATTTAGGAAAGCCGTCTTGACGTCCATTTGATGAACGAGAAGACCGTGTGAGGCAGCCAATGACAGTAGTACTCGAATGGTGGTCAATCTCGCCACAGGTGAGTAGGTATCGAAGAAATCTTCGCCTTCCTTTTGGGTATAGCCTTTAGCTACAAGCCGAGCCTTGTACTTCTCAATAGTACCATCAGCTTGAAGCTTCTTCTTAAATACCCATTTACATCCTACAGGTTTGCACCCATAAGGACGCTCAGATAACTCCCATGTTCCATTAGCCAAGATGGAGTCCATCTCGCTTTGAACCGCTTCCTTCCAGTAGTCTGCATCAGGAGATGCAAGAGCTTCTGAAATGGTAGTGGGAGTATCATCCACAAGATACACAATGAAATCATTACCAAAATACTTTGCAGTCCTTTGTCTCTTACTCCTTGTGGGAGCTTCATTGTTATCTTCATCAGAATCTGAACTCTCATCATCAGATTCGTCATCAGACTCCATAGGAGTTTCATGTATTGGATCAGATTCCCAACTAGACATGCCATGCATATCTTGTTGGAGATATGCCCAAGAGGCAATAATAAAAGTGGTTATTATATATCTTTGTGTTTATGATAAATGTTTATATACATGCTATAATTGTATTAACCGAAACATTGATACATGTGTGTTATGTAAACAAACAAATGAGTCCCTAGTAAGCCTCTTAACTAGCTTGTTGATTAATAGATGATTAGTTTCATAATCATGAACATTGGATGTTATTAATGACAAGGTTATATCATTATATGAATGATGTAATGAACACACCCAATTAAGCGTAGCATAAGATCACGTCATTAAGTTATTTGCTATAAGCTTTCGATACATAGTTACCTAGTCCTTATGACCATGAGATCATGTAATTCACTTATACCGGAAAGGTACTTTGATTACATCAAACGCCACTGCGTAAATGGGTGGTTATAAAGGTGGGATTAAGTATCCGGAAAGTATGAGTTGAGGCATATGGATCAACAGTGGGATTTGTCCATCCCGATGACGGATAGATATACTCTGGGCCCTCTCGGTGGAATGTCGTCTAATGTCTTGCAAGCATATGAATAAGTTCATAAGAGACCACATACCACGGTACGAGTAAAGAGTACTTGTCAGGAGACGAGGTTGAACAAGGTATAGAGTGATACCGATGATCAAACCTCGGACAAGTAAAATATCGCGTGACAAAGGGAATTGGTATCGTATGTGAATGGTTCATTCGATCACTAAGTCATCGTTGAATATGTGGGAGCCATTATGGATCTCCAGATCCCGCTATTGGTTATTGGTCGGAGTGAGTACTCAACCATGTCCGCATAGTTCGCGAACCGTAGGGTGACACACTTAAAGTTGGATGTTGAAATGGTAGAACTTGAATATGGAATGGAGTTCGAATATTCGTTCGAAGTCCCGGATGAGATCCCGGACATCACGAGGAGTTCCGGAATGGTCCGGAGAATAAGATTCATATATAGGAAGTCATTTTATGTGATTTAAAATGATCCGGAAGGTTCTATGGAAGGTTCTAGAAGGTTCTAGAAAAGTCCGGAAGAAACCACTAAGGAAGGCGGAGTCCCGGAGGGACTCCACCTCCCATGGCCGGCCAACCCTAAGGGGGAGGAGTCCCAAGTGGACTCCCCTATGGGGGCCGGCCACCCCCTGATGCGTGTGGTTGACACGTCCGTTGGGAACCCCAAGAGGAAGGTGTGATGCGCACAGCGGCAAGTTTCCCTCAGTAAGAAACCAAGGTTTAATCGAACCAGTAGGAGTCAAGAAGCACGTTGAAGGTTGATGGCGGCGGGATGTAGTGCGGCGCAACACCAGAGATTCCGGCGCCAACGTGGAACCTGCACAACACAACCAAAGTACTTTGCCCCAACGAAACAGTGAGGTTGTCAATCTCACCGGCTTGCTGTAACAAAGGATTAACCGTATTGTGTGGAAGATGATTGTTTGCAGAAAACAAGAAACAAGTATTGCAGTAGATTGTATTTCAGTATAGAGAATTGGACCGGGGTCCACAGTTCACTAGAGGTGTCTCTCCCATAAGATAAACAGCATGTTGGGTGAACAAATTACAGTTGGGCAATTGACAAATAAAGAGGGCATGACCATGCACATACATATTATGATGAGTATAGTGAGATTTAATTGGGCATTACGACAAAGTACATAGACCGCTATCCAGCATGCATCTATGCCTAAAAAGTCCACCTTCAGGTTATCATCCGAACCCCCTCCAGTATTAAGTTGCTAACAACAGACAATTGCATTAAGTATTGCGCGTAATGTAATCAGTAACTACATCCTTGAACATAGCACCAATGTTTTATCCCTAGTGGCAACAGCACATCCATAATCTTAGAGATTTCTGTCACTTCCCCAGATTCACGGAGACATGAACCCACTATCGAGCATAAATACTCCCTCTTGGAGTTACAAGCATATACTTGGCCAGAGCATCTACTAGTAACGGAGAGCATGCAAGATCATAAACAACACATAGATATAAATTGATAATCAACATAACAAATATTCTCTATTCATCGGATCCCAACAAACGCAACATATAGAATTACAGATAGATGATCTTGATCATGTTAGGCAGCTCACAAGACCCGACAATTAAGCACAATGGGGAGAAGACAACCATCTAGCTACTGCTATGGACCCATAGTCCAGGGGTAGACTACTCACTCATCACTCCGGAGGTGATCATGGCGGCGTAGAGTCCTCCGGGAGATGATTCCCCTCTCCGGCAGGGTGCCGGAGGCGATCTACTGAATCCCCCGAGATGGGATTGGCGGCGGCGGCGTCTCTGGAAGGTTTTCCGTATCGTGGCTCTCGGTACTGGGGGTTTCGCGACGGAGGCTTTAAGTAGGCGGAAGGGCAGGTCAGGGGGCCACACGAGGGGCCCACACTATAGGTCGGCGCGGCCAGGGCCTGGGCCGCGCCGCCCTAGGGTGTGGCCACCTCGTGGCCCCACTTCGTCTCCTCTTCGGTCTTCTGGAAGCTTCGTGGCAAAATAGGACCCTGGGCGTTGATTTCGTCCAATTCCGAGAATATTTCCTTACTAGGATTTCTGAAACCAAAAACAGAAGAAAACAGCAACTGGCACTTCGGCATCTTGTTAATAGGTTAGTTCCAGAAAATGCACGAATATGACATAAAGTGTGCATAAAACATGTAGATAACATCAATAATGTGGCATGGAACACAAGAAATTATCGATACGTCGGAGACGTATCAGCATCCCCAAGCTTAGTTCTGCTCGTCCCGAGCAGGTAAAACGATAACAAAGATAATTTCTGGAGTGACATGCCATCATAACCTTGATCATACTATTTGTAAAGCATATGTAGTGAATGTAGCGATCAAAACAATGTATATGACATGAGTAAACAAGTGAATCATATAGCAAAGACTTTTCATGAATAGTACTTCAAGACAAGCATCAATAAGTCTTGCATAAGAGTTAACTCATAAAGCAATAATTCATAGTAAAAGCATTGAAGCAACACAAAGGAAGATTAAGTTTGAAAGCGGTTGCTTTCAACTTGTAACATGTATATCTCATGGATATTGTCAACATAGAGTAATATAATAAGTGCAATATGCAAGTATGTAGGAATCAATGCACAGTTCACACAAGTGTTTGCTTCTTGAGATGGAGAGAAATAGGTGAACTGACTCAACATAAAAGTAAAAGAATGGTCCTTCAAAGAGGAAAGCATCGATTGCTATATTTGTGCTAGAGCTTTGATTTTGAAAACAAGAAACAATTTTGTCAACGGTAGTAATAAAGCATATGAGTTATGTAAATTATATCTTACAAGTTGCAAGCCTCATGCATAGTATACTAATAGTGCCCGCACCTTGTCCTAATTAGCTTGGACTACCGGATCATCGCAATACACATGTTTTAACCAAGTGTCACAATGGGGTACCTCCATGCCGCCTGTACAAAGGTCTAAGGAGAAAGCTCGCATTTTGGATTTCTCGCTTTTGATTATTCTCAACTTAGACATCCATACCGGGACAACATGGACAACAGATAATGGACTCCTCTTTAATGCATAAGCATGTGGCAATAATTATTATTCTCATATGAGATTGAGGATATATGTCCAAAACTGAAACTTCCACCATGAATCATGGCTTTAGTTAGCGGCCCAATGTTCTTCTCTAACAATATGCATGCTTAACCATAAGGTGGTAGATCTCTCTTACTTCAGACAAGACGGACATGCATAGCAACTCACATGATATTCAACAAAGAATAGTTGATGGCGTCCCCAGAAACATGGTTATCGCACAACAAGCAACTTAATAAGAGATAAAGTGCATAAGTACATATTCAATACCACAATAGTTTTTAAGCTATTTGTCCCATGAGCTATATATTGCAAAGGTGAATGATGGAATTTTAAAGGTAGCACTCAAGCAATTTACTTTGGAATGGCGGAGAAATACCATGTAGTAGGTAGGTATGGTGGACACAAATGGCATAGTGGTTGGCTCAAGTATTTTGGATGCATGAGAAGTATTCCCTCTCGATACAAGGTTTAGGCTAGCAAGGTTATTTGAAACAAACACAAGGATGAACGGCGCAACAAAACTCACATAAAAGACATATTGTAAACATTATAAGACTCTACACCGTCTTCCTTGTTGTTCAAACTCAATACTAGAAATTATCTAGACTTTAGAGAGACCAAATATGCAAACCAAATTATAGCATGCTCTATGTATTTCTTCATTAATGGGTGCAAAGCATATGATGCAAGAGCTTAAACATGAGCACAACAATTGCCAATTATCACATTATCCAAGACATTTTAGCAATTACTACATGTATCATTTTCCAATTCCAACCATATAACAATTTAACGAAGAAGAAACTTCGCCATGAATACTATGAGTAAAGCCTAAGGACATACTTGTCCATATGCTACAGCGGAGCGTGTCTCTCTCCCATACAGTGAATGCTAGGATCCATTTTATTCAAACAAAACAAAAACAAAAACAAACCGACGCTCCAAGAAAAGCACATAAGATGTGATGGAATAAAAATATAGTTTCAGGGGAGGAACCTGATAATGTTGTCGATGAAGAAGGGGATGCCCAGGGGTGAACCACCGGGGCATCCCCAAGCTTAGAGCTTTCACTCTCCTTGATCATATTGCATCATACTCCTCTCTTGATCCTTGAAAACTTCCTCCACACCAAACTTAGAACAACTCATTAGAGGGTTAGTGCACAATCAAAATATACATGTTCAGAGGTGACACAATCATTCTTAACACTTCTGGACATTGCATAAAGCTACTGGACATTAATGGATCAAAGAAATTCATCCAACATAGCAAAAGAGGCAATGCGAAATAAAAGGCAGAATCTGTCAAAACAGAACAGTTCGTATTGACGAATTTTATCGAGGCACCAGACTTGCTCAAATGAAAATGCTCAAATTGAATGAAAGTTGCATACATATCTTAGGATGACTCACGTAAATTGGCATAATTTTCTGAGTTACCTACAGAGAAAACAGCCCAGATTCGTGACAGCAAAGAAATCTGTTTCTGCGCAGTAATCCAAATCTAGTATGAACTTTACTATCAACGACTTTACTTGGCACAACAAAACACTAAACTAAGATAAGGAGAGGTTGCTAAAGTAGTAAACAACTTCCAAGACACAAAATAAAAACAAAGTACTGTAGTAAAAACATGGGTTGTCTCTCATAAGCGCTTTTCTTTAACGCCTTTCATCTAGGCGCAGAAAGTGTGTATCAAGTATTATCAAAGGGTGGTGCATCTTCAGCGGGGTGTGGAGTTTTCTCAACTATGCATTTTATCTTTTCTATGTGAGTTTCAGAGGCTCCCTTTTCATTAGTCTTGGGCTTGCTACTCTCATCAAACAAATCTTCAGGAACAATCCAATCAAAATTCTTTTCTAGTGCCTCACACATTCCCAAGAGCTTGCAAGGTATTGATGTTTTAATATCCCCCTCATAATTAACTTCATTAGTGTACTTTTGTCTATCGTTTTCCATCTTCTCAAGGGTACTGGCAAAGTTAGTATAAGAGCCTAGCATATTATATTTAGTGAAGACTTTTCTAGCTTCTCTCGCTATTCCCCCAAATTCTTTAAGAAGGGTTTCTAATACAAAATCTTTCTTTTCTCCTTCTTCCATATCACTGAGTGTAAGAAACATATGTTGAATCACAGGATTAAGATTAACAAATCTAGCTTCTAACGCGTGTACTAAAGAAGCAACAGTAATTTCATAAGTAGGAGCAAGTTCTACCAAGTGTCTATCTTCAAAATCTTCAACCGTACTAATATGAGTGAAAAATCTTCTATATTATCTTTCCCAAGGATAGACCCTCGACCTACCGGTACATCTTTAAGAACAAACTTAGGAGGAAACATGATGAAATAAGTAAAGCAAATACAAGTAACTAATAATTTTTTTTTGTGTTTTTGATATAGCAAACAAGATAGCAAATAAAGTAAAACTAGCAACTAATTTTTTTTGTATTTTGATTTAGTGCAGCAAACAAAGTAGTAAATAAAACTAAGCAAGACAAAAACAAAGTAAAGAGATTGGGATGTGGAGACTCCCCTTGCAGCGTGTCTTGATCTCCCCGGCAACGGCGCCAGAAATTTGCTTGATGCGTGTGGTTGACACGTCCGTTGGGAACCCCAAGAGGAAGGTGTGATGCGCACAGCGGCAAGTTTCCCTCAGTAAGAAACCAAGGTTTAATCGAACCAGTAGGAGTCAAGAAGCACGTTGAAGGTTGATGGCGGCGGGATGTAGTGCGGCGCAACACCAGAGATTCCGGCACCAACGTGGAACCTGCACAGCACAACCAAAGTACTTTGCCCCAACGAAACAGTGAGGTTGTCAATCTCACCGGCTTGATGTAACAAAGGATTAACCGTATTGTGTGGAAGATGATTGTTTGCAGAAAACAGTAAAACAAGTATTGCAGTAGATTGTATTTCAGTATAGAGAATTGGACCGGGGTCCACAGTTCACTAGAGGTGTCTCTCCCATAAGATAAACAGCATGTTGGGTGAACAAATTACAGTTGGGCAATTGACAAATAAAGAGGGCATGACCATGCACATACATATTATGATGAGTATAGTGAGATTTAATTGGGCATTACGACAAAGTACATAGACCGCTATCCAGCATGCATCTATGCCTAAAAAGTCCACCTTCAGGTTATCATCCGAACCCCTCCAGTATTAAGTTGCTAACAACAGACAATTGCATTAAGTATTGCGCGTAATGTAATCAGTAACTACATCCTTGAACATAGCACCAATGTTTTATCCCTAGTGGCAACAGCACATCCATAATCTTAGAGATTTCTGTCACTTCCCCAGATTCACGGAGACATGAACCCACTATCGAGCATAAATACTCCCTCTTGGAGTTACAAGCATCTACTTGGCCAGAGCATCTACTAGTAACGGAGAGCATGGAAGATCATAAACAACACATAGATATAAATTGATAATCAACATAACAAGTATTCTCTATTCATCGGATCCCAACAAACGCAACATATAGAATTACAGATAGATGATCTTGATCATGTTAGGCAGCTCACAAGACCCGACAATTAAGCACAATGGGGAGAAGACAACCATCTAGCTACTGCTATGGACCCATAGTCCAGGGGTAGACTACTCACTCATCACTCCGGAGGCGACCATGGCGGCGTAGAGTCCTCCGGGAGATGATTCCCCTCTCCGGCAGGATGCCGGATGCGATCTCCTGAATCCCCCGAGATGGGATTGGCGGCGGCGGCGTCTCTGGAAGGTTTTCCGTATCGTGGCTCTCGGTACTGGGGGTTTCGCGACGGAGGCTTTAAGTAGGCGGAAGGGCAGGTCAGGGGGCCACACGAGGGGCCCACACTATAGGTCGGCGCGGCCAGGGCCTGGGCCGCGCCGCCCTAGGGTGTGGCCACCTCGTGGCCCCACTTCGTCTCCTCTTCGGTCTTCTGGAAGCTTCGTGGCAAAATAGGACCCTGGGCGTTGATTTTGTCCAATTCCAAGAATATTTCCTTACTAGGATTTCTGAAACCAAAAACAGCAGAAAACAAAGAATCGGCACTTCGGCATCTTGTTAATAGGTTAGTTCCAGAAAATGCACGAATATGACATAAAGTGTGCATAAAACATGTAGATAACATCAATAATGTGGCATGGAACACAAGAAATTATCGATACGTCGGAGACGTATCACCCCCCAACATGGAAGGGGGGAATCCCACCCAAGTGGGATTCCCACCTTGGGTAGGTTTTCCTATCACATGGAAGGTTTTTGGTTCGGGTCTTATTCGGAGACTTGTAGTCCAACACTTGGGGCTTCCACCTATATAATGAGGGGCCAAGGGTAGGGGCCCGGCTACCTAAAGACCACAAGGTGGCCGCACCCCTTAGTGGCCGACGCCCCCCTCTCCCAAACCCTAGCGGCCCTCTCTCCTCCACCACATCCCGCACGCTTAGCGAAGCTCCGCCGGATTTCTCCACCACCACCGACACCACGCCGTCGTGCTGTCGGATTCAAGAGGAGCTACTACTTCCGCTGCCCGCTGGAACGGGGAGGTGGACGTCGTCTTCATCAACAACCGAACGTGTGACCGAGTACAGAGGTGCTGCCCGTTCGTGGCGCCGTGATCAAGATCTTCTACGCGCTTTTGCAAGCGGCAAGTGATCGTCTACCGCAGCAACAAGAGCCTCATCTTGTAGGCTTTGGAATCTCTTCAAGGGTGAGACTCGATAATCCCCTCGTTGCTACCGTCTTCTAGATTGCATCTTGGCTTGGATTTCGTGTTCGCGGTAGGAATTTTTTTGTTTTCTATGCTACGTTATCCTACAGTGGTATCAGAGTCGTGTCTATGCATAGATGGTTGCACGAGTAGAACACAATGGTTTTGTGGGCGTTGATGCTTTTGTTATCTTTAGTTCGAGTACTTTGCATCTTTGTGGCATAGTGGGATGAAGCGGCTCGGGCTAACTTTACATGACCGCGTTCATGAGATTTGCTCCACGCTCGACATGCAACTTGTATTGCATAAGTGGCTTTGCGGGTGTCTGTCTCTCCTACTATAGTGAAGATTCAATTTACTCTACTATTGACAACACTAGTATCACCGTTGTGGTTCATGTTCGTAGGTAGATTGGATCTTACTCGAAAACCCTAAACCACGTAAAATATGCAAACCAAATTAGAGAACGTCTAACTTGTTTTTGCAGGGTTTGGTGATGTGATATGGCCATAATGTGATGATGACTATGTATGAGATGATCATTATTGTATTGTGGCAACCGGCAAGAGCCTTATGGTTGTCTTTAAATTTCATGTTGAGTAGTATTTGAAAGTAGTTGTAATAGTTGCTACATGGAGGACAATCATGAAGACGACGCCATTGACCTTGGTGCTTCGCCAACGATGATGGAGATCATGCCCGTTGTTGATGGAGATCATGTCCGTGCTTTGGAGATGAAGATCAAAGGCGCAAAGACAAAAGGGCCATATCATATCACATATGAACTGCATGTGATGTTAATCCTTTTATGCATCTTATTTTGCTTAGATCGCGACGGTAGCATTATAAGATGATCCCTCTCACTAAAATATCAAGATAATAAAGTGTTCATCCTTAGTAGCACCGTTGCCAAGACTTTTCGTTTCGAAGCATCTCGTGATGATCGGGTGTGATAGATTCAACAAGTGCATACAACGGGTGCAAGACAGTTTTGCACATGCGAATACTAAGGTGGCCTTGACGAGCCTAGCATGTACAGACATGGTCTCGGAACACGAGATACCGAAAGGTAGAGCATGAATCATATGATTGATATGATGAACACTTTGAGTGTTCGCCATTGAAGTTACATCTTGTCTCGTGATGATCGGACTTGGTGTGGTGGATTTGGTTCGTGTGATCACTAAGACAATGCGAGGGATATTGTTTTGAGTGGGAGTTCACCTAGTTTTTAATTATGTTGAATTAAAATTTGAACTCAATTTGTCATAAACATTATTCTAAACTATTGCAAATATGTTGTAGATATGGCATCCTCAATCAATTTTAACCAGTTCCTAGAGAAAGAAAAGCTTAAGAGCAACGGTAGCAACTTCACCGACTGGTTCCGTCATGTGAGGATCTTCCTCAATGGCGGAAATCTGCAATATGTGCTTGATGCACCGCTAGGTGACCCTCCTGCAGAAACTGAAACCGATGAAGTAAAGAATGTTTACGCGACTCGGAAAACTCGGTACTCTCAAGTTCAGTGTGCCATCCTATGCGATCACGGAAGCCGATCTTCAAAAACGTTTTGAGCACCACGATCCACATGAGTTAATCAATGAGTTGAAGACTATCTTTGAAACTCATGCGGCCGTGGAATGCTATGAAGCATCGAAACACTTCTTCAGCTGCATGATGGAAGAAGGCAGCTCCGTTAGTGAGCACATGCTCGCCATGACCGGGCATGCGAAGAAACTCAGTGACTTGGGAATAGTGATTCCTAACAGACTGGGGATTAATCGTGTCCTTCAATCACTGCCACCTAGTTACAAGAACTTTGTGATGAACTACAATATGCAGAACATGAACAAAGAGTTACCTGAACTCTTCTCCATGCTGAAATCTGCTGAGATTGAAATCAAGAAAGAGCACCAAGTGTTGATGGTCAACAAAACCACCAGTTTGAAGACACAGGGCAAGTCTAAGGGAAAATTCAATAAGGGTGGCAAGAAAGCTGCCACGCCTCCTGTGAAACCTAAGACTGTCCCTAAGCCTGATGCTGAGTGCTATTACTGCAAGGAGAAGGGACACTGGAAGCGTAATTGCTCCAAGTATTTGGCGGATCTGAAGAGCGGCCTTGTCAAGAAGAAGAAAGAAGGTATATCTGATATACATGTTTATCTTACTAGTTCTCGTACTAGTACCTGGGTATTTGATACTCGTTCGGTTGCTCATATTTGTAACTCGAAACAGGAACTAAAGAATAAACGAAGACTACTAAAGGATGAAGTGACCATGCGCGTTGGAAATGGATCCAAAGTCGATGTGATCGCTGTCGGCACACTTCCTCTACATCTACCTTCGGGATTAGTTTTAAGCCTCAATAATTGTTATTTTGTACCCGGGTTGAGCATGAACATTATATCTGGATCTTGTTTAATGCAAGACGGTTATTCATTCAAGTCTGAGAATAATGGTTGTTCTATTTTTATGAATAATATCTTTTATGATCGAGCACCTGAAAAGAATGGCTTATTTCTGTTAGATCTCGATAGTAGTGATACATATATATATATAACATTGATGCTAAGTGAATTAAATTGAATGATAATTCTACTTATATGTGGCACTGTCATCTTGGTCATATTGGAGTGAAACGCATGAAGAAACTCCATACCGATGGATTACTTGAATCACTTGACTTTGAGTCACTTGATAGATGCGAAGCATGTCTAATGGGAAAAATGACTAAGACTCCATTCTCTGGTATTATGGAGCGAGCTACTGACTTATTGGAAATCATACATACCGATGTGTGCGGACCAATGAGTGTAGCATCGCGCGGTGGTTATCGTTATGTTCTAACCTTCACAGATGATCTTAGTAGATATCGGTATATCTATTTCATCAAACATAAATCCGAAACTTTTGAGAAGTTTAAGGAATTCCAAAGTGAAGTAGAAAATCAACGTAACAAGAAGATTAAATTTCTACGATCTGATCGCGGAGGTGAATATCTGAGTTATGAGTTTGGCATGCATTTAAAGAAATGCGGAATACTTTCACAATTGACACCGCCGGGAACACCACAATGAAACGGTGTGTCCGAACGTCGTAATCGAACTCTCTTAGATATGGTTCGTTCTATGATGTCTCTTACTGATTTGCCGTTATCATTTTGGAGTTATGCATTAGAGACAGCCGCATTCACTTTAAATAGAGCACCATCAAAATCCGTTGAAACAACACCGTATGAATTATGGTTTAATAAGAAACCTAAGCTGTCGTTCCTTAAAGTTTGGGGTTGCGAAGCCTATGTAAAAAAGTTACAACCGGACAAGCTAGAACCCAAAGCGGAGAAATGCGTCTTCATAGGATACCCTAAGGAAACTATAGGGTACACTTTCTATCACAGATCCGAAGGCAAGATATTTGTTGCTAAGAACGGAACCTTTCTTGAGAAAGAATTTCTCACTAAAGAAGTGACTGGAAGAAAAGTAGAACTCGATGAGATTGATGAATCTTCACTCATTGATCAGAGTAGCACAGTACCGGAAGATGTTCCTGTACCGCCTGCACCGGCAACAGAGGAAGCTAATGATAATGATCATGAAACTTCAAATGAGACAACTACTGAACCTCGCAGATCGACAAGGGAACGTGCCACTCCTGATTGGTATGATCCTTGTCTAAATGTCATGATTGTGGACAACAATGATGAAGACCCTGCGACGTATGAAGAAGCGATGATGAGCCTAGATTCCAACAAATGGCAAGAAGCCATGAAATCCGAAATGGGATCCATGTATGATAATAAAGTATGGACTTTGGTAGACTTACCTGAAAGCCGCAAGGCTGTCGAGAATAATGGATCTTCAAGAGAAAAACAGATGCTGATGGTAATATTACTGTCTATAAAGCTCGACTTGTCGCAAAGGGTTTCCGACAAATTCAAGGTGTTGACTACGATGAGACTTTCTCACCTGTAGCGAAGCTAAAATCTGTAAGGATTTTGTTAGCAATAGCTGCATTTTTCGATTATGAGATTTGGCAGATGGATGTCAAAACGGCGTTCCTTAATGGAGACATTGAGGAAGAGTTGTATATGGCACAACCCAAAGGTTTTGTCGATCCTAAAAATGCTGACAAAGTATGCAAACTTCAGCGTTCAATCTATGGACTAAAGCAAGCATCGAGAAGTTGGAACCGACGCTTTGATAAGGTGATCAAAGACTTCGGGTTTATACAGTGTCATGGAGAGGCCTGTATTTACAAGAAAGTGAGTGGGAGCTCTGTAGCATTCCTGATATTATATGTAGATGACATATTATTGATTGGGAATGATATAGAACTATTAAGCAGTGTAAAGGGTTATTTGAATAATAGTTTTTCAATGAAAGACCTTGGTGAAGCATCGTATATATTAGGCATCAAGATTTATAGAGATAGATCAAGACGTCTAATAGGGCTATCACAGAGTACATACCTGGACAAGATTCTAAAGAAGTTTAGAATGGACGAAAGTAAGAAAGGATTCTTACCTATGTTACCAGGCAAGGTCTTGAGTAAGACTCAAGGTCCGGCTACGGCAGAAGAAAGAGAAAGGATGAGTCAAATCCCCTATGCCTCGGCGAGGCTCTATCATGTATGCCATGCTATGTACAAGACCGGATATAGCACATGCCGTTAGTTTGACTAGCAGATATCAAAGTGATCCAGAATGGAACACTGGACGGTGGTCAAGAATATCTGAAGTACTTGAAAAGAACTAAGGATATGTTTCTTTGTTATGGAAGTGACCAAGAGCTCGTTGTAACAAGTTACACCGATGCAAGTTGGAACAACGATCCCGATGACTCTAAGTCACGGTCACGGGTACGTGTTTATATTGAATGGTGCTGCAGTAAGCTGGGCAAGCTCGAAGCAGTGCACGGTGGCGAAATCCTCAACAGAATCGGAGTACATAGCGGCTTCAGAGGCTTCATCAGAAGCGGTATGGATGAAGAGGTTCATTATAGAGCTCGGTGTGGTTCCTAGTGCATTGGACCCACTAGTCATCTACTGTGACAACATGGGTGCTATCGCCAATGCACAAGAACCAAGGTCACACAAGAGGCTGAAGCATATCAAGCTGCGTTATCATTCGATTCGCGAGTACATCGAAGATGGAGAAGTAAAGATTTGCAAAGTACACACTGATCTGAATGTAGCAGATCCGTTGACTAAAGCTCTCCCTAGGGCAAAGCATGACCAACACCAGAATGCCATGGGTGTTAGGTACCTTACAATGTAATCTAGATTATTGACTCTAGTGCAAGTGGGAGACTGTTGGAGATATGCCCAAGAGGCAATAATAAAAGTGGTTATTATATATCTTTGTGTTTATGATAAATGTTTATATACCATGCTATAATTGTATTAACCGAAACATTGATACATGTGTGTTATGTAAACAAACAAATGAGTCCCTAGTAAGCCTCTTAACTAGCTTGTTGATTAATAGATGATTAGTTTCATAATCATGAACATTGGATGTTATTAATGACAAGGTTATATCATTATATGAATGATATAATGAACACACCCAATTAAGCGTAGCATAAGATCACGTCATTAAGTTATTTGCTATAAGCTTTCGATACATAGTTACCTAGTCCTTATGACCATGAGATCATGTAATTCACTTATACCGGAAAGGTACTTTGATTACATCAAACGCCACTGCGTAAATGGGTGGTTATAAAGGTGGGATTAAGTATCCGGAAAGTATGAGTTGAGGCATATGGATCAACAGTGGGATTTGTCCATGCCGATGACGGATAGATATACTCTGGGCCCTCTCGGTGGAATGTCGTCTAATGTCTTGCAAGCATATGAATAAGTTCATAAGAGACCACATACCACGGTACGAGTAAAGAGTACTTGTCAGGAGACGAGGTTGAACAAGGTATAGAGTGATACCGATGATCAAACCTCGGACAAGTAAAATATCGCGTGACAAAGGGAATTGTTATCGTATGTGAATGGTTCATTCGATCACTAAGTCATCGTTGAATATGTGGGAGCCATTATGGATCTCCAGATCCTGCTATTGGTTATTGGTCGGAGTGAGTACTCAACCATGTCCGCATAGTTCGCGAACCGTAGGGTGACACACTTAAAGTTGGATGTTGAAATGGTAGAACTTGAATATGGAATGGAGTTCGAATATTTGTTCGAAGTCCCGGATGAGATCCCGGACACCACGAGGAGTTCCGGAATGGTCCGGAGAATAAGATTCATATATAGGAAGTCATTTTATGTGATTTAAAATGATCCGGAAGGTTCTATGGAAGGTTCTAGAAGGTTCTAGAAAAGTCCGGAAGAAACCACTAAGGAAGGCGGAGTCCCGGAGGGACTCCACCTCCCATGGCTGACCAACCCTAAGGGGGAGGAGTCCCAAGTGGACTCCCCTATGGGGGCCGGCCACCCCCCACATGGAAGGGGGGAATCCCACCCAAGTGGGATTCCCACCTTGGGTAGGTTTCCCTATCACATGGAAGGTTTTTGGTTCGGGTCTTATTCGGAGACTTGTAGTCCAACACTTGGGGCTTCCACCTATATAATGAGGGGCCAAGGGGAGGGGGCCGGCTACCTAAAGACCACAAGGTGGCCGCACCCCTTAGTGGCTGGCGCCCCCCTCTCCCAAACCCTAGCGGCTCTCTCTCCTCCACCACATCCCGCACGCTTAGCGAAGCTCCACCGGATTTCTCCACCACCACCGACACCACGCTGTCGTGCTGTCGGATTCAAGAGGAGCTACTACTTCCGCTACCCGCTGGAACGGGGAGGTGGACGTCGTCTTCATCAACAACCGAACGTGTGACCGAGTACGGAGGTGCTGCCCGTTCGTGGCGCCGTGATCAAGATCTTCTACGCGCTTTTGCAAGCGGCAAGTGATCGTCTACCGCAGCAACAAGAGCCTCATCTTGTAGGCTTTGGATTCTCTTCAAGGGTGAGACTCGATAATCCCCTCGTTGCTACCGTCTTCTAGATTGCATCTTGGCTTGGATTTCGTGTTCGCGGTAGGAAATTTTTTGTTTTCTATGCTACGTTATCCTACATATCTCTCATAGGAAATATATCCTCAAAGAATGTAGCATCTCTTGATTCAAAGATGGTGCCAACATTCATGTCGTTCACTCCAGATTTCACCACAAGAAATCTATAGGCAATGCTATGGGAAGCATAGCCAAGAAAGACACAATCCACGGTTTTTGGTCCAAGCTTTCGCTTCTTGGTGATTGGCAAATTTACTTTAGCCAAACAGCCCCAAGTTTGTAGGTAGGAGAGTGTTGGTCTTTTCTTTTCCCATTCCTCATAAGGGGTAATCTCTTTATTCTTGGTTGGAACACGATTTAGGACATGACACGAAGTCAATATAGCCTCCCCCCACCATTCCTTGGATAAACCCGAAACATCTAACATGCCGTTAACCAAATCTGTTAGAGTACGGTTTTTTCCTTTCCGCAATCCCATTGGATTGTGGGGAATTGGGAGGCGTCCTCTCATGGATTATACCATGTTCCGCACAGAATAAATTGAACTCATTAGAAAAGTACTCTCCACCACGATCGGACCGAACCCTTTTTTATCTTTCTTTCAAGTTGGTTCTCAACTTCAGCCTTATAGATTTTAAAGAAATCAAGAGCCCCATCTTTAGTTTTCAGGAGATACACATAACAATACCTAGTGGAATCATCAATCAAAGTCATGAAATATTTCTTTCCACCTTTTGTCAACTCACCATTCATCTCACATAGATCTGAATGTATGAGCTCTAGTGGTGCCAAGTTTCTTTCCTTCGCAGGCTTGTGAGGCTTGCGAGGCTGCTTTGCTTGCACACAAGCATGGCACTTAGAGCCTTTGATAAAGGTGAATTTCGGAATTAAACTCATATCAGCAAGCCGCGTCATACAACCGAAATTAACATGACAAAGTCGTGAATGCCAAACATTAGTTTCATTAACACTAGTGCTTACATGGTTCACAACATTATCACAGAAGTCTTCTAGAGAGAAGCGCAACATTCCCTCACACTCATATCCCTTTCCAACAAAAGTTCCATACTTAGACAGTACAACTTTATTGGACTCAAACACCAACTTAAACCCATCTTTCATAAGACGGGAGCCACTAACAAGATTCTTCTTGATAGAAGGGACATGCAGCACGTTCTTCAGTTGCACGATCTTTCCCGAAGTAAACTTCAGATCTACCGTGCCAACACCACGAACAGTAGCATGTAACCCATTCCCCATCATTACTGAGGAACCTCGGGCCTGATAAGAGGTAAACATGGAGATGTCAGCACACACATGAACATTAGCACCTGTATCAACCCACCATTCTGTGGGCTGAAACACCGAAAGAACAGTAGGTAATATATTACCATACCCTGTAGTTCCTTCCTCTGTGTTGCCAATGACCATGCTGACAGAATTTGAGTTCTGTCCAGCTTGACATTTCTTTCCTTTGCGTTGTGGACAGCGATTAGCCCAATGGCCAGTCTCGCCACACACCCAGCAAGGATCTTTCTTCTCCGTTTTCCCCTTCTTCTTGAAGTTGGTAGTCTGGGAGACTCCCTTATTCTTTCCCTTGGACTTGTGGGCATTTTTCTGCACCATATTAGCAGCAGAACGTCCCTCGGTTCCTCCAGTGTGTTTGTCTTTTGCCCTCGCCTTCTCCTCAACATCCAGAGAGCCCATGATATTCTCAACATAAAACTCATGCCTCTGATGTTTCAGGGAAGTGGCAAAGCTCCTCCATGAAGGGGGGAGCTTAGCGACAATGCATCCCGTGACAAACTTGTCCGGTAGCACACACTTGAGGAGCTCAAGTTCCTTTGCCATGATCTGTATCTCATGAGCCTGTTCTACTACAGATCGGTTCTCAACCATTCTGTAGTCATTGAACTGCTCCATAGCATACAATTCACCTCCGGCATCGGCAGCACCAAACTTAGCGTCCAGTGCATCCCACAATTCCTTCCCATTTCGTATGTGCAGATAAGCATCAACCAACTTGTCTCCAAGCACACTTAGGACGGCACCCACAAAGATTACGGTGGCATCCCCGAACGCTTTATCCTCTTCAGGAGTAAGCGGATCTCTGGGAGTACCTTCCGCAACTCGATGCACGCCCATAGAAGTGAGCCACAAGAGGGTCTTACTCTGCCATCTCTTGAAATGAGAACCCGTAAACTGGCTCGGTTTAAGCGCAACAGCAAAACCAGACGGTGAAAATTGCCTAGGCATATAAGGTTTTTGGATTGTTAGATTATTAGGCAATTTCCGTGTGAGTTTAATTACCGAAATCAACATTACAGATGCACAAGCATACTTAACCATACACATCAGACTAAGCACATGCATCAGATCTGAACATGGAACAAGTAGCAGTGCAAGGTAGGAGAAGAAAAGCACGTACATCGCGACCGGGAAGGTCGCACCAGCAGCAGCAGCACCACCACCATGGGTATTGTTGATGTCGCCCATGGTGTAGTCGGATTTGTCGATGAAGCAGCCGGGTCGTCGAAGAAGAAGACGAACAGTAGCGAGCCGTCGCGCCGAGACGCTCCCCAAAAACCTTATCGCCCGTTTCCCGGTGCAGGATCTCAACGGACGTAGTTTCGGAGGCCTGCTCTCCCGGACGGCTGTGCACGCAGTCGCCGGGATGGGGAAGACTAGAGAGTAGCGCAGCAAAAGGAACTTCACCAGAGAGAGGAACTAGAGAGTTCTGAGAACTGTATGTTTCTCTAGATCTGATCTGTCTCCTTGTATAGCCTGGGAAGCCGACCCAACCCGATCGCGTTGACACGCGTAGGAAGCCAGGTACACGCGGCGAACATGCACATGCAGGTCGACACGTACCCAAGTTGGTGCACCAAGCAAAAAGTTCAGGCTTCCTTGAGTGTGTCTCGAACTCGAACTCGAGTCACGAAACGCGACGTGCGTGCGTGCGTGCGTGCGTGCGTGACGAGGCGGGCGGAGGAGGAGGAGTGCGCGAGGGCTCTTTCTATTCTCACTCACTTGGAATGACTAGAACAACAACCCTTATATACCACTCCAACTCTCTCCCAACTAGCAATGTGGGACTAAACTGTGTGCCCCAAGGCTGTCCCAAGCTGCCAACGTGATGGGCCTTGAGATTTCAGGAATTGTAGACTATATGGGCTGCCTTACTGGGCTGCAGCTCATCTACATTCAACAGAATATTCCGCCGAGATACTAAAATATTAAAACTGAGGTTTGAACTCTGATGAATTGAAGGTGGCAAGGTGCCAGTGTCCTCCTAAACCTGATTAGCCTAGTTGCAACTTGGAACTCGCAAGCATCAATCAGCAGAGGTGCGTGCGTTGCCTGTCTACGTGTACGTGGTCGCACGTCACAAGCATGCCGCTGTGCGATGTCATTCTACACCACTACGCGCGCGTCTAACGCAGCAATATTTTGTTGTTATTATTCTAGTATGGAAGGTCAGATCCTCGTCAGTGTTACCCTTATCCTAAGGAAACCATGTCCAACTTGGCGATCGATCAAGTGACGTAGAACCCACTTTTGTTTTCCCATCCCGATCTTATCCGTGTATCACATTCTAGAGTTCATTTTTAAAAAACATTTTAGAGTTTACGCAGGGTTTTAATACCATGAAGGCCAATGCTGTCCTTGACCCAAATATATGTCTCGTACTCCCGAGTGTGGCATTTTGTAGCCCGAGCTACATCGATCCCCTTTTTTCCAAAATCCAAAAATGGCGTTTTAAAGGTTTAAAAAATTAGAAGGCCAATGCTGATGCTCTATTGATCCTTGACCCAAATATATGCCTTGTGCTCCCTCAATTCTTATTTTATTGATTTTAATTAGGACCACTGCTAGTTCATTTGTTTTGTGTAGGGATAGGAACAGAGTGGATACGGACGAAATTAAGTGCTGTCACATTTATTTTCATTTTTTTGTGGAAGCCAAACGAATACAGAATCCTCGAAAATAAAAATGGAAATCAATATTGTTATTAGCTAGAACCAAGAGAACTTTTTAATAATGCAAAAAAAAACTTAAGTATTCAAACAAGCCGACAAAGTTATTTCCCTATTTTAGGGTGGTCCTCGATTTACTATGGAATAGGGGAACGCCAAATCTTGAAACCCTCCTCAAATTCATGATGAAATTACATGGTCGTCAATTTTGAGAAAAGCCGCTTTGAAAGTTTAGATTGACAAGATCATGTGATTGGGCATGTGAGATTGAGCTATGCACATAAACCTTAAAAAAGAAATTTCATATTAGCTGGAAGCAGAAATTCCTTCCGTTTTCGCATCCACTCCGCCGAAAAATGGTGTTCCCTTTTTTTTTGTTTTCATTTCCATCAAAAGAGTTGCAGGGTGTTCCTTTTTTGTTTCCATTTCCGCCAAAAGAGTTTTGTTTCAATTTTGTTTTGCAAAATTCTGTTTTCGTTTCCATATCTTCATTCCATTTCCGTTTTCCTCCACTTTCATCCCTAGCTCTGCGTCTCTGCATCGATTTAAACCGAACAGAGGAGTATATAACTAGTTTTTTCAGGGCACTTTAAATATTGGTTACGATTTAGTTGCCTACAACCTCATATTCAGAAACATATGTAACGTTGCACGTTTTTAGACTAAAGGTGCAGACATATTTTGCCAAGTCTAAGGCAAATATATGTGCAACTTCTTGATCAACATGCAAAATTTCCCAAACAAAGACATATTCTACTCTGCCTCCTAACTAGATGTCGCTGATTTGTCTAAATTAGCTCCATCTCAAAGCTTTTAAGGCTGATACTTCTTTGAAAAAGTCGAATCAAGTAAAGTTTGATCAAAATTTTAGAAAAATCTATCAACAAATATAATATTTTGTAGATACGGCACACAAATATATTTTATTATTAAATAATAATAATATTAATCTTGTATTTTGCATGTTAATAATTTTTGGTAAAAACTTGGTCAAATTGACATAGTTTGACTTTCTAAACATAATATAAGCCTTAAGCTTTGGAATAGAGGTAGTATTTATACAGTAAAACACGTCTAGATACACACATATCCAGCGACAGAGAGAGTAGTACTCACTCCGTTTGAAAATGTAAGATGTTAAAGAATTTTATTTGGTTCATCCACTTTAGTTTGTATCTAGTCTATTTTATTTGGTTCATTCACTCATTCTGGTATGTATCTAGTTTACTTTAAAATCAACTAAACCATCTTATATTGATGCACAGAGAGAATATGTATGTGTAGTCCAACAAACTTAATTTGTCCCTCCTTTGTAGAAAACAAGCCAAGGTAAGGCGTCTTCGGCTCTGGATCAAAACTAATGAACGGTACAACATATAGCTAATGAGTGTCTCAAAAGGAATCAAACCAATCAAACATTACGAGGAGGACAACACTTCCAAGATAACCAAAGAAGCCAAGCAAGCTACCCGATCCTAGCTACTAGTGGCGCCTTTACCTTTTCTGCTTTCCGAGGTGCATGCACACACACACAGCTGCATATGCTGACTTTGCTGCATGCCTCCGTACGTATACCCAGTTCCTTTAACAAATCCACACGCGAGGATAAAATCCGCCAGCGCGATCGATCCACCGATCGCCGGCCGGCCGCCTCGTATCTTCGCTCGCGCTTTGCGCTTTTCCAGGCAGGACCCGCATCGTCTGAAACCCACTGATGATATATATCCCACACGAGCCACGAGAAGAGAGCATCGATCGATCTGACCCCAGAATCACTCCACATGAGGCACTTGCAGAATAGTTCTTGACTGATGGAATGGTATCCATGGCTGCTTTGGAGCTTCATAAACCGCGTGAAGTGGAGGTGCAGCCGTGCAGGTGCTGCAATCCTCCTCCGTGACGTTTCTGCTGTATGTCACCAGCTTAGCTAGCTTCCACCGCGATCTGGGATTAAAGAGGGCAAGAAGCAAGCAAGCAGCACGTTAAGCTCACATGTAAAGAACCACGACGGCAGGAGGAAATACATGAGGTGAAAGTTAGGTTGCAAGAGCTCGAGAGAATTCTAAAATAAGTTGCAGTTCTTCTTCTACGGCGGCACGCATATTGAATATGGTTGCAAAATTAAAATTCAATCTTGTTTGCAAGTTGTGAGTTTCTGAAAGACCAAAAAAGTATGGCAGGAGAGATTCCGAGCATGCTCAAAGATGAGCGGTTGCTTAAACTATGGGCAACGAAACGGCATGCATGTGTGCGTCGTGGTCACACACAGATGGCCAATAATCATGTGAGCAACAAGTCTTCAACGTGGCAACAGGAAGAAAGAGGGAACTTCTGCTCTACCTAATCTGGTCCTTCTAGAGCCCAGCTTTCCATTAAATTCCACAGTACCAGCATCATCCATTCATCCTCCAGTGAGAGGCCTCCAGCAGTCCAGCAACTTAACCAAAAAGCATCATTAGCGCACACGCGTTGCGGATTAGATTAGGACAAGAGAGGTCTCTCACCCAGAGCACGTTACTCAGGCGGGGAGGGTACTACCTTTCCTCCGGTGGCACCAAAGAATGAGAATCGTTGGGCTTTGGCATTTGACAAAACGTGCCTGGGATACCAGAACGGCGCGCGTCCATACGAGGAGATCTTCCGCCATGTTCCGATGCCGATCTTGTTCCGCGGCACGTCCGTCCTCCCTGTCATGCTGCGATTTGCGGAACGGACTCGCCCCTCTAGGGTATATCTCACCGCCGCAGGGAACAGATACTGGAGAATGGTGGGAGTCTCTTCTGATGATGGACTTGCTCTTGGACCTTGCAAAAGCTTCTTTGTTGATGCCTGCATCTAGTAGGAGATAACAAGTGTGAGCGTTCTGTCAGATCAAATGAAATCCGTAGTGCTGAGTACTCATGCAAACCTTCTCGTGCCAGGTGCTAGAAGTCGGCATCGCTGGTCAAGTCAATACTCATTAGTAGTAGATTGCAAAACCTGTTTGGCACGCAATTTGCACTTATGATCAAACCTGTCGATGCAAGGGAAAGGAAAGTGACAAGAGCAAACACAATCACGTTGCTAGTACAATTTACATATTCCCAACCAATCTGCCAACTCTACTACTGAAACTATGTTGGATGAGACCATCTTCACAATGATGAAATGAAATGTACCACCCTATGGAACAAGGGCATATGAAAAACAAGCAAGTGCCTTTTTGTAGCATTTACAGTTACAGAGCTCCAACGGTTCAATTTATACCAGAAATATTGTAAGTTTCTCTTGCTGCGGGCTCAGCTTGAAAATAAAAACCGTTCTCCCGTGACAAAATTTGCTCAAAATAACTTATCATCTTTACCTCCTGCAAACATGTGAGCTCTGAGTCTCTCTTATTACATCATCAAGAAAAAGAAAAGGAAATGCAAATAAAGAAGCTAACCATTACTAGGGCGCACAGAATCAAAGCACTGCCTTCTACTCTTCTCGACGGACCAAGCAATTCCCGTTACTCCACCCATCACCGAAAGCAACCCCAGCATGCTTCAGTGGCACTCTGAATGGCTGAACCGGAGCAGCGGTTCCAGTGGCATCTCCGGTATTCAACTTTGAATCCACCGTTAATTAGGAATGGGCTGGTTGTTCAGCTGCACCTCAAACCGTAGCCAAGATTCAGGCCGCATCTCCGTGATCATCATATCATTCTCCGGTGCTGGATAGTAGTCCTCCCTTAACTGCATGTCCCGCAAGTTTGGCATTTTCAGGAAGAAGCTCAAGAAGTGCTCGTGTGTGGTGCCATGGACGAAGAGCTTCCTGAGCCCGAGGGAGCGCTGGAACAGCGCGACCGCTGGCAGTGACAGGCTCCGCTGGTTCACATCCCTGTCTTGGGGAGGCCAATAGTCCAGCTCATACAAATTCTCGAGAGATTCGATGCCACTCAAGTAAAACCGCTCCCACTGTGCAAGATCCATGTGCCCCGTCGGCGCGGTGAGTGCATAGCCAACCGCCTCGCTGAGGTCCAATTTCATCTTGGATAGCACCTGGAAGGCTCCGAGGTCGCTTAAGCCAAAAACCGACACCGGAGAAGGTCGTGAACATGTCCGGAGATCGCCCTCCACCTTGATTGATATCTCCTCAAGCCGAGGGCAGCTGTCGAGCCCGGCAGAAATGAGCGGGTTGAGTTGCTGGCCCGCCGCCAACCAGAGCGAGAGTGACCGGAGCATCTCCCAGCTGCTAAAATTGTCCAGTTCCTCCATGTACCTGCATTTCTTGGATGCAGACTCATATGACGTTTCAGCAGTCTCATCATCATCCTCATGATCACATCCGTTGGCGCCGTTGGCAGGCTCATCATCCTCATGATGACATCCGTTGGCTGCATTGGCAGGCTCTTCTTCAACTTCCTCCCAGTCACAGCTGATCTCAAGACTCTCGATCCGCTCACGGATTGGATTCAGGGCAGTGAGACACGCCGCGGTGTTGAGAAACCGGCACTGCAAGACGCTGACCTCCTTGAGCGTAGACCGGAGAGCCGACGCGAGCTTCCTGATCCCAGCTGACGTGACACGGTCGCATCCTTGGATGGCGAAGGTAGCAAGCCTCCCACACCCACGGCCTATCGCGGCAAGGCTGTCGTCGGTGAGATCCTGGCAATTCTTCATGCGAAGTGACTCCAGCCCACCACAGACTGCGACGCCGTCGAGATGCACCCAGGGGGCCTTGCACAGCCCCTGGAAGCACCCCAGCGTCAGGAACCTGACCAGCGGGCACCTGCGAGCGAGCGCCTCCATCGCGGGGGCGGCCTCCAGCACGTCGTGCTGGAGGTCGAGCGTGAGATCCTCCAGCTCAGGGAGCGCATCGAAGAAGGCGATCAATCCTAGAGTGGTGATGCACGCCTGCTCACGCTGGGCGGCGGACGCCGGCTCGAAGGGCTCGCTGAGGCGCAGGAGCGTGAGCCGCGGGCAGCTGGAGGCGAGGGACCGCAGCGCGTCGTCGCCGACGGAGTCGTCGTAGCGCGGGTTGAACACGCAGGGCGCGACGAGCTTGCGGAGGTTCGGGCAGCAGCGCGCGATGGCGGCGAGGTCGGAGGCGAGGAACCCGTTGCCGGCGCCCGCGAGGCCGAGGTGGAGGTCGGTGAGCTTGGCGGCGGCGGCCGGGTGCGCGGCGAGCGCGGGGAGCACGTCCTCCGTCCAGCAGTAGAAGTCGGAGAGGTCGAGCGCGGTGAGGGCCGGGCAGGTCCGGAGCAGCGGCTCGAGATCCGCGCCGGCGGGGAGGTTGAGGGGCCGCTGGTGCCAGCGCACGAGCTTGACGGCGCGGAGCGTGCGGGCCCAGCGCGGCGCCAGGAGGGCCTCGAGGGTGGAGGGGTCGCGGCAGTAGACGGCGAGGGAGGACACGGCGGGGAAGTAGAGCGCGAGGCGGGCGGCGACGTAGGCGTTGCGCTCGGCGATCTCGTGTGGGTCGTGGGGGTCGGTGTTGGTGTAGCCGGCGGTGGGGGAGGCGGAGGAGAGCAGCGGGTGGCCCCAGGGCGAGATGAGGGAGAGGTCGAGGCGGTGGAGCGCCGGGAAGCGGAACCCCGGCGGGAGGAGGAGGAAGTCGAGCGTGCGCGGGTCCCCGCGCAGCGACATCGCCGCCCGCGTCAGCCGCTCCGCCGCGAGGAGCCGGCGGCAGGAGAGCGCGGCCCGGTAGCGCGAGCGCGGGTCGTGGAGGAAGCCCAGGATGTGCAGCAGCAGCGGCTCCGGCAGGTCGAGGAGGGGCGACGGCCCCGCCGCCGCATCCGCCACCGCTACCTCGACCTCCGCCATGGCGCGGTGTCCGGCCGCCGCGTCCGGCAGATTCTATCCCCGGCCCTCGCTGGGGGCCGTCGCGTCGCGTGCTGCAGCAGCTGTTGCGGGGAGGACGACGGATTTGGGCGGAGTGGGGAAGCTGCACTGCGAAGTGATATACTCGACAGCTCCCCCACTTTTCTTTTCTTTTCTTCCCGCTTTTGTTTATTTTTTCTTGCGCGGTTTTATCCTCTTACTGTATTATCCTCTTCGTATATTTGTTTTTTTTTTCCTCGCTTTCCTCGCCGCAAAGTACGAAGCAGTCTCCCCAGCTCTCTCTCTCCTCGTTGTACCACGGCCGTGACTCGTCGTATGCACGCGCTGTCTCGCCCCGTCCTCTCGCGCGCGCGGCCGCTGCTGCTGGCGGCGGCGATGGGGTCGTCGTCGGGGAGGGACCCGAGCGGGCACCCGGCGGTGGGGAGGCTCCGGGAGCTCTTCCGGGGCGGCGGCGACGCGGCGGGTGAGGATTTTCGCTTGATCCCTCGATTCATTGGCTGCTGCTTCCAGTCGCTGTTGGGTAGGTGGGGGAGTTGGGAGGATGAATAGGTAGGTGGTTTCTCGTCGTCGTCGAGGTCCAGCGAGTCCGCACGCCCGACCTTGGTGGGTGCCGCGATTGGTGCCCGCCCGTGAGTGTGCTCGATCGGTTCTGCTGGATCGCGGCAAGTACGCGTGTACTTGGGGAAATTTCTGCGCTAGTTGGTTGGGACTCGCCGACTCGGTCTCCGGGGTGAGGTGCTGATCTGACGTTGCTAGTAGCAGAAAATGGGTGTGGATTCTGATATGGTTGGAGAGTTTGTTGGGCGTAGGTTTTGGACACCACTGGTACCATCCATCCAACAAGAGAATCTCCTCCCATTTTTGTAGAGCACCAGCTTCGAAGAAAACTGCGCAGCAATGAATGAATTATGAAACAAGCATTGGGCAAACTCATAGCTCTTCTCTGAGACCATGCTGAGCAACAAGGGAGTGAGATCTGATTTCACTAGAGAGCAAAAGAATATGTGACCTGAGATGCGTAGGTTAGATCACTGCAAAGCAGAAAAAAAAAATGGCTGATTGTTACGAGACGGTTACTATCACACAGACATGTCTTGCTGCTTCGTACAGTTGCTAATTTGTTATTTCCACGCTGTGCTTGTTTTCTATCACGTGGAGACGCTTCCCTAATTTTAGTCGCCCTTTCTTTGCTTCTACTGATCAGATGGGTGGGACAAGTCCTGGGAGTCTGGAATAACCCCGTGGGATCTCGGGAAGCCGACGCCTGTCATCCAACACCTCGCCAAATCAGGAACTCTACCGAACGGAAGGGCTTTGGTCCCGGGATGTGGCATGGTAAGTTACACAAAAGACCATTTATCACCTGCTTCTGCCTCAACGCTGATGTATTCCCCTTCAACATATGCATATGATAATTTTTTGGCTACACCCACGGACCCGAGAAATATCGGTCATGCAAGTGTTTAATATTAAAACGGTTTTGCTATGTCTCAGTCAACTGAGATTTTCTTAAGTCTAAGTCACTTACGAAAAAGTACTTCAGTTGCACTTTTCTGTTAAACTTTTCTGGCAGAAATATGCAACTGGACCGAGTTGCATTTTTCTTTGAACTGCAGTTGCACTTTTCTAAGGTGACTGAGACTTAAGAAAATCTCAGTCAACTTAGACATAGACACACCCATATTAAAAACATCATTAGTAATCCATGTTTCTTGCTAAGAAAAAAAAATCTAATTATGATTTTCTCAATTTACATCCATTTTGTTCTCATTAGTTTATCAAAAGGATCATCTATGCCGGTAACAATGTGATCCACTTCTATGAGGCTACAAAACATTTTCAAATTTGCTTAAACAGAGAACTGTCGTATTTCGAAGTGTTCCTGGGCATATTTTGTTTTCTACAGAATGCAAGATTAATGTGACAACTAAGCCAAAAAGAATGTAGAACCTGACTTGTAAACCACAGTTGACAACTTGAAATGCAATATACTTTAAGTGGTAACCTGGTTCATGTCTACTTATATGAAAATTTTGCTAATATGTAATATTAGGAGGATTTTGGTCAGATTTTTGGATGTAACGCCATTTCATTTCTTCTCTGCAACAGGGATATGATGTGGTCGCTCTGGCAAGCCCTGAGCGATTTGTTGTTGGCTTAGAAATTTCTAATATTGCTACTGAGAAAGCTAAGCAGGTGAGATGTTAGCTGGGTAAGCACTCGATTATGAGTTAAGATAAGATTATACCATAATGGCAATTGCCTTTTTCTTATTGGATTTCTTGTTGGTAAATACGTCTGTGCAGAATGATGATTCGTCATGTATCCATGTTTGATGTTTTATCTGGTTATATGTATTTCTGCTTTATCAAAAATAAAAATAGTTATCTTTCAAGTGGTTTAGGCCCAAATTTTTGCTGGAAACGATTGGCAGTGTTTCTTGGAAGCAAAAGCGTATATGCCCATCAGAGCATGGTTATGTTTCAGTTATATTGGAGGGTATTATTTTTAAAAATAGGAAAGAAAAACCCAGCTCGGTGTTGTTCGTAATGACAAATGAACCCAGCTCTTCGTATTTGCATTGAATTAGTGTGTCACTGGATGTGGCCCATTTATTTATAAAGTCAATAATTATTCTATAAATCATAACTGGGATACATAGTATAATACAGTGTATCATTTTTCTTAAAAAAACTGTCTTGTTATCATAGGTCAGACCCTCTATGGTGCTAAACTTATATGTATTTAATCGTTTTCCCAATTGCTGTACCAGTGGTCATCATCTTTGCCAAATGCAGATTGGTTTACATTTCTAGTTGCTGATTTCTTCAAGTGGAGACCAAGTGAACCATTTGACCTTATTTTCGACTATATGTATGTGTCAATTTATCTTGTCTGTTTGTTATTCTGGTGGCAGTTTAGATCACCTTTATTAATGGACACAGGTTCTTTTGTGCACTTGATCCGAGCTTCAGGCTGGCTTGGGCAGAGACAGTTAGTCGCCTTCTGAAACCAGATGGAGAGCTTATCACCTTGATATATTTGGTGAGGACTGAATCTCTCTTCTTCTTGTTTACTTTCGCATTAGAAATTTTATTGTATTTATCATTATGATATTCTGGTGTTCAAACTAAACCTCCCATGTGATTGTTTCAATTTATTTTGCTTCGTCACTTTGGAGTGAGTGCTCTAATTGAAAACAGAGCAAGTCCTAGGCGCTTACTTCAATATCCACCCTCCATTGAAACAAGGAAAGTTGGATGGAAATATTAATGAGTATTGCTTAAATTAATCTGCATACGTGCATGAAAGCAACTGGCTTCTTTGGACGCCATTACATAATTCTGTTCACAACTGGAGAGCATTGCATATAATATTTCTTTTCGCAGATCAGTGATCAAGAAGGGGGGCCACCATACAATAATACAGTTGCTGAGTAAGTATGCATGTCCAGTTGCTATCAGAAAAGAATTAATTTCCAGTTGAAAAACTTGAGTTTTCTTGGTGATGACGCAGCTATGTGTAGGGCAAAAAGCTTATCCTGTCTTGGTTCTTGTCCTGATAACTATCCTTTATGTAACCACAGCTATCAGAAGGTACTGGAACCATTGGGTTTCAAGGCTGTTAGTATGGAAGACAATGAGCTCGCTATTAAACCACGCATGGTACATGATATACATTACTGCTCTTTTTTCATTCACCGAGTTATCTCCGACTCCTCTTGTTCCCTGCAGTTGCTGTGGCAGTTAACAGTTTGCCCATTGGCATCTGCTGTATGCACAATCTTAAGTAGTAGAGCCATGATCCCTGTTGATGTGTTTGATCTTTCACGTGCTTTCCAGGGTTACGAGAAACTTGGAAGGTGGAAGAGATGCTGCGGGCCGCAATCTTCTCTATGATGAAGCACTCGTTCATAGTCTGTACACAGTGTTCTGTGTTCGGTTCTTGATGTGCATCTCTGAAAGACATGTGGGGTGCCGGTACAACAAATTCTCAGATTGTAAACTCGTGTACATTTATTGTTTCCAGGGAGATAAACTGATTAATGTGAAATTTCCGTTTGTTCTGAATAAGTTTTTGTGGCTAAATACTATGCTTATTTTCAATATGCTGCAAGCTTATCGTATTGGCCGTATCACAACTGTAGCTTGTTGTAGATAAAAATAAAAATAAAATTAAAATTAAGATAACTTATGAAATGGAGATGGGATATATTTTTTGTGATTGAATACCCTTTTTTTGTGGCATGAAAAATCTCTTTTTTTCTCTATGGAGCGATGGAAGAGAGAATGTTAATTTTAGAGGAAAAAAAATAGAAGGATGGTTCGGTGTTATGGGCTTAGAAGAACTGCGCTGACCCGGTTATAGAATCCTAGCCCGAAATCATCGAGAAGTCTATGTAGAAAACTGTCCGAACCGAAGTCCAAGACGGGCGCGCAGCCCGGCCTGGCCCAGCCCATTTATAAACCGGGTCCTAGCCCAGGCAGCAAGGCCTCTTCTCTTCTTAACCCGCAAGAAAGAAACAGAGCCGGATAAAAGTGATACCCGAGAAGAAAAAAAACAGAAACTCACTCTCCGTCGCCTCCGCCGCTCTCTACGGCGTCGACAAGATGAGGCTGGACACCTCCGCCCTCGACAACCACTTCGCCGCCGCCGGCAACGAGTTCAGTGGCGTCCTCGCCACCGACACCAACCTGCCCTCCCTCGAGTTCCCCGAGGTCGCCACCTGCAACGACGTGAGCCACCCCGATCCCTCGATCCCCCTTTTACCGCGATCTGCCGGATTCGGCACGCTCTAGCCTCTGATCTGTGCGCTTTCTGTTCCGGTGGCAGTTCGATGGGTTCCAGAAGGCGACCAAGGAGATGCTGAACCACAAGAAGGGGACGACCACGCTCGCCTTCATCTTCGACAAGGGCGTCATCGTCGCCGCCGACTCCCGTGCCAGCATGGGCGGGTACATATGTGAGCGCCCCGGCCCCGCAAAACATGTTTTCTATTCATGAAATTGGGGCGCGCGCGATCCCTTTTCATCAAAAAAAAAAGGAGGTGAATAACTGTTCCTTAAGTTATAATGTAGAACAAAGAAACGCAAGCTTCGTAACACACAACCTCACAACAGCTGTGTTTACCGTGCTTGGCTGTTGTTTATCCATTTGGATTAGGTAACGAATACAAAGGTACTGATTGAATTTGGACGCTCCGTAGGAACTAAGAGAGATGTACTCTTTAGTGGAATTAGTGTTGATAGAGTGCCGATCAGTATATAATGATACACTAAAATGTTAGTTTTGATGATACGTGCTGTTGGATGCAAGGCTGCTAATTGAAGGTCCAATGTGTGTGCAAAACGTTTGAGCCCTCTGCGGTTTGGGGAAGGACAATAGAATGCTTGGGGCATTTTTAGTATATAAATTAAATTTGATGTTTGTGCATACTAATTTGTGTCTGTGGTTTGGAGAATGACAATAGAGTGCTTGAGGCTTTTAGCATATAAATTAGGTTTTCCGTCTGTTCTGAGCCTCAGTAAACTTGCTCTTGCATGTGTGTTTGCCATTGAGAAGGCTTTCAGAAAGAACATTTGTAGCTGTAGGAGCCGTTTGCTTCATGCAAGGATTTTAGCAAAGTGTATTTCTGTTTTACATGACCCCGTCTCTTCTTCTGCAGCTTCACAAACTGTGAGGAAAATCATCGAGATAAACCCCTACATGCTGGGAACGATGGCTGGAGGGGCTGCTGATTGCCAGTTTTGGCATAGAAACTTGGGTGTCAAGGTAAAATATCACCCGCTTCTCTACTTAAATCCCATATTTGCATAGTAGGACTAACAAGAGGTTCTTTTTTCAGTGCCGGCTCCATGAGCTCGCGAACAAGCGAAGGATCTCTATTGCTGGTTCTTCAAAGACATTGGCCAATATCCTTTATTCATATCGCGGGATGGGTCTTTCAATTGGTACAATGATTGCTGGATTTGATGAAACAGTGAGTAGTCCTTTGACAAAATTTAGTTTCCTTAAGCTGTATGGTAGGTCTATGCTTAACAATTGCTCTCTTGATCTAGGGTCCGGGCTTGTACTATGTTGATAGTGAGGGTGCAAGGCTTAAGGGAACCCGGTTCTCTGTTGGTTCTGGTTCTCTATATGCTTATGGTATCTTGGATGAGGGGTGGGTTTCTTATACCTCTCTGCTTTGTTGCTTTGCTTGCTGCTCATGTTAACTTGAAGTTGCATGCCCTTATGTTTGTACTTTACCTTTCAGTTACAAATTCAACATGCCAATTGAGGAAGCTGCCGAGTTAGCTCGGCGGGCTATCTATCATGCAACACACCGTGACGGTGCAAGTGGTGGCTGTGTTAGTGGTATGCATTCTCTTTCTGAGTCTATTTCTAGTTGTTATAGATTTTCCTGCATTACTGTTAGTTATGCAGGCTAGTCTCATACAAGACCCATCATTTTTTGTTCCTTCAGCAACAACTGCACACTTAATAACATCAAATGTTCTTCAACTGTATAATCTGTGCATACTGTTGTCAATTCAGTTGTACACCATCAAGCCTTGGTCACGTTAGCACCTTTGATATGTTTATGTTGCATCCATGATCTAATCAAGTACTACCTCCGTTCCAAAATAAGTGACTCAGTTTTGTCTAGATACGGATGTGTCTGTACGCATTTCAATGTGCCTATGTATATAGAAAAAGTTCCAAACGGAGGGAATACTAAACAAGTAATGCTGAAACCCCAGTGATAGGCTTGTAGGACATGGCCACTTATCTTTCGCCACAAACATAAGATCCCTATGGTTCTGCTCAACGTAGAGATTTTGCTTTCTTCCGCCCCTTGTGGGTCCTGATGAAGCAAGACTCTGCGTGACTTATGTGCTTCACAGAACTTTTTATGAAAGTAAAGTTGCAAAGTGAAATTCCTCTTGATCATCTGCTCCCACCTTCGTGTATGTATTGTGGCTGACATCATCTGTTTATTTCGATTTCAGTCTACTACGTCGGCCCTGATGGATGGAAGAAGCTCTCAGGAGATGATGTCGGGGAGCTGCACTACCAGTACAACCCAGTTCAGGAAGCTTTTGTCGAACAGCAAATGGCCGAGGTCCCTGCTGCATGAACCTGATCTGCTGCATGATGTGAGCTGGGCCCATGTATCCAGGGCCCGTGAACTGTGGAAGCACCTTGTTTATGAACTCTGCCTTGTTTTGTCTCCTCGATGTTAAGAGATCTCTTTTGAGACCTTCTGATGTTCCTGAGCAACCTTTACGCAGTTATTATACCAATGTGACTATAGACTGATGTTATAGATGTTTGCTTTAAGTTTCATTTGAATTCTTTCTCCATGCTCTGTTATAGTTTGTGGCGGCTGTATAGTCTACTCACCAGGTTTTCTGAGTGCAAAGGTTCGGTGGCAAATGAATGGTGTGTGGCGTGTGCGCACCCGGTGCATGAGTGCCGTGGCGCTACAACGAACTGAAAACTTATCCTGGTAGGGATGTATCAACTTTATTGTACGTGTGTACCAAATAGTGTTGAAGTCAACAGTATTGATACAGGTGCAATTACATTATAGCACACCGATTCTAAGTTTATTATAGAGATAAAATGAAAGTCAAATCGTGTTCTCGACAGGAGTCTGGGGAGGGTGAGTGAGAGAAATGACGAATGCCCAGCATATTGTGTACATTTCGTGGGAAAATGTCTAGTGATACCATGATACCACTTCTCAAAATTCAATTTTGTAAGTGCCAACAAATTCAAAACAAATTCAAAGGTGTTCACAAGATGTGTATTTATATTCCCTGGAATTTTTAGAACCGAATTTAAAATACACAAAGAGAAATACTTAAAAGAAAGGACAAATTGCTATGTCAAAGTGTCATTTTATGTTTTTATCTGACACTCTTCATGTTGGATTTTTCTTTTTGTTTCTTGGCATGCATTTCAAATTTGTTTCTGCAAGTTCTTGGTATCGTAAACACACAACTTATGAGCATCTATAAATTTATTTCGGAACTTTTTGATACTTGCAAATTTGTGGTATTATGGTACCAAGTAAGACATGGTATCACTAGATATGTACTCTTTTGCTGCCTATCACCTTCTACATCTGGGTTTTGCACTTTCCCTCCTTTATTTCTATCTGCACCTAGACGCTAAGCTTGATGCATGTGCTTTTTTTTTCGAGAGTTCGTCAAGACGTACCATATTTTTATAGAAGGCATAATTTTGAATATAATAAGATAACAGCTCACTGCAATCAAGGAGCGTGGAGGAACTCCACACCACCGACAACACGACTACAAAAGCAAAAAAAAAAGAGAGACTTGTCCTAAACTATGCACCAATGCCGCTTCTCGATCGATGCCGGTCACCTGCAAAGACCGATGACTCCCACTGACTGCCCTTATTGATCCTTGATGCCGTAAAGGATGTGGCAAGTGGATAGCGGGACTTGGCTAGGCCCAAGAAAGGCACCGTCTTGGACTCACCGACGATGATGTACATTGCGCCGTTGAGCAACAATCTTGGAAATCGATGATCATCGAGTAGCACAACATAGGATCTCCAAGCCATGTATCCAAACACGATGCCCCTAACAGAGTAATGACACCGAGGATGCCACAATCACGGCGATCCAATTCCGAATCCATGCTTTCGCCCAGAGACAGCTTCCGCACGAAGATGGCTCGTCGAGGCACGCCACCGTCTCCTGCCGCCTTTGGTGGCCTAGCGTGGCCTCCACCGTCGGCGGTGACAGCGGCCAGGAGAGAAGATCGACTATCCCTTTTTTCTACGGTTTGGGGTCCTCTGGAGTGGCCCTTTTTTCTATGCCTGTGCTTTTCGTCATCTCAACGGTAATGAAATTTGATCCCTAAAATCGCTTGGAAAAAACTATTACCACGTGTTGCGGAATGTACCGCATATTTTTGAAGTACTCCCTCCTTTCAAAATTAGGATGCCTATAGATTTTAGTTAAAGTCAAACTTTTAAAATTTGAGCAACTATATACAAAATATACTAACATCTACAATTTTAACTGCACATAATATGAAAAAAAAAAATTGACGATGGTTCTAAAATATTAATTTAGGATTATAAATGTTGACACTTTTTCTATATAATTGGTCCAACTTTAAAAAGTTTGATTTTATCTAAAATATCTCAGTACAGTAATAAATAAATATCACTATTCCCAGATTTGTTTTGCTTATTAATGATATTTGGGCGGTGCGGCAGATTTCACATTTCGGCACTCACAGTTCGGTGGCGCTGCAACCTGCAATACGCCGGCAGCCGAAAAGCACGCCGCCGCCTCGCCTCCCTCCCCTCCGCAACCAAAAAGAAACGCACGCGCCGCCCACTGCCTCGCGCAACCGGTGACCTTCTTCCCCTAATCCTCGCTCGCTTCGGTGGCGCGAGCCGACCTGCTCTGCAATGACGCGCCGACGATCAGGACGACGAGCGGGCCGTCGCGTGGAGGCAGCCCGCCGCGAGGAGCGCTTCCCCGCCGCGCCGCCGCATTACGGGGACGTCGAGCGCCGCCTCGTCGAGGAGGTGCTCTACCTCCACTCCCTCTGGCGCTCCGGCCCACCGACCGCCGCCCTGCACCCGGGGGGCGGATCCTTCGCCACCCATGTCCGCGCCGACCGGCGGAAGCGCCGCAGGCTCGAGCGCCGCGCCGAGCCCGCAGACCCCGGCCCAGATTGGCCCCTCGCGCCCTCCCCGCCGGCCTCCGCATCTCCCGGCCCCTGGCCCGACGCCCCCTCCTCCTCCTCCCCAACGCAGCAGCCGGAGCCTTCCCCCGCCCGGCTCGCGCAGCGCGCCGCCCTCCGCGCCGCGGAGGAGTTCTTCTCCGGGAACGCCTCCGACAGCGACGACGACGACGAGGAGGAGGGGTCCGAGTCGGAGGATGCTGGGGATGCGGCGGAGGGGTTCTTCGTGGGGCTGTTCGAGCGGGACGCCGAGCTCCGGGGCTACTACGAGCGCAGCTACGAGGAAGGGGAGTTCGTCTGCATCGGCTGCGCGGGGAGGAAGGCGAGGAGGGGCAGGGTCAGGAGGTTCCGGGACTGCGTCGGCCTCGTGCAGCACGCGCGCTCCGCCACGCTCTGCGGGAGGCCGCGGGCGCACCGCGCGCTCGCCTCCGCCGTCTGCCGCGTCCTCGGCTGGGACATCGAAAGGCTGCCCAGCATCGTCATCGACCCCCGCGGCACGCTCGGGCAGGCCCTGCTTGCCAGGGAGAGCGCCGCCGCTGCCGCCGCCCCAGCTCACGAGACAAAGGTTTTTACCTATCCATTCCTGCAGGTCGCTCACTGACCAGACTGTCTGCTTGTTCTTGGTCTGATTTAAGCGCTTATTGCAGGAGAATGTCGATAGTATGGAGAATGGCAACGAGGATGCAGCCAAGGTGTGTACGCCTTGTTAGCATGTTAAATGGTTGTCGACGGTTGGTCAGGTTTAATCTGGTTTGGTCGTTGATTTCAGGAGGAGGATGGTTTGGGGAGGAAGAGCTCCTCCTCGAGTGCTAAGGAGGTAACCATGGCCTGCAAACTTGTTGAGTGTTGATTGATCTCTTGACCGGGCCACGAGGCTACCGTTTCTGGTTCTGAATATGGTTGTTGATTGCAGGAGGATGCTGATATCGGGGTGAATGATAGCCCCTTGAGGGCCGGGGCTGCAACAAAGGTCCACAACATGTTAAATGATTACCGATGGATGATGAGATCGTTGCTTGGTTAGGATCTGATTTGGGTGCTACTTCCAGGAGGACGCTGATACAATGAAGAGCGGCACTTCAAGTAATGGCGATGATAGAGAGGCTCATGAGCAAGAGAATGTCACAGAAACGGCCGAAAAGGTCTGGATTAGTGATTATTAGCTGTATATACAAGTTTAAACTCCAATATGATTATGCACCAGTTTTTTTTTTTTTTTTTGATGTTTTCGCTCTCGTTCATGTTTTTCTCATTGATCTCCTTTGATGATTGAGGGATAGCTCTTTATCCGCAGCACTATAGAGTGGAATTAAAGGAAGTAACTTAAACTATGCTATGCAGGATGATACAGACCCATTGGGCTCCAAAGACACACCTATGGAGCTCCGTAAATCTGTCCAGGAGGTCAGTACTGATATTGTTTCCTTATACATAGAGTGAGACTGTGAAAACATGAAAGCTAATTTAATGACGCCTTATAGAAGTTGACCTTTGATGAGAGATTTGTTAATACACCCATGCATTTGCATTGGAAAACAAATCTAGCTAGAGACTGCAGGTGCACTATGTTTAATTTGAGAAAAGGGAAACGTTCTTGGAAGCGGATTCTTTCATTCTAGTAGTGTTTTAGAGTTAAGATTTGATTCTTTTGCTCCCTAAAATATCCACGAAACATTCTGTATGAAATAGTCCAACTAGTGCAGAGATTTCAATGATGATTCCTCTTACAAACTGATCACACGTGGTACTTCTTTCTTTCACTGTCTGAGACAACTATTCTGTGGCATGCAGGAAGAAGGTGCTATTGATGATAAACAGGAGCATGCTATGAGTGCAGATGATATGGGGGACATTTGTAATGTCAAGGTTGAAAACAATACATCGAAGGTATCTTCAGCCTCCAGGATTGCATAAATGTGATTGTTTTCTTTTGCTTATTTTACTTTTGACATGCAGGAAGAAGCTGCTACAGAGAATAAGCATGAGCATACTAACAATGTTGTTGGTACTGGAGATGGTGATATTGGTAGCCCAGGACACAATTTAATTGACTCAACAAAGGTATATTATCTCTGTCCTAAGTTGCCGCTTATCACGATGCTTGAAATCCATCTGTTTTTCACTTGAGTATATTGTGTGCAATCACTACCTTAGGTGTATTCATGCACTCATGCCATCTGGACATCACGAATGGAGATAATAGATTGACAAGCCACTCTTTGAGCGCCAGTTTGTGATACTCCACCAGTCCATACTACCCCACCAGTCTGCAACCCTCTCATCCAGCCACATACTATCCACAACCCGGCAGGGCCTACCGTGAACATGTTGCAACACCACCACAATGGCGATCTCTCATTTCTTCCGGCCAACCGAACCCTGTCACTACTGTCTCCGGCCGAGTAACCTCCACTCCCACTCTCTGCTCCCTCTCTGACCAACCATACCGGATCCAGCCACCCTGACCTCGTTGCAGCTGGATCCGACCACTGACTTGTGCGCCTCCAGGACCATCATCTGCGGGTACTCCTACTGGTTTTGCACCTTGCAGAATGTTGTCAGATTAGTTGTCCTCGGCAGTGTCAAGGATTACACGTTACCCACTATTCACTCTGGCGTACCATACATCTGCAATATTTTTTATGCATTTTTTCAGGATGGTATACTGTTTAGTTTTTCAGACGTTGTTTAGATAATGAAAGTGAGCACTCTTCTGGCCTCTTTCAAAAGATGCACAAATTTTGGGCAGTATTTTGGAAATTTTTGTACTATGTATAAGAAGATATTATACATTACAATATGCATGTCAATTGCAGTGGCGTGCATTTATATTTTGCATTTTGGTGTATTTTTTGGATCATATGTATTATAATAAAGACGTACAGAATTGTCGTATATTGTTTCTCTACTCAAAATTCTGAACTGAATGTGGGTAAGTGTTCTCAGCCAAATGTGTGTAGGACAAATGTGAAATCACACCAAGTAACATAATGTCCACGCGCCTCCATTTGCACTGGTGTACAGCAAAGTTCTTATCAGATGGTCCAAATGTCATTAGCACTAGAGTACAGCAAAGGTTTTTTTAGATTGAGGACATCGAAGATGTTGATTGCACACAATATACCTTTTTTTATAAACATTTAGGTTCCTAAATCAATGGAAATGTGCCCTGTAACTATGGACTACCGTGATGGTGCGGGTTTTCTGGCCCTGATGAGGATTAAAAAGGCACACTAAAAAAGTTATGAAGAGAATGCTGGATGCACATCAGCACATCATTGGATGAAGTACGAATCATTTTTTCCTAAAATTTCCAGTGAAAATATCATTCCACAATTTTGATGCAGTTAATTATTTGTTTTTTTTCTGGATCTGGGAAGTGCTTATTTTCCACTGTTTGCAAATGCAAACTGAGATCATCCCAACAGTTTCTGAGCTGGATTTTGTGTTAACCGTGCACTTTCATATGCCATCAGTATTTTAATGATACTACTTTTTTTTCTCGAATGCAGAGCTGAAACAGATCCTGGTAGCTATCCAATCCAACTGTGTGGAGAAGGCCGGCGACCATTACCTATTATGTTTCTGCACTAAATGTGAACTCAACCGGAGCATTATCAGATTTTGCATCCATGTAGTTAATCAATTGTTACTATTTGCTGACCTAACCGAGCATAGCTCATTCTCCCACTCGAGCACTCGTGTAAGAGAGAAGTTTCTGTTGTGATCAATTGGATCGTATCAGATTTTGCACTGATGTAGTTAGTCAACTATCGCTCTTTGGTGACCTAACCAAGGATAGATCATTCTCTAACTTGAGCACTGATGTAAGAAGTTTCTATTGTGATCAACTGGATCCAGCTGCAGTTTCTCTAAATAAAAGAGTCAAGCGATCTGGTCCGTCTTCCCCGAGTGATATTTATGAGTTTTGCTGTGGTTTTGAGCTTAAAGTTTCGACAACATATCAATAGTGTCAAGTGCATTAGGAAACGAATAACCATAACAGTTTCTGACGTTGGCATCTTATATATCGATACACCCTCTATACCTACAGCTATACAAATACATGTATCACTTAAGCTCGTGCTAAACAATTTAAATACTAGGTACTTTTGTTTCTTGAAATTATTCCTCACATACATGAGAATATGATGTTGCCTTAATTAGATGTGTTTATTACTCTTGTAAATGATGGACCTAATATGGATAAGAGGGACAAGCATTGGAGCATGATCGTGTATGGAGACGGCAGTAATCATGTGAAGATTGAAGAGAACGCTACAACTGAAAGATTTCAGAACTTTAAAGCTGTCATAAAGAGAGGATGAAAGATTTGGATAAAATATTCAAGATTATGCTTCATAATTTTGTTCATAATTTGATATGGTGCTGCACCAACTTTATTTTTTTGGCCAGATCCATGTAATTTTTGCAGCAATTGAGTCAGCCATTTTTTTAAAGTCCGTATTTAAGGAGAAAGATCTTCTAGGGGTTGGTTCGGCCACCACAACCACAGCTGGCCGAAACCATCAATTTTGAACTCAGATTTTGATTAGATTAAAAATTTAGCTATTGCTGCAACTTCGTGCACTTCTCTTGTGGCCAACGCCCAAAAGAAGATCGACTATTACGAATCCCACCATCATAATAAAGCTTTCATTTTTATCCGCAATATCTCGATTGAAATTTTGGTTCTTGTTCTTGATTACAGGCAGGAATAAAAGATCTTCGTGGTCAGGCTAATATCGTGCTTCCGCAAGATCGGTAACCTCTAGAATATTGGCCTAGGGATTGCATTCGCGCTCATTGCTTTGCACGTGTAGTCGGATCATCAAGTCCAACCTCCACCATAATTGACATATATATATATATCCATCTCATCGAAACATCAGACACCTTTATCCTATCAAGTGGTATTAGATTTCAGGTTGCTCCGTGTGATTTACAATTTTCCATTGTAGATTACTTTCACCATCGTATCTATAAACTACACAAAAGCCAAAAAAATACAATTAGGATTTTAGATCATCCGTCCTATCACCAATCTTCACCTTTTGCAATGTATTTTCAGTTTTGCATTGATGAATTTGTGCCTGCATCGTTGTGTCAAGTTATTGGTCTTAGCGTCTAGTATTCCACCTCTGGACTATAGGTTTGTGATAGTAGTTTGATCTCTCTCTCTTGTGCTATGTTGTTTAGATGCCATATAAGCTGCCTATCATGATTACGGGAAAATAATTCTATGAGACCCGGTCCAATTTGTGGACCGGGTCTCATATAATTAGTTTCCATAATTGTGGCCATATTTTTAATTCATATGTGGTGAATCTTTTATTTTATTAGATGATCTATGACGTCTAAATCTTTATTGTGTTCTTGATGTATTAATAGATGTATATTGTTACTCCCTTCTTTATTACTTGTTCTTATCAAACTTGTATGCAAGAGCATGTGTGGGGATGGTGTGTATTACATGGAGTAATATGGTGGTAGTAATGAGTTGTGAAAGCAAGCCTCATATCTACTATAGTCATTACCAATTCTTTTGTTACCTCACTAAGGATAAAGTGAAGCATGCGCTATATAATTCTTAGTGTCAGCTAAGAAGTCTTGTTTAATCTATGGATCATATGCTTCTATTGTTATATGTTTACCTCTCATATTTGTCATTCAAACATCATGTCAAAGTACCTAAAGCTATGCTATGTTAATTTTTAAATCTAGATTGCTTGGAGTGTATCCCTTTCTAGTGGAGTATAAGTAAGATGTTTAGTATCATATTTCTGTTAGGATGTGATACCCATAAGAATGTGAATCAAGACACATAATAAAATCTCAGCTATATTTAGTTATCTATTGTGTTCGTAATACCACCACGCCTTTATGAGAGAGTAGACACGTGAACCCATGAACCCTGGCCACTTTTTATCATAAGAAACAACTTTTACTTGCTTTTATATTTTTAGTATTAATTAATTTCGAAAATAAAAAATATCTTTACATCTTGCAACTACAACCAAAAACCCAAAAACATTTTTATTTACTTTTTAGTTTACTTTCTAGCTTTATTTTTATTTCTAGTATTTTACTTATTGTTATTTTACTTTACTAATACCGAAGCCTTGTGATTGACAACCACACGGTGGAGTTGGGGGCACAAGACAAAGACTTTGCTTTGCACGCTGCTAGACGGGGTTGGAAGAAGCTTCACCTTTGTTCCCCGAGAGTTCGATATAAACCCCGAGTCACCCTTGTGGAAAAAATTTCTCTTGTTGCATCGAATTGATAGACTTGCTAGACTTGTTGTAGTGTCCTTAGAGAGTTGGCCGGCGCGACACTAATGAGGCAAGGGTGGCCGAGTGAGCAAACTTCGACATCCTCTGCTCTGAAGCCACCGCCTAGGATGTTATCATGAGCAAGCAAGAGAAGCTCAGTGCTGCCATGGGCCAGGTCGTAGGCGGCAACAGTGATGCCTCAACGAAAAGCTTAGTGTCTTTCGTGAGCGCACAACCATCTCTTCGAACTCGGTTGGCATGTAGATCAGTGGAGGCCCTCTTGAAAGTGCATGGAGCCCCCATGTGTGGTTTTGGTAATTAATGACAATCCCTATGGACTAATGTTTGCATTGAGTTATACTTGTAGGAGTTGTCCATAGGCAATTCTTGAACCATATGTTGGCTTCAAGGTTGCAATAAGAAGAATTTGATGAAGGATATCAAGTGTCAAGTATGTCTTGAAGATGAAGATGAAGTGAGCCCTCAAGTTACTTCAAGACATCAACATGTTTGTATTAGGTTGCAATAAGAAGAAATTGATGAAGTATATCAAGTGTCAAGTATGTCTTGAAGATGAAGATGAAGTGTGCCCTCAAGTTACTTCAAGACATCAACATGATGAAGAATGAAGAATTGAAGTGCAAGTTCAAGATGAGCCATCTCGAAGAGATCCTTTGATTAACTCTTGTCATCCATATGGTGATCATGGATATGTGAAGTTGCGCCGAAGAAGAAGCTCTCCCATGGTGGTTTATGGGGGAGCAATCTACATGACTTCGTCAAGCAAGCACAAGCAAGAAAGGCGTTCCATCTTGTTGCGGTCAAGATCGTCATCATCGAGCTCAAGTGAAATGCGCAAGGTTAAGGTTTGCTCTTGATAGGGTTTCTTTCTCACCGGTCTCATGGTGTAGTTGGAGACCGGTTTATAGTTTAGTTGCCGTACTATCAAGAGGGCTCTCGAGTGAGTAACTCGATCGTATCGTTCGGAGAGAGCTCAAACCTTTGCATCCTTGCATCATATTTCTTGGTTGTTATTTGGATCTTATCCATGTGATGTTTTAGAGCTTGTGCTTATTCTCATGACAAGCTCTAGTTCATCGAAAACGGATTTCGCATAGATCACTTGTTGCGTTTTCGAGATTGGTGCATCATCTTTCTTGGTTTTTATTTGGATCTTATCCATGTGATGTTTTAGAGCTTGTGCTTATTCTCATGACAAGCTCTAGTTCATTGAGAATGGTTTTTCCATGGGCAACTTGTTGCATTTTCAAGATTGGAGGTTTTACCGGTATGTCTTTTTGAGATAGGTCAAACCTTTCATCATTTGTTTCTATCCTCCTTTGCTGGACTATGATGTTTCTATACATATTGTTGTAGAGCTCGTTGTTGTGATTTCAACGAGCCCAAGATCATCGAAATCGGAGTCCGGATGCAAAAGTTATGCCCGTTTTAGTTTTGGTGTTTCTGCAGTTTGCTTAGGCCGGATATTTCGGAAATATCCGGCCCCTCGAAATCGGCTAAGGACCTCAGGAATTGCTGCTCAGTATAGGGGCCGGACATTTGCCCGGATTTTGACCAGGTTTTGTCCCAGAGGCCGGATTATCCGGGGGGCGGATTATCCGGCCCTTACTTAGGCCGGATTATCCGGCCCTGGTTTTGCCCAACGGCTCGATTTTCTTGGGGGGTATAAATACCCCCCTTCTTCCTCCTTGGGCTGTAGCTTCTCTCACTCTCTCTCTCCTCCATTGTTGAACTAGAGAAGCTTGCTCTATCTCTCAATCCCTCCATGATTCTTGCCCCCATTTGAGGGAAAAGAGAGAGGAGATCTAGATCTACATTTCTACCAATCAAATCCATCTCTTTGTGAGTGGAACTCTCTAGATCTTGATCTTGGTGTTCTTTGTGAATTCCTTTGTTCTTTCTCTCTTATTCCCCCAATAGCTTTTGTAGCTTTGTTGGAATTTGAGAGAGAAGGACTTGAGCATCTTTGTGGTGTTCTTGCCATTGCATTTGGTGCATCGGTTTGAGTTCTCCACGGTGATTCGTGGTGGTGAAAACAAGAAAGTTGTTACTCTTGGGTTCTTGGAACCCTAGACGGATTCTAGGCCTTTGTGGCGACTTGTTGGGAGCCTCCAATTAAGTTGTGGATGTGTGCCCCAATCTTTGTGTAAGGCCCGGTTTCCGCCTCGAAGGAAATCCCTTAGTGGAACCGTGACCTAGGCCTTTGTGGCGAGGGTCACCGGAGATTTAGGTGAGGCGCCTTCGTGGCGTTCGGTGTGTGGTGTGAGTACCGCATCTTGGGGTGAGGCCTTTGTGGCGTTGGTGTGCATCGAGCAACCACACCTCAAGGTGAGCCTCTTGTGGCGTTCGGGAGCACTAAGCAACCGCACCTCTCCACCGGAGATTAGCACTCGCAAGAGTGTGAACTCCGGGATAAATCATCGTCTCCCGCGTGCCTCGGTTATCTCTATACCCGAGCTCTTTACTTGTGCACTTTACCTTGTGATAGCCATCGTGCTTGAAGTTATATATATCTTGCTATCACATACTTGCTTGTATTGCGTAGCATAAGTTGTTGGAGCACATAGATGAACCATTGCTTAGATTAGGTTGTTGGTGCACATAGGTGAACCATAGTATATAGGCTTTGGGCTTGACAAAGTAAACGCTAGTTTTATTCCGCATTTGTTAAGCCCATCTCGTAAAAGTTTTAAATCGCCTATTCACCCCCCCCCCTCTAGGCGACATCCGTATCCTTTCAATTGGTATCAGAGCAAGGTCTCTCATTTTAGGCTTCACCGCCTTGAGAGTAAAGATGTCGGCTAGAGGATTAGTGCACGATAACACTCTTATATTAGATGGCACAAATTATGATATTTGGAAAATTTGCATGCTTAGTCATTTTCGGGACATTGACCCTCATATGGAGAAAATTGTAGATATAGGTTTTTCTCCTCCTATGGATTCACAAAATCTATCTTTAGAGGATGAGAAAAATTTATATCTCAATTCTCAAGCTTCTTATGTTCTTATGAATGCTTTGCGAGATGTAGGTCTTTTTCCATACTTGCCTTTTTGGAGCGCTCATGAGTTATGGACAAAAATTCAAGATAAATATGATGTGTCCAATATTATTAAGGATGATTGCATTGCTTCCACTTCCGGCCGTGATGAGTTCTCATCTTCATCCACTTCACCAAAGTGTGTCAAGACACAAGGTAATGATATGGTGAGTGGTGATGAAAATTGCAATGTTGATATTGAGCTTTCTATTGATGATTCTTCATCTCTATCTCATTGCAATGCTTCATCTACGGACTCAAACACATCTAGCACTAGAAATGATTTACATGCTTGTGTTGATAGTCCTTGCATATCATGTGTAAGTTGCTTGAAAAAATCTAATGATGATATGCTTGCATTGTCTTGTGGCCATGATAAAAATGCTTCTATTTCCTCTAGTTGTTGTGTGTCTAACAATGTAGAGGAAACCAAAGATTCTATTGGTCAAGACAAGATCTTGAAAAAAGCCTCAAGTAACTCCTCATCTTTATCTCACGGTCCTCATATATGCCTTATGGCCAAGGGTTCCACGGTATCTCCTACCATGGAACCTAATATGTCTCGTGGTGATAAGGATGAGGATGAATATGAAGAAGAGGATTGGGTTGTCTCTCTACGCGATAAGGGTAAGAGTGTATTCAAGGTTCTTTGCAAAGATAAAATTGCTAGCTCTTACTTCTTTGAAATCTTGACTACCGCTATTGAGAGCCAAAAACTTATTTGGATGCATGAGAACACCATTGATAAAAAGGGTGCTCTTGAACGAGAGTATGCCAATGATGTAGCATCCCTAAAGAATGATCTTGAAGAAGAACAAGAGACCGTAGCCTCTCTTGAAGAGCAACTTGAAACCCTTGAAGTGTCTCAAAATGAAATAGTTTCTAAACTCACTAAGGAAAGAGACCATGCTAAAGCTCAAGTAAAAATGCTTAAAAAGGAAAATTCCAAAGTTGGTGTTGGTCATGATAAACTTGTTAAGGATCTAGATGATCTAGACAAGGCCCACAAGGTCTTGGAGAGCGAACACTCTATCCTCACCAAGTCCCATGAGCAACTTCAAGCTTCCTATTTAAAAGAGCATGCTATGTTACCATCTCTTCTTAATATGTCTTGTGATGATGCTTGTGCTACTAACTCTACTTCTTGTGAAGCATCTATCTTGAAGGAGAATGTTGAGCTAAGGGCTCAACTTGAATTGCTAACTAGCAATTATGGGAAGTTGGAAGAAAATCATGGAAAGCTTTCTAGCTCCCATGAGGATCTTCTAGCCTCCCATGATAGGCTAAAGTTAGCTCATGAGGCTATAATATCTAAGGCAACACCTTGTGAGCCTCATGTGGGTACTAGCACTACTACTCAAAATGTTATATTGCCATGTGCTAGTCCTTGTAATTCATCCACTCATAATATTGCTAAATCTTGTGATGAATTATCTTCCTTGACTTGTTGCTCTAACAATGAAGGTTCTACTTCCTCTAGTACTTGTGTTGTTACTAACCATGTAGAGGAAATCAAAGAGCTCAAGGCCCAAGTCTCTTCTTTGAAGAACGACTTGGTAAAGGGTCATGAAGGGAAATGCAAACTTGACAAGATGTTGAGTGTGCAACAATCCCCCAATGACAAGAGTGGACTTGGATTCAACTCCAACAACAAGAACAAGTCCAAGAACAACAAGAAGAAGAAGGGCCAAGTACAAGTCAAAGACCCGGCCAAGATTGTTTGCTTCAAGTGCAAAATTGAAGGGCATCATGTTAGATCTTGCCCTTTGAAGAAGAAGCAAAAAGGGAAGCGGCCTCAAGCTCAACCTCATATTCAACCTCAAGTTGAAGAAATGCCACTTCCCAAGAAGAATCAAGCCAATGCTCCCATTGTGGAGAAATCTAGTGAGAAGAAGGAGAAGAAAAGAACTTGCTACATATGCCGTGAGAAGGGCCACATCTCCTCCTTTTGCACTATTGGTACCTCATCCAACTCTATCACCATTGATGATGTTTATTCTCTTCGTAAGGATGAGGGTGGCAAGGTGTTTGCCAAATTTGTTGGTGCTCAAAGTGGTGTCAAGAAAAGAACCATTTGGGTTGCCAAGCCTATTGTGACTAACCTCTTAGGACCCAACTTAGTTGGGGACCAACAATCCAAAACTTGATCAATAGGTGCTTGTTGGAGGGCATTGGTGACTTGGCTACATCATGAAGAATTAAGGGACCTTCATCATTTATATTATCTCAAGCCAAGTCTTATAGTTTTCTTGCTTCTATCACATATTCAATGTTCCTCCTTGCGGTAACATGTGCTCAACTCATCTATATTGAAAGTTACTCGCCCCTTTGCATGTGTTAGTTTTTGTTCCTAACATGTGTTTGTATATGTTGTGCTTCCTACTTACTTTTCTTGAGAAATCAAGTCTATGCATGTTGGGTTGCACACCATGTATTTGTGTTTGTGTTGGAGCCATTTTGCATCTTGTTGTATCTTGTATGGCTCTTATGAGCGATTAATGGACTATCCCATTTTGGGGGAGTGATATTCCTTTGGGAATTTCATGATCCTAACAATGAGTGTACATGAGGAATATCACTTAGAATTGATATTGCAAGATTATCTAGTCTCTATGTGGTATGTCATCTTCATGAGAAATTCAAATTCTAATGTCCATTAATATCTCTAGTTGGATCTTATTTGCCTCTTGTGAAAATAAATTCCTTATCACATTATGGGGGAGTAATAAGCTTTGTGCATATTACAAGCCTAGAAAATGTGAACATTTGAGGTTGTGTCACATAGAATTGATACCGTAAATTATCTCTCTCCTATGTGGCATGTTTGCTCAAACAAGCTCCAATTTGCTTAAATGGATTTATTGCTAATATCTTTGTAGATCTTATTTGTGAAAGTTTTTCTTGGCATGGTTTTCCACAACGTGTCCCTCAATACATTTTTGGAAAACCATGTGCTTCAAGTCATACTATTAATTGCTTTGCATGTTGGTATGAATACTATTAATTGCTTTGCATGTTGGTATGAATACTATTAATTGCTTTGCATGTTGGTATGACTAAATGAAGCTATCAAGAAACTATCTTTGCATGATGGTTAACTCTTATCTTTTACCATATGCTTTATTCGTTGTAAATATGATCTTTCGTTTACTTACAAACTACCACCGGGAAATATTTCCTAAATACCTCTTGTCCTAGGACAATTGGTAATCTATTATGAGGTAGATTTTTATTGATCATATTTACATTGGCTCTTGTGTTCAAATTGCCTTATTTATTGCCATGAATTTGTTTTGCTTTGACTCTCATATGTCTTCCTTGCATCTTATGGATCTAATTTGTCTATTCAACTTTCTTAGCATTTTAGTATATATAGGTAGCGTGATGATCCTAGTTTTGTGCATTTTGTCTTCATATGAAAAATCCTAGATAATGCACTAATCTTGGGAGATATAAATTTTTTTTGGTACTTTGTGCCATCATAAAAAGTGTCGAGGGTTTGGTTTATTTGTTGGAACCTTGCTCTCTTGGGAGTTGGTTATCTCATTCCTTTGTGTTTAGGTTTAATTAGCTTCTTATAATGAGATAATTCTTTGGGGTCAATCTTGTGTTGATTTGATTCGTTGATATAATTTGGACAACCTTTGTCTCTTAATTTATTTGGTGTTTTGTACAAATTATATCTTTCTTTGGTTCTTGAAAGTATTATGCATGCATATTTAATATATGTATATCTTATGGCATGTGTTACTTTCTTTGATCCAATATATAGGGTAAACTCCATCAAATCCTAATTTGATTAAGATGTGCATGAAGTTCAATTTCATATCTATATGCACATAGAATTGTGGAGTTTGTTCTATATGTTGTAGTGTGTCTAACTACTTCGGACCCAATTAGTTTGGGGACCACTTTGTACTTACCTTTGTGTTAGGTACAATGGATATGCATTGGATGCTTGTCTCACTCTTGGAAAGAAGTGGTGACTCAATGGTAACTTGAGGCAAGCTAGGATGATCAACGAACACATATCTACTACATCCACACCAATGCTATCTTGGTAACAAGTATCTTCTCATGCATACTTTTCTTGTATCAAACCTTATGGTTGCATCTTGGAATGAATCTCTTGATTTGCAAATGTTGTGCTTCTTGCAAAAGTCTTAATGAAACCTCTTTATTGTGAATGTGAGTAATTTGAGATGAGTGCATTTGTTGGGAAGTATTTTAAATCATGCTCATGATTCATCCATCCCAACTATGCCTATCTAGCAATTTTATTGCATATCAATTCCTCAAGGCTCACGCATGTGCAATATAGATGAAAGTGCAAATTGAGTTATTTGTTGTGGTATTCTTTCTTTGTGATACTTGTTGCTCCTCTCAAAGTATCTCAACTATCTTCTTTCCCTTGTTGATATTTGTGATATCTTTGATGTGTTTGTGGTTGAAGTTCATGAATGTACAATAAGATAAAATTGAGCCTTTGGCCATGCTATTAAGCAAAAATTCTTATTGGTATATTGCATGACTTCGTCTTGGATATCATGCTATATGTTTTCTGTGTCTATTTTGTGTGTGCATGTTTCTTTGTGGATAAATATCTTAGTGATTTTGTCCACTTAGAGAGACTTATACACATAAGAGATGGTACGTCTCCATTTGATATCTTATTTTTTTGTTGCATGTTGATTGGTCATGCTAAGCAATATAAATCATTGAAGACTATGATGATGCTTTTTGCTCATCCTTGTAATAGTCTTATAATATGTTTTATCATGCCTTTCACATATCCTCTTGGTTGAGCCTTTTTATTATGGTGCCTCTTACTTGTTGCTCAACTATTTGTTTGTTGCAAGTGTTAAGCTTATTTTTCTATCTATGATCTATTACAAATGTTTGTGTTTTAAATGAGGGAGTGAGGATTCCATGTTATGCATATTGTATTCAAATGCAACATTTTATTTTATGCATGTACCTTGGGGAGCTTCCTCATTTGATTTAGAACACTATCTTGTGGCGATCATTAGAGTTTGATTCACTTGGTATCTTTTGTTTGTGAATGATATTATGGGAGTGATGATTCCATGTTTGTGCACTTTATACTCCAATGCATATTATCTAGTTGTGTGCACAAACCTTGGGGAGCTTCCTCATATTATTTAGAGCAATCCTCTTGATCTTATAATAATATCTATCTTTCTTTTTTCTTTGTGGTTCATTTGGTTGCTTGCTTCATTTGTTGAAGCTTCTAGACTTTGTTATCTTTTTGCAATCTTTGATCATATCTATAGTGTGATTCCTTCCGAATATTCGTCATTGGGTACGTGCATTTGATTCCACTCAAATTATGAGAAATGCACACGCTATGGAGGAACTCTCACTATATTGACCTTCTAAATTTTTCACCCATTTCGGCAATTGGTGCCAATGGGGGAGAAGTTTGGAGGGTTTAAGGGAATTTGGTTATGTCTTTGCTTTGTGCTTAAGCATGTGCCTTTATTGCATTGCATCTTGTTGCTTTGCATAGTTGAATATTTAGAGGAAACTCCACTAGGCTTTGAATGCCAATATATGCAATGAAAGTCAAGATCATTCACACATGCATATATTATGGGGGAGTTTGCTCTATATATTCAACTTATTTGTTACTTCAATTCCTTATATAAACCCTCTCAAAGAGATTGTCATCAATTACCAAAATGGGGGAGATTGAAAGTGCATGGAGCCCCCATGTGTGGTTTTGGTAATTAATGACAATCCCTATGGACTAATGTTTGCATTGAGTTATACTTGTAGGAGTTGTCCATAGGCAATTCTTGAACCATATGTTGGCTTCAAGGTTGCAATAAGAAGAATTTGATGAAGGATATCAAGTGTCAAGTATGTCTTGAAGATGAAGATGAAGTGAGCCCTCAAGTTACTTCAAGACATCAACATGTTTGTATTAGGTTGCAATAAGAAGAAATTGATGAAGTATATCAAGTGTCAAGTATGTCTTGAAGATGAAGATGAAGTGTGCCCTCAAGTTACTTCAAGACATCAACATGATGAAGAATGAAGAATTGAAGTGCAAGTTCAAGATGAGCCATCTCGAAGAGATCCTTTGATTAACTCTTGTCATCCATATGGTGATCATGGATATGTGAAGTTGCGCCGAAGAAGAAGCTCTCCCATGGTGGTTTATGGGGGAGCAATCTACATGACTTCGTCAAGCAAGCACAAGCAAGAAAGGCGTTCCATCTTGTTGCGGTCAAGATCGTCATCATCGAGCTCAAGTGAAATGCGCAAGGTTAAGGTTTGCTCTTGATAGGGTTTCTTTCTCACCGGTCTCATGGTGTAGTTGGAGACCGGTTTATAGTTTAGTTGCCGTACTATCAAGAGGGCTCTCGAGTGAGTAACTCGATCGTATCGTTCGGAGAGAGCTCAAACCTTTGCATCCTTGCATCATATTTCTTGGTTGTTATTTGGATCTTATCCATGTGATGTTTTAGAGCTTGTGCTTATTCTCATGACAAGCTCTAGTTCATCGAAAACGGATTTCGCATAGATCACTTGTTGCGTTTTCGAGATTGGTGCATCATCTTTCTTGGTTTTTATTTGGATCTTATCCATGTGATGTTTTAGAGCTTGTGCTTATTCTCGTGACAAGCTCTAGTTCATTGAGAATGGTTTTTCCATGGGCAACTTGTTGCATTTTCAAGATTGGAGGTTTTACCGGTATGTCTTTTTGAGATAGGTCAAACCTTTCATCATTTGTTTCTATCCTCCTTTGCTGGACTATGATGTTTCTATGCATATTGTTGTAGAGCTCGTTGTTGTGATTTCAACGAGCCCAAGATCATCGAAATCGGAGTCCGGATGCAAAAGTTATGCCCGTTTTAGTTTTGGTGTTTCTGCAGTTTGCTTAGGCTGGATATTTCGGAAATATCCGGGCCGGATTATCCGGGCCGGATATTTCGGAAATATCCGGCCCCCTCGAAATCGGCTAAGGACCTCAGGAATTGCTGCTCAGTATAGGGGCCGGACATTTGCCCGGATTTTGACCAGGTTTTGTCCCAGAGGCCGGATTATCCGGGGGGCGGATTATCCGGCCCTTACTTAGGCCGGATTATCCGGCCCTGGTTTTGCCCAACGGCTCGATTTTCTTGGGGGGTATAAATACCCCCCTTCTTCCTCCTTGGGCTGTAGCTTCTCTCACTCTCTCTCTCTCCTCCATTGTTGAACTAGAGAAGCTTGCTCTATCTCTCAATCCCTCCATGATTCTTGCCCCCATTTGAGGGAAAAGAGAGAGGAGATCTAGATCTACATTTCTACCAATCAAATCCATCTCTTTGTGAGTGGAACTCTCTAGATCTTGATCTTGGTGTTCTTTGTGAATTCCTTTGTTCTTTCTCTCTTATTCCCCCAATAGCTTTTGTAGCTTTGTTGGAATTTGAGAGAGAAGGACTTGAGCATCTTTGTGGTGTTCTTGCCATTGCATTTGGTGCATCGGTTTGAGTTCTCCACGGTGATTCGTGGTGGTGAAAACAAGAAAGTTGTTACTCTTGGGTTCTTGGAACCCTAGACGGATTCTAGGCCTTTGTGGCGACTTGTTGGGAGCCTCCAATTAAGTTGTGGATGTGTGCCCCAATCTTTGTGTAAGGCCCGGTTTCCGCCTCGAAGGAAATCCCTTAGTGGAACCGTGACCTAGGCCTTTGTGGCGAGGGTCACCGGAGATTTAGGTGAGGCGCCTTCGTGGCGTTCGGTGTGTGGTGTGAGTACCGCATCTTGGGGTGAGGCCTTTGTGGCGTTGGTGTGCATCGAGCAACCACACCTCAAGGTGAGCCTCTTGTGGCGTTCGGGAGCACTAAGCAACCGCACCTCTCCACCGGAGATTAGCACTCGCAAGAGTGTGAACTCCGGGATAAATCATCGTCTCCCGCGTGCCTCGGTTATCTCTATACCCGAGCTCTTTACTTGTGCACTTTACCTTGTGATAGCCATCATGCTTGAAGTTATATATATCTTGCTATCACATACTTGCTTGTATTGCGTAGCATAAGTTGTTGGAGCACATAGATGAACCATTGCTTAGATTAGGTTGTTGGTGCACATAGGTGAACCATAGTATATAGGCTTTGGGCTTGACAAAGTAAACGCTAGTTTTATTCCGCATTTGTTAAGCCCATCTCGTAAAAGTTTTAAATCGCCTATTCACCCCCCCCCCTCTAGGCGACATCCGTATCCTTTCAATTGGTATCAGAGCAAGGTCTCTCATTTTAGGCTTCACCGCCTTGAGAGTAAAGATGTCGGCTAGAGGATTAGTGCACGATAACACTCTTATATTAGATGGCACAAATTATGATATTTGGAAAATTTGCATGCTTAGTCATTTTCGGGACATTGACCCTCATATGGAGAAAATTGTAGATATAGGTTTTTCTCCTCCTATGGATTCACAAAATCTATCTTTAGAGGATGAGAAAAATTTATATCTCAATTCTCAAGCTTCTTATGTTCTTATGAATGCTTTGCGAGATGTAGGTCTTTTTCCATACTTGCCTTTTTGGAGCGCTCATGAGTTATGGACAAAAATTCAAGATAAATATGATGTGTCCAATATTATTAAGGATGATTGCATTGCTTCCACTTCCGGCCGTGATGAGTTCTCATCTTCATCCACTTCACCAAAGTGTGTCAAGACACAAGGTAATGATATGGTGAGTGGTGATGAAAATTGCAATGTTGATATTGAGCTTTCTATTGATGATTCTTCATCTCTATCTCATTGCAATGCTTCATCTACGGACTCAAACACATCTAGCACTAGAAATGATTTACATGCTTGTGTTGATAGTCCTTGCATATCATGTGTAAGTTGCTTGAAAAAATCTAATGATGATATGCTTGCATTGTCTTGTGGCCATGATAAAAATGCTTCTATTTCCTCTAGTTGTTGTGTGTCTAACAATGTAGAGGAAACCAAAGATTCTATTGGTCAAGACAAGATCTTGAAAAAAGCCTCAAGTAACTCCTCATCTTTATCTCACGGTCCTCATATATGCCTTATGGCCAAGGGTTCCACGGTATCTCCTACCATGGAACCTAATATGTCTCGTGGTGATAAGGATGAGGATGAATATGAAGAAGAGGATTGGGTTGTCTCTCTACGCGATAAGGGTAAGAGTGTATTCAAGGTTCTTTGCAAAGATAAAATTGCTAGCTCTTACTTCTTTGAAATCTTGACTACCGCTATTGAGAGCCAAAAACTTATTTGGATGCATGAGAACACCATTGATAAAAAGGGTGCTCTTGAACGAGAGTATGCCAATGATGTAGCATCCCTAAAGAATGATCTTGAAGAAGAACAAGAGACCGTAGCCTCTCTTGAAGAGCAACTTGAAACCCTTGAAGTGTCTCAAAATGAAATAGTTTCTAAACTCACTAAGGAAAGAGACCATGCTAAAGCTCAAGTAAAAATGCTTAAAAAGGAAAATTCCAAAGTTGGTGTTGGTCATGATAAACTTGTTAAGGATCTAGACAAGGCCCACAAGGTCTTGGAGAGCGAACACTCTATCCTCACCAAGTCCCATGAGCAACTTCAAGCTTCCTATTTAAAAGAGCATGCTATGTTACCATCTCTTCTTAATATGTCTTGTGATGATGCTTGTGCTACTAACTCTACTTCTTGTGAAGCATCTATCTTGAAGGAGAATGTTGAGCTAAGGGCTCAACTTGAATTGCTAACTAGCAATTATGGGAAGTTGGAAGAAAATCATGGAAAGCTTTCTAGCTCCCATGAGGATCTTCTAGCCTCCCATGATAGGCTAAAGTTAGCTCATGAGGCTATAATATCTAAGGCAACACCTTGTGAGCCTCATGTGGGTACTAGCACTACTACTCAAAATGTTACATTGCCATGTGCTAGTCCTTGTAATTCATCCACTCATAATATTGCTAAATCTTGTGATGAATTATCTTCCTTGACTTGTTGCTCTAACAATGAAGGTTCTACTTCCTCTAGTACTTGTGTTGTTACTAACCATGTAGAGGAAATCAAAGAGCTCAAGGCCCAAGTCTCTTCTTTGAAGAACGACTTGGTAAAGGGTCATGAAGGGAAATGCAAACTTGACAAGATGTTGAGTGTGCAACAATCCCCCAATGACAAGAGTGGACTTGGATTCAACTCCAACAACAAGAACAAGTCCAAGAACAACAAGAAGAAGAAGGGCCAAGTACAAGTCAAAGACCCGGCCAAGATTGTTTGCTTCAAGTGCAAAATTGAAGGGCATCATGTTAGATCTTGCCCTTTGAAGAAGAAGCAAAAAGGGAAGCAGCCTCAAGCTCAACCTCATATTCAACCTCAAGTTGAAGAAATTCCACTTCCCAAGAAGAATCAAGCCAATGCTCCCATTGTGGAGAAATCTAGTGAGAAGAAGGAGAAGAAAAGAACTTGCTACATATGCCGTGAGAAGGGCCACATCTCCTCCTTTTGCACTATTGGTACCTCATCCAACTCTATCACCATTGATGATGTTTATTCTCTTCGTAAGGATGAGGGTGGCAAGGTGTTTGCCAAATTTGTTGGTGCTCAAAGTGGTGTCAAGAAAAGAACCATTTGGGTTGCCAAGCCTATTGTGACTAACCTCTTAGGACCCAACTTAGTTGGGGACCAACAATCCAAAACTTGATCAATAGGTGCTTGTTGGAGGGCATTGGTGACTTGGCTACATCATGAAGAATTAAGGGACCTTCATCATTTATATTATCTCAAGCCAAGTCTTATAGTTTTCTTGCTTCTATCACATATTCAATGTTCCTCCTTGCGGTAACATGTGCTCAACTCATCTATATTGAAAGTTACTCGCCCCTTTGCATGTGTTAGTTTTTGTTCCTAACATGTGTTTGTATATGTTGTGTTTCCTACTTACTTTTCTTGAGAAATCAAGTCTATGCATGTTGGGTTGCACACCATGTATTTGTGTTTGTGTTGGAGCCATTTTGCATCTTGTTGTATCTTGTATGGCTCTTATGAGCGATTAATGGACTATCCCATTTTGGGGGAGTGATATTCCTTTGGGAATTTCATGATCCTAACAATGAGTGTACATGAGGAATATCACTTAGAATTGATATTGCAAGATTATCTAGTCTCTATGTGGTATGTCATCTTCATGAGAAATTCAAATTCTAATGTCCATTAATATCTCTAGTTGGATCTTATTTGCCTCTTGTGAAAATAAATTCCTTATCACATTATTGGGGGAGTAATAAGCTTTGTGCATATTACAAGCCTAGAAAATGTGAACATTTGAGGTTGTGTCACATAGAATTGATACCGTAAATTATCTCTCTCCTATGTGGCATGTTTGCTCAAACAAGCTCCAATTTGCTTAAATGGATTTATTGCTAATATCTTTGTAGATCTTATTTGTGAAAGTTTTTCTTGGCATGGTTTTCCACAACGTGTCCCTCAATACATTTTTGGAAAACCATGTGCTTCAAGTCATACTATTAATTGCTTTGCATGTTGGTATGAATACTATTAATTGCTTTGCATGTTGGTATGAATACTATTAATTGCTTTGCATGTTGGTATGACTAAATGAAGCTATCAAGAAACTATCTTTGCATGATGGTTAACTCTTATCTTTTACCATATGCTTTATTCGTTGTAAATATGATCTTTCGTTTACTTACAAACTACCACCGGGAAATATTTCCTAAATACCTCTTGTCCTAGGACAATTGGTAATCTATTATGAGGTAGATTTTTATTGATCATATTTACATTGGCTCTTGTGTTCAAATTGCCTTATTTATTGCCATGAATTTGTTTTGCTTTGACTCTCATATGTCTTCCTTGCATCTTATGGATCTAATTTGTCTATTCAACTTTCTTAGCATTTTAGTATATATAGGTAGCGTGATGATCCTAGTTTTGTGCATTTTGTCTTCATATGAAAAATCCTAGATAATGCACTAATCTTGGGGGAGCTCTTCTATATTTGTTAGAATGCTTAACATCTCTTGATCTTTATCAAAAATTTGGTTTTGGGAGATATAAATTTTTTTTGGTACTTTGTGCCATCATAAAAAGTGTCGAGGGTCTGGTTTATTTGTTGGAACCTTGCTCTCTTGGGAGTTGGTTATCTCATTCCTTTGTGTTTAGGTTTAATTAGCTTCTTATAATGAGATAATTCTTTGGGGTCAATCTTGTGTTGATTTGATTCGTTGATATAATTTGGACAACCTTTGTCTCTTAATTTATTTGGTGTTTTGTACAAATTATATCTTTCTTTGGTTCTTGAAAGTATTATGCATGCATATTTAATATATGTATATCTTATGGCATGTGTTACTTTCTTTGATCCAATATATAGGGTAAACTCCATCAAATCCTAATTTGATTAAGATGTGCATGAAGTTCAATTTCATATCTATATGCACATAGAATTGTGGAGTTTGTTCTATATGTTGTAGTGTGTCTAACTACTTTGGACCCAATTAGTTTGGGGACCACTTTGTACTTACCTTTGTGTTAGGTACAATGGATATGCATTGGATGCTTGTCTCACTCTTGGAAAGAAGTGGTGACTCAATGGTAACTTGAGGCAAGCTAGGATGATCAACGAACACATATCTACTACATCCACACCAATGCTATCTTGGTAACAAGTATCTTCTCATGCATACTTTTCTTGTATCAAACCTTATGGTTGCATCTTGGAATGAATCTCTTGATTTGCAAATGTTGTGCTTCTTGCAAAAGTCTTAATGAAACCTCTTTATTGTGAATGTGAGTAATTTGAGATGAGTGCATTTGTTGGGAAGTATTTTAAATCATGCTCATGATTCATCCATCCCAACTATGCCTATCTAGCAATTTTATTGCATATCAATTCCTCAAGGCTCACGCATGTGCAATATAGATGAAAGTGCAAATTGAGTTATTTGTTGTGGTATTCTTTCTTTGTGATACTTGTTGCTCCTCTCAAAGTATCTCAACTATCTTCTTTCCCTTGTTGATATTTGTGATATCTTTGATGTGTTTGTGGTTGAAGTTCATGAATGTACAATAAGATAAAATTGAGCCTTTGGCCATGCTATTAAGCAAAAATTCTTATTGGTATATTGCATGACTTCGTCTTGGATATCATGCTATATGTTTTCTGTGTCTATTTTGTTTGTGCATGTTTCTTTGTGGATAAATATCTTAGTGATTTTGTCCACTTAGAGAGACTTATACACATAAGAGATGGTACGTCTCCATTTGATATCTTATTTTTTTTGTTGCATGTTGATTGGTCATGCTAAGCAATATAAATCATTGAAGACTATGATGATGCTTTTTGCTCATCCTTGTAATAGTCTTATAATATGTTTTATCATGCCTTTCACATATCCTCTTGGTTGAGCCTTTTTATTATGGTGCCTCTTACTTGTTGCTCAACTATTTGTTTGTTGCAAGTGTTAAGCTTATTTTTCTATCTATGATCTATTACAAATGTTTGTGTTTTAAATGAGGGAGTGAGGATTCCATGTTATGCATATTGTATTCAAATGCAACATTTTATTTTATGCATGTACCTTGGGGAGCTTCCTCATTTGATTTAGAACACTATCTTGTGGCGATCATTAGAGTTTGATTCACTTGGTATCTTTTGTTTGTGAATGATATTATGGGAGTGATGATTCCATGTTTGTGCACTTTATACTCCAATGCATATTATCTTGGGTGTGTTGTATGCCAAGTGATTCGGCCAACGTGGTCCTTCTATACTCATACACCACCTAGCCTGGTAAGTTAATATAGGTTTTAACTGACAAACTGGCGATATTTTGTTTTTAACTTCTGATTTGGAGGAAAATTGTGACCTCCCAATATTGATTCTGAATTTGATTTGTGTAGGTTTCGAATGGTGTACCTGCTGCCTGCAGATCGATATGGTTTCATGATATGTGTGCTACCCTAATGCCATACTAGTTCTTTTGTTCTTTGTTTTTTGTCATTTGTTATGTTGTTTGAACTTGAAATTGTTTGAATATATGAGACACTTGTAACATGTATCATAAGGATTTAGTGTGGTGCCTTGTTGGACAATTATGCCAACTGTATTCGGTTAATTTGTGACTTATGAAATATCATTTTCAGTGCCTCTTGTGCAATTCCATTACACCCGCTTGTGGCTAGGCTCTTCCCCAACACCATTGCTCCTGCCAAAACGTCTTTTTTGCCTTCAACAATGGTACAAGATACAGTAGAGAATAACAATCCTTTTCACTGAGGTTACAAGTAATCAGAGGCTGTCCCTAACTTTCAAGGGAACAACACGTGTGGTATGTGTGGTCAGACTTACAACCCAATCTACATAGAGGATGAATATACCTAGGCATCAAAATTGTGGAGGTTCAGTAATGAATATGTGCATGATGCGCTCACACAAAGTGGAAAAAAGCACGCAAACATATGTCAGTTCTCAGTAACTTCCATCATGAACAAGCAGGCTGATTTGTACCAGCAGCCAGTCCTCCCAAAATTTCCAGATGAAGTAAGGTCATGGTATGATGCTGTAATTTGAGTGGCTATTCTTGAGCATCCATCCTGGATTTGATATGGATTAAGCTCATGCTGATTGCTTGCGTGTTTGTCCGTATGTCTTAGTGGAAAACCTCCATTAGAACTTATTTCAATAGGCAGCCATGAATGGACTAAAGGTATCAACATTTGACAATCCTGCCAAAATCAGATCGATTATAATCAGTATATTTGTTATCGGAAGAAGAAACGAAGTGCAAGGTCAAGAGCACAATAATCTTAACAAACATTATTGCCATGTCAGGACTCAGGAATGATGCTCCCAAGTGGTCAAATATGTTGGGTTCTTCTGCAAGTTCAAGTATTTGATCAAGATTTCTCTTCCTAAAACTTTGTCAGACATCACAGAACCGTATCTAGTTTCATGTTCTGATATTCGTCATATTTGTTCCATAGGTTGAACTGTTTATGCACTGATACCTGGTACTCCAGAAAACAATCTATGGAACAATATTCATTATGTTTAAGTATTGCTTTTACTTGGACACAGATAACATCTACTAGTCACTTTCAATAGCGGCATGTACGCATGAGTGACTTCTGTGTGCCAAAGTCTGCTCAATCATGCAAGCAGTTCTTGTTTTACAAGATATGCGAGGAATCCTTACCAAGTGGCAGTTAAAATGTTACCACATTCGAAAATTATGTATCTTCATCCAGAAACTCATCATGATATTCCGAGTCATCTAGAATGATGTATTTGGCATCTCCACTAAATGAAGGTGAAGTGACTCCATCCTCATTTATCTGACCCCTTTTGAATTTGTCATATCTGTCATTAGCAATAAATAGTAAGACACCAAGAAAAGATGAATATAGTATGCCAAATTCCCTACCGATCGATTCGCCACAATATCAAGAAAGTATCAATTTGAAGATGAATGTGAATTTCAACCTCAACTATTTTGACATAAGCAAAACAACGGAAAATGTTTTCAAATGTCTTTGTCCATGCTATGTGCAAAATGGACAGACAATTAGTTGACTACTGTAACTTTAAATGAACTCTTAGGTAGCACCATAACAGATGCTAAATAGTTAGCCAGAACAAATCATGGTACTAATACTATTGAACAAGTCAAAATAAATGGTACTAATACTATTCAACGGAAAATACATATTAGAACTTGATTAATTGTTAACTAAAGAAATTTTATTTGCATAGCACTATAACTTGACTCAGCGAACACATACTGCTCCATTCAATCCCCACAGAGAATTATAATGAAGTATTTGATTGTGTTGTCCATGAACTAATATTTCGAAACCATATTAAAACTGAAAAAGAGTCACTTACTTGTACCAATTGAATAAGCTAACACCAATCATAATAGTGATAAGACCAACCCCTTTCAACCAAGTAAATTCATCATGGAAATAAAATACTGCAACCTGAAAGGCCATAGTAAAAAAGTTTGTTCATAATAGACAACAATTACTAGAAGATGTATGTTATGAATCATATAGAATCTAAGAACAAAAAAATGAAACACTTCCCAGTCGGTCATGGTACCAAGTACAATACATATCTTCATGGTACAGCCAGCAATCCAACAGAGAAGCATACAAAAGATATGATGTTGGACTTTTGCATAAAATTACTGATAGCTCAAGCCTTTTCTAGTATATGCCAAAAATGAAGACTTTTTTCCTTTGATGCGTCTCAACTTTCGAACAAACAACAGATCAGTTCCATGTTGGGGTTCAGAATTCAATTCTAACTTGACATGAGTTATTAATTGCTAATCACCTATCTCATCCTTTATTTCAAGTGAGGTGTCATTTTTTTGAGCGGAACTGAGGTGTCATTAATTTTTAATAACAGTATTCACATTAATATCAGCTGATATAGAAAGATATTACCGTGGAAGGTGCTTAAGAATTCACATTTCCATACAGATGCAAGTAAATATACAGCAGTTAATCTTTCATGAAAAAATACATTTCAATTATTACCAAGATTGTTACAGATTCTTTTACTACCCCAGCTATTGTCACGGTTATGGCACTTGTTGCTGAAACAAGTATATACTCCGTCAACACCTGCAATCGAATAACATATCATGACATCCAATTATCAGTGGTATTTCTGACAAGTTTGTTTTGTAATCAAATAAACACTTACCATGAAAAAGGCCAGGCTTCCTCCGATTAGCATAAGTAAGATACTGCGCATGACGTGCCACGGGTTATCAAAATATGTATTCTTCCGAAAATCACTCCAAGGATCCAACAGGAGAGATAGTACCATGGTGGCTATGGCCATCACTGGGGTAACATGACTCATCAGGGTAATGGGATCTTTTAAGCCTGCCAAAAGAAGATGGATCATTGAACTCGTGAACACCTAGTAGTCAAATAAGGATTGCGAAGTTTACTAAAATAACATTTGCCCCACATTTAGCCAAGCTCTGGACTCCAGATGAAAAGCTGGAGTGAGAGCTGCTAGGACAAACGGGATGGATCAAGAAACTATAACTAATATCTCTGAAAGAGGAACCTTGTTCCAGATACTTCCAAAGCTTAAGATCAATGTCATGAAACCCATACTTCAGATTCTATAGAAAATTTGGGTATCAATTATATTAAGTTCTTAATTGCTATACCGCTTGATTCTTTCTTCCTAGCTAGAAATGTATGGTGGCTCATTCACCACCCTCAAGGAACCACATTTTCAAATCCACCACCTCATTCAGCAGAGGCAGAACTCTAAGAACCAAGCTTCCTAAACCCAGGGAAAATGCCTTAATTCAATTAAACAGATGGTTTCATCGATATGCAGAGAAGATACAATAGCACTGTTGGGCATAACAAGCATTGAAGTGTGCACTCGAAGCAAAGATAACATACCGTAGCTATCTTTCTTGAAAGATCAAATCCACATGCACATGAAAAAACAAATCGTTAGCACAAGAAGTACACAACAAAAGAGAAATATGAGAGTTTGGTGATAACTCTCAAAGAATTTGAGTAACGTTAGTAATTACACTTACTTGCAACAGAATCTGAGTCATGGACCAGCGGAATCCTGACATAACTGCAGCAAGTGTCACAAAAATGAAGCCCCAGAAGTCGAAGTCGGTCTCCCTGGCAACTGTTGAAATTTATATTATTAAATCACATAAGGCTAGTCCAAGATGCATATTGTATTGAAGCATTATAAATGGAGTACAAATTTAATGGCAACGATTTCAGTGACTCAGCCAAGAAAATTATCAGCTACAAAACTGGAATTATTTGGCTGAGTTTCACAGATACATGGAGCAGGAATATATACAGCCACAGATGGTGGCTCGAAAAATACAAACACAGATACTTTGTGCAGCAGCCTCAGCTCAGTACTGGACTGAAACTACCCTGAAGCACAATAGCTTCCACTTGGCGAGGCAGTCAAATCGCTTAAATAACTGTGCTAAAGTATCCCAAAACAACATGGTCATCGAAATGTTCAAGAAAATCTAAAATTATAGCCAGTGGAGAGCCTAGTTTACAGAACATCTCAGTTCTCCATTCAATTGTGGTGTTGGAATTATGTGCTGACTAATCAACTACTTCTATGGAAAGTGCATTGTTTTTGGGTCAAAGAAAAAAGATCTACTTAGATTTGGCGATCCTTAGGTCAACTTTGACTTGCTTGAAAGTAGTGTACTTGGCCAATGGAAAGTAATGGAAATTAAACTATAAACCAAAGTTTATAATTACAGCGATGGACAACCACAAAAGGTGAATAATGCATTGCAATCATCATAATGATAAACTAGCTGATACTGAAGAAACTATTTGCTCAGCAGCTGACCATAATAAACTATGCACATTTAAGCCCTCTGAGGCAACATACCTGTCAACAGAACACCAATAGAAATGACAACTATGATTCCTAGAAGCTTGATGCTGGGGCTCTCCAACCTTGTAAACCAGGAGGAAATTTTTAGAACCATATAAACAGAAAGCAAATGAAGACAGTAAATTAAAACTGTTGTAGAAGTTAGCTGCATAGGGGAAATAAGTGGATGCTACAGAATCAACTGGCGCAGGCATGATTATTCACCGCCCAAATTAGTAATTCCTATGTGGTTTAAAGATGGCTCCTTTTTAGAATTCTTTACGTCTCCGATCGATACAGTTTTGATTGTGCATGAGCGAATCAGTAATGTAGCTTTTGTGCTAGTAGCTTAACTCAGCCATAAAACAGATCAGTTGCAGCATTGGCTCCTTTGAATTATAATCTTCAGAAGCAGGAAGAGCATAGAGTAACGACCCATTATGTTGGTTAGTAAAAGTGCATACCGTGGTCTGCTAATATGGATAGATCAACTCTACAACTAACTAGCATGCTGAAGAAACAATAAGCAGTCAGTTCAACCAGAATGCACATCACAACTAAAACTGCCCAATTTATAACATTAGCACGCGACAGCTTTGCTAGAGCAGCATCCAGTTTCGACGCTCACCTAAATGCAAAGGCGAATAGCAAAAGAAATATCGGCGAGGCTGATTTACACTGCAAAAGGTCAAGAATCAAGTTAGCCAGCCAGCTGAACACAAATCAAAATGGATTTATCAAAGGGGTAAAGTGGACTGAATCATATTGTGGAAAACAGACCATGGTAGCGAATGTGACCGTGATGAACACCAGAGAAGCGTTGCTCAGGTTTATGTCTAAGGCGGTTCCCAGAGCAGTTGGGACGACTGCAGATAGGAATAAGAAAGACAAAGAAAGAAGCATGAACAAGCAGAATTTATACCGAACCGAGAAGAAACGAGAAGGCGAATTAAGAAGATGCGCACCTCTCACGAAGTAATCCTTCCAGCTCATGTCGACCGCAGCGTCGATCCCCTTGGCCTGGAAGAGCAGGATGATCTTGGAGAGCGCGGCCTGCAGCGCGAAGTGCACAGTGTTCATCAGCAGCGGCGCCGGGAATTTGCCGAGCTTGTCCCCCAGCAGCGTCTTATTGTATCTAGGGGCCCAGGAAGGAGGAGGAGGAAGTAAAGAAATCATTTTTCATGTTGATCGAGACGACATGAGTCATGGGCGAGGAAACAGAGGAGGTAGGAGATCCGGAGCAACTCACAGGGTGAGGCAGGTGCTGAAGGTGTACCAGACGAGGATGTAGAAGCCCGTCTTGAGCACTACCGCCGGCGCCAGCGCGGCGCGCTCCGCCCGCTCCAGCGACTCGAGCTTGGCGACGGACTCGCTGGGGCGGAGGCCGCCTACGCAGACGGCGGAGGGCGCCGGCGGGTTCTCCACGTCGAAGGCCTTGCGGTCCAGATCCGGGGCGTGCATGCTCCGCTGCCGGAAGTAGGTGGATCGCGGGGACACGACCTCCGCGGGCGCGGCGGCAGCCAGGGCGGCGTCCGCGCCCGCCTCGGCCATGCTCCTCCTCGGGCTTGGAGACAGAGATAGAGAGATCCCCTCCTCCTACAACGAGAACAAGGAGGAGGCCGCCGGCATCGCGCGCTGGGGGCCGGGGCGGGGCGCTCCACGTCCCGGAGCGCCAAATGGCAAATGCCGCGCGGGCGGGAGGGATCGGGAAGAATGGCGCGGTGGTAGGTGCTCACCAGAGCTGGTGTCGGAACTAGGCAGGCGAGCGACGGCGGATTTGGCTGGGTGGCGGCTCCGGTCGGGTGGGATTGGGGTGGCCGGCCGGCGAGCACGCCCGGTTGGGTGTTGTGTCTGCGATTCGGACCGGACGTCGGGCGCAGGCGGACACGACACGATGCCGACCGCGGGCCTTGGTTGGCGAGGCGTGAAATGCAAGAGGGTTTTCTGTTATCGGGTCTGTTCTTGTCGACGACAGTGGTTGGTTAGTAGGATCAGCTAATGGCGTACACCGGCCGCTTCATCATCATCATCATCATCCTCATCCTTCCACCACTCTGCATGCATGCCTTTTGCGTGTCGGCACCAGATCCCGTAGCCATCTCGAATTCTCGATGGGTGCCATTACACGATCTCAACACTGCGATTAGGTTCAAAACCAACTCCACATTCAGAACTTGCAATTGTTTAGACGCGACATAATTGGTGGGTTCCTATGCATAATGACATATTGTGATGCATTCATCCATAAGCTACATGTGCTTCCTAGTTCTTGCGGAGGCGCCTCTTTCATGCTCACCAAGATTGTTTGGTCAACCATAGGGTAGCTTCTATCTAAACCTCATGGTCTTTGTGTTTCCCCCTTTTTTTTAAAGTGATTTCCAACTTTGTATTACTAAAATGTTGTACAGCTCCATTTGAAGGGAAAAAAGGAAGGAGCGCAAAATGCAGTTTGCAACAACCACCATGAGATTGGATGTATCAAACATCATCCTCAAATATTACTCTACACACATGCCATTCTCATTTCCTGTATGGACAATGTGATGTTCTCCGTTAGTTACCCCTCTATTATAGACCGTCAAGTAGGGATGGCACCCGCAGGGCATGGATACGGGTAGAGCCATCCCATACTTGTACTTGTCGCCTTTAATCTTATCCATCACCCGTACCTATATCCGTCAATGGGCACAAGTTTTTCCCATATCCATTACCCAGCAGGGTAAATGGGTACCCGCGGATGATATACACGCGCTTTACAACACATCGAATTGATAAGGAGGTTAAGCGATCCTAACAAGGCGTCTAATCCTGATTGTGAGACTGGAAAGAGTGAGGTTCATCCTAGTAACGAGAAAGCGTTATTAGGGGGGAGATTAAGTAGCTTAGAATATTGCGCTGGCTCACTTGTCAAATTTAGATGGGTACATGGGTACGCGGGTATGAGTTTTACGATCTCATACCCGTACCCACTCTAACTGATGGGTATGATATTTCCTCACTTACAAACCCAAGGGTAATATTTTGTCCCATTCCCATACTCCTATTTGGGTTTTTACCCGGCGGATACACCGGCCGTGGGTACATATTATCATCCCTACAGACAAGAAGCAATAGTAAAAAGGAAGTTTTGTGGAGAACGTGTGCATTAGATGGAGTAACAATGGGGTAGTCATTGAACGTGTGCAGTAGATGGAGTAACATTGAGTTTTTATCCAACTTGTATGAGATAAGATTTGTGGGGAACATGTGCATTAGATGAAGTAATATTGGGGCAGTGTCGAATAGTGACACAAAATTCGAGATCTACTTTGGTTTTTACCTTTATTTTGCCTCACTAGGGATTAAGTGGACACATGTGCTATAGTTTCATTAGTACAATCTAGGTGGTCTTGTTAAATTAAGGTAGTCTATTTGAGATCCAAACATTATATCAAAGATCTTAAGGCTATACTCTGTTAATTCTTAATTCTAGATTGCTTTGAGTTTTTCATTTCTAGTGGAGTATAAGAGAGATGTGTTGCATCATCTCTATGTTAGGACGTAATGCCCAAGGGAGTTCGTGAGGGTTTTAGCGCCAGGTTGGCTAGTGAGCAGCTGGAGTCATCGGAGAATGGCACGCTGGATTCCCCTTGCATGTCTTATACGGGCCCAGATAGCAACATGCAGCTGGTTCCGCGCAGGGCTCAGGGTGGTCCAGTTCTTGAGGAGGTCGTGCCAGGGAGAGACAGAGAGGATACCTCGTCTGAGTCAGCGCTGCAGCAGGAGAGACTTGCGCTATGCCGCATCAAGATGTTCTGTTCCTCGATACTCAAGAAGTTGGCGCCGCCTTTACTCCATGAAGTGGAGAGCTCGTCTAGATTATGTGCGGATGCGCAGCCTTTCACACCCAGGCGTCTGACGAGGAGTGGAGCGGTGGCGGTACAGGAGAGGGGTAGGAAAGCATCGAAGGCCTCAGCGGCGGAGACGGTGTTACTCAAGGCACTGGGGATCTGCCCCGAGGAGCTGTCGGTGGATGAGGAGCATCTCGCTGATGGCGTGTATTTCACACGTTCGTTGGGCAACCCCAAGAGGAAGGTATGATGCGCACAGCAGCAAGTTTTCCCTCAGAAAGAAACCAAGGTTTATCGAACCAGGAGGAGCCAAGAAGCACGTTGAAGGTTGATGGCGGCGGGATGTAGTGTGGCGCAACACCAGAGATTCCGGCGCCAACGTGGAACCTGCACAACACAACCAAAGTACTTTGCCCCAACGAAACAGTGAGGTTGTCAATCTCACCGGCTTGCTGTAACAAAGGATTAACCGTATTGTGTGGAAGATGATTGTTTGCAGAAAACAGTAGAAACGATGTGCATTAGATTGTATTTCAGTAAAGAGAATTGGACCGGGGTCCACAGTTCACTAGAGGTGTCTCTCCCATAAGACGAACAGCATGTTGGGTGAACAAATTACAGTTGGGCAATTGACAAATAAAGAGAGCATGACCATGCACATACATATCATGATGAGTATAGTGAGATTTAATTGGGCATTACGACAAAGTACATAGACCGTCATCCAACTGCATCTATGCCTAAAAAGTCCACCTTCAGGTTATCATCCGAACCCCCTCCAGTATTAAGTTGCTAACAACAGACAATTGCATTAAGTATTGCGCAATGTAACTAGTGACTACATCCTTGAACATAGCACTAATGTTTTATCCCTAGTGGCAACAGCACATCCATAAACTTAGTGGTTCTTGTCACTCCTCAAGATTCACAGAGGCATGAACCCACTATCGAGCATAAATACTCCCTCTTGGAGTTACTAGCATCAACTTGGCCAGAGCATCTACTAATAACGGAGAGCATGCAAGATCATAAACAACACATAAGCATAGCTTTGATAATCAACATAACAAGTATTCTCTATTCATCGGATCCCAACAAACGCAACATATAGAATTACTGATAGATGATCTTGATCATGTTAGGCAGCTCACAAGATCCGACAATGATAGCACAATGGGGAGAAGACAACCATCTAGCTACTGCTATGGACCCATAGTCCAGGGGTAGACTACTCACACATCACACCGGAGGCGACCATGGCGGCGTAGAGTCCTCCGGGAGATGATTCCCCTCTCCGGCAGGTGCGGAGGCGATCTCTGGATCCCCGAGATGGGATCGGCGGCGGCGGCGTCTGCGGAAGGTTTTCCGTATCGTGGTTCTCGGTACTGGGGGTTTCGTCACGGAGACTTTTTATAGGCGAAAGGGCAGGTCAAGAGGCGGCACGGGGCCCCACACCACAGGGCCGCGCGGCCAAGGGGGGGGCCGCGCCGCCCTAGGGTGTGGCCCCTCCGTGGCCCCTCTTCGTCTCTCCTTCGGACTTCTGGAAGCTTCGTGAGAAAATAGGCCCACTGGGCTTTGATTTCGTCAATTCCGAGAATATTTCCTTACTATGATTTCTGAAACCAAAAAGCAGAAACAAGAATCGGCACTTCGGCATCTTGTTAATAGGTTAGTTCCAGAAAATGCACGAATATGACATAAAGTGTGCATAAAACATGTAGATAACATCAATAATGTGGCATGGAACATAAGAAATTATCGATACGTCGGAGACGTATCAGCATCCCCAAGCTTAGTTCTGCTCGTCCCGAGCAGGTAAAACGATAACACAGATAATTTCTGGAGTGACATGCCATCATAATCTTGATCATACTATTTGTAAAGCATATGTAGTGAATGCAGCGATCAAAACAATGTATATGACATGAGTAAACAAGTGAATCATAAAGCAAAGACTTTTCATGAATAGCACTTCAAGACAAGCATCAATAAGTCTTGCATAAGAGTTAACTCATAAAGCAATAATTCAAAGTAAAGGTATTGAAGCAACACAAAAGAAGATTAAGTTTCAGCGGTTGCTTTCAACTTGTAACATGTATATCTCATGGATATTGTCAACATAGAGTAATATAATAAGTGCAATAAGCAAGTATGTAGGAATCAATGCATAGTTCACACAAGTGTTTGCTTCTTGAGGTGGAGAGAAATAGGTGAACTGACTCAACATTGAAAGTAAAAGAATGGTCCTCCATAGAGGAAAAGCATCGATTGCTATATTTGTGCTAGAGCTTTGATTTTGAAAACATGAAACAATTTTGTCAACGGTAGTAATAAAGCTTATGTATCATGTAAATTATATCTTACAAGTTGCAAGCCTCATGCATAGTATACTAATAGTGCCTGCACCTTGTCCTAATTAGCTTGGACTACCGGATCATCACAATACATTGTTTTTACCAAGTGTCACAAAGGGGTACCTCTATGCCGCCTGTACAAAGGTCTAAGGAGAAAGCTCGCATTGGATTTCTCGCTATTGATTATTCTTCAACTTAGACATCCATACCGGGACAACATAGACAACAGATAATGGACTCCTCTTTTATGCATAAGCATATAACAACAATTAATAATTTTCTCATTTGAGATTTGAGGATTGTTGTCCAAAACTGAAACTTCCACCATGGAACATGGCTTTAGTTAGCGGCCCAATGTTCTTCTCTAACATATGCATGCTTAACCCTATGGTGGTAGATCTCTCTTACTTCAGACAAGACGAACATGCATAGCAACTCACATGAAATTCAACAAAGAGTAGTTGATGGCGTCCCAGAAACATGGTTATCGCACAACAAGCAACTTAATAAGAGATAAAGTGCATAATTACATATTCAATACCACAATAGTTTAAAGCTATCTGTCCCATGAGCTATATATTGCAAAGGTGAATGATGGAATTTTAAAGGTAGCACTCAAGCAATTTACTTTGGAATGGCGGAAAATACCATGTAGTAGGTAGGTATGGTGGACACAAATGGCATAGTGGTTGGCTCAAGTATTTTGGATGCATGAGAAGTATTCCCTCTCGATACAAGGTTTAGGCTAGCAAGGCTTATTTGAAACAAACACAAGGATGAACCGGTGCAGCAAAACTCACATAAAAGACATATTGAAAACATTATAAGACTCTACACCGTCTTCCTTGTTGTTCAAACTCAACACTAGAAATTATCTAGACCTTAGAGAAACCAAATATGCAAACCAAATTTTAGCATGCTCTATGTATTTCTTCATTAATGGGTGCAAAGCATATGATGCAAGAGCTTAATCATGAGCACAACAATTGTCAAGTATCACATTACCCAAGACATTTATAGCAATTACTACATGTATCATTTTCCAATTCCAACCATATAACAATTTAACGAAGGAGAAACTTCGCCATGAATACTATGAGTAGAAACCAAGGACATACTTGTCCATATGCTACAGCGGAGTGTGTCTCTCTCCCATAAAGTGAATGCTAGGATCCATTTTATTCAAACAAAACAAAAAACAAAAACAAACCGACGCTCCAAGAAAAAGCACATAAGATGTGATGGAATAAAAATATAGTTTCAGGGGAGGAACCTGATAATGTTGTCGATGAAGAAGGGGATGCCTTGGGCATCCCCAAGCTTAGACGCTTGAGTCTTCTTGATATATGCAGGGGTGAACCACCGGGTGCATCCCCAAGCTTAGAGCTTTCACTCTCCTTGATCATGTTGCATCATACTCCTCTCTTGATCCTTGAAAACTTCCTCCACACCAAACTCGAAACAACTCATTAGAGGGTTAGTGCACATTATAAATTGACATATTCAGAGGTGACACAATCATTCTTAACACTTCTGGACATTGCATAATGCTACTGGACATTAGTGGATCAAAGAAATTCATCCAACATAGCGAAAGAGGCAATGCGAAATAAAAGGCAGAATCTGTCAAAACAGAACAGTTCGTATTGACGAATTTTAAAATGGCACCAGACTTGCTCAAATGAAAATGCTCAAATTGAATGAAAGTTGCGTACATATCTGAGGATCATGCACGTAAATTGGCTTAATTTTCTGAGTTACCTACAGGGAGGTGGACCCAGATTCGTGACAGCAAAGAAATCTGGAACTGTGCAGTAATCCAAATCTAGTACTTACTTTTCTATCAACGGCTTAACTTGGCACAACAAAACACAAAACTAAGATAAGGAGAGGTTGCTACAGTAGTAAACAACTTCCAAGACACAAAATAAAAACAAAGTACTGTAGGTAAAAACATGGGTTGTCTCCCATAACCGCTTTTCTTTAACGCCTTTCAGCTAGGCGCAGAAAGTGTGTATCAAGTATTATCAAGAGATGGTGCATCGTTATCATGAGCATCGCTAATTCTATACCAAGCATCTCTCAAACATTCTCCCCCTCGTTGCTTAAACGTGCGAACTTCAACTTCAGGATTACTCATTTTAGTAGCAGTAAATAAAGCAAACTAGATAAAGTAAATGCAAGTAAACTAATTTTTTTGTGTTTTTGATATAGCAAACAAGATAGCAAGTAAAGTAAAACTAGCAACTAATTTTTTTGTATTTTGATTTAGTGCAGCAAACAAAGTAGTAAATAAAACTAAGCAAGACAAAAACAAAGTAAAGAGATTGAGAAGTGGAGACTCCCCTTGCAGCGTGTCTTGATCTCCCTGCAACGGCGCCGAGAAAATATGCTTGATGGCGTGTATTTCACACGTTCGTTGGGCAACCCCAAGAGGAAGGTATGATGCGCACAGCAGCAAGTTTTCCCTCAGAAAGAAACCAAGGTTTATCGAACCAGGAGGAGCCAAGAAGCACGTTGAAGGTTGATGGCGGCGGGATGTAGTGCGGCGCAACACCAGAGATTCCGGCGCCAACGTGGAACCTGCACAACACAACCAAAGTACTTTGCCCCAACGAAACAGTGAGGTTGTCAATCTCACCGGCTTGCTGTAACAAAGGATTAACCGTATTGTGTGGAAGATGATTGTTTGCAGAAAACAGTAGAACAAAGATTGGCAAGAGATTGTATTTCAAGTAAAGAGAATTGGACCGGGGTCCACAGTTCACTAGAGGTGTCTCTCCCATAAGACGAACAGCATGTTGGGTGAACAAATTACAGTTGGGCAATTGACAAATAAAGAGAGCATGACCATGCACATACATATCATGATGAGTATAGTGAGATTTAATTGGGCATTACGACAAAGTACATAGACCGTCATCCAACCGCATCTATGCCTAACAAGTCCACCTTCAGGTTATCATCCGAACCCCCTCCAGTATTAAGTTGCTAACAACAGACAATTGCATTAAGTATTGCGCAATGTAACTAGTGACTACATCCTTGAACATAGCACTAATGTTTTATCCCTAGTGGCAACAAAGACATCCATAACCTTAGTGGTTCTTGTCACTCCTCCGCATTCACAGAGGCATGAACCCACTATCGAGCATAAATACTCCCTCTTGGAGTTACTAGCATCAACTTGGCCAGAGCATCTACTAATAACGGAGAGCATGCAAGATCATAAACAACACATAAGCATAGCTTTGATAATCAACATAACAAGTATTCTCTATTCATCGGATCCCAACAAACGCAACATATAGAATTACAGATAGATGATCTTGATCATGTTAGGCAGCTCACAAGATCCGACAATGATAGCACAATGGGGAGAAGACAACCATCTAGCTACTGCTATGGACCCATAGTCCAGGGGTAGACTACTCACACATCACACCGGAGGTGACCATGGCGGCGTAGAGTCCTCCGGGGGATGATTCCCCTCTCCGGCAGGGTGCCGGAGGCGATCTACTGGATCACCCGAGATGGGATCGGCGGCGGCGGCGTCTCTGGAAGGTTTTCAGTATCGGGGTTCTCGGTGCGGGGTTTCGTCACGGAGACTTTTTATAGGCGAAAGGGCAGGTCAAGAGGCGGCACGGGGGCCCCACACCACAGGGCCGCGCGGCCAAGGGGGGGGCCGCGCCGCCCTAGGGTGTGGCCCCTCCGTGGCCCCTCTTCGTCTCTCCTTCGGACTTCTGGAAGCTTCGTGAGAAAATAGGCCCCTGGGCTTTGATTTCGTCCAATTCCGAGAATATTTCCTTACTAGGATTTCTGAAACCAAAAACAGCAGAAACAAAGAATCGGCACTTCAGCATCTTGTTAATAGGTTAGTTCCAGAAAATGCACGAATATGACATAAAGTGTGCATAAAACATGTAGATAACATCAATAATGTGGCATGGAACATAAGAAATTATCGATACGTCGGAGACGTATCACTCGCCAGCTTCAACGAGATCTTTGATTCGCCGCTTGGTGACCGACACGTGAGGGTCATGGCGTCCATTTTTGGCAAGATGGTACCCCAGAGTTTTGAGCAGCAGGAGAGTTGCCGAGTAGCGGTAGCGGCGCATTAGGCGTTCGAGGGAGTGGAGTTTTGTACCAATAGCTCTTTATGGATTGTAATCTAGAGATGTTGTTCTGGAACGTTCGAGGCACGAATGATCCAGCCAAAAGGAGTGCTATTCGGGTATTCCTTGATAGTGTGCATGTGAGTATCGTATTTATTTCGGAGACTAAGGTGGCGGATGTTGATGAGTTTTATATCTCACATTGTTTGGGCCCATCCTTTGACGGATACGTGTTTTTGCCTGCGGATGAGACGAGAGGAGGGGTGGTCATGGCTTGGGACACCTCGATGGTCCGTGTTGATCATGTGAGTTATGACACTTACGCTATTACTGGCGAAGTCACGGCTAGAGATGACTCTAAATGGTGGCTTGCCACCGTTTATGGGCCCCAAGCGACGGAGGAGAAAATCATGTTTCTGGAGGAGCTATCAGAGAGGAGGTCCCTCTGTCCAGGCCCGTGGGTGGTGGCTGGAGATTTCAATATGATCCTCAATGCCTCGGAGAAGAACAACGATTAGATAGAAACATGATGCAACGCTTCAGGGCTTTCGTGCATGAGCATGAGCTCAAGGACATGTACATGCATGGGAGGACATACACATGGAGTAGTGAGAGGGAGAGAGCCACCCTTACCCGTATTGATTGGGTGTTGGTTTCGGTGGACTGGGACTGGCAGCACTTCGACTCGGTCCTGCAAGGGCTATCCTCGTCGGTGTCGGACCACACATCATTGCACTTGGCCCTTAATGTTGCGTTTAGGCCTAAGAGGAGGTTCAAGTTTGAGAGTTTCTGGCTCAAACTGGAGGGGTTTGATGAGGCGGTTAAGGAGGCTTGGGTCTGTGACCCTGACATTGTAGACCCCTTCCGGAGGCTGGATGCGCTCTTCAGGAATACTGCCGAGTACCTGCAATCTTGGGGGCAAAAGAGAGTGGGGAATGTGAAGTTGAACATTGCGATTGCCAACACCCTGATCCTACGCCTAGATGTGGCCCAGGAGAGGCGCACTTTGACCCCCATGGAGATTTGCCTAAGGAGAATGCTCAAGAAGTCTGTGTTGGGGCTTACTTCGCTAGAGCGAACTATGGCGAGGCAAAGATCAAGTATCCGCTGGTTGAGAGAGGGAGATGCCAACACGGCGCTTTTCCATGCAGTGGCTAATGGAAGAAGAGTGAAAAACCACATTGCCTCGGAAAAAATCGGAGAGGAGTTGGTGATGGATCAGGAGAGGAAAGTGGAGGCTTTCACAGCGGCATATTCTCAGCTGCTGGGGCGGGTAATGCCTAGAGTGCATTCGATAAACCTGGAGGAACTTGAGATCCCCACGGCAGATCTTCAGGACCTGGAGGGCATGTTCACTGAAGAGGAGATATGGGGGGTGGTTAAAAACCTGCACCCGGATCGGGCCCCTGGACCGGATGGGTTTATAGGAGGTTTGTATCAGAGAGCTTGGCCGGTTATCAAGAGGGACATACTTGCTGGGCTGTTTAAACTCAACGTTGGGGACGGTCGTGGCTTTGCCCGACTAAACAGAGCTTTGATCACTTTGATCCCCAAGAAACCAGAGGCCACCGAGGTCAAGGACTATCGCCCCATTAGCTTGGTGCATAGTTTCGCAAAACTATTCTCCAAGATTATGGCCAATAGGCTCAGGAAGAGGTTGGGAGATGTGGTGAGCACTAACCAGTCGGCATTTGTGAGAGGACGATCCCTACATGATAATTTCATTCTAGTGAGACAAGTCGCAAGGAAGATCAATCTACAGAGGCAGTCGTGAGTGTTACTCAAATTGGATCTCACTAGGGCTTTCGACTCGATATCTTGGAGTTTCCTTTTTGAGGTGCTACGGCACATGGGCTTTGGCGAGAGGTTTCTAAAATGGTTGTTGCTTAACACGGCGGACACTAGAGTGTTGGTGAACGGAGTTCCAGGAGGTAGAATCGTCCATGTGAGAGGTCTTAGGCAGGGTGATCCCACATCACCTATGTTTTCTGTGGCAGCTATGGAGGTACTGACTGCGGCAATTAAAAAGGCCGTGGAGAGACAACTGTTCTCCAGTCTAGAAGGGATCACAGAGCTTCAGAGAATCTCGGTTTACGCTGATGATGTGGTAATTTTCTGCAAACCGCTGAGCATACAGTTGGAAGCGGTCAAGGCCATTCTACAGGTGTTTGGAGAAGCCTCAGGGTTGTGTGTAAACTACGGGAAGACCTCCACCACGCTCATTAGAGAACATGAGGGGGATGCCGAGAGAGTGGCAGAAACGCCGGGATGCGAGGTTGTGGGTTTTCCCATCAAATACTTGGGCATGCAGCTTACACTGAGGCCCCTGACAAAAGCGGAGTGGCAGCCGCTGATTGATCAAGTTATAAACTGTGTTCCGGCTTGGCAAAGAGGGATGATCCAGAAGTCGGGGAGGCTTATACTCATCAAGTCGGTCATTAGTGCTCGGCCCATACACCAACTGATGGTTGCAGATGCACCAGCCTGGGTGCTTGAGGAGCTGGTCAAATGGATGAGAGCCTTCTTTTGGGCCGGAAAAAAGGAGGTCAATGGGGGCCAATGTCTAGTGGCATGGGACACTATATGCAGACCGACTCAGTTTGGAGGTCTTGGAGTGAAGGACCTGCGTTTGCAGGGTTTGGCCCTCAGAGTGACGTGTGATACGTCTCAAACGTATCTATAATTTCTTATGTTCCATGCTACTTTTATGATGATACTCATATGTTTTATACACACTTTATGTCATTATTATGCATTTTCCGGCACTAACCTATTAACGAGATGCCGAAGTGCCAGTTCCTGTTTTCTGCTGTTTTTGGTTTCAGAAATCTTACACAGGAAATATTCTCCGAATTGGACGAAACAAAAGCCCACGATCTTATATTTCACGGGAGGTTCCAGAAGTCCGAAGGGGAGATGAAGATGGGCCAAGGGGGACCCACACCATAGGGGGGCGCGGGTCCCACCCTCGCCGCGCCGCCATGTGATGGGGGAGCCCTGGTGCCCCTCCGAGGCCACCCTTTCGCCTATATAAGCTCCCAGACGCGAAAACCCTAAAAACATAAGCCACGATATGAGAAAAGTTACGCAGCCGCCGCCATCGCGAAGCCAAGATTCGGGGGACAGAAGTCTCTGTTCCGGCACGCCGCCGGGACGGGGAAGTGCCCCCGAAAGGCATATCCATCGACACCACCGCCATCTTCATCGACGCTGCTGTCTCCTATGATGAGGAGGGAGTAGTTCTCCCCCGAGGCTGAGGGCTCTACCGGTAGCTATGTGGTTCATCTCTCTCTCCCATGTACTTCAATACAATGATCTCATGAGCTGCCTTACATGATTGAGATCCATATGATGAGCTTTGTAATCTAGATGTCGTTATGCTATTCAAGTGGGTTTTACTTATGTGATCTCCGGAGACTCCTTGTCCCACGTGTGTAAAGGTGACAGTGTGTGCACCGTGTGGGTCTCTTAGGCTATATTTCACAGAATACTTGTTCACTGAGTTATGATTTGAGTTGGATGTCTCTATGAAATTGTGGTGTGTTAGTACCTCCTATGAATGCTCACAGTGACAGCGTGGGGTGTTTATTAGTACTTGGGAATACATCTTTAAGGTTTGCTTTGCAGCCCTACACGGTGAATTAGTGTTCGTTATCCCGCCAGAGAGTAGTTCAGAATAGCATAGTGAAGTGCTTATATTTATATTCCTTTATGATATCATTGTTGAGAGTGTCTACTAGTGAAAGTATGATCCCTAGGCCTTGTTTCTAAGCATTGAAACACCGTTTCCAACAAGTTCTGCTACATGTTTGCTTGCTGCCATTTTTATTCCAGATTGCAATTACTACATATAATCATCCATATTACTTGTATTTCACTATCTCTTCGCCGAACTAGTGCACCTATACATCTGACAAGTGTATTAGGTGTGTTGGGGACACAAGAGACTTCTTGTATCGTAATTGCAGGGTTGCTTGAGAGGGATATCTTTGACCTCTACCTCCCTGAGTTCGATAAACCTTGGGTGATTCACTTAAGGGAAACTTGCTGCTGTTCTACAAACCTCTGCTCTTGGAGGCCCAACACTGTCTACAGGAATAGAAGCGTGCGTAGACATCAAGCTATTTTCTGGCGCCGTTGCCGGGGAGGTAAGGTAAAAGGTATTCACATCCTCCGACTACTAAGCTATTTCCTAGCACTGTTGCCGGTGTGTGAGTGCTCGAAGCTATTTCCTTTAGATCCTGCAATTGCATCTTTTTGTTTCTTGTTTTTATTTCACTAGTTAGGCTCAATGGAAAACAACAAAAAAATTAGAGATCTTTATGAAATTTATCTTGAGTTAGGACATGAGGTGTTTGAAGAGAAAATTAAAAAACCCATGGAACTTTGTTTGCAAAATAGTTGTAGCAATGTTATTAGCATGAAATCTTTGAACACTATTATTGCTAATGCTATGGAAGAATTTAAGCTTGGGGAAGCTAGTTTTGATTTCTCATTTCCTGTATGGACAATGTGATGTTCTCCGTTAGTTACCCCTCTATTATAGACCGTTAAGTAGGGATGGCACCCGCAGGGCATGGATACGGGTAGAGCCATCCCATACTTGTACTTGTCGCCTTTAATCTTATCCATCACCCGTACCTATATCCGTCAATGGGCACAAGTTTTTCCCATATCCATTACCCAACAGGGTAAATGGGTACCCGCGGATGATATATACGCGCTTTACAACACATCGAATTGATAAGGAGGTTAAGCGATCCTAACAAGGCGTCTAATCCTTATTAATCTAGCCTTGATTGTGAGACTGGAAAGCGTGAGGTTCATCCTAGTAACGAGAAAGCATTATTAGGGGGGAGATTAAGTAGTTTAGAATATTGCGCTGGCTCACTTTTCAAATTTAGATGGGTACATGGGTACGCGGGTATGAGTTTTACGATCTCATACCCGTACCCACTCTAACTAATGGGTATGATATTTCCTCACTTACAAACCCAAGGGTAATATTTTGTCCCATTCCCATACTCCTATTTGGGCTTTTACCCGGTGGATACACCGGCCGTGGGTACATATTATCATCCCTACCGACAAGAAGCAATAGTAAAAAAGAAGTTTTGTGGAGAACGTGTGCATTAGATGGAGTAACATTGGGGTAGTGATTGAACGTGTGCACTAGATGGAGTAACATTGGGTTTTTATCCAACTTGTATGAGATAAGATTTGTGGGGAACATGAGCATTAGATGAAGTAATATTGGGGCAGTGTCGAATAGTGACACAAAATTCGAGATCTACTTTGGTTTTTACCTTTATTTTGCCTCACTAGGGATTAAGTGGACACATGTGCTATAGTTTCATTAGTAACAATCTAGGTGGTCTTGTTAAATTAAGGTAGTATATTTGAGATCCAAACATTATATCAAAGATCTTAAGGCTATACTCTGTTAATTCTTAATTCTAGATTGCTTCGAGTTTTTCATTTCTAGTGGAGTATAAGAGAGATGTGTTGCATCATCTCTATGTTAGGACGTAATGCCCAAGGGAGTTCGTGAGGGTTTTAGCGCCAGGTTGGCTAGTGAGCAGCTGGAGTCATCGGAGAATGGCACGCTGGATTCCCCTTACATGTCTTATACGGGCCCAGATAGCAACATGCAGCTGGTTCCGCGCAGGGCTCAGGGTGGTCCAGTTCTTGAGGAGGTCGTGCCAGGGAGAGACAGAGAGGATACCTCGTCTGAGTCAGCGCTGCAGCAGGAGAGACTTGCGCTATGCCGCATCAAGATGTTCTGTTCCTCGATACTCAAGAAGTTGGCACCGCCTTTACTCCATGAAGTGGAGAGCTCATCTAGATTATGTGCGAATGCGCAGCCTTTCACACCCAGGCGTCTGACGAGGAGTGGAGCGGTGGCGGTACAGGAGAGGGGTAGGAAAGCATCGAAGGCCTCAGCGGCGGAGACGGTGTTACTCAAGGCACTGGGGATCTGCCCCGAGGAGCTGTCGGTGGATGAGGAGCATCTTGATGTCTACGCACGCTTCTTTTCCTGTAGACAGTGTTGGGCCTCCAAGAGCAGAGGTTTGTAGAACAGCAGCAAGTTTTCCCTTAAGTGGATCACCCAAGGTTTATCGAACTCAGGGAGGAAGAGGTCAAAGATATCCCTCTCAAGCAACCCTGCGATCACAATGCAAGAATTCTCTTGTGTCCCCAACACACCCAATACACTTGTCAGATATATAGGTGCACTAGTTCGGCGAAGAGATAGTGAGATGCAAATGATATGGATGAATATGAGTAGCAATAGCAATCTGAATGAAATATGGCAGCGAGTAAACATGCAACGGAACAGTAAACAAACGGAGATTCGATGTTTGGAAACAAGGCCTAGGGATCCTACTTTCACTAGTGGACACTCTCAATATTGATCACATAATAAAACCACTCTACACTCTCTTGTTGGATGATGAACACCGCTATTTGTGTAGGGCTACAAGAGCACCTCAATGCCGGAGTTAACAAGCTCCACAACATTTGATATTCATATTTAAATAACCTTAGAGTGCATGATAGATCAACACAATTATATCGAGTACTAACATAGCATGCACACTGTCACCGACAAGCTATGAAAGGAGGAATAGATCACATTAATACCATCATAGTAATAGTTAACTTCATAATCTACAAGAGATCACAATCATAGCATATACCAAGTACTTCATGATGCACACACTGTCAACATTACATCATGGAGGAGGAATAGACTACTTTAATAACATCACTAGAGTAGCACATAGATGATATTCAACTAGATCACAAAGAGAGAGATGAACCACATAGCTACAGCGGAGCCCTCAACCCTAGGGGTGAATTACTCCCTCCTCATCATGGAGACAGCGATGGCGGTGAAGATGGCGGTGGAGACGGCGGTGGAGATGACTCCGGGGGCAATTCCCCGTCCCGGCAGGGTGCCGGAACAGAGACTTATGTCCCCCGAATTGGAGTTTCGCGATGGCGGCGGCTCTGGAAGGTTTTCTCGGGTTTCGTCAATCGGTGTCGATGTTTTAGATCAGGGAGGCCTAAATAGGCGAAGAGGCGGAGTCGGAAGGGCCACGGGGGGCCCACACAGTAGGGGGGCGAGCCCCCCTGGTGGCCGCGCCGCCATGTCATCTGGTGGCCCTGTGGCCCACCTCTGGTCCTTCCCGGGAGTTCTGGAAGCTTCGTGGAATTCTAAGATGCTGGGCGTTGATTTCGTCCGATTCCGAGAATATTTCCTTACTAGGATTTCTGAAACCAAAAACAGCAGAAAACAGCAACTGGCCCTATGGCATCTCGTCAATAGGTTAGTTCCGGAAAATGCATCAAAACGATATAAAGTGTGAACAAAACATGTAGGTATTGTCATAAAACAAGCATGGAACATAAGAAATTATCGATACGTCGGAGACGTATCAGCATCCCCAAGCTTAGTTCCTACTCGTCGCGAGTAGGTAAACGATAACAAAGATAATTTCTGAAGTGACATGCTACCAACATAATCTTAATCATACTATTGTAAAGCATATAAGATGAATGCAGCATTCAAAGCAATGGTAAATACAATGGTTAAACAACTGAATCATATAGCAAAGACTTTTCATGAATAGTACTTTCAAGACAAGCATCAATAAGTCTTGCATAAGAGTTAACTCATAAAGCAATAGATTCAAAGTAGAAAGCATTGAAGCAACACAAAGGAAGATTAAGTTTCAGCAGTTGCTTTCAACTTGTAACATGTATATCTCATGGATAATTGTCAACACAAAGTAATATAATAAGTGCAATAGGTAAACATGTAAGAATCAATGCACAGTTAACACAAGTGTTTGCTTCTTGAGATAGAAGGAAATAGGTAAACTGACTCAACATTGAAGTAAAAAAATGGCCCTTCGAAGAGGGAAGCATTGATTGCTATATTTGTGCTAGAGCTTTTATTTTGAAAACATAGACAGAGTATAAAAGTAAAGTTTTGAGAGGTGTTTGTTGTTGTCAACGAATGGTAATGGGCACTCTAACCCCCTTGCCAGACAAACCTTCAAAGAGCGGCTCCCATGAAACATTTTTATTTTTGGGTGGCACTCCTTCCAACCTTTGCTTTCAGAAACCATGGCTAACCGAATCCTCGGGTGCCTGCCAACAATCTCATACCGTGAAGGAGTGCCTTTTTATTTTAGTTTTATTTAGATGACACTCCTCCCCACCTTTACTTTCTCAAGCCATGGCTAACCGAATCCTCGGGTGCCGTCCAACAATCACATACCATGGAGGAGTGTCTATTTTTGTAAAATTATGAAGGTTAATTAATTTGGGACTGGGAATCCCATTGCCAGTTCTTTTTGCAAAATTATTGGATAAGCGGATGAAGCCACTAGTCCATTGGTGAAAGTTGCCCAACAAGATTGAAAGATAAACACCACATACTTCCTCATGAGCTATAAAACATTGACACAAATAAGAGGTAATAACTTTTGAATTGTTTAAAGATAGCACTCAAGCAATTTACTTTGGAATGGCAGAAAATACCATGTAGTAGGTAGGTATGGTGGACACAAATGGCATAGTTTTTGGCTCAAGGATTTTGGATGCATGAGAAGTATTCCCTCTCAATACAAGGCTTAGGCTAGCAAGGTTATTTGAAGCAAACTCAAGTATGAACTAGTGCAGCAAGACTCACATAAGAACATATTGCAAGCATTATAAGACTCTACACTGTCTTCCTTGTTGTTCAAACCCTCACCAGAAAATATCTAGACTTAGAGAGACCAATCATGCAAACCAAATTTTAGCAAGTGATGACCCACAAGTATAGGGGATCGCAGCAGTCTTCGAGGGTAGTATAACCCAATTTATTGATTCGACACAAGGGGAGACAAAGAATACTTGGAAGCCTTAACAGCGGAGTTGTCAATTCAGCTGCACCTGGAAACAGACTTGCTCGCAAGAGTTTATCAGTAGTAACAGTTTTATAGCAGTAGCAGTAGTAAAATAACAGCAGCAGAGTAACAAAGAGGTAATGGCACGAGAAGATAGTTGATACTACTTCCAATGACATAGAGAACAAGTATATAATGATGAGAGATGGACCGGGGTTCCCAGCTATCTTCACTAGTGGCAACTCTCCAATAACAAGTGTTGGGTGAACAAATTACAGTCGGGCAATTGATAGGATTGATAAAGCATTAAGAAAGAACATCAGTTCATTAATCATGTAGGCATGTTTTCCAATTATAGTCGTACGTGCTCGCAATGAGAAACTTGCACAACATCTATTGTCCTACCAGCCGGTGGCAGCCGGGCCTCAAGGGAAACTACTGGATATTAAGGTACTCCTTTTAATAGAGCACCGGAGCAAAGCATTAACACTCCGTGAAAACATGTGTCCCTCACATCACCGCCATCCCCTCCGGTTGTCCCGATTTCTGTCACTTCGGGGCCTTTGGTTCCGGACAGTGACATGTGCATACAACTTGTAGATACAATCTAAGCAATAAGTATAGAGCTCAAATCTAAGATCATGCCACTCGGGCCCTAGTGACAAGCATTAAGCATAACAAGATTGCAGCAACAATAACTTCATAAACTTTGTAGATAGACAATCATAATGTAACAATCCATCGGATCCCGACAAACACAACACCGATTACATCAGATGAATCTCAATCATGTAAGGCAGCTCATGAGATCATTGTATTGAAGTACATGGGGGAGAGAATACCAACTAGCTACAGCTAGAACCCGTAGTCCATGGGGGAACTACTCACGGAGCATGATGGAGGCGGTGGCGTTGATGGAGATGGCTTCCGGGGGCACTTCCCCGTCCCGGCAGGGTGCCGGGATAGAGACTTCTGTCCCCCGAATTGGAGTTTCGCGATGGCGGCGGCGCCTCAGTAACTTTTCTGGAGTTTCGTCAATTGGTATCGCGTTTTTAGGTCGAAAGGGCTTAAATAGGCGAAGAGGCGGCGCAGGAGGGCGCCTGGGCCCCCCTCACAGTAGGCCGGCGAGGCCAGGCCTGGGGCCGCGCCGCCTTATTGTGTGGTGGCCCCCTGGCCCTCCTCTGACTCTCCTTCGGTGTTCTGGATGCTTCCGGGAAAAATAGGAGGTTTGGCGTTGATTTCGTCCAATTCCGAGAATATTGCCCGAACAGCCTTTCTGGAACCAAAAACAGCAGAAAACAGGAACTGGCACTGTGGCATCTTGTTAATAGGTTAGTTCCGGAAAATGCATGAAAACATTATAAAGTGCAAGCAAAACATGTAAGTATTGTCATAAAACAAGCATGGAACATCAGAAATTATGGATACGTTGGAGACGTATCAGCATCCCCAAGCTTAGTTCCTGCTCGTCCCGAGCAGGTAAACGATAAAAAGAATAATTTCTGTAGTGACATGCTACTTACATAACCTTGATCATACTATTACAAAGCATATGAAATGAATGAAGTGACTCAAGGCAATGATCTATAGTTGCTAACAAATAGATAACATATAGCAAAACTTTTCATGAAGAGTACTTTCAAGACAAGCATCAAAAGTCTTGCACGAGAGTTAACTCATAAAGCAATAAATTCAAAGTAAAGGCATCGAAGCAACACAAAGGAAGATATAAGTTTCAGCAGTTGCTTTCAACTTTCAACATGCATATCTCATGGATAATTGTCAACACAAAGTAATATGATGAATGCAAATATGCAAGTATGTAAGAATCAATGCACAGTTGACACAAGTGTTTGCTTCTAAGATGGAAGGAAGTAGGTAAACTGACTCAACATAAAGTAAAAGAAAGGCCCTTCGCAGAGGGAAGCAGGGATTAAATCATGTGCTAGAGCTTTTCAAGTTTTTGAAATCATATAGAGAGCATAAAAGTAAAATTTTGAGAGGTGTTTGTTGTTGTCAACGAATGGTAGTGGGCACTCTAACCCCCTTGCTAAACAGACTTTCAAAGAGCGGCTCCCATGAAGGACGTTATCTCTACCAGCAAGGTAGATCATCCCTCTTCTCTTTTGTTTACACATGTACTTTAGTTTTATTTATGGTTGACACTCCTCCCAACCTTTGCTTACACAAGCCATGGCTAACCGAATCCTCGGGTGCCTTCCAACAATCTCATACCATGGAGGAGTGTCTATTTGCAAAATTAAGTTGCTTACTGATGAATCAGAGCAAAACATGTGAAGAGAATTATTAATGAAGTTAATTAATTGGGGGCTGGGAACCCCGCGCCAGCTCTTTTTGCAAAATTATTGGATAAGCGGATGAAGCCACTAGTCCATTGGTGAAAGCTGCCCAACAAGATTGAAAGATAAAACACCACATACTTCCTCATGAGCTATAAAACATTGACACAAATAAGAGATAGTAAATTTTGAATTGTTTAAAGGTAGCACATGAAGTATTTACTTGGAATGGCAGAAAATACCATGTAGTAGGTAGGTATAGTGGACACTCATGGCATAGGTTTTGGCTCAAGGTTTTGGATGCACGAGAAGCATTCCCTCTCAGTACAAGGCTTTGGGCTAGCAAGGTTATTTGAAGCAAACACAAGTATGAACCGGTACAGCAAAACTTACATAAGAACATATTGCAAGCATTATAATACTCTACAATGTCTTCCTTGTTGCTCAAACACTTTTACCAGAAAATATCTAGGCCTTAAGAGAGACCAATTATGCAAACCAATTTTAACAAGCTTTACGGTAGTTCTCCACTAATAGGTTTAAACTACATGCAAAAACTTATGATCTACTTGAGAGCTCAAAACAATTGCCAAGTATCAAATTATCCAAGACATATGAGGCATTTTCTGCTTCCAACCAAATAAAGATAAGTATTGTAGCTTCCAACTTTTATCATTGAACATTAAAAGTAAAACGAAGAACAAGTGTTCATATGAAAAAGCGGAGCGTGTATCTCTCCCAAACAAGGATTGCTAGGATCCGAATTTATTCAAACACAAACAAAAATAAAAACACACAGACGCTCCAAGTAAAGCACATATGATGTGACCGAATAAAAATATAGTTTCAGGGGAGGAACCTGATAAGTTGATGAAGAAGGGGATGCCTTGGGCATCCCCAAGCTTAGACGCTTGAGTCTTCTTGAAATATGCAGGGATGAACCACGGGGGCATCCCCAAGCTTTGACTTTTCACTCTTCTTGATCATATATCATCCTCCTCTCTTGACCCTTGAAAACTTCCTTCACAACAAACTTCTCATAAACTTCATTAGAGGGGTTAGTACTCAAAAAATTTGAATCCACCTTGGTCCTGTAGTGGCACATTGCAAGAACTCAATAAAACATTAGCTACAGCTCTCTATGTCTAGAAAAGCTCGCTTAAAGTCCACACGAGACAATGCAAAAAACAGAGACAGAATCTGCCAAAACAGAACAGCCAGTAAAGACGAATTTTAAATAAATACTTCCGTTGCTCAAATCAGAAAACTCAAAACTAATGAAAGTTGCGTACATATCTGAGGAACACGCACGTAAATTGGCATATTTTTCTGAGTTACCTACAGAGAAAACAGCCCAGATTCGTGACAGATAGAAATCTGTTTCTGCGCAGAAATCCAAATCTAGTATCAACCTTCGATTAGAGGCTTCACTTGGCACAACAAAACACAAAACTAAGATAAGGAGAGGTTGCTACAGTAGTAAACAACTTCCAAGACACAAATATAAAACAAAGTACTGTAGCAAAATAACACATGGGTTATCTCCCAAGAAGTTCTTTCTTTATAGCCATTAAGATGGGCTCAGCAGTTTTAGTGATGCACTCGCAAGAAATAGTATTTGAAGCAAAAGAGAGCATCAAGAGGCAAATCCAAAACACATTTAAGTCTAACATGCTTTCTATGCAAAGGAATCTTGTAAATAAACAAGTTCATGAAAGGCAAAGTAACAAGCATAGGAAGATAGAACAAGCGTAACTTCAAAATTTTAAGCATATAGAGAGGTGTATTATTACCATGCAAATTTCTACAACCATATTTTCCTCTCTCATAATAATTTTCAGTAGCTTCATGAACAAACTCAACAATATAACTATCACATGCAGCATACTTTTCATGATTTCCAAACACATAATTTTTATCAAGCTCAAAAATAGTAGGATCAAAACTTTCAAATCCACTTTTATCAATAATATAACATGATGATTGATCAATCTCAAGAGATATGGGACTCATAGATAATGTCAAGAACTCTCCAATCCCATTTTCATTAGTAGTACAATTAATATTATCAAGTAACATAGGACCATCATCTAGAGCTTTATCATAAACATTTGCCAAGCAAAATTCTTTAGTACCATGCATTTCGACATCAGGCACAAACAAAGCATTATCATAAGATTTATCAAAGTAGCATGGATTATCATATATAACAGTAGCATAATTATTCTCACAAGTTTTACTCATAGGTAATATTTCAAGAGAATCCACAGGAACATAACATTCAACCTCTTTCGGTAAGCATGGAGGACAATCAAATAATGTAAGAGATAAAGAGTTACTCTCATTAGAAGGTTGGCATGGGTAGCTAATCCATTCTTCCTCCTTTTGTTCGTCGCTCTCCTCTTCTTTTTCATCCAATGAGCTTTCAGGTTCATCAATTTCCTCCTCTTTTTCATCCAATGAGCTTTCAGGTTCATCAATTTCTTCTTCCACCGGTTCCTGCAAATTGTGAGTGCATTCTTGTGCATTAATGTGTCTCTCTTTATAATCAAGGATATAAGGATTCCTACTGTAGCATTCTATGCAAGAATTAAGGATAGTAGAGACATAATCTTTAAGGTCCTTACAAATAGCACAAGTTTCATAATTCTCAACCATGAAGGATTCTATCTCGGAGGCTCCCATAAATAAGACAAATTGTTCTACCTCTTCGAACCCATAATGAATATAGCAATTCCGATTATAGCTCTTAATAAAAAATTCCTCACTAAAGCCACATTGAAATTTAAGATGTTTAGTATCTTGTTGAGAGCAACAGTTTATATCATGGCGTCTAAGCAAGATTCTAGCAATTGTATTCAATTTTTCTATCATAGCACTCATTACTTTACCAGTTCTTGATTCTCTATAACAATTATAACATTCCATAAGCTCCAAGTAGGTTGTTGGTTCTTCCATAATAGCAGTTTTTTAATTTTTAGATTTTTCAAATTTTTATGGATTTTTTGATATATGAGAAAAGTAAAACAAAACAAAAACAAACTAGACAAAAGTAAACTAAGCAAAATAAAACTAGACAGAAATAAACTAAGCACAAATAAACTAGACAAAAGTAAACTAAGCAAATCAAAATAAAATAAAATAAAAGCAGAGAGAGAGGTAGAGTGTACTCCCCAGGTGAACTTATGAGTAGAGCTATGCCTCCCCGGCAACGGCGCCAGAAAACAGTCTTGATGACCCACAAGTATAGGGGATCGCAGCAGTCTTCGAGGGTAGTATAACCCAATTTATTGATTCGACACAAGGGGAGACAAAGAATACTTGGAAGCCTTAACAGCGGAGTTGTCAATTCAGCTGCACCTGGAAACAGACTTGCTCGCAAGAGTTTATCAGTAGTAACAGTTTTATAGCAGTAGCAGTAGTAAAATAACAGCAGCAGAGTAACAAAGAGGTAATGGCACGAGAAGATAGTTGATACTACTTCCAATGACATAGAGAACAAGTATATAATGATGAGAGATGGACCGGGGTTCCCAGCTATCTTCACTAGTGGCAACTCTCCAATAACAAGTGTTGGGTGAACAAATTACAGTCGGGCAATTGATAGGATTGATAAAGCATTAAGAAAGAACATCAGTTCATTAATCATGTAGGCATGTTTTCCAATTATAGTTGTACGTGCTCGCAATGAGAAACTTGCACAACATCTATTGTCCTACCAGCCGGTGGCAGCCGGGCCTCAAGGGAAACTACTGGATATTAAGGTACTCCTTTTAATAGAGCACCGGAGCAAAGCATTAACACTCCGTGAAAACATGTGTCCCTCACATCACCGCCATCCCCTCCGGTTGTCCCGATTTCTGTCACTTCGGGGCCTTTGGTTCCGGACAGTGACATGTGCATACAACTTGTAGATACAATCTAAGCAATAAGTATAGAGCTCAAATCTAAGATCATGCCACTCGGGCCCTAGTGACAAGCATTAAGCATAACAAGATTGCAGCAACAATAACTTCATAAACTTTGTAGATAGACAATCATAATGTAACAATCCATCGGATCCCGACAAACACAACACCGATTACATCAGATGAATCTCAATCATGTAAGGCAGCTCATGAGATCATTGTATTGAAGTACATGGGGGAGAGAATACCAACTAGCTACAGCTAGAACCCGTAGTCCATGGGGGAACTACTCACGGAGCATGATGGAGGCGGTGGCGTTGATGGAGATGGCTTCCGGGGGCACTTCCCCGTCCCGGCAGGGTGCCGAGACAGAGACTTCTGTCCCCCGAATTGGAATTTCGCGATGGCGGCGGCGCCTCAGTAACTTTTCTGGAGTTTCGTCAATTGGTATCGCGTTTTTAGGTCGAAAGGGCTTAAATAGGCGAAGAGGCGGCGCAGGAGGGCGCCTGGGCCCCCCTCACAGTAGGCCGGCGCGGCCAGGCCTGGGGCCACGCCGCCTTATTGTGTGGTGGGCCCCTGGCCCTCCTCTGACTCTCCTTCGGTGTTCTGGATGCTTCCGGGAAAAATAGGAGGTTTGGCGTTGATTTCGTCCAATTCCGAGAATATTGCCCGAACAGCCTTTCTGGAACCAAAAACAGCAGAAAACAGGAACTGGCACTGTGGCATCTTGTTAATAGGTTAGTTCCGGAAAATGCATGAAAACATTATAAAGTGCAAGCAAAACATGTAAGTATTGTCATAAAACAAGCATGGAACATCAGAAATTATGGATACGTTGGAGACGTATCAGCAAGCTCTATGTATTTCTTCACTAATAGGTGCAAAGTACATGATGCAAGAGCTTAAACATAAGCACAACAATTGCCAAGTATCAAATTATTCAAGACATCATACCAATTACCACATGTAGCATTTTCTGTTTCCAACCATATAACAATTAACGAAGCAGTTTCAACCTTCGCCATGAACATTAAAAGCTAAGAACACATGTGTTCATATGAACCAGCGGAGCGTGTCTCTCTCCCACACAAGCATTTATTCAAGCAAAAAAAAATGAAAACAAACAGACGCTCCAAGTAAAGTACATAAGATGTGACTGAATAAAAATATAGTTTCAAGAGAAGTGACCTCATAAATTGTTGATGAAGAAGGGGATGCATTGGGCATCCCCAAGCTTAGACGCTTGAGTCTTCTTGAAATATGCAGAGATGAACCACGGGGGCATCCCCAAGCTTAGACTTTTCACTCTTCTTGATCATATATCATCCTCCTCTCTTGACCCTTGAAAACTTCCTCCACACCAAACTTCTTATAAACTTCATTAGAGGGTTAATGCATAATCAAAAATTCACATGTTCAGAGGTGACACAATCATTCTTAACACTTCTGGACATTGCACAAAGCTTCTGAAAGTTAATGGAACAAAGAAATCCATCCAACATAGCAAAAGAGGCAATGCGAAATAAAAGGCAGAATCTGTCAAAACAGAACAGTCCGTAAAGACGAATTTTTTAGAGGTACCAGACTTGCTCATATGAGAAAACTCAAAACTAATGAAAGTTACGTACATATCTGAGGATCACGCACGTAAATTGGCAGATTTTTCTGAGTTACCTACAGAGAACACTGCCCAAATTCGTGACAGCAAGAAATCTGTTTCTGTGCAGAAATCCAAATATAGTATCAACCTTCTATTAGAGACTTTACTTGGCACAACAATGCAATAAAATAAAGATAAGGAGAGGTTGCTATAGTAGTAAAAACTTCCAAGACACAAATATAAAACAAAAGTACTGTAGCAAAATAAACACATGGGTTATCTTCCAAGAAGTGCTTTCTTTATAGCCATTAAGATGGGCTCAGTAATTTCAATGATGCACTCCCAAGAAATAAGAGTTGAAGCAAAAGAGAGCATCAAGAAGCAAATTCAAAACACATTTAAGTCTAACCCACTTCCTATGCAAAGGAATCTTGTACACAAATGAATTCATGAAGAACAAAGTGACAAGCATAGGAAGATAAAACACGAGTAACTTCAAGATTCTCAACATAAAGAGGGGAAACTTAATATTATTAAGATGCATATAACCATGTTTGCCTCTCTCATAATAACTTTCAGTAGCCTCATTGATGAAATCCACAATATACCCATCACTTAAAATATTCTTATCATGGTTCATATGCATAGAAGTATCATTAATTTTGGCATAAGAAGAGTTCTTCTCATTAATAGTAATTGGAGCAAGATTATTATCAAGAATTTGAACATGGTAAACAAGTTGCATATTAAGGGAATTGTTTTTGGCAACCCAATCATAACTATGACAAGTTTCATAAGGATAGTTATAACCTATATCATAGCATTCTTTATAATAATCATCAAAGGTCGGAGGCATAGTGTCATCATAAGAAATAGAATAGTTATCTTTCACAGTAAGTTCATCTGTGATCATGCCATCATTGTTACTAGAAGGAGATGTATCAAACATATAATGATCAGTAGCAAAAGGATTTTCAAACACCTCATCCCCAAGCTTAGAGCTTTCTATATCATTATGGGAGGAAGCATGGATAGTACTGTTACTATGGCAATTATTAACATCATCATTTTCAGAATTAGTTTCCCAGAGATTTTCAATATCAAAAGTAGTGTGCTCTTTCAAATCATGATCACTAATGTAGGTAAAGGGCATAGGAAGATCATTGTACTCAGATTCATTATCATAATAATCATCAGGAGCAACATACTTACGGTTACCTATCGTTATCTCATACACGCGGGGATATGATGTTACCTCTTTCTTTTTATTCCCCTTCTTCTCCTTCTTCTTCTTCGTCGTCGTTCCCTTCTTCTTCTTCTCCTCCTCCTTCTCCTCGTTCCCTTCTTTAGGAGGAAGAGGCTTGAAGGGAGGCTTCTCCACATAACCCGACTTAACAATAGAAGAAACTTGGGAGGATTCCTCCTTTTCATTAATAAGTTCAAAACACACAGTGGTCCTATCATATTTTGGCAAAGTGTCATCTTCTAAAATATTTTGTATGTAAGTATTTGTATGGCAAGTATCAATGCAATAAGAAAAACACCCATGCAGGACATCATCAATATCAAGATCACTCATATGTAACAAAGAGATTTTTCTTGATAACTCTTCACACCACAAAAATAAAGTAAGTTCATCATGCTGATTAGGAGTAATTTCATCATCACAATACAAATTTGCAGCACTCATGGGGTTCAAATTATCATTGGAGGAACATTGAAAATTAAAATGACCCGCTCTATGGCAAAGTTCACAAATAAAAGGATAGATGGCACAAACTTTTTTACCAAGATCATCTAGAGCCCTAGACCACTTTCTAGTTTTTTCATTCCTATGATGGATACAATATTCATCTTCGATTTGATTAATTCCACAAGGTCTATGCATTCCACAAAAATTAACATGCTTATAGGAAATATCATTCTTAGGAGTTTGAGCATGTTCATTGCAATCATTATCAACAATTTCATCCCTCATGCAAACATCTTTAAAAGGTTCATGATACTTATCAAAATTCTTCCTAGGCAATTCAAAATGAGAGGCAAAAGCTTTATAAAGATTTGCAGCAACTTGAGAGTCAAGACCATAAGTAGCACTCATATTTCGAAATTTACCACTATCCATAAAAGTTTCAATGCATTCATAATCATAATTTATACCTGACTCTTTACCTTTGTTGTTCTCCCATCCTTCAGCGTTCTCCTCAATCCGATCAAGAAGATCCCACCTAGCTTCAACCTTGTTGCTTGTGAAAGATCCCTTCGAACAAGCATCTAGATAGTCCTTGTGATGTCCTGAAAGCCTTGCATAAAAATTATTAACAATAACATTACGGGGGAGCTCATGAATGGGACATTTGAGCATTAGTGACTTCAATCTCCCCCATGCTTGGGAAATACTCTCTCCATCACGAGGATAAAAGTTATAAATGTAATTTCTATCAATATGCACTTCATGAGGAGGATAAAATTTAGAATAAAAGAGAGATACAATTTCCTCCCAACCAAGAGAATGACTATTCTTCAGCAATTTATACCAATGCGCCGCTTTACCAGACAGCGAAATAGAGAATAGTTTCTTCCTCACTTCATCCATAGAGATACCTGCACACTTGAATAACCCGCATAATTCATGCAAAAACAGTAAATGATCTCCAGGATGGACAGTTCCATCCCCTTCATAATGGTTATCCATAACACGTTCAATAATTTTCATGGGTATCTTGAAAGCAGTACTTGCAGTAGGTGGATTTAAAATATCACAAATATCATTAGAGTTATCGCATATGGGAGATAAAGAATTATCAGAGCAAATTTTCTCCCCTAAAGATGGGAAGCTAAAAAGATCATAAAAACTAGCTTTCCCAAGCTTAGACTTCTCCATAGCATTAGCAGTGATTGCGTTCATACTAATAACATTGCTACTAGCATGCAAATGAGGTTCCATAGGTTCTTTAATTTTCGCATCACACAATTCATGTCTTAACTTAGGAAATAAATTAAAAAGCTCATAGTTGTTTTCCATTATGCCTTACTAGTGTAAAACAAGAAACAAAAAGATGCAATTGCAGTATCTAAAGGAAATAGCTTTGAGCACTTGCAACGGCGCCGGAAAATAGCTTAGTAGCCGAGATCCGGAGTGTGAGTACCTTTTACCTTTCCTCCCCGGCAACGGCGCCAGAAAATAGCTTGATGTCTACGCACGCTTCTTTTCCTGTAGACAGTGTTGGGCCTCCAAGAGCAGAGGTTTGTAGAACAGCAGCAAGTTTTCCCTTAAGTGGATCACCCAAGGTTTATCGAACTCAGGGAGGAAGAGGTCAAAGATATCCCTCTCAAGCAACCCTGCGATCACAATGCAAGAAGTCTCTTGTGTCCCCAACACACCCAATACACTTGTCAGATGTATAGGTGCACTAGTTCGGCGAAGAGATAGTGAGATGCAAATGATATGGATGAATATGAGTAGCAATAGCAATCTGAATGAAATATGGCAGCGAGTAAACATGCAACGGAACAGTAAACAAACGGAGATTTGATGTTTGGAAACAAGGCCTAGGGATCCTACTTTCACTAGTGGACACTCTCAATATTGATCACATAATAAAACCACTCTACACTCTCTTGTTGGATGATGAACACCGCTATTTGTGTAGGGCTACAAGAGTACCTCAATGCCGGAGTTAACAAGCTCCACAACATTCGATATTCATATTTAAATAACCTTAGAGTGCATGATAGATCAACACAATTATACGGAGTACTAACATAGCATGCACACTGTCACCGACAAGCTACGAAAGGAGGAATAGATCACATTAATACCATCATAGTAATAGTTAACTTCATAATCTACAAGAGATCACAATCATAGCATATACCAAGTACTTCATGATGCACACACTATCAACATTACATCATGGAGGAGGAATAGACTACTTTAATAACATCACTAGAGTAGCACATAGATGATATTCAACTAGATCACAAAGAGAGAGAGATGAACCACATAGCTACAGCGGAGCCCTCAGCCCTAGGGGTGAATTACTCCCTCCTCATCATGGAGACAGCGATGGCGGTGGAGATGACTCCGGGGGCAATTCCCCGTCCCGGCAGGGTGCCGGAACAGAGACTTCTGTCCCCCGAATTGGAGTTTCGCGATGGCGGCGGCTCTGGAAGGTTTTCTCGGGTTTCGTCAATCGGTGTCGATGTTTTAGGTCAGGGAGGCCTAAATAGGCGAAGAGGCGGAGTCGGAAGGGCCACGGGGGGCCCACACAGTAGGGGGCGTGCCCCCCTGGTGGCCACGCCGCCATGTCATCTGGTGGCCCTGTGGCCCACCTCTGGTCCTTCCCGGGTGTTCTCGAAGCTTCGTGGAATTCTAAGATGCTGGGCGTTGATTTCGTCCGATTCCGAGAATATTTCCTTACTAGGATTTCTGAAACCAAAAATAGCAGAAAACATCAACTGGCCCTATGGCATCTCGTCAATAGGTTAGTTCCGGAAAATGCATCAAAACGATATAAAGTGTGAACAAAACATGTAGGTATTGTCATAAAACAAGCATGGAACATAAGAAATTATCGATACGTCGGAGACGTATCACATCTCGCCAGCTTCAACGAGATCTTTGATTCGCCGCTTTGTGACCGACATGTGAGGGTCATGGCGTCCATTTTTGGCAAGATGGTACCCCAGAGTTTTGAGCAGCAGGAGAGTTGCCGAGTAGCGGTAGCGGCGCATTAGGCGTTCGAGGGAGTGGAGTTTTGTACCAATAGCTCTTTATGGATTGTAATCTAGAGATGTTGTTCTGGAACGTTCGAGGCACGAATGATCCAGCCAAAAGGAGTGCTATTCGGGTATTCCTTGATAGTGTGCATGTGAGTATCGTATTTATTTCGGAGACTAAGGTGGCGGATGTTGATGAGTTTTATATCTCACATTGTTTGGGCCCATCCTTTGACGGATACGTGTTTTTGCCTGCGGATGAGACGAGAGGAGGGGTGGTCATGGCTTGGGACACCTCGATGGTCCGTGTTGATCATGTGAGTTATGACACTTACGCTATTACTGGCGAAGTCACGGCTAGAGATGACTCTAAATGGTGGCTTGCCACCGTTTATGGGCCCCAAGCGACGGAGGAGAAAATCATGTTTCTGGAGGAGCTATCAGAGAGGAGGTCCCTCTGTCCAGGCCCATGGGTGGTGGCTGGAGATTTCAATATGATCCTCAATGCCTCGGAGAAGAACAACGATTAGATAGAAACATTGCAACGCTTCAGGGCTTTCGTGCATGAGCATGAGCTCAAGGACATGTACATGCATGGGAGGACATACACATGGAGTAGTGAGAGGGAGAGAGCCACCCTTACCCGTATTGATTGGGTGTTGGTTTCGGTGGACTTGGACTTGCAGCACTTCGACTCGGTCCTGCAAGGGCTATCCTCGTCGGTGTCGGACCACGCATCGTTGCACTTGGCCCTTAATGTTGCGTTTAGGCCTAAGAGGAGGTTCAAGTTTGAGAGTTTCTGGCTCAAACTGGAGGGGTTTGATGAGGCGGTTAAGGAGGCTTGGGTCTGTGACCCTGACATTGTAGACCCCTTCCGGAGGCTGGATGCACTCTTCAGGAATACTGCCGAGTACCTGCAATCTTGGGGGCAAAAGAGAGTGGGGAATGTGAAGTTAAACATTGCGATTGCCAACACCCTGATCCTACGCCTAGATGTGGCCCAGGAGAGGCGCACTTTGACCCCCATGGAGATTTGCCTAAGGAGAATGCTCAAGAAGTCCGTGTTGGGGCTTACTTCGCTAGAGCGAACTATGGCGAGACAAAGATCAAGTATCCGCTGGTTGAGAGAGGGAGATGCCAACACGGCGCTTTTCCATGCAGTGGCTAATGGAAGAAGAGTGAAAAACCACATTGCCTCGGAAAAAATCGGAGAGGAGTTGGTGACGGATCAGGAGAGGAAAGTGGAGGCTTTCACAGCGGCATATTCTCAGCTGCTGGGGCGGGTAATGCCTAGAGTGCATTCGATAAACCTGGAGGAACTTGAGATCCCCACGGCAGATCTTCAGGACCTGGAGGGCATGTTCACTGAAGAGGAGATATGGGGGGTGGTTAAAAACCTGCACCCGGATCGGGCCCCTGGACCGGATGTGTTTATAGGAGGTTTCTATAAGAGAGCTTGGCCGGTTATCAAGAGGGACATACTTGTTGGGCTGTTTAAACTCAGCGTTGGGGACGGTCATGGCTTTGCCAGACTAAACAGAGCTTTGATCACTTTGATCCCCAAGAAACCAGAGGCCACCGAGGTCAAGGACTATCGCCCCATTAGCTTGGTGCATAGTTTCGCAAAACTGTTCTCCAAGATTATGGCCAATAGGCTCAGGAAGAGGTTGGGAGATGTGGTGAGCACTAACCAGTCGGCGTTTGTGAGAGGACGGTCCCTACATGATAATTTCATTCTAGTGAGACAAGTCGCAAGGAAGATCAATCTACAGAGGCAGTCGGGAGTGTTACTCAAATTGGATCTCACTAGGGCTTTCGACTCGATATCTTGGAGTTTCCTTTTTGAGGTGCTACGGCACATGGGCTTTGGCGAGAGGTTTCTAAAATGGTTGTTGCTTAACACGGTGGACACTAGATTGTTGGTGAACGGAGTGCCAGGAGGTAGAATCGTCCATGTGAGAGGTCTTAGGCAGGGTGATCCCACATCACCTATGTTTTTTGTGGCAGCTATGGAGGTACTGACTGCGGCAATTAAAAAGGCCGTGGAGAGACAACTGTTCTCCAGTCTAGAAGGGATCACAGAGCTTCAGAGAATCTCGGTTTACGCTGATGATGTGGTAATTTTCTGCAAACCGCTGAGCATAGAGTTGGAAGCGGTCAAGGCCATTCTACAGGTGTTTGGAGAAGCCTCAGGGTTGTGTGTAAACTACGGGAAGACCTCCACCACGCTCATTAGAGAACATGAGGGGGATGCCGAGAGAGTGGCAGAAACGCCGGGATGCGAGGTTGTGGGTTTTCCCATCAAATACTTGGGCATGCAGCTTACACTGAGGCCCCTGACAAAAGCGGAGTGGCAGCCGCTGATTGATCAAGTTATAAACTGTGTTCCGGCTTGGCAAAGAGGGATGATCCAGAAGTCGGGGAGGCTTATACTCATCAAGTCGGTCATTAGTGCTCGGCCCATACACCAACTGATGGTTGCAGATGCACCAGCCTGGGTGCTTGAGGAGCTGGTCAAATGGATGAGAGCCTTCTTTTGGGCCGGAAAAAAGGAGGTCAATGGGGGCCAATGTCTAGTGGCATGGGACACTATATGCAGACCGACTCAGTTTGGAGGTCTTGGAGTGAAGGACCTGCGTTTGCAGGGTTTGGCCCTCAGAGTGACGTGTGATACGTCTCAAACGTATCTATAATTTCTTATGTTCCATGCTACTTTTATGATGATACTCATATGTTTTATACACACTTTATGTCATTATTATGCATTTTCCGGCACTAACCTATTAACGAGATGCCGAAGTGCCAGTTCCTGTTTTCTGCTGTTTTTGGTTTCAGAAATCTTACACAGGAAATATTCTCCGAATTGGACGAAACAAAAGCCCACGATCTTATATTTCACGGGAGGTTCCAGAAGTCCGAAGGGGAGATGAAGATGGGCCAAGGGGGACCCACACCATAGGGGGGCGCGGGTCCCACCCTCGCCGCGCCGCCATGTGATGGGGGAGCCCTGGTGCCCCTCCGAGGCCACCCTTTCGCCTATATAAGCTCCCAGACGCGAAAACCCTAAAAACATAAGCCACGATATGAGAAAAGTTACGCAGCCGCCGCCATCGCGAAGCCAAGATTCGGGGGACAGAAGTCTCTGTTCCGGCACGCCGCCGGGACGGGGAAGTGCCCCCGAAAGGCATATCCATCGACACCACCGCCATCTTCATCGACGCTGCTGTCTCCTATGATGAGGAGGGAGTAGTTCTCCCCCGAGGCTGAGGGCTCTACCGGTAGCTATGTGGTTCATCTCTCTCTCCCATGTACTTCAATACAATGATCTCATGAGCTGCCTTACATGATTGAGATCCATATGATGAGCTTTGTAATCTAGATGTCGTTATGCTATTCAAGTGGGTTTTACTTATGTGATCTCCGGAGACTCCTTGTCCCACGTGTGTAAAGGTGACAGTGTGTGCACCGTGTGGGTCTCTTAGGCTATATTTCACAGAATACTTGTTCACTGAGTTATGATTTGAGTTGGATGTCTCTATGAAATTGTGGTGTGTTAGTACCTCCTATGAATGCTCACAGTGACAGCGTGGGGTGTTTATTAGTACTTGGGAATACATCTTTAAGGTTTGCTTTGCAGCCCTACACGGTGAATTAGTGTTCGTTATCCCGCCAGAGAGTAGTTCAGAATAGCATAGTGAAGTGCTTATATTTATATTCCTTTATGATATCATTGTTGAGAGTGTCTACTAGTGAAAGTATGATCCCTAGGCCTTGTTTCTAAGCATTGAAACACCGTTTCCAACAAGTTCTGCTACATGTTTGCTTGCTGCCATTTTTATTCCAGATTGCAATTACTACATATAATCATCCATATTACTTGTATTTCACTATCTCTTCGCCGAACTAGTGCACCTATACATCTGACAAGTGTATTAGGTGTGTTGGGGACACAAGAGACTTCTTGTATCGTAATTGCAGGGTTGCTTGAGAGGGATATCTTTGACCTCTACCTCCCTGAGTTCGATAAACCTTGGGTGATTCACTTAAGGGAAACTTGCTGCTGTTCTACAAACCTCTGCTCTTGGAGGCCCAACACTGTCTACAGGAATAGAAGCGTGCGTAGACATCAAGCTATTTTCTGGCGCCGTTGCCGGGGAGGTAAGGTAAAAGGTATTCACATCCTCCGACTACTAAGCTATTTCCTAGCACTGTTGCCGGTGTGTGAGTGCTCGAAGCTATTTCCTTTAGATCCTGCAATTGCATCTTTTTGTTTCTTGTTTTTATTTCACTAGTTAGGCTCAATGGAAAACAACAAAAAAATTAGAGATCTTTATGAAATTTATTTTGAGTTAGGACATGAGGTGTTTGAAGAGAAAATTAAAAAAAACCCATGGAACTTTGTTTGCAAAATAGTTGTAGCAATGTTATTAGCATGAAATCTTTGAACACTATTATTGCTAATGCTATGGAAGAATTTAAGCTTGGGGAAGCTGGTTTTGATGAGCATGATATTTTTAGTCCCCTGATGACCCACAAGTATAGGGGATCGCAACAGTCTTCGCGGGAAGTAAAGCCCAATTTATTGATTCGACACAAGGGGAGACAAAGAATACTTGAAAGCCTTAACAGCGGAGTTGTCAATTCAGCTGCACCTGGAAACAGACTTGCTCGCAAGGGTTTATCAGTAGCAACAGTTTTACAGCAGTAGCAGTAATGAAATAACAGGAGCAGAGTAACAGAGACAGCAGTAGTGATTTTAGTAAACAGCATGATTAAAATACTGTAGGCATAGGGATGGATGACGGGCGTTGCATGGATGAGAGAAACTCATGTAACAATCAAAGCAGGGCATTTGCAGATAATAATAAAACGGTGTCCAAGTACAAAGCAATCCATAGGCATGTGTTCCATATTTAGTCGTACGTGCCCGCAATGAGAAACTTGCACAACATCTTTTGTCCTACCAGCCGGTGGCAGCCGGGCCTCTTGGGAATCTACTGGATATTAAGGTACTCCTTTTAATAGAGTACCGGAGCAAAGCATTAACACTCCGTGAACACATGTGATCCTCACGTCACCGCCATCCCCTCCGGTTGTCCCGATTTCTGTCACTTCGGGGCCTTTGGTTCCGGACAGCGACATGTGTATACAACTTGCAATTAAGATCATAAACAATGCATATCATGATGAAATAATAACATGTTCAGATCTGAGATCATGGCACTCGGGCCCTAGTGACAAGCATTAAGCATAACAAGTTGCAACAATATCATCAAAGTACCAATTACAGACACTAGGCACTATTCCCTAACAATCTTATGCTATTACATGACCAATCTCATCCAATCCCTACCATCCTCTTCAGCCTACATCGGGGGAATTACTCACACATGGATGGGGGAAACATTGCTGGTCGATGGAGAGGCGTCGGTGGCGATGATGGCGATGATCTCCTCTAATTCCCCATCCTGGCGGAGTGCCAAAACAGAGACTTCTGGTCCCCGAGACGGAGTTTCGCGATGTGGCGGCGTTCTGGAGGGTTTCTGGCGACTTCCACTTCTCCCCGTGCGTTTTTAGGTCGAAGGCGTTAAGTAGTCCAAAGGAGGGCGTCGGAGGCCGGCCGAGGGGGCCACACGCTAGGGCCGCGCGCCCCCCTCCTGGGCCGCGCCGCCCTAGGGTGTGGGGCCCTCGGTGAAAGTATAGAGATGGTAAACCTAGAGGGGGGGGGGGGTGAATAGGTTTCTACAAATTTTAATTCTTTCTTTGCAATATTAGGCTTTGCGGAATATAAAGGTGAGCCTAATGCAACCTAGGTGAAGCAACCTATATGAGGATACAACTAACTCGAGCACGAAGGCTCTCACAGGCAGTTAAATCACCAGTAAGGAGTTCGGTTAGAGATAACCGATAGCACGCGGAGACGAGGATGTATTCCCGTGTTCCCTTGCTTTGCAACAAGGTACGTCACGTTTGGAGGGGTGGAGGTCCCACGAAGGATTCCCCACGCCACGAAGGCTCACCCTATTCTCCGGAGCCTATCCCACGAAGGAATAGCTCACTCACTTGTGGTAGACTTTGAGGTAGCCTCCAAACCTTCACAATCTTGCCCGGAGCAAATCCACAGCCCGGATGCTTCCGGACTCCTCTTGCCCACCTAGGGTTTCCAAGGAACCCTAGGAAGCAAGCTTCTTGATGAATACAAGGGGGAATGAGATTTGGCTTGGTGGAACAGTAGATCGGGTCCTCCTCTAGTGATTCCCCGGAGGGATTTGAGTTTGGGTGGAGGAGGAGGGAGATCGGAGGCTTTTGGTGTTTCTAGCAATGGAGTAAGAGAGAGAGAGAGAGAGCTCAAGAACAGCTTATAGTATGTTGCCTAACTGTTCAGAGGTAGGAGAAGGCCTATTTATAGTGTACTTCGAAATATGGCCGTTGGTCACTTGCCACCTCAGCTTTCTTCTCGTCAAACCCGGTCAACCGGACCAGTGACCGGACTGTCCGGTCAGGGATCCGGTCAGACCGGACCAGTGACCGGACCAGCCGGTTGCGACCGGATGCTGGGCCGGATCCACGTTTTCTTCGTCCAGGGGCTCTGCCCGGTTGGCGCCCGGTTGGCGCCCGGTCGACCGGACCGTGCGCCGGACTCGCCGGTCTGTAGCCCGGCTGACCGGGCGGCAACCGGATTCTTCCAGCGTCGACTTGCAGCCTGGTTGGCGCCCGGTTGGCGCCCGGTTGGCGACCGGTCGACCGGATCGTGCGCCGGACCATCCGGTCTGTGGCCCGGTCCAACCGGGTGACCGACCGGATTTCTCCTGTAGACCCCTTTTCGATTGTTGTTGAAGTGGGGGGTCTCCTTTCGCCTTATTGTTCCTTTGATACACCACTTATGCCTCTTTGCCTAATACCTGAGATAATTCTTGTAAACATATTAGGTCAAATACTCTAGCACGGTGTCATTGTTACCAAAATAATGGATAAGGGTAAAATACCCTTACAATCTCCCCCTTTTTGGTATACGATGACAAACCGAGCTAGAGTCACATATAGATATTATGATAAGCTCTAAACCTTGATTCCATATAAGATATTATGACAGCTCCCCCATAATGTGTGAATTTGGAGAATTTGCGTTTGAATGCAAAATGCACCATTTGTGTAATATGAGAAGCTCCCCCAATATCTTTAGGAAACAAGCATGGTATGGACAAGTATATCAAGATATATAAGCATAAAGCATGATTATCCTAATAGAGTGAATAAGCATAAACATAGTCGTCCATACACGTCCATACACAAATTATTCAAAGTAGCAAATGAACAAATAAGCACAAGCCATATAAGATCCAAATAAAGCAACTCCCATGGCTTGTGAGAATCAAGGAACCCCGTGGTCCTAGACTCTAATCTCTTCTTCCCCTTTGGCATCGAAACACCAAAAAGGCGAAGAAAAGAGGAGAGGTGCTACCGCCCCCATCAGTAGAACTCATGCCCAGAGGAATAGGAGCCTTCGCCATCATCATCATCATCATCATCCCCGTCATCATCTTCCTCACCGGCATCCTCTTCAATATCATCAGCAGGAGGAGCACGAGCAGCCCTGGGAGGAGGACCACCATGAGCGTACATGGAGAAGTCGAAGTTCTGGAACATCTCATCATGAATGGGAGGCATCTCCCAATCAGGTGCAATCACAGACTCCATCTCAGGACCAGCAGGAGGAAAAGGAACATTCCGTGTAGCCATGAACTCATTCTGTCGCCTCCTTTTCTCCTGGCTCAAGGCTAGACTCTGATGTGCAACATCACTGGTACGCTTGCACATTTTCCATAGGCTTGAGAAGAAGCGAGCTGCACCACGCTGGGGGCGCCGAGAATAGCTGGAGCTAGCTGCAGGGTCATGGCGTTCCTTGGAACGGCGCTCAGAAGGCATCATGGAAGGGAGTTCCGCACGTCCATCCTGAGTGGGGAACTTGAATGGTTCCATGATGACCTTTTCATCAAGAACGTTGAGAGGAGCAGGAACAATGTAGTTGATGAGCCGCTGAACATACTGAGTATAGTTTGGAGTCATGCGGTCCATGACTGCACGCTTCAGCTCACAGTAGATAAGATCACACCCATCAATCTTCCTTATCTTGGCAGGGTTGCAATAGTACATCAGATTGAGATGATAGTTTCTGACTTCACTAGAATCTCCTGACTTGCTGATGAGGCTCTCACGGAATAGCTTGGCAAGGACAAGGTATGAGTAGTACATCCCGGAGATAGTGGGTGGCCCAGCTGTGGGGTTAGTGGGGTAGCAAAAAGAGATGTCACCTCTAGTCATCTTAGACCGAGAGTGGATTCTGTACTTTGGAGAACGGTCATCAGCACAACCCAAGGCCACACAGAACTGTGTGTAGGTGCAGGAGTACTTCTCCTTGCCAGTCATCCAAGTCATGGTTCGGTCCTCATCATCATGGAAGTAGACAGTGCAATGAAACTGACGGACTAGGAGAGGACAATAGGTGGGAAACTCTTGTGCATCATCGGGCTTGAGGCACACAAGTTCATATAGTCCCATACCCTTCAAGGTGTCAACCACAAAGCGGTACTTTGTGGCTTCATGTAAGGCAAGCTCTTGAGGATTGATGGCCTTGGGCATCACAACAGCCCCATTCTTCATACATTCTTGTGTATCATAGAAACCATGCCATAGGGTTGCTTGTGTCTTTGTCCAGAAGAACTTGTCCCCACCCGTGTAAGTCCGTTGCTCATAGCGGTATGGATCCGCCATCCTCACTTCCCGCCACTGGTAACGGTGTGCAATCCCAAGATTGAAAGCTGGCACTTCTTCATCATCCTCTTGGACAGCTTGCTTGTCCTTCCTCTTACCGGCAACTAACTTGGATCTTCTCCGCTCAGAGCTGCCGGTGTCAGTAGTCTGATGAGCTGCAGGAGGAACACGACTACTAGACCGGCGGGGTGGATTCTCAGCAGTCCGTCCTCTCTTGGCAACAGTGCCCCGTGGTTCACCACTCCAACTTCCTGTGAATGAGAGAATAGAGCAAGGATAGCAGTGGGGTAAGTGTACATGTCATCAATAAGAGAGAAACCAAAAAGCATAGCATATATCCAAGTGTATTATGAGATTGTGCGAAAACTGGGCAATCCGGCGCACAGTCTGGTCCAACCGGGCAGCAGACCGGACGAGCCGGTTGGCGCCCGGTTGACCGGGCCGTACGCCGGGCCGGCCGGTTGAGCGGCCGGTCGACCGGGCGGCAAACCGGATTTGTCGAGTTGTAAGAAGATGCCCAGATTTTCGACCACAAATTCATGCAAAAACTCAAAAACTTGAACATAGACTATAGCAATAGAGTGGAGTATGTGCTTGGTGTTGTGAGACACGCTAAAGGCATGAGGACTTGCAAAACCTAACCCTAACCCTAAGATCTCCTCAAATCTTGTCAAGAACTAGCAATGTGTGAAGAGGACTAGAAATTAGGGAGGAAGGGAGAGTACATTACCCGAAGACATTGTTCTCCTTGATCAAGAGAACAAGAAGAGCACAAGGTAAGGCTTGAAAAACCAAGAACACCAAAAATTCCCAAAGTAGCTTGAGAGGGCTCAAATCCTTCGGTGGAGATGTCCCAAAGAGCCCGATCTATGTTTTGGTGGAGTTTGGGGGGGGGGGGGGGTTCTTGTGGTGGGAACGGCCTAGATCTTGTTGGGGGAGGTCAGGGCGCCGGCCATGGAGTATGGAGGCTGGGGAACAATGGGGAAGATGACCCCAAGGGGTATCCCTTCCCCAATTTATAGTAGGCTGTGCGGCCGGTCGGGCGCCCGGTCGACCGGATCTGGCGCCGGACCATCCGGCCCAGCGCCCGGTTGGCGCCCGGTCAACCGGAAAATCCGGTCAGGAATCCGGTCCAACCGGGCCAGAGACCGGCCAACCCAGAATTGTCTAGTTTTGCCTCGTTTTGCCCCTATGCTTTGTGTAAATGTGTGTGAGTGCTCAAATGATGACATGTACATATATAGATAGATAGATGATGATGAGATGAGCATGGACATGGGGTTGGAAACACAAAGTTCTCTAGGCATACCCATTGGAGAGAAAATCCAAACAAGTTGTGAATAGCAACAATGGGCATGATTCGAAGTATATATCAAGAATCATAAGTCATTTGGAAATGATGTTAGCAATAAGATCATTTGGCCTTATATATTCAAATCAAGTTGTAAATGAAGGCTCAATGAGGGGCGGGGGATTACTCCCCCTATGTGAAAGCGCAAATGTCATGAGACCTCGAAGAGACATGCTTGGGTCCATGTAATGACATTGGGTCTATTTATGTTGCACACATAGGTATGCATCATACCAAGACATGGTAAGATGGCTATCCCCATATGTGCTATGCCTCTAAGCTAGATAACAAGATAAATGCAAGAATATAGTGCAAGAAGTTAATCAATCCAAGTTTTTAGGATCAAGAATACCAAGTTCTCTTCTCAAGTTAACAAATCGGGCTTCATCCAAAGGCTTAGTGAAAATATCCGCCAATTGGTAGGTTGTTCCCACATGAGTGAGATCAATATCCTTATTGGCAACATGATCACGTAGGAAGTGATGGCGAATGTCAATATGTTTGGTGCGACAATGTTGAACCGGGTTATTGGCGATCTTAATTGCACTTTCATTGTCACAAAGAAGAGGCACCGTACCAAGAGACACACCATAGTCTTTCAAGGTTTGCTTCATCCATAACAATTGAGTGCAACAAGATGCCGCGGATATGTATTCGGCTTCGGCGGTGGATAAAGCGGTGGAGTTTTGTTTCTTGGATGACCAACTCACCAATGACCGGCCAAGAAATTGGCAAGCCCCGAAGGTAGACTTCCGGTCAACCTTATCACCGGCCCAATCGGAATCCGAATAGCCAATGAGTTCAAACGTTGACCCCTTTGGATACCATAGCCCGAGAGTAGGAGTGAGAACAAGGTATCTTAGAATCCGTTTGACCGCCATTAAATGGCTCTCCTTGGGAGCGGATTGAAAACGAGCACACATCCCTACACTTAGCATGATATCCGGCCTAGAGGCACAAAGGTAGAGCAAGGATCCTATCATGGAGCGGTATACCTTTATATCCACATCCTTCTCACCGTCACATGAGCCAAGTTGCCCCTTTACGGGCATGGGTGTCTTCATTGGGCTTGCATTGGTCATGTTGAATTTCTTGAGCATGTCCTTCACATACTTTTCTTGAGAGATGAAGGTGCCTTTTGCAAGTTGCCTCACTTGGAAGCCTAGGAAGAACTTCAACTCTCCCATCATGGACATCTCAAATTTCCTAGTCATCAATAGCTCAAAAGCTTTGTTGTGATTTGGGTTAGTTCCACCAAAGATAATATCATCAACATATATTTGACATATAAATAGGCCACCCCCTTTAACCCGCTTGGTGAAAAGGGTGGAATCGACCGTACCCATGCAAAACCCATCATGTAGTAAGAAATCCCTAAGGAACTCATACCAAGCACGTGGAGCTTGCTTGAGACCGTAGAGTGCCTTATGGAGTAAATACACGTGGTTGGGTCGGCATGGGTCTTCGAAACCGGGGGGATGAGCCACATATGCGGTTTCTTTTAGGGGACCATTCAAAAATGCACTTTTCACATCCATTTGATATAGTTTGAAATTGTGGAAAGATGCAAATGCAAGCAAAAGACGAATAGCTTCAAGACGGGCTACCGGCGCAAAGGTATCCTCAAAATCCATACCTTCTATTTGGGCAAACCCTTGCGCCACTAACCTTGCTTTGTTTCGTATGACAATGCCATTCTCATCTTGCTTGTTCTTGAATACCCATTTGGTCCCAATAACATTGATGCGATGATCCTGGGGTCTCTCAACTAGAGACCATACTTCATTACGAGTGAAACACTCCAATTCTTCTTGCATGGCAATTACCCAATCCGGATCAACCAAGGCTTCATGTACCTTGAGTGGTTCAAAACTAGACACAAAAGCATGATGTTGACAATAAGTGATAAGTAATGCATGGTGTCTACGAGTTACCACTCCTCTTGAGATGCTACCAAGGACTTGATCTACTTTCATGTCGCTTGCCCTTGTAGCGGCCTTGATCTTCCGAATGGTTCCTTCATGATCAGTGAATTCATCTCTTGCTAGTACTCGATCATGAGGGACCATTTGAGCTTGATCATGAGTTGAGGATGTTTCTTGATCATCATCATGGTCTTGCTCCGTGGTATGAGGGTTTTCTTCTTGTTCTTCGGAATGTGACTCATCTTGAGTGGAGGATGGTTCTTGAGTTGCACTTGATGGTTTGGCTTGAGTTGAGCTAGGCTCCACTTGAGCCAAGCTTGATACTTCTACTCCATCATCTTGATCATCATTATGAACTTCCATGGGCCGGATGTGTCCAATGCCCATATGCTTGATGGCACTAGATGGATCATCATTATTACCTGCAACACATGGAATAACTTGCTCCACTTGGGAGCCATTATCCTCCAAGAACACCACGTCACAAGATACTTCAATAGTCCCCGTGGACCGGTTGTAGTATCTATAGGCGTGAGAGTTCTCCGCATATCCAACAAATATACCCTCTATGGTTCTAGTTTCAAATTTACCGAGCTTTCCTTTGTTGTTCTTAACAAGGCATTTGCATCCAAAGACACGAATGTACATGACATTAGGCTTGTTACCGGTAAGAAGCTCGTATGGAGTTTTGTTGTGAAGGGGACGAAGAAAGAGCCGGTTGGAGTAGTGGACGGCCGTAGAGATGGCTTCTCCCCAAAAGTTGTGGGGTGAGTTGAATTCACTCAACATGGTTCTTGCCATCTCAATGATAGTCCGGTTCTTCCTTTCAACAACACCATTTTGTTGAGGGGTGTATGGCGCCGAAAACTCATGCTTGATGCCCTCATCATCAACAAACTCTTGCATGGTGTAGTTCTTGAACTCGGTGCCATTGTCGGTCCTAATCGCCTTGATCTCGGATTCATATGTACGTTGAGCTTTCTTGGCGAAAGTGATGAACTCTCTATGGGTCTCGTCCTTAGACTTAAGGAGAAAGACCCAAGAGTATCTTGAGTAATCATCAACAATGACAAGTCCATACTTGCTCCCACCAAGAGTATCATAATGTGATGGCCCAAAGAGATCCAAATGAAGGAGCTCCAAAGGCCTAGATGTGGTGACGATACTCTTGATAGGATGTTTCTTCTTGAGTTGCTTTCCGGCTACACATGCACTGCAAACACGATCTTTCTCAAAAGAAATGCCGGTTAGTCCCACAATGTGCTCACCCTTTAGGAGTTGTTTAAGATTTCTCATATTAACATGACCAAGGCGGCGATGCCACAACCATCCTTCGTCATGCTTGGCCGCCATTAGACATGTGGAGGGAGAGGAGCTCTCTTTCGAGAGGTCAACCACGTAAAGGTTGTTCTCCACATATCCAACGAGGACCAATTTGAGATTGTCACTCCTAAAGACTTTCACACAATAATTAGTAAAATATGAATTGTAACCGGCATCGGCAAGATGATATATAGAAAGTAAGTTGTAGCCAAGGGATTCAACAAGCATAACCGTCTCAAGGCACAAGTCCTTAGAGATTGCTACCTTGCCATACCCAAGTACCTTTCCCTTTGAGTTATCACCAAAGGTAATTCTTGACTTCTTGTTGATGTCTTCAATGAATTGATCAAGCACACCTCTTCCTCCGGTCATATGATTGGTGCATCCACTATCAAACACCCATTTTGGACCACCGGAGGAATACCCCTACAAAATCAAGTAGAGGATTTAGGAACCCATCGATTAATGGGTTCCTTTGCAATGGTAACAATATCTTTTGGTACCCAAATTGAGTATTCTCTATAAGCATAGCCATTACGAGGACCAACATAGCTAGCATAGACATCACCATAATAATCAACAAATAAAGCATAGTGATTGTTTGGCCCCGTGCGGTCACTACTAGTGGCTTTGCCCTTTGAGGCTTTGCCATCATTAGTAACCTTCTTGTTCTTATCTTGAGCGGGCTTCTCCTTCTTGTAGTTGTACTTCTTGTTGGACTTGGGAGTATATCCAAGTCCAAACTTTTGATTGTTTGACCTTTGCTTACTCAAGAGGTCATCCAATCCCATCTTGTTATTGGCGTTGGTGAACTTTGCAAGTTCCTTTGTTAACCTAACATTTTCCTCAAGAATAGATGCTTGCTCACAAGAAGATTCATTAGGGTGATAGTTGAGACCATATTTAGTCACTAAGGATTCAAGATAAGTATTGGTCTCAACATGCAAAGAGAGTTCCTCTTGTAAACGAACATGTTCTTCAACAAGCTTAGCATGCTCATTAGTAAAGGAAGTGGAGGAGCTAGCATGCTTTTCTACAACAATGGGATCCTTCATTGATCCAAGAGCCTTCTTGTAGGTTTCTTGAAGAAGATCATGGTTCTCTCCAAGTTTCTTGAGATCATCCTTAACAAGCTTGTTAGCTCTTTCAAGGTGGTCAAGATCCCTAGTGAGAGAAGCATGAGCAACTTCAAGTTCCTTCTTTGAGTCATTGAGCTCTTGGGTCAAAGATTGAGCCCTATCAATAGTTTCTAGGTCCTTGACTTTATCAAGTTCATAAGTTTCAATTTGTTGCTTAAGCCCTTGAGATATGCACCTTTCGGTTTTTAGCTCTTGTCTTAGGAGATTGAATCTCCGTTCTTTTTCATTCAATTGATATTCTAATTCCTCAAGGGACTCATCCTTTTCTTTGAGAGAGTCCATCAAGAAATCAAACTTGACAAGAGCTTCACCACGAAGTGTGCATCTAACATTGTAAAGCTCCTTAAGCACGATTAACTCTTCTTGATTTTCAGTTTCATCATCAAGAACACTAGATAGAGAAGGTGGAGGTTCCATTACCTTGGTTTCTCTTGCCATAAGACAAGAGCCGACGATTGTAGAGGAGGGAGAGTCATCGGAGTCATCATCTTGAGTTGTCCTTGCCATGAAGGACGAGCCCACATCATTCTCCGTGGGGTAATCCTTGGAGTAGTCATATGTGAAGAGTGACCCGGGCTTAGAGAAAGCCAAACCGGCCACTCCGGCCTCCTTCTCCTCATCTTCCTCTTCTTCATCGGACAAGTACTCGGCCCCAACAAAAGCTCTTCCCTTGTTCTTCTTGTATCGATCGTTGATTGGCTTTGGCTTCAATCTTGGCTTGACCCCTTTGATGAACTTTGGCTTGTCTACCCTTTTCTCATAAGGGCACTCATTTGCAAAGTGGCTATCTTCATCACAGTTGTAGCAAGTTCTCTTCTTCTTCTTGTCATTGAGGAGCATTGGGAACTTTGCCTTGTACTTCTTGGCAAAGAAGGCAAAGTCGGTAGCAATGTCACTAGTTGAAGTCATCTCTTCATCTTCTCCAATTTCATAGTCTTCTTCTCTTCCATTGTCCGCTCTAGCTTTAAGAGCAAGGTTGTGTGACGCTTCATGGTTGTGTGAGGCTTCATCAACACGGTTCATTGCCATGAGCCTCTTTCCCGCTTTGGCCATGTTTTCATTGGCGGCCACATAGGAGACTAGATCATCGGAGTTTAGATCGGCACTCTTGGTCATGATTTGCAAGTTGAGTGCAAGGTTGGTGTCTTCTTGCTTGACGGCAATCATAGCAATCACCTTGGACTTTATGAATGCTTCATTCATCTCGAAGCCGTCGTTGTACTTCTCAACTCCAAGTCCCTTGACCCTTACTCTAAGAGCGCCAAGACTTGCATAGGCATCGGCCATGGACTCTCCTTCTCGAATCATGAATTGATGAGCCTCTTGCTTTGCGGTCTCATAAAGAGTGGATTGGATCAAATCGGTTCCCTCTTGGAGTACTACGATTCGATCCCACAACTCTTTAGCGGACTCTATGTCATTGACTTGATCAAGAAGCTTGCGGTTGATGCCACTCCTAATCTTGTCACGGGTGGAGGCGTTGAGTTGACGGTTGTCGAATTCGGTGGAGGTCAACGGAATGGGATCTTGTGGCTCCCGGTATCCATGAACAATGATCTCCCACAACTCCACGCTGCAGCTGCGAATATGAGATTCCATAGAAGATTTCCAAAAAGGAAAGTGAGTTCCATCAAAATGGGGAACGTTCCCACTATGGTTTATATGAGGCATGGGTGAAGTGTTTTTGGGATAGTCATGGTTGACTTCATGGAAACTCCCTAGAGAGGCCGAAGCCCCTCTAGGAGACCCACTAGTCAAGTTCTTAAGCATGGCGGTCATCTCCGCCATTTGGCTTTGTAGTTCATCCTCCTTTTTCTTCTTCTCGGCATCATATGCCAAGAATCTAGATTTCATCTCTTTAACCGAAAGGTTAGAGTCTTCATCTAGACCCTCGAATAGTTTTTCCATCTCACTCTTAAGGCGGTGAAGCCCTTAATAAGAGTCCAGGCTCTGATACCAATTGAAAGTATAGAGATGGTAAACCTAGAGGGGGGGGGTGAATAGGTTTCTACAAATTTTAATTCTTTCTTTGCAATATTAGGCTTTGCGGAATATAAAGGTGAGCCTAATGCAACCTAGGTGAAGCAACCTATATGAGGATACAACTAACTCGAGCACGAAGGCTCTCACAGGCAGTTAAATCACAAGTAAGGAGTTCGGTTAGAGATAACCGATAGCACGCGGAGACGAGGATGTATTCCCGTGTTCCCTTGCTTTGCAACAAGGTACGTCACGTTTGGAGGGGTGGAGGTCCCACAAAGGATTCCCCACGCCACGAAGGCTCACCCTATTCTCCGGAGCCTATCCCACAAAGGAATAGCTCACTCACTTGTGGTAGACTTTGAGGTAGCCTCCAAACCTTCACAATCTTGCCCGGAGCAAATCCACAGCCCGGATGCTTCCGGACTCCTCTTGCCCACCTAGGGTTTCCAAGGAACCCTAGGAAGCAAGCTTCTTGATGAATACAAGGGGGAATGAGATTTGGCTTGGTGGAACATTAGATCGGGTCCTCCTATAGTGATTCCCCGGAGGGATTTGAGTTTGGGTGGAGGAGGAGGGAGATCGGAGGCTTTTGGTGTTTCTAGCAATGGAGTAAGAGAGAGAGAGCTCAAGAACAGCTTATAGTATGTTGCCTAACTGTTCAGAGGTAGGAGAAGGCCTATTTATAGTGTACTTCGAAATATGGCCGTTGGTCACTTGCCACCTCAGCTTTCTTCTCGTCAAACCCGGTCAACCGGACCAGTGACCGGACTGTCCGGTCAGGGATCCGGTCAGACCGGACCAGTGACCGGACCAGCCGGTTGCGACCGGATGCTGGGCCGGATCCATGTTTTCTTCGTCCAGGGGCTCTGCCCGGTTGGCGCCCGGATGGCGCCCGGTTGGCGCCCGGTCGACCGGACCGTGCGCCAGACTCGCCGGTCTGTAGCCCGGCTGACCGGGCGGCAACTGGATTCTTCCAGCGTCGACTTGCAGCCCGGTTGGCGCCCGGTTGGCGACCGGTCGACCGGATCGTGCGCCGGACCATCCGGTCTGTGGCCCGGTCCAACCGGGTGACCGACCGGATTTCTCCTGTAGACCCCTTTTTGATTGTTGTTGAAGTGGGGGGTCTCCTTTCGCCTTATTGTTCCTTTGATACACCATTTATGCCTCTTTGCCTAATACCTGAGATAATTCTTGTAAACATATTAGGTCAAATACTCTAGCACGGTGTCATTGTTACCAAAATAATGGATAAGGGTAAAATACCCTTACACTCGGGCCTCCACCTAGCTTGCCCTTCTGGCTCCGTCAGTCTTCTGGAAAAATAGGACCTTTCGCATAATTTCCGAGGATTTTCCTGAAAGTTGGATTTCTGCACAAAAACGAGACACCAGAACAGTTCTGCTGAAAACAGCGTTAGTCCGTGTTAGTTGCGTCCAAAATACACAAATTAGAGGCAAAACAATAGCAAAAGTGTTCGGGAAAGTAGATACGTTTTGGACGTATCAACTCCCCCCAAGCTTAGCTTATTGCTTGTCCTCAAGCAATTCAGTTAACAACTGACGCGATAAAAGAACTTTCACGAACACATTTGTTCATATGATGTATATATTCTCATGATATGGCTAACACTTAGGCAGTTCATAATAAGATACATGCAAATAAGATCATCTAATAGCTATGTCAATCATGGAAAAGTACCAACAATTAATAATAAGCATCATGAATCATGTCTATAAGCAGGATTGCAATTTTCATAAAAGGGTATGATAAAGTGGTATCTCGCTTGCCTGTATTTGAACAGCAAAACATAAATGCCCAGGCACCTCTGAGGTTCATAGAAAGACTAGAAATAGAGATTGTCAAAGATAAAAGCATCAAAGTTATACCACAATCAATCATATTTTGAGACAAGCATATAATACTAAGAATGACAGTTGTGCTCTCAAGAAAGTGCTCAAAGAAAAGATGGAGACACAACATAAAAGTAAAAGATTGACCCTTCGCAGAGGGAAGCAGGGATTAACATGCGCTAGAGCTTTTCATTTTTTAAAACAGGAGTAAAATTATTTTGAGAGGTGTTTGTTGTTGTCAACGAATGGTAATGGGTACACCAACTACCTCGCCAACTAGACTTTCAAGAGCGGCTCCCATGAAGGACGTTATATCTACCAGCAAGGTAGATCATCCTTCTCTCTTTTGTTTACACACGTATTTTAGTTTTTTTATGGGTGACACTCCCCCCAACCTTTGCTTACACAAGCCATGGCTAACCGAATCCTCGGGTGCCTTCCATCAATCTCATACCATGGAGGAGTGTCTATTTACAAAATTAAGTTGCTTACTGATGAATCAGAGCAAAACATGTGAAGAGAATTATTAATGAAGTTTGATTAATCGGGGCTGGGAACCCTGTTGCCAGCTATTTTTGCAAAATTATTGGATAAGCGGATGTGCCACTAGTCCTTATGAAAGTCCGTCAAGAGTAAATGACAAGGTTGAAAGATAAACACCACATACTTCCTCATGAGCTATAAAACATTAACACAAATTGAGAAGCATTTTGAAGGTTTTAAAGGTAGCGCATGAGAATTTACTTGGAATGGTTTGAAATGCCATGCATAGGTATTTATGGTGGACACTTTGGAACAACTTGGTTTTCAGGGGTTTGGAGGCACGAGCGGCGTTCCCGCTCAGTACAAGTGAAGGCTAGCAATAGACTGGGGAGCGACAATCAAGAGAGCGGTAACTGTCATAATCATGCTTGCGGCAAAATAAATTAACTGAGGCATAAAAGTGATACAAGAACTCTGAAGCAAATTAAGTCATCGAGGCTTAGTTGACTTTTGTTCAGTCATATGCATGCGTGAGCATGTGCCAAGTCGATTCAAATGAATTATTCAGAGGAGGATACCACAATGTCATACCTATTTATGAATAAAACAATGCAATCAAACATCCATGATATGCTACTCATATTAATAAATTGGTGCTAATCATGAGAGATCATGAACTACTAGACTTTCTTAATTGACATATACCTCATATGAACCAACTAAGCATGCTCACATGGATGAGTATATGTACAAAAATGAAAACAAATAGAGTTCATACCAGCCTCTCACCACAGTCGAATTGTCGTAGATCGTCATTATTGCCTTTCACTTGTGTAGCTTGGATAATATGAAATGAAAACCATGCTCCAGCCATCGAAGACCATTGAACTCATAATGAACTTTACAAAACCAAAGAAGAACAGCAAATATTTTTGGTGTTTTCGAATTGAAAGAAAGAACAAAAGGAAACAAGCAAACAAAGTAAAATATTTTTGGATTTTCTTATAGCAAACCAACGATAGCAAATAAAGCAAAATAAAAGCAAGAAACCAAAATAAACAAATGGTGAAGAGAAACAACAGAAATATTTTTGGTCTTTTTGTATTTTAGGAAAGAAACAAGGCAAAAACAAGGAAATGAAAACTAGAAAAGTCACATAAACACAATGCAGCAGGAATTCGTCAAACTTGACAGCAGTACAGTAATCGATTTTTAAGAAATTCTTCCGCTGCTCAGCTCGAAAAGTGTTCAACTAATGAAAGTTAGATAACAACCTGGGGAACATGATCAAAAATTGGCTTTGCAAAATAACGTTCTGGCTGTTTTTTAGAATTTTTATGGTAACAGTCCAGAATCTGTTTTCAATCAGCACTTCCCCAAATATCATCTCCCTCTTATTAGAAAACCACTTAAAGAAACTAAACAAGTATATACAAGTATCCAGCAACCATAATATGCAAAGAATGAGTGATACCGGTATACCTCCCCCCAAGCTTAGGCTTTTGGCCTAAGTGGAGCTCAACCCCAGCGAGGGTCAGGGTTCCATGCTGGTGGATCATACATGGCGTAGTCATAGTAAGGTCCCGGTGCAGAAGAAAAGGGTGGAGACTCCACATGCCCAAAATGTTGATGCGAAGAACTTGCTGCATCGGATGATGAGTCGAGGTGTTCCTCGACCTCCTCCATATTGTTTCTTGCATTATGGCCATCTCCCTCCAAGTATACATTCAGTTCACCTTCTGTGACTGACCAATCCTTCCTGGAATCAAAGTTAAACAGAACAGGTGCATGCAGTCCTACTAGTTTTTCAGTTTTCTTAGTTGTTCTCCAAGTTTTCTTATAAAATGTTATCTTGTAAGACAGGTTACTCAAGTTAGATGAATCAGAAACAAATTCATGTTTAATCATGGAGACTACGTCAAGTTTCTCTACGGAGAGCGGAATATCAAGATGGTGGGGTTCTACTCCATGCATAGCTAATAAACGGGAGGCGATGAGACCTCCACAAATTCCTCCCTTCTCATGGTTAGTAGCAAGTCTATATGCTATCAAAGCTCCCAAATTATAAGTCCTATCACCTTGTAATGCAGCAGCTAGAAAGGCTAAGTCATGGATAGATAACTTACTACCATTCTTTCTGGCAAGAACGCACTTGGTGATGAAGTAAGCAAAGTAACGAATAGCTGGGAGTTGAATGCTACTAATTTTACCACTATCCTCTGAGAAGCTTCTTCCATGACAAATCATCTTGTAGAGATTCAAGAGCTCTTGCGGCGATCCCCTCATCTTCTCGCACGATCCCCATTGCGGCACTCTAATGGCTGCACAAAAATTCTGAAAGGCAAGTTGACAGTTTTGTTATAGATTTTGTACCGAACCATGGTGTTAGATTGAGACCAATTGAATTCAAAGTCCTGCACTACAGACATAGTCAATTTGGAATATTGGCATGGTTCATCATCAACAAAATCATCCAACCCTGCACGGGAAATTAGATTCTGAACATCTCCCAAGATTCCCGCACTTCTCATGAAGTCAGTGCATGGGTAGTAGGAGGGGTACACCCCCTCTTCCCGGTGAACTCTCATGACTTGTTGCACTTCCAATTCTTGTTGGTTTAGTTGATGTCTAGTCCACTCCATTTTCTGAAATTTTTCAACAACCATTATAAAATTTGATTTGGTGACATATAATTGAGGGGAACTACTATAGGAACTTGCTAGAGTACTAATCATGCATCAAAACTAGTTTTTACATCATAGAACAAGCATGCAAGCTCACTAAACATGTTACCTACAGCAGCAAAATATTCAAGATATACTCAACCAAACAAAATTCTACTTGGATCATCGGAGGAGTCACATACCAAGGAGCAAATGGGCCAAATTTCAGCAAGAAATCTGGGCTGAGCAAAGAGATCGAGAAATCTAGAGTTCTTGAGCAGAAACACGAGTGAGAGAAAGCTGGTGTTGATTTTTTCGGGAGAGAGAAGAGGATGGGAGGAAGAAATGAAAAAGTGGGGCGAAGGGGGGCCCACACACCAGGGTGGTGCGCCCCCCTTGCTGGCCGCCTTGACCAGTGTGGAGCCACCACAGGGTGCCCCACTGGTCATCCCCAGGTGTTCCCAGGTGCCTCTTCGAAAAATAGGAGCAACGATATAATTTTTGTGAATTTTTGAAAACTTTGAAAAATGCACATTTCTGGGTATTAAATTTATTATTGCTGGGCAGAAAAAGATTTTGAAATCTCCATACAACTAAAAACTTTGCAAAACAAAAATGCTACAGCAAGTAGAACAAGTGGAGGAAGAAAGAGATGTTGTTTAACTCCTCTATGCATATAAAATGAATTTGTTAACAAGGTTGATCAAGTCTTGCCACCAAATAAATTTTACATAACATACGAAGAAATAAACCTCAAATCAATCATGTTACCTTGTATTGAATTGATATGGATCCAATCATAAGATTTTGATATCCTTCTTTAGGCTCATATATAGGACAATCAATAGTCCCAACTTTGATAGTTCTCATATTAGAAATAGTATTAACTCCACATACTTTATCAATCCTCTTGGGGAAATAGACGGTATGCTCCTTATCATCAACATTGAAAGTAACTTTTCCTTTATTGCAATCAATAACAGCCCCTGCGGTGTTGAGAAAAGGTCTCCCAAGAATAATAGACATATTATCATCTTCAGACATTTCCAACACAACAAAATCAGTTAATATCAAGCAGTTAGTAGTAACTTGAATAGGAACATCCTCACATATACCAACAGGAATAGCAGTAGATTTATCAGCCATTTGCAAAGATATATCAGTAGGTATCAACTTGTCTAAATAAAGTCTCTTATAAAGAGAAAAAGGCATAACACTAACACCCGCTCCCAAATCACATATAGCAGTTCTAACATAATTATTCTTAATAGAACAAGGAATGGTCGGTATACCTGGATCGCCCAACTTCTTTGGAACTTTACCATTGAAAGAGTAATTAGCAAGCATAGTGGAAATCTCCTCATTAGGAATTTTCCTTTTGTTAGTGACAATATCTTTCATATATTTTGAATAAGGAGGCAATTTAATAGCATCAGTCAAAGGGATTTGCAAGAATAAAGGTTTCATCTAATCGGAAAATTTATTATAGTGTTCTTCTTCCTTTGATTTTAGTTTCTTAGCAGGAAAAGGCATTTGCTTTTGAACCCACGGTTCCCTTTCATTACCATGTTTCTTAGCAATAAAATCTTCTTTAGTATACTTTTTATTTTTAGCATGCTTTTCAGGTTCATCTTCAACTTCTTCTTTATCAGAAGCATCATTCTTATCATTATCTTTATCACGTTCATTACCACTTTCAGTTTCAACATCAGAAATAGAAATACTATTAGGATCATTAACACGTTCAGAGGATTCTACAACATTTTTATGTTTCTTCTTCTTTTTCTTTGAAGGTGCACTAATTTCTTTAGTTCGTTGATAATCTTGTTCAACTCTATTGGGGTGCCCTTCAGGATATAGAGGATCCTGGGTAGAAACACCGCCTCTAGTTGTTACTTCATAAGCATGTTTCTCTTTAGTATTATTTTTTAACAAGTCACTTTGCACTTTAGTGAGTTGATCAATTTGAGTTTGAATCATATGAAAATGTTTAACAATCATCTTAACATCATTGGAGGTTCTCTCCACAATACCATGCAATTCTCTAATAGCTTGAGAATTTTCCATTAAATGATTCTCTACTCTCATATTAAAATTTTCTTGCTTAACAATATAATTATCAAACTCATCTAAGCATTGAGCAGGAGGTTTTGAATACGGAATATCTTCCCTAGTAAAGCGTTGAAGGGAGTTTACCTCAATCATGGATGAAGGGGGAATTATCTCGCATAAATCTTCTATGGGAGGTAAGTTTTTCACATCTTCGGATTTAATACCTTTCTCCTTAAGAGACTTCTTGGCTTCCCTCATATCTTCATCATTTAATTTAATCAAACCCCTCTTCTTCAATATCGGCGTCGGAGTTGGTTCAGGTGTAGACCAATCATCATCATTCCGGCCTATTTTAGCCAATAATTCTTCAGCTTCGTCTGGAGTTCTTTTCCTGAAAACACAACCAGCACAACTATCCAAATATGCTCTAGACTCAATGGTTAGTCCACTATAAAATATATCAAGTAGATCATTCTTTTCTAAATCATGTCAGATCGAGCTCTGATAAGAGAACAAAATCTTGCCCAAGCCTCAGGCAATTTCTCTCCATCTTCCTGGTCAAATCTATAAATTTTCTGTAAAGCAATATGTTGAGCACTAGCAGGAAAGTATTTTCGAAAGAAAACATCACGCAAATCAGTTGGACTTTTAATAGAACCAGGAGGCAAATTATTATACCAAGTTTTAGCATCATCCTTTAATGAGAAAGGAAAAAAAATTAGCAACAAAATAAGTACGCATCTTGATATCATCAGAAAACAAGCTACTCATTGAAGAAAGTTCAATCATGTGTTCTACAGCACTTTCTTTTTCAGTACCACAAAAGGGTGTTTTCTCAACAATAGCTATATGAGATAGATCAAGAGAAAAATCATAATCTTTATCCTTAATGTTTATAGGAGATGTGGCAAATTTAGGATCAGGAGATAGCTTATATCTAACAGTATGTTGTGCGAGAAACTTTTTAATTTTACTTGCATCAGTAATAGAATTGCATTTATCAATAAAATCATCATTAAGCTCCACATAATCCTCATCAGGATCATCACTAGAATAATCAACAGACTAAGGTGAACTAACAGGTGTAGTAGCATTAGGAGTTTCAGTATTTTCAATTTGTCTAGACCTAGCAGTTGTAGCATCTAGAAAAGATCCCAATGAACCACTATCATCAAGCACATCAGAAACATTATCAATATTATAAGAGTTTTCAGATTCAGCAGAAGTACCAGCAAGTGAAGGTTGCGGCGGTGAAACAAGTTGACTTATCACAGATGGTGAATCAAGAGCAGCAGAGGTACTCAGAGTTGTACCTTTTCTTGTAGTGGATGGTAATATGGCGACTTTAGGATCGCGAGATTAACCCATGATGGGGAATTTGCAGCGAACAATATCAATCCAAGTGAACTTCCAAATAAAGCTATGCTCCCCGGCAACGGCACCAGAAAATAGTCTTGATGACCCACAAGTATAGGGGATCGCAACAGTCTTCGCGGGAAGTAAAGCCCAATTTATTGATTCGACACAAGGGGAGACAAAGAATACTTGAAAGCCTTAACAGCGGAGTTGTCAATTCAGCTGCACCTGGAAACAGACTTGCTCGCAAGGGTTTATCAGTAGCAACAGTTTTACATCAGTAGCAGTAATGAAATAACAGCAGCAGAGTAACAGAGACAGCAGTAGTGATTTTAGTAAACAGCATGATTAAAATACTGTAGGCATAGGGATGGATGACGGGCGTTGCATGGATGAGAGAAACTCATGTAACAATCAAAGCAGGGCATTTGCAGATAATAATAAAACGGTGTCCAAGTACAAAGCAATCCATAGGCATGTGTTCCATATTTAGTCGTACGTGCTCGCAATGAGAAACTTGCACAACATCTTTTGTCCTACCAGCCGGTGGCAGCCGGGCCTTTAGGGAATCTACTGGATATTAAGGTACTCCTTTTAATAGAGTACCGGAGCAAAGCATTAACACTCCGTGAACACATGTGATCCTCACGTCACCGCCATCCCCTCCGGTTGTCCCGATTTCTGTCACTTCGAGGCCTTTGGTTCCGGACAGCGACATGTGTATAAAACTTGCAGGTAAGATCATAAACAATGCATATCATGATGAAATAATAACATGTTCAGATCTGAGATCATGGCACTCGGGCCCTAGTGACAAGCATTAAGCATAACAAGTTGCAACAATATCATCAAAGTACCAATTACGAACACTAGGCACTATGCCCTAACAATCTTATGCTATTACATGACCAATCTCATCCAATCCCTACCATCCCCTTCAGCCTACAGCGGGGGAATTACTCACACATGGATGGGGGAAACATTGCTGGTCGATGGAGAGGCGTCGGTGGCGATGATGGCGATGATCTCCTCCAATTCCCCGTCCCGGCGGAGTGCTAGAACAGAGACTTCTAGTCCCCGAGACGGAGTTTCGCGATGTGGCGGCGTTCTGGAGGGTTTCTGGCGACTTCCACTTCTCCCCGTGCGTTTTTAGCTCGAAGGCGTTAAGTAGTCCAAAGGAGGGCGTCGGAGGCCGGCCGAGGGGGCCACACGCTAGGGCCGCGCGCCCCCCTCCTGGGCCGCGCCGCTCTAGGGTGTGGGGCCCTCGGGCCTCCACCTGGCTTGCCCTTCTGGCTCCGTCAGTCTTCTGGAAAAATAGGACCTTTCGCATAATTTCCGAGGATTTTCCTGAAAGTTGGATTTCTGCACAAAAACGAGACACCAGAACAGTTCTGCTGAAAACAACGTTAGTCCATGTTAGTTGTATCCAAAATACACAAATTTGAGGCAAAACAATAGCAAAAGTGTTCGGGAAAGTAGATAAGTTTTGGACGTATCATCCCCCAAGCATGGAGGAGAAAATTTACTTTTATGATACTTTGCCTCCCATTTATGATGATTATAATGATAGTGGTATTTTGGTGCCACCTACTATGGAGGATAAAGTTTATTATGATTATACTATGCCTCCTATATTTGATGATGAGAATAATAATGATAGCTACTTTGTTGAATTTTCTCCCACTACAATTTATAAGAATGACTATGCTTATGTTGGGAGTAGTAATTATTTTATGCATGAGACTCATGATAAGAATGCTTTATGTGATAGTTATATTGTTGAGTTTGTTCATGATGCTACTGGAAATTATTATGAGAGAGGAAAATATGGTTGTATAAATTTTCATGTTACTAAAACACCTCTCTACATGCTGAAAATTTTGAAGTTACTTGTGTTTTATCTTCCTATGCTTGTCACTTTGTTCTACATGAATTTATTTGTGTACAAGACTCCTTTTCATAGGAAGTGGGTTAGACTTAAAAGTGTTTCTTATTTGCTTTTGATGCTCTCTTTTGCTTCAACTCTTATTTCTTGTGCGAGCATCATTAAAATTACCGAGCCCATCTTAATGGCTATAAAGAAAGCACTTCTTGGGAGATAACCCATGTTTTTTATTTTGCTACTGTTTTGTTGTGTCTTGGAAGTTGTTACTACTGTAGCAACCTCTCCTTATCTTTATTTTATTGCATGTTTTGCCAAGTAAAGTCTTTGATAGTAGGGTTGATACTAGATTTGGATTACCGCGCAGAAACAGATTTCTTACTATCACGAAATTGAGCAGCCCCGTCTGTAGGTAACTCAGAAAAATCTGCCAATTTACGTGCGTGATCCTCAGATATGTATGCGACCTTCATTCAATTTGAGCATTTTGATCTGAGCAAGTTTAGTGCCCCAGAAAAATTCGTCTTTACGTACTGTTCTGTTTTGATAGATTCTGCCTTTTATTTCGCATTGCCTGTTTTGCTATGTTTGATGGATTTCTTTGTTCCATTAACTTTCAGTAGCTTTGTGCAATGTCCAGAAGTGTTAAGAATGATTATGTCACCTCTGAACATGTGAATTTATGATTATGCACTAACCCTCTAATGAGTTTGTTTTGAGTTTGGTGTGGGGGAAGTTTTCAAGGATCAAGAGAGGAGGATGATACAATATGATCAAGGAGAGTGAAAACTCTAAGCTTGGGGATGCCCCCGTGATTCATCCCTGCATATTTCAAGAAGACTCAAGAATCTAAGCTTGGGGATACCCAAGGCATCCCCTTCTTCATCGACAAATTATCAGGTCACCTCTAGTGAAACTATATTTTTATTCCGTCACATCTTATGTGCTTTACTTGGAGCGTCTTTATGTTTTTATTTTCGTTTTTGTTTGAATAAAATTGGATCCTAGCATTTTTTGTGTGGGAGAGAGACACGCTCCGCTGTTGCATATGAACACATGTGTTCTTAGCTTTACTCTTAATGTTCATGGCGAAGGTTGAAACTGCTTCGTTCATTGTTATATGGTTGGAAACAGAAAATGCTTCATGTGGTAATTGGTATAATGTCTTGAATAATTTGATACTTGGCAATTGTTGTGCTCAAATAGATCATGTTTAAGCTCTTGCATCATGTACTTTGCACCTATTAATGAAGAATTACCATAGAGCTTGTTGAAATTTGGTTTGCATGATTGGTCTCTCTAAAGTCTAGATATTTTCTGGTGAGGGTTTGAACAACAAGGAAGACAGTGTAGAGTCTTATAATGCTTGCAATATGTTCTTATGTAAGTTTTACTGTGTTTGCTTCAAACAACCTTGCTAGCCTAAGCCTTGTATTGAGAGGGATTACTTCTCGTGCATCCAAATCCTTGAGCCAAAAACTATGCCATTTGTGTCCACCATACCTACCTACTACATGGTATTTCTCTGCCATTCCAAAGTAAATTGTTTGAGTGCTACCTTTAAAATTCCATTCTTTGTCTTTGCAATATATAGCTCATGGGAAAAATAGCTTAAAAACTATTGTGGTATTGAATATGTACTTATGTATCTTATTTCTTATAAGTTGCTTGTTGAGCGGTAACCATGTTCCTGGGGACGCCATCAACTATTTCACCTTTGTTGAATATCGTGTGAGTTGCTATGCATGTTCGTCTTGTCTTAAGTAAGGGTGATTTATCATGATTAAATGGTTTGTGTATGCATATTGTTAGAGAAGAACATTGGGCCGCTAACTAAAGCCATGTATCATGGTGGAAGTTTCAGTTTGGACATCAATCCTCAATCTCTCATGAGGATATTATCTGTTGTTGAATGCTTATGCATTAAAGAGGAGTCCATTATCTGTTGTCTATGTTGTCCCGGTATGGATGTCTAAGTTGAGAATAATCAAAAAGCGAGAAATCCAATGCGAACTTTCTCCTTAGACCTTTGTACAGGCGGCATAGAGGTACCCCTTTGTGACACTTGGTTGAAACATATGCTATGCAATGATAGTCCATGTAAATCCAAGCTAATTAGGACAAGGTGCGGGCACTATTGGTAATATATGCATGAGGCTTGCAACTTATAGGATGTCTTATACATAACACATATGAATTATTACTACCGTTGACAAAATTGTTTCTATGTTTTGAAAATAAAAGCTCTAGCACAAAAATAGTAATCCATGCTTCCCTCTGCGAAGGGCCTTTCTTTTACTTTATGTTGAGTCAGTTCACCTACTTCTTTCTATCTTAGAAGCAAACACTTGTGTCAACTTTGTGCATTGATTCCTGCATACTTGCTTATTTGCATTCATCATATTACTTTGTGTTGACAATTATCCATGAGATATACATGTTGAAAGTTGAAAGCAACTGCTGAAACTTAAATCTTCCTTTGTGTTGCTTCAAAACTTTCTACTAAAAATCTATTGCTTTATGAGTTAACTCCTATGCAAGTCTTATTGATGCTTGTCTTGAAAGTACTATTCATGAAAAGTCTTTGCTATATGATTCAGTTGTTTATTCATTGTCTTTACCATTGCTTTGAATCACTTCATTCATCTCATATGCTTTGCAATAGTATGATCAAGGTTATGATAGCATGTCACTTCAGAAATTATCCTTGTTATCGTTTACCTACTCGAGGGCGAGTAGGAACTAAGCTTGGGGATGCTTGATACGTCTCAAACGTATCTATAATTTCTTATGTTCCATGCTACTTTTATGATGATACTCACATGTTTTATACACACTTTATGTCATTATTATGCATTTTCCGGCACTAACCTGTTAACGAGATGCCGAAGTGCCAGTTCCTGTTTTCTGCTGTTTTTGGTTTCAGAAATCTTACACAGAAATATTCTCGGAATTGGATGAAACAAAAGCCCACGATCTTATATTTCACGGGAGGTTCCAGAAGTCCGAAGGGGAGACGAAGATGGGCCAAGGGGGACCCACACCATAGGGGGGCGCGGGTCCCACCCTGGCCGCGCCGCCATGTGGTGGGCGAGCCCTGGTGCCCCTCCGAGGCCGCCCTTTCGCCTATATAAGCTCCCAGACACGAAACCCTAAAAACATAAGCCACGATACGAGAAAAAGTTACGCAGCCGCCTGTTATCACCCGAATTTGACCAAGTTAGAGGTGGGCCGCGATCAAGATTGGCTTGAAGATTATACATTGAAGAATATACGTGAATCGGCCTTGAATACGAGTTTGGGCTAAGTTTGCCCTTGTATCTGTAACATAGTAGGATACGTGTCGGTTAGTTAGAGTTTGGCCCGTGCCCGGTTGGGACTATTCCCACGTTAGAAAGTCTACGGACTATAAATATGTATCTAGGGTTTATGAAATAAACAACAATCAACGTTCACCACAAACCAATCTAGGCGCATCGCCAACTCCCCCGTATCGAGGGTTTCTTCCGGGTAAGCATCATGCTGCCTAGATCGCTTCTTGCGATCTAGGCAGTACAAGTTTATTCGCTATCCATGCGTTGCTCGTGCTGAAGCCTTTTTGATGGCGAGCAACGTAGTTATCTTAGACGTGTTAGGGTTAGCATTGTTCTTCATATCATATGCTATCGTCGTGCAACCCTGAGACGTCTAGCCGCCCTTACACCTATCTTAGGTGTAGGGGCGGCACCCCGCTTGATCGTTATTCAGTAGATCCGATCCGTTATGATTGCTCCTTGTTCTACAAGGATTAGTTTAATATCTGCATAGTTAGGCCTTCCAAACGGGTTGAAGGATCCAGTGGCGCGTAGGGTGTAGTTTGCTAGCCCTAGACAGGATGTTCCGAGGATCAACCTCGTGTTGGTTTTTAAGCCTTGTCTAGGGTCGGTTTACGATCACCGTGCGTGGCCGCGAGGCTCAATCACGAGTAGGATGTTCCGATTATGCGGTGAAAACCCTAAATCGTAGTAGGTCGTTTTAGCTTTATTTCGATCAAGCAGGACCACCATATATTCGTGCACCTCGTACGAATCATGGGTGGATCGGCTCTTTGAGCCGATTCACAGGACAACCTGAGAGCCGATCGAGGCTCGTATTTAATGTTTACGTGTATGCCATGCAGGAAACTAAGCGAGGCATCATCCATCACCTTCCTGACCAGGTATAGGTCAGGTGGCATGCCCTTGCACCAGCATCGGCGCGTGCGTACCAGAAGCCTTGCGGGCCGTCGCTCGGAGGGACCAGGGCCAGCCGCAGCCCTAGGTTGTTCCCGGCTTTACTGTGTTGCCCGTCGCTGCTCGCCGGTGGGTTTCTGACCGCAACACATTTTGGCACGCCCGGTGGGACAATCTTCGACATCAACCGCATCGCCATCTACATCTGAGATGGCGGAGGGCACCCCAGTCACGTACGACGACCTGACCGAGGAGCTCAAGAAGAAGTACGACGAGGTCAAAGCACTCCTCGAAGCCGACCTCATCGGCTCTTTTCACAGAACCCGCTCACATGGCATCAGGTGGAAAGGGTTCGCGCCTGAAGGCGCACTCGACGGAGTGGACCTGTCCGCCCCGTCAGAAGAACGCACCAGGTCCCTACGTCAGGAGATTAACTTCCTGGTGGCTCACTCGTTGCACCGCCATTCTGAGAGCCTGGTGAACACTTTGGAGCGTGTCGCTCTTCGGGTGATCCAGGAGATCATGAGGCATCAGTACTCTCCGACAGGACCAGCTCTCGGGACGTACCAAGGAGAGATGCCACTCCAGTCCCGTCCACCGCTGCCGTTTGCGTTGGCAGCGCCAGAAGTGCCGAGTTCACCGGCATATGTCGTCTACAAGATCGGTGGTGACCCTAGTGACTACCAGTTCTTGCATGAGGCGCCTAAGGAGATCCCTCACGGATACACGTGCACATACGTGCCAGACTGCAGTAGCTGGGCACTCACAAACCAGACTGCAACAGCAGGGATTTCCGGAACAACAGGAGGAGCTTCGGGGACAGATCTTGAGAAGCAGACGTGGCTAGCTAAGTATGCCACTCCGACAAACCTCTAGAGCGCAGCTCCTGCAGTTGGCTCAGAGCTGGAAAAGCAAGCATGGCCGGCTAAGTATGCCACTCCGGCGAATCTTCAGAGTTCGACTCCGGCAGCCAGCACCGCGGATCAAATCAGTACCATCCTGAGAGACCAGTTCGGCATGGTGCCGAAGAGGAGGACAATCGGCTATTCCAAGCCGTACCCCAACGCGTACGAGTTGATCCCGCTACCACCCAAATATCGGCTCCCTGATTTCTCCAAGTTTAATGGATCAGATGGTTCCAGCTCCATCGAGCATGTGAGCCGATATTTGGCACAGCTGGGCACGATCTCAGCATCAGATGAGCTGCGTGTGAGGTTCTTCGCACAGTCCCTCACAGGATCTGCTTTCGGGTGGTACACGTCACTGCCACCAGACTCAATCCGGACTTGGAAGCAATTGGAAGAGCAGTTCCACACGCAATATCACTCAGACGCTTCCGAGGCTGGCATTGCCGATTTAGCGCAAGTACGTCAGAAGCGTGGAGAAACGGTGTCAGAATACGTCCAGCGCTTCAGGACCGTTAGGAACCGATGCTATTCGGCTCGTGTGACTGAAAAAGAAGCAGTCGAGTTGGCGGTGGTAGGTCTTGCATCACCGATCAAGGACGTGGCCTCCCAAGCAGACTACCCTTCAATGGCGCACATGGTGCAGAAGCTGTCAGCATATGAACAGCGCCACCCAGATGTATACCAGGATAAATTCAAGCGCGCGGTGCTCCTGGTTGAGGCAGATGAAGACGAAGGCTCTGCGGGAGATCAGGAGGTAGCAGTGGCTGAATGGACTCGGGGTGCAAGCCCCGTGTCCTGCAAGTGGGTTAAGCCACAAGGTCCTCCCAGAGGATTTGACTTCGACGTTACCAAAGCTGAGCAGATTTTCGACCTCTTACTTAAGGAGAAGCAGCTAAAGGTACCCGAAGGCCACAAGATCCCCATGGCGCAGGAGCTGAACGGGAAGCCATACTGCAAATGGCATAACACGTTCACCCATCCCACCAACGACTGCAGGGTGTGGCGTCAGCAGATCCAAATGGCGATAGAACAAGGGCGTCTAATTTTCAGCCAGTACGCCATGAAAGTCGACACACACCCCTTCCCCGCCGTTAACATGGTGGAGTGCACTTACCCAGGAGGGTGCCAGCCAGGATTCTCGTTCAGTATCAACATGGTAGGACCTGGACATCACTCTGGTAAGGACGGAGACGAGGACAGCTGCTCTCGTAGCAAGGACACAGAGGAAGCCGCTCCACGCGATCGGCTCCGGCATGATGGCAAGCGCTACGTCACAGAGGGAGAAGTGAAGAACATACGATACCAACGACCTCTCTCTGATCACCTCCTCAGCAAATACGTGAGTCAATATGACCAACGCCGACGATACAACAACGATGATGAAAGGGATCGCCTGGCTAGGTATGCCAGGAGGCATCGTCGGCGGGAGCGCAACGAGGAGAGATATGAGCGCCACGCCAAGGAAAAGTCGAGAGAGCAAGACGACGTGGATAGGCACTAGGACTGTCCCTTCTTCAGACACTGCTGGGATTCAGGAATGAGCCGATTGCCTACAATCGGCAACTGCCCAGAATGTAGACAGAAGAAGAAGGACGCAGCTAACGTGTCCGTGTTCGAGCGTCTAGGGCCTCTCCCGCCTCGGAACAAGAACGTTGAGTCCTCTCGGGTAGAAGATCTCGAGGAGCTAGAAGACGATGAAGAAGAAGAAGATAAGTACCACCGGCCAAGGTGGTGCCCTGATGGACTCAGCTGTTCCCAAAAGCGTAGGGTTCAGCGACTACGTGGTCTGGAGGAAGCCGAAAGGTTATACCTGCACACGTTGAGGAAGGCGCGGCCTGATCTGGCCGCTAAAATTCAGCGAACCCTGGACGAAGAAGGTCGGCCACAAAAGAAAGAGTGGCGTCCCAGACAAAAGAAAGCCGATGATGAAACCTCGGCTGGCACAAATATGGTGTTCATCCTTCCGACGGAGTTTAGCGCTCTAGGATTAGACGAAGCACCTGTGGCACAACTTGACTGCGGCCCATGGCCGGTTATCTTTGAGAAGCCACGAGAAAGAAGCTACAGGCATCTGAAGGCCCTATACTTGCGAGGTTATATCGATGGGCAGCCTGTCAACAAAATGCTGGTGGACACCGGAGCGGCAGTCAACATAATGCCATACTCCATGCTACGTCGGTTGGGACGCTCTAGCCTGGATCTGATCAAGACCAATGTGACATTGAGCGATTTCAACGGCCAAGCGTCTGACGCACAAGGTGTTCTAAACGTGGATCTGACCGTAGGTAGGAAAACCATCCCTACGACATTCTTTATTGTCGATAGCAAGAGCACCTATGCTGTCCTGCTAGGAAGAGATTGGATCCACGCCAACTGTTGCATTCCATCCACCATGCACCAATGCGTAATACAGTGGGATGGAGATGAAGTAGAGGTCGTCCATGCATATGACTCAGCCGAGATTTCAACGGCTGACATGAACGTTTGGGAGGAAGCAGGCCAAGAGCCACTCTCAGGCATCAATTTGGACGACTGCGAGCGCATCGACGTCACGAAGGACGGGGTTAGGCTGGTCTTAGCCACCGGCCTGACAGTATAGCAAGAGCAAACCTATGAATAAACGTGGCGAGGCCGATCTTTGGGATCGGCCCCAAGGATCTATGGAGGAACATTGCAAGCCTTCATTGAGCGGTTCAATCAACGTGGAGGCCGATTCCAGCAATCGGCCAAAATTATCCTCAACATACGATCTGCCTGTGTTCAACGTCGATCTAATGGGCAGCGGTTCTACGTTGGCTGATGAGCTGGAAGAAGTCGACATTGGTCCTAACGGAGCCGACGTTCAAAGACAGTGCCTTGGCTAACTACAGAGCTGATATCCGCAGTAACCTGGCAGATTCGGCTCGGGGGGCACCTAATCGGATGAACATGTGCGATACATGCGCAGTGAGATATTGGGGGCCGATAGAAAATCGGCCCGTAAAAAAAAATCGTCATAGATGTACAGCCGATGCACGGACATCGACTCTAGAACTAAGGAACAAAGCCGATGCATAGCCATCGACTCTAGCACAGATTACACAGGGTCTACCTGCCGCGGGTTCACCAAGTTGGTCTTCAGTTCAGCTTCAAGGCCTTCTGCTTCCTTCTCTTCGATGAGCCGTTCTTGGTGCCCAGAGGCCTGTTGGTTTTTGCTCATTAAGCTGTCAGTGATTTCATCTATGATATCGGCTTTTGACGGAAGAAGAGACGATCGATGGGGGCAAGTTTGGCTGGCTCGGCATGGTGGATGATCTAAACATCCTCACCTTTATCCTCGCCTTGACTGAGCCTCGGGGGGCAGCTGGTCTGGTAGACACTCTGTTTTGGGAGCCGATTGGAGGGTCGTCGGCTGGCCCTGCATCATAACCTTTTTCAAAGGCGATGGATTGTTACAGGAGAAGACCACCAGAGCTGCTGGAAGGAATCTGAAAGGGGATCCATCATCATTGACCCTTTGTACATCAGATCTCAAATTCGTCAGTTGGGAAGATGAAGGATGGATTGTGAGGGACCGGTGCGTTATCATCGGCTCATTGAGCAGGTTAACAGATCATTCCCAAGCTAGGACCCATGACATTTGAGATGATTCTCTCGTTGGGTTTCTCGAATCTGTACGTTTGAAATTCGAAGATGGCGTGGACACGGATGAGACCTGTTTGACCGTGTGAATAGGCAATTATCGCAAGCCAATGCCCTGCCATCGGCTCTCTGTACAGCGACTTCGTTTGACAATCGGCAAAATTAACAAGAAAGCAAAGTTAATGGAGAAATATTTCTTCATTGATAAGAGGGTTTCTTACAAGGTCAGAGCCGATTGCTCAAGGGAGGAAGAACAAAAGGAAAGGCCTATTGGCTGATTTACTGCTACTGCTAGGCCTATGCTACTAGGTCCTATTCTACGGGCCATCACTGCCCTCATTATCGGAGCTCTCGTCGGCGCTGCTGCCGGCAAGTTCCTCGTCGCTGCTGCCGCGGCCGCCAGCAGGGCCCTCGTCGTCCTCGTCCTCCTCGTCAGCGTCGTCGTCGCTGTCGAAGTCGCTGAGGTTCCCCGGCCAGGGGCAGAAGCGCTTGGCCGGCGGTTCGTCGGAGGAGGCATTGTCCTCCTCCTCTTCCTCCCGCTCATCCTCTTCCTCAGAAGAGGTGTAATCGTCCCAGGAGAACGAGTCGTCCTCGCTCTCCGGCTCCAGCTCCCCATCAGCAAGGAACTGGAGGTCTTCATCTCCGCTGGTCAAGGACTTGTCGTCCTCAGACCAAACAGAGGAGGCGTGGTCCTCCTGATCCCATTTCTCCGGGGCGCGTATGTCCTCCGGTGTTTCGCGGGAGGAGGAAGACCGGTAGGAAAGTCCGGAGGAAGAAGATGAGGAAGACATTGCTCTGGATTGGGGATTTTTTGGGTGCCGATGGCCAGAACAGAGCAAGGAGATGAAAAGGAGGACTGTTCGGCACGGTTAAATAAAGGGGATTTGGCGGAGGTTTAATACCGCAGCAATTTCCGAGGAAGTGGTGCCAAAGAGTTGTCAAATCGTGCAGGGAAGCTGGGAAGGCAAGGCGTCATGATGAAGGATGCTGCGATGGTTCTGCTCTGCTACGACATGACCCGACGAAGAGAAGACAAAGTGATTTTGGAATTATCAATTCCAAAACCAGGGGGGCATGTGTTATCACCCGAATTTGACCAAGTTAGAGGTGGGCCGCGATCAAGATGGGCTTGAAGATTATACATTGAAGAATATACGTGAATCGGCCTTGAATACGAGTTTGGGCTAAGTTTGCCCTTGTATCTGTAACATAGTAGGATACGTGTTGGTTAGTTAGAGTTTGGCCCGTGCCCGGTTGGGACTATTCCCACGTTAGAAAGTCTACGGACTATAAATATGTATCTAGGGTTTATGAAATAAACAACAATCAACGTTCACCACAAACCAATCTAGGTGCATCGCAAACTCCCCCGTCTCGAGGGTTTCTTCCGGGTAAGCATCATGCTGCCTAGATCGCTTCTTGCGATCTAGGCAGTACAAGTTTATTCGCTATCCATGCGTTGCTCGTGCTGAAGCCTTTTTGATGGCGAGCAACGTAGTTATCTTAGACGTGTTAGGGTTAGCATTGTTCTTCATATCATATGCTATCGTCGTGCAACCCTGAGACGTCTAGCCGCCCTTACACCTATCTTAGGTGTAGGGGCGGCACCCCGCTTGATCGTTATTCAGTAGATCCGATCCGTTATGATTGCTCCTTGTTCTACAAGGATTAGTTTAATATCTGCATAGTTAGGCCTTACAAACGGGTTGAAGGATCCAGTGGCGCGTAGGGTGTAGTTTGCTAGCCCTAGACAGGATGTTCCGAGGATCAACCTCGTGTTGGTTTTTAGGCCTTGTCTAGGGTCGGTTTACGATCACCGTGCGTGGCCGCGAGGCTCAATCACGAGTAGGATGTTCCGATTATGCGGTGAAAACCCTAAATCGTAGTAGGTCGTTTTAGCTTTATTTCGATCAAGCAGGACCACCATATATTCGTGCACCTCGTACGAATCATGGGTGGATCGGCTCTTTGAGCCGATTCACAGGACAACCTGAGAGCCGATCGAGGCTCGTATTTAATGTTTACATGTATGCCATGCAGGAAACTAAGCGAGGCATCATCCATCACCTTCCTGACCAGGTATAGGTCAGGTGGCACGCCCTTGCACCAGCATCGGCGCGTGCGTACCAGAAGCCTTGCGGGCCGTCGCTCGGAGGGACCAGGGCCAGCCGCAGCCCTAGGTTGTTCCCGGCTCTACTGTGTTGCCCGTCGCTGCTCGCAGGTGGGTTTCTGACCGCAACACCGCCGCCATCGCGAAGCCAAGATTCGGGGGACAGAAGTCTCTGTTCCGGCACGCCGCCGGGACGGGGAAGTGCCCCCGGAAGGCATCTCCATCGACACCACCGCCATCTTCATCGACGCTGCGTCTCCTATGATGAGGAGGGAGTAGTTCTCCCCTGAGGCTGAGGGCTCTACCGGTAGCTATGTGGTTCATCTCTCTCTCCCATGTACTTCAATACAATGATCTCATGAGCTGCCTTACATGATTGAGATCCATATGATGAGCTTTGTAATCTAGATGTCGTTATGCTATTCAAGTGGGTTTTACTTATGTGATCTCCGGAGACTCCTTGTCCCACGTGTGTAAAGGTGACAGTGTGTGCACCGTGTGGGTCTCTTAGGCTATATTTCACAGAATACTTGTTCACTGAGTTATGATTTGAGTTGGATGTCTCTATGAAATTGTGGTGTGTTAGTACCTCCTATGATTGCTCACAGTGACAGCGTGGGGTGTTTATTAGTACTTGGGAATACATCTTTAAGGTTTGCTTTGCAGCCCTACACGGTGAATTAGTGTTCGTTATCCCGCCAGAGAGTAGTTCAGAATAGCATAGTGAAGTGCTTATATTTATATTCCTTTATGATATCATTGTTGAGAGTGTCCACTAGTGAAAGTATGATCCCTAGGCCTTGTTTCTAAGCATTGAAACACCGTTTCCAACAAGTTCTGCTACATGTTTGCTTGCTGCCATTTTTATTCCAGATTGCAATTACTACTTATAATCATCCATATTACTTGTATTTCACTATCTCTTCGCCGAACTAGTGCACCTATACATCAGACAAGTGTATTAGGTGTGTTGGGGACACAAGAGACTTCTTGTATCGTAATTGCAGGGTTGCTTGAGAGGGATATCTTTGACCTCTACCTCCCCGAGTTCGATAAACCTTGGGTGATTCACTTAAGGAAAACTTGCTGTTGTTCTACAAACCTCTGCTCTTGGAGGCCCAACACTGTCTACAGGAATAGAAGCGTGCGTAGACATCAAGGTGGTGCTGGTTGAGGCGCACGGATCCATCGAGGCCATGGCAAGGGCTGCCCGCTATCAATGATTCAGAAGCCAATGAAGTGGTCCAGATCTTGGCAAAGTTTTCTGTAGGTGATGGTGAGAGTACTCTCTTTTGGAGGGATAGATGGATAAATGGAAGAAACGTGGATGAGATAGCCCCAGAGGTGGCGGCTTTGGTCCCAACGAGGAGGAGGAACACAAGGAAGGTGAGCGATGACTTGCATGAGGATTCTTGGCTCTCGGATGTGTCTGGAGAACTCTCCATTGATGGGTGGATGCAATGCACCCTGCTTTGGGAGCACTTGGAGAGAGTACCTTGTGATGGAAACAGACCTGACCGAATCACTTGGAAAGGGTCCGCGTCGAGCCTGTATACTGCTAGTGCGACCTACAACATGCTTTGTCAAGGGAGGGTCAGATGGAGTATGGCCAAGCCGCTTTGGTGTTCTTTTGCACCCCTAAAGTGCAAAATCTTCGGTTGGCTGACGATAAGACGGAGGCTGTGGACCTCCAACGGGAGAGCCAGGCATGGCCTGCAGAACCGCCTAGACCCTGATACATCCAATTTGCATCACCATTTTATATCATAATTTGCTGTTATTCATTGATATATTTCATATTGGGACACAATACTTATGTTATTTCATCTATTTTGCATGTTTCATCATTATTGGAGGATCAAGCACCGGAGCCAGGATTCTGCTGGAAAAAGCACCGTCAGAATGCAATATTTCGGAAGATCAACTGTGGGAGGAAATTATACCAAAAATCCTATTTTTCAAGATGACGGAGGAAGCCAGAAGGAGGGACCAGGAGGACCCAGGGTGGGCCCACACCCTAGGCGGCGCGGCCTGTGCCCCGGCCGCGCCGCCATGTGGTCTGGGGGCCCACGACCCCTTTCGCCTCCTTTTCTTCGCGAAACCCTTCGTCCCGAAGACCTAAGCCACAGAGGGTTCCTCACGAAGAGTTACAGCCCGCCTGCGCGGGGCGGAGAACACCAGAGAGAAAGAGCTCTCCGGCGGGCAGGAATCCGCTGGGAAATTCCCTCCGGAGGGGGAAATCGACGCCATCGTCACCGTCATCGAGCTGGACATCATCGCCATCACCATCATCATCATCTCCACCATCATCACCGCCATCTCCTCCGCAGCACCTCGTCACCGCCGTAGCAATTTGGGTTTGATCTTGATTGTTTGATAGGGGAAACTCTCCCGGTATCGATTTCTACTTGTTGTTGATGCTATTGAGTGAAACCATTGAACCAAGTTTATGTTCAGATTGTTATTCATCATCATATCACCTCTGATCATGTTCCATATGATGTCTCGTGAGTAGTTCGTTTAGTTCTTGAGGACATGGGTGAAGTCTAAATGTTAGTAGTGAACTATGGATGAGTAATATTCAATGGTGTGATATTTAAGTTGTGGTGTTATTCTTCTAGTGGTGTTATGTGAACGTCGACTACATGACACTTCACCATTTATGGGCCTAGGGGAATGCATCTTGTATTCGTTTGCTAATTGCGGGGTTGCCGGAGTGACAAAACCTGAACCCCGTTGGTATATCGATGCAGGAGGGATCGCAGGATCTCAGAGTTTAAGGCTGTGGTTAGATTTATTCTTAATTACTTTCTTGTAGTTGTGGATGCTTGCAAGGGGTATAATCACAAGTATGTATTAGTCCTAGGAAGGGCGGTACATTAGCATAGGTTCACCCACACAACACTTATCATAACAATGAAGATTATTTAGCCGTATGTAGCGAAAGCACTAGACTAAAATCCCGTGTGTCCTCGAGAACGCTTGGTCATTATAAGTAAACAAACCGGCTTGTCCTTTGTGCTAAAAAGGATTGGGCCACTCGCTGCAATTATTACTCTCGCACTTTACTTACTCGTACTTTATTCAACTGTTACATCAAAACCCCCTGAATACTTGTCTGTGAGCATTTACAGTGAATCCTTCATCGAAACTGCTTGTCAACACCTTCTGCTCCTCGTTGGGATCGACATTCTTACTTATCGAAGATACTACGATACACCCCCTATACTTGTGGGTCATCAAGACTATTTTCTGGCGCCGTTGCCGGGGAGTGAAGCGCTATTGGTAAGTGGAATTGGTAAGGAAAACCTTTACTGTTGTGCTGATTTTATTTACTCGCTGCTATAAGTCATTATGGAGAGATCTTCTCTTCAATTTTTATTTGGGAAATCTACTACTACTGCAACGGTAGTGGATGAGGCGCCAGGTGAGGAAGTGATACCATATAAAATACCTACGAAAATTATTGAACGTGTTATGGATAACCGCTATGAAGGGGATGGAACTGTCCATCCCGGTGATCATTTACTGTTTTTGCATGAATTATGCAGGTTATTCAAATGTGCAGGTATTGCTATGGATGAAGTGAGGAAGAAACTATTCTCTTTATCGCTGTCCGGTAAGGCGGCGCATTGGTATAAATTACTGGATAATGGGGATTCTCTTGAATGGAATGATATTGTGCCCCGGTTTTATTCTAAGTTCTATCCTCCAAGTGAAATTCACAAGGATCGGAATCGTATATATAATTTTTGGCCTCATGATGGAGAGAGTATTGCCCAAGCTTGGGGGAGATTGAAGTCTTTAATGCTCAAATGCCCCATTCATGAGCTTCCTGGTAATGTTATTATTGATAATTTCTATGCAAGACTTTCTTTTCAAGACAAGACCTTGCTGGATACTTCTTGTTCTGGCTCATTTACACGCAACAAAGAAGAGTTTAAAAGAGACCTTCTTAATCGGATCCAGGAAAATACTGAAGGTTGGGAGAACGACAAGGATAGAGAATCAGGTATAATTTATGATTATAAATGCATTGAAGCTTTTATGGATACTGATAAATTTCGTGATATGAGTGCTACATATGGTCTTGATTCTCAAGTTGCTGCAAATCTTTATAAAGCTTTTGCCTCTCATTATGAATTGCCAAAGAAGAATTTTGATAAGTATCATGAACCGTATAAAGATAAAATTGATTCATCTATTAATAAATGTGTTGTAGTTGAAACTGCTGATCATGTTATTCCTGAAGCTTATATTGAAAAACTCCTTTCCTCGCTAAAATGAAGGAGTACTCTGTTATAAATAGTGCGGTTCATAAAAGTGAAAAGAAACCTGTAGAACCTGAAGAACAAATAAAAGTTGAACCTGCTGTTGCAATAATTAAAGATCTTGTGACTGAAAATGTGGAGGATGGTCATATTATTTTCTGTGAAGATGCCTCTAATATTGTTTCACATCCTAATAAACCCAAACAAGCTAGTGTTCCTATGCTATCTGTTAGAATTGGTGATCATTGCTATTATGGATTATGTGATATTGGTGCAAGTGTTAGTGCTATTCCGTATGAGCTTTACACGGAGATTATGCACGAAATTGATTCTTGTGAACTTGAAGATATTGATGTGGTTATTCAGCTGGCTAATAGAGAAACTATCTCTCCAATTGGTATTGTTCGAGATGTGGAAGTTTTATGCGGTAAGATTAAATATCCTCTTTGACTTTTTGGTACTTGGTTCTGCTGCTAGTGATTATTGTCCTATTATTTTCGGTAGACCTTTTCTAAATACTTGTGGAGCTATTATAGATTGCAAGAAAGAGAAAATTTTGACTAAATTTGCTGGTGAATCTTATGAGTTTAACTTCTCTAAATTTACTAAAACTCCTTATAAAGCTGACTTGCCTAGTAATGATCTTAAAATGGAGCAATGTGCATCTATTGTTCTTGTTCCTAATAATCCTTTGCAGCAACATTTGGAGGATAGCGAGAGTGAAGTTTTTAGGAAAGAAAGAGACGAGCTTGAGGAAATTTTTCTTCGCCAACCTATTCTCAAGCATGATTTACCGGTGGAAGATTTGGGTACAACACCTCCACCAAAGGAAGATCCTGTTTTTGATTTAAAGCCTTTGCCTGATAATCTTAAATATGCTCATATTGATGATAAGAAAATATATCCTGTTATTATTAGTTCTAAGCTTTCAGAGATTGAGGAAGAAAGGTTATTGGAAATATTGAAGAAGCACCGAGGAGCTATTGGCTACACTCTTGATGATTTGAAGGGGATTTCTCCTTCTATTTGCCAACATGCTATTAATATGGAAGATGATGCAAAGCCTGTTGTTGAACATCAGCGTCGTCTAATTCCGAAGATGAAGGAAGTGGTAAGAAATGAGGTATTACGACTTCTTGAAGCTGGTATTATATATCCTATTGCTGATAGTAGATGGGTTAGTCCTGTGCATTGCGTCCCCAAGAAAGGAGGAATGACTATTTTGCCTAATGATAATGATGAGCTCATCCCTCAAAGAGTAGTTGTAGGGTATAGAATGTGCATTGATTTTCGAAAAGTTAATAAAGTTACTAAGAAAGATCATTACCCTTTACCATTTATTGATCAAATGTTAGAAAGATTGTCTAAAAACACTCATTTTTGTTTTCTTGATGGTTATTCTGGGTTTTCACAAATTGCTGTTAAAGCTAAAGATCAAGAGAAAACCACTTTTACTTGTCCCTATGGAACTTATGCTTATAGACGCATGCCTTTTGGTTTATGTAATGCTCCTGCTACTTTTCAAAGATGCATGTCTGCTATTTTTCATGGTTTTTGTGAAAGTATTGTAGAGGTATTCATGGATGATTTTTCCGTCTATGGGAATTCTTTTGATAGTTGTTTGCGAAACCTTGATAAAGTTTTGCAGAGATGTGAAGAAACTAACCTTATTCTTAATTGGGAGAAATGCCACTTTATGGTTAATGAAGGAATTGTATTGGGACATAAAATTTCTGAGAGAGGTATTGAAGTTGATAGAGCTAAAGTTGAAGCAATTGAGAAGATGCCCTATCCGAGGGATGTTAAAGGTATTCGTAGTGTTCTTGGTCATGCTGGGTTTTATAGGAGATTTATTAAAGATTTCTCCAAGATTTCAAAGCCTCTTACTAATCTTCTTCAAAAAGATGTACCATTTGTTTTTGATGATGATTGTAAGGAAGCTTTTGAAACTCTTAAGAAAGCCTTAACAACTGCCCCTATAGTTGAACCTCCTGATTGGAACCTACCCTTTGAGATTATGTGCGATGCTAGTGATTTTGCTGTAGGCGCTGTTCTTGGACAGCGAGTAGATAAAAAGCTGAATGTTATTCATTATGCTAGTAAAACTCTTGATGCTGCTCAAAGAAATTATGCTACGACTGAAAAAGAATTATTAGCTGTAGTCTTTGCTTGCGATAAATTTAGACCTTATATTGTTGATTCAAAAGTTACTATTCATACTGATCATGCTGCAATTAGATACCTAATGACAAAGAAAGATGCTAAGCCAAGGCTTATTAGATGGGTACTTCTTTTGCAAGAATTTGATTTACATATTGTAGATAGGAAAGGTGCTGATAATCCTATTGCTGATAACTTGTCTAGATTGGAAAATATTGCTTATGATCCTGTTCCTGTTAATGATAGTTTTCCAAATGAACAATTGGCTGTAATAAAGGTGAGCTCGCGAGACAGTCCTTGGTATGCTGATTATGCTAACTTTATTGTTTCCAAGTACTTGCCTCCAACCTTTTCAGCTCAGCAAAGGAGGAAGTTCTTTTATGACTTGAGGCATTATTTCTGGGATGACCCACACTTATATAAAGAAGGAGTGGATGGTATTATGCGAAGATGTGTTCCCGAATATGAACAACAGGAGATATTGAGTAAATGTCATGGTAGTGCTTATGGAGGACATCACGCCGGAGAAAGAACCGCGCAAAAGGTTCTACAATCAGGTTTTTATTGGCCAACTCTCTTCAAAGATGCGAGGAAGTTTATTTTATCTTGTGATGAATGCCAAAGGGTTGGTAATATCTCCAGACGTAATGAAATGCCTATGAATTATACTCTTGTTATTGAACCGTTTGATTGTTGGGGATTTGACTTCATGGGACCTTTTCCGTCTTCAGAAGGTAACACTCATATACTTGTTGCTATTGATTATGTTACTAAATGGGTGGAAGCTATACCTACAAAGAGTGCTGATGGTGAGACCTCTTTAAGAATGCTTTTAGATATTATTTTTCCTAGATTTGGAGTACCTAGATATATTATGACTGATGGAGGTTCTCATTTTATTCATGGAGGTTTTAGAAAAACTCTTGCTAGGTATGGTATTAATCATAGAATTGCTTCCGCTTATCATCCTCAAACTAGTGGTCAAGTAGAATTATCAAATAGAGAGATTAAATCTATTTTGGGAAAGACCGTTAATAAAACTAGAAAGAATTGGGCTAGTAAATTGAAGGATGCACTTTGGGCTTATAGAACTGCTTACAAAAATCCCATGGGAATGTGATGTCTACGTTCCCCCTCCTTTCCTGTAGACAGTGTTGGGCCTCCAAGAGCAGAGGTTTGTAGAACAGCAGCAAGTTTTCCCTTAAGTGGATCACCCAAGGTTTATCGAACTCAGGGAGGAAGAGGTCAAAGATATCCCTCTCATGCAACCCTGCAACCACAAAGCAAGAAGTCTCTTGTGTCCCCAACACACCTAATAGGTGCACTAGTTCGGCGAAGAGATAGTGAAACACAGGTGGTATGAATATATATGAGCAGTAGCAACGGTGCCAGAAAATACTTGATGCTGTCCAGGACTGGCGCGTGGTTGATGGTGGTAGTATTGCAGGAGTAGTAACACAGTGAAACAGTAAACAAGAAGTAGTAACGCAGCAGTATTTAGGAACAAGGCCTAGGGATTAGACTTTCACTAGTGGACACTCTCAACATTGATCACATAACAGAATAGATAAATGCATACTCTACACTTTTGTTGGATGATGAACGCATTGCGTAGGATTACACGAACCCTCAATGCCGGAGTTAACAAGCTCCACAATTTGTTCATATTTAAGTAACCTTATAGTGTAAGATAGATCAACAGACTAAACCAAGTACTAACATAGCATGCACACTGTCACCTTCATGCATATGTAGGAGGAATAGATCACATCAATATTATCATAGCAATAGTTAACTTCGCAATCTACAAGAGATCATGATCATAGCATAAACCAAGTACTAACACGGTGCACACACTGTCACCTTTACACACGTGCAGGAGGAATAGGACTACTTTAATAACATTGCTAGAGTAGCACATAGATAAATTGTGATACAAAACTCATATGAATCTCAATCATGTAAAGCAGCTCATGAGATTATTGTATTGAGGTACATGTGAGAGAGATGAACCACATAGCTACCGGTACAGCCCCGAGCCTCGATGGAGAACTACTCCCTCCTCATGGGAGCAGCAGCGGTGATGAAGATGGCGGTGGAGATGGCAGCGGTGTCGATGGAGAAGCCTTCCGGGGGCACTTCCCCGTCCCGGCGGCGTGCCGGAACAGAGACTCCTGTCCCCCAGATCTTGGCTTCGCGATGGCGGCGGCTCTGGAAGGTTTCTGTGGGTTTCGTCGAACGCATCAGGGTTTTCGATCCAGGGGCTTTATATAGGCGAAGAGGTGGCGCAGGAGGGCTGAAGGGGTGACGACACCATAGGGCGGCGCGGCCAGGGCCTGGGCCGCGCCGGCCTATGGTCTGGGGGCCCAGTGCCCCCCCTCTGGTCCTTCCCGGGTGTTCTGGATGCTTCCGGTGAAAATAGGAACTTGGGCGTTGATTTCGTCCGATTCCGAGAATATTTCGTTACTAGGATTTCTGAAACCAAAAACAGCAGAAAACAGAACGGCACTTCGGCATCTTGTTAATAGGTTAGTTCCAGAAAATGCACGAATATGACATAAAGTGTGCATATAACATGTAGAAATCATCAATAATGTGGCATGGAACATAAGAAATTATCGATACGTCGGAGACGTATCAGCATCCCCAAGCTTAGTTCTGCTCGTCCCGAGCAAGTAAAACGATAACACAGATAATTTCTGGAGTGACATGCCATCATAATCTTGATCATACTATTTGTAAAGCATATGTAGTGAATGCAGCGATCAAAACAATGTATATGACATGAGTAAACAAGTGAATCATAAAGCAAAGACTTTTCATGAATAGCACTTCAAGACAAGCATCAATAAGTCTTGCATAAAAGTTAACTCATAAAGCAATAATTCAAAGTAAAGGTATTGAAGCAACACAAAAGAAGATTAAGTTTCAGCGGTGGCTTTCAACTTTTAACATGTATATCTCATGGATATTGTCAACATAGAGTAATATAACAAGTGCAATATGCAAATATGTAGGAATCAATGCACAGTTCACACAAGTGTTTGCTTCTTGAGGTGGAGAGAAATAGGTGAACTGACTCAACAATAAAAGTAAAAGAATGGTCCTCCATAGAGGAAAAGCATCGATTGCTATATTTGTGCTAGAGCTTTGATTTTGAAAACATGAAACAATTTTGTCAACGGTAGTAATAAAGCATATGCATCATGTAAATTATATCTTATAAGTTGCAAGCCTCATGCATAGTGTACTAATAGTGCCCGCACCTTGTCCTAATTAGCTTGGACTACCGGATCATCACAATGCACTGTTTTAACCAAGTGTCACAAAGGGGTACCTCTATGCCGCCTGTACAAAGGTCTAAGGAGAAAGCTCGCATTGGATTTCTCGCTATTGATTATTCTTCAACTTAGACATCCATACCGGGACAACATAGACAACAGATAATGGACTCCTCTTTTATGCATAAGCATATAACAACAATTAATAATTTTCTCATTTGAGATTTGAGGATATATGTCCAAAACTGAAACTTCCACCATGGATCATGGCTTTAGTTAGCGGCCCAATGTTCTTCTCTAACAATATGCATGCTTAACCATAAGGTGGTAGATCGCTCTTACTTCAAACAAGACGGACATGCATAGCAACTCACATGAAATTCAACAATGAATAGTTGATGGCGTCCCCAGTAAACATGGTTATCGCACAACAAGCAACTTAATAAGAGATAAAGTGCATAATTACATATTCAATACCACAATAGTTTTTTAAGCTATTTGTCCCATGAGCTATATATTGCAAAGGTGAAGAATGGAATTTTAAAGGTAGCACTCAAGCAATTTACTTTGGAATGGCGGAAAATACCATGTAGTAGGTAGGTATGGTGGACACAAATGGCATAGTGGTTGGCTCAAGTATTTTGGATGCATGAGAAGTATTCCCTCTCGATACAAGGTTTAGGCTAGCAAGGCTTATTTGAAACAAACACAAGGATGAACCGGTGCAGCAAAACTCACATAAAAGACATATTGAAAACATTATAAGACTCTACACCGTCTTCCTTGTTGTTCAAACTCAATACTAGAAATTATCTAGACCTTAGAGAAACCAAATATGCAAACCAAATTTTAGCATGCTCTATGTATTTCTTCATTAATGGGTGCAAAGCATATGATGCAAGAGCTTAATCATGAGCACAACAATTGCCAAGTATCACATTACCCAAGACATTTATAGCAATTACTACATGTATCATTTTCCAATTCCAACCATATAACAATTTAACGAAGGAGAAACTTCGCCATGAATACTATGAGTAGAAACCAAGGACATACTTGTCCATATGCTACAGCGGAGCGTGTCTCTCTCCCATAAAGTGAATGCTAGGATCCATTTTATTCAAACAAAACAAAAACAAAAACAAACCGACGCTCCAAGAAAAGGCACATAAGATGTGATGGAATAAAAATATAGTTTCAGGGGAGGAACCTGATAATGTTGTTGATGAAGAAGGGGATGCCTTGGGCATCCCCAAGCTTAGACGCTTGAGTCTTCTTGATATATGCAGGGGTGAACCACCGGGGCATCCCCAAGCTTAGAGCTTTCACTCTCCTTGATCATGTTGCATCATACTCCTCTCTTGATCCTTGAAAACTTCCTCCACACCAAACTCGAAACAAACTCATTAGAGGGTTAGTGCATAATCAAAAACTCACATGTTTAGAGGTGACACAATCATTCTTAACACTTCTGGACATTGCTCAAAGCTACTGGAAGGTAATGGAACAAAGAAATTCATCCAACATAGCGAAAGAGGCAATGTGAAATAAAAGGCAGAATCTGTCAAAACAGAACAGTTCGTATTGACGAATTTTAAAATGGCACCAGACTTGCTCAAATGAAAATGCTCAAATTGAATGAAAGTTGCGTACATATCTGAGGATCACTCACGTAAATTGGCATAATTTTATGAGTTACCTACAGATAATTTTGCCCAGATTCGTGACAGCAAGAAAACAGTTTCTGCGCAGTACTCCAAATCTAGTATTGACTTTACTATCAAAGACTTTACTTGGCACAACAAGACACAAAACTAAGATAAGGAGAGGTTGCTACAGTAGTAAACAACTTCCAAGACACAAATATAAAATAAAGTACTGTAGCAAAATAACACATGGGTTATCTCCCAAGAAGTTCTTTCTTTATAGCCGTTAAGATGGGCTCAGCAGTTTTAATGATGCACTCGCGAGAAATAGTATTTGAAGCAAAAGAGAGCATCAAGAGGCAAATTCAAAACACATTTAAGTCTAACATGCTTCCTATGCAAAGGAATCTTGTAAATAAACAAGTTCATGAAGAGCAAAGTAACAAGCATAGGAAGATAAAACAAGTATAGCTTCAAAAATTTCAGCACATAGAGAGGTGTTTTAGTAACATGAAAATTTCTACAACCATATTTTCCTCTCTCATAATAACTTTCAGTAGTGTCATGAGCAAACTCAACAATATAACTATCACATAAAGCATTCTTATCATGAGTCTCATGCATAAAATTATTACTACTCCCAACATAAGCATAGTTATTCTTATTAATTGTAGTAGGAGCAAATTCAACAAAGTAGCTATCATTATTATTCTCATCAAGTGTAGGAGGCATAGTATTATCATCATAAAAATTACTCTCCATAGTAGGCGGCACTAAAAGACCAATATCATTATAATCATCATAAATAGGAGGCAAAGTATCATCAAAGAAAATTTTCTCCTCAATGCCCGGGGGACTAAAAATATCATGCTCATCAAAGCCAGCTTCCCCAAGCTTAGAATTTTCCATATCATTAGCAACAATGGTGTTCAAAGCGTTCATACTAATATCATTGCTACTAGCATGCAAATAAGATTCCATGGGTTTTTTAATTTTCGCATTAAACCATTCATGTCTTGACTCTGGAACTCGAATAAAAAGCTCACAGATGTTGTCCATTATGCCTTACTAGTGTAAACAAGAAACAAAAAGTTGCAATTGCAGGATCTAAAGGAAATAGCTTCGAGTACTTACAATGCCGGAAAATAGCTTAGTAGCCGAGATACGGAGTGTGAGTACCTTTTACCTTTCCTCCCCGGCAACGGCGCCAGAAAAGTAGCTTGATGTCTACGTTCCCCCTCCTTTCCTGTAGACAGTGTTGGGCCTCCAAGAGCAGAGGTTTGTAGAACAGCAGCAAGTTTTCCCTTAAGTGGATCACCCAAGGTTTATCGAACTCAGGGAGGAAGAGGTCAAAGATATCCCTCTCATGCAACCCTGCAACCACAAAGCAAGAAGTCTCTTGTGTCCCCAACACACCTAATAGGTGCACTAGTTCGGCGAAGAGATAGTGAAATACAGGTGGTATGAATATATATGAGCAGTAGCAACGGTGCCAGAAAATACTTGATGCTGTCCAGGACTGGCGCGTGGTTGATGGTGGTAGTATTGCAGCAGTAGTAACACAGTGAAACAGTAAACAAGAAGTAGTAACGCAGCAGTATTTAGGAACAAGGCCTAGGGATTAGACTTTCACTAGTGGACACTCTCAACATTGATCACATAACAGAATAGATAAATGCATACTCTACACTTTTGTTGGATGATGAACGCATTGCGTAGGATTACACGAACCCTCAATGCCGGAGTTAACAAGCTCCACAATTTGTTCATATTTAAGTAACCTTATAGTGTAAGATAGATCAACAGACTAAACCAAGTACTAACATAGCATGCACACTGTCACCTTCATGCATATGTAGGAGGAATAGATCACATCAATATTATCATAGCAATAGTTAACTTCGCAATCTACAAGAGATCATGATCATAGCATAAACCAAGTACTAACACGGTGCACACACTGTCACCTTTACACACGTGCAGGAGGAATAGGACTACTTTAATAACATTGCTAGAGTAGCACATAGATAAATTGTGATACAAAACTCATATGAATCTCAATCATGTAAAGCAGCTCATGAGATTATTGTATTGAGGTACATGTGAGAGAGATGAACCACATAGCTACCGGTACAGCCCCGAGCCTCGATGGAGAACTACTCCCTCCTCATTGGAGCAGCAGCGGTGATGAAGATGGCGGTGGAGATGGCAGCGGTGTCGATGGAGAAGCCTTCCGGGGGCACTTCCCCGTCCCGGCGGCGTGCCGGAACAGAGACTCCTGTCCCCCAGATCTTGGCTTCGCGATGGCGGCGGCTCTGGAAGGTTTCTGTGGGTTTCGTCGAACGCATCAGGGTTTTCGATCCAGGGGCTTTATATAGGCGAAGAGGCGGCGCAGGAGGGCTGAAGGGGTGACGACACCATAGGGCGGCGCGGCCAGGGCCTGGGCCACGCCGGCCTATGGTCTGGGGGCCCAGTGCCCCCCCTCTGGTCCTTCCCGGGTGTTCTGGATGCTTCCGGTGAAAATAGGAACTTGGGCGTTGATTTCGTCCGATTCCGAGAATATTTCGTTACTAGGATTTCTGAAACCAAAAACAGCAGAAAACAGGAACTGGCACTTCGGCATCTTGTTAATAGGTTAGTTCCAGAAAATGCACGAATATGACATAAAGTGTGCATATAACATGTAGAAATCATCAATAATGTGGCATGGAACATAAGAAATTATCGATACGTCGGAGACGTATCAGAATGTCACCTTATAAAATGGTTTATGGGAAAGCTTGTCATTTACCTTTAGAACTAGAGCACAAAGCTTATTGGGCTGTTAGAGAATTAAATAAAGATCCTAAACTTGCCGGTGATAAGAGGTTGTTGCAATTAAGTTCTCTAGATGAATGGAGAAGTGAAGCTTATGAAAATGCTAAACTCTTTAAAGAGAAAGTTAAAAAATGGCATGATAGAAGGATTATCAAAAGAGAATTTAATATTGGGGATAAAGTCCTATTGTATCGGTCTCGTCTCAGATTCTTTGCAGGGAAATTACTCTCGAAATGGGAAGGACCATATATTGTCGAGGAGGTGTATCGTTCAGGAGCAATCAAAATTAGCTCTCTCCAAGGCAATGCCACTCAAGTGGTGAATGGACAAAGACTCAAGCATTATATCTCAGGTGATTCTTATAATGTTGATGTTGATATTATTCAAGTGGAAACACTGGAAGCCTTCATCAAAGGGCAAATTGACAGTCCGCCAGAACTCAACCTTGAATAGGTAACAGTACTGGTAATGAAAAGTACGCAATTTACTTTCCGAACAATATTTTTGCTGTTTTTGGAAAATATGAAAAATTACGAGTTCGAAACGGAGTGGAAAGGACGCACGAGGGGACGCCACCATAGGCCGGCGCGGCCAATCCTGGGCCCGCGCCGCCCTATGGTGGCACCGCCTCGTCGCCCCTTTCCGACTCTGGTTCGAGCTGATACTTTCCGTCTGTTGTAAAAATTTATTCTATATAATCCCCCAGACCCCTGGAGGTCCGTATATCGTTTTCTCGACGTGTTTTGTTTCGAGCTGTTTCTGCCAGGATTTGTTTTCAGTTTAGAAGCGCCATGGTCTCCAAGAACAAGGGCAAGGGGCTTTCGGAGGAAGAAGTGAAGGAGGTGCCATCAAGACAAGAGCAGCAAGCCGGAGGGAGCAAGCAAATCTTGGTGGGATCTGTTGATACTCGATGTTCTTTTTCTCATAACCTGCAGGGACCTATACCACCCGCTCTTAGCCTCGACTCCTTCCCCATGATGGAAGAAGTGCTACGGATTACCGATGAGTTTTGTGATCAATATCGGGCTATAAGAAGAGAAGTGGAGATACTCCAGGAGGAGAATTGCCGTCTCAGAAGGATGATTGAATACCACTCGATTCGCATCACAAGGTCGTCGTCGCCAACTTCAGATAACAATGAATCTCTCCGAATCTTAGTGCAGAATTGTCAAGCTGAGAAACTGAAGATGAAGGAGCTTGTTGAGAAGCTTGTCAAGAATTCCTCACCACCATCGCCAAAGGAGTAATTCAGCATCGGTATTGGCATCCCCTTGGTTTGTTCCAAGCTTGGGGGAGTGCCGCGGTATCACATTATCACTACCTTTTACTTTTATTTGTCAAGTAGTGTCATATCATGAGTAGGAAAGTTATCATATAAGATGGGTTGCAGTTTGGAAGTATCTCTTCTTTAGTTGGCTGTCTATGTATCCCTTGGTGTGAGTTATCGTTATGGAATATTAATGAGAAGTCTTATCATTTACATATTGCACATCTTATTTTAGTTTGCAATCTCTACTATATGATTTACCTTGTTGTTAGTATTGGTATCACTTTGGGAGCATTGAATAAATCTATTTGGTTTTGGCAAACTTAGCATTGGTCAATAGAAACAACACTTTGAGGTTTAGTTAGAAAAGAGAAATACATATAGATGTTTCATTGTCTTTCTTTCTTGTTAGCTCATAGCTTATTATTCTGAAGTTAAGATTGTTTGTGCTTACAAGGAAGATGCATGATTGTTTCTATCATATGTATATTTGTTTGTTTCCCTCGACTCTTATGCTTGCTAATTAACCTTGCTAGCCAAAGACCTGTACTGAGAGGGATTACTTCTCGTGCATCCAAACCTTAACCCAAACCTATGTCATTTGTGTCCACCATACCTACCTACTACATGGTATTTTCTGCCATTCCAAGTAAATACTTCATGTGCTACCTTTAAATAATTCAAAACTTAGTATCTCTTATTTGTGTCAATGTTTCATAGCTCATGAGGAAGTATGTGGTGTTTCATCTTTCAATCTTGTTGGGCAACTTTCACCCATGGACTAGTGGCTTCATCCGCTTATCCAATAATTTTGCAAAAAGAGCTGGCAATGGGATTCCCAGTCCCAAATTAATTAAACTAAATAGACACTCCTCCATGGTATGTGATTGATGGACGGCACCCGAAGGATTCGGTTAGCCACGGCTTGTGTAAGCAAAGGTTGGGGGGAGTGTCATCATCATAATAAAGCTAAAATAAAAAGGCACTCCTTCATGGTATGAGATTGTTGGCAGGCACCCGAGGATTCGGTTAGCCATGGTTTGTGAAAGAAAGGTTGGAAGGAGTGCCACACAAAATGAAAATAATATGGGAGCCGCTCTTTGAAGGTTTGTCTGGCAAGGGGGTTAGAGTACCCGCTACCAGTCGTTGACAACAACAAACACCCCTCAAAATGTTACTTTTATTCTCTTTATATGTTTGCAAAACTGAAAAAGCTCTAGCACATGATTTAATCCCTGCTTCCCTCTGCGAAGGGCCTGTCTTTTACTTTATGTTGAGTCAGTAAACCTATTTCCCTCCATCTTGAGCAAGCATTTGAGTTGTTGTGATCAAACCATTATATTGTGATTCACTTCATCATGTCTTTTATTCTTCTTTGATTAGTACAAGTTTTATCTGAATGAATATAGCTTTGCAAGTTATCAATGATCATGAAAAGACCATTATGATTGAGTATGCAAGTTGTGCCTTATAAACTTTAACATGAGAGTGCTGCTCAATGAGATAAATATAATCTGTTAATTGTTCTCTGACCAGGAACGAAGTTTGCCATCACCAATTATGATTTCTTATGCACCTTTACTTGTGATTACCTTATACTTGTTTCAAGTTGAGTTATGAGAAGTTGTTTACTATAATGTTTTGTGTGAATGAATATGATGCTTCTTGTCCGTATTTTATTTATCGACTCTTCACTCCATAAACATGTGGTCCTGTCTATCGAGCTCAGTTTCGCTTAGGGACAAGCGAAGTCTAAGCTTGGGGGGAGTTGATACGTCCAATTTGCATCACCATTTTATATCATAATTTGCTGTTATTCATTGATATATTTCATATTGGGACACAATACTTATGTTATTTCATCTATTTTGCATGTTTCATCATTATTGGAGGATCAAGCACCGGAGCCAGGATTCTGCTGGAAAAAGCACCGTCAGAATGCAATATTTCGGAAGATCAACTGTGGGAGGAAATTATACCAAAAATCCTATTTTTCAAGATGACGGAGGAAGCCAGAAGGAGGGACCAGGAGGACCCAGGGTGGGCCCACACCCTAGGGCGGCGCGGCCTGTGCCCCGGCCGCGCCGCCATGTGGTCTGGGGGCCCACGACCCCTTTCGCCTCCTTTTCTTCGCGAAACCCTTCGTCCTGAAGACCTAAGCCACAGAGGGTTCCTCACGAAGAGTTACAGCCGCCTCTGCGGGGCGGAGAACACCAGAGAGAAAAGAGCTCTCCGGCGGGCAGGAATCCGCCGGGGAAATTCCCTCCGGGAGGGGGAAATCGACGCCATCGTCACCGTCATCGAGCTGGACATCATCGCCATCACCATCATCATCATCTCCACCATCATCACCGCCATCTCCTCCGCAGCACCTCGTCACCGCCGTAGCAATTTGGGTTTGATCTTGATTGTTTGATAGGGGAAACTCTCCCGGTATCGATTTCTACTTGTTGTTGATGCTATTGAGTGAAACCATTGAACCAAGTTTATGTTCAGATTGTTATTCATCATCATATCACCTCTGATCATGTTCCATATGATGTCTCGTGAGTAGTTCGTTTAGTTCTTGAGGACATGGGTGTAATATCCCAGGTTTAGAGGCAATAAAATGAGAGAAAACCAAAGTGTGCATTGCATTCATGCATAGAAAAATCCGGGGAATTTTCGCGCTTCAAATAAAACTTACCACAGTAACTGAAGTTTCACTTGACTTGCTGGAACTGAAGTAGATCATCAAGTCAAGCGCTATAAACTTCACTGTGACCTTTGCTAAAACCTTGTTTTGGGAAGAGATGATTTGATCTATGGACTAGATCAAATGAATTAGTTTTACAACAAACAACACCTTAAGTAAGGTTCAACTACAAGATCTTATAAAGGATCTCAACATGCCATTCCTTATAACAACACAGGAATAATTATTCAACCATAAATCAAAGAACACAATTAAGTAAGACACTATTCTTTACTTATCTTATCCATGTCTTTTACTAAATAAACATTTCTACCATGAGTCACATGGTATATCTTTTCAACTACAATAATTGAATCCATGTCAAGGACATTCATATTCATTCTTCATTAACCTTGACCATTCCAACCTTATTTCCCAACTCATTCCATTAAACCTTAGAGAAAGGAGAGAATCATTCATATGCTTATATTATGCATTCAATAGAACCTAGATCACTATTTAAACCTTATCCAATTGAGGTACTTGTTGATACTAATCAATGATACATGAAATATAAGTCAAGTGCTAAACCCTACTTGACCTAGCTCACACTTGATGGTAAATAAGAATTTATTCCTCTAGTAATTATATAGAGGCAAGTGTTGTGATCATTACAACTTGGTAATGATCATAAACCCTAGGGGAACCCTACCTATTCAGTAGAGCTCAACCTAAAGAGGTATACTCAAGTATATGGACTTATACTTGATCTTGGATAGAGAACCATGATTTACTACGGAATTATTATGAGGCCAATACTTTGATCATTACAAATTGGGTGATGATCATAAACCCTAAGAAATCTAAGTGAGTGTGTTGAAAGAAGTATTAAAGAAGAGAGATTAGTGAGGAATAAGTGGATCATGTCTAATGCATGATTTTACTTTATAAATTTAGATGATAAGTTAAACATATATATGTGATCCATAGATCTAATCTATCACATGAAATGATAAATATATCAATAGTAGTTAATCCAGACCAATACTCATGCCTTGTATAGAGTAGTAATGATATTGTATTTAAACCTTGCTTATCCAAACACTTGAGACTAACCTAGCATTGCCTTGATACAATACTTCTACCTAAGTGAGGAGGATAACTCTAGCCACTAGAATAGAATCAATGCTTATGCTCATACCTAAACCTAGTTGTGTATCACTTGGGTGATCACTACTAAAACCCTAGACCACATTTGAGTTCCAATCCATGGATTACTTTGGATCATAAGTAGACCCTGCCATGCCTCATGCCTACTTATATTGCAATTTAATGAAGAGTATGCAAAACCCTAAACACTTTCACATAGAATCCACTTCACATAAAATGATATGCCCTAATTTGTGTATCATGGATCACAAGTATAATTCAAGTCAGTAGTTTGCTAAGCAAGATTATTTAACACAGAGTGAAGTCAACCATATTCTTAAACCTTTGGAAACAATTCTTCACATAAAATCATGAACCAATCCATTCCCATTGCCATTTAATTTAAACTCTAGCTATAATTATAATATGTGCACACTCCATATTATGATGTACAAGTCAAACTTGACAAAGTGTTCACCAAGCACATGTTATAATTTTCAACCATTCAAACAGAGTGGTTCCTAAATAAAAGGGAATAGAGATAAACATTTAAAACCATGTTCATTTCTAATTTAAAATGCATTTCACAAGAACACCAAAATTAATCAATTATGAAATGGTTGTTTATAAACAAAACAATACAACAGGTAGCATTATCAAATTGTCCTGATATTAAAATATTTTAGAATCTGCAAAACAACACATAATTCAAATCAAGTTAAAACCAGTAAATAAAACAGAAAAAGAAAACAGAAATTTGAAAAAGAAAATGGAGGGAAACTTACCTGGCAGGCCGAACAGCACCGCAGCAGCCCATCACCACCACGTCCACGCAAGCCCACCAGTAGCCCAGCCCACGAACTAAGCACCAGCCCACCGTACCGATTCGCTTTAAGAATCGTGCGAAGAAGAAAGTCACCTTCTTCTTCTTCCCCGGCGACGACAGCGCAGAGGTGAAGCCTCGGCCACGTCCTCGATGTCGATAAGAACAGCCCGGACCTCGTCAGACGTCCTAGAGCTCGACCGCATGACTTTGGAATCCGTTGCCAGTAGGATTATCAAGATTCCCGCCCGAAAACCCTAACTGGAACACCGCCGCATCCTGGACGCTCACCGCCAAGCATCGCCGTCGAACCAGACCGTGCTTGGAGCTATAAATAGGTCGGAGAGATCGCCACGGATCGAGAAACCCTAGGCTCCCATCCTTATCCTCCCTCGTTTCCTAATTCTTCCTCTAGCTGCAAGTCTCTGTCGCCGGCGACCTCCATGGCACCGTCGATTGAGAGCATCCCGGAGTCCGTGCAGTGGCTCGTTGGAAGCGCCAGGCCGCGTAGAGCATCCTGGAGGAGCAGAGCGTCAAGGGAAGCTCGGGATCAATCCAATTTCGCCGTTCCCTTTCTCAGTACCTCGCCGGTAATGGCGAAATCGAGCTCATCCCCATCGCCAATCGACACCGTCGACCACGCCATCATACTCAGGGTGAGTTTGCGCATCTGTAGAGCCTGCTCTCGCATCTTATCGACGTCTGTAGCTCCGTTTAGCTACCTCGCCGGAGAGCACCGCCGCGGGTCATAGTTTCCGATGAAGTTCCGGCCAGTAATAGCTCATTCCACCACCACCATCTTGTTCCTCGTCGTCTCCTCATTCGATTGATACCAACCACGCATCCAGGGGTGCCTTATAGTGGCGGCGCCGTCACCGACTGCCCGCCGGCGTCAAGCCGCCGGCTAGTGTGACGTGGCCGTGGGGCCCTGCAGAACTTTTGACCTGGTCCACGCTCACGGGGCGTCTGACGTGGACATTGGTCCACCAGTCAGTGACCAGGGTAGACTCTGTCTCGGGTACCTTTAGCATTTGGCATTTAATTCAAATTCCAGAAAAATACTGAAACTTTGCCAAAATAAATAAAATTCATATCAACTCAGAAAAATATAAATAATATATCAAAATACTCACAAAAATAAACTCTATTCAAATAAAATATAAAATAAAAATGTATGTCAAAATAAAAATTCACTTATTTTAATCTTTATGAATTCTGTCTTTCTAATTGTTTAAAATGCAAATTTAATTCAATAAATAATCAAGTTCCAAAATTAAATTTTAACTATTCGGTAACTAAATAAAATGTTAGGATTAAATTTTATTTACCATATTTGCATTAACCTAATTATTAGTAGTAATTCATAAACCCTAATTTGCAATTTACTATTTTCTATTTTCTTTAAATAGTAATAATCAAGAAAATATTAAAAGCCAAGATTATTTTGATAACTCAAATTTTGTAACTTAAACATTCTTTATTTAACAAGTTAATTATTTTAAAACCTAATCAAAAATTGTTAAACCCTAATTCTCAATTAAACCTAAATAAAAGTTACCCTAATTATTAATTCTTGTGGAAAATTAATAAAATGTTAAACCATTACTAATTTTAATTCAAAGTAATTAGTAACCACAACTCTATTACCAATTATAATTTTAGGAGATGTACCATAATTTAGAAACCTAGTTACAATTTGAGTAAGACCTTGATCTCATTATTTCATGTGATCACCCTAAATTAGAAGCAACTCCAAAACCCTAGTTATGTGTTACATGTGATCATGTGAATTTCACCTTACATAGAGAACCTTATTATGTGACCAACAAATACAAGTCAGGATCTACCAACATAGAACCAATTCACATGAGTCATCATTTCATGCCTCTATTTCCAAATTAAAACCTATATGATTCACTAGTATCACCTAGGTATAAACCCTAACCTGTTAATTGGATTAGTACCATTGATCATCAATCCTAGGTACCATACCATTAGGATTAACCTCAACCATCAAACCCTAGTTAAACCATGATGAAAAACCCTAATACCAATCTTGTGTAGTAATGCACATCACATGCTCCTATTCCACTCAACCCTACTTAGGAAATGATAAACCACTTAGCTGGACAACCATTAGAGATTACTTAGTTAAGTAGTTGTGAAACCATAGTAAACCCTAATAGCTAATATATAGAACCATCTTAAACAACCATCCTTTGATATGATGTATATAGGAAACCATAGTAATAACCTTACCAATACTTGCTATATAGAAACCCAATCCAAATTAAGAACAAACTAGTTCCTATTAGTGAAACTAAAGGAATCCAATAGTAAACCCTAGAAAGCCATAGCACCTCTATATAGTAGTTCATATTTTTATTTTAACATGTTCTTCAAAAGTTATTCTTTTGAAGTACAAGTGTCAATCAAACCTTAGAAGCCCAATACTTCTTTGAAATACTAAATATTTCTTAAACAACATGTTCTTCAAAAGTTATTCTTTTGAAGTATAGCATAAGTAATCATCAACCATGACCCGTAGAACTTAAAATTGACAACTGTTCTTTACATATTATTCCATCACTATTCTGTATGTGTATGATTGTTATGATGTCTAATATCACTTGGTTATGATGCTAATATAACCAAACCCTACTAAAAACCTAGTTTGAGAACCATTCTAAAAGTGCAACCATCCCTAAAGAAATCTTTACAACTCATACATCCTAAATCATCGAGGTTAGGTTACGCTCGGGACGATTGCATCTCATACTATGCATTATAGCATTTTTGCCGCTTCTTTAAACATTGTCCTTACCGGACGATGATGGTATTTCAAAGATTTGGAGTTCTCACGTATCGAAGCTTTTGCCTGCATAATCTTGCAGTCAAGAAAGGCAAGTTCATCGCTTGCTCATGTCATTTGATTATTTTTATCAAACTATATGCAAAGTACTATACTTATCACTCATGCATTGAAAAGCAAAGTATTATTTTACAATTATGAATATGACTATGTGGTGGGCAATGGAACCATGGTATGTGTTGATATGGTGGAGGTTCCATTGCATGGGTTATATCACCCTAGGATTAATTACCAATGCCGTCCAGTGATTCTAGCGCCGTACAAACCGCGTTGACCATGAGATCTATAATGGCTCTGGAAAAGCCAGCTGTATCTTTTCCCTTCGCACGCCAACGGATCGGAGAGCTGGTGGGGTGCTGGAGGCACTGCCGCAATAGGTTGGGAAATCCTTTTAAATCCCCATCCATTAGTGATGATAAGCTCCACGATCTATGAGGGATTGTCCGGAGTACACCATGAGTAAAGCCGTATTATCGGGGGAAGTCTACTGGAGGTGTACGGTCGGACAAAAGGGTGGGTTTGCAGTCGCGGAGAAGGCGGTGTGGGCTTGGATCTTTATACCTGGCCTCACACCAAAGGAAGTGTGAACGGGGGCAAGTCCCTGCGGATGGCAAAAAGGGTGAGATCTCTTGTGGGAAAAGTAACGCACCTCTGCAGAGTGTATCAAGTTGTGGCTGTCACTCCCTGTTCCGGGAAGGGAACTGCGAACGCGGCAGGAAAGGAACTCCACGAAGTTCTGGTCAACCCGTGAAGACTGACGGGCATAGTTTTCAGAATAAAATAAACCTTTTGAAGAAATGTTTATGAAAACTTGCATTGGCCTATGACTTTCTGGTCTATGGCTGTAGCTAGTGCATGATACACATATTTCCTAATATGAACTTGCTGAGTACGCTCGTACTCATTCTATCTCGTTTGAACCCCTTTCTTAGAGCAATGCACCGAAGGAGAAACTACCGTGGAACTCGAAGACAAAGGAGTCAACTGCAACAAGATAAAGAATCCAATCAAAGAATTCCATGGAGTCAACTTCTGCATCAGCTATTATGGAAACCTAGACTAGTAATAGAAGGGAACCTTTCCCTAATCCTAGCACCTAAGTAGCTAGATTTCTATAGCAAGCCAAGTAGCTCATAATCTTGAGTTAGCAATAAGATAGACTACGAGCCGTTCTTCTGGAGCTTTATTTGAAGTTTTACCTCACTGTAAGGTAGGAGGTTGTGTTGATCTTATGTAAACAGTTCGTGTGTACTTCTATAGACATACCTTGGACTCGCATATGTTTCTGTTGTACCACTCTGAGAGATGTAATATGAGTGGAACGGTGTTTCACTTGTGTTATGTCAACGACTTGTGTACTACACCATGCAGTGGTACGCTGGGTCACCACAACTGCATCGAGAGCAAATGCTTTGACCCTAGGATTAAAACCCTTTAAAGGAGACCTATAGGTTTGGTAGTGTCTATAGGAAGTTATCTTAGACAAACCAATTATTCTTTTGACTTGAGATGGGTATTCACTTGAGAATAATCCTGACACACTTGAGTCAATCTTTCTTATCTATCTTTCTTAAGTAAAGTTAGTTAGTTATCTTGCTTCATTCCAAATAATTAGAACACCATTGAAGCTTAAGATAATTGGTGGTAGTAGACCACAGTTGGTATACAACACATGGTAGTCCAAAGAGAGGATACAACCATAAGGAAGATATCCTATTGGAAGAAGTATACCAATATAAGTATTGTTAAGTAAGAGTCATTAAAAAAAAAAACACTAAGATGAATGATGTTAAGTGAGGAATATAAGATATATAAGGTAGTATATGCCTATGATGAGTCAATCATAGGAGGTAAGGAAGAGAGATAGGAGTATTTAAGTCTACTTTTCATGGTAAAGTTGGTAATCATATATGATTCACTTGAGAATCATGATGTGATGGAGTAGAACATCATAAGTACGATAACAAAAGGATGATAAATATTAGGATTTAGGGAATAGTTCGAAGGCTTAGGCCTTAAAATCCTAATTATTGTGTCAAGTATGTTAGAATCATAGTCCTTACTTTAAAGAAGGCTTATTTAGAGCATATCACATTGAGAAATCCTAGAGTTATAGGTGGTATATTCTAAACAATCATGTGTTTAGAGTAGACATGTTAGAACTAATTGTATTATAGGAAGTAGTCCTCAATAGCACATATATATGGTATACTACTTTGTTAGTACTTCCAAAGAAAACTAGGTTAACTTTAACTATCCCAAGCCATTTTGTTTCAAGTTTGTCTCATTGCAAATGTGCAATTAAGATAAATATTGAGACAAATAGTAGAAATTCACGTATTTGTGCTAAGTATCACAACCTAAACCTATCTTATGTGGTGTTATATACTACACATCTGAGCCTGATGTTTAGGGATGTCTTACCCAATTATTATATTCAGGCATATAAGGATGTGTATTATAAGCACAAAGCTGAATCTTCTTGGATTTTATTGGATTTTCATTGTTTGACTAGATCCATACATGAAGTTTGACTTTGATATGCAAATGCATGTTGCAATATCAAGCTCTTACTTGATGTTATAGGTCTAGAGGGTAAAGGTATTCGCGTGAGGAAGTGACGAATTCTGAAGATTTTGAAGACAAGATGAAGATTCACTAGAAGAAGGAAGTGAAATTGTGGAAAGCAACCACAATACCCTAAAGGAAAGACCAATCAAAACTCACTTCTATCCTTAATCAAGGAGTACTTCAACATGGAAGTATCATGAAAGTGGGAAAAATAGTGAATATGGAGTAGTAGAAGTGGAGCCGTATTCATTATGGAAGAAGGGAATGCAAGTGAAGTCACTTACAATACTATTTTCATAGTGTCAACAAGTGGTTTTCTTGCAAAACAAATCCTGGAAGAAGGAAAATAGACAAGTGAAGTTGTAGCTGGTATAATAAGACCGCAGCTGATATAGGATAATCATGAAGAGAAAGTATGTGAAGTGAGGTGTATCTTGACTAAAACTATAAAAGTAGCCACTGACATGGGCATACCCTTCGGGTACCCATTATTAGTATACCCGGCTCGGCCCAATATGGAGAAGACTCAATATGGAGAAGGCCCAACAAGGCAACCCGAAGAAGTAGTCGACTAGGACTCTTGTAAAACCCTAGGTTGGTTGCATATATAAAGCCAGCCAGGGCATCCAAAATAGGGAGGACAACATATAGACATAGAGATAGACAACATAGCTCCGCCGATGGCGACACCATGTAAACATACTTATGATCTTATACTGGATTGCTAGCAGCACGTAGGGATCCTCCACCGAGGGGACCCGAAGCTGGGTACGTCGTGTGCCTAATCTCGTCCCCGGAATCTCCATCGTCGCTCTCCCGAAACCCTAGTCTACAATACGTAGGCATTGCCGAGGTGATTCCTCGTCAATTGGCGCCGTCTGTGGGAATCGCGGCGACTGGATTTTGTTATTCGGGCGAGATCTCTTGTCGTCTTCAATCAAGAGCTGGATGCATCGGATGCTATAGAGAAGTATTCACGCGGAAGCATATGCTGTGGCCTGCTAGATTTTTTCGCGCATACGAGCTTGGAGGGATTCACCAGTACAACATAAGGCAGTGAGATTCTGGTCGAGAATCTGCTTCTCATCGAAAAGCCAAATCACGACGTGCACGAAGAAAGCTATTGGGAGTTTGGGACAGATTGTTTCAGCTGAAGACATATTGACCTGCGCACGTACGGAGACTTCGGCGGCTGATCATCTTATCACCCAAGGCAGGCGGACCTTGCTGATGAACAACCAATCTGTAATTCCTCGTCTGGCAACCCAGACATCGACACGGACAAGTATCTCGGCTGCGTGAACACATCTACTTCAATGGCACACATCGTGCGCAGGGAGCGGGCACACAGATTGGATCCGAAGAAAATTTACTTCAACAAGTTCGTCAGCGAAACAAAAAAATAGCGACTCGGCTGCTAGCCGAATAACATCCGACTTCGCCATCCAATACAAATCCAGGTGCTATATTTCCAATTATGCAAAAATTTGTTTGACAAAATATTTTTCGGCTCGTACTATTATTTGCGTACAGTTTTTTGCGCCGTAATATAACTACAGATCGGAACAAGTTTCGACGACTTCGCCGCGTACAGTCGCATGCTCGGAGGCTCGCCTGTCGTTAACCCAACAACGCGCACACACCTCGCCCTGGGGCTCGCCCACCGCGGACTCGACGATTCCCTCTTCCATGCCGACTATTTCCACCTTGTCGAATATTTTCGGCTAAACGACACACGGCTCCACTGCATCGGCTTCGTCCATTACATCGACTTCATATGCCGGGTGACCTACTTCCACGTCGACTCCGTCGCACCCAGAAAAAAAGCTAAGTGTTCCTCTTCCGAGAGTTAATTATTATTTATTTTCATCATACCCGTATACTCGAGGGTTGCACCATTACATTATTGCAGCAAATTCACCCAAACACTAGGGGTTGCGCCATTACTTTGTTACCACAAATGCACTCGATTACTTGGTGAAATCCTTTTCTTCGCCTCTGGATATATCTACTTCGGCTAAGTGGATTTATTTTCGGCTCAATGGAATTATTTTCTTCGATCAATGGATTCATCTTCTTCGGCTTCGGCTTATCGGATTCTTTTTCACCGGATTCATCTTATAAGATTCATCTATATGAATATTACTGGCTTACTCTTATACAACATTACCCGAGGCGTTTCGGGTCACTGGATTTATCATCGAGGATTATTACTGGATTTATTTTCTTCATGGATTCATCTTCTATATTATGGGATTCTTCGGTTCAATGGATTAATCTTCTATGAATATTACTGGATTTATTTTCTTCGGGTCAATGGATTCATCCTCTATGATATCGGCGGATTCATCTTCAATATATGCTTCATATTTATTGGCGCAATATTCAATATGGATTCATCTTAAATACTTCATTCATCTTCATGGACTCATATTATATCATTGACAATGGCTTCATCCTAAATGGCGTCACCTTATATAACACCGCGACTTCGTCAACTTCTTTCGACATCATGGCTAAATACTCGGGGGCTCGACCATGACTTCGCTTCAAGTAACAACTGTGACACGGCGTCTAAGCAACAATCATGACATCACCCCAGCAGTGCTCGGGGGCTTTGGCTATTTCTTCGTCAATAATATGGCGGCATTTACTTTCGTTATCTGGTGGTTTCTACTTCGGCTCAACTTCTTCTCTGCATCGAAGACTTCATCGCATCAACTCCGTCGTGCCTAATAAGCTAAGTGTTCCTTTATTTTACACAAAGTTGATTATCGTTTACTTTCACCGCACCCGACACTCGGGGGCTGCGCGGCATATATTTACTTTACATATCATCGAATCTGAGCATCTAACACCGCATGCGAAAAAGAGAGTCAAGGGAAAGATAGGGAAAGTTTGTTTATTTGTGCAGGAGAAAGTAAAATTCAAAGTATATAAGAGAGAACCCGACGAAATTGTCTATAGGGAGAACTCGACGAAATTGTCTTCAAGAAAGAACAGGTCCCCGAAGAATTATCTTCAAGGAGGTCCCGAAAAATTATCCTCAAGGAGGTCCCGAAGAATTATCTTCAAGGAGGTCCCGAAAAATTATCCTCAAGGAGGTCCCGAAGAATTATCCTCAAGGAGGTCCCGAAGAATTATCTTCAAGGAGGTCCCGAAAATTTTTATTCAATGAGAACCCGAAGAATTGTCTTCAAGAAAGAACATGACCCGAAGAATTGTCCTCAACGAGGACCCGAAGAAATTTTCCTGAGGGAGGAACTCGACGAAATTATCATCAAGGAGAAAAAAAAAAGGAGGAGAAAAAAAAGAGGATGGACAAATCTTCGGGTTCATTGACTCGTCATTTGTTCTGAGCAAGAGCATCGGCGATGTGCCTGACGACAATATAGAAGAACCCAATATATTCGGCTGTCTCATCACGCCCGAGAAAAATATAGAAGAACCCGCAAAATGGGTCATTACATTAGCCGAACAAGGCACTTGACAAAATATTCTCAGAGCGCCAAAGTCGCGAACAATCTCTGAATGCCGCAAAACTCTGCGAAGGTAAGACCCCAGATCCGTTCTGTGTGGCGTGGCATCGCCAAAGACTGCGCTCTGCTACTTTTATCCGTATCAACAGATACGAAGAAAATCCTAACGGACGCGTTAGGTACCCGATAAATATGACTGGGACTCGACAGAATGGTAAGACCTTAAGCGGCACCTGTCGAAGTTTACACCAGTATCCCGAGATCATGTCCAGGGACGTGATCTTGAAGTAGGTTTTTGCGGATTGCCACTAGAGCAGTTAACTAGTACCTGATCCGTCAGATGAACTAGCCCCAACTACTGTTATCCCTGTACAATATAGATATGGATGTCAAATAAAAATAGCAACGGCCTAGAGTCGATACAAAGAGGGGCTGCGCCAAGTTGTTTATCGAGTAGTACAACTTGAGCCTATGCCTAGGTGCAAGCACCTGCTCATAGGCTCGGGGGCTACTCTTATCGAGAGTATTGTTCACCCTCCCGATAAGTTACAAGTTTTTGCCCAAATGCTCGGGGGCTACTTTGGAAAAAGAAATCGACTATGACAATATAGAATTGTGGGAGCCTTTGATCAAACACAAGTTTTTGCCCAAATGCTCGGGGGCTACTTTGAGAAAAAGAAGAATTCAAGTATGACAAAATAGAAATTGCGGGAGCCTATGATCAAACGCAAGCATTTGTTCATAGCCTCGGGTTACTCCCCATCGGGAGCAATCGTTGTCGCGCGCCCGACAAATATGAAAAGTTCGAGAAAGAATAACAATATAGCGGCATAAGGTGTTGAGCCTACACCCAAGCACAAGTCCTTGGCTGTAGCCTCGGGGGCTACTCCCATCGGGAGCGCTGGTCGCGCACCCGACAGAAAAATAACTTCGACAACATCTACGACAATCAAGGTTTGTAGACTCAACTCGATTCTACGACTCGAGTGGAGCCTACTCCCATCGGGAGCACATGGATTTCATCAAATCCTCCAGAAATATAGTTAAGTTCTTCATCGAGTAGTACAACTTGAGTCTATGCCCAAGTGCAAGCACTTGTCCATAGACTCGGGGGCTACTCCCATCGAGAGCGCTGCCGCGCACCCGATAATTTCAAGAATTGTCGACATCATCTACGCTACACATGATCTACGACATGGACCTCGCCTTGTATTTTCTTCGACTCCGGAGATGGTTATGCTTGGAGTTTCTACGCAAGTCTTCGACTTCCCTATAAACTCGGGGGCTACTGACATGGGCATACCCTTCGGGTACCCATTATTAGTATACCCGGCTCGGCCCAATATGGAGAAGACTCAATATGGAGAAGGCCCAACAAGGCAACCCGAAGAAGTAGTCGACTAGGACTCTTGTAAAACCCTAGGTTGGTTGCATATATAAAGCCAGCCAGGGCATCCAAAATAGGGAGGACAACATATAGACATAGAGATAGACAACATAGCTCCGCCGATGGCGACACCATGTAAACATACTTATGATCTTATACTGGATTGCTAGCAGCACGTAGGGATCCTCCACCGAGGGGACCCGAAGCTGGGTACGTCGTGTGCCTAATCTCGTCCCCGAAATCTCCATCGTCGCTCTCCCGAAACCCTAGTCTACAATACGTAGGCATTGCCGAGGTGATTCCTCGTCAGCCACAGCTGGTAGGTAGATATTACCTAAAACCATAACATAGTCACAGCTGGTATCCAATAAGTCACATCTGTTACTAGGTAGTCTGCAGCTGGTACCAGATAGCCACAGCCTGAACATTTCTTTACCCTAAAAGAAAGGGGAATTCCGCAGCTAGTATTTCACAGCTGGTATCTCGTGGTTGGTAAATATTTAGTCGGAGGATTCATAATGGATACCCACAACTGTGTGGATACACCGCAAAGAATTCTTCGTGAGACTTTAGAAAGGTACAAAATATAAACTAGACTTAAACCAACTACCTAACCTTGGAGTTTAATGATTTGAAGAAAGGAAGTTTGAAGATTATTAGTAAACTCCAAGGGGGAGAGGAAGGCTGAAGGAGAAGTATTTAAATATGATTTGGAGTATGATAGACGAAGAAAAAGGTCTGAACTGAGAGGAAGTCCAATCTTATTTTTATAAGGTTGTTGGGAGGTACCCATATAATAGTACTCTCAGGAGGATGTCAGACCAGAAGCCGAGGTTTAGATCTCGAGGAAGTAAGGGTTAGACCTTAACTTGAGTGGGTAATAGTAATTACTCCAAAACCAAGAGAACTTAAGTAAGCTTAAGATAATGAAGTTGGATGAAGAAGATGTCGGAGGACAATCAAAGCCTAAGAAAACAAAAGACTGAAGGTATTAATCATACCAAAACTAATGATTATTAGAAAGATTCCTTTCATGGAACCTAAAGAAACCAAAGGGAAGATAACTAGTATAAACTAGAAGCCATGATTGGATGGACTAAATGAGTCTAATCCATTCGTAGGACTAAACAACCAGGACCATGCCTATTGTAAATACCTTACCAAGTACCATTACTTTCGTTATGGTAGTAAGGGAAAACAATACCCTACTTTAAATAAATCTTTTAGAATTAAGGTTTGGACATCGCAGCTGGTACACCATATTGCCATATTACATCGCAGCTGGATTACCGCAGCTGGTAGAACCAAGCTTTGAGTACCCAGATAGGAAGCTATCACCACAACCATTAGTAAAATCCATTAACACAATAAGATGTCCTAATTCAAGAATCTTTAGAGAGAAAGTCTATAAGCTTAGAGTGTTGGAAGAAATCATAGAATTGAAGAAAGTATCAGTGTCAGACAATAGAAGACTCCAGGAAGGATCTGGACTAGGGATATATTCAATTATATCTAATGTGATCACCATGGAGTTGAAGGATGGTGATCTGTTCAAGTCTGTTCCACATTCCGAAACATGAGAGCGTTCGAACTTCGGGACGAAGTTCAGTTTAAGGGGGAGAGGCTGTAATATCCCAGGTTTAGAGGCAATAAAATGAGAGAAAACCAAAGTGTGCATTGCATTCATGCATAGAAAAATCCGGGGAATTTTCGCGCTTCAAATAAAACTTACCACAGTAACTGAAGTTTCACTTGACTTGCTGGAACTGAAGTAGATCATCAAGTCAAGCGCTATAAACTTCACTGTGACCTTTGCTAAAACCTTGTTTTGGGAAGAGATGATTTGATCTATGGACTAGATCAAATGAATTAGTTTTACAACAAACAACACCTTAAGTAAGGTTCAACTACAAGATCTTATAAAGGATCTCAACATGCCATTCCTTATAACAACACAGGAATAATTATTCAACCATAAATCAAAGAACACAATTAAGTAAGACACTATTCTTTACTTATCTTATCCATGTCTTTTACTAAATAAACATTTCTACCATGAGTCACATGGTATATCTTTTCAACTACAATAATTGAATCCATGTCAAGGACATTCATATTCATTCTTCATTAACCTTGACCATTCCAACCTTATTTCCCAACTCATTCCATTAAACCTTAGAGAAAGGAGAGAATCATTCATATGCTTATATTATGCATTCAATAGAACCTAGATCACTATTTAAACCTTATCCAATTGAGGTACTTGTTGATACTAATCAATGATACATGAAATATAAGTCAAGTGCTAAACCCTACTTGACCTAGCTCACACTTGATGGTAAATAAGAATTTATTCCTCTAGTAATTATATAGAGGCAAGTGTTGTGATCATTACAACTTGGTAATGATCATAAACCCTAGGGGAACCCTACCTATTCAGTAGAGCTCAACCTAAAGAGGTATACTCAAGTATATGGACTTATACTTGATCTTGGATAGAGAACCATGATTTACTACGGAATTATTATGAGGCCAATACTTTGATCATTACAAATTGGGTGATGATCATAAACCCTAAGAAATCTAAGTGAGTGTGTTGAAAGAAGTATTAAAGAAGAGAGATTAGTGAGGAATAAGTGGATCATGTCTAATGCATGATTTTACTTTATAAATTTAGATGATAAGTTAAACATATATATGTGATCCATAGATCTAATCTATCACATGAAATGATAAATATATCAATAGTAGTTAATCCAGACCAATACTCATGCCTTGTATAGAGTAGTAATGATATTGTATTTAAACCTTGCTTATCCAAACACTTGAGACTAACCTAGCATTGCCTTGATACAATACTTCTACCTAAGTGAGGAGGATAACTCTAGCCACTAGAATAGAATCAATGCTTATGCTCATACCTAAACCTAGTTGTGTATCACTTGGGTGATCACTACTAAAACCCTAGACCACATTTGAGTTCCAATCCATGGATTACTTTGGATCATAAGTAGACCCTGCCATGCCTCATGCCTACTTATATTGCAATTTAATGAAGAGTATGCAAAACCCTAAACACTTTCACATAGAATCCACTTCACATAAAATGATATGCCCTAATTTGTGTATCATGGATCACAAGTATAATTCAAGTCAGTAGTTTGCTAAGCAAGATTATTTAACACAGAGTGAAGTCAACCATATTCTTAAACCTTTGGAAACAATTCTTCACATAAAATCATGAACCAATCCATTCCCATTGCCATTTAATTTAAACTCTAGCTATAATTATAATATGTGCACACTCCATATTATGATGTACAAGTCAAACTTGACAAAGTGTTCACCAAGCACATGTTATAATTTTCAACCATTCAAACAGAGTGGTTCCTAAATAAAAGGGAATAGAGATAAACATTTAAAACCATGTTCATTTCTAATTTAAAATGCATTTCACAAGAACACCAAAATTAATCAATTATGAAATGGTTGTTTATAAACAAAACAATACAACAGGTAGCATTATCAAATTGTCCTGATATTAAAATATTTTAGAATCTGCAAAACAACACATAATTCAAATCAAGTTAAAACCAGTAAATAAAACAGAAAAAGAAAACAGAAATTTGAAAAAGAAAATGGAGGGAAACTTACGGGCAAAGCCGAACAAAGACCGCAGCAGCCCATCACCACCACGTCCAAGCAAGCCCACCAGTAGCCCAGCCCACGAACTAAGCACCAGCCCACCGTACCGATTCGCTTTAAGAATCATGCGAAGAAGAAAGTCACCTTCTTCTTCTTCCCCGGCGACGACAGCGCAGAGGTGAAGCCTCGGCCACATCCTCGATGTCGATAAGAACAGCCCGGACCTCGTCAGACGTCCTAGAGCTCGACCGCATGACTTTGGAATCCGTTGCCAGTAGGATTATCAAGATTCCCGCCCGAAAACCCTAACTGGAACACCGCCGCATCCTGGACGCTCACCGCCAAGCATCGCCGTCGAACCAGACCGTGCTTGGAGCTATAAATAGGTCGGAGAGATCGCCACGGATCGAGAAACCCTAGGCTCCCATCCTTATCCTCCCTCGTTTCCTAATTCTTCCTCTAGCTGCAAGTCTCTGTCGCCGGCGACCTCCATGGCACCGTCGATTGAGAGCATCCCGGAGTCCGTGCAGTGGCTCGTTGGAAGCGCCAGGCCGCGTAGAGCATCCTGGAGGAGCAGAGCGTCAAGGGAAGCTCGGGATCAATCCAATTTCGCCGTTCCCTTTCTCAGTACCTCGCCGGTAATGGCGAAATCGAGCTCATCCCCATCGCCAATCGACACCGTCGACCACGCCATCATACTCAGGGTGAGTTTGCGCATCTGTAGAGCCTGCTCTCGCATCTTATCGACGTCTGTAGCTCCGTTTAGCTACCTCGCCGGAGAGCACCGCCGCGGGTCATAGTTTCCGATGAAGTTCCGGCCAGTAATAGCTCATTCCACCACCACCATCTTGTTCCTCGTCGTCTCCTCATTCGATTGATACCAACCACGCATCCAGGGGTGCCTTATAGTGGCGGCGCCGTCACCGACTGCCCGCCGGCGTCAAGCCGCCGGCTAGTGTGACGTGGCCGTGGGGCCCTGCAGAACTTTTGACCTGGTCCACGCTCACGGGGCGTCTGACGTGGACATTGGTCCACCAGTCAGTGACCAGGGTAGACTCTGTCTCGGGTACCTTTAGCATTTGGCATTTAATTCAAATTCCAGAAAAATACTGAAACTTTGCCAAAATAAATAAAATTCATATCAACTCAGAAAAAATATAAATAATATATCAAAATACTCACAAAAATAAACTCTATTCAAATAAAATATAAAATAAAAATGTATGTCAAAATAAAAATTCACTTATTTTAATCTTTATGAATTCTGTCTTTCTAATTGTTTAAAATGCAAATTTAATTCAATAAATAATCAAGTTCCAAAATTAAATTTTAACTATTCAGTAACTAAATAAAATGTTAGGATTAAATTTTATTTACCATATTTGCATTAACCTAATTATTAGTAGTAATTCATAAACCCTAATTTGCAATTTACTATTTTCTATTTTCTTTAAATAGTAATAATCAAGAAAATATTAAAAGCCAAGATTATTTTGATAACTCAAATTTTGTAACTTAAACATTCTTTATTTAACAAGTTAATTATTTTAAAACCTAATCAAAAATTGTTAAACCCTAATTCTCAATTAAACCTAAATAAAAGTTACCCTAATTATTAATTCTTGTGGAAAATTAATAAAATGTTAAACCATTACTAATTTTAATTCAAAGTAATTAGTAACCACAACTCTATTACCAATTATAATTTTAGGAGATGTACCATAATTTAGAAACCTAGTTACAATTTGAGTAAGACCTTGATCTCATTATTTCATGTGATCACCCTAAATTAGAAGCAACTCCAAAACCCTAGTTATGTGTTACATGTGATCATGTGAATTTCACCTTACATAGAGAACCTTATTATGTGACCAACAAATACAAGTCAGGATCTACCAACATAGAACCAATTCACATGAGTCATCATTTCATGCCTCTATTTCCAAATTAAAACCTATATGATTCACTAGTATCACCTAGGTATAAACCCTAACCTGTTAATTGGATTAGTACCATTGATCATCAATCCTAGGTACCATACCATTAGGATTAACCTCAACCATCAAACCCTAGTTAAACCATGATGAAAAACCCTAATACCAATCTTGTGTAGTAATGCACATCACATGCTCCTATTCCACTCAACCCTACTTAGGAAATGATAAACCACTTAGCTGGACAACCATTAGAGATTACTTAGTTAAGTAGTTGTGAAACCATAGTAAACCCTAATAGCTAATATATAGAACCATCTTAAACAACCATCCTTTGATATGATGTATATAGGAAACCATAGTAATAACCTTACCAATACTTGCTATATAGAAACCCAATCCAAATTAAGAACAAACTAGTTCCTATTAGTGAAACTAAAGGAATCCAATAGTAAACCCTAGAAAGCCATAGCACCTCTATATAGTAGTTCATATTTTTATTTTAACATGTTCTTCAAAAGTTATTCTTTTGAAGTACAAGTGTCAATCAAACCTTAGAAGCCCAATACTTCTTTGAAATACTAAATATTTCTTAAACAACATGTTCTTCAAAAGTTATTCTTTTGAAGTATAGCATAAGTAATCATCAACCATGACCCGTAGAACTTAAAATTGACAACTGTTCTTTACATATTATTCCATCACTATTCTGTATGTGTATGATTGTTATGATGTCTAATATCACTTGGTTATGATGCTAATATAACCAAACCCTACTAAAAACCTAGTTTGAGAACCATTCTAAAAGTGCAACCATCCCTAAAGAAATCTTTACAACTCATACATCCTAAATCATCGAGGTTAGGTTACGCTCGGGACGATTGCATCTCATACTATGCATTATAGCATTTTTGCCAGTTCTTTAAACATTGTCCTTACCGGACGATGATGGTATTTCAGCATTTGGAGTTCTCACGTATCGAAGCTTTTGCCTGCATAATCTTGCAGTCAAGAAAGGCAAGTTCATCGCTTGCTCATGTCATTTGATTATTTTTATCAAACTATATGCAAAGTACTATACTTATCACTCATGCATTGAAAAGCAAAGTATTATTTTACAATTATGAATATGACTATGTGGTGGGCAATGGAACCATGGTATGTGTTGATATGGTGGAGGTTCCATTGCATGGGTTATATCACCCTAGGATTAATTACCAATGCCGTCCAGTGATTCTAGCGCCGTACAAACCGCGTTGACCATGAGATCTATAATGGCTCTGGAAAAGCCAGCTGTATCTTTTCCCTTCTGCACGCCAACGGATCGGAGAGCTGGTGGGGTGCTGGAGGCACTGCCGCAATAGGTTGGGAAATCCTTTTAAATCCCCATCCATTAGTGATGATAAGCTCCACGATCTATGAGGGATTGTCCGGAGTACACCATGAGTAAAGCCGTATTATCGGGGGAAGTCTACTGGAGGTGTACGGTCGGACAAAAGGGTGGGTTTGCAGTCGCGGAGAAGGCGGTGTGGGCTTGGATCTTTATACCTGGCCTCACACCAAAGGAAGTGTGAACGGGGGCAAGTCCCTGCGGATGGCAAAAAGGGTGAGATCTCTTGTGGGAAAAGTAACGCACCTCTGCAGAGTGTATCAAGTTGTGGCTGTCACTCCCTGTTCCGGGAAGGGAACTGCGAACGCGGCAGGAAAGGAACTCCACGAAGTTCTGGTCAACCTGTGAAGACTGACGGGCATAGTTTTCAGAATAAAATAAACCTTTTGAAGAAATGTTTATGAAAACTTGCATTGGCCTATGACTTTCTGGTCTATGGCTGTAGCTAGTGCATGATACACATATTTCCTAATATGAACTTGCTGAGTACGCTCGTACTCATTCTATCTCGTTTGAACCCCTTTCTTAGAGCAATGCACCGAAGGAGAAACTACCGTGGAACTCGAAGACAAAGGAGTCAACTGCAACAAGATAAAGAATCCAATCAAAGAATTCCATGGAGTCAACTTCTGCATCAGCTATTATGGAAACCTAGACTAGTAATAGAAGGGAACCTTTCCCTAATCCTAGCACCTAAGTAGCTAGATTTCTATAGCAAGCCAAGTAGCTCATAATCTTGAGTTAGCAATAAGATAGACTACGAGCCGTTCTTCTGGAGCTTTATTTGAAGTTTTACCTCACTGTAAGGTAGGAGGTTGTGTTGATCTTATGTAAACAGTTCGTGTGTACTTCTATAGACATACCTTGGACTCGCATATGTTTCTGTTGTACCACTCTGAGAGATGTAATATGAGTGGAACGGTGTTTCACTTGTGTTATGTCAACGACTTGTGTACTACACCATGCAGTGGTACGCTGGGTCACCACAATGGGTGAAGTCTAAATGTTAGTAGTGAACTATGGATGAGTAATATTCAATGGTGTGATATTTAAGTTGTGGTGTTATTCTTCTAGTGGTGTTATGTGAACGTCGACTACATGACACTTCACCATTTATGGGCCTAGGGGAATGCATCTTGTATTCGTTTGCTAATTGCGGGGTTGCCGGAGTGACAGAAACCTGAACCCCCGTTGGTATATCGATGCAGGAGGGATCGCAGGATCTCAGAGTTTAAGGCTGTGGTTAGATTTATTCTTAATTACTTTCTTGTAGTTGCGGATGCTTGCAAGGGGTATAATCACAAGTATGTATTAGTCCTAGGAAGGGCGGTACATTAGCATAGGTTCACCCACACAACACTTATCATAACAATGAAGATTATTTAGCCGTATGTAGCGAAAGCACTAGACTAAAATCCCGTGTGTCCTCGAGAACGCTTGGTCATTATAAGTAAACAAACCGGCTTGTCCTTTGTGCTAAAAAGGATTGGGCCACTCGCTGCAATTATTACTCTCGCACTTTACTTACTCGTACTTTATTCAACTGTTACATCAAAACCCCCTGAATACTTGTCTGTGAGCATTTACAGTGAATCCTTCATCGAAACTGCTTGTCAACACCTTCTGCTCCTCGTTGGGATCGACATTCTTACTTATCGAAGATACTACGATACACCCCCTATACTTGTGGGTCATCAGACCCCTGCACCACTTGCCTTCAGGATGAGGATAATATCGATCATGTCCTATCGCAGTGCCCTTATGCCAAGATGGTTTGGTTTGGCTATTTGAGAAGGTTGGGGCTGCAACTACATGAGCCGCGGGAGAATACGAACCTGGAAAGGTGGTGGATGGAGACGAGGAAGTGGCTTCGGAGGGAGGACAGGAGAGGCTTTGACACGTTCGTACTGCTTGTTGCTTGGACGCTATGGAAGCAGAGGAATGCACGTGTGTTTGGAAACTTAGAGAGACAGTTGTCCACGGAGCAGATCATAGTATCAGTCCTAGAGGAGTTTGGCCTGTGGAGGGCTGCGAGGGGAGGGGAGCGGAGAGTTATGTTGCGAGAGTAGGTCTCTAGTTTGTTTGGGTGTGTGCGTGGGTTGACCGAGGGCAGATATTCGCATCTCCTTTGGTTTCTTGTAATTTTGTTGCTCCCTTCTATAAAGATATGTCACGATTTTCGCGTACCCGCGAAAAAAAAATTGATTAGATTTTGCATGTTGTTTGATGAAGCTGGAAGGAAGCAGCCATTATCACGTCTACGACATTACAGCCTATGAATGCTCGATGGAAGTACGTGCGTATTTCTTTCCCTGGAATCTCCCCCCAATTAATCCATCACATTACAATATGCTTTCCTAAGTTATTTAGTTACACGTACACCCGGCAAAATTTACAGTCCTTTCACTTGGCTTGTTTGATCTATCATGTCACATTAGCATACTTTTACCTTTTCTTTCCCTGCAGCTGGCTCAAATTCATTTGCTTTCAGCAAAACTGAAATGACTTTTGAGTCATCACTACAGGAATGGTGCGATACGCCGAGGCTTTTTATACGCCGACAGTCAAAAGTCGGGGCCCTCAGCGTAGGCCCGGCCTGGCCAGCCTCCCCATCCGATCCTCGGCGTAGCTAGGTCTACGCCGAGGGCAGCCCTCGGCATATCTTTGGTCCTAGGCGTAGACAGGGCTACGCCGACGGCCACCCTCGGCGTAGACTATTTTTAAATTTGTCTATTTTTGTAAAAATCATAACTAATTCATATGATGTCAGAAAATGTGTATAAGGTATTAAAATGTTCATAAAAATATCCTCTATCCGTTTATGTCAAAATCATGTATAGTACTATGTTAACATTGTAACAATTCAAACACTTTCTTATATGTCCTGGGTTCCCGTTTTGGCCGGATGACAATTGAAACGAAGTCAGAAAATCCCACGGAACCGTATGGCGTTATTTTATGTGTCCTAGTAACCACTCCAAAATACGGAATTGGAATACGATAATTATTTTGGAAAACCCTTCACGAACAGGGCTATCAAGTCCGGAGTTCTATGGCTTTTAGGGGAAATGTGTAGGAAACGGCCCGTGACACCGCATAGTTTGTCGGAACGAGGCCATATTTGGCACGTGTGTGGTCCCTGGGATGGGAAGCAAGGCCCCGGGAGCGGATTTCCAATCCGACCCATGGGCGATGGTTTTTTGATTTTCAGGGTGCCAAAATGGTTTTTTTTGTGAAGCGGATGCATGGGGCACATTTTAGTATTGCGTGAGACCTCCGCGTAGTGATAGAACACCGCCTTCGCACCACAAATCACATGCCATATTTTTGTGCTAGCTACCTGGGAATCCATGCGGCTTCCTGTAGTGTCCCGCCGAATCCGCTGGAAAGTGACCGGATTTGAACTAGGTCTACACTTTTCGTCGCTCCATAAATTGCGGGAAAAATGTTTTTAGGTCTAGAACATATCACTTTATGTGCTAAACTTTTTCCGTTTAGCGCGATGATGAACGGGTGAACCAGCGCGTCCAGTACGGCCATACCGTATCTCCGTGGGGGCTCGTTTTGGCCAGATGGTAACTTAAACGAAGTCAGAAAATCCCGCGGAGCCGCATAGAGTCATTTTATGTGTCCTAGTAACCACTTCAAAAGTCGAATTAGGATACGGCAATTATTTTGGAAAACCCTTAACAAACAGAGCTGTCACGTCCGAAGTTCTATAACTTTTAGGGCAAATGAGTAGGAAACGACATATGACACCGCAAATAGTTTGTTGGACCAAGGCCATATTTGGCACGTGTGTGGTCCCTTGGATGGGAAGAAAGGCCCCAGAGCGGATTTCCAATCCGACCCATGGGCGATGATTTTTTCATTTTCGGGGTGCAAAAACAGGTTTTTTGTGAAGCAGTTACATGGGGCGCATTTTAGTATTGCTCGAGATCTACGCGTAGTGGTAGGACACCGCCTTCCCACCACATATAACATGCCATATGTGCGTGCTAGCTATATGGGAATCCATGTGGCTTCCTCCGGTGTCCCGCCGAATCCGCTGGAAACTAACCAGATTTGAACTAGGGGTACGCTTTCCATCGCTCAATAAATTTCGGGAAAAATATTTTTAGGTCTACGACACATCACTTTATGTGCTAAATATTTTCCGTTTAGCGTGATGGTGAACGGGTGCACCAGCGCGCTCGGTACAGCCATACCGCATCTTCGTGGGGGGCCCATGTTGGCCAAATGGCAATTTAGACGAAGTCAGAAAATCCCGCGGAGCCGCATGACGTCATTTTATTTGTCCTAGTAACCACTAAAAAAGTCGGAATTAGGATACAACAATTATTTTGAAAAACCCTTCACAAACAGGGCTATCACGTCTGGAGTTCTATGGCTTTTAGGGTAAATGAGTAGGAAACGGCCTGTGACACCGCATAGTTTGTCGGAATGATGCCATATTTGGCACGTGCGTGGTCCCTGGGATGGGAAGCAAGGCCCAGGGAGCGGATTTCCACTCCGACCCATGGGCGATGGTTTTTTAATTTTCGGAGTGCCAAAACAGGTTTTTTTGTGTAGCAGCTACATGGGGCGCATTTTAGTATTGCTCGAGACCTCCGCGTAGTGGTAGAACACCGCCTCTGCACCACATATAAAAAGCCATATGTGCGCTCTAGCTATCCGAGAATCACTGTGGCTTCCTGCGGTCTCTCGCCGAATCCGCTGGAAACTAACCGGATTTAAAATAGGGGTACACTTTCCGTCGCTCAATAAATTCCGCGAAAAATGTTTTTAGGTCTATAACACATCACTTTATGTGCTAATTTTTTTCCGTTTAGCTTGTTGGCGAACGGTGCACAAGCGCGCCCGGTACAGCCATTTCGCATGTCCCGAGGGGGTCGTTTTGGCTAGATGGCAAACTGAACGTCATATTTGAATTCCTCTAATTTTTAGGTTCAAATGATGATATGGATGTTATGTTTAGATTCCTCTCATTTTTCTGATTGATTTAGACATATTATTTGTGGAATTTCTATTTTCCGATTTAAAGATATTTCCATATTAAATAGAAAAAGACCAAAAAATAAAATTATTTTATTATTATTTGAATTTAATATTATTATTACTTATATGTTCATTGTTGTTTACTTAAGTAATTGTCTGGAATTCAAAAATAAAGAGGTGTTACATCACGGTCCAATGGTTAATAGCATTGATATGCTATTATTATCAGCAAGGTGTCAATTCTTTAATGAAGCTCATCCGGATAGAACCAAAAAGTTAAGCGTGCTGAGGCTGGAGTAGTGTGAGGATGGGAGACCGACCCGGGAAGTTCAAACATGATTGTAGTTTGACCTAAGATTAAGTGTACTTAGAGTTAAAAGTGTATTGGGTGAAAGATAAACAAGTAAAAAAAGAAAAAATGGTGTAAAATAAATTAAAATTTGATTTTTTTTTGAAACTCTATACCGGCAAATAAAAAAATGTTTTTTTTCAAAAAAAAAGAATTCATTGGTCTATAATAATTCATTACTCACGAACTGCCTCGATATTTTTTTCTCATGAACTTCCATTTTATAGCCGCCTTAATAACTCCTTGGAAAAGCTAACAGCCACATCATCCCTCTTTATTTTTTCGATACATGGAATATATTAATATCAAAGGATACCAATTACACCCGGCCTCAACAACGCAATGCCCTAAAACATTACGGATGCACACAACCAAAAAATATAAAAATAAAGCTAAGAAATAAAAGTCCCGCTACACTATACTAGCCCTAGCAACAGTAATACAACCACCACCAAGACAACACCTAAAATTCAGAATCTTCAAAAGCGTCGCCCGATCAAAGATCTTAGATTTTCACCCTGAAGATAGTCTCCGCTCTCAAAACAATGCCTTCAACAAAGATATTGTCAGGCACAACCAATTAAGGCCAGACCTTGGGTTTTCACCCTGAAAGGTAAGCCTCCGAACTTCACATGTGCTGCCACCCCCATTTTCATACCACTGTTGCGAAGTTTGGAACACCAAGCAAGCCCCTCAACAGCGCAAAGACTTGAACCTCCATTAGCTAGTCCTCCAATCCGGCCTTCATAAAATTCTCTTCTCCTGACTTCACCATGGATCAGCTCTAACTTGGTGTCAACACAGAAAAGAGCTTCGCGTCGCTCCCTCCAGACCAAACGGTCGGAATAAAAGCATGGGTGCGCACGATCAAATACCACTCCGGATACCAGAGTATCCAGCAAACTCCAGGCAATAGAAGCACTATTATACTCGCTGGCGGCGCCTTCCGGAACTCAAGACTCCGGCCAGATCATGAAGTCCAGGCCTCCGACAGGTCTTCATCTTCACCCAATGGAGGCCCTAGGACCGCCGCCTTTATTTAGGTCGGGCCCCCACGCCGGCGACCATCCCAGGCTGGCCATGGTTGCCGCCGGAGACACCAAGCAGATCGCGTAGTCCGGAGACACCGCACACGCCTGGGCACCGCCGCAGTCGAACGCCAGCCCTCCACCGCCAGCCGCCGAGAGGCGAGGAGAAGGGGGCTAGGGTTTCCCCCTGCAACCCGCCCCTACCCCTCCCTCCGCCGCTGGTAGGGCACACCACCGCCATGTCGTCCGCCATGCAGTCATCGAGCCGAGGCCAGGCACCGCCATCGAGTCCCCCGACGATAGGGTCGCGCCCTGGCCCGAGGTAGGTGCCCCGCACCCAACCCCCACGCGAGAGGGAACGAAGCAATCCCGCCGCCGCCGGCCAGGTCTTGCCTGAACGCGCCCTTAGGCGGCGGCGAGGGAGGGGAGGAGGAGAGGACGGAGGAGGGGCGGCGGAGCGGTAGGGATCCCCCCGGCCGCCGCGCGGGGGCGGCACGGGAGGGACGAGGGTTTCTGTTCAGCCTACGCTAATCTTACGCCTCTTTCCATTCATTTATATGAAATTACAAGTATAACTTTCAGGCTATATGCTATTTTTTAAACAATGTTTTCTATCTAGCATGCCAAGTAGGCCCACTGCGTATGAACTTCCACCTTCAACTCATCGGAGCGAAGCTAGCAACATCTATATCAACACACTATAATAACTCAAGAAAATTAAACGACAATACAAGATGGGAGTAAAGATGGATCTTCACCCGCAGACATTGCAACCATAGATTCGATCATATGTTCTTCACAAGTGAATACATCAAGGAAACATACATGTCACGTCTCCTTTTTATGACCAAATTAAAGATCCACAAAGCTGCTCAATGTTTAGCTATGCGCTCAGCGAGTACTCTGATCGTGTAATAAATGTGTTTATCTACTTCGAAATTATCAAATGCCCTGTTTTACATAATTGTTTAAAGATAGTTGAGTTCATTTTTATTCAATACATCACTAAGAAATTTCTGCTGCAATGCGCGGGGTATCATCTAGTTTTACTAGTGATGCACCCAAGAGCTAGTAGTGGCGCACAAAAGAGGGTTAGCAGTAGCGCACCGAAGTGTTAGTAGTGGCGCATCATGTGTTGCGCCACTTGTATATGGATTACAAATGGCACACCAAATATGCACCACTAGTAACACTCAGCAGTGGCCTACTAGTAGTAGCGCACCACTGATGCGCCACCGGTACCCAAAATAGGTGCGCCACTAGTAGCCTTTTTCTAGTAGTGTTGTGCATAGAGGATCGATGAGGCCACGTAGGGACAATATCAAGAAAATTTGAGAAGGTAGCCCCTACACACTCTAGAGAGACTACTTGCACTCTACCAATCCAATATATCCGGTGCACATATTCTGGCACCGCCATAGGATGTCAAGGAGGCTGTTCTTAATTTTTCTGGAAGGTGTGAGGGATTACGACTTGTAATTCAAATTCAAGCGTGATGTCGTCGGTAAGCTTCGCTGCACGTCGTACCAAAACAGTTCTGTAACTATTACCATTCTTGCATGTGAAGTGGATGGTGATCTTATTGATGAGTAACTGCGAATAAGTGAGATTACATTCCTTGACTCGATGTACAAGTTCCGCAAGGACGTGATTGTGATGTTTGACCATATTTACCTGAGGGGATCCAAGTGTTGATGACACTACCAAACGGTTAGTTTCTTGGGATGATTGAAAGCATAGATGCATGCATTGGCAAGGAAGAACTTTTATTTTGCATGGCATGGGTGGAAGGTTGGCATGCAGAGGGCTGGGATGTCATTTTGAGGCTGTTGATTTTCAAGGATGATTGAAAGAATAGATTGTATACATTGGCAGCGAAGAACTATCATTTTTCATCGCAAGAGTGGTATAGTAGTCATTCAAACGGATGGGCTGTTATTCGTGAGACTATTGCTTCACATGATCTATGGATTTGACACTCTTTATTTCGCATGACAAGTTCACACAATAACATCAACATGCCCTAACGCTCTTAGGTATTATCAAGGATTGTGGAAGGCAATGCTCATTCATTATGAGAATAATGGCCATGCATACAACAATCACTATTATCTTGCTAGCAGCATCTATCCGGATTGGTCCATGCTTGTAAAGACAATCCATGTCTCTGAAAAGGAGAAAAAAAGAGGTCAACAAGAGGCTTGTAAGGAGGATGTGGAGCGGTCATTTGATATGCTCCAATCTCTGTGGGCAATTGTTCGGCACCCTACTAGAACATGGAGCGTTGAAACCATGTATAAGGTGATGGCCGCTTGTGTGACAATTTCAGAGTATTAGTTGCGCCGCAATTTGGGGCATCAATGTTTGACGAGTTCCTTCATGTGCATTAAGGATGGACTTCAAGCGGATTTGTTAGAGCATCACTATGTGTTGGCAGGAAATCAGTAGTCATCTCATTTTATTTGTTTTTGTGTGAACTATGTTGTTTATTCGTGGACTATATTGATTGTGAACTACTCCTTCTATTCTAAAACCGTCTACATTTTATTCTTAAAAGTTGTTTTAAAATAATCCACATTCTTTCTTGTTTTTAGTCAACAATAACACCAAAAACGAAGTGTGTCACTTTTTCTATTAGACGTTGCTATTTTTAATTGTTATTTTTAATGTAGTTTTGATTGGTTATCTTACTTAGAATATAGGCTAAATCAGAGTATGTTGTTTATTTATTCTTTTGGTCAGGGTATGTTGTTTATTTGGATGTACGTTGTTTAAATTTGGTTGCAATATTATTCTTTTATATTGAGCCACTTGAGAAAAAGAACAAGAAAAAAGATAGCCGCGGACCAAAACGCGTTGGACCGCGCGTCTACGGTCGACATAAACGACAAGCTGAGTTTGTGTTCGCTATCTGCCGTTTTTTTTTTTTGAACAGATTCGCTATCTGACATTAAATGTATCTAAACAGATAGTCCGTATTTTTCATCTAATAAAATGGGCCGGCCCACTACACTTGTCGAGCATTTCGGTGTTGCAATTTCTCCGGTCCAAAGAGCAACTGATCAGATTCGCAGACATTTCTCGTGGAAAGGCGCACCGGACACCGAATCGAATCCCGTTCAAAAACAAAAATACACTGAATCAAATCTGGGCAGAGAGTGCAGCAGCGCATGTGCGCCACGCACCACTGACGTGGAAGCACGCGCTGCCTATCCCCGCCAGCGCCACGCGCGCGCGTGGCTCCCACGCCGATCGAGATGACATCCGACTTGCCGGCAGGCAGGATGCCAATTTTATTGGCACGGCAAAGTGATTCATGCCAATTCTACGAAAAGATTTATGGTTGTACAGTTTTATTTGGTAATACTTCTAGATTCATATTACTCTCTCCTATCCATTAAACATATTATAAATATTTTTAAATTTAGATATATCTATACACTATTTAGTGTCTAGATATATCCGAATTTAGATAAATTTTGAACACGTTTCATGGGAGTGAGGAAGTACTTGACACTAATAAAAATGTATCTAGATACATTTTAATTGTAGATACATCCACTTTAGTAGCAAGTAATATCTATCCCGCATTTTAGCAACATGGCTTATCTGCCTGGCATGACAAACTTGTACCAACTAATTCATGCCAATTATACACGAGATTTGTGGTTGTGAAGTTCCATTTTGTAATACCGCGTTCCAGCAACTTAGCTTGTTTACTTGGCATGGCAAAATTTCGCGCCAACTGGATCCATGCTAATTCTACACCATAAGGTTGATTAGCCTTATTTCGCCTCTGCTCTGCATCAAGTAATTCGGGCGAGAGGTAGTATACGATCCATGCTCCGTGGAGCATTGGAGAGCTCCTCTTGCTTCCTCCAACCAGCGCCGTTTTTCTCTGAAAAGTCACAACAATGAGATATTTTCCACTTTCCTCGTCTGATCGACTTGGAGACTCGCTGCACAATGATGGCAAGGCTAGGGCTTTGGGCCCCTAGTGCTCAACCGCATACCCACACCATATAAAAAAGAGAGGCCACGCTCGAACGATTTTAATTTTAAATTTTGGACACATCAAAACTTCTTCATTAGGGCAATTGGACTGCTGAGCCCTTCGCCCCTCCCCGGGTCTCGAGGGCTTTGGAGGTCACTACAGCTGTATAGGGGCAAAGATGCCCGGGAGGAGGCCCGAGATGGAGATGTTGCGTGTCTGGCTCAGCAAAGGTGTCGGCGCTTGCTCTTGGCGAATTGGGAAGAGAGGCGAAGGGCCTAGAGTGATCCTTGTGTTGTCGTCTTTGTGTTGGGGAAACATTAGTGCAGATCTGGAGACCGTGAGTTGGTGGCGGTGCTCCACCCGTCAGGTTGTTTCGGCGACCCTCAGGTGGCACTGATGAGGCTCTGAGCGGAAGCTCCGTGAGATGGTGATACGGCGATGCCTATTGGCGTCATTGAGCATGTAAAATGCATACATGAACTTTGTACTTTATTGACACATGTTCCCACATATTTGCAACATATATGATGTTATATCCATGTTTTACATTGATTTATGGGGATTTACCAATGATCCCCTTTGTTTAGTTTATAACTCTGTAGAACGGGAAAACCCTATTTTGTGTATTTTTAACTTTCAGAGACCTATACCGAGTCAAATTGAGCTAGGATTTCGGAGATGTCAATATTTCACCACGAGAAGCATCTGGAGCACTTGGACCTCACGAGGGAGCGCCTGAGGCCCAAATTCCAAAAGAGAGGTGGTGGCACGCCCAGTAAGGGGAGAGGGGGGTGCCGCCCACACTCTTTTCGCATCGACTGCCCGTTTTGCATGATTCTTTCGCCCGTGGACTCCGTTTGACCTATAAACCCATATATATATATATATATATATATATATATATATATATATATGACCCACAATGGTTCTCTCGAGGAAGGTGTCGCATGAACAAAGAAACACGAAAACAGAGGCCGCAACAGTGAAGATTGGAGGGGAAACTCCGCTGGAGCCGTCGCCGAAAGGATCTCCACCTTCTCCAACACCACCATGATGAAGAGGGAGTAGTTCACCTCTGGACTATGGGTTTGTGGCAGTAGCTTGATCTATTTCTCTCTTGTTCTGCATAGATCTTAGTACCATATGAGCTGCCCAACATGATTATGGTCATATATGTAATTCCTATGTGGTGGATCTCTATTCTATGATATCAATATATGAGATTGGAATCTATTATGTGTGAGATGTATTGATAGATGCATATTATATACTCCGTTCTTAAGTGCTTGTTCTCATCTAACTTGTATGCAGGACATGTGTGGGGAGATGTATGTATTAGATGGAGTAGCATAATTATAGAGAATGAATAGTGACACAAAATTCATGATCTATAATGGCTTTTTACCTTTTCCTTTGCTACCTCACTAGGGATAAAGTGAATTCATGTGCTATGTTCATCAAGTGACAACTGTGGTAATCTTGTTTAATCAAGGTAGCATATTTGATGTTCAAACAACATGTCATACTACCTGAAGCTATGCTCTAATATTTCTTAATACAAGATTTCTTGGAGTTTTTCCTTTCTTGTGGAGTATAAGAGAGATGTGTTGCATCATATCTATGTTAGGATATGATGCCCATAGGAATGCTTATCAAACACATATTGAAGTTCCATTAATATTATATCATTGATGAATTATTAATGTCCACTAAAACTTAAAAATAAAATAGACAAGTGAACCCATGAACCCCGATCCAATTTTAATCATAAGAAACACCTTCCCATTAGTTGTATCTTACTTTATATTTGCAGCAATAATTAAATCCGAAAATACAAATGTAGTTTCTTCATTTAGTTTCACACAAAAACCCCAAAACAATTATCTTTTTACCGCTTCTATTTATTTTACTTGTTTAGTTTAGTTTACTTTATCTTCGATACTTCTTTTATCTACATATTCAAAAACAAATATGTAAAAAAATCACTAATGCGATGCCACATTATTGGTGGGGACATGCACTGTCTAGCATGGTGGAAACTATGCATTCCGAAAAAACAAGGGGAAGCAGGTTCAGAGACATACATTGCTTTAGTTTGACATTGTTAGCTAAACAATCATGAAGTTTGTTTGAGGAGACCACCTCACTATGTGCTACAATATTGAGAGCAAGATACTTCCCTTCTGGTGAAGAAGGGTAGTTCATTTGTTCATTTATGCTACAATATTTGTTCATTTCTGGTGAAGAAGGGTAGTTCATTTGTTTGAGGAGACCACCTCACTATGTGCTACAATATTGAGAGCAAGATACTTCCCTTCTATGTTGAGATGAAGAAGGGTAGTTCATTTGTTCATTTACTTGGCAGAGTATTTGGCCCGCAATAAAAACATTGGATAAAAAACATATTGGGCGCGTTGGTGATATTTGGGTAGACGTGTAAACCACATGCTTCGCTAAACGTCCTACAAGGTACATGGCTGTTGGTCGCCGCTCGCTGCACAGCCCAACGCGATGTCGACGTGCTGCCTCCTCACACCGTGTTGCATCCTCGCCGCCGCGCAATGATAACAACACCACGCACCCGCGGTAAAAACCACCGCTCCATGCAAAATGGGGTATTGGGGTGTGCCCTCCTCACCAACCGCCTTTGACGGACGGAGGCCATCACCGCTGGCACCGGCAACGGTGGATTTTCTGGTAGATTTTGGTCGCCCCTGGAGACGCCCGTCCGAGCGACTCGGGATGTAGTTTGTTGGTGGGATATACGATGTTTCAGATGGAGGATGATAAAAACTGGTCTAGACAAAACCTGGATGAATTTCCTGCTGCAGAGTTCTAGCAATGCTTCTGGGTCGGAAATAAGGATAATCTCTTTGAATAGTTCAAGAGAGTGGACTTTCAGAGCAGGTGCTTGGTGAGCACCTGTATCCACATCGTGTATACTGCATCAAGATCCGTGCAAGTTCTTTTTGTTCCCCTTTCAAATAATTTTTCATTTTTGTTTCTCCCACACCACACATTTTTTGAACTCAAAAAATTGCAGATCACTTAAACATAACAATTGGAATGTGGAAAAAATATTTTGAATTTTTTATGTCATTATCTATATATGTATTTTAAGAATTTATTTTGAATTTTAAATAATTTAAAATTTAAATTTGCACAATAAAATTCCGAACTACTTTTCCTCCATTCTATTTGTTATTTTTGAGTGAGCTACAAAAAATCAAGTCAAAATATTACACAATTTGGAAGATACAAAAAAGACAAAGTTGAAAAATGTGGAGGTGCGTAGAACGCACCTGCTCCATTCAACTTTTCCCATAGTTCAATCCTCTTCATGTTGGGAACATATAATTTATGAAAGGCAGTTCTGAAATAAAAGCACATTTTTGTGTGTAGCACCCGAAAGTTATATGCTCTACGCCGCCTCTACCTATGCAGCTATGCTGTGGTTTCACCATCACTCCTCATACACCGTTGCTCTCGACCTCTCGTATATCGTTTGCAATTGCAAAAGAAGCACAAGAAACGTGAAAATGCTTGAAATGTAGCACACGGTAGTCTTCTGGATTGATTTTATTGCTGCTGGTATACTGACGTCTATAGTACTCTCTGGGAACTCCTTGGTAGAAGTGAAAGCTAGACAAATTTAGGGTTCCTTTGGTGAGACTTTGGTACTGTATGTCATTCCGCTTGGCGAGGCACGAGACGCGCACGGAGCGGGCGGTTCATGATGGTAACAAAGAAGCCGTGGAACTCGGTGAGGTCAACCGCATTGCCGTTGCCGTCGGCCTCCCACCACTCGAACTCCTTGATCAGATTGGCCAGGAAGTACTCTAGGTGCAGCATGGCGGGCGCGACCGCCGGCAGGCCCGCCTCCCGGCACCGAATGGCATCATTCTGAGCTCCCTCGTGCAAGTTAGGTCGGCGTTCTTGCAGTCCCCGTCGGTAGACATGAACCGCTCCGGCTTGAACTCAGTCGGATCCGACCACGCCGCGGGGTCGCGGCCGATTTTCCCCACGAGGAAATTCACGGCCGCGCCGCCTTCCGGCACGGTGGTCAAGCCGAGCACCTTGGCGGCCACCTCGCGGCCCACATGGCGCAGCACGAACGGAAGCGGCGGGTGGCGGCGCAGGCTCTCGAGCAAGGTGGCCTTGAGGTAGGGCATGCACGACAGCTCGGCCTCCTCGATGATGCTGCGCTGGCCGCTGGTAACGGCGTCGACCTCTGCGCGGAGTTTCTGCTGTAGGTCGGGGCGTTTGATGAGGTTGGCGATCGTCCATTGTAGCGTGCTAGCGGTGGTCTCAGTCCCGGCGCCGAGGAACTCCGAGATGAGGCTGACGAACTCGCCATCGGTGAGGGCCCTACCACCATCTTCTAGGATACGTAGGTCCAGGAGGGACTCCACGTAAGTCTTCACACGACTGTCGTCCTTCCGGTCAGTGTTACTCTTCTTCACCTCGGCGACGAGCCGCAGGTACGATTCGTCTTGCCGCCGCCGGAGAGCCAGAAGCTGGCGCCACCGCGAAGGGTAGAGGAGCTTGCCCATCCTCGGGTACCTGACGAAGACCCCAAAAGAAGGCAACACGGAGAGGAAGTCAGTCTGTAGCTTGTGCATGGCACGGAGGCGTGTCTCCCCTAGCTCCGACACGACCTCCTCGCCGAAGCACATCTCCGCGATCAGAGAGTAGACGGAGAAATAGATGCTCTCGGCTGCCGGGGCGCCGGACCTCAGGTCATGCACGAGGCGACCGAGCACGCGGGCGCGGGTGCCGCCGAGCAGGGCGAGGTTGGAGGGGCGGAGGACGCCGGCAGTCACATTGCGGCGGACGGCGCGCCAGTAGGGACCGTACGGCGCCGCCAGGATGTTGTAGTGGCGCTCAACCGTGAGGATGCCGCTAGGAACGACGCCAATGGGGCGGTTGAGGACCGAGGCGCTGTGCTCCACCAGGGCGCGATGCGCTGCCGCGCTGTCCGTGACTTGGATGGACAGGCCGCGCCGGGTGCCGTGAGGCGCCAGGTTACGCAGCAGCCTTGCGACAACGCCGAGAAAGAAGACGGTGGCTATGAGGAGAATGCGCGCACTGGTGACGCAATCGGGGACAGGGGGCAGCATGCCGATGAGGTGGTCTGCCATTGTCATTGCGCGCTAAGGATTTTGCAGGTGTGAGCTGTGCACTGTGCTTCAGTTCATGGAGAGCTCGAGCTCCTTTAAATAGACCTGTGCGCGTGGGGTTCCCCGTTTATTTTTTCCGACGAGGTATGCCATACATTGCCTATACTCGTAAACAAAATAGTATAGGGTTGGTATGTATACAAGCAACATAACACATGGATGACATAAAGGGTTGTACTGCTGCAAAGTACCGTAAGAGCATCTCCAGTCGCGTCCCCCAAAGGGATTTGGGGCGCCGGACAAAAAAAGCGTTCCAGCCGCGTCCCCCAAAGCCTTTTTTTGTCCGGCGCGGCCCTATACGGTGTCCGGCGCCCCGAGCCCGTCCCCGTCCCACAGGGGACGCTCCGGGGACGCCGGACACAACGAAAAGCGAGGCCAACCGACGCGGGGCCGACCCGTCAGCGGCACGGAAGGCTAAAACCCCGTCGCCTACCTTTGGTCAAGCGACGTTAATGGCGTCCCTGTTTTCCCAGGCGACGCAGGGACGCGTCTCGTCGTGCATGGCCGCGTGGCCATCCGCGCCGGCGTAATTGCGTGCAACCACCCGCTGCCGCCGCTGTTTAAAGACGCCCTGCAGTTTCTCACCGCTCACAAACCTTCTCGTCGCCGCCGCCTCACCCCTCCCAGATCTTCTCGTCGTCTCTCCAAAAAATGTCGAGCTCGTCCTCCCGCAAGATCGCCGCGGCGAACGGCTTTGGCCGCAGCAGCCTTACCGTGGCGGAGGCGTGGGCGCTGTACCACGCCCGTTATCCAGTCCCGCCGGACATGCGGCTGCCAAGCAGCGGCGGCCGGAGGATGGCCGTGAACGGCATTGGCATCCCGCCGCCGCCGACGCCGGGCACGGAGCGGTGGAAGGACGCCATCAGGGCCCGGCGGGCTCAACTCGACGCTGAGGAGCGGTTGGATCCAACATGGGCGGCCAACAACAACGACGAGTGGTGGGCGACGTACTTCAAGGCCAAGTACGACGTCGAGATGCACAGCACCGACGGGCTCGTCGGCGGCCCCAACAGCTGGAACAGGGAAGGCCGCGCCCTATTCTGGGGCGTTCCGGGGCGCACCCTCGAGAACGTCATCCGCGGCCTCCGCAACGGCGCTCCAAGGCTGGAGATGCCGTCGTCGCCGCCGCCGTCTCCTCAATGGCAGCTGAGGAGGACGACGTACTCGTCCTCCTCGCACTCTTCTTCATCGGGACCGGCGCGATCGACGCCGTCCTCGTCGTACCGGTCGGCGCCCTTGTTGTCGTCAGAAACCCACCGGCGGGTAGCGACAGGCAACACAGTGGAGCCGGGAACAACTTAGGGCTTCGGCTGGCCCTGGTCCCTCCGAGCGACGGCCCGCAAAGCTTTCTGGTCACACGTCCGATGCTGATGCTAGGGCGTGCCACCTGACCTATACCTGGTCAGGAAGGTGATGGAGATGCCTCGCTTAGTTTCCTGCATGGCATACACGTAAACATTAAATACGAGCCTCGACCGGCTCTCAGGTTATCCTGTGAATCAGCTCATGGGAGCCGATCCACCCATGATTCGTACGAGGTGCACGAATATATGGTGGTCCTGCTTGATCAAGGTAAAGCTGATAAGATCTACGACGATTTGGGGTTTTCACCGCATAATCGGAACATCCTACTCAGGATTGGGCCTCGCGGCCACGCACGGTGATCGTAAGCCGATCCTAGACAAGGCCTAAAAACCAACGCGAGGTTGATTCCCGGAACGTCCTGTCTAGGACTTGCGAACGACACCCTACGTGCCGCTGGATCCTCCAGCCCCTTATAAGGCCTAACTATTGCAGATATTAAACTAATCCTTGAAGAATCAAGGAGCAACCGTAACGGATCGAATCTACTATACTATGATCAAGCGGGGTGCCGCCCCTACACCTAAGATAGGTGTAAGGGCGGCTAGACATGCAGGGGTTGCACTACGCAAGCATATGACACGAAGAACTATGCTAACCCTAACACATCTATGATAACTACGTTGCTCGCCATCAAAAAGGCTTCAGTACGAGCAACGCATGAACAACGTGGAGCTTGTGCTTCCTAGATCGCAAGATGCGATCTAGGCAGCATGTCGCTTACCGGTAGAAACCCTCAAGACGAAGGAGTTGGCGATGCGCCGAGATTGATTTGTTGGTTGAACGTTGGTTGTTGTTTATTCCATAAACCCTAGATACATATTTATAGTCCGTAGACTCTCTAATCGTGGGAATAGTCCCCACCATGCACGATACAAACTCCAACTTCAATCTAAGATATAATCTACCATAAATAAAGATACACGGGCAGTCTAGCCCAAACTCTTCGTGCGAGGCCGCTTCAGAGGTCTTTCACGTGTAATCTTCCAAGCCCACCCCCCTTACGGGCCACCTCCTGATTTGGCCAAAATCTGGTGATAACACATGCCCCCCTGGTTTTGGCAATGGTAATTTCAAAACCACTCTGTTTTTCCGAAGGGTCATGTCGTGGTGGAGCAGACCTGGCGCAGTATTCTTCATCACGATGATCTTGGCATCACTTCCTCGAGGACTGCGATGGCATTGGATTTCCACCATGCTTCTCCTTGTTCAACAGTACCAATTGACTAGCCTCTCTTATTCCCTTCCTCTGCCCTAGATACCGGCATTAACAAACCCCTTGCTTGGGCAGATAGTGAAGAGGACGATGACGACGCAGAGGAAAATTCTGATCGAAGGCTAGAGCAGCAGTGACAAAGAGTTCTTTGGAAACAACGCCGGTGACAGCTACGCCGTCATCGACGAGGGCAGCGAGGATTAGTGAAACGTCAGCAGTATGCGAGCAATCGGCTCTTCTCCCGTTCCTCTTTGAGCAATCGGCTCTTCATTGTAAAAACCCTCCTTCGTAATGAAGAAGTATTCCCAGTCAATTGTTTTGTCGATAGTCAAAGCCACAAAATCTCCAAAACGAGCCGATGGCATCGCACCAGCCTCTATCATAGAAACACGAGTAAAGTCACCCTAGCCGCCCTTCCAAACGGTAACCCGTGACCTTCATCTGAAAAGGCTAACTCAGATCCCCAAATCGCCGCCTGAGCAGTCCCATCCCGCAACCATCTATACAGATCTCGACCGCGCCGCCCTCAGCTCCTTCAACGCATCCCATGGCGGAATCATCCAATACCGATACCACGGCCTCCGGGCTGAAGGTAATCCTCAACCTCCTCTCGCCGTTCGACTTGACATGGGATTAATGGCAAACCCCTGAATTAATGTCTTGCTCCGCTACTAATTTAGGTTTCCGACATTCTTCTGCCACATCCTTCTCTCGCAAATTCGATGTGCCTCGGTCCTCGTTCTTCTGAGAGTCCTGCCCTGTTAATTTCGTGCGAAGCTAACAGAATCCCCTTCGTGAGCCAGAATCTAGATCTGACTTCCTGGGCCGACTGCTTGCGAGCCTGGCCTAATCCTCCTGAGGGTTGGGTGGCATGGTACAATAGAGTATCAAAAACCCACTATGCTACTTGGGAAACCATAGGGATAGCCGATGCCCTGTCATTGTCATTATCTCCTCTTGAGAAGAATGAGAACATCCTGAAAACCATCGGCTACTTCTGGTCTGATGCACTGAACTGCTTCATGTTTGGTCATGGCCCTATGACACCGACCCTGCTGGATGTGGCCATGATCACAGGCCTAGATATTGCATCCCCAAGCCCTTCTGCATTCAAGCTGCCGAAAGTTCCTTTCACCCTTTCCTCTAAAAAAGAATGCACCAGCTGGGGTGCCTACCTCAATCGTTATATGAAGACCAAAGGCCCTGTGACCGAGAGAGAACACACAGCCTTTCTGAACTTCTGGTTGGAGCACTTCATATTCTGTGGCCCATCACTCGCCCCTACCAAGAACTACCTCTCCCTGGCCTATGAACTTGCCAAAGGCGCTCAACTTGGTCTCGGCAAACTACTTCTTGGAGAGGTCTATCGATCTCTTCAGCTGATGTCTGTCAAGTTGTTCTCTCAGAGGACAGTTAAAACTGGAGGTCCCTGGTGGTTCGTTCAGTTATGGGCTCAGCTGTACTTTCAGCACCAGATCCCAGACTTTCCACCTTTGACCACCTGTACCTTCCCGGATGTTAACGGAAGGGAGATCCGATGCACCAGCTATGGCCAAGCTTTGTATGGCCTCCCAGGCAGCAGGCTAATCCCAAAAGAAGCCGCAGGGTGGTTCAAGATTTTCTTCCAAGGTTTAGACAACCCTCTGTTCTTTCCTTACACTGAATCGGAGAATTTTGAGAACCCAGTCTCCTTCCGATTGGATAACTTTGCCGATGACGCTAGCACCCGGCATCTGTACTCTATCATGATTCGCCCTTGCTTTCTCCCAGTTGGCATGAGTACCTCCAACCGGATTATCAAGCCCGGCTATGAATCTTACCAACCGGTAGTAGTAGCCCGACAGCTTGGTCTCGGGCAAGTGCCTCCACACTTCTTCCTACACCACCTGACAGCAAGCAGAGCTGAACTGCCTGATATCCTCACTGGCCAAAGGTGCTATACTTTTTTCGACGATCTGGCCATCCCGATCCCCCACAACCTTCGTTTCACCTCCACTACCGATGGCTTTGAGGCTTGGTGGCTTATGTGGAAGACCCATGTCTTCAGAAGAGCTCTAGGACCGCTGTTGAGACAGCTTGACGCTGAATATGACATTCCTGCAGACGAGGTACCCTCTCCCATAACTTCCACAATGGCTTCCGGTAATTATTCGTATTCTGATTCTGTTTCCTGGCAGCAACAAGACGGCCCGGATCCTACACAGGCCGATGGCTCTCCCTTCGTATTCCTTCCTCCGGCTCCAGTAATTCTCTTCTGCCAGAGCTCGCCTCCCTTGAAGAAAGTCATAATGCAGGGTCAGCCGATTTCGCCGAAATCGGCTCCCAAGAGTAAAACGTCTTCGGGGCCGGTTGCCCCCCGAGCCTTGACTCAGGCGAGGACGGGAGTGAGGAAAGTGGCTGCCAGGAAGACCCTGAAGCGCAAAGCCCCTGCCCCAGAAAGCTCACACGTAAGTTGGCTTGCCCTGTCCGCATTCCTTAGTTTTCCCAGTTATCTGCCTTCCCTGTTTCTTTTTGCAACGTGTCTGTGTTTTCATTCTTCAGACTTCCACCGAAGAGAGCTCCGGCGGGGAAGCAGAACCCAGCCAGGGGGATTCGAGCTCGGATAACTCAGAGAGGTCCTCCACGCAGAGCCAGACGACCCCGCCAACACCGGCTTCGAAGAAAAAGTCGATTCCCGAGTCTCCTCCTCCCCACGTCCTGACCAAGTCCGGGTCACGCGTGAAGCGCCGATGCGTCAAAAGGGCTCGCAAAGGCTCACAAGCCCCTCTCTCAAGCCAGGAGGTCTCAAATGTAATCATCTCCCTGGTCTTGTATTCCTTGCTATCCAGTGTTGCTTGGATCGGCTAACCGCTTTCTTCTGCAGGCTAATGATACCTCTAGCAGCGACGTCGAGGAGGTATTGATGCCGCCTTCCCAGCTAGACCTAGCCAGGCCGACGACCGTGGCTGGCCAAGTGGCCAACACGGCTCAGTCCGCGCCAAAGCCGATTATCACACCATCGGCTGCTCCTCCTACGTAGGGACAGGTACGCCCCGCTTCTTTGGCTCTATCACTTTCTCCGTCGCATGCTAACACAGTTTCGTCTTGTCAGGGCTGTGATCTCTCGAGTTTGCTGACGTTCGATCCTGAATCCATCGAACCAATTACTGCCAAGGCAAGTGAAGAGCCCAGCCCTAGCACGGTCCATGGTACACTCCAGCGCCTCAAGGATTTGCTCTCTTCCCCAATTGAGACTCTGCTTGAAAATTCTGAGGAAGTCAAAGGTATCTTCGAAGGTATCCAGCCCCATCTTCCTATGACATTGCAAGTGAAGCTTTGGCCAGCTGTGACTCTGTCGGCCTTCAAGTCAAGGGTGCACTCGGCTCGTCAAAGGATTAATCTTCGCCACGCCCAGCTTCCACTGAGAGCCGATATCGCGGACAGGTGTCAACGACTCAATGAGAAGAAGGCTACGGTAGACGCCAAAACTGACACCTCTGCCAATAATGTCGAACTCGAGACCCTGCGTAAGGAACTGGAGAACCTCGAAGAGAAGGTCAGGGTAACCAAGCAGCTTATCAAAGATAAGGAAGCCCTTATTGCCCACTCCCAAGAGGAAGCCAAGGGCCTCACAGCCGATCTGAAAAATGACCTGGCTGAAATTCGTGCCCTGAGTAGTCAGCTGGTGACAGGCAAAGACGAAGACGACGAGGCTGAGATCGCCGAGGTGGGTCGCATCCATGCCGACGCCCTTCACGCCCTTAGCGCGTTTCTTCAGTAGAGCCTGCCTGCGTGAACTTTGTCAAATGTCTTGCTGGACTTGTACCTCTAGGGCCGATGACCGTGTGTCTGTATCGGCTCATCTTGATCGGCTGTACTCGTTGTATCTTTGTATTATATATATATATATATTTTTTTTTTGTTTCACTGGCCGGTTTTCCACCGGCTCCTAATACTTCATGTGCCCCCTATGTGTCCCACTGCTCATGTGCCCCCTCGAGCCGAATCTGTCAGGTAACTGCGGATATCGGCTCTGCGGTTTGTTGATAGGATTCTGCCGGAACATCGGCTTTGCGGTCATGGGCCAATCCTGATTTCCCTGCCCTTGCAAGCCGATGTGAACCCATACCCTAGCTTTCCGTCCCCTGTGAGGTCGACGCCATATACTGGGAGAACCGGTGGTACGGATGACACGGGCCGATCGCTAGAATCGGCTTCCATCTTGATCATCACCAGGACCTTTCGACAGTGTCGGAGCCGATCGCGTGGAGCAGCTTCCTCCTTATCTTCACTGCGAGAGCCGTTGCCCTCGCCTCCATCGTCATCAAGGGGGTATCCCAGTTCTATCATGTTGACGTTGAACGAGTATCTTGACTGGCACCTCCCAGGGTAAGTGTTGTTGACCCTGTCAACGGCGCATGACGGTGCATCAGGCGCTTTTCCTTGGCAGGTCCTGGGAGCTGGCTCTGATAGAGAGTGCTGATGCTTCACGACCTCCTTGATCATCCGAACGGCGACGTGCTCCAAAGTATTCACCAGGCTGTCAGAATGGAGGCGCAACGAGTGAGCCACCATGCCGCTAATCTCCTGGCGCACGGCCCTGGTTCGCCCTTCTGACGGGACGGATAGGTCCACTCCATCGAGCGCCCCTTCCGGTGAGAACCCCTTCCACCTGATGCCATGTGAACGGGTTCTGTGATATGAGCCGATGAGGTCGGCTTCGAGGAGTGCTTTGATCTCGTCATGCTTCTTCTTGAGCTCCTCGGTTAAGTCATCGTACGTGACTGGCGTGCCGTCCGCCATCTCAGATGTAGATGGCGATGTAGTTGATGCAGAAGCTCGTCCCACCGGGCGTGCCAGAATGTGTTGTCGTCAGAAACCCACCGGCGGGTAGCGACAGGCAACACAGTAGAGCCGGGAACAACTTAGGGCTTCGGCTGGCCCTGGTCCCTCCGAGCGACGGCCCGCAAAGCTTTCTGGTCACACGTCCGATGCTGATGCTAGGGCGTGCCACCTGACCTATACCTGGTCAGGAAGGTGATGGAGATGCCTCGCTTAGTTTCCTGCATGGCATACACGTAAACATTAAATACGAGCCTCGACCGGCTCTCAGGTTATCCTGTGAATCAGCTCATGGGAGCCGATCCACCCATGATTCGTACGAGGTGCACGAATATATGGTGGTCCTGCTTGATCAAGGTAAAGCTGATAAGATCTACGACGATTTGGGGTTTTCACCGCATAATCGGAACATCCTACTCAGGATTGGGCCTCGCGGCCACGCACGGTGATCGTAAGCCGATCCTAGACAAGGCCTAAAAACCAACGCGAGGTTGATTCCCGGAACGTCCTGTCTAGGACTTGCGAACGACACCCTACGTGCCGCTGGATCCTCCAGCCCCTTATAAGGCCTAACTATTGCAGATATTAAACTAATCCTTGAAGAATCAAGGAGCAACCGTAACGGATCGAATCTACTATACTATGATCAAGTGGGGTGCCGCCCCTACACCTAAGATAGGTGTAAGGGCGGCTAGACATGCAGGGGTTGCACTACGCAAGCATATGACACGAAGAACTATGCTAACCCTAACACATCTATGATAACTACGTTGCTCGCCATCAAAAAGGCTTCAGTACGAGCAACGCATGAACAACGTGGAGCTTGTGCTGCCTAGATCGCAAGATGCGATCTAGGCAGCATGTCGCTTACCGGTAGAAACCCTCAAGACGAAGGAGTTGGCGATGCGCCGAGATTGATTTGTTGGTTGAACGTTGGTTGTTGTTTATTCCATAAACCCTAGATATATATTTATAGTCCGTAGACTCTCTAATCGTGGGAATAGTCCCCACCATGCACGATACAAACTCCAACTTCAATCTAAGATATAATCTACCATAAATAAAGATACACGGGCAGTCTAGCCCAAACTCTTCGTGCGAGGCCGCTTCAGAGGTCTTTCACGTGTAATCTTCCAAGCCCACCCCCCTTACGGCCCACCTCCTGATTTGGCCAAAATCTGTTGATAACAGCCCTACACCGTCCCCAAACGGGAGGTCAAGGAGGAGCCGGCGACGCCCGTCAACACGAGGCGTGGCGGTAGCGGCAGCGGGCGGCAGCAAGGGAGGCGCGGCGGCGCCCTCCTCATCCCGAAGCCGGAGGTGAAGGAGGAGCCGGAGGAAGCGTCGCAGGCGGCGCTGCTGGCGGAGTACGAGCGGCAGCAGCGGCTCATCGCCAGCAGCAACGACCCCGAGGGCTGCCCAGGGCTGCGGGCGGCGTTCATGGCGTCCATGGACGACAAGGACGCCTGGAGGGGCGACCTGGACGCGGCGATCGCCATGTCCATCCGCGACTCCGGCAAGCTGCTGGTGGACCTCACCGACGACGGCGAGGCAGGACCAAGCGGCTTGGTGAAGGACGAGCCCGTCGACGAGCCCGTCGAGGAGCGCGTCAAGCAGGAGGTCGTCACCGACGAGATGTACAACTTCCAGCAGTACTACGACGCCTCCGGCCGCCGCAAGTGGTTCTAGATTAGGTTTGGTTTTAAAGTTAGTCAAATTTCGTTCGAATCTATGTAAGTTTGGACGAATCTAATCGAATCTAGTTAAGTTTAAAATTTGCGAAATTTTGTTTGGGGGACGCGACTGGGGAGCGACGTCCCCCAAACGCGGCACGAACGAAACACGTCCCCCAAACGCTCAATCCGGCGCGGTTTGGGGGACGGTTTGGGGGACGCGACTGGAGATGCTCTAAGGCGTTGCAAGCCCACACATCTTTCGCCGTCGCCGAGCAGTTGGTACATTCTTTAACGTTGACTAAACCCCCAGCCATAGGGCTACCCTAGCTAGCGATCGTTTGCTCAAAGCAAATTGAGCGATCGATTTAGGACATAATTTTTTTCCATTTTAGGAACGTTTTGGACTGTAGTATATCCTATTTCAGGAAAGTTTTGCATGCATGTAGAAGGGAACAAATCGGATGACGTAAAACGAGAATCATTCTCAATTTGAAAATTCAAAAAATTTTATCTCACAAACGACAACTCCGATTTAAGATCTGTTTTCACCTTTGAGTCGGTCTCGTCGAGATCTTCAAAACTAGCACCCATGTTTATATGTTTCGACAAACTTTTTTTCGGACTAAAAGTTATCAACTCTCTCTATCTGAATAATCAACCTCTCCGTACTTGAGTGATCAACGGTGAATATATAAAATTATCAACATGGTGCAGGCTATTGAGGGAAAGTTCTGCATGCATACACAAAATAGACGAATCTGCTGATGTCAGCGGAATCTTTTCCAAATTTGAAAATTCAAAACGTTTTATCTCACAAACGACAACTCCAAATTAAGATCTGTTTTCACCTATGCGTCGGTCTTGACGAGATCTTTAAAACTAGCACCCATGTTGATATGTTTCGAGAAACTTTTTTTTGGGCTAAAAGTTATCAACCCTCTCTATGTGAATAATCAACCCCTCCGTATTTGAGTGATCAACGGTAAATATATAAAATTATCAACCTGGTGTAGGCTATTGAGGGAAAGTTCTGCATGCATGCACAAAAAGACGAATCCGCTGATGTCAGCGGAATCTTTTTCCAAATTTGAAAATTCAAAACGTTTTAACTTTCAAACGATAACTCCAAATTAAGATCCGCTTTCACCAAAAAATCCGTCTCGACGAGATCTTCAAAACTAGCACTCATGTTGATATGTTTCGAGAAGCTTTTTTTCGGGCTAAAAGTTATCAACCCTCTCTATCTGAATAATCAACCCCTCCGTACTTGAGTGATCAACGGTGAATGTATAAAATTATCAACCTGGTGCAGACTATTGAGGGAAAGTTCTGCATGCATGCACAAAAAAGACGAATCCGCTGATGCAGCGAAATCTTTTCCAAATTTGAAAATTCAAAATGTTTTAACTTTCAAACGACAACTTCAAATTAAGATTCGCTTTCACCAAAAAATCCGTCTCGACGAGATCTTCAAAACTAGCACCCATGTTGGTATGTTTCAAGAAACTTTTTTTCGGGCTAAAAGTTATCAACCCACTTTATCTGAATAATCAACCCCTCCGTACTTGAGTGATCAACGGTAAATATATAAAATTATCAACCTGGTGTAGGCTATTGACGGAAAGTTCTGCATGTATATGCACAAATAGACGAATATGCTGATGTCAGCGGAATCTTTTCCAAATTTGTAAATTCAAAACGTTTTAACTTTCAAACGACAACTCCAAATTAAGATTCGCTTTCACCAAAAAATCCTTCTCGACGAGATCTTCAAAAGTAGCACCCATGTTGATATGTTTCGAGAAACTTTTTTTCGGGCTAAAAGTTGTCAACCCTCTCTATCTGAATAATCAACCCCTCCGTACTTGAGTGATCAACGATAAATATATAAAATTATCAACCCCAAAGTTAATTTTATTTGAAAACAATTTAGCGATTTTTTTTAGTATAGAAGCTATCAACCCGGTGTCCTGTTATTTATCAAAGAGTAAATATAAATAACTACTAACCCTAAAAATCTAATTTTATTTTGAATATTTTGGCGACTCTTTTTAGTTTACAAGTTATCAACCCGGTGCCCCGTTATTTATCAATGGTAATTATAAATAACTACGAACCCTAAAAAGTATTCCATTTAGAATATTTTAGCGAATATTTTTTATTTTACAAGCTATCAACCCGGTGCCTCGTTATTTATCAACGATAAATATAAAATAAATAATAACCCTAAAAAGTATTTCATTTAGAATATTTTAGACACTCTCTTTTAGTTTAGAAGCTATCAACCCGGTGACCCGCTATTTATCAATGGTAAATATAAAAAAATATCAACCCTAAAAAATTAATTTAATTTAAAAAATGTAGAGACTCTTTTCTGTTTACAAGTTATCAACCCGGTGCCCCGTTATTTATCAACGGTAAATATAAATACCTAGCAACCCTAAAAAGTAATTTTCATTAAGAATTTTTTTAGCAACTTTTGTTAGATTACAACTTAAAACAATACTTAATTTGAGTAGCAAGTGGTAGTTCATTTGATTTGCAAGTGGATCTTCCCACCCGTTATTTTCCCCCTTAAACACCACTGGCCCGAAAAAGGGAATTGCAAAAGGACCCCATTAAATATGAATTACCGTACGAAAAAAAAAACCAAAAGGGAATTGCAAAAAGTGAATTGAGAGTCTGCCTCGTGCTAAAAGTTGCTAATGCAACTTGCAAAGTAGTAATACAAGCTGTTAGTGTGAACACGTGTGAACGCAATTAAAACACTACATGATACAAAAGGGATGCTCTGTGCATGTGCATGCATGCAGTGTGAACGCTAATGCAACTTGCAAAGTAGTAATACAAGTTGTTAGTGTGAACACGTGTGAACGCAATTAAAACACTACATGATACAAAGGGAATTGAGTCGCGCTTTCGCGCGAGCGCTCCGCGCCACAGAAACCGATCGCTCGAGCGAGCGATTGCCAGGGAGGGGAAGGCACTAATGAGCTGTGATAGCCACCAGCCTATCTGCTGGATGAGGCCTACGAGCCTCTTCAACGCTCGATCCCGGGCTAGCGCCACCAAGCGGCCGGGTCACCCACCAACTTTCTCAAACACAAAGAAGTCAAGACCGTCGCATTTCAAGAGCAGCCCATTCTTACCGCCATGCCATGATGCAGCGTTATATCGAAGCCATTCCAATATTTTGGGCTTCATAAGCCTCTCATCAGCGTCAGCAATATAAGCATGGACGATAACTACACCTCCTGTTGGAGATAGTGCCCTAGAGGTAAATAATAAGAAATATTTATTATTATATCTCAAAAGTTCATAAGAGTGTTGTGACATGCTATAATTGTATTAATCGTAAACATTGATACACATGTGGTATTGTAAACAAACAAAAGTCTCTAGGGAGCATATATGCAAACTAGCTCATTGTGGACATTCGATGATCGAGTTTTCCCGATCATGGACATTTATGTCAATTCACAATGTGATCATATCATTGGGTGAATAATAGATGGACATACCCAATATGTAAGTATTATAACGCGAACAACTCACAAAGTTCAACGTTGCGATATTTAGAGAAGTGCAGTGACCTAGTGTTTAGCCCATGAGATCATATCTAATAGCTATAACCAGAGGCTGCTTTGATTGCATCTACCATCACTCCGTAACAAGGTGATCAAAAGGTGCTCTCGGGGTATTCCGAGGGGGTAGGCTGAGGTGTATGTGTCAAGAGCGGGATTTATTCGTCCGCGTAACGTATAGATACTCTGGGCCCACCCGGTGAGATTATATTCATGAAGTTGTGTGGCTTATGACTAGGTCACGAGGATGGAATCACATAGGAACGAGTTGAATAGCCTTGTTGCCGTGGTTTTGTCATGGCGTATGCCATGGGGTAGCTTGAGTAGAGGAGAAGTGAGGCCTGTATGGACGTCGACGGTATCCGGATGCGAGATTGGTACACAACACACGGTGATGTATCCAGGTTCAGGGTCCTCGCGATGGAGGTAAAACCCCTACTCCTGCATGTCTGATGTATATGAGCGTATATATGAGTGGTACAGAGTTGCTCCTTAAGTTGTTTGTCCTGAGGAGGAAGAATCTACTGTGAACTGAGATGAGCTCGTGAGAGAGAGAGAGCGAGAGAGGCCCAAGGAGCTGCCTGTGCGTATGAGGATGAGGCTGTAGTCTTCCCTAATGTGTCTTATATAGTGGCACCCAGGGGACATGTTGGCCCACAGGTACTATTCATGATTTGACTACTAGGGTCTTGTCACACTGTACGCTACAGTAATGGTACAGTATACTGTTGCACCGCAGTGACCTAGTGTGAGTCTACCGATAGCTGATAGGGTAGCACTATCACTTGTCTTCTCGCCTTGTCGCTGTACGTAGCAGTCACGATGCTTGATCGTACTCCTGGCAGAGGGATCCAATGACTTCATCGTTCCTTGGATGGTGAAGCTAGCTCGTGCGTGGCCTTGGAGAAGCTGGCCACCACGATCCTTCCTGGGAGCGGCCGGCCATGCAGGTACGTGGCGCAGCTGGATGATCATCACATGGAGGATGGCCGCACCTGGGGGAGCCGGCCAGGGAGCTCCCGACCCGGGCGATCGATGGAGCGATCGCTGCTCCACGCGAGCGCATGCCCCAGCTGGACGGGTGGTGCTATACACCACCCTGGTCGGTGCGGACCAGGTACCGCACCCCAAGGGAGCCTGCTGGGTCGGCCCAGTCACGTTTCTTTTTGTTTTTTTCTGTTTTTCTCCTTTTCTGCTGTTTCATTTCTTTTCTTTTTTATAAATCTAAAATGCTAATGTAAATTTTTTTTCGGAAAAATAATTTTTTTATAATATGAACTTTCCAAAATCTGAATATTTTTAAATTTGTATATTTTCAAAAATTTGAAAAAAATTCAAGATTTTTTTTATATGAACAATTTTCGTATTTGAACATTTTTTGGATTTGAACATTTTTCGAATCTGAACATTTTTTGGAATTTGAATAATTTTCGGATTTGAACATTTTTATGTTTGAATATTGTTTTTCAAAATTTGAATATTTTTTAGATTGAACATTTTTTCAAAAATTCGATTTTCCCAAAATTTGAACATTTTTAGAAAATGAACATATTTTAAAATTGAACATTTTTCCGGATACGAATAATATTTAGCTTTGAACATTTTTCGTTTTGAACACTTTTCAAATTTGAACATTTTTCGAATTTGAACTATTTTCAAGTTTGAACTTTTCAATTTCGAACTTTTTCAATTTTGAACAAAAATAAAAATAAACAGAAAAGAAAAGGAAACAAAAAAGAAAACAGAAAAAGAAAGAAAAGAAAAAAATAGAAACAGAAACAGAAAACAAAAAAACGAAAAAAGGTGAAAATGGGCCAGGCCCAGTACCCGACCAGGGTGTGCGGTGCCTGGTAGGCACCGACTTGGTCGGTGTATAGGATTTGCCCAGGTGGACCTGGAGCGAACAAGCAGGTCAGCGAAGCCGGCCAGGGCCTCGCAGGAGCTGGGGAAGCCGGATGGGCCGCGGGGAGCGGGGAGTTGGCCCGGCCGTGGGCCGAAGCTGGAAGCTGGCCCAGGAAAGCCTCCAGCCGGAAGCCGGCCCAGGTGCGGAAGGGCAAGTCGGCCCAGGAGGGGCGCACCCGGACGGGTCGCGGGCGCACAACCGGAAGCCGGCCCAGGCCCCGTCTCTTATTGTTTATCTTCTTTTCTTTATATCTTTTGCATCGTAGCATCTTTTCTTGATCCGCGAAATGCTGCGCGGTCGTCCACTCGAAGACTCTGCCATATTGGGGATAATTCCCTGACATTATCCGATAACGAGGTCAAACTAGGTATGATGATACCTGATAGCTCCAAATTTCGATGCTTTTTCCTGCGGATTCTTCACCATCTATCACTTGGTTTTATTGGGTTTTCATTGGATTTTGTGTTTCAACTAATGTTAATATCGCAATCCACGCGAAACCTTGTTTTCGATTATGTATTTCAGGAAACCATCATTTATGGAGGATCCGAGGTTATTTATGAGCCGATTGCAACAAAATAAGAAGATTTCCTTTAGAGGCTGATTCCATCCAGGCGCAGCAGAGAGTTTAGCGGGCACCCGTACGGCAGGGCCGACCGTACCGCCCGCCCCGTACTGCGCGCCGCCGCCTTCCCCATATCAAGGAAAGCCTCTTTCGTGAAGTACAACATAGAAGAAACGCAACGGAGTAGCCACCATTTGCCCCAAAATATAAGATATTTGATCTGAAGAGGGAGAAGGCCATCATCGACTCCCGTGAAGATCAACCGCCTCAAGATCATCACCTCGTCCATCACATCCCACTTGCAATGAGAGAGAGAGATTCGTAGTTGCAAGATTAGGGATTGAAACCTCTTGAAAGAGCAAAATCTATACCTCGTAGTACCGCTACCCTATTGGTACCGGTCAGTGATACTGCTCTGGACTTGCACTAAGGAAAAGCACACAGAAGAGGTTACGGTACCTCAACAGTACTTCGACCGGTAGTACCGCTCCCAAGCGGTACTTCCGTCAAGGTACTGCTTTGGTACCGTAAACGCAGTTACGACACTACCGCATTGGTACCGCAATGGTACCGGGAGGATGTCAGAAACATTCATAAGCCCTGCCGGTACCTCAGCGGTACCGGAAGCGGTAGTACTACTTTCTGCCCACGTGGCAGATCTGTGAGTAGATTTTCAATCCAAAGCGGTACTACCGCTTCCCCAAGCGGTAGTACCGGTCATGCGGGATCAGCAAATAACGGTTGGATTTGGAGGGACCTATAAAAGGGCCCCTTCTTCTCCAGCTCGATTCTATGTCTTCTCTCTCTATCTCCTCCATTGTTGCTGAGCTCAAACCTTGAGGATCTCCCTACCTACCCAACCAATCTTGCCAAACTTTGAGGAGTGGTGAAGGAGACCCCGATCTATAGTTCTACCAAGAGAGATTTCACTAATATCATCTAGTCCTTAGTGGATCTTGGAGTTAGGGTTCCTATGGTGGGATCTTGGAGGAAGTGCTCCTATGTAGGCTAGCTTTGAGTTGTGCTAGCCCCATAGGGTGTTGGGAGCCTCCGGTGTTGTGGAGGTCGCCCTAACCTTGTGAGGGAACCGCCGCCTCGACCGGCTACTTAGTGGAGAAGGGGAAGATCCTTCGTGGGGTTTTCTCGAGGAACAAGGTGACGCCTTCGTGGCCGCCTAGCCTTCGTGGTTAGCACCTCCTCAACGCAGATGTACTCCCTTTTGTGGGAGGAACTGCAAGAAACAAACCTCTGTTATCACCAGAATTTGACCAAGTCAGAGGTGGGCCGCGATCAAGATGGACTTGAAGATTATATACGAAGAATATACGTGAATCGGCCTTGAATAGCAAGTTTGGGCTAGTTTGCCCTTGTATCTGTAACATAGTAGGTTTAAGTTAGATTTGGGCCCGTGCCCGGTTGAGACTATTCCCACGTTAGAAAGTCCCCTGGACTATAAATATGTATCTAGGGTTTATGGAATAAACAACAACCAACGTTCAACCAACACAAATCAATCTCGGCGCATCGCCAACTCCTTCGTCTCGAGGGTTTCTACCGGTAAGCGACATGCTGCCTAGATCGCATCTTGCGATCTAGGCAGCACAAGCTCCACGTTGTTCATGCGTTGCTCGTACTGAAGCCTTTTTGATGGCGAGCAACGTAGTTATCATAGATGTGTTAGGGTTAGCATAGTTCTTCGTATCATATGCTTGCGTAGTGCAACCCCTAGCATATCTCGCCGCCCTTACACCTATCTTAGGTGTAGGGGCGGCACCCCGCTTGATCATGATTTAGTAGATTCGATCCGTTACGGTTGCTCCTTGATTCTTCAAGGATTAGTTTAATATCTGCAATAGTTAGGCCTTATAAGGGGCTGGAGGATCCAGCGGCACGTAGGGTGTCGTTCGCAAGTCCTAGACAGGATGTTCCGGGGATCAATCTCGTGTTGGTTTTTAGGCCTTGTCTAGGATCGGCTTACGACCACCGTGCGTGGCCGCGAGGCCCAATCCTGAGTAGGATGTTCCGATTATGCGGTGAAAACCCCAAATCGTCGTAGATCTTATTAGCTTTATCTTGATCAAGCAGGACCACCATATATTCGTGCACCTCGTACGAATCATGGGTGGATCGGCTCCCATGAGCCGATTCACAGGATAACCTGAGAGCCGATCGAGGCTCGTATTTAATGTTTACGTGTATGCCATGCAGGAAACTAAGCGAGGCATCCCCATCACCTTCCTGACCAGGTATAGGTCAGGTGGCACGCCCTAGCATCAGCATCGGACGTGTGACCAGAAAGCTTTGCGGGCCGTCGCTCGGAGGGACCAGGGCCAGCCGAAGCCCTAAGTTGTTCCCGGCTCTACTGTGTTGCCTGTCGCTACCCGCCGGTGGGTTTCTGACCACAACACATTCTGGCACGCCCGGTGGGACAAGCTTCTACATCAACCACATCGCCATCTACATCTGAGATGGCGGACGACACTCTTGTCACATACGAGCGTCAGCCGCCAAAAGGGGGTTACGACGCGCCAAGCAAAGGAAAGCCGGTGATGAGACATTGGCCGGCACGACGAGATCTACATCTCTTTCGACCAGTACCATCGAAATAGAGGCCAATTCAACAGCCGCCCCATGTTATCCGGGCCGTGCGTTCGCCGGCATTCAGCATTAATCTAGCAGGTGACAAAAGACTGGAGTATGGGTTTACATCGGCTTGCAAGGGCAGGGAAATCAGGATTGGTCCACGACTGCAAAGCCGATGTTCCGGCAGAATCCTATCAACAAACCGCAGAGCCGATATCCGCAGTTACCTGACAGATTCGGCTCGAGGGGGCACATGAGCAGACAGACACATAGGGGCAATGAAGTATTAGGAGCCGGTGGAAAACCGGCCAGTAAAAAAAAAAAAAAATACAACGAGTACAGCCGACCAAGATGAGCCGATACAGACGCACGGTCATCGGCCCTAGAGGTACAAGTCTTTGACAGAGTTCACGCAGGCAGGCTCTACTGAAGAAACGCGCTAAGGGCGTGAAGGGCGTCGGCACGGATGCGACCCACCTCGGCGATCTCAGCCTCGTCGTCTTCGTCTTTGCCTGTCACCAGCTGACTACTCAGGGCACGAATTTCAGCCAGGTCGTTTTTTAGATCGGCTGTGAGGCCCTTGGCTTCCTCTTGAGAATGGGCAATAAGGGCTTCCTTATCTTTGATAAGCTGCTTGGTCACCCGGACCTTCTCTTCGAGGTTCTCCAGTTCCTTACGCAGGGTCTCGAGTTCGGCGTTATTGGCAGAGGTGTCAGTTTTGGCGTCTACAGTAGCCTTCTTCTCGTTGAGCCGTTGACACCTGTCCGCGATATCGGCTCTCAGTGGAAGCTGGGCGTGGCGAAGATTAATCCTCTGACGAGCCGATTGCACCCTTGACTTAAAGGCCGACAGAGTCACAGCTGGCCAAAGCTTTTCACTTGCAGTGCCATAGGAAGATGGGGCTGGATACCTTCGAAGATACCTTTGACTTCCTCAGAATTTTCAAGCAGGGTCTCAATTGAGGAAGAGAGCAGATCCTTGAGGCGCTGGAGTGTGCCATGGACCGTGCTAGGGCTGGGCTCTTCATTTGCCTTGGCAGTAGTTGGTTCGATGGATTCGGGATCTAACGTCAGCAAGCTCGAGAGATCACAGCCCTGACCAGACGAAACTGTGTTAGTACGCGACGGAGAAGATGATAAAACCAAAGAAGCGGGGCGTACCTGTCCCAACGTAGGAGGAGCAGCCGATGGTGTGGTAATCGGCTTTGTCGTGGACTGAGCCATGTTGGCCACTGGGCCAGCCGCGGTCGTCGAGGCGACTAGGTCTAGCTGGGGAAGCGGCATCAGTACCTCCTCGACGTCGCTGCTAGAGATATCATTAGTCTGCAGAAGAAAATGGTTAGCCGATCCAAGCGACACTGGATAGCAAGGAATATAAAACCAGAGAGATGGTTACATTTGAAACCTCCTGGCTTGAGAGGGGGGCTTGCGAGCCTTTGCGAGCCCTTTGGACGCATCGGCGCTTCACGCGCCACCCGGACTTGGTCAGGACTTGGGGAGGAGGAGACTCGGGAATCGACTTTTTCTTCGAAGCTGGCGTTGGCGAGGTCGTCTGGCTCTGTGTGGAGGACCTCTCTGAGTTATCCGAGCTCGAATCCCTCTGGCTGGGTTCTGCTTCCCCGCTGGAGTCCTCTTCGGTGGAGGTCTGAAGAATGCAAGCACAGATACGTTGCGGAAAAAAGACAGATAACTGGGAAAACTGAGGAATGCGGACAGGGCAAGCCAACTTATGTGTGAGCTTTCTTGAGCAGGGGCTTTACGCTTCAGGGTCTTCCTGGCAGCCACTTTCCTCACTCCCGTCTTCGCCTGAGTCGAGGCTCGGGGGGCAACCGGCCCCGAAGACGCTTTGCTCTTGGGAGCCGATTTCGGCGAAATCGGCTGACCCTGCATTATGACTTTCTTCAAGGGAGGCGAGCTCTGACAGTAGAGAACCACTGGAGCCGGAGGAAGGAATACGAAGGGAGAGCCATCGGCCTGTGCAGGATCCGGGCCGTCTTGTTGCTGCCAGGAAACGGAATCAGAATACGAATAATTACCTGAAGCCATGGTGGAAATTATGGGAAGGGTACCTGGTCTGCGGGGACGTCATATTCAGCATCAAGCTGTCTCAACAGCGGTCCCAGAGCTCGTCTGAAGGCGTGGGTCTTCCACATGAGCCACCAAGCCTCAAAGCCGTCGGTAGTGAAGGTGAAACGAAGGTTGTGAGGGATCGGGATGGCCAGATCATCGAAGAAAGTGTAGCACCTTTGGCCAGTAAGGATATCAGGCAGTTCAGCTCTGCTTGCTGTTAGGTGGTGTAAGAAGAAGTGTGGAGGCACTTGCCCGAGACCAAGCTGCCGGGCTACTACTACCGGTTGGTAAGATTCATAGCCGGGCTTGATGATCCGGTTGGAAGTACTCATGCCAACTGGAAGAAAACAAGGGCGAAGCATGATAGAGTACAGGTGCCGGGTGCTAGCGTCATCGGCAAAGTTATCCAATCGGAAGGAGACTGGGTTCTCAAAGTTCTCCGATTCAGTGTAAGGAAAGAACAGAGGGTTGTCTAAACCTTGGAAGAAAATCTTGAACCACCCCGCTGCTTCTTTTGGGATTAGCCTGCTGCCTGGGAGGCCATACAAAGCTTGGCCATAGCTGGTGCATCGGATCTCCTTTCCATTAACATCCGGGAAGGTACAGGTGGTCAAAGGTGGGAAGTCTGGGATTTGGTGCTGAAAGTACAGCTGAGCCCATAACTGAATAAACCACCAAGGACCTCCAGTTTTAACTGTCCTCTGAGAGAACAACTTGACAGACATCAATTGAAGAGATCGATAGACCTCTCCAAGAAATAGTTTGCCAAGACCAAGTTGAGTGCCTTTGGCAAGTTCATAAGCCAGGGAGAGGTAGTTCTTGGTGGGGGCGAGTGATGGGCCACAGAATATAAAGTGCTCCAACCAGAAGTTCAGGAAGGCTGTGTGTTCTCTCTCGGTCACAGGGCCTTTGGTTTTCATATAACGATTGAGGTAGGCACCCCAGCTGGTGCATTCTTTTTTAGAGGAAAGGGTGAAAGGAACTTTCGGCAGCTTGAATGCAGAAGGACTGGGGGATGCAATGTCTAGGCCTGTGATCATGGCCACATCCAACAGGGTCGGTGTCATAGGGCCATGACCAAACATGAAGCAATTCAGTGCATCAGACCAGAAGTAGCCGATGGTTTTCAGGATGTTCTCATTCTTCTCAAGAGGAGATAGTGATAATGACAGGGCATCGGCTATCCCTATGGTTTCCCAAGAGGCATAGTGGGTTTTTGATACTCTATGGTACCATGCCACCCAACCCTCAGGAGGATTAGGCCAGGCTCGCAAGCAGTCGGCCCAGGAAGTCAGATCTAGGTTCTGGTTCACGAAGGGGATTCTGTTAGCTTCGCACGAAATTAACAGGGCAGGACTCTCGGAAGAACGAGGACCGAGGCACATCGAATTTGCGAGGGAAGGATGTGGCAGAAGAATGTCTGAAACCTAAATCAGTAGCGGAGCGAGACATTAATTCAGGTGTTTGCCATTAATTCCATGTCAAGTCGAACGGCGAGAGGAGGTTGAGAATTACCTTTAGTCCGGAGGCCGGGGTATCGGCGTTGGATGATTCCGCCATGGGATGCGTCGAAGGAGCTGGGGGCGGCGCGGTCAAGATCTGTGTAGAGGGTTGTGGGTTGGAACTGCTCAGGCGGCGATTTGGGGATCTGAGTTGGCCTTTTCAGATGAAGGTCGCAGGTTACCGTTTGGAAGGGCGGCTAGAGCGACTTTACTCGTGTTTTTATGATAGAGGCCGGTGCGATGCCATCGGCTCTTTTTGGGAGATTTTGTGACTTTGACTATCGGCAAAAGAATTGACTAGGAATACTTCTTCATTAACGAAGGAGGGTTTTTTTACAATGAAGAGCCGATTGCTCAAAGAGGAACAGAAGAAGAGCCGATTGCTCGCATACTACTGACGTTTCACTAATCCTCGCTGCCCTCGTCGATGGCGGCGTAGCTGTCACCGGCGTTGCTTCCAGAGAACTCTTTGTCACTGCTGCTCTAGCCTTCGATCATAGTTTTTTCCTCTGCGTCGTCATCGTCATCTTCACTGTCTGCCCAAGCAAGGGGTTTGTTAATGCCGATATCTAGGACAGAGGAAGGGGATGAAAGAGGCTAGTCAATCGGCACAGTTTAATAAGGAGAAGCATGGTGGAGATTCAATGCCATCGCAGTCCTCGAGAAAGTGATGCCAAGGTCATCGTGATGAAGAATACTGCGCTAGGTCTGCTCTGCCACGACATGACCCCTCGGAGGAAAAAAACAGAGTGGTTTTGAAATTATCATTACCAAAACCAGGGGGGCATGTGTTATCACCAGAATTTGACCAAGTCAGAGGTGGGCCGCGATCAAGATGGACTTGAAGATTATATACGAAGAATATACGTGAATCGGCCTTGAATAGCAAGTTTGGGCTAGTTTGCCCTTGTATCTGTAACATAGTAGGTTTAAGTTAGATTTGGGCCCGTGCCCGGTTGAGACTATTCCCACGTTAGAAAGTCCCCTGGACTATAAATATGTATCTAGGGTTTATGGAATAAACAACAACCAACGTTCAACCAACACAAATCAATCTCGGCGCATCGCCAACTCCTTCGTCTCGAGGGCTTCTACCGGTAAGCGACATGCTGCCTAGATCGCATCTTGCGATCTAGGCAGCACAAGCTCCACGTTGTTCATGCGTTGCTCGTACTGAAGCCTTTTTGATGGCGAGCAACGTAGTTATCATAGATGTGTTAGGGTTAGCATAGTTCTTCGTATCATATGCTTGCGTAGTGCAACCCCTAGCATATCTCGCCGCCCTTACACCTATCTTAGGTGTAGGGGCGGCACCCCGCTTGATCATGATTTAGTAGATTCGATCCGTTACGGTTGCTCCTTGATTCTTCAAGGATTAGTTTAATATCTGCAATAGTTAGGCCTTATAAGGGGCTGGAGGATCCAGCGGCACGTAGGGTGTCGTTCGCAAGTCCTAGACAGGATGTTCCGGGGATCAACCTCGTGTTGGTTTTTAGGCCTTGTCTAGGATCGGCTTACGACCACCGTGCGTGGCCGCGAGGCCCAATCCTGAGTAGGATGTTTCGATTATGCGGTGAAAACCCCAAATCGTCGTAGATCTTATTAGCTTTATCTTGATCAAGCAGGACCACCATATATTCGTGCACCTCGTACGAATCATGGGTGGATCGGCTCTCATGAGCCGATTCACAGGATAACCTGAGAGCCGATCGAGGCTCGTATTTAATGTTTACGTGTATGCCATGCAGGAAACTAAGCGAGGCATCCCCATCACCTTCCTGACCAGGTATAGGTCAGGTGGCACGCCCTAGCATCAGCATCGGACGTGTGACCAGAAAGCTTTGCGGGCCGTCGCTCGGAGGGACCAGGGCCAGCCGAAGCCCTAAGTTGTTCCCGGCTCTACTGTGTTGCCTGTCGCTACCCGCCGGTGGGTTTCTGACCACAACAACCTCGCATTGTCTCCGCTAGCCCGGTTGTTTCGCTCCCTCTCTTTACTATCTTGTTCGGTTCCATTACTCGTTGCATCGCTAGGATCATACTAGGAACACCCCTATCATCAAAGTTGCCACCTTTACTTCCGCATACCGCCTAAAACTGAAAAAGGATTAAAATTTGGTGTAGCGACCATTCACCCCCCTCTTGTTCGCTAATGATCCAATCAAGTGGTATCAGAGCGAGGTTTTCTTGCTCGGGCTTTACCTCCTAAGAAATGGCTGATCAAGAGGCGATTGGGAATGGGACCCTTCCCGGTGAGCAATCACCTCCACAATCAAACACCGATAGCACAACAGTTACGTTGGATGACCTCAAGAAATTGGAGTCATCCCTCATAAGCAAAATGAAGGCTATGATGATGGACTTGATTGCTCCAAAACCAACCCCCACCATAGATCCTAAGGCAAGTACCGAGGTTCCTCCACCAAAAGCTAATCCATTTCCTCTTGTTGGCTTTGTCGCTCAATCGACTAAAGTCCCTCAAGAGGAAGGGCTTGGGGAAGTCGGCACTTCATCAAAAGGGAAGGATGAACCACCGGCTGCGGAACATTTAGGAGGTAATCATGCGGTGCCACCACCAAGTGATTACACCATAAATGTTCCAATTCCTACGCCTCATATTTTGTCTCATGGTTCACCACCGCTACTTGAATCCAATAGTTTTGAAAATTGGCAATTCTTAATGCATTCGCATGTGCGCAACACTTCCACCGAGCTTTGGCACATCATTGAGGAAGGTTACTCACCACGAGATCCAAAGAAATTGAGAAGAAGAGAAGTGGTGGATGACCAACTCAACACCACCGCCATCAACATGATCCACATGGCCGTCACACCCAAGTACCGGGCTCACATCCTCTCGCTCAAGACCACCAAAGAAGCATGGGATAAACTCGACAAGATCTTCCTCGGAAATGAGAGCATTCAAAGCTCTCGTTTCGATGAAGTGAACAACATGGCCGACAACTTCTTCATGATTGAAGGAGAATCTCCTGAAGAGATGTACCGACTCCTCATCTCTCTTGCCGTGAAAATGCAATATCTTGGAGCAACTTTTGTGGATGACCATTGGATCAAAAGAAAGTTCTACAACGCTCTCCTCACATATGAGGAAGTGAAGTTGACGGCCATCCTCCAAAATTCCTCCTTCCGCGCTATGACATCTGATGAAGTCCTTAGCGAAGTCATCGCATTGGACATCTCCAAGAAGAATGCGGAGGATCTTGTTGCACGTGCTCACAACACCCACAAGCCAATCTCGCATTGAAGATGAGGGAACATGATGCAAGTGAAAGTGAAGAGGATCCCATGGACTGGAGTCCGGATGATCTCAAGACCAACTACCATGAGCACATGGCTCTCGCCACCAAGAATTTTTGGGATGGGAACAATACTCGAAGCTCAAGACCAAGAGGAAGCTCAAGATACTCTCCTCGTGACTCTCCAAGAAGTTTCTCCAAGATCCCAAGGGAAGGGCAAAGGGGGAGAACTTGCTACAATTGCGGCGACAAAAGTCACTTTGTCGCGGATTGTATCTATGAGAGAAGGGAAGACAATGGTGGGAGACTTGTCCGCAAGGATAAGTTCAAATCCCTCCCCAACGGATTCTCCAAGTTCTCCTCCAAGCCCGGTGACGCCAAGGTCTCCTTCACCAAGAAGCGAGAGCTTTCATCATTCGTGAGGAGTATTCCTCCGATGAAGGTAGAGAACATGAAGACAAGAGTTCGAACAAGGAGGAAGAGGGAGTGGCCACCCTCGCCATCTCCACTCCCTCCAACTCTCTCTTCGACTCTCCTAATGAGATCCTTGTCGCCAACAACTCCTGTTGCCTTATGGCAAAGGTATCATCATAGGTAGAATCCCCTTCCAAACCTGCATCTTCATCTAATGCCATATCTATTGATGATGCCACTAGTCTTACCATTAAGCATGAGATTGTGGGTTTGGATGCTTTCCTCACTAACATTCAAGGGGATACCAAGACCCATGTTGAGGCCTTCATGGCTCAACTTGGTGCGGCTCAAGACCTTATAGAGGAGAAGGAGAGGCTTGATAGGAAGGCGGCAAATGAGATTGCCTCTCTTACTCAAGCCCATGAGGAGGAGCAAAACTTGCGCATGTCTCTTGAAGCAAGTGTTATTACCCTTGAAGTCTCTAACAATTCTATCATCTCCCAACTCACTAAGGATCGAGATAATGCTCTTGCCTTAGTGGGTGAGATCAAGAAGGAGAAACTTTTTCTTGATGATGACCACGATTCGTTACTTGAGGAAGTTGCAACCCTCACCAAGGACTTAAAATCCTTAGAGAGTAAATTTGTAATTCTCTCTAAGTCAAGTGATCATCCTAAAGAGGAATCTCACAAGGAGAAAGAAGTTGAAGTGCCTAACTCTTGTTGTGACGAGCTTGTAGATCAATTTTCCTCTTTAAAGAGACATAATGCATTTCTCTTGGAGGTCAATTCCCTTCAAGAAGAAGCCTTGGATGAGTACTATCGGTTGAGCAAGGAAAAGGTACCATGTTGCAATCATGATGAAGAGATCACAACTCTTGAGAAGACCAAAGCCAAGCTCTTGGAGTTGAATGGCGTGCAAAATGAGCACTTGATGGAGTGCTTCCGCATGAGCAAAGAGAAGGTCACTTGTTGTGATCATGAAGAGGAGATTGACATCTTGAAGAGGAGCGAGGCCAAGCTCTTAGAAGTCAACGCTATGCTAGAAGAGGCCTTGAAGGAGTACTTTCCTTTGAGCAAGGATTGAGTTTGTTGCAATCATGATAATGAGATTGCCACTTTGGAAGGGCACAAGCGCTCGCTCTTGAAGAACTCTCTCCAAGAAGATGCATTGAAAGAGCATTTCCGGGTGAACAAGGAGAAGGAGGTCCAAGTGTTTGATATCACTCACCCTCACCCGGAGCATGAAGATGAAGTCAATTGCTTGAAGGCAAAGATTGATAGGATCCAAATCCAAGCCAAATACTTGGAAGGAGTCCTTGAAGCTAAAGATGGAGCCAATGAGGGCTCTAGCAATGAAGGAGGTGTAGCTACCAATCCAAAGAGAAAGATAAGAAGAAGGACCAAGAAGAAGAAGAACAACAAGAACATGGGTATCACGCGTGAGGAAGGTGACTCGAGCCCAAGGAGGTGTGGAGTTCCCGATTCCACCACAAGGGGCTATGCCGGTGCTAACAACCCTTCTCATGTTATTTTTGTTGATTACTATGGTCATGTTTGTGCTCGTTTTATTGGTCCTTTTGAGGAAAACATTGATTGGACTATTTGAGTTCCCAAACCCCTTGTTACTAACATGATAGGACCCATTGAAAAATGGGTACCTAAATCCAAAACTTGATTCATTGTAGGACTATGCTTCCGGTGGGTCAAAATGGGTGGTTGATAGTGGAGCCACAAGTCATATGAACGGAAGCAAGAACATTTTTGTCGAACTCGAGCCATCTTTATCTACCGTATCATATGGCGACAACACGCGCTCTAAGGTATTGGGTCTCTGTAAGGTGGTGGTAACACCGGACATCTCACTTGTGAATGTTCTCTTAGTCGAGACCCTTGGTTACAATTTACTTTCCGTTCATCAAATTGCACGTATGGGTCTTTGCACCTTTTTCGATGAACATATGGTGGTCCTCTTGTGGAGAAAGTCATTACGTGTAGCCTTTGTTGGGTATGTAGAGAGTGGGTTATATGTGGTCGATTTCTCCGGAAAGACCACTTCTCCCTCTCTTTGCTTATTTGCCAAAGGTGATGTGGGTTGGCTTTGGCATCGCCGGCTAGCCCATATTAACATGAGGACTTTGCAAAGCCTTCACAAGGGAGGCCACATTCTCGGACTAAAGGACAATGTCTCCTTTTGTAAGGATCATGTGTGTAGGGCTTGCGTTGAAGGAAAAATGCATGGGGCTCCTCAGAAGGCCAAGACTATCATCTCCACCACAAGATGCTTGGAGCTCCTCCATGTTGACCTCTTCGGTCCGCCGTCTCATGAGAGTCTTGGAGGGAAGAAGTATTGCCTCGTGATAGTTGATGACTATTCACGGTATTGTTGGGTCTTCTTCTTTAAGCACAAGAGTGAGACGCAAAGGACGATGATGGAATTCGCCAATCAAGTTCAATGAAGTTCAACGCCAAGATCATCGTAATTAGGAGTGACAATGGGATGGAATTCAAGAACTACACGTTGGATGACTTTCTTGGCGAGGAAGGCATTCAACACCAATACTCCGCAACTTACACCCCGCAACAAAATGGAGTCGCTGAAAGGAAGAATCAAACCTTGATTGAAGCCGCTCGAACTATGATGATGGAGTACAAGTCCAATGATACGTCTCAAACGTATCTATAATTTCTTATGTTCCATGCTACTTTTATGATGATACTCACATGTTTTATACACATTATATGTCATTATTATGCATTTTCCGGCACTAACCTATTAACGAGATGCCGAAGAGCCAGTTGCTGTTTTCTGCTGTTTTTGGTTTCAGAAATCCTAGTAAGGAAATATTCTCGGAATTGGACGAAATCAACGCCCAGGGTCCTATTTTTGGACGAAGCTTCCAGAACACCTGAGGGGAAAGGAAGTGGGGCCACGAGGTGGCCACACCACCAGGCGGCGCAGCCTGGGCCCTGGCCGCGCCAGCCTATGGTGTGGGCCCCTCGGGCACCCCCTTGACCTATCTCCTCCGCCTACTTAAAGCCTTCGTCGCGAAACCCCCAGTACCGAGAGCCACGATATGAGAAAACATACTGAGACGATGCCGCCGCCAATCCCATCTCGGGGGATTCTGGAGATCACCTCCGGCACCCTGCCGGAGAGGGGAATCATCTCCCGGAGGACTCTACACCGCCATGGTCGCCTCCGGATTGATGTGTGAGTAGTTCACCCCTGGACTATGGGTCCATAGCAGTAGCTAGATGGTCGTATTCTCCCCATTGTGCTTCATTGTCTGATCTTGTGAGCTGCCTATCATGATCAAGATCATCTATCTGTAATGCTACATGTGTGTTTGTTGGGATCCGATGAATAGAGAATACTATGTTATGTTGATTATCAATCTATCTATGTGTTGTTTATGATCTTGCATGCTCTCCGTTGCTAGTAGAGGCTCTGGCCAAGTCATTGCTTGTAACTCCAAGAGGGAGTATTTATGCTCGATAGTGGGTTCATGTCTCCGTGAATCTGGAGGAGTGACAGCAACCTCTAAGATTATGGATGTGCTGTTGCCACTAGGGATAAAACATTGATGCTATGTTCGAGGATATAGTTATTGATTACATTACGCACCATACTTAATGAAATTGTCTGTTGTTTACAACTTAATACCGGAAGGGGTTCGGATGATAACCTGAAAGTGGACTTTTTAGGCATAGATGCATGCTGGATAGCGGTCTATGTACTTTGTCGTAATGCCCAATTAAATCTCACAATACTCATCATGTCATGTATGTGCATTGTCATGCCCTCTCTATTTGTCAATTGCCCAACTATAATTTGTTTACCCAATATGCTATTTCTTATGGGAGAGACACCTCTAGTGAACTGTGGACCCCGGTCCATTCTTTTACATCGAATACAATCTACTGCAATATTGTTTTACTGTTCTCTGCAAACAATCATCATCCACACTATACATCTAATCCTTTGTTACAGCAAGCCGGTGAGATTGACAACCTCACTGTTTCGTTGGGGCAAAGTACTTTGGTTGTGTTGTGCAGGTTCCACGTTGGCGCCGGAATCCCTGGTGTTGCGCTGCACTACACTCCGTCACCAACAACCTTCAACGTGCTTCTTGACTCCTACTGGTTCGATTAAACCTTGGTTTCTTACTGAGGGAAAACTTGCTGCTGTACACATCATACCTTCCTCTTGGGGTTCCCAACGGACGTGTGCTTTACCGTCACAAGGAAGCTACGACTCCCACGTCAACAGCTCTTTTTCTGGCGCCGTTGCCGGGGAGATCAAGACACGCTGCAAGGGGAGTCTTCACATCGCAATCTCTTTACTTTGTTTTTGTCTTGCTTTATTTTATTTACTACTTTGTTTGCTGCATTATATCAAAATACAAAAAAAATAGTTGCTAGTTTTACTTCATTTACTATCCTGTTTGCTATATCAAAAACACAAAAAAATTAGTTACTTGCATTTACTTTATCTAGTTTACTTTATTTACTATTGCTAAAATGGCCACTCCTGAAAATACTAAGTTGTGTGACTTCACAACCACAAATAATAATGATTTCTTATGCACACCTATTGATCCACCCGCTACTACAGCGGAATTCTTTGAAATTAAACCTGCTTTACTGAATCTTGTTATGCGAGAGCAATTTTCTGGTGTTAGTTCTGATGATGCTGCTGCCCATCTCAATAATTTTGTTGAACTTTGTGAAATGCAAAAGTATAAAGATGTAGATGGTGACATAATAAAATTAAAATTGTTCCCTTTCTCATTAAGAGGAAGAGCTAAAGACTGGTTGCTATCTCTGCCTAAGAATAGTATTGATTCATGGACTAAATGCAAGGATGCTTTTATTGGTAGATATTATCCCCCTGCTAAAATTATATCTTTGAGGAGTAGCATAATGAATTTTAAACAATTAGATACTGAGCATGTTGCACAAGCATGGGAAAGAATGAAATCTTTGGTTAAAAATTGCCCAACCCATGGACTGACTACTTGGATGATCATCCAAACCTTTTATGCAGGACTGAATTTTTCTTCGCGGAACCTATTGGATTCAGCTGCTGGAGGTACCTTTATGTCCATCACTCTTGGTGAAGCAACAAAGCTTCTTGATAATATGATGATTAATTACTCTGAATGGCACACGGAAAGAGCTCCACAAGGTAAGAAGGTAAATTCTGTCGAAGAAACCTCTTCCTTGAGTGATAAGATTGATGCTATTATGTCTATGCTTGTGAATGATAGGACAAATGTTGATCCTAATAATGTTCCGTTAGCTTCATTGGTTGCACAAGAAGAACATGTTGATGTAAACTACATTAAAAATAATAATTTCAACAACAATGCTTACCGGAACAATTCTAGTAACAACTATAGGCCATATCCTTATAATAATGGCAACGGCTATGGTAATTCTTATGGGAATTCTTACAACAATAATAGGAATACACCCTCTGGTCTTGAAGTCATGCTTAAAGAATTTATTAGTACACAAACTGCTTTTAACAAATCTGTTGAAGAAAAGCTTGGGAAAATTGATATACTTGCTTCTAAAGTTGATAGTCTTGCTGCTGATGTTGATCTTTTGAAATTGAAAGTTATGCCTAATAGGGATAATGAAAATAAAATTGTTACTACAGCAAATGCCATCCAAGTTAGAATTAATGAGAATATAAGATTAATGGCTGAACTACATGATAGGTGGGAAAGAGAAGAAAATGAAAAACTAGCTAAAGAGAATAATGTAGCTAAAGTTTGGACTATTACCACCACTAGTAATGCTAATGCTCCACATGTTGCTGCACCTCCTACTATCAATGGTAAAATAATTGGTGTTGGCAATGTTTCTACTTCTAATGCAAAGCGAGCAAAACTGCCTGAAACTGCTAAAACTGCTGAAACTGCCTGTGATAAAACTGCTGAAATTTTTTCCAACATTGGGGACATTGATCCCATTGCTTTAGATCATAATGGTTTGGATTTTGATGATTGTCATATCTCTGAAGTTATAAAGTTCTTACAAAAACTTGCTAAGAGTCCTAATGCTAGTGCTATAAATTTGGCTTTCACAAAACATATTACAAATGCTCTCATAAAAGCTAGAGAAGAGAAATTAGAACGCGAAACTTCTATTCCTAGGAAGCTAGAGGATGGTTGGGAGCCCATCATTAAGATGAAGGTCAATGACTTTGGTTGTAATGCTTTATGTGATCTTGGTGCAAGTATTTCTGTTATGCCTAAGAAAATTTATGATATGCTTGACTTGCCACCATTGAAAAATTGTTATTTGGATGTTAATCTTGTTGATAATGCTATAAAGAAACCTTTGGGGAGAGTTGATAATGTTCACATTACCGTTAACAATAACCTTGTCCCCGTTGATTTTGTTGTCTTGGATATTGAATGCAATGCATCTTGTCCCATTATATTGGGAAGACCTTTTCTTCGAACTGTTGGTGCTACCATTGATATGAAGGAAGGTAATATTAAATATCAATTTCCTCTCAAGAAAGGTATGGAACACTTCCCTAGAAAGAGAATGAAGTTACCTTTTGATTCTATCATTAGAACAAATTATGATGTTGATGCTTCGTCTCTTGATAATACTTGATACACACTTTCTGCGCCTAACTGAAAGGCGTTAAAGAAAAACGCTTATGGGAGACAACCCATGTTTTTACTACAGTATTTTGTTTTATATTTGAGTCTTGGAAGTTGTTTACTACTGTAGCAACCTCTCCTTATCTTAGTTTTATTGCATTGTTGTGCCAAGTAAAGTCTCTAATAAAATTATGATACTAGATTTGGATTACTGCGCAGAAACAGTTTTCTTTGCTGTCACGAATCTGGGTCTAATTCTCTGTAGGAAACTCATAAAATTATGCCAATTTACGTGAGTGATCCTCAGATATGTACGCAACTTTCATTAGTTTTAAGTTTTTTCATTTGAGCAAGTCTGGTGCCTGTTAGAAATTCGTCTTTACGAACTGTTCTGTTTTGACAGATTCTGCCTTTTATTTTGCATTGCCTGTTTTGTCATGCTTGATGGATTTCTTTATTCCATTGACTTTCAGTAGCTTTGTGCAATGTCCAGAAGTATAAAGAATGATTGTGTCACCTCTGAATATGTGAATTTTAATTGTGCACTAACCCTCTAATGAGTTGCTTTGAGTTTGGTGTGGAGGAAGTTTTCAAGGATCAAGAGAGGAGGATGATATACACCATGATCAAGGAGAGTGAAAGCTTTAAGCTTGGGGATGCCCCGGTGGTTCACCCCAGCATATATCAAGAAGACTCAAGCGTCTAAGCTTGGGGATGCCCAAGGCATCCCCTTCTTCATCGACAACATTATCAGGTTCCTCCCCTGAAACTATATTTTTATTCCGTCACATCTTATGTACTTTGCTTGGAGCGTCTGTTTGTTTTTGTTTTTGTTTTGTTTGAATAAAATGGATCCTAGCATTCATTGTATGGGAGAGAGACACGCTCCGCTGTTGCATATGGACACATATGTCCTTAGGCTTTACTCATAGTATTCATGGCGAAGTTTCTTCTTCGTTAAATTGTTATATGGTTGGAATTGGAAAGTGATATATGTGGTAATTGGTATAACACCTTGAATAATGTGATACTTGGCAATTGTTGTGCTCATGTTTAAGCTATTGCATCATATACTTTGCACCTATTAATGAAGAAATACATAGAGCATGCTAAAATCTGATTTGCATGTTTGGTTTCTCTAAGGTCTAGATAATTTCTAGTATTGAGTTTGAACAACAAGGAAGACGGTATAGAGTCTTATAATGTTTACAATATGTCTTTTATGTGAGTTTTGCTGTACCGGTTCAGCCTTGTGTTTGTTTCAAATAACCTTGCTAGCCTAAACCTTGTATCGAGAGGGAATACTTCTCATGCATCCAAAATCCTTGAGCCAACCACTATGCCATTTGTGTCCACCATACCTACCTACCACATGGTATTTCTCCGCCATTCCAAAGTATATTGCTTGAGTGCTACCTTTAAAATTTCCATTCTTTACCTTTACAATATATAGCTCATGGGACAAATAGCTTAAAAACTATTGTGGTATTGAATATGTACTTATGCACTTTATCTCTTATTAAGTTGCTTGTTGTGCGATAACCATGTTTCTGGGGACGCCATCAACTATTTCTTTGTTGAATATCATGTGAGTTGCTATGCATGTCCGTCTTGTCTGAAGTAAGAGAGATCTACCACCTTATGATTAAGCATGCATATTGTTAGAGAAGAACATTGGGCCGCTAACTAAAGCCATGAATCATGGTGGAAGTTTCAGTTTTGGACATATATCCTCAATCTCATATGAGAACATTAACTGTTGCTACATGCTTATGCATTAAAGAGGAGTCCATTATCTGTTGTCTATGTTGTCCCGGTATGGATGTCTAAGTTGAGAATAACCAAAAGCGAGAAATCCAATGCGAGCTTTCTCCTTAGACCTTTGTACAGACGGCATAGAGGTACCCCACTGTGACACTTGGTTAAAACATGTGTATTGTGATGATCCGGTAGTCCAAGCTAATTAGGACAAGGTGCAGGAACTATTAGTATACTATGCATGAGGTTTGCAACTTGTAGGATATAATTTACATAACTCATATGCTTTACTACTACCGTTGACAAAATTGTTTCTTGTTTTCAAAATAAAAGCTCTAGCACAAATATAGCAATCGATGCTTTCCTCTTTGAAGGACCTTTCTTCTACTTTTATTGTTGAGTCAGTTCACCTATTTCTCTCTATCTTAAGAAGCAAACACTTGTGTGAACTGTGCATTGATTCCTACATACTTGCATATTGCACTTGTTATATTACTCTATGTTGACAATATCCATGAGATATACATGTTACAAGTTGAAAGCAACCGCTGAAACTTTATCTTCCTTTGTGTTGCTTCAATGCTTTCTACTTTGAATTATTGCTTTATGAGTTAACTCTTATGCAAGACTTATTGATGCTTGTCTTTAAGTACTATTCATAAAAAGTCTTTGCTTTATGATTCAGTTGTCTACTCATGTCATTTACCATTGTTTTGATCGCTGCATTCATTACATGTGCTTACAATAGTATGATCAAGATTATGTTGGTAGCATTGTCACTTAAGAAATTATCTTTGTTATCGTTTACCTACTCGGGACGAGTAGGAACTAAGCTTGGGGATGCTTGATACGTCTCAAACGTATCTATAATTTCTTATGTTCCATGCTACTTTTATGATGATACTCACATGTTTTATACACATTATATGTCATTATTATGCATTTTCCGGCACTAACCTATTAACGAGATGCCGAAGAGCCGATTCTTTGTTTCTGCTGTTTTTGGTTTCAGAAATCCTAGTAAGGAAATATTCTCGGAATTGGACGAAATCAACGCCCAGGGTCCTATTTTTGGACGAAGCTTCCAGAACACCTGAGGGGAAAGGAAGTGGGGCCACGAGGTGGCCACACCACCAGGCGGCGCGGCCTGGGCCCTGGCCGCGCCAGCCTATGGTGTGGGCCCCTCGGGCACCCCCTTGACCTATCTCCTCCGCCTACTTAAAGCCTTCGTCGCGAAACCCCCAGTACCGAGAGCCACGATACGAGAAAACATACTGAGACGCCGCCGCCGCCAATCCCATCTCGGGGGATTCTGGAGATCACCTCCGGCACCCTGCCGGAGAGGGGAATCATCTCCCGGAGGACTCTACACCGCCATGGTCGCCTCCGGATTGATGTGTGAGTAGTTCACCCCTGGACTATGGGTCCATAGCAGTAGCTAGATGGTCGTCTTCTCCCCATTGTGCTTCATTGTCTGATCTTGTGAGCTGCCTATCATGATCAAGATCATCTATCTGTAATGCTACATGTGTGTTTGTTGGGATCCGATGAATAGAGAATACTATGTTATGTTGATTATCAATCTATCTATGTGTTGTTTATGATCTTGCATGCTCTCCGTTGCTAGTAGAGGCTCTGGCCAAGTCATTGCTTGTAACTCCAAGAGGGAGTATTTATGCTCGATAGTGGGTTCATGTCTCCGTGAATCTGGGGGAGTGACAGCAACCTCTAAGATTATGGATGTGCTGTTGCCACTAGGGATAAAATATTGATGCTATGTTCGAGGATATAGTTATTGATTACATTACGCACCATACTTAATGCAATTGTCTGTTGTTTACAACTTAATACCGGAAGGGGTTCGGATGATAACCTGAAAGTGGACTTTTTAGGCATAGATGCATGCTGGATAGCGGTCTATGTACTTTGTCGTAATGCCCAATTAAATCTCACAATACTCATCATGTCATGTATGTGCATTGTCATGCCCTCTATATTTGTCAATTGCCCAACTGTAATTTGTTTACCCAATATGCTATTTCTTATGGGAGAGACACCTCTAGTGAACTGTGGACCCCGGTCCATTCTTTTACATCGAATACAATCTACTGCAATACTGTTTTACTGTTCTCTGCAAACAATCATCATCCACACTATACATCTAATCCTTTGTTACAGCAAGCCGGTGAGATTGACAACCTCACTGTTTCGTTGGGGCAAAGTACTTTGGTTGTGTTGTGCAGGTTCCACGTTGGCGCCGGAATCCCTGGTGTTGCGCCGCACTACACTCCGTCACCAACAACCTTCAACATGCTTCTTGACTCCTACTGGTTCGATTAAACCTTGGTTTCTTACTGAGGGAAAACTTGCTGCTGTACACATCATACCTTCCTCTTGGGGTTCCCAATGGACGTGTGCTTTACCGTCACAAGGAAGCTACGACTCCCACGTCAACATCCAACTACAAATTTTGGGCCGAGGCTATCTCTACCGCTTGTCATGCCACCAACCGTCTATACTTCCGCAAGGGCTTGGAGATGACACCTTATGAAATCCTCACCGGCAACAAACCAAATGTCTCCTACTTCAAGGTCTTCGGTTGCAAGTGTTATGTGCTTATCAAGGATGCACGTCTCTCCAAGTTTGACTCAAAAGCTCAAGAAGGTATCTTTGTTGGCTATGCTACGGATTCTCATGCCTATAGGGTCTTCAACAAGTCAAATGGACGCGTTGTGGAAACTTGTGATGTGACCTTCGATGAAGATGATATCTCTCTAGAAGGGCGAAGTGCTTCTTGTGAGAAAGGAGATGCAATTCCCCCGGAGGCCATTGAAAGGATGGGTGTTGGTTTCTACTGACCCCAAGAGCTCCCTCCTTTGAGCACCAGGGAAGGACCAAGCTACTCAAGTAGAGCCATCTACACCACAAGGACAAGATTCTTCTATTGAGGAACCAAATGCAAGGCAACCACTACCCCAAGATCGACATCAACAACAACAAACGCAAGTTCATCAACAACCACCACCAAGGATCAAGTCCAAGCTACAAGTTCTTCATCAGACCTCTCGGGGACGACCACTCCGGATACTACCTATTCTATGAACCCAGAGTCGCCCGACGCTCATGATGATGATGATTCCCTCAACAACAACAATGGAGGTCAAGGCGAGGACCTAAGCCATGATGAAGATCAAGAGGCCTCTCAAGCTCCTATCCTTGAGGCCAACACTCGCCGTGAAGATGCTACTACAAGAAACTTACGACTCAAGTCTCATTCATTCAAGAACATTCTCGGAGATCTCAAGAGCAAGGTGTCCACCCAGAGGCAACTAGCAAACTTTTGTGAGCACCACGCCTTTATGTCCATGGTGGAACCTCTCAAGGTTGATGATGTAACATCCCAATTTTTAAAACAATGAAAAGACCAATTCCCTTTTTTTTCCAAAATTTGGAGCCAACAATTTTTTTGAATTACATTCCCCTATGTGCCTAGTGTTCAAGCATGAATGTTGTGAGTTTTGCCATGAGTCTTGTTTGAAGTGTTTACCAATGTTTCTAAAACCCTAAACCTTGCTCTTTGGAGTCAAAAAGAAACAAAGCAAAATAAAAATAAAATAAAAGAAAAAGCTTATGTGAGCTTATGGCCACTTTTCCAAATCTTAACCTAGGCCATGATTACTTTGTGTAAATGGTTTGAAAACATTTATAAACTCATAATAATACATTTTGGTCAAAGAAAATCAAAACAAAAGAAAAGAAAATGGAAAATACAAGTCACATATGATAATGGTCATATGTGACAATTTTAACATGTTACCCACTTTGAGCCCCTGTATTTAGAAATTTCTAAACCAAAATTTCTCAACTCTTTGCACGTCATCCAAGAACACATCAAGGTGATCATCTTTGGTGTTGACCAACCTTGCAAATTCATTTTCAAATTCTTATAAATGGCATGCCAAGTAGCAACTTTGAAACAGAAACTAGATCAACCCCATTTTGGATTTTCACCAAACCTTCCCAAATTTCAAACCAAGACCACCAAGGTGTGCCAAACATTATTAGATTCACACCCAAGAATTTTTTTTGGCAAAATTCAAAATAATTTCTCTTTCGACCATTTCAACAAACACCTTGTGTGCACAAATATGGCAAGTACAAACTCTCTAATATCCAGTGGGTTTTGGACTAAACCATCACTATCTTTGTTATCCACAGTATCCCTGCACCTCTCCTTGACCTCACCATGCACTTGCCCCACTGTTCCAAGGAGAGAAGTGACCCAAACCTTGCCTATGTCACCCACATGCCACCACCATGCCAACCCCCCTCTCCTCTCACCTCTGGTCTACCTCAGCATGTCCTGGAGGTTGACCTTGCTCACCTGACCCTGCTGGTACAAGCCCTTGGCCAAGGAGAGCTCAACATTGCCCTGGCCAGGACGTGCCCACGACGCCTAGACACGCCAGGATGCGCACGGACACGTCCCTGGACACGCCAGAGCACGTCCTCGCCCTAGCGACTGAGACCACCTCCTGACCTCAGCCTCTGCCCGTAGCTTCACCTCAACACCAGGAACCTGCTAGACATCGTCACTCGCCTCCTCGCGCCCTATCGCCGTCGTCCTCATCAACGACCACCGCCGCAGTACTCACGGACAGCGACGTCGCCCGCACGCTCCCGTCCCCCTCCTGCTACGCCATGACGCTCGCAAGGACCGCCAGACGACGTAGCACCGTCCCCTGCCCTCGCCCACGCCTTTGCGCTGTTGTAGCATCGTCGTCGACGATGACCTGCATGTGCCCCGCAGCACCTCCTCGACCCTATAAAAGGAGCACGCCCCGGCCGCCAATCTTCACACCACTCCACTCCCCTCCTTCCTCTCACTCTCCTCGACCACTCCCCCCTCCACATTATCGCTGGAGTCACCCCAATTTCTCTCCGGAGCCCCGCCAGCACCCTGCAAGCTCGTCATCGATTGGAGCCGTCCTAGGAGAAGCCGCCGGTACCAGGAGCCTCGCCATCATCTTCCACGTTGAACGCCGCCAACGCCAACCCTCGCCGGAGCTCCGGTGAGTCTCCGACCCCCTAGGCTCGCCGCGGCCAGGGTTGGGTCTCGTCAGAGACGACGACGCACCTCACCCGTTGGATCTGATTCTAATCCTACGGCCAATCTCTCGCGTACCGTTTTGCTGCGTTAAGTCACGCTGACAGTGGGACCCGCTGTCAGGCGGCCCGCGAGTGCGAGAAGCACTGCTGGGCCGGCCTGCTTCTCTCTCTCTGGCCCATTTCGTTTTCCCGCTCGAGCCCACAGAATCAAATCGGTTTAATTCTTTTGAACTAGATTCAAATACTCATGCTTTGCTATAAATTGAATAACTTCAATTTTACAAACCCAAATTGAGTGATTCAAATTGTTCTGGAAAGCTTATTAATTTGTCTATCAAACCCCACTGGTCTCAAACCCTAGTTCATTGAAGATCACTTGCAAAGAAAATAACAAGGAAGTACCTTTTCAAAATTCAAACATTTATTAAAAATCAACCATAATGAATTTTGAGGAGATTCCAATTCTCATAATTCAGTTTTCAAACACTATAATTGTTTATGCAAAAATATGACATGGTTGTTTCAAATGATCATGAGCTAGATTCAAATAGTGGCTATGTGGCCATTTCTAGCTCATTTAAATTATTTGAAATTTAGTATTTCAAATCTATGAGGTGTAGCATCTCATTTAAATCACTTTCACAAGTAATTCAATGTGAGGTGATGACCTTAGTCTTCATGACCCCATATGTTATTACTTGAGATATTAAATCATTTTCAAAATAGTATTTAAATTGTATGAGGTGAAGTATCTCATTTAAATCATTTTCCCAAATGGATAAAGATGAAGTGGTGACTTTGGTCAACATGATCTCATACTTATTTATTTGAGGAAATTAAATCTTAGTAATGTTCAATGAGAGGAAATTAATTTCAAAGGACCTAATAGAAAACCCTAGTATTAAGTTGGGTGATGATTGTGATGATGCTAGATCATCTTGTGTGATAAATAGAGTACTTAAGTATTTGCTTGGTGATTGTTACCTCGTATCTGTTTATAGACGCTAGTACCAAAGGCTACGAGGAGGAGGAGGTCTTCTACGAAGAAGAAGAGGAACACTTTGACCACTATACCACTCAAGGCAAGCTATTACCCATGCAAGCTCTACAAATGCAAAGTGCAAGGTACCCTTGCAATATTCTTTTGTTTAAAGATTTGTCCCAACCCAAGTTTTATCTCGCGATCATTTACTTTGTTTACCAAAGCTTTTCTTATAGTTGATATTGGTCTAGAGATAGAATACTACAAGAGCATCACACTTAGCCTAGCTAAACTTTAGTTAGCACCCCTCATGACTAGTTGCTAGTGCTAAAGAGAAAATCTTGATCACTCTAGATGGGAACACTTGAGTCAAATGATTTTTGAAAACCTTGGAATGATGAGTCATTCTATTGAAAGTTTTGAAGGTGAATATGACTTTTGGTGAACAAGGTGAACTTTTGACAAAAACTGATGGTTGGGTTCGGATGCGATACCATTCCAATTTTTAAGTACCCCCACAATACCTGAATCTGGGTAGGGCTTAACTGGAAACTTATTTATTTTACTATGGGTTCCCTCTGAACAAGCGTCATAGGGGTTATGCCGAGGCTGCCTCCATTGAAGGTGAAATGACGTGAAATGAGGTGAATGTCCGACCCAAGCCCTTTCAAGTTCCCAGGATGGCGGTTTTCCATGGCTGGGAGGCCAAACTCATAGGGGGAGGTGCCTGTACTAGGGTATGTAATTGAAAGGTTATGATTGGTGGTCCGCACGCTGAGTGTGATAAATCAGGGCCAGTTACCCCTGACGGACTATTGCAAATATTGTGGCACAAGTGTACGACCTCTGCAGAGTGTTAAACTATTTGAATAGCCGCGTCCGCGGTAATGGACAGTTGGAAAGGCCATACTCTTCTGTCATCAGAACTTTTCAAAATGTGACATGTGACTGGTGACTTGTGACCTGAACTTGAATTGTGACTTTGACTTGACCACAACAGGAGTGTGGGAATGACACTAATGTTCCCACTTGAGTAATTTTTGGCAAATAAAGAGACTTTGACTATTTAAGTGTTTATGAAATAAACTGGCTTTGTGCAAATGAACCTAGAGCTTAGAATCCATTAGAGATACTAGTACTTCTATTAGTAGTGGTTTGCGAGTACTTTAAAAGTACTCATGGCTTTGTCCCTGGCTATTCAAATGGCCAGACTATGAAGAGGAGCACCCCTACCAGGAAGATGGACAGCAGGACGTCTATGATAACTAGGACTACCTCCTGACATCAAGCGTTGCCTGTGGAACAGATGGACCGCTACTACGTTTCTTCCGCTGTGTGTTTTGTATTTGATCATTAGATCAACTGTTGTTGTAAGACTTGGATCATGAGATCCTTTGTTGTAAGACTATTATGGTTTGTAATGAATGATGTTCTGTGATATCAATCTATTATGTCTCGCAAAAATAATATTCCTGGGATTGCGATGTATGGCATAATAGGCATCTGGAATTAAAAATCCGGGTGTTGACAGATGATGCACTTGGAGACCCCGATTGGTTGCTAGCTATGCAAGAAGAACTCAACAACTTCAAAAGGAATGATGTATGAACTCTCGTGAGGCGTCCGAATCATTGCTGCAATGTTATCGGCACCAAGTGAGTCTTCAAGAACAAGCAAGATGAACACGACATCGTCATCCGCAACAAATCAAGATTGGTAACTCAAGGCTTTTCACAAGTTGAAGGAGTGGACTATGGCGAAACTTTTGCTCCGGTGGCTCGCCTTGATTCGATCTGTATCCTTTTACCTTTCGCTTCTCACCATGGTTTCAAACTTCATCAAATGGATGTGAAGAGTGCTTTTCTAAATGGTCCTTTACATGAGGAAGTGTATGTGAGACAACCTCCGGGGTTCGAGGACCCCCACTTCTCGGACTATGTCTACAAGCTCAACAAGGCCCTATATGGTCTCAAACAAGCTCCTCGAGCTTGGTATGAGCACCTACGTGAGCTACTTGTAGACTGTGGTTTTGAAGTGGGAAAAATCGATCCCATTTTTTCTAAGAAGGTCAATGGGGAACTCTTCGTATGCCAACTCTATGTAGATGACACTATTTTTGGGTCTACTAACCATGTTTGTAACGATGAGTTTGCTAAGTTGACGACCGATAGGTTTGAGATGTCGATGATGGGGGAACTCAAGTACTTTCTTGGGTTTGAGATCAAGCAAACATGAGAAGGCACCTTCATCAATAAAGCAAAGTACATACAAGAAATGCTCAAGCGCTTCAACATGAAGGGCACCAATGGTATTGGGACTCCTATGCACTGGAAGTGCCAACTCACACTCGACGAGACCGACAAGTCGGTGGACCACAAGCTCTACCGTTCCATGATAGGTTCGCTTATTTACCTTTGTGCTTCTCGTCCAGATATTGTGTTGAGTCTTGGGATGTGCGCACGGTTTCAAGCAAATCTGAAGGAAAGCCATCTCATGGCGGTGAAGAGGATCTTTCGATATTTAGTTGATACCCCCAACTTTAGCCTATGGTACCCAAGGGACACGGATTTTTCTTTGTGTGGATTCACCGATTCGGATTGGGCGGGAGACAAGGTTGATAGTAAGTCTACTTCGAGCGCTTGTCACTTTCTTGGAAGATCTTTGGTGTGTTGGTACTCGAAGAAGCAAAATTGTGTCTCTGTCTCTACCGCGGAAGCCAAATATGTCACCGCGGCTAGTAGTTGTGCTCAAATCTTATGGATGAGGCAAACCATGTGGGATTATGAAATTGAGTATAGAAGGTCCCTCTTTTGTGTGATAATAAGAGCGCCATCAAGATCGCCTACAATCCGGTTCTTCATGGCAAGACGAAGCACATTGAGATAAGGAATCACTTCATTCGAGATCACATTGCTAGGGGCGATATTGTTCTATCTTTCATTGGCACCAAGGATCAATTGGCGGATATTTTCACAAAGCCCTTGGATGAGAAGAGATTCATAGAGTTGAGGCATGAGCTAAATATCATAGATCCTTCGAACTTTGCTTGACCATTGTGCGCACATACCACTCTCTAACCAATGTCTTGATGGAAATCACGCATGAATATAGGGGGAGTGCGGTTTAAACTTATTGAGCTATCCCTCCCCCAATAATGCATAAAGAAAACCCAAACATACTCTACACTAGTAACATATGGGTCTTCACTCTTCAATGACGGTATGATACTGGCGATTGAGAAATCCGTCAGCGATTGTCATTTTCTATGACGATACGGCGTTTTCGCGTCACCGATGGCGATTTGGGCCGCTCGGCCCGAAAAATTAGTGACGGGCGAGGTCAAAACGTCAACGCTTGTGCATAAATGAGCGTCGCGGGTGGTGGGTGACCTGAACCGCGGAGTCAGCAGGGGGGTGTCACAACAACTGGGCTTCGGGCTGGTGGACACATGTGACCCACACTCTGCACGCTTCTATCCACGTACTTTTCCGTCTGTCCGCACAACAGTCCAAGGCCTGCAGCACTGGGACCCATATTTGTAAGGGGAGACAACCACTATCTGCACACATGTACCTGGCCTGCAGCACTCGGGCCCGCATGTCAGGTACCGACACGACCCACCTGCGTGGGCCGCCTGTTCCGACAGCCTCCCAACATGCGAAGTGGGCCAGAACTGTCAGTACCACCAACATGGGTTCCACATGTCAGTTGCCATGCTAAAAAAAATTGGGCACGTGCGAAGACAAGTGTCTGCCTGCCTTCAAGACTAGACGCATGGCCCCGTAGGTCAGAGCCTGCTAGGACCATTCTCTGGGAGTTTTGGTGGGTCCGGCATGCCAGAGATCTGTGGGGCCCGCATGTCAGAGCCTGGTGGGACCCACGTATGACAGTTTTAGTGGGTCCGACATGCCAGAGATCTGTGTGGTCCACATGAAATAGCATGGTGGGTCCCAGCATGCCCGAGCTTGGTGGGCCCAACATGCCAGAGTGTGGACCCAATATGTCAAAATTTGTGGGGCCATATGTCAGAGCTTGGTGGGTCCCTGGTTCTACCCACACCGGGCCCACATGTAGCCGTGGGACCTACTGGATTCACTAGGTGTTCCACCTGTCAGCTACGCGTCGTGGTGTCCTTTGGCCAGATTGGCTGACTAAAGGCCCAAGGCCAATTTATTCAGGTCGAAACAAGAGACGCAGAGGAAATTATTGGGTCTAAATTACTTGGCCCAATTCCGATTTATTCTGGTTGAAACAAGACACATAGAAGAGCCAAGAATATAATCAAAGCCGAATAATGGGCCCAAGGTCTATTCCTGGAAAGTTATATCCCGACACAGATAGAATTCCCATACCTACGCTGAGACAGTCTAGTTCGCTGCTCAAGCTGTTGTAGGCCCAGTTCAACGTTCTACCACGAATGAAGGTCAACTTGTATTAGGCACTTCTTTGGGTTACCCGCAATATCAATAAAAAATAAACCCCTCAAAAAAATCAATAAAAAAGAGCAGCACAATGGGTAGTATTTGACAGAGCAAACGAGCCGATTTGGTAGAAAGTATGTCGCGGCCAACACTTGATTGCGTACAACTCATCCGCTTTACTTCGATGCCCGGGTAATGTTAATTTTCAAACTTTCAAACATCAGAACAAGACACGGTCACATTCACCACTACGGTGAGAGTAACCTTGTTGAACAAATCAGTTTTTCTCTTATTTTTATGAAATATTAGGCATGCCTCCATAACCTGCCTAATGCAATTGTTCGAACCTCTACCTTGTGCCACCATGTTTCTTTTTGTAGATCAACAGGGACCTCATCCCTGGTTCCATTGTTAAACAACGAAACCTGAAAGTGCCGCAGGTTCATAATAGGGATTACATTTTGCAGAAAACAGTAGCGTAGATAGAAACTACAAAGTTTTTTCCACAGCTACAGAGCTGGAACAAAAGTAACTCCCGCGGGTTCATCTCATGGTTCTAGCACTGGGAGAGAGACAAGTAATCCAGTTTTAGGGTGCCACCACATTTTTTGATATCCTTACGATCAGAAAAATATTTTAATAAATACATGTCAACTTAAGATTACATAATTAAAACTACTAGGATATGAAGATCAGGAATTCAGAAGAACATCTCATCTACACGGTCATCTGAATGTTCTCCTCTACGGGTTCTGGGCGCAGGCGCGGGTCATTGTAAACCTCCTTCAGATCGTTGTAATAGTATATGGCACATTCTACGTTGTTTTGGATCTCCGACAGCGGCTTGCACATCCAATAGCGCACCCATTCGTGGCCCTTGACCTCACTACTCGCCAAAAATCTTTGTTGCATAGCCTCAACACGTTTCTGCTCTATAAACATGTTCTCTTCAAGGAGGCGCTAGCGCTCAAGCCGTAGCTCCGTATTCTTAGACATCTCCTCCTGGTGGCGACTATTGTGCCGATTCATCTTTGCAATAGTCTCCTCCTAGAGATCGTGCCACTGGGTGATCTCCCGCCGAAGCTTGTCGCGTTCGCCGAGAAGATCGGTTACCTTATCCGCGAACAGCTGCGGGTTTGATGGGGAATTCTTCTATGTGAGACTTGAGGTGTGCGTATGATACGTCTTAAACGTATCTATAATTTCTTATGTTCCATGCTACTTTTATGATGATACTCACATGTTTTATACACATTATATGTCATTATTATGCATTTTCCGGCACTAACCTATTAACGAGATGCCGAGGAGCCAGTTGCTGTTTTCTGCTGTTTTTGGTTTCAGAAATCCTAGTAAGGAAATATTCTCGGAATTGGACGAAATCAACGCCCAGGTCCCTATTTTTCCACGAAGCTTCCAGAACACCTGCGGGGAAAGGAAGTGGGGCCACGAGGTGGCCACACCACCAGGCGGCGCGGCCCAGGCCCTGGCCGCGCCGGCCTGTGGTGTGGGCCCCTCGGGCGCCCACTTGACCTAATTCTTCCACCTACTTAAAGCCTTCGTCGCGAAACCCCCAGTACCGAGAGCCACGATACGGAAAACCTTACTGAGACGCCGCCGCCGCCAATCCCATCTCGGGGGATTCTGGAGATCACCTCCGGCACCCTGCCGGAGAGGGGAATCATCTCCCGGAGGACTCTACACCGCCATGGTCGCCTCCGGATTGATGTGTGAGTAATTCACCCCTGGACTATGGGTCCATAGCAGTAGCTAGATGGTTGTCTTCTCCCCATTGTGCTTCATTGTCTGATCTTGTGAGCTGCCTATCATGATCAAGATCATCTATCTGTAATGCTACATGTGTGTTTGTTGGGATCCGATGAATAGAGAATACTATGTTATGTTGATTATCAATCTATGTGTTGTTTATGATCTTGCATGCTCTCCGTTGCTAGTAGAGGCTCTGGCCAAGTCATTGCTTGTAACTCCAAGAGGGAGTATTTATGCTCGATAGTGGGTTCATGTCTCTGTGAATCTGGGGGAGTGACAGCAACCTCTAAGGTTATGGATGTGCTGTTGCCACTAGGGATAAAACATTGATGCTATGTCCGAGGATGTAGTTATTGATTACATTACGCACCATACTTAATGCAATTGTCTGTTGTTTACAACTTAATACCGGAAGGGGTTCGGATGATAACCTAAAAGTGGACTTTTTAGGCATAGATGCATGCTGGATAGCGGTCTATGTACTTTGTCCTAATGCCCAATTAAATCTCACAATACTCATCATGTCATGTATGTGCATTGTCATGCCCTCTCTATTTGTCAATTGCCCAACTGTAATTTGTTTACCCAATATGCTATTTCTTATGGGAGAGACACCTCTAGTGAACTGTGGACCCCGGTCCATTCTTTTACATCGAATACAATCTCTGCAATCTTGTTTCTACTGTTCTCTGCAAACAATCATCATCCACACTATACATCTAATCCTTTGTTACAGCAAGCCGGTGAGATTGACAACCTCACTGTTTCGTTGGGGCAAAGTACTTTGGTTGTGTTGTGCAGGTTCCACGTTGGCGCCGGAATCCCTGGTGTTGCGCCGCACTACATCTCGCCGCCATCAACCTTCAACGTGCTTCTTGGCTCCTACTGGTTCGATAACCTTGGTTTCTTTCTGAGGGAAAACTTGCTGCTGTGCGCATCACACCTTCCTCTTGGGGTTCCCAACGAACGTGTGTGTTACACGCCATCAAGCATATTTTCTGGCGCCGTTGCCGGGGAACTGAAGAAAAGTTACACCACAGAGATCTCTAACTCCCACGTCAACTTTGCGCCAGCAACATATTTTCTGGCGCCGTTGCCGGGGAGATCAAGACACGCTGCAAGGGGAGTCTCCACATCGCAATCTCTTTACTTTGTTTTTGTCTTGCTTTATTTTATTTACTACTTTGTTTGCTGCATTATATCAAAATACAAAAAAAATTAGTTGCTAGTTTTACTTTATTTACTGTCTTGCACTCTATATCAAAAACACAAAAAAATTAGTTACTTGCATTTACTTTATCTAGTTTACTTTATTTACTGCTGCTAAAATGGCCACTCCTGAAAATACTAAGTTGTGTGACTTCACAACCACAAATAATAATGATTTCTTATGCACACCTATTGCTCCACCTGCTACTACAGCAGAATTCTTTGAAATTAAACCTGCTTTACTGAATCTTGTTATGCGAGAGCAATTTTCTGGTGTTAGTTCTGATGATGCTGCTGCCCATCTCAATAATTTTGTTGAACTTTGTGAAATGCAAAAGTATAAAGATGTAGATGGTGACATAATAAAATTAAAATTGTTCCCTTTCTCATTAAGAGGAAGAGCTAAAGATTGGTTGCTATCTCTGCCTAAAAATAGTATTGATTCATGGACTAAATGCAAGGATGCTTTTATTGGTAGATATTATCCCCCTGCTAAAATTATATCTTTGAGGAGTAGCATAATGAATTTTAAACAATTAGATACTGAGCATGTTGCACAAGCATGGGAAAGAATGAAATCTTTGGTTAAAAATTGCCCAACCCATGGACTGACTACTTGGATGATCATCCAAACCTTTTATGCAGGATTGAATTTTTCTTCGCGAAACCTATTGGATTCAGCTGCTGGAGGTACCTTTATGTCCATCACTCTTGGTGAAGCAACAAAGCTTCTTGATAATATGATGGTTAATTACTCTGAATGGCACATGGAAAGAGCTCCACAAGGTAAGAAGGTAAATTCTGTCGAAGAAACCTCTTCCTTGAGTGATAAGATTGATGCTATTATCTCTATGCTTGTGAATGATAGGACAAATGTTGATCCTAATAATGTTCCGTTAGCTTCATTAGTTGCACAAGAAGAACATGTTGATGTAAACTACATTAAAAATAATAATTTCAACAACAATGCTTACCGGAACAATTCTAGTAACAACTATAGGCCATATCCTTATAATAATGGCAACGGCTATGGTAATTCTTATGGGAATTCTTACAACAATAATAGGAATACACCCTCTGGTCTTGAAGCCATGCTTAAAGAATTTATTAGTACACAAACTGCTTTTAATAAGTCTGTTGAAGAAAAACTTGGAAAAATTGATATGCTTGCCTCTAAAGTTGATAGTCTTGCTGCTGATGTTGATCTTTTGAAATTGAAAGTTATGGCTAATAGGGATAATGAAAATAAAATTGTTACTACAGCAAATGCCATACAAGTTAGAATTAATGAGAATATAAGATTAATGGCTGAACTGCATGCTAGGTGGGAAAGAGAAGAAAATGAAAAACTAGCTAAAGAGAATAATGTAGCTAAAGTTTGGACTATTACCACCACTAGTAATGCTAATGCTACACATGTTGCTGCACCTCCTACTAATAATGGTAAAAGAATTGGTGTTAGCAATGGTTCCACTTCTAATGCAAAGCACGAAAAATTGCCTGAAACTGCTAAAACTGCTGAAACTGCCTGTGATAAAACTGCTGAAATTTTTTCCAACATTGGGGACAATGATCCCATTGCTTTAGATCATAATGGTTTGGATTTTGATGATTTTCATATCTCTGAAGTTATAAAGTTCTTACAAAAACTTGCTAAGAGTCCTAATGCTAGTGCTATAAATTTGGCTTTCACGAAACATATTACAAATGCTCTCATAAAAGCTAGAGAAGAGAAACTAGAACGCGAAACTTCTATTCCTAGGAAGCTAGAGGATGGTTGGGAGCCCATCATTAAGATGAAGGTCAATGACTTTGGTTGTAATGCTTTATGTGCTCTTGGTGCAAGTATTTCTGTTATGCCTAAGAAAATTTATGATATGCTTGACTTGCCACCATTGAAAAATTATTATTTGGATGTTAATCTTGTTGATAATGCTATAAAGAAACCTTTGGGGAGAGTTGATAATGTTCGCATTACCGTTAACAATAACCTTGTCCCCGTTGATTTTGTTGTCTTGGATATTGAATGCAATGCATCTTGTCCCATTATATTGGGAAGACCTTTTCTTCGAACTGTTGGTGCTACCATTGATATGAAGGAAGGTAATATTAAATATCAATTTCCTCTCAAGAATGGTATGGAACACTTCCCTAGAAAGAGAATGAAGTTACCTTTTGATTCTATCATTAGAACAAATTATGATGTTGATGCTTCGTCTCTTGATAATACTTGATACACACTTTCTGCGCCTAACTGAAAGGCGTTAAAGAAAAGCGCTTATGGGAGACAACCCATGTTTTTACTACAGTAATTTTGTTTTATATTTGAGTCTTGGAAGTTGTTTACTACTGTAGAAACCTCTCCTTATCTTAGTTTTATTGCATTGTTGTGCCAAGTAAAGTCTCTAATAAAAGTATGATACTAGATTTGGATTACTGCGCAGAAACAGTTTTCTTTGCTGTCACGAATCTGGGTCTAATTCTCTGCAGGAAACTCAGAAAATTATGCCAATTTACGTGAGTGATCCTCAGATATGTACGCAACTTTCATTAGTTTTAAGTTTTTTCATTTGAGCAAGTCTGGTGCCTGTTAGAAATTCGTCTTTACGAACTGTTCTGTTTTTGACAGATTCTGCCTTTTATTTTGCATTGCCTGTTTTGCCATGCTTGATGGATTTTTTTATTCCATTGACTTTCAGTAGCTTTGTGCAATGTCCAGAAGTATAAAGAATGATTGTGTCACCTCTGAATATGTGAATTTTAATTGTGCACTAACCCTCTAATGAGTTGCTTTAAGTTTGGTGTGGAGGAAGTTTTCAAGGATCAAGAGAGGAGGATGATATACACCATGATCAAGGAGAGTGAAAGCTCTAAGCTTGGGGATGCCCCGGTGGTTCACCCTAGCATATATTAAGAAGACTCAAGCGTCTAAGCTTGGGGATGCCCAAGGCATCCCCTTCTTCATCGACAACATTATCAGGTCCCTCCCCTGAAACTATATTTTTATTCCGTCACATCTTATGTACTTTGCTTGGAGCGTCTGTTTGTTTTTTGTTTTTGTTTTGTTTGAATAAAATGGATCCTAGCATTCATTGTTTGGGAGAGAGACACGCTCCGCTGTTGCATATGGACACATATGTCCTTAGCTTTACTCATAGTATTCATGGCGAAAGTTTCTTCTTCGTTAAATTGTTATATGGTTGGAATTGGAAAATGATATATGTGGTAATTGGTATAACACCTTGAATAATGTGATACTTGGCAATTGTTGTGCTCATGTTTAAGCTCTTGCATCATATACTTTGCACCTATTAATGAAGAAATACATAGAGCATGCTAAAATCTGATTTGCATGTTTGGTTTCTCTAAGGTCTAGATAATTTCTAGTATTGAGTTTGAACAACAAGGAAGACGGTATAGAGTCTTATAATGTTTACAATATGTCTTTTATGTGAGTTTTGCTGTACCGCTTCATCCTTGTGTTTGTTTCAAATAACCTTGCTAGCCTAAACCTTGTATCGAGAGGGAATACTTCTCATGCATCCAAAATCCTTGAGCCAACCACTATGCCATTTGTGTCCACCATACCTACCTACCACATGGTATTTCTCCGCCATTCCAAAGTATATTGCTTGAGTGCTACCTTTAAAATTTCCATTCTTTACCTTTACAATATATAGCTCATGGGACAAATAGCTTAAAAACTATTGTGGTATTGAATATGTACTTATGCACTTTATCTCTTATTAAGTTGCTTGTTGTGCGATAACCATGTTTCTGGGGATGCCATCAACTATTTCTTTGTTGAATATCATGTGAGTTGCTATGCATGTCCGTCTTGTCTGAAGTAAGAGAGATCTACCACCTTATGGTTAAGCATGCATATTGTTAGAGAAGAACATTGGGCCGCTAACTAAAGCCATGAATCATGGTGGAAGTTTCAGTTTTGGACATACATCCTCAATCTCATATGAGAACATTAACTGTTGCTACATGCTTATGCATTAAAGAGGAGTCCATTATCTGTTGTCTATGTTGTCCCGGTATGGATGTCTAAGTTGAGAATAACCAAAAGCGAGAAATCCAATGCGAGCTTTCTCCTTAGACCTTTGTACAGGCGGCATAGAGGTACCCCATTGTGACACTTGGTTAAAACATGTGTATTGTGATGATCCGGTAGTCCAAGCTAATTAGGACAAGGTGCGGGCACTATTAGTATACTATGCATGAGGCTTGCAACTTGTAGGATATAACTTACATAACTCATATGCTTTATTACTACCGTTGACAAAATTGTTTCTTGTTTTCAAAATAAAAGCTCTAGCACAAATATAGCAATCGATGCTTTCCTCTTTGAAGGACCATTCTTTTACTTTTATTGTTGAGTCAGTTCACCTATTTCTCTCCACCTTAAGAAGCAAACACTTGTGTGAACTGTGCATTGATTCTTACATACTTGCATATTGCACTTGTTATATTACTCTATGTTCTTTCACAAAAAAAAATATTACTCTATGTTGACAATATCCATGAGATATACATGTTACAAGTTGAAAGCAACCGCTGAAACTTTATCTTCCTTTGTGTTGCTTCAATGCTTTCTACTTTGAATTATTGCTTTATGAGTTAACTCTTATGCAAGACTTATTGATGCTTGTCTTTAAGTACTATTCATGAAAAGTCTTTGCTTTATGATTCAGTTGTTTACTCATGTCATTACCATTGTTTTGATCGCTGCATTCATTACATGTGCTTACAATAGTATGATCAAGATTATGTTGGTAGCATTGTCACTTAAGAAATTATCTTTGTTATCGTTTACCTACTCGGGACGAGTAGGAACTAAGCTTGGGGATGCTTGATACGTCTCAAACGTATCTATAATTTCTTATGTTCCATGCTACTTTTATGATGATACTCACATGTTTTATACACATTATATGTCATTATTATGCATTTTCCGGCACTAACCTATTAACGAGATGACGAAGAGCCAGTTGCTGTTTTCTGCTGTTTTTGGTTTCAGAAATCCTAGTAAGGAAATATTCTCGGAATTGGACGAAATCAACGCCCAGGTCCCTATTTTTCCACGAAGCTTCCAGAACACCTGCGGGGAAAGGAAGTGGGGCCACGAGGTGGCCACACCACCAGGCGGCGCGGCCCAGGCCCTGGTCGCGCCGGCCTGTGGTGTGGGCCCCTCGGGCGCCCACTTGACCTAATTCTTCCGCCTACTTAAAGCCTTCGTCGCGAAACCCCCAGTACCGAGAGCCACGATACGGAAAACCTTACTGAGACGCCGCCGCCGCCAATCCCATCTCGGGGGATTCTGGAGATCACCTCCGGCACCCTGCCGGAGAGGGGAATCATCTCCCGGAGGACTCTACACCGCCATGGTCGCCTCCGGATTGATGTGTGAGTAGTTCACCCCTGGACTATGGGTCCATAGCAGTAGCTAGATGGTTGTCTTCTCCCCATTGTGCTTCATTGTATGATCTTGTGAGCTGCCTATCATGATCAAGATCATCTATCTGTAATGCTACATGTGTGTTTGTTGGGATCCGATGAATAGAGAATACTATGTTATGTTGATTATCAATCTATGTGTTGTTTATGATCTTGCATGCTCTCCGTTGCTAGTAGAGGCTCTGGCCAAGTCATTGCTTGTAACTCCAAGAGGGAGTATTTATGCTCGATAGTGGGTTCATGTCTCCGTGAATCTGGGGGAGTGACAGCAACCTCTAAGGTTATGGATGTGCTGTTGCCACTAGGGATAAAACATTGATGCTATGTCCGAGGATGTAGTTATTGATTACATTACGCACCATACTTAATGCAATTGTCTGTTGTTTACAACTTAATACCGGAAGGGGTTCGGATGATAACCTGAAAGTGGACTTTTTAGGCATAGATGCATGCTGGATAGCGGTCTATGTACTTTGTCGTAATGCCCAATTAAATCTCACAATACTCATCATGTCATGTATGTGCATTGTCATGCCCTCTCTATTTGTCAATTGCCCAACTGTAATTTGTTTACCCAATATGCTATTTCTTATGGGAGAGACACCTCTAGTGAACTGTGGACCCCGGTCCATTCTTTTACATCGAATACAATCTACTGCAATACTGTTTCTACTGTTCTCTGCAAACAATCATCATCCACACTATACATCTAATCCTTTGTTACAGCAAGCCGGTGAGATTGACAACCTCACTGTTTCGTTGGGGCAAAGTACTTTGGTTGTGTTGTGCAGGTTCCACGTTGGCGCCGGAATCCCTGGTGTTGCGCCGCACTACATCTCGCCGCCATCAACCTTCAACGTGCTTCTTGGCTCCTACTAGTTCGATAACCTTGGTTTCTTTCTGAGGGAAAACTTGCTGCTGTGCGCATCACACCTTCCTCTTGGGGTTCCCAACGAACGTGTGTGTTACACGCCATCAAGCATATTTTCTGGCGCCGTTGCCGGGGAACTGAAGAAAAGTTACACCACAGAGATCTCTAACTCCCACGTCAACTTTGCGCCAGCAGCGTACTCAACTACAATAGACACCGAAAATCATGAGCAAGCGGATAGCTAATATGAAAATAACAACATATAGAGGCAATACTGAATTACTGACATCGTCTCTCCTTACGCTGCGGGAGATCTCCTCGGTCGGCCCTAGATCTGCCGCGGCCATATCGGTGACATCGTCCCTCCTTAGGCGGGGGGAGATCTCCTCGGTCGGCCCTAGATCTGCAGCGGCCATATCGGTAGCAAGTCCTCGTACGGGGGACGGCTTGCTTGAGCCGTTGATCCTTGAGAAAATATAGATTGGAATCAGAATCTGGGCTAGAAATTAACGAGGAAGAAAAATAATGCAACAAGTGCTTTATTCGTCCACAAAATACATCTAGGAATTTGAAGCTAGACTTACACTGACATCGAGATCCCACGGCAACCACGGCGGCCTGCCGAGGACCAGCCCTCGACATGCGGAAGACGCTCCCTCAAAGAAAGGACCGACATGGAGGCCTGCAGAGAAGGGATGTTTGCCGCCGGCAACGCACATACCACGAAAGGATGAGAAACTTCCATGGCGGAATCAACATTCCTTTTCCGGTTTCTCCTTGTATAATAAGACATGGCGATCGCAGCCTGGGCGAGCGTGGAAGTAGGAGCTAGTATGACGAAAGTAAGAGAGCAGGTTATTGCTCGAGCTCTCCACAGGTGTAAACCGAGGCAGAAGAAATATTGAGCAGTACGGTTGGTGAGGTGAAAGGTTTATTAATTCTTAAGTCCATACCACCGTCTCCTAGCCTCCCTAGAACCAATCTTGGCCATCCATTTCCTATCAACGGACTATAGGGAGTACTAGATTTAATGGCCGCTGGAGTTAATTCCTCGACCTCATCGTAGTATTATACTCATCTGTCCCCACTAAACAAGCCCTGGCGGTTCGTTCTGCCCTGCATTTTGGCAAGTTCGAGAAACCCCCATTGTTTACAGTTGCTCTCCCTCCCTTCACTTCAATCCCTCCGATCAGTTCGACGTTCTTCAGCACTGCCATGGATGAGCGTCGTTCCCCATGGGACGACCAAGGTGGATGTGGTGTACATGAATGACCCTTTCGTTCTCGAGAGCATCTTCCAGATGTACAAACACAAGCTGCTAGAGGACAGGCCCAGGTTCGTTGGCCTCGACCTAGAGTACACTTCGGATTAATCAAGTACCGCCTTCGTTCAGTTGGCCATGGACCAACACGTCCTGGTGTATGATGGCGTGTATTTCACACGTTTGTTGGGCAACCCCAAGAGGAAGGTATGATGCGCACAGCAGCAAGTTTTCCCTCAGAAAGAAACCAAGGTTTATCGAACCAGGAGGAGCCAAGAAGCACGTTGAAGGTTGATGGCGGCGGGATGTAGTGCGGCGCAACACCAGAGATTCCGGCGCCAACGTGGAACCTGCACAACACAACCAAAGTACTTTGCCCCAACGAAACAGTGAGGTTGTCAATCTCACCGGCTTGCTGTAACAAAGGATTAACCGTATTGTGTGGAAGATGATTGTTTGCAGAAAACAGTAGAACAAGTATTGCAGTAGATTGTATTTCAGTAAAGAGAATTGGACCGGGGTCCACAGTTCACTAGAGGTGTCTCTCCCATAAGACGAACAGCATGTTGGGTGAACAAATTACAGTTGGGCAATTGACAAATAAAGAGAGCATGACCATGCACATACATATCATGATGATTATAGTGAGATTTAATTGGGCATTACGACAAAGTACATAGACCGCCATCCAACTGCATCTATGCCTAAAAAGTCCACCTTCAGGTTATCATCCGAACCCCTTCCAGTATTAAGTTGCAAAGCAACAGACAATTGCATTAAGTATGGTGCGTAATGTAATCAACAACTACATCCTTAGACATAGCATCAATGTTTTATCCCTAGTGGCAACAGCACAACACAACCTTAGAACTTTCTCACTTTGTCCGGTGTCAATGCAGGCATGAACCCACTATCGAGCATAAGTACTCCCTCTTGGAGTTACAAGCATCTACTTGGCCAGAGCATCTACTAGTAACGGAAAGCATGCAAGATCATAAACAACACGTAGATATAACTTTGATAATCAACATAACAAGTATTCTCTATTCATCGGATCCCAACAAACGCAACATATAGAATTACAGATAGATGATCTTGATCATGTTAGGCAGCTCACAAGATCCAACAATGAAAGCACAATGGGGAGAAGACAACCATCTAGCTACTGCTATGGACCCATAGTCCAGGGGTAGACTACTCACTCATCACTCCGGAGGCGACCATGGCGGTGTAGAGTCCTCCGGGAGATGATTCCCCTCTCCGGCAGGGTGCCGGAGGCGATCTCCTGGATCCCCCGAGATGGGATCGGCGGCGGCGGCGTCTCAGTATGTTTTCTCGTATCGTGGCTCTCGGTACTGGGGGTTTCGTCACGGAGGCTTTAAGTAGGCGGAAGGGCAAGTCAGGAGGGGGCACAGGGGCCCCACACCATAGGTCGGCGCGGCCAGGGGGGGGCCGCGCCGCCCTAGGGTTTGGCCTCCCTGTGGCCCCACTTCGTCTCCTCTTCGGACTTCTGGAAGCTTCGTGGAAAAATAGGCCCCTGGGCTTTGATTTCGTCCAATTCCGAGAATATTTCGTTACTAGGATTTCTGAAACCAAAAACAGCAGAAAACAGCAACTGGCACTTCGGCATCTTGTTAATAGGTTAGTTCCAGAAAATGCACGAATATGACATAAAGTGTGCATAAAACATGTAGATAACATCAATAATGTGGCATGGAACATAAGAAATTATCGATACGTCGGAGACGTATCAGCATCCCCAAGCTTAGTTCTGCTCGTCCCGAGCAGGTAAAACGATAACACAGATAATTTCTGGAGTGACATGCCATCATAATCTTGATCATACTATTTGTAAAGCATATGTAGTGAATGCAGCGATCAAAACAATGTATATGACATGAGTAAACAAGTGAATCATAAAGCAAAGACTTTTCATGAATAGCACTTCAAGACAAGCATCAATAAGTCTTGCATAAGAGTTAACTCATAAAGCAATAATTCATAGTAAAAGCATTGAAGCAACACAAAAGAAGATTAAGTTTCAGCGGTTGCTTTCAACTTGTAACATGTATATCTCATGGATATTGTCAACATAGAGTAATATAATAAGTGCAATAAGCAAGTATGTAGGAATCAATGCATAGTTCACACAAGTGTTTGCTTCTTGAGGTGGAGAGAAATAGGTGAACTGACTCAACATTGAAAGTAAAAGAATGGTCCTCATAGAGGAAAAGCATCGATTGCTATATTTGTGCTAGAGCTTTGATTTTGAAAACATGAAACAATTTTGTCAACGGTAGTAATAAAGCATATGCATCATGTAAATTATATCTTATAAGTTGCAAGCCTCATGCATAGTGTACTAATAGTGCCCGCACCTTGTCCTAATTAGCTTGGACTACCGGATCATCACAATGCATTGTTTTTACCAAGTGTCACAAAGGGGTACCTCTATGCCGCCTGTACAAAGGTCTAAGGAGAAAGCTCGCATTGGATTTCTCGCTATTGATTATTCTTCAACTTAGACATCCATACCGGGACAACATAGACAACAGATAATGGACTCCTCTTTTATGCATAAGCATGTAACAACAATTAATAATTTTCTCATTTGAGATTGAGGATATATGTCCAAAACTGAAACTTCCACCATGGATCATGGCTTTAGTTAGCGGCCCAATGTTCTTCTCTAACATATGCATGCTTCACCATAAGGTGGTAGATCGCTCTTACTTCAGACAAGACGAACATGCATAGCAACTCACATGAAATTCAACAATGAATAGTTGATGGCGTCCCCAGTAAACATGGTTATCGCACAACAAGCAACTTAATAAGAGATAAAGTGCATAATTACATATTCAATACCACAATAGTTTTTAAGCTATTTGTCCCATGAGCTATATATTGCAAAGGTGAAGAATGGAATTTTAAAGGTAGCACTCAAGCAATTTACTTTGGAATGGCGGAAAATACCATGTAGTAGGTAGGTATGGTGGACACAAATGGCATAGTGGTTGGCTCAAGTATTTTGGATGCATGAGAAGTATTCCCTCTCGATACAAGGTTTAGGCTAGCAAGGTTTATTTGAAACAAACACAAGGATGAACCGGTGCAGCAAAACTCACATAAAAGACATATTGAAAACATTATAAGAATCTACATCGTCTTCCTTGTTGTTCAAACTCAATACTAGAAATTATCTAGACCTTAGAGAAACCAAATATGCAAACCAAATTTTAGCATGCTCTATGTATTTCTTCATTAATGGGTGCAAAGCATATGATGCAAGAGCTTTAATCATGAGCACAACAATTGCCAAGTATCACATTACCCAAGACATTTATAGCAATTACTACATGTATTATTTTCCAATTCCAACCTTATAACAATTTAACGAAGGAGAAACTTCGCCATGAATACTATGAGTAGAACCCAAGGACATACTTGTCCATATGCTACAGCGGAGCGTGTCTCTCTCCCATAAAGTGAATGCTAGGATCCATTTTATTCAAACAAAACAAAAAACAAAAACAAACCAACGCTCCAAGAAAAAGCACATAAGATGTGATGGAATAAAAATATAGTTTCAGGGGAGGAACCTGATAATGTTGTCGATGAAGAAGGGGATGCCTTGGGCATCCCCAAGCTTAGACGCTTGAGTCTTCTTGATATATGCAGGGGTGAACCACCGGGGCATCCCCAAGCTTAGAGCTTTCACTCTCCTTGATCATGTTGCATCATACTCCTCTCTTGATCCTTGAAAACTTCCTCCACACCAAACTCGAAACAACTCATTAGAGGGTTAGTGCTCAATATAAATTGACATATTCAGAGGTGACACAATCATTCTTAACACTTCTGGACATTGCATAATGCTACTGGACATTAGTGGATCAAAGAAATTCATCCAACATAGCGAAAGAGGCAATGTGAAATAAAAGGCAGAATCTGTCAAAACAGAACAGTTCGTATTGACGAATTTTAAAATGGCACCAGACTTGCTCAAATGAAAATGCTCAAATTGAATGAAAGTTGCGTACATATCTGAGGATCACTCACGTAAATTGGCATAATTTTCTGAGTTATCTACAGAGAGGTGGACCCAGATTCGTGACAGCAAAGAAATCTGGAACTGCGCAGTAATCCAAATCTAGTACTTACTTTTCTATCAACGGCTTAACTTGGCACAACAAAACACAAAACTAAGATAAGGAGAGGTTGCTACAGTAGTAAACAACTTCCAAGACACAAAATAAAAACAAAGTGCTGTAGGTAAAAACATGGGTTGTCTCCCATAAGCGCTTTTCTTTAACGCCTTTCAGCTAGGCGCAGAAAGTGTGTATCAAGTATTATCGAGAGATGAAGTGTCAACCTCATAATTTGTTCTCATAATAGAATCAAAAGGGTACTTCATTCTCTTTCTAGGGAAGTGTTCCATACCTTTCTTGAGAGGAAATTGATATTTTATATTACCTTCCATCATATCAATGATAGCACCAACAGTTCGAAGAAAAGGTCTTCCCAATATAATGGGACAAGATGCATTGCATTCAATATCCAAGACAACAAAATCAACGGGAACAAGGTTATTGTTAACGGTAATACGAACATCATCAACTTTACCCAAAGGTTTCTTTGTAGAATGATCAGCAAGATTAACATCCAAATAACAATTTTTCAGCGGTGGCAAGTCAAGCATATCATAAATTTTCTTAGGCATAACAGAAATACTTGCACCAAGATCACATAAAGCATTACAATCAAAATCTTTAACCTTCATCTTAATGATGGGCTCCCAACCATCCTCTAGCTTTTTAGGAATAGAGGCTTCACGCTCTAATTTCTCTTCTCTAGCTTTTATGAGAGCATTTGTAATATGATGTGTAAAAGCCAAGTTTATAGCACTAGCATTAGGACTTTTAGCAAGTTTTTGCAAGAACTTTATAACTTCAGATATGTGGCAATCATCAAAATTCAAACCATTATAATCTAAAGCAATGGGATCATCATCCCCAATGTTGGAAAAAATTTCAGCAGCTTTATCACAGTGATTTCAGTTTTAGCAGTTTCAGGCAGTTTCTCGCGCTTTGCATTAGAAGTGGAAACATTGCTAACACCAATTCTTTTATTAGTATTAGTAGGAGGTGCAGCAACATGTGTAGCATTAACATTACTAGTGGTGGTAATAGTCCAGACTTTAGCTATATTCTTCTCTTTAGCTAGTTTTTCATTTTCTTCTCTATCCCACCTAGCGCGCAGTTCAGCCATTAATCTTATATTCTCATTAATTCTAACTTGAATGGCATTTGCTGTAGTAACAATCTTATTATGATGATTCTCATTAGGCAAAACTTTTGATTTCAAAAGATCAACATCAGCAGCAAGACTATCGACTTTAGAAGCAAGTATATCAATTTTCCCAAGCTTTTCTTCAACAGATTTGTTAAAAGCAGTTTGCGTACTAATAAATTCTTTAAGCATGGCTTCAAGTCCAGGGGGTGAACTCCTATTATTGTTGTAAGAATTCCCATAAGAATTACCATAGCCGTTGCCATTATTATAAGGATATGGTCTATAGTTGTTACTAGAATTGTTCCGGTAAGCATTGTTGTTGAAATTATTGTTTTTAATGAAGTTCACATCAACATGTTCTTCTTGTGCAACCAATGAAGCTAACGGAACATTATTAGGATCAATATTAGTCCTATCATTCACAAGCATAGACATAATAGCATCAATCTTATCACTCAAGGAAGAGGTTTCTTCGACAGAATTTACCTTCTTACCTTGGGGAGCTCTTTCCGTGTGCCATTCAGAGTAGTTGATCATCATATTATCAAGAAGCTTTGTTGCTTCACCAAGAGTGATGGACATAAAGGTACCTCCAGCAGCTGAATCCAATAAATTCCGTGAAGAAAAATTTAGTCCTGCATAGAAGGTTTGGATGATCATCCAAGTAGTCAGTCCATGAGTTGGGCAATTTTTAACCAGAGATTTCATTCTTTCCCAAGCTTGAGCAACATGTTCAGTATCTAATTGTTTAAAATTCATTATGCTACTCCTCAAAGATATAATTTTAGCAGGGGGATAATATCTACCAATAAAAGCATCCTTGCATTTAGTCCATGAATCAATACTATTCTTAGGCAGAGATAGCAACCAATCTTTAGCTCTTCCTCTTAATGAGAAAGGGAACAATTTTAGTTTAATAATATCACCATCTACATCTTTATATTTTTGCATTTCACATAGTTCAACAAAATTATTAAGATGGGCAGCAACATCATCAGAACTAACACCAGAAAATTGCTCTCGCATAACAAGATTCAGTAAAGCAGGTTTAATTTCAAAGAATTCTGCTGTAGTAGCAGGTGGAGCAATAGGTGTGCATAAGAAATCATTATTATTTGTGGTTATGAAGTCACACAACTTAGTATTTTCAGCGTTGACCATTTTAGCAACAGTAAATAAAGCAAACTAGATAAAGTAAATGCAAGTAAACTAATTTTTTTTGTGTTTTTGATATAGCAAACAAGATAGCAAATAAAGTAAAACTAGCAACTAATTTTTTTGTATTTTGATATAATGCAGCAAACAAAGTAGTAAATAAAATAAAGCAAGACAAAAACAAAGTAAAGAGATTGAGAAGTGGAGACTCCCCTTGCAGCGTGTCTTGGTCTCCCCGGCAACGGCGCCAGAAAAAGAGCTTGATGGCGTGTATTTCACACGTTCGTTGGGCAACCCCAAGAGGAAGGTATGATGCGCACAGCAGCAAGTTTTCCCTCAGAAAGAAACCAAGGTTTATCGAACCAGGAGGAGCCAAGAAGCACGTTGAAGGTTGATGGCGGCGGGATGTAGTGCGGCGCAACACCAGAGATTCCGGCGCCAACGTGGAACCTGCACAACACAACCAAAGTACTTTGCCCCAACGAAACAGTGAGGTTGTCAATCTCACCGGCTTGCTGTAACAAAGGATTAACCGTATTGTGTGGAAGATGATTGTTTGCAGAAAACAGTAGAACAAGTATTGCAGTAGATTGTATTTCAGTAAAGAGAATTGGACCGGGGTCCACAGTTCACTAGAGGTGTCTCTCCCATAAGACGAACAGCATGTTGGGTGAACAAATTACAGTTGGGCAATTGACAAATAAAGAGAGCATGACCATGCACATACATATCATGATGATTATAGTGAGATTTAATTGGGCATTACGACAAAGTACATAGACCGCCATCCAACTGCATCTATGCCTAAAAAGTCCACCTTCAGGTTATCATCCGAACCCCTTCCAGTATTAAGTTGCAAAGCAACAGACAATTGCATTAAGTATGGTGCGTAATGTAATCAACAACTACATCCTTAGACATAGCATCAATGTTTTATCCCTAGTGGCAACAGCACAACACAACCTTAGAACTTTCTGTCACTGTCCCAGGTGTCAATGCAGGCATGAACCCACTATCGAGCATAAGTACTCCCTCTTGGAGTTACAAGCATCTACTTGGCCAGAGCATCTACTAGTAACGGAAAGCATGCAAGATCATAAACAACACGTAGATATAACTTTGATAATCAACATAATAAGTATTCTCTATTCATCGGATCCCAACAAACGCAACATATAGAATTACAGATAGATGATCTTGATCATGTTAGGCAGCTCACAAGATCCAACAATGAAAGCACAATGGGGAGAAGACAACCATCTAGCTACTGCTATGGACCCATAGTCCAGGGGTAGACTACTCACTCATCACTCCGGAGGCGACCATGGCGGTGTAGAGTCCTCCGGGAGATGATTCCCCTCTCCGGCAGGGTGCCGGAGGCGATCTCCTGGATCCCCCGAGATGGGATCGGCGGCGGCGGCGTCTCAGTATGTTTTCTCGTATCGTGGCTCTCGGTACTGGGGGTTTCGTCACGGAGGCTTTAAGTAGGCGGAAGGGCAAGTCAGGAGGGGGCACAGGGGCCCCACACCATAGGTCGGCGCGGCCAGGGGGGGGGGGCCGCGCCGCCCTAGGGTTTGGCCTCCCTGTGGCCCCACTTCGTCTCCTCTTCGGACTTCTGGAAGCTTCGTGGAAAAATAGGCCCCTGGGCTTTGATTTCGTCCAATTCCGAGAATATTTCGTTACTAGGATTTCTGAAACCAAAAACAGCAGAAAATAGCAACTGGCACTTCGGCATCTTGTTAATAGGTTAGTTCCAGAAAATGCACGAATATGACATAAAGTGTGCATAAAACATGTAGATAACATCAATAATGTGGCATGGAACATAAGAAATTATCGATACGTCGGAGACGTATCAGTGTACCATTTCTGCAGGTGTTTCTGCACATGCTCTTCCTTTATCCTTTTTTTGAGAAACTCTTCCGTTATCTTGGATCTGCTATCTTATTTCGAAATAGACTAGGTTCTAACTTGAATGAAAACACGAACAAACTAACTTGTATGAAAAATATGGTCTGAAACTGTAATATCCAACCAACTTGTATAATTTTTTGGATTGACCACGGTATTTTGTTTCATACTTTTGGTACTCAATTTTTTTCATGTTTTGCACAAATTTCATCTACTCATACACACCGATAATCGGCATGGAAGTCAAGATATTAACAACTGAATCTTAACTTGACACTTGAATTAGATCATATAGTTGCACCAATAATTCGTGTTAGTTTGATGTGTATCACTGATGCAAAATCATTGTTTCGCTGCATCAAGTAAACATTTATTGGGAGAAAAAATATGTGTACTATTTATGCATATACTATCTTACAAGATTGATTTGTGTTAACATGCAGGACTCCTGACACGCAGGCGTTGCGAGAATTTCTTCAACATAAAAGAATTTGTTTCACAACTGTTGACAACAAGGGCGACTCTATCAGGCTTGCTAAAGATGGCATTACAATTCCTGAACATAAGTGGATTGACATCCAGGATATGATCAATTACAATGGTCCTGGCAAGAGGACTGGCATGGGTGATTTGGCTGCGGCCATCATTGACCCATCTTACAAAAACAATAAGAACGAGTTCCCTACTAAGAGCTACAATCACTCAGAGTGGCAGCCATTGCCTGAAGTAAACTTGAGGTATGCCGCGATTGATGGGTATGTCAGTTTTGAGTTGTACATGCGACTCAACAAAATCAATGAAGGGCAGCGTCAAGCGCAACAAATTCCAAGGGAAGTGGTTTGCCCTGATTGCAAGGAAGCAGCTAGGTTGGCCAATCTCCCTCCTGCCTGGCGCGACGACAACAAGTTTGTCGGGACAAACTACTGAGACTGGGTATCTTATTGCAACAAGCACAACATACCATTTGATCCGAAGTAAATGCCACCAGGGCCAAAGTCTCCGTGGGAGCCTACTTCGGGGTCTTCGTGGGATGGCGGTGGATGTGGTGATCACGGTAGGGCAATGGCTGTATGTGGTGAGCTAGCAAGGGCAGGGCCTGTATCTGGTTGGAAAGCTCAAACAAGGATTCCCGACACATGAAGTGCGTACGAGAACAGATCTTGGACTGCCAACCCATGGGAGGCAGTGCAAGCCGACCCGGCAAGCGCGTCAAGAGGGATAATGATAATTGGTGAACTAGGCTAGCGTTATATGTTTCCTAGATTGTACATAAGTTTAGGATGATGAACTAGAAGTATTGTTTAGGTGATTTATTTACTTTTACAACAATGTGTATGAGGTTTCAGAACCATGCTTACCTAAGTACGCTCAATGTGTGCTAATTAATGTCATTTCTTCTATACATAAGTTTGGAATGATGATAATTGGTGAACTAGGAGTATTGTTTATGTGATGTAATTACTTTTGCAACATTGTGTATGAGGTTTTAGAACCATGCTTCCCTAATTACACTCAATGTGCCAGCTTGGCTAGAAATTAACGAGGAAGAAAAAGAATGCGACAAGTAATTTATTCGTCCAAGAAATGCATCAAGTAATTTGAAGCTAGACTTACCCTGACATCGAGATGCCATGGCGGCCACGTTGCCATGAGGACCAGCCCTTGACACGCGGAAGACACTCTATCAAAGAAATGACTGACATGGAGGCCTACAGAGTGCAGAGAAGGGTTGTTTGCCGCCGGCAAGGCACACACCACAGAACGATAAGAAACTTCCATGGCGGAATCACTAGTTTCGTAAGAAAAGTTCCACTGGATAAGCTGCATAAACTAACAACTATTAGTCTGTTACACAGCTTAAAGGTGCCAACACCAGTTTCATTTGACCCCAAAATGGCAAACGTCTAACAGATAACTTACTAAAGACAGTTCAGCTAACCACAACACATACTACTAAACGCACAAATTATTCCAACTAATCTCTTGGTTAAACTGCTACGAGAAGGAATCGTTTACGGTCACCCAGTGCGAAGTGCATCTACTGCAGCCATCTCATCTCCAGCCTTCAGCTCGACAACTTCCTCGACCCTGACTAGCGGGCTACAGGTCGGGCGCAAGATACCACTGCAGACCTCCGCCATCACGGAGAAGCTCTAACGGAATGCTCTTCTCGTAAAATCTCTCGCAGGACGGGGGCAGGCGCGAAAGCTTAAATTGCATATCCTCGACCGCCACTGTAAGGCCCTCGCAACCGTCACCGCTAGAGTCCCGCGAAAGCTAGCAAATCTAATTAAGTCCAATCATTCCTAAAATTTACTAATACTTCGTACTCCAAAGATTAAGGCTTATACTCCGTCCGATCAAAATAAATTGAGTCCATTTTATTGAAAAATACGCATGCATGTACTCTAGAAACTTAACTACAAGTACTAGATGCATACAAATATAAAGTTGGGTCAATTAATATGGGCCGAAGAGAGTAATATTTTTAGAAAATCAAACTATGTAAAGTTTGACCAAGTTTTTACAAAAAAAAAATTAACTTGCAAAATACAAAATTAATATCACTGGATAGATAATGAAATCCGTTTTATACGATATCTACAAAATATCATATTTATTGATGGATTATTCTAAAAGTTTCGTCAAAATTTACTTGGTTTGACTTTTCAAAAAAAACTTAGGGCTCCTTTGATTCATATGATAGGAAAAACATAGGAATAGGCAAAGCACAGGGTTGGGATGTCATGCGCATTTGAATCGTAAGTGTGTTTGATTGTAGCAAAGGAATTTTTTCATGAGGTATGACCTAATGGTTTTTATCCTATATGATTTCCACAACAAGTTTCCTATATGATTAATTCCGATATGACGTGTTCTTATGAATCAAACAACTTGTATAGGAAAATTTCCCATAGGATCACTACACAATTTCTTTACAAATCCTTTGAATCAAAGTATCCCTTAAGCTTTGAAACTGAGGTAGTATCGATTACCACGAGTGGCTGGGAAATATTTTTAATTTAAACGATAAACCACATTTTTTTCTTTCAAAACACCAACCCAAATACGTAGTATAGCAGCACTATCACATTATAAGAGCCATATAAGGTTTGCAAACAATAGCTAAGAAATGATTTTTCATATGTGCCGTTAGATCGGTGAGACAGTCCTGGACAGTAGTTGCATTTTGTTGTTGCTAGAAGCCTAAAAGAAAGGTAATTAGGCGAGACGAAGGAACCTTGTAATAACGATGCTTGAGCTTGGTCCTTTTCAGCGTTTGGAAAGTTTGCGCCTCACCTTCTCCGTAAATCTCGGAAAGCTTCTTTTTGGCAAAATTGAATATCTCATGTGCCGTATTTTTTACCGCAAGCTTGACCGCTTCCTTTATCTTATCTTCTACCCCAATTAGCTCAGCAGTCTTCTAAGGTAGGTCCTCAACATCCTGCGAAGGGAACATATATATTAATACAAGTGACATCTATTGTAATAAAGCATAAAGAGGAAAATCAGGCGAGTCAAAGTAACCTTGGTCTCCAGACTCTTGATCCTCTTACGTGGCAGAGGCAGGGACGGCAGTAAACCTTCCTCTCCGAGCTCTCCCTTGGCAGGCATGGCGCAGAAGGATGCGGGGGGAGATGCGCTGGGACGAAGAACCTGAGCGGATGGCACCGCACCTTCTTCTCCGAGCTCTCCTTTAGCACACATGCCGCTAAAGTGTGTCGGGGAAGAAGCTCGGGAAGGAAGAACCTGAGGCGATGGCACTTCACCTTCTTCTCCGAGCTCTCCCTTGGCAGACATGGCGTTGAACGGTGTGGGGGAAGAAGCTCTAGAAGGAAGAACCTGAGGCGATGGTACTTCACCTTCTTCTCCGAGCTTTCCCTTGGTAGACTTGGCGCGGAAGGGTGTGTGGGAAGAAGCGTTGGAACATGGAACCAAAGCCGATGGCACTGCACCTTCCTCTCCGAGCTCTCCCTTGGAAGACATGGCGCGGAAGGGCGTGGCAGAAGAAGCGTTGGACCGACGAACCTAAGCCGATAGCATCAAACCTTCTTTTCCGAGATCTTCCGCGCCAGGTGTGAGCGGAGAAGAACTGGAACAACTAAAGCTGGGCACGTAGGTGGAGAAAATATCTACTACGACACACCCTTCCAGCTGTGTGTTTCTGCCTATGTAGAGTGTGGTTGTGGGGGTGGGGGCAGCAAATTCTGACATTGAATGGCCCACACGTCAGTGATACAGTTTAGGTTTAAAATATTTATCATGTTTATGAGATGTGACCAACATGGAAGAAAGGAACTTAAGAAATGAACTAGCTAATCTTGGAAAGTTCGGAAATAATTGACTTCGGGTCTAAAGGTAGTCATTTTGTCTTATATTCTAGCAAATTTGATGAAATTGGCAAACTTTAAAAAAATAGCTAGTTATTCAATAATATGACAGACCTAAATTGGGGAAGTTTGACACAATTTAGAGAAGTAAATTAAGTATTACAATATAACTTGAAGGTTAAACTCCTTAATCCTAGATTTTGACCTCCCCAAGCAACGAGTAAACTACGTAAAACTACCACGATCGGGCCTATGTGTACGGGTCAATAACTCTTCTCGACGGAGCTGAGGAAGGACTGTATCGAGGCGATAAGGATATGAAAAAATGGAATTTTGAAAAAGCGTTAAAAGAAGGAGTGCAATTAATGGAGAGAGGAGGATCAGAGCTGAGGAAGAAATTTATTTTGCTAGCCTGTAATAAATGGTTGCTTTGTGAGCTACTACTCCGGGTTTAGGGTTTAGGGTTTTAGGGTTTAGGGTTAGGCCTTAGGGTTAGGGTTTTAGGGTTTAGGGTTTTAGGGTTTAGGGTTAGGGTTAGGCCTTAGGGTTAGGGTTTAGGGTTTAGGGTTTAGGGTTTAGGGTTTAGGGTTAGGGTTTAGGGTTTAGGATTTAGGGTTAGGCCTAGGCTTAGGGTTAGGTTTAGGGTTAGGGTTAGGGCTAGGGCTTAACTAGGATTTAGGGTTAGACTTTTAACTGTACAGGCGGTCCTCTCACACTTGAGAGAGGTGTGGCCGGGGAAGAAATTTATCTTGCTATCCTGTAGTAAATGGTTGCTTTGTGAGCTACGTACTACTTTGGGTAACCACCGTCGGTTCGCTGCTCAATCTGGCTGCCAAATTTGGAACATTGCATATGGTGAATTCAGCTACAGTGTGAAATATATATAGCAAGAGGTCGACAATAGTGTGTAGTTTCAAATATTTTACAATGTGGGTCCTTCCATCTATCTAACTAAGACAACAAAGAAATTTTTTAAGGAACAACCCTTACAATATTGTACAAAAATTTGCAAATGGCTAGTACACAAATCGGTAAATATAATGAGATTGCATTTATTACTACGTACATGCATGATAATATATATATATATCACGATGGACCAAACTAGCATGATTCTCAACTTCTTTCTCTCTCTCACATCCTTTTCGCGTGAAACCCTTTTTAATCTATTACCATCGAATCATATATCTATACACCGACATAGACCACCTTCAGCTGGCGGTGTGACTAACCTTCCGTGTGATGGTTAGTTTATATAATGACTCGCTTAATTATTTGTTTGTTATATACACACATCATGTTCTCAATTAATCTACGGTCTAGCTACACACATTTCTTATGGCGGCGTGTAGTTGTTCATATATAATTGGTGCGATTCCCCCACCACCTTCTTGCTGCTTTACCCTTCTAGAGTGAAACCCTAATTGGTATAGCTATATATATATGTGTGCATATATACACGCTAATTTCCCCCAAATGGGGGCAGAATAAATATATATATGTACACATCTGTTTTATAATTTTTTCGGTGTTAGGGTTTAGTTTAGGGATTTATGGTTTACGGTTTAGGGGTTTAATTAGGTTCATGGTTTAGGATTTAATTAGGGTATAGGGTTTATATAGGGTTTAGGTTTAGGGTTTAGGGTTTAGGGTTTAGGGTTAGCTAGGGTTTAGGATTTAGGGTTAGAGTTTTAAATGTGCATGCATTGCTCTCACACTTGAGAGAGGTGTGGCTACATATATATTGGCCCTTCCACCATGCTAACCCCTTTCATGAGAAAAAAACTCGTATGTGCAAGGGCGATCGGAGTGTATGAAAGATTATTATGTGATTTTAACTGAGATGGGATAATGTACACTTGTAATACTCAATACACAATTTTCAAACAGAGGGGGTCGACTTGTTTTTCGTGGAAGGTGATAAACAAGGAGACTAGAATAGTGCATACATGACCGAATCACTGATATGTGGGTTCATATATAGGCCCAGGTTCCACGTTGTGGCAAGACGCCTCGTTGTGGCCGGATTTCCTAGTTTCAATCAAACAAAGGTCATTGGTTGCCATGAATTCACTTATATTGAAGTCAGCATTGCATACATGACATTGCATGCAAATCTAGGTCTTGTGTAATAATCGTGTGTTTTTCATATCATATATAGGATTCAAAGATCGGATGCCTCTAATATAGGATGGAAAGTCATATCATCATATGGTCGTCTTTCCTAATTGAATAAACAAAGGTCCTCCATCCCGAAGCGGAAGGCTTATATTATTTTTAGAGAGTCAAACTATGTCAAATTTGACTAAGTTTTTACCAAAAATCATTAACATGCAAAATGCAAAACAAATATCATTAAATATATATTGATATATATTTTCGTATTGTATCAAATATTATATTTGTTGATAGCTTGTTCTAAAAGTTGGTCAAACTTTTCTTGGTTTGACTTTCGAATAAAATATAAGGCTTAAGCTTTAGGATGGAGGTACTAGGATATATTGAAGTGGGCATTGCATGCAAATCTAGGTATTGTGTAATAATCGTGCATTTTTTCTTATGATGCAAATCTTGGTCTTGAAGTGGGCAGTGCATGCCAATCTAGAGTATATATATATATACGAATGAAAAGATGGAAGCCTCAACATTCGTTCATGGAAAATATGGATGAGGAGAAGATAATAAAAAAGAAAAGAAAAAAAAAGAAAAGTTGAGAGATCGAGACAGAGCGCGACCTTTCGGTGAAGCGGGAAACATGCATTGCCTTTTTGGGTAAAGTTGCTTGTCCTTGTGAGTACAGATTTGCACTGACACCGCCTACACGAGCTATTAATAGCGCCACCCTAACTACACTCCAAAACCAACAAGCACTCATCCTTTCACCTGTGTAGAATAATATTTGACATAGATCTGGAACAATTTTTTTCAAGATCTGCGATGTGTAATATGGCCCGAAGGGGTCAAGCTAGGCTTTTGTTGAAAGATTCACGGAAGGATCAGATCGAGCTGCATTGAGGGTCTAGGTGGAAAACCAAAAAACCTTCGTTACTTAGCGCTAGCTAACAGATAACACTTCAATTCGCATTATTAGTTGATTCAACTTTGCGTAGATTCGTATGTACCTAGTTAATTTACTAAACTTCATGCGTATCTAACAAGTGGATTCAACTATCATACTGTGTATATGGATCAAATATCGATGCCTCTTATTAAGTATGAAAATCCTACAAAAGAAAGTCCCTATATACTGTATGGCTCTCCTAGTTTGAATAGAAAAAGTCATTGGTTCATATGAATTCATGTAGGATTGAAGTGGACAAGCATGACATTGCATGCAAATCTAGGTCTTTGTGTAATAATCGTGCGTTTTTCCTATCATGCAAATCTAGGTCATGTAGTGGGCATTGCATGCAAATCTAGAGTATATATATACGAATGCAAATATCGAAGCCAGCTGGAAGGTTCGTCCATGGAAAATCTGGATCAATAGAAGAGAAGAGAAGTGAAGTGATGAAAAGAAAAGAAAAGAAAAAAAAGAAAAAAAATAAGTGGAGAGATCGAGGCAGAGCGCGACCTTTGGGGTGAAGCGGGAGACATGCATCGTCTTTTTGGGTGAAGTTGACTGTCCTTGTCAGTACATGCCTCCACTAGATACGACTGAAGCGGGAGCTTGCTCACGCACGAAGCAAAGTAGAAGCTCTGCAGTACTCTTGTCAGTACACCTCTATCAACTCCTCTGCGCACCCTCTATCGTCCATCTCTCTCTCTCTCTCTCTCTCCTTTTGTCCGTCATGCAGTGGAGTGGCAGGAGAGCAGACCCTAAATTCACCGATATCTCGAGTGCAACAGAAGAATATCCATGCCCCGTTTCCGCGCCTGTCGTTCTTATATTCCCAAGAGCTCGGCCTGCGCGAGCTATCAATAGCACCACGCAACTACACTCCCAAACCAACAAGTACTCGTCCTTCCACCTGTATAGAATAATATTTGTCGTAGATCTGGAATAAATTTGTTCAAGATCTGCGACATGTAATATGGCCCTGAGGGGTCAGGCTAGGCTTGTGTTGGAAGATTCTAGGAACGATCGGATCGAGCTGCATTGAGGGTCTCTGGGTCAGCTGACCCCGGCCGGTGGAAAACCAAAAACCTTCATTACTTACGCTAGCTAACAGATAACACTCCGATTCATATTAGTTCATTCAACTTTTCCTAGATTTGTATGTACCTAAACACAACTTCGTCCTCAGATCTTAAACTCAGTAGTAGCTGAGAACTAACTTCGTGCTCAGTCAAGTCCTAAACCATCTAATTTCCATCGTGATTCGTGCTAGTTATTAGATGCAACATCAGTTGCAACTGAGATTTGATGCAAAGAAAAAATGAAGTCAGACGAGTTGCTTCCTTGTGATGTACTATTCCACATGAACCTGGCTCGTGGTAGAGGAAAAATTCCTTCAGAATTCCTTCAGTGGTTTCAAGTGTAACAAGCACTAGTACAGTGCATATTCCTATACGGACATTAATTATATACACTTCCCTTACCCAGTACAATATCCGACAGTTATTATGGCCCTGACAAGGGATTAACTTGTCAATGCCTACAAGTAGTAGACTAGGGTTTTGTTCGATGTAGAGGGCAAGTAGATCTCGAAGGTTTCAGCCGAATAATACTCGACGAAATAAAAGTAGGGTTTGCTCAACAATGATTCGATGATCTCCCTCGTCCCTCGACTCCCCCTTTATATATGAGGCGGAGCCGAGGGATTCGTATTGTACAAATTACAGAGTCCGGGAAGGTTTCTAACTCATCCCGCAAGATTACATACAACACTTCCTATTACAACTCTAGCTTTCCTTAATAGTATCTTTGGGCTTCCGGGTCTTCTTATTCCTCATGTAGTGGGCCTTCAGTAAACCCCGGGTACTATCTTCGGCAGGCCCATTGGGGATGCCTATGTCAGTAGCCCCCGAGATTTTGCTTGAATCGTAGAGTCAGGGAAAATCTCTCCTGTTTATTTTTACTCGACAACTCTAACTTGTCTATACTTCTTCTCATGAATTTCTATATTGTACAGGGATAATGGTAGTTGGGGCTAGTTCATCTGACGGATCAGGTACTAGTTAACTGCTCTAGTGGCAATCCGCAAAAACCTACTTCAAGATCACGTCCCTGGACATGATCTCGGGATACTGATGTAAACTTCGACATGTGCCGCTTAAGGTCTTACCATTCTGTCGAGTCCCAGTTAAATTTATCGGGTACCTAACGCGTCCGTTAAGATTTTTCTTCGTATCTGTTGATACGGATAAAAGTAGCAAACCATCGTCAGAGATGGGGCCACGCCGCACAGAACGGATCTGGGGTCTTACCTTCGCAGTGTTTTGCGGCATTCAGAAATTATTCGCAACTTTTGGCGTTCTGAGAATATATTGTCGAGTGCTTATTCGGCTGTTGGAATAGCACATTTCATCGAGTCAATTTTTGACTTATACTGCTCTCCCGATGGGAGTATATGTAGAGTTATTTTTATAACTCGAAATATGCTCCTTCTTCCTTCTTTTACTCTCTTTATTTTTGATAATTTTCATCGGGCACGCGAACAGCGTTCCCGATGGGAGTAGCCCCCGAGGCTACAGCCAAGGACTTGTGCTTGGTTGTAGGCTCAACATTCTAGTGCACCTTGTCGCTATATTATCATTCTTTCTCGATATTTTCTTCTTTTATCTCTCGGGTGCGCGAACAGCGCTCCCGATGGGAGTAGCCCCCGAGGCTATGAACAAATGCTTGCGTTTGATCATAGGCACCCGCAATTTCTATATTGTCACCCTCGAAATTTATTTCTTTCAAAGTAGCCCCCGAGCATTTGGGCAGAAACTTGTATTTGATCAAAGGCTCCTGAAGTATTCAATAACTTCTCCTGTCGCCAATCTTCTTTTATTTTTCTTGTCGAAGTTTTTCTTCCTTGGCCAAAGTTATGTCATTGCTGTTAATACTCGCAATTTTTCTGCCTTGTGGGTCCATTGTCCCCACCACGTTGACACGTCGTGCAAGTGGGGGACACACGTCCTCCGCTTTTTCTGGCGCACGTACCGTAACTCCTCAATGTTAAAATACTTTTTTACCCTTGCTTCCACGTGGCTATCATCTGCGACGCATTTTTTTCCATCCAATGGTCCGCCGTTTCGCCGCACCTCTATATAAAATCTCCTTCTTCCTCCTCGGACACTTCCGCTCGCGCCGTTGCTGTGCTTTCCTCCGCAAATCCTCCCGCACTTCCCCGATTCTCTAAGCTCTGCACTCCTGCGCCATTGTGAATACCTCTGCGCCGCTTGACCAGGCACAGCACACCGGAATCCTCCATGGCTGCCATGGATCTGGGAGCCTCGGAGTGGGAAAGATCCAAGCTTTCCGCTCAGGACATCAACCTTCTGAAGAAACTAGGGCTCAACAAGAAGCCCAACGCACTTCGCTTTCCTAGTGAGGAGAGCTACCCAACCCCTCCAATGGGGTACCGGGTAAGTTTCATCGACCACCTCATCCGCGGTCTTTCCGCCCCCATTCATCCTTTTCTCCGCGGACTGCTTTTTGTGTACGGTCTGCAACTTCACCACTTGACCCCCAATTCTATCCTCCATATTTCTATCTTCATCACCCTCTGTGAAGCCTTCCTTGGCGTCCAGCCTAACTGGGAGCTATGGAAGCGCATTTTCTTCTGTCGCCGTAATGGCTCTCCCAACGTCGCCTATAATATAGGCGGCGTTGTAATTTCTGTTCGCCCCACTGTCGATTACTTCGACGTGAAGCTCCCTGACTCAGTTCAAGGGTGGCGCAAGAAGTGGCTGTACATTCAGGAGGAGAACGACGGATGTGCTGAAGACAACATCCCTCCTTTTGATGGTGCCGAAAGAATTCTTCGCCGCCGCTCCTGGGACGCAGAGGCTTCCGAAGAAGAAAGAACGGCGACTGAAGCCCTGTGGCTCGTATCCACGAGTTGCAAAATACTCGCGACAAAGAATTATCAGGCATCCAAATCACAGCCTATTTTCTAAGGACTAGAGTGCAGCCTCTTCAGGCTCGCAAACACCCTCTCTAGAAGTATTCTGGCGCCACGGATGTTGATCGGTTGTCGACGGATTTGGAAGTCAAGGATTTAGAAAAACTTTTCCGAAGAATCTCGTCTCTCAGCAAAAAAGATCCTGTCCCTTCTTCTTGCCGCGTGAAACCATTCAGCTCCACCAATCCACTTCCCAAGGTAAGCTTTTTCGCTTGGTTTGTTGTTGCTTTACTATCTTTATTTTTTTCTTCCCTACTTTTTAACATCCTCCTCTGCTTTTTATAGAACCATCCAAATCTCGTCTCGCTCCCTCCCCTTCCTGAAGGTGGAGAAGTCGAGGAAAGGGCTATCCTCGCCGATGACAACCAAAACGCCCCCTCTTTTGTAAATGAACCCGTAGATTCTCGAAAGTCTGCGGGTTCTTCCGAAAAAGATGCTGCCTCCGAGGGCACCACATCGACACAATCTCCTCCTCCTGCTGTTTCTCCAAGGAGCAAAAGGAAAAGGAATGACGCCGAGGATTCCGGCACCTCCAAAGCCGAGGAAGTTGATCCTTCTCGCCAGAAGGCGGGTTATGATCCATACCTTGGATCCCTCATCAGCTCGTAAGTTATTTTTATTTCTCCTTAACTTTGTACTCGAAGTTTTTTGTCTTTCTTGCTTTTTACGCTGTCGTCTTTTTCTTCTCTTCCTTTTTTTGTAGTGATGATGAGGAAGAACTACCAACTCTTGACGTGGCTGCTCGAACGAGTTCGTCACGTACTTTAGTTGTTTCGGAGACGCCAGCTGAAGGAGAAAAATCCTCGCCTCCTCAACTGAATGTTGGCGCTCCCACTCCTCCTTCTAGCCCTCTTGTTCCTTCGCCAAAAAGGACAAGGGTAGAATCAATTGTGGAGCCTACCCTCGAATTGGGTAGCTCCTCCAATTCTTTCTTGGATGACGTAAGTTCTTAATCTGCTTAGCGCTATCTATATTTCCTCTTGTTTCCTTTTGCATGCCTTCGTATTTTTCCCATATCGACATATTTGCTTTCTTTTTCTTTCTTTGACAGCCTATGGTCAAAGAACTTCTTCGCATTGGTGCCCAATTTGTTGGGTACCATGAATGTGCTAACAAAGCTGAAGGTAACATTTGTTTTGAGTGACCCCTGCTTTATGACTTCTTTCCACTGGTTTGTCGTAATTTTGACGGATCTTTCTTATTTTGACAGAAAAACTTGCAGAAGCCAACAAGCTTGTCGACACTCTTGCTCAAAAACTGGAGCAGAGTGAAATGGCTCGCAAGAAGGTTGAACTTGACGCCAGCCAAGCTAAAGCAGAGGCTGAGGAAGCCATAGCCAAGGCTGCTGGTGTCGAAGATCTGCAAAAGAGGCTGGCTGACGCCGAAACTGCTTTAAATGACCACAAAGCTTCCCAAGCTTCTCGAGAAAAGGCGATCACCAAGCGTTTGATCGCGCAGAACCGGCGCTTTGTCGGTAATTTTTCGTACCCTTCTATCTTTTCTTTTTCTCGGATTAATTTTTCCTTCTTGCTGTCAACCAATATATATTTTCCTCGGCAGCCAAAACAAACCAAGAGTTTGAGCTTGAAGATCCCGACGATGATCCTCTTCTAGACGCACTCTCTTTCCTGGAATTTCATGGAACTGAAGTTCGCGAGGGCATGGATCATGCTGACGCGGGTTTATCAAAGTTGTTCCCCTACTTCTTCCCCAGGAAAGAGGAGCCTAAAACTTTCCTTGCCCTTGCCAAGGAATTTGACTCGTCAGAAGATCTTGGACTGAAGATGCGCCAGGAGAACATGAAGGTTGCCGTCGAGAGCACTATCGCCTTGGTTGCGGACAGCCAACAAACTGTTGACTGGACGAAAGTTGGCGCCACCGAACAAATCGAACAAACGAAATGGCGTTCGTTGATCAAGGCAGCCAAGCCCAACGCGAAGAAAATCCTGGCCTATCTCGGGATCAAGCCAGCTTCGACTCCTAGCTCATCAAGGCCGGAGGTCTAGTCGAAAGCTTCTTCTTTTATTTTTCTTTTGCTTTTAATGTTGTCGCCGAAGTAGCTGTTTGGCGACACCTATCCCACTAGCTCAACTTGTAATGCCTTGTAAATATGCTGAACGATCAATGAAAACTCTATCTTGCTTGTTGATTGATGTCGACTTTTTTGTTAAATTTCAGTTGGTGTTTGATAACTATACTCCATCTCCTGCTCCTCCCGATGTTTTGCCTTCTCCTTCTTGCTCGAGGAAAAATCTTGCTGATACTGAACCTGTCGAAGATTCCTTGTCGCAAGAATTGGATGAACTTCGGCAGCAACTTCAGTATGCGAAGAGACAAACGCTTGTGATGATGGAACAGTCTCGCAAGGCATCTGAAGCCGAAAAGATTGCGCTTCAACAAGCTCAAGAGGCCATGGCTGCTAAGGAAATCGCTCATTCTGAGGCTGAAAAGGCCACTACTCGAGAAAATTTTATGCTCGAGTTAATGAATGAAGCCAGTGCAGATATGTCTGGTATGCTTGTTGCATCTTTTGTGTGAAACTTTGACACTTTCCATCATTTTGCTGCGTCTCTTAAAAATTTCTGCATCGTTGCTTAATAGGTTCCTTTATTGATGCTGCGGCCGAAGAAGAGAGGGTAAATACTAGGACAAACTTCCTTGTTAACCTTGCCCTTGACCATGGTTCTCTATTCTGGGCTACCCCAGAGAAGACCCGACAGATTTTCAGATTTCAGGATCGCACCTCTCAAACTCGCGACTTCCTCGACTTCTGTACCGGGACCTTGTCGATGGTTTATAACTCCATGTTTCCTCGGAACGTTCAGCCACAAACTCTTCCTGAGCTAATGGAGAGATTTAAGGATCCCCACAAGATCCATGGTTTTGTCAAAGCTCAACTAGTTGCTGGCGCCAGGTTTGCCCTTATCATGCTTCAGATATGCCACCCAAAGCTTGACCTGACCCAAGTTGTTGCAAAAGTTCATGAGAGGGTAAGGCGTCGAAGAGTTGGCGTCGACAGAATTAATACGAAGGTTTCGCCTGTAGCCGAAGAAATGATTGAGGATATCCTTCGGATGGACGCCGAATTTTTTGCAGACGGTCATTATGCTGACTTTCTTGGCGCTGCTCCCGAAAAAGGCAGGATTACTATTGATAACATATTGAATCGTGACTAATTTTTCTCCTTTAGTAGACAACTTTTCTTTGTAAACCACGATTGTGATTGTATTGTAAAGCGATCATCCTGTTTCTATATTTGTCCAGCCCCCGAGCGTGTCGGTGCCTATTTTCTGTACTTGTGTATTGCGAGGTTTTTAACCAAGGCATTTATTCAATGTGTAGTTTTGGCGAGTATCAGCCCCCGAGCTTTTTTGTCGATAATTTTTATTGACTCGCGAGGTGTTTAATACCAAGGCGACTAGACCATGTTGACTGTACTATATTTGCGGGTACGAGCCCCCGTGTCTCGCATGATTGCTATTTTGTATTTTTGTTTGTTTCGCGAGGTATTTTATACCAAGGCGAGATATTGTCGGGAATATGTTTTGCAAGTCTGAGGCCTAAGCCCCCGAGCCTGCCGAAGAAATATATATCTCAACTATCTTTACTATATTGCAGCACCGCGAGCCCGCCTCATTAAAAACCTTTCCCGGCCCCACTCGGTGCCCCGAAAAAGGAAAAGAGTGCGTCTGAAAACTCGCGGGCGTTTCAGTACATTGAAGTTTTACAAGGACTATATTTCGACTCTAGGCGTAGAACCGCCTGAGCTGCGCCACGTTCCAAGGGTTTTGCTCCTCCACCCCTGTCTTCTTGTCCTTTATCCTGTACGCTCCTCCTCCGATTACTTCTGTGACGATGTAGGGTCCAAGCCATGGTGACTCGAGCTTTTCATGGCTTTTCTGCGTGAGCCGAAGGACTAGATCTCCCACCTAAAAGGATCTTGGCCGTAAACGTCGACTATGATAATTCTTCAGGTCCTGCTGATATTTGGTTACTCGAGAGAGTACTTCATCTCTAGCCTCGTCGAGTGCATCGACGTCATCTTCTAGCGCTTTTCTCGACACCTCTTCATCATATTCTACGACCCGTGGAGAATCGTGCTCTACCTCAATTGGTAACACTGCTTCCGCTCCATGGACCAAGAAGAACGTAGTTTCTTGTGTCGCTGTGTTTGGTGTTGTTCGTATGCTCCATAATACACTGGGCAGCTCCTCTGGCCAGGTATATCGAGCTTTCTCCAGTGGCCCTAGTAAGCGTTTCTTGATGCCGTTGCAGATTATTCCATTGGCTTTCTCGACTTGGCCGTTGGTTTGCGGGTGTGCAACCGACGCAAAGTTTAGCTTGATACCCACTTCTTCGCAATAATCTTTGAACTCATTGGATGTGAAGTTACTGCCGTTATCCGTGACGATGCTGTGAGGCACTCCAAACCTAAAGACGAGACTTTTCACGAATTTAACTGCAGATGCCCCGTCTGGTGAGTTTATCGGCTTCGCTTCTATCCACTTTGTAAATTTGTCGACAGCTACCAACATATACTCCTTCCCTCCTGGCCAAGACTTGTGTAGTTTGCCTACCATATCGAGGCCCCACTGAGCAAAGGGCCAAGACAAGGGTATTGGCATCAGCTCTGCTGCCGGTGAGTGAGGTTTTGCGGCAAACCTCTGGCACGCATCACAGGTCCGTACTATCTCCTTTGCGTGCTCTATTGCTGTCAACCAGTAAAATCCAGCTCGAAAGACTTTGGCAGCAATAGCTCGGCTGCTCGCGTGGTGGCCACAAATTCCTTCGTGCACCTCCTTCAGGATCATCCTTCCTTCCTCGGGTGTAACGCACCGCTGTAGTACTCCTGAGATACTTCTTTTGTATAGCCCCCCTTTGATCACAGTAAAAGCCTTAGATCGTCTAATAACTCGCCTTGCTTCGACTGGATCGTCGGGTATTTCCTTCTTCAAGATATATGATACATACGTCTGCATCCATGGTATTTGTACCATCATGACCAGGTCCTGATCTTCTTCTTCTTCTTCCTCTTGCTCCTCCTTGGTAGCCCTCGAGGGTTTTTTCTCCTTCTTTTTTGGTTTTGTTGACTTCGTAGATCTCTCTGCTATCTCTTCCCAAAATACACCTGGCGGAACTGCAAGGCATTGCGACCCGATGTTTGCTAGAACGTCGGCTTCATCATTGCTCAATCTGCTGATATGGTTTACTTCACATCCGTCGAATAACTTCTCGAGCTCGTTGTAGACTTCCTTGTATGCTATCATACTATCATTGACTGCGTCACATTGGTTCATGACTTGCTGAGCCACCAACTGCGAGTCGCCAAAGATTTTTAGTCGAGTAGCGCCGCAAGCTTTCGCCATCTTCATCCCGTGTATGAGGGCTTCATATTCTGCCTCATTGTTAGACGCGTTTGGGAACGTCATCCTCAGAACGTACTTCAGCTTGTCGCCTTCTGGGGATACTAGTATCACACCTGCACCAGCTCCTTCCAATCTCTTGGATCCGTCGAAGTTCATGGTCCAAGTTCTCGATAAATCTGGTGGTCCTGTGTTTTGCAGCTCCATCCACTCTGCGATGAAGTCTGGCAAAATCTGCGACTTGATTGCTTTTCTTTTTTCATACGTGATGTCCCGAGGGGAAAGTTCTATTCCCCAAAGGGAGACACGACCCGTAGCTTCTGGATTATTTAGTATATTTGACAAGGGAGCTTCATTGACCACTACGATCGGGTGTGCCGAAAAGTAGTGGCGCAATTTTCGTGCGGTTGTGAATACTCCATATGCTAGCTTTTGGTACTGAGGGTACCTTTGTTTTGAGGGCGATAGAACTTCGCTGACGAAGTATACTGGCCTCTGCACTCCATGTAGTTTTCCTTCTTCCTCCCTTTCGACGACAAGTACCGTGCTCACCACCTGGGATGTGGCCGCAATATATAGCAACAGAGGCTCCTTCTCTTTTGGCGCCACCAAGATTGGGGGTGTCGAGATTTTGCGCTTGAGGTCCTCAAAAGCTCTGTCTGCTTCTTCGTTCCATTGGAACTTGTCTCCCTGTTTGATCAAGGTGTAAAATGGTAACGCCTTTTCTCCTAACCTGGCGACGAATCTGCTTAAAGCTGCGACTCGCCCGGTTAACTGCTGTACTTCTTTCAACTTTGTTGGCTTCCTCATTGTTACGATGGCCTGTATTTTTTCGGGGTTTGCTTCGATCCCTCTTGCTGATACTAAGAACCCAAGAAGTTCTCCTGCAGGGACGCCAAAAGAGCACTTTGTCGGGTTTAGCTTGAGGCAGAACTTGTCGAGGTTGTCGAAAGTTTCCTTCAGGTCCTTGATTAGGGTGTCGCCCTTTTTGGATGTTATAACGACATCGTCGATGTATACTTGTACATTTTTCCCTATCTGCTCTGCTAGGCACTTCTGCATCATCCGCTGATACGTTGCTCCCGCGTTTTTCAACCCGAAGGGCATTGTTCGATAGCAGAACACGCCGTAAGGGGTGATGAACGCTGTTTTCACCTCATCATCCTCTTTCAATCTAATCTGGTTATAACCAGAATAAGCATCCAGGAAGGAAAGACGTTCACATCCTGCCGTGGAGTCGATGATTTGATCGATCCTTGGGAGGGGAAAGTGATCCTTTGGACAATGTTTATTGAGACACGTGAAGTCGACACACATGCGAAGGACCTTCGTGTTTTTCTTCGGCACCAGCACTGGGTTAGCTACCCATGTGGCCTCTGTATGTATTTCTTTGATAAACCTTGCTTCTCTGAGTCTGTTAATTTCCGACAGCATAGCCTTGCGGTTTGGTTCCGAAAAACGCCGCAGAGGTTGTTTGATTGGTTTCGCGATTGGATCCAAGTGTAGGTGGTGCTCGGCAAGTTCCCTGGGTACTCCTGGCATGTCAGCTGCACACCATGCGAAGATTTTCCAGTGCTCACGGAGGAACTCGACGAGCGCGCTTTCCTATGCGAGGTCCATGGTGTTTGCGATGGACGTCGTTTTCTTCGGGTCTGTTGGGTGGATCTGCACTTCCTTGGAATCCTTTGCTGTGTTGAAGGTTGACTCCTTGCTAGGCCTCCCCACATCTGGTAGTACGTCATAGTCTGTCGTGAGCTTTGACTCCATATATTCTGCTTGCATCCCGAAGGTTTCTGATAGTCGATGAAAATCCTTATCACATTTATCGGCAAGCGAAAAACTTCCTTTAATCGTGATTGGCCCCTTAGGTCCAGGCATCCTCTACAATAGGTATGTGTAATGTGGTACTGCCATAAACCTAGCGTATGCTGGGCGCCCCAACAGAGCATGGTACTGTGATGGGAAATCCACGACCTCAAACTCTAGCCTTTCGATCCTGTAATTCTCTCGAGTGCCAAACTGAACGTCGAGATTGATCCTTCCCAATGGGTAACTTGGTTTATCTGGTGTGATGCCGTGAAAACGCGTATCCGTTGGTTTGAGGTTCGCCAAGGATATGTTCATCTTCCTCAGAGTATCTGCGTACATAAGGTTTAGACTGCTTCCTCCGTCGATGAAAACTCGCGATACGTCGAATCCTGCAATCACTGCTGGCAAAATAAGTGCTGACTGCCCTGGTCGAGGAACTTGCTGCGGGTGATCCGCAATTGTAAAACCAATGTCTTGTCCCGACCAATTGAGATACTCGTCTATTGGTGGAGGCATCTTCTCTGCCATGAACACCTGCCGCGAGATTACTTTCTGAGCTCTATTGGATGGTCTGCCTTTCTGAATCATCGAGACTGCTCCATGGGAATTGGGATCGACATATGGTGGTGGTGCTGGTGCTGCCGCAATTCTGAGCTGGTGTCGATTTTCTTCCGTGATTGCGGGAGGGGGTGGCAAGTGTATCTCACTCCTAGGTCCTTGGGGATTTCGACTTGCTGCCTGAGCATGGGCTTGCGCGGCAACCCTCATCATCGCTTGAAAGTTCCGACAATCTTTCTGTAGATGTCCTGACTGCCTTACCCCATTGTTGTCGACGAAGAAGTGCATCTGGCATGGACCGTTCATCATATCTTCAGGGGTCACAAAGGGCCTTTGAAATCTAGGACCGTTGTTTGGCCTACTATTTCGCGAGTCATCTCTGTTGTCACTTCGCTGTTCACTGCTGCGTTGGTAGTTATCTCTGTTATTTCCTCCAGTGCCTGATCGAAACCCAGCCGAAATTTGGCCAGGTGGATCGTAACTCGAAAATCGAGAAAATCGCCGCCTGCCCTGGTAATTTCGACTGCGGTCCTCCTCTGGTGACCTGTGTCGCTTATTGTGCACAGCGTCTTCACCATCTGCCCACTTGTTTGCTATCTCCATCAACGCTGACACTGTTTTTGGGTTGGTTCTCCCCAGATCCTCCACGAAATCTCCTCGCCGGACTCCTGCAACGAACGCGTCTATGGCTCTCTCGTCAGATATGTTTTCTGCCGAGTTTTTGATGATGTTCCACCTTTGGATGTACTTCCTCATTGATTCATCATGTTTCTGTCGGCATGATCTCAACTCCTCGAGTGTCGCAGGCTTTTTGCAGGTAGACCGAAAATTCTTGATGAATATCTCCTCGAAATCAGTCCAGCTGTCGATGGAACCTACTGGAAGCTTCTTTATCCAAGATCTTGCGGCTCCACTCAAGTGCACCTGAATGCTCTGCATTGCCGTTGCCCTTGTGCCGCCAATTAGTTTCACTGTCTCGAGGTAATCTACCAGCCAATCCTCAGGATCCTGCAATCCGTCGAATTTTTTGAAATTATCGGGTAACTTAAACCCTGAAGGCACCCGAGTTTTTCGGACCCTTCTAGTAAAGCATGGTAGCCCACACATATCCTCTTCGGCTAAGTCTGGAGAGTGTCGATGTTCCCTTCTATGTTGTCGTGCCCTGTCTACCCTTGCCTGAGTTTCTGCGTCCCTTGCTTCACCTGTTCTCTCGGGAGCTGCTGCTGCAACCGTAGGTCGTGGACTATTTTGCCTTGCTGATCCTTCGGGAGGCGTCGATGCGAATGCTGTTCCCATGGCTCCAACACCTGCCATGGCCATGTTATATAGTGCTTCCCTTGGATCTCCAGGAGGTGGCCTGGATGCGAGGATAAAGGCTTGTGTCGCCATATACCCAGCTTCCGGTGTTTTGGGAATAATGTTTCCTCTCGTGTCTATTGACATAAAGGACATGTCGAGGTTTTGAACTAGATTCTCTCTTTCTGCTTCTGGTATGTTTTGTAGCCTTGACCTTGCCCTGTTCCGAGCTTCTCTGTGACTATCTCCCGAAGTTCCTGAGTGTCGACTGAGGTCTGCCCTTCGCCTGCTTGACGCGGAAGCTGCCTCCCTTCTTTTGTTCAGAACCTCTGTTTGTTTTTCTAATTCCCTTCCAGCTCGAGCAAGTCTATATTGGTATGCCTGTAATTCCTCGACCGTGGCGGTTGTCGCCATTGGTTCTGAACCATCCATAGCTCTTGCGGCTCTGTCCCATGCTGCTTGCGGCAACAGACCTCTCAGACCTGGTGTAGGCCCGACGTATTTGTTGCCTAATCCTCGCCTTAAATCAGAGGGATCGATGTATGGATTTCCCAAATCGTCGAAAGCCTCCGATGTTTGCTCCTGTTCACGACTTGCTTCTCCGATGACGTAGATTTGATGATATTTAGAATTCTGCGCCTTGCTGGATTCGGTGACACCATCATAGAGATTGGTGAAGACCTTTCCAATGGTGACAGATTTGTCGATGAAGTTGAAGCTGTCGACGCTTTCAGAATCGCTGCTTATATAGGAGTCCGCAGACGACTCGAAAGACATGTCGCTGAAGATCTTGGCGAGTTTTTCGCTTGCCTTGGTGCTGACGAAGCGTGGCGAAGATGTTTCTTCGTCGCCTGACTCGACCGATGATGCCGAGCTCGAAGATTCAGTATGTTCCACAGAAAACTTCGGGAAGGTCGGAATTTCGAGACGATAACTTCCTTCCTTCCCGACGCGAAAGTGGAACCTCCCGAACGTCATCTCCATGGGCTCCTCCGGATATGTATATGCATCCAAACGGGAGGGCGGGTGAGGTACAAAATCAGCGAGACCAGTTTCGATCTGTTTACCTCTGTCCAAGATGTTGCGTGCTGCCGATGAAGTCGACGATCCTGAACGTGCCATCAAGATCAGCTCCTTGTCGCCTCTAAATCCCACAGACGGCGCCAATTGACAAGGGATTAACTTGTCAATGCCTACAAGTAGTAGACTAGGGTTTTGTTCGATGTAGAGGGCAAGTAGATCTCGAAGGTTTCAGCCGAATAATACTCGACGAAATAAAAGTAGGGTTTGCTCAACAATGATTCGATGATCTCCCTCGTCCCTCGACTCCCCCTTTATATATGAGGCGGAGCCGAGAGATTCGTATTGTACAAATTACAGAGTCCGGGAAGGTTTCTAACTCATCCCGCAAGATTACATACAACACTTCCTATTACAACTCTAGCTTTCCTTAATAGTATCTTTGGGCTTCCGGGTCTTCTTATTCCTCATGTAGTGGGCCTTCAGTAAACCCCGGGTACTATCTTCGGCAGGCCCATTGGGGATGCCTATGTCAGGCCCGTAGGGATCGAGCAGTAGATTAGCTGACCCCAGTAAAAATCGTACAATACTACATGTAATATAGACCCCATTGTCATTTCTTCTAGCTTCATCCATTAGAAGGTTTCGAGTTTTCGTTCATCAAAATTCTAAAATTTAAATAGTAATTCTTGGTTTAAAAGGTTTCCTACTATAAACAAAGGGTATCCATTTTCCGACTGCGTACCATTTTCTTGTTTCGAGAAGGACCGGCTGACCAATGGCTGGCCCGACTAGACTATACTGTGGGAGTAGCGGCTCTATTGCCGCGTCCTATGATCCTAGCCCCAACTAGCTATAGCATGGTAATAAATTTGTTGTCCCATTGGTTTGTATTGTCTTGTCTAGTCAATGCCGATGGCGGTATGGCCAAAGATACGCGGCCGACGGATAGAGGGCAAGACATATTCTGCATGATTGTGATTTTTCCCACCGCAACACTTGCTCACGAGAAAGCTGGCATTGATCCGCCGCAGCTTTTGATCCCATAATAATTTTTTGAGGAAATTGCACAAACCCATCATTGTTGCCGTCTCTGTTGCACAAACTACTTAATTTTCGTGTCTTTTACACAAAATATCCTTGAACCTAGATTTTTATAGGAATTCTTGCTTCCCCTCATAGTCCCATACCTCCTTTTGACAGTCCTTTGTTGTTCCTGAGGTGGAATGCAAAACAAATTTCGGTTATTTTGGCCACACTAGTTTTTGCGCTCACACCATGCTTTAGCCATTTTTTGTTTTGCCTAGAGAGGCAGCAGCGGTATGAGTAGATATTTGGTTTATGAATAGATATTTGGTTTATGAATAGATATTATTTAAGATTAATAAAATTCCGAGTACGAAACCCCATATATATACTTACAAAAAAGGCTAGAAAATTCTTGTGTACATATATATATGACCATGTATAATGTACCTGTATGAACCTTGTGTTTCATGTGTTCACTTTCTTTTCTCGTCACGCGTGAGGAAGTCCCGATGGCAATGGGTACTTGTCACCCGTTAACCTGACGGGTACCCGCATCAGATGGAGTATGGTGTATATGGTGAACAAAAAACCATGCATTGTCTCTTGACGAATCCTCTAACACAATTATTGGGTATGGCGGAGGCGGTGTATATGGAGGTTGCAAACCCATACCGTCAACCCGTATTGATGAGACTGATGATACCCACACCTCTCACTCAATAAATGAAAAACCTATAACTAGACACATAGACACACACACACACACAACCACACACACACACACACCCACACCCTCACACACACACCACAAACACACACACACACAACCACACACACACACACCCACACACACACCCACACACACCCACCCACACACACCCAGACACACACACACACAAGCAGACACACACACACACACACCCACACACACAACCACACACACACACACCTTGCGTCCCTGCCAAGTCCCGAATTAACCACATTTGACCCACATCGGCCCAACCGTGCGCCGCCTCTGTCAATCCCCACAACCCGAGAGACCGAGACCCCCGACCCCATACCCTAGCTACTCGATCGATCTTATATATCCCAATCCCCCTCACCCGCTCCCCACTGGCTACGGCCGCCGCCGTGCATGCATGGAGGTCGAGCCTGTCAAGGTCGTGGATAGGGGAGCGACAACGACACAACAACTGACACCCCACCGCCACACATCTGGACAACCATGCATGCAACCTCCTCTCTTGAGATCCAGTCACAGGGCACATGTGGAGATATAGGAATTTGGCTTCCTTGAACCTCGGCGTGCTCCCCTCCCGGTCAAGCTGAGATGAGCTAGCGCAACATGTGGAGAAGGCGCAAGCCAAGCTCGCGCCGGTTTGTAGCAGGTTGATGTGTCGGAGATGGCACCGGGAATGGCGGAAGCGGTCCTGTCTACACACCGACGATGGCTGAAAAATTTGTGTAGTGTTTCTGTGTTCACACCTTCAAGGGTACCCATCACGGGGCAGGTCGATCTGGTGGAGTTAATTTAGGACCCACCGGCGGGTATGGAGGCGGGTGAGGTGGCATGGAGAGGTGGCGGAGGCGGGTATGGAGGTCGCAAACCTGCCTCCATACCTAGCGGGTGCCACCCGGCCGGAGTGATATGAGGTGTTGTTGTGAAGTGTATAATAAAGGGCTCCTTAATTTGGTTTCATATAATAGGATAGGAAAATCATGTATGAATAGGAAAAGTTAGGGGCTTTTTGATTTATTTGATTTGCTTAGGAATTGTGTTGGATTTAGATCCTATAGGATTTTTTGCTACATTCCTTTGATTCATATGATAGAAAAATCATAGAAATAATAAAATCGTAGGATTAAGTCGAAGTCATCTGGCTAGTTGAATCCTATGGGAAGATGAGTTGTGTTTGATTGTGCCAAAGGATATTTTCCATGAGGGTAAGACCTAATGTATTATTCCTATATGATTTGCATTACATGATTCCTATAGAACTAGTTCCTATATATAGGACATATGTTCCTAGGAATAAAATAACTAGGGTGTAGGAAAAATTCCCATATATAGGATCTAAACCCTACACGTACAGTTCCCTCATACGAATTATCCTATATTTGAATCAAAGAAGTGTTTTTTTGATTCCATGGAGTATGTACCTCCCCGGCAAACCATGGCAGCTCATCTCCTTTTGAGCGTGACTCCATTGCCACGTCGGGAGACCCATAGTGTCTTACGGACTGGTAGCCCCGAAGGCATCCCGTTAGACTATTGTCTCAACCATGACAATCTGGACTCGGGGGTAACCGTACCTTTGTATAGTTGCGTGGTGCCCCATGCTAAGAAGAACAAACTACAAGCTAAGCCCCTTACCCAAGTTGGGGTAATGTGGTTGCGCTAGTTAATTGGCATGGGTGAATACTTAGGCGCCAAAGTTTTCAGAAACAACATTTCTCCTTCCAATCACTTTTTCCAAAGTCCTTTCATTTCATAAGCATACACTTGGGTAAAGTCATCTTACCCAAGGTTTTAGAAAAAAGTCTTTCAACAAGGTATTCATCCAAGGGGGTTCCCAACCTACAGTTTTATATGAGAAACTAAGATACACCAATGGCATGATGCTAGCCATCATACCACTAAGGGGGTGTCAAGGGATCACACATACTTGAATTAAGCATGTATAGGGATAATCATAAGTGGAATGAATTCAACAAGCTCATGATGTTAACCACTATTTTTCTAAGGGGGGTAACAACATGGGGGTAAATGGGGACTCACATGATTAGGGTAAGCATGCAAAGTGTCAATAAGGGACTTATCATACTTGGGAACAAGTATGCATGAAAATACCTAACCAAACCCAAGATGCACAAGGAAGCAAAGTGTCCAACGAAAAAGAGAAAACAACAAGGAGGATAGTAACAAGAGATGAAAGAAAATGGCTTGCCTTGGCTGGCTAGTCCCTGGTCTTCTTCAACACCATCTCCAAAATCTTCTCCTTCGGCTTCTCCCACGTTTGTATCTAACGTCGCGAAAATAAACAACACAGACAATCAATCACATGGTTCAAGAATCAAGATTTTAAAAGAAAAAGTTAAAACATGCAGGGGTATATGTTTTACCAAAGTGAAACATGAGTTGGTTAAATTTTAAGAAAAAGGGGTGGTTAAACTTTAAATAAAAACAAGGTCTTATTGGAACAACAACTCATGTGACACACCAATTCTCTAATCAAAACAAAAACAGTACTAACATGGGCTAATATTATATTTCCTATATGGACAGTATTAAAACAAGACCAACACAATTGGAATCAACTAAATACATCAAATCTACAATTTTAGGATTTTGGTGGAGTCTGCAGTACACATAGAGCAAGTTTATTTCACCGAAATTCGTATAAAATTCCTAAAAATATGAGGCCAGGGGCATGTGAAAGCTCTTGAAAAACTCTTTCTAACAAACTTGGTTTCATTCCAATTGGACCCGTAGAACTCAAGTTATTAACAGATTCGTGTACAGGTTTTAAATTCGAATTCTAAAAAGTTTAAATGAAATTTAAATAGAGAAATGGGCGGGAACGGGTTTTGGGCCGTGCTGTGGTGGAGTTGGGCCGGCCCAGGGGAATTTCCATGTGGGCAGGGAAAAAGAAAAGAAGAAAGGGGGAAGAGAGGGCCCGAGGTGGGCCAGGCCTTGCATGGCCACGCTGGCTGCATGGGCCATGCAGCCGGGCGATGGAGATCCGATGGCCCAGAGCCATCGTCCCCGCCTCGCCATGCAGGTGCACGAGTGGGTGACCGGACGCGGAAGAGAAGAGAAGGGAGAGGCGGCTAGACTCACCGGCGATGGTCGGAGCACGGTGGCAAGGTCGAGGCTGGTCGGCGGCGTCGAGGTACGGGGTGGCGACGATCTTGGCGGCGTCCTTCTCCTCCTTCCTGGCTCCTCCCGACAACGACGTCGATACGGCACTCCTCGGGCAGGGCTTGGTGGCGGCTGGCTCCGGCGTGCCTGCTGAGGAGGGGGAGCAGGGTTAGGATCTCTGGGCGACAAGGGGCAGAATGGAACAGAGAGGAGGTGTGGGCGACATCGAAGACGAGCTCGGCGACCTTCTCGTCACCGTGTGGTGACCACAGACGGTGGCATGGCTTCACCGAGCGGCAGCCCTGAGCAGCGCCTTGTGCGCTCTCAGGGGGATCTGTGGAGGTGGAGGAGGGAGTGGAGTGAGGTTGTGAGGGACAGGAGTGGTGCGGGCGGGGCTTTTTATAGCCAGGGGAGGGCAACCTGCGGGGGTGGGCTGTAGTTCTGGCCAACGGAATGGCGAGGGCGAGCGTCATCGATGACGATGGGTGGGCGACATCAGCAGCGTGGGCATCGAAGCGACGGGTGAGGGAAGGGCCGAGCGGGAGGGTTGTGTCGTGCGCGGGAAGTCCCTGAGCGTGCACGTCTCCGAGGGGCTAGGGTTTCGGTGGATGGGCTGGGCTGCTCTTTCCTGGGCCTAGCTAGAAGAGAGGGATGGTCCAAGAGGGGTGGGGTGTGGGCCAAGAGGCTACAGGGTTGATGGGTGGTGCATGGGCATCGTGGCCTGGCCATGTTCGAGAAGGAAGAAGAGAGAAGGGAAGGAGAGGGGGTAGTGTCCCCCTAGGGTTTGCAAAAACGAGGGAAAGAGAGGGGGTGCAGATGGGAGGGGTCTCATGGCCCCGGCCATAGGAGAGAAAAGGGAGAAAGAAGAATGAAGAATGAAAGGAAGAGGAGGAAGTGTTCCCCCTTCCTAGGGTTTGCTCAAAAAGAGGGAGAGAAAAAGGTGGCAAGGGTAAGTGGAGAGGAAAAGGGGTGGCATGCAAGTGCATGTGTGCCCACATGTCCAAGTTTTGATGAGAAGAGCAAATAACAAAAGGTAGAAAGAAAATATTAAGGGGTGGTTTTGGTGGTGATGATGGTGTCTCACTAGTGGTGTCATACCTAGAGGGAAAGTTCCCCCTTTTATTTTTGAATTTTTTTTTGAGCTTAGGGTTTTGGAGTGACAAACTTCTACACCACATATCACATCACTACCAACAAATGCAGAATTCTATCCTATGCACACACAAGGTAGCAAGATTAAAAAGTTTTTGTTGGCTCAAGAATTTTCAAACTTGAAAATATGCAGGGTATGAAAAGTGGGGTGTGACAGTCATTGCCTGCCATCGCCTCAAGAATGACACTGCACTCACCAGTATGCCGCTTGTAGATCCCCTGCCAAGCAAAAGGGCAATTCTTTCAGCCCCAATGCATATATTCAATGCTTCCGAGCATCCCAGGAAACCCTCTTGCTACATTTTTTGCAGGATCCGAGCTGTATCATCTTCTCTTGGTGCTCTCAAATAGTCTTTAGCAAACACCGCTATGACGGCTCGGCAAAACTTGTAGAGAGTCTCTATACATGTCGACTCTGCCATCCGTAGGTAGTCATTGATTGTATCTGGAGGAGCTCCGTATGCAAGACAGCGCATTGCAGCAGTGCACTTCTGAGTTGAGGTGAAGGCCCACAAACCTGTGCAATCTTGGTTGTCCATGAAGTAGTTGTCGTACTCCCTAACACTGTAGACAATGTTCAAGAACAGCTCATTGTTTATCCTAAACCGGCACCGAAATTCCTTCGGCGAATGAGTCACATCATCGTTGAAGTAGTTGGCATCAAGAAGCATTGCGCCGGCTTGATGATGCCGGTTGATGTTCCTCCTCTTCCCTGGCTTTGATCCACCGTGCCGAGGCACGATGAAGAAAGGCTGGCGAACGCGCAGCATGCTCGTCAGAATCAACTGCTGATGTTGCCACCGGACGACGTCACCGTTCTTCTCCTCCGTGAACAGTTGCACCATCATCTCGTCATCGATGTCTAATACGTTGCAAAAATATCTATAATTTTTTATGCTCCATGCTTTTTACACCAATTTCTATATGATTTGTCTACACTTTGTTGCACCTTTATACATTTTCCGGCAATAAATTATTGACCAGATGCCACTGTACCTGTTCCCTGTTTTCTGCTGTTTTGTATTTCAGAAAAGTTGTATAGGAAATATTCTCGGAATTGGACCAAACAAAAGCAGAAATTCATATTTTACCATAACGAAGACGGAGTCCAGAGGAGAGACGAAGATGCGCCACAGGGCGGCCTCACCAGCCCATGGTGCGGGCCCACCCCTGGCCACGACATGGGCTGGTGTGGGCACCCCCAGGTGTCCACCGACCTCGCCCTTCCGCCTATTTATTCACGATCTCGGTAAAAACCTAAATACCTGAGCCTCCATTTACGAAAAGTTCCATCGAGGCCGCCATCGCTGACCCTAGCTCGGGAGGGTTCTGAAGCTCTTCCCGGCACCCTGCCGGAGAGGGAGATCATCATCGGAGGCCTCTACATCGCCATGCCCACCTCCGAATTGATGCGTGAGAACTTCATCCCCAGACTACCGGTCCATAGCAGTAGCTAGATGGTTGTCTTCTCCAATTTGTGCCTCATGTCTAGATCTTGTGAGCTGCCTATCATGATCAAGATCATCTTTATGTAATGCTACATGTTGTGTTTGCTGGGATCCGATTAATATTGAATACTATGTTGAGATCAATTATATACTTGTTATATGTTATTTGTGATCTTGCATGCTCTCCGTTGCTAGTAGATATTCTGGCCAAGTAAATGCTTGTGACTCCAAGAGGGAGTATTTATGCTCGATAGTTGGATCATGCCTTTAGTTTTCTGGAAGAGTGACAATAACTTCTAAGATTGTAGATGTGTTGTTGCTACTAGGGAGAAAACAACAATGTTTTGTCTAAGGATAATTCTATTATTTACTTTACACACATTGCTTAATGCGATAATCTGTTGCTTGCAACTTAATACTGGAAGGGGTTCGGATGATAACCTGAAGGTGGATTATTAGTCATAGACGCAGTCGGATTACGGTCTATGTATTATGTTATAATGCCCAAACGAATCTCATAGTAATCATGTTGTCATTTATGGTCTTTATTCTGTCAATTGCCCAGCTGTAATTTATTCACCCAGCATGTTATTTATCTTTATGGAGAGACACCTCTAGTGAACTGTATACCACGGTCCTTTCTTTTGCACTGATACAATCATCCTGTTTTGTTACTTACTGCAAGCACTGTTCTGTTTAATTCCACTGCAAACAAACATCATCTTTCCACACTATATGATTAATCCTTTGTTTTCGGCAAAACCGATGAGATTGACAACCTCACTGCAAGTTGGGGCAAATATTTTGGTTGTGTTGTGTGCATGTTCCACGTTGTTGTTGGCACTGGTAGTGCGCAATGCCACTAGTCAGTTAGCAACACCTTTAGAAGTCACGCATTTCTCCTCCTGGTCGATTAAACATTGGTTTCTTACTGAGGGAAAACTTGCTACTGTGCTCATCATACCTTCGTCTTGGGGTTCCCCAACGGTGTGCAATCTGCGCTCATCAAGCCCTTTTTCTGGCGCTGTTGCCGGGGAGGAAGAGGATTTCTGCATGGGGAGTCTCTCATCTCCAATCTCTTTACTTTGTTATAGTTTTGCTTAGTTTATTTTTACTTCGTCTTGTTTGCTTCATTATATCAAAAACACACACAAAAATTAGTTTCTATTATAGCTGTTATTTCTGTTGCTTTGTTTTAATTTTGCTAAAATGGGTACTCCTGAAAACACTAAGTTGTGTGACTTTACTAGCACAAACAACAATGTTTTTATTTGTACACCTATTGCTCCACCTGCTTCTGAAGCAGCTTTCTATGAAATTAAACCTGCTTTGTTAAATCTTGTTATGAAAGTGCAATTTTCCGGTGTTAGTACTGATGATGCTGCTTCTCACCTTAATAATTTTGTTGAACTTTGTGAGCTGCAAAAGTATAAGGATGTACATGGTGACATTATTAAGCTAAAATTGTTTCCTTTCTCTTTGAGAGGGAGGGCTAAACATTGGTTGCTATCTTTGCATAGAAATAGTATTGATCCTTGGGTTAAATGCAAAGATGTTTTTATTGGAAAATAGTATTCTCTTGCTAAGATTATATCCTTAAGAAGTGACATAATGAAATTTATAAAATTTGATAATGAACATGTTGCTCAAGCTTGGGAAAGAATGAAATCTTTGGTAAAGAATTGTCCCACTCATGGACTGACTACTTGGATGATCGTCCAAACTTTTTATGTAGGACTGAATTTTTCTTCAAGAAAACTTCTGGATTCAGCTGTTGGAGGTACCTTTATTTCCATTACTTTGGGGCTGCAACAAAACTCCTTGATGATATGATGATAAATTATTCTGAATGGCACACCAAGAGAGCTCCACAAGGTAAGAAGGTAAATTATGTTGAAGAAACCTCCTCTTTGAGTGATAACATTGATACTATTATGTATATGCTTGTTAATGGTAAACTTCATGTTGATCTAAACAATATTCTGTTAGCTTCTTTGGTTGCTCAAGAAGAGCATGTTGATGTGAACTTCATTAAAAACAATAATTTCAACAACAATGCTTATAAGAATAATTTTATTAGCAATAATTATAGGCCATATCCTTCTAATAATGGTAATGCTTATGGCAATTCTTATGGTAACTCCTACAACAACATTAAAAGTGCACCCTCTCATCTTGAAGTCATGATTAAGGACTTTATTAGTGACAAACTTCTTTTAATAAATCTGTTGAGGAAAAGTTTGGCAAAATTGATGTTCTTGCTTCTAAAGTTGATAGCCTTGCTCTTGATGTTGAATTTATTAAATTAAAGGTTAGTCCTTGATAAGTCCATTTTGCATCACTATTTTATATCATAATTTACTATTATTCATTGATATATTTCATATTTAGAGATGATACTTATGTTATTTCATCTATTTTGCATGTTTCATGATTATTGGAGGATCGCGCACCGGAGTCAGGATTCTGCTGGAAAAAGCGCCGTCAGAATGCAATATTTCGGAAGATCAACAATTGACGGAATTTATATGAAAAATCCTATTTTTCCAGAAGACGAAGGGAGCCAAATGGGGGAGCCGAGGAGGGCCGCCATGGGCCCCCCTCACAGGCCGGCGCGGGCCCTGCCCTGGCCGCGCCGCCATGTGGGGAGGGGGCCCACAACCCCCTCTGGCCTCCTCTCCTTTGGGTACTTCTTCGTCCCGAAAACCTAAGCTCCAGAGGATAGCCGCGAAGAGTCACAGCCGCCTCTGCGGGGCGGAAAACACCAGAGAGAAAAGAGCTCTCCGGCAGGCTGAAATCTGCCGGGGAAATTCCCTCCCGGAGGGGGAAATCGACGCCATCGTCACCGCCATCGAGCTGGACATCATCTCCATCATCATCACCTCCATCTCCACCGCTGCACCTCGTCACCGCTGTAACAATTAGGGTTGGATCTTGATTGTTTGATAGGGGAAACTCTCCCGGTATTGATTTCTACTTGTTATTGATGCTATTGAGTGAAACCATTGAACCAAGGTTTATGTTCAGATTGTTATTCATCATCATATCACCTCTGATCATGTTCCATATGATGTCTCGTGAGTAGTTCGTTTAGTTCTTGAGGACATGGGTGAAGTCTAAATGTTAGTAGTGAATTATGTTGGGTAATATTCAATGTTATGATATTTAACTTGTGGTGTTATTCTTCTAGTGGTGTCATGTGAACGTCGACTACATGATACTTCACCTTTATGGGCCTAGGGGAATACATCTTGTACTCGTTTGCTAATTGCGGGGTTGCCGGAGTGACAGAAACCTAAACCCCCGTTGGTATATCGATGCAGGAGGGATAGTAGGATCTCAGAGTTTAAGGCTGTGGTTAGATTTATCTTAATTACTTTCTTGTAGTTGCGGATGCTTGCAAGGGGTATAATCACAAGTATGTATTAGTCCTAGGAAGGGCGGTGCATTAGCATAGGTTCACCCACACAACACTTATCAAAACAATGAAGATTAATCAGCTATATGAAGCGAAAGCACTAGACTAAATTCCCGTGTGTCCTCAAGAACGTTTGGTCATTATAAGTAAACAAACCGGCTTGTCCTTTGTGCTAAAAAGGATTGGGCCACTCGCTGCAATTATTTCTCTCGCACTTTACTTACTCGTACTTTATTCATCTGCTACACTAAAACCCCCTGAATACTTGTCTGTGAGCATTTACAGTGGATCCTTCATCGAAACTTCTTGTCAACACCTTCTGCTCCTCGTTGGGATCGACATTCTTACTTATCGAAAATACTATGATACACCCCCTATACTTGTGGGTCATCAAGACTATTTTCTGGCGCCGTTGCCGGGGAGTGAAGCGCTATTGGTAAGTGGAATTGGTAAGGGAAACTTTTACTGTTAGTGCTGATTTTATTTCTGCCTGCTGCTATAATTCATTATGGAGAGATCTTTGATAACCCACAAGTATAGGGGATCGCAGCGGTCTTCGCGGGTAGTATAACCCAAATTTATTGATTCGACACAAGGGGAGACAAAGAATACTTGGAAGCCTTAACAGCGGAGTTGTCAATTCAGCTGCACCTGGAAATAGACTTGCTCGCAAGAGTTTATCAGTAGTAACAGTTTTATAGCAGTAGCAGTAGTGAAATAACAGCAGCAGAGTAGCAGAAACAGCAGTAGTAATTATAGTAAACAGCAGGATTAAAATACTGTAGGCACATGGATGGATAACGGGCGTTGCATGGATGAGAGAAACTCATGTAACAATCATAGCAGGGCATTTGCAGATAATAATAAAACGGTGTCGAAGTACAAAGCAATCAATAGGCATGTGTTCCAATTATAGTCGTACGTGCTCGCAATGAGAAACTTGCACAACATCTTTTGTCCTACCAGCCGGTGGCAGCCGGGCCTCAAGGGAATCTACTGGATATTAAGGTACTCCTTTTAATAGAGTACCGGAGCAAAGCATTAACACTCCGTGAACACATGTGATCCTCACGTCACTACCATCCCCTCCGGTTGTCCCGATTTCTGTCACTTCGGGGCCATTGGTTCCGGACAGCGACATGTGTATACAACTTGCAGGTAAGACCATAAACAATGAATATCATGATGAAATAATAACATGTTCAGATCTGAGATCATGGCACTCGGGCCCTAGTGACAAGCATTAAGCATAACAAGTTGCAACAATATCATCAAAGTACCAATTACGGACACTAGGCACTATGCCCTAACAATCTAATGCTATTACATGACCAATCTCATCCAATCCCTACCATCCCCTTCAGCCTACAGCGGGGGAATTACTCACACATGGATGGGGGAAACATTGCTGGTTGATGGAGAGGCGTCGGTGGTGATGGCGGTGATGATCTCCTCCAATTCCCCGTCCCGGCGGAGTGCCAGAACGGAGACTTCTGGCTCCTGCGACGGAGTTTCGCGATGTGGCGGCGTTCTGGAGGGTTTCTGGCGACTTTGACTTCTCCCCCGTGCGTTTTTAGGTCGAGGCCGATAAATAGTCCGAAGGAGGGCGTCGGAGGCCGGCCGAGGGGGCCGCGCAGGCCCCCCTGGGCCGCGCCGCCTGGTGGTGTGGGGCCCTCGGGCCTCCACCCAACTTGTCCTTCTGGCTCCGTGAGTCTTCTGGGAAAATAGGGCCTTCTGTATAAATTCCGAGGTTTTTCCTGAAAGTTGGATTTCTGCACAAAAATGAGACACCAGAACAGTTCTGCTGAAAATAGCGTTAGTCCGTGTTAGTTGCATCCAAAATACACAAATTAGAGGCAAAACAATAGCAAAAGTGTTCGGGAAAGTAGATACGTTTTGGACGTATCAACTCCCCCCAAGCTTAGCTTATTGCTTGTCCTCAAGCAATTCAGTTAACAACTGAGCGATAAAAGAACTTTCACGAACACATTTGCTCATATGATGTATATATTCTCATGCTATGGCTAATACTTAAGCAGTTCATAATGAGATTCATGCAAATAAGATCATCTAACAGCTATATCAATCATGGAGAGGTACCAACAATTAATAATAAGCATCATGAATCATGTATATAAGCAGGATTGCAATGTTCATAAGAGAATATGATAAAGTGGTATCTCGCTTGCCTGTATTTGAATAGCAAAACATAAATGCCCAGTCAGCTCTGAGGTTCATAGAAAGACTAGAGATAGAGATTGTGGTGCTCCCAGGTGCCTCGTCGAAAAATAGGACCAACGGTATAATTTTTGTGAATTTTTGAAAACTTTGAAAAATGCACTTTTCTGGGTATTAAGTTTATTATTACTGGCCAGGAAAATTTTTGAAATCTCTAATTAACTAAGGAACTTTGCAAATCAAAAAGTGCTACAGCAAATAGAACAAGTGGAGGAAGAAAGAGATGATGTTTACCCCTCTATGCATATAAAAAGTATTTGTTAACAAGGTTGATCAAGTCTTGCCACCAAATAAATTTTACATAACATATGAAGAAATAAACCTCAAATCAATCATGTTACCTTGTATTGGATTGATATGGATCCAATTATGAGAGTTTGATATTCTTCTTTAGGCTCATATATAGGACAATCAATAGTCCCAACTTTGATAGTTCTCACATTAGAGATAGTATTAACTCCACATGCTTTCTCAATCCTCTTGGGAAAATAAACGGTATGTTCCTTATCATCAACATTGAAAGTAACCTTTCCTTTGTTGCAATCAATAACAGGCCCTGCGGTGTTAAGAAAAGGTCTCCCAAGAATAATAGACATATTATCATCTTCAGGCATTTCCAACACAACAAAATCAGTTAATATCAAGCAGTTAGTAGTAACTTGAACAGGAACATCCTCACATATACCAACAGGAATAGCAGTAGATTTATCAGCCATTTGCAAAGATATATCAGTAGGTATCAACTTATCTAAATAAAGTCTCTTATAGAGAGAAAAAGGCATAACACTAACACCGGCTCCCAAGTCACATAGAGCAGTTTTAACATAATTATTCTTAATAGAACAAGGAATAGTAGGTATACCTGGGTCGCCCAACTTCTTTGGAACTTTGCCATTGAAAGAGTAATTAGCAAGCATGGTGGAAATTTCCTCATTGGGGATTTTCCTTTTGTTAGTAACAATATCTTTCATATACTTTGAATAAGGAGGCAATTTAATAGCATCAGTCAAAGGGATTTGCAAGAATAAAGGTTTCATCCAATCACATAATTTAATATAGTGTTCTTCTTCCTTTGATTTTAGTTTCTTAGCAGGAAAAGGCATTTGCTTTTGCACCCAAGGTTCTCTTTCATTACCATGTTTCTTAGCAATAAAATCTTCTTTAGTATACTTTTTATTTTTAGCATGCTTTTCAGGTTCATCTTCAACTTCTTCTTTATCAGAAGCGTCATTCTTATCATTATCATTACCATTATCATGTTCATTACCACTTTCAGTTTCAGCATCAGAAATAGAAATACTATTAGGATCATTAACAGGTTCAGAGGATTCTACAACATTTTTATGTTTGTTCTTCTTTTTCTTAGAAGGAGCACTAGGTTCAATTCGTTGAGAATCTTGTTCAATTCTTTTGGGATGCCCTTCAGGATATAGAGGATCCTGGGTAGAGACACCGCCTCTAGTTGTTACTTCATAAGCATGTTTCTCTTTAGAATTATTTTTCAACAAGTCATTTTGAACTTTAGTGAGTTGATCAATTTGAGTTTGAACCATTTGAAAATGTTTAACAAGCATCTTAACATCATTGGAGGTTCTCTCCACAATATCATGCAAATTGCTAATAGCTTGAGAATTTTCCATTAGATGATTCTCTACTCTCATATTAAAATTTTCTTGCTTAACAATATAATTATCAAACTCATCTAAGCATTGAGCAGGAGGTTTTGAATACGGAATATCTTCCCTAGTAAAGCGTTGAAGGGAGTTTACCTCAATCATGGTTGAAGGGGGAATTGTCTCACATATATCTTCTATGGGAGGTAGATTCTTCACATCTTCGGATTTAATACCTTTCTCCTTGAGAGACTTCTTAGCTTCCCTCATATCTTCATCATTCAATTTAATTAAACCTCTCTTCTTCAATATTGGCGTTGGAGTTGGTTCAGGTGTAGTCCAATCATCATAATTCCGGCTTATTCTAGCCAATAATTCTTCAGCTTCGTCTGGAGTTCTTTTCCTGAAAACACAACCAGCACAACTATCCAAATATGCTCTAGACGCAATGGTTAGTCCACTATAAAATATATCAAGTAGATCATTCTTTTCTAAATCATGTCCAGGTCGAGCTCTGATAAGAGAACAAAATCTTGTCCAAGTCTCGGGCAATTTCTCTTCATCTCCCTGGTCAAACCTATAAATTTTCTGTAAAGCAGTATGTTGAGCACTAGCAGGAAAGTATTTTCGAAAGAAAACATCACGCAAATCAGTTGGATTTTTAATAGAACTAGGAGGCAAATTATTATACCAAGTTTTAGCATCATCCTTTAATGAGAAAGGAAAAATTTTAGCGACAAAGTAAGTACGCATCTTGACATCATCAGAAAATAAACTACTCATAGAAGAAAGCTCAATCATGTGTTCTACAGCACTTTCTTTTTCAGTACCACAAAAGGGTGTTTTCTCTACAATAGCTATATGAGATAGATCAAGAGAAAAATCGTAATCTTTATCCTTAATGCATATAGGAGATGTGGCAAATTCAGGATCAGGAGATAACTTATGTCTAACAGTATATTGTGCGAGAAACTTTTTAATTTTTCTTGCATCAGCAGTAGAATTGCATCTATTAATAAAATCATCATTAAGCTCCACATAATCCTCATCAGGATCATCACTAGAATAATCAAGTTCAGGTGAACTAACAGGTGTAGTAGCATTAGGAGTTTCAGTATTTTCAATTTGTCTAGACCTAGCAATTGTAGCATCTAGAAAGGATCCCAATGAACCACTATCATCAAGCACAGCAGAAACATTATCAATATTATAAGAGTTTTCAGATTCAGCAGAAGTACCAGCAAGTGAAGCTTGTGGCGGTGAAACAAGTTGACTTATCACAGATGGTGAATCAAGAGCAGCAGAGGTACTCAGAGTTGTACCTTTTCTTGTAGTGGATGGTAATATGGCGACTTTAGGATCGCGAGTTTTACCCATGATGGAGAATTTGCAGCGAACAATATCAATCCAAGTGAACTTCCAAATAAAGCTATGCTCCCCGGCAACGGCGCCAGAAAACAGTCTTGATAACCCACAAGTATAGGGGATCGCAGCGGTCTTCGCGGGTAGTATAACCCAAATTTATTGATTCGACACAAGGGGAGACAAAGAATACTTGGAAGCCTTAACAGCGGAGTTGTCAATTCAGCTGCACCTGGAAACAGACTTGCTCGCAAGAGTTTATCAGTAGTAACAGTTTTATAGCAAAGAGCGATAGTGAAATAACAGCAGCAGAGTAGCAGAAACAGCAGTAGTAATTATAGTAAACAGCAGGATTAAAATACTGTAGGCACAGGGATGGATAACGGGCGTTGCATGGATGAGAGAAACTCATGTAACAATCATAGCAGGGCATTTGCAGATAATAATAAAACGGTGTCGAAGTACAAAGCAATCAATAGGCATGTGTTCCAATTATAGTCGTACGTGCTCGCAATGAGAAACTTGCACAACATCTTTTGTCCTACCGGCCGGTGGCAGCCGGGCCTCAAGGGAATCTACTGGATATTAAGGCACTCCTTTTAATAGAGTACCAGAGCAAAGCATTAACACTCCGTGAACACATGTGATCCTCACGTCACTACCATCCCCTCCGGTTGTCCCGATTTCTGTCACTTCGGGGCCATTGGTTCCGGACAGCGACATGTGTATACAACTTGCAGGTAAGACCATAAACAATGAATATCATGATGAAATAATAACATGTTCAGATCTGAGATCATGGCACTCGGGCCCTAGTGACAAGCATTAAGCATAACAAGTTGCAACAATATCATCAAAGTACCAATTACGGACACTAGGCACTATGCCCTAACAATCTAATGCTATTACATGACCAATCTCATCCAATCCCTACCATCCCCTTCAGCCTACAGTGGGGGAGTTACTCACACATGGATGGGGGAAACATTGCTGGTTGATGGAGAGGCGTCGGTGGTGATGGCGGTGATGATCTCCTCCAATTCCCCGTCCCGGCGGAGTGCCAGAACGGAGACTTCTGGCTCCTGCGACGGAGTTTCGCGATGTGGCGGCGTTCTGGAGGGTTTCTGGCGACTTTGACTTCTCGCCCGTGCGTTTTTAGGTCGAGGCCGATAAATAGTCCGAAGGAGGGCGTCGGAGGCCGGCCGAGGGGGCCGCGCGGGCCCCCCTGGGCCGCGCCGCCTGGTGGTGTGGGGCCCTCGGGCCTCCACCCAACTTGTCCTTCTGGCTCCGTGAGTCTTCTGGGAAAATAGGGCCTTCTGTATAAATTCCGAGGTTTTTCCTGAAAGTTGGATTTCTGCACAAAAACGAGACACCAGAACAGTTCTGCTGAAAACAGCGTTAGTCCGTGTTAGTTGCATCCAAAATACACAAATTAGAGGCAAAACAATAGCAAAAGTGTTCGGGAAAGTAGATACGTTTTGGACGTATCAATCTTCTCTTGAATTTTTATTTGGAAAATCTACTACTACTGCAAAGGTAGTGGATGAGGCGCCAGGTGAGGAAGATGTTCCATACAAAATACCTATGAAAATTATTGAACGTGTTGTGGATAACCGCTATGAAGGGGATGGAACTGTCCATCCTGGAGATCATTTACTGTTCTTACATGAATTATGCGGTTTATTCAAGTGTGCAGGTATTGCTATGGATGAAGTGAGGAAGAAGCTATTCTCTACATCGATATCTGGTAAAGCGGCGCATTGGTATAAATTACTGAATAATGGGGATTCTCTTGAATGGAATGATATTGTGCCCCTATTTTATTCTAAATTCTATCCTCCAAGTGAAATTCACAAGGATCGGAACCGCATATATAATTTCTGGCCTCATGATGGAGAGAGTATTGCCCAAGCATGGGGGAGATTGAAGTCTTTAATGCTCAAATGCCCCATTCATGAGCTTCCTGGTAATATTATTATTGATAATTTCTATGTAAGACTTTCTTTTCAAGACAAGACCTTGCTGGATACTTCTTGTTCTGGATCATTTACACGCAACAAAGAAGAGTTTAAAAGGGACCTTCTTAATCAGATCCAGGAGAATACTGAAGGATGGGAGAACGACAAAGATAGAGAGTCAGGTATAAATTATGATTATAAATGCATTGAAGCTTTTATGGATACTGATAAATTTCGTAATATGAGTGCTACTTATGGTCTTGATTCTCAAGTCGCTGCAAATCTTTATAAAGCTTTTGCCTCTCATTATGAATTGCCTAAGAAGAATTTTGATAAGTTTCATGAACCGTATAAAGATAAAATTGATTCATCTATAAATAAATGTGTTGTAATTGAAACTGTGGATCATGTTATTCCTGAAGCTTATATTGAAAAAACTCCTTTCCCTGCTAAAATGAAGGAGTATTCTGTTATAAATAGTGCGGTTAATAAAAGTGAAAAGAAACCTATAGAACCTGAAGAGCAAATAAAAGTTGAACCCGCTATTGCAATAGTTAAAGATCTAGTGACTGAAAATGTGGAAGATGGTCATATTATTTTCTGTGAAGTTGCTTCTAATATTGTTTCGCATCCTAATAAGTCTAGGAAAACCAGTGTTCCTATGCTTTCTGTTAGAATTGGTGATCATTGCTATTATGGTTTATGTGATATTGGTGCAAGTATTAGTGCTATTCCTTATGAGCTTTACACGGAGATCATGCATGAAATTGGTTCTTGTGAACTTGAAGATATTGATGTGGTTATCCGGCTAGCTAATAGAGAAACTATCTCTCCAATTGGTATTGTTCGAGATGTGGAAGTTCTATGTGGTAAGATTAAATATCCTGCTGACTTTTTGGTACTTGGTTCTGCTGCTAGTTAGTATTTTCCTATCATTTTTGGTAGACCCTTTCTAAATACTTGTGGAGCTGTTATAGATTGCAAGAAAGAGAAAATTTTGACTAAATTTGCTGGTGAATCTTATGAGTTTAATTTCTCTAAATTTTCCAAAACTCCTTATAAAGCTGATTCGCCTAATAATGATTTTAGAGTTGAACAGTGTGCATCTATTGCTCTTGCTCCTAATAATAGAACTGTTGGTGCTGCTATTGATATGAGAGATGGGATTATTAAATATCAGTTCCCACTCAATAAAGGTATGGAACACCCCCCTAGAAAAATAAAGAAGTCAACTTTTGATTCTATTATTAGTGCAAGTTATGATTTCGATGCTTCTTCACTTGAAAATACTTGATGCTAGCTCTTTTTCTGTGCCTAGCTGAAAGGCTTTAAAGAAAAACACTCTTGGAAGATAACCCATTTTATTTATGTAATTTTTATTTTTTTTTGAGTATTGGAAGTTATCACCTCTGTAATAACCTCTCCTTATCATTTTTATTTCATTTTTATGCCAAGAATAGCCTCTAATAGGAAGAAAGTAAGATTTGGGGAAGTTGTTGTCTAGAAACAGATTCTATGCTGTCACGTAATTTTGAGCTGCCAATGTTTGAGCATATGCCCTAGGTTATTATCTAACTTTCGTTAGTTTTGCATTTTTCGATCTGAGCAACAATCGATTTTCGAAAAAATCGATCTTTACCTGCTGTTCCGTTTTGACAGATTTCTGCCACTATTTGCATTCGCCTCTTAGTCTCTTTCATTTTTAGTTTCTTTGAGGGAAGAGATTTTTCGAGAATTTGCTATAGTAGCTAATGTTTTAATGGATGTTTGATATATGTTAGAACTGAACCCAAGTGGATTTGTAATTTCGATTGTACTAATGCTACTAATGAGAATTGTGCGAAGTTTTATATGAAGAAAGTTTTCAAGTGTGGGGAGAGAAGAATGATGTAATGAGATAAAGAATTGACAAAATCTCAAGCTTGGGGTTGCCCCTGTCACCCCAAGAAATATCCAAGAGGTACAAGCGTCAAAGCTTGGGGATGCCAAAGGCATCCCCTCTTCATCAACAAAGCACCAGGTCATCTTTCTAGACGCTATATTTTTATTGCTTCATATGCTATGTGTTGTTCTTGGAGCATCTTTATTTTTGTTTTTAGTTTTATTTTGTTTTATTTGCTGTAGCATATGGTTGGATCCCAGAATATTTGTTTTGGAGAATGACACACTCCATTTTAATTGCATAGAACACTCTAGTTTTCGCTCTTATTGTTTTGCGAGTGTTCTATTTTGCTAGTACTACGCTTAGCTCTTGTTTTTTTACTCATATTTCGTTCAGTGATTGTTAGTTTTCTTTATTTAGGTATGATTAACTCGATGGTCTTTATTTATTATTATCAATGAGATTTGTTTCAAATAAATTGATTGGTGTTGGAGACGAGTAAAATGTTTCATGTTTATAGTGATGAAAAAGGAAGTTGGTTTACACTGTGTCATAGACTTTGGCATGTCATGTTGGATGCTATTCTTGTCATATGCTTAGTAGTTATTGTTGTAGCATAACTTGTCTCAAATAGCTGAGAATGCATAATGTGCCATTGAAAGAATCATGTTTTATTTCCATCATAAAAAGCATAATATTTTGGTATTCTCCTTTGATGCTTTATTGGGTTGACTTGGCACATATTTACACCATGTTATGAGTAAAACCAGTCAACTAAAGCCTCTATGGTCATTTAGTTTTTGAATTTTAATATCACTCTATGCTTTGATTAATAATATTTTGTCGCTATGCATGATTATGGCCATTATTGCTCTTTTAGTTGGCCGCTCCCAGTCTTTTGCTTTATGCACCAATTAAGAGAGCATAGTTATCATTCTGAGTATAATGTGTATAGTCCCAAAATTTATTATTGATTGATTCATGATTATGTTATTGTTTTTTCTTAAATTACTTGTATCTAGTCACCCTTTAAACTTTGAAGGTGTCCTGGCATTTATGTTTTGCTACCACATAAAGGACAAGCTGAGTACCACTTTGCTATGTTTTCTCTATGCTAAAAACAAATGGTTGCTTTCAGTGCACAATTATTCATGATCCTTTGTTTGACTTACTTTTCATGTTATAACATAGTTGGTACGTTCTATTGTTAGAATTATATCTATCATGCCTATGTTTAGACTACTTTGATCCCAGCTCACAATGCTTTTATAATAACTTGATCAAGATTGTGTTGGCTTCATGTCATCTCAAAAATTATTTTTGTTATCACTTACCTACTCGAGGACGAGCAGGAGTTAAACTTGGGGGTGCTGATAGGTTGCAAACGTATCTATAAATTTTGATGCTCCATGCTTGTTTTACACCAATTTCTATATGATTTGTCTACACTATTCGTTGCAATTTTATACATTTTCCAGCACTAACCTATTGATAATATGCCACAGTGCCAGTTTCCTGTTTTCTGCTGTTTTGTATTTCCAAAAAGTTGTAGAGGAAATATTCTCGGAATTGGACGAAATAAAAGACGAAGTTAATATTTTACCGTAACGAAGACGGAGTCCGGAGGAGAGACGGAGATGCGCCACAGGGCGGCCTCACCAACCCATGGCGCGGGCCCACCCCTGACCACGCCATGGGGTGGTGTGGGCCCCCAGGCATCCACCAACCTCGCCCTTCCGCTTATTTTTTCACGATATCGGGAAACCCTAAATACCCGAGCCTCCATCCACGAAAAGTTCCATCGCGGACGCCATCGTCAACCCTAGCCTGGGAGGGTTCTGAAGCTCTTCTCGGCACCCTGCCGGAGAGGGAGATCATCACCGGAGGCCTCTACATCGCCATGTCCGCCTCTGAATTGATGCGTGAGTAGTTCATCCCTGGACTACGGGTCCATAACAGTAGCTAGATGGTTGTCTTCTCCAATTTGTGCCTCGTGTTTAGATCTTGTGAGCTGCCTATCATGATCAAGATCATCTTTATGTAGTGCTACATGTTGTGTTTGCTGGGATCCGATGAATATTGAATACTATGTTGAGATCGATTATATACTTGTCATATGTTATTTGTGATCTTGCATGTTCTCTGTTGCTAGTAGATACTCTGGCCAAGTAAATGCTTGTGACTCCAAGAGAGAGTATTTATGCTTGATAGTGGGTTCATGCTTCTCGTTTTCTGGAAAAGTGACAATAACTTCTAAGATTGTAGATGTGTTGTTGCTACTAGGGAGAAAATAATAATATTTTGTCTAAGGATAATTCTATTATTTACTTTACACACATTGCTTAATGCGATAATCTGTTGCTTGCAACTTAATACTGGAAGGGGTTCAGACGATAACCTGAAGGTGGATTATTAGTCATAGACGCAGTTGGATTACAGTCTATGTATTATGTTGTAATGCTCAAACGAAATCTCATAGTTAGCATCTTGTCATGTATGGTCTTTATTCCGTCAATTGTCCAGCTGTAATTTGTTCACCCAACATGTTATTTATCTTTATTGAGAGACACCTCTAGTGAACTGTGGGCCACGATACTTTCTTTTACACTGATATAATTATCATGTTCTTTTACTTACTGCAAGATCTATTCTCTTTAATTTCACTCCAAACAAACATCATCTTTCCACACTATACGGTTAATCCTTTGTTTTCAGCAAAACCGGTGGGATTGACAACCTCACTGTAAGTTGGGGCAAAGTATTTTCGTTGTGTTGTGTGCAGGTTTCACGTTTTTGCTGACGCCGGTAGTGCGCCCTGGCACAAGTCAGCTAGCAACACCTTGAGAAGTCACGCCTTTCTCCTACTGGTCAATCAAACCTTGGTTTCTTACAGAGAGAAAACTTACTACTGTGCTCATCATACCTTCCTCTTAGGGTTCCCCAATAGTGTGCAATCTGCGCTCATCACTGTCCATCGCGGCAATCGGAAGGACACCTTGCGGGTGGGGCGGTTGTGCCAAGGTGGCGGTGAGCTCTGTTCCGGGCGAAACAGCGGCCGCCAGTCGAGGGGATGGCGGACATGTCGATGGATGGCGGTTCCTAGATAGGCCGCAGTGTCTATTGCAAGCAGGGGGTGCGGCAGCGACGGCGACAGTGGCGATCTAGAGGGGTGGGAGTCGGCTCGGGCGTGGGTAAGAGGTGGGGAAATCGGTGTGTCTAGCTGCCAGGCGGAGCCCACGCTCGTTTTCTGACGTTCCGCGAGGCGCCGGCGCGCCCGATTCGCACCATACGTGAAGGGGCTGGCACGGGCATGCCAGTGATTCTATTGAGCTCGAAAACTAGCCGGCTCCGTTTGGGGCGCACCGGTGCGAGCCCAAAAACCACATCGGCCCCCAAATCGCTATCGGGGCAACTATGGGGCGCACCGGTGGAGATGCTCTAACAAATTGAATCGGCTGAAGAACGCAAGCTGAAGCTAGTACCTCAAAGGAGACCCAACGGCCGGAGTTTGCGGGCAGAGACGTACCCACCACGCCACCAGCTCGAACCCCGCCGCTGATTCACCGCCATCGCCCCAAACTCAAATCCAGCCACCCCTTCCTCCGCCTCCCCACTTGATGCAGCAGCAGATCTTCGCCTCCGACAAAGAGAATCATGCAGGAGCCCGCTGCCGATTCACCCACCAGGAGGAGTGCCCTGCAATTTCACGATAGACCGCGATAGCGAGGCTGCTCCACCACCGCGCCCACTCACTATTAGGACCGCCCCATAGCTTTCCGTCAGTACGCTCGCCGCCGCCGAGGCTGATTTACTGGGGAGATCGACGAGGGAGTGAGAGGAAATTGACTTAGATGAAAGAGAGGTGGGGGAAAAACAGTCTCATTGTTTTGGAGGCTTGCACCACTTTGTTCGAGCCGCTCCATCGCGATCCGACGGCCACGAGAGGGGAGCACCGTGTAAGACCAAAGCGTGCTCACGCAACAATTAGAAATTGGGAGTTGTTAACCCACAGACCCCAGACACCTCACTTATCGTCTGGCACCCCTCTCTCTCTCTCTCCTACGGATGCTGCCCTCGTCTAGTTCCGGACGACAAAAAGGTGGATAGAGTGGCATTTGTTCTATATGTGTGACTAGAGAAGCGGCAGTGATTCCCAACGGCGATGGTTATAATGATGAGGCAGCTTGTCCGCTCCAACGTCTGACAAAGACAGTCCGAGGTCAGCTCATGTACTTGTGATCCTCACCCATGTACCTGGATTGAATCCTTTGACTTGTGGTAGATGCAAGTCGATAAATAAAATTTACCAGGTTAGCTGCCGCCGCCTCCTAAGAAAAAACCTTAGCCACCTCCACTTCAGCCTCCTCCATAGATCGGTTCCCCCTCCTTCGGTCGGCTTCGCCGGCATCAGGAGGAGTGGGGAACCCGATCTATGCGTGGAGTCTTCAATAAAAGTTGTCTTTTCCGTAGTCTATGTTAGGTTTTTGGTCGTTGTTTTCTTGTTGGTTTCCCCGCAATGGAGATGGCATTGTCTGCAATAAGTGATATTCGGCCTTTTGTTCGACAACGAGATCTCCTTCCCTACATCAATGGTGGTGTTGAAAGATTACAATTATCTAAGTATGGATGTTCAGATCTTGCTTTGCCAGATCCATCTTTGATCTTTTCTCATGGTTGCCGCGAGGAGGATTATCCTCGCAGTTTTAGTCCCGGTTGCTACGTCCTCGACAATGGTGATTCGTATTCGCGGCTCTCCATCAACATCGACAAGGTTGATCGGTTGTTATTTCCGGTGTTGGTACTCTTGCCGATGTTGATTGACTATTTTAATGGTTGGTGCACGTAGCCTTGGCATTGCGGCTAAAATTAAAAGTATGGGATAACCTTCGTTGGTATTTAGATTTACATGTCTATGGTTTGTTATATATCTTTGGTTGCCTTCAGGAAAGTCCTATGATTGTGTCTTGAAAAAAGAAAGAGTTTGAAAACCTCGAAGATTTGCTAGTATCTTTTAGACTTTATTTTATGATGGTTGGAGTCAGCTCGTGTATCTCTACCATGTTTTATCACTATGAATATATGTGGTATTGATTGTAAAAAAAAGAATCCTTTGACCTGTGTGCATCAAGGTATATAAGGCATGTTTGGTAGCCAGCATGGTGGTACCAAACAAGGAAGGTGCTAGTGTACAGCCAGCTGTAAAAAATCGGAAGCATCAGCCGCCTTCTCAGCCATCTGATATAGTTAAGTGAGGGAGTCCCGCTCGTTCCATCATGGTACAAAAATGGTTCATATGTATCACTTTTTTCCAAAGTATGTAACATTTGTCTCCAATATTTTTTCAATAGCCTTTCAAGTTGCGAAGTTATGGTGCAAAAAAATCCATCAAATAGTACAAAATAATTGCATATTTAAAACTTTTCTCGGCGTATGCAACATTTTCAAAAATGTCACAGTATTTTGCAACATTTCTGTCCAGTATATCTAACAGTATGTATAACTTATCCAACATTGTAGGAACAAGTGTTCAATAATGATGCAATCTCCACGTTGTATACATACCAAAATCAGTGTACCACTTCGCCCATACTAACACACCAAAAACTATGTACACAAATCATAATGTAATATGTAAGGTCGACAAAAAGATCTCCGAAAAGTTGATTTTCCCCAACGTTCATGGAGGTGCCCATGTCCGCTTCGAGTTTGCCAATCTACCATGCCGGAGGTCAGCACCGCTCGGCCAGGTAAACCCGACTAACTCTAATCGGTGGTGGAGCTCCAGGTTGGAAAAGGAGCACAAGGACATGGCGCCGAGGGCGGGGCTTGAGTGGAGGCGCGGAGAAGAGCATTGGCAGCGCTGACAGAGGAGAGGAGCGGCAGGCAGCAACACGGTCGTCAGGGACGGGAGGCGAGGTGGCCGGTGCATGCGCGTGCATGCACGCTCGGTTGAGCATGCAGGAGAGAGAGGCATGCGACTCGAGGGGCCTTGGCGGCGGCGAGCTTGCTAGCATCGTGCAACCGGTGAGCAAAGGAGGTGCGGGCATTGCGTGTGGCGGAATGAGAAAGAGTAGATGGAGGTAGGTGTCGATAGGTCCGATGGAAAAGAGAGAGAAAGCCCACAGAACGCTCCACGCGAGCGAGCCGGTTGTAGCTACAGTCGGATGCCGAACCAAGTTTTCCACCAAACAATGGGTATCCAAAAGGGACGGGGCCAACATGAATATAAAAGCAGTCAAAATGCGTCTAGGACAGGCTCCACTACTACCGGCGTTACTCTGAGAGCAGGCCCGTTCGGGAAGAAAGCGTGTAAAAATTGCTCTTGGTTTCAATGTAAGACTGCTAGGTCTCACATGGCATAGAACGGCACCCATAACCAAACGCACACGCTAAATCCCTTCCTCAGCTCATCACATACAGCCCGAGCAACCAAATAAGCCAACAAGATCGTTTTTTTTGCCTCATTTTGAATGGGCAGCTCTATTAGATAAAAAAAACGTATGTTGTTTAAGAAGCACGCAAAGCATGTTGGCCCGAGAATTGGATCGGATCTGAAGCGATCATATCCACTTGCATACTTTTATTGGGAATACTGGCAGATTCGTCATACCAATGGTATAATAGCATCATACACGTTTTTCAAAATAAAACATAGTATATGTTACATGGCAGACCGCACATGCACCCACGATTTTTTGATCTTTAAACTACAACAGTTGTCTGATTTTTCTTTTTTATCTTGTACTCCCTCTGTTTAAATTATAGTCCTAAGTTTCCCAAACTTATTTTGAATCTAAGGAAGTAATATACTCCCTCCATCCTATGAAAATTGTCTAAGAGTTATCAAAACTAGCAATGAGGGGCACGCGGCGCTATATGGTGACTGATTGGTAGTAGTTGTTGTAGGAGGCAGGGCAATATAACATGCAAGACTATCATGACAAATATATAAGTACTAGAAGGATATGCGAGCTTCGCCTCGCCGGCTACATTGCGTTTTGACATTAGGGTGGGTCTGAATCTGTTCTTTAGATGTATATATATCCTTCGTAACGTGTTTATTTTATTTTAATACCATCATATACATAGAAGATTAGGTGTGCTTCGCTGGATCGGTGAAATTTAAGATGTTCAAAATCTTTTTGTCTTGCTTTGCCACATAATGCATACCTTGTAGACCAGGGGCACATTTACATGCACCGGAAATCGGTGCTACCTAATGTAGGTATTACCGCTAATGTAACCTTACAATAACACGTGACACTGCAAGTAGTGTAATTTTTGTGGACATTGTCCTCTCTATTGGGCTTATAATGTCTCTTTCTTGGCGGGCATAAATGTTGTATTACGACGTATGTTTTAAGCAAAATAATTCAAAACTCAATATAAGAACAATGCATTTATCTAGAGTGCTATTGGGCAAAGGCGGAAAATATGAAATCCTTCTGCCTAGGAAATAATGTCCAATTCAGGCAACAACAAATATTTGCATTCACCTAAGAAGGTACTCCATATTGCATAGGGGCGAGGCAATATAACAACAAATGATCTTGATCACGATCTTGGCATGCTTAACCATGATAAGTGCACATACAAATATTCAGACATGGTGCATAGAGATTTAAATAAACAAAATGTATCATACTGGATTAGAAGGATATTAGCATCATCACATGCAAATAGTTACTTTAAATACCGTAACGTTGATCCAACTCTAGAACCGAAACTCCTAAACTACAAAGGATAACAACCAAGGAGCTAGCAGTCAAGCTACACATATTAACCACACCAACGTTTTTTCCTCCTTCACAAAAAAAATGTTATTGGCTCCTAATACTATCAACTTCTTAATCTAAATTATGCTAGCGGATCGTGAATCCTTGTTGTACGGTAGCATAAAAAAAATGCACACAACTATTTATTTTTTGAATCTTTTCTCATTTTGAGCAATGCACTAATTTCCAAAAAATATACTATAAAGGAGCCCAATAGTTTTCAGTTACTTTCCTCCAAGAACAATAGTACAATGCTGTGTACAGAATTTTAAAAATATAACCATTCACAAATATCACCAAGCTTATCACATCGAGGTTTTTCCAGGCCTGGATACTCTAATTTTTGGAAAGAAGTGTTCTGTCCTGGGAGGCATTGTTTCAGCGGCAGATCTAAGAGCAAACTGTTCGTCACATGTCCCAAACCCATCTTCGTCTGTAAAAATCCAAGACCATTAGTTAGAGAAATCCAATATTTTCTCAAAAAAAAAGTTGGAAAATCCAATTAGATTAAAATGATTCAACAAGTGCTGAAATAGCAGGTATATGACACGCATATTCAACTCTGCGACCACCTTCTGTACATAGGTATACATGATGTAATTCAGAATATGTGTTCCTTTTTAGTAGTATCGCAACATTTTGAAATGCTCCCATGTGTGACATTTAACTTCAAAGCTAAAACTTCTTGATCTCCAGTGTATTCCATAAATACTACTCAATGAGAATAAATAACTTACAACATAGAACCACTGAGCCTAGGGTTATTGTGCAAGTCCTACAAACCCTTCAGATTTTTGGTTTATTTCTCTACGGATGCAGAAATAGTAATACTAAATTTCGAAGCAAGGGCAACTTGAAATGAGTTCACCCACCTTCTTTCATCATTATCAAGTCTATTTTTTCTTAAGTTCTAATCTTGAAACAGAACCTTGATGCGCTAAAAAGCATTCTCTGAAGCACATGTTCAAATACTATTCAAACTAACATAAAGTGCTTTTACATGAATGGAAAATGGGACATAAGGTTGAACTATTTTTTCTGCTCGAGATAATGAATTATTCTCCTTCAGGTCATTACATGCCTAAATTAATTTTTCTTCTGTCAAGTAGGTTACTTGTAATGTTAAGCTAGTATAGGAAACTCCTACAACATAAATAAGATCTTAAAATGGTGATAACTAAGCAGGAAAATTCAGTTTACGACTATGGCTTCACCCTTTTTGCTCAAATGGGAAGGATGTTAGCACAGGACTATTTCTCTTCCATATCACTGAATTGTGAAAACCAAAGAAAACAATCAATCTGGTAACTAAGAGATGGATATCTTGTTAGGGTAATATTCAAACCTTCTGGTTGCTTGCAAGCAATCTTATGGGGCTATGATCTCCTGTTTAGCTCAAATTAGAGCTGAAACCAAATCCACTATGATTGCATCTTTTCTCACTTCATTCATTTCTTAGCAAGTAGAAATATCAAAAATAAACTAAACATTTATCCTAGTAACACTTGGATGATGATTGAACCAATTATGGAAATTAACTGAAAAATGTACATGAATATAATAACTTGAAGCTTTGAAGTATTATTCTCTAATTGTATGCTGGCAGTATTCTACTCAACTTTCTCCAAAATCAGAATTGTTACAATACAAACTAAAAATTAATTATACCAATATAATGAAAGTGGTTTACTACTAATAAAGTGTATTACCACATTCAGTTATGGCACATGAATGTTTTACACAAAGCAATAATAAAGAATAGAAGTAGTAACTCTTAACACTACATCAAAAGAAGGTTAACTCCGATGAGAAATGTCCACTCCATTCTAGTGAGTATTTCTTTTTATTTCAAAAAAAAAACCTCTTATGCTACTCTCGAATTAAAAGGGACATATATCCATTGATTGATAATGCATCACAGAAGATAATGGTGAAAAATAATTAGGACTATACAATGTTAGCTATATGAAATGAGCTGTTTATGGTGAGAAGAACAATATGGTGTATAGATGCATATCGAGTAGTTTGATGTCATTACAATGGGAAAAGATATTATGAACGTGATCTCAACATATGAAACTTGTTACTTGTGTTGAATATAGCGGAAATCTGCACTTATACGTTATTAAGTGTTCATACAAAATACCAGAGAAACTGGATGAAAAAATAGGAATGAAGTAATAAGTGCAGATAATGCAAATCTGAAGGTTAGATGTGATACTTTTCAAAGCATCCATGATAGATTTTGTGATACCATTCGTATACTTCTCTATGTAGACTGCATAATTCTGCTCGAGGGCACGAATGAAAATTAAAAGTGCATAATGATGTCTTTAGATCCACTCTCAACACTACACATGGCACATTTAACATTTGGGAATGATTTAAATCCTGAAATCTATTGAGAAAGAAAGTAGAAAACATAGAGCAAATATGACCTGCATATCATGGTTGAACTGATATTATCCATGGATTCTCAAATTATTATTCAGAAAAATAAAGGGATCATCGGCGGAAAATAATCCTCTACCAAGAAAAGAGCGCACACACAGCCTGCAAGATAAGATAAATTTTGTAGCACCTCCACTAACAGAAAAACCAATGTCATTACTTCACCTTTCCAGTAAAACTAATCATATATGTGACTAAATCCACCAAGCAGGCTATTCTGCAAGACCACACAAACTGGAGCAAAGGTTCAATCAGTTAGGTTTTCAGGACAAAACATCAAGGCTCAACGGGTACTTCACTATCTAGCTAGCAAACTGGAGCAAATTTTTAATCAGTTCATTTAATTTTCAGGCCAAAACATCAAGGGATACTTCACTATCTAGACGTCATCAAGGGATACTTCTCTATCAGGACATGAGAAATGGTGACAGGATGTGAGAAATGGTGATTACAAAAAAATATCCGAGCGTGAAGAAAATAATATATGAGAGAAAATAGAGAAACTGACCCTTTTCCCCGCTAGGTGATTCTTTGTTCTTCCTCGACACGCGTCGCCATCGGCAGCTGTTGGACCCTGCTCTTGAAACATGTGTCCGCTGCAACCATCATCATGGGAAATTGGGAATTGATCGGACTAAAAGGAGAGCTATATTGCATCGTGGTAAAGATTCAGAAGCTACGGAAACTCAAAGGTTAAACATGAACTGGTTTGGTGAGAGTGTGCATTGGATCGGGGCTGCCTTTGCTTTATTTAGACCGATCTGCCGATGGAAGTTGGGAAGTTGAAAACAACATGGAAATCTAGAAGGGATGACATAAGTTACCATGTAAATACATCCTAAAGATAGACATCAGCCAGATCTGATGGATAATTACTTAGAGTTCACCATGAATTCTCAATATACATATGTGTTGAGGTAAGTCTGGCGGAATTAATGGAAAAATCGAGGTGGACACACGTGAATAGAAACATAACAAATCAAATATGCATATGGTGATCCTCGACTATGTTGTTTTCACGATGGAGAAAAATAAATGAGATGAACTTTACCACGTACATGGATGATCTGGATTTAAGTAGTTGTTGACTCCCGGTACTTCATTGCCAGAGGCATATATTTGTGCAGGTTTTTTAATCAGCTTTTTTATGCTAGTGACTCCCAGTACATCATTGCCGCATGCATATATTTAAATTGAGAGTGCTATATCTTTTGACACAACACTGTCCATCCAACAAGTCGGTATTTTTCATCACCAAAGATGATAATATCTTTTCAATAGAAAAAAAGCAAGATGGAGTAGACCAATGGAAAACAACCTTAAACTGAGCGTTGTGAAACATCCATTCTTATTCGAAGATGTTTTTTATGCTAGGTTATTGATAATAAATGGTGTGGAGTCTTTGATAGCTTCCAGCCTGCAACATAATTACCTCTGAATAGATACAGAACATCAAGAATTGAGTAGCTTAAATAAAAACAACATGTAAAATGAAAGGTGCAATGTGGTGGAATATGAAGCTTGTTATTTTTACCAGCAAAGAACACTGACCCAAATCCAAGTAGTTGACTTCGAAACCATTCCGATTGATGACTTTACATGTGCAATCTAAATCCTAAAAAGCTCATGTTTCCTATTGGGCTTAAACGCCCAAACCACATTCAGAATTCCAAAATGGATTATTTATTGCAGCAAAGAAAGACATATGCTTGCAGACAAACCTCAACCTGCGTCACCGGCTGGAAACAATGGTGAATCCGTTACAGGGTCAAGGTGGAGTTGTTGAGTGTGAGTCAGGAAACTCCACACCTATGAAAATGACCCCAGCGATCTCCTCCTTGCCAAGTCCTGCAGGTCGTTCACCTGGGCAATAGATCAACTCAGATGAGGACCGAAAATCTCAGGTAGTAAAATCTCAGTGAGATGGCAATAATCGCGCCCTAGAAGTGCTAACCCCTGCCGTGGAAGACATCTGTGCCAGGGAGCTGCCGCCTCTCTGGCCTCTTGTCCGGCAAGCCACCAACGTCCATTCCTTCCCGAGATGCCGCCAAGGGAGAGAGAGACGAACCGCCGTCCTCCGTCTTGTCCTCGGGTGCTGTTTGGAGGTCCCTCGCGCTCCCCCTGTCGAGTCGCCGTACACGATGTAAATGAGCCTGGGCTCGCACCCTCGTCCTCGGCAACGGCCGTAAGGCAGGGGATTCCCCTGCGGTACCCGCCCGATGTCCCTCATTTGGTCCTGTGGGAGGGCCTACTCCTCGCCCCTCCTTACTCGACCGTCGTAGCCTGAAGCTACACCACCTCCCCGACGCGTCCCCTCCTCTCGCCTCCGACCAGGGTGGCTCTCCCGGGAGCTTCCGGGGTACTGGGGCAGCGGTGGCATGGGGCGGCGACGGATATCCCCTTTTCTCTCTCTTCTCGGCTGGTGGAGCGAAAAGCTAGGGCTGGGGAGTCCGGGCGGCGGTAGGCGCCGAAGGCGGCCACCACATCTTAGGGTTTGGAGTGCGCCGGGGGGTGGGATAGCAGGTGGGTGAACGGTGATTTTTTTAGGAAGTCATCCAAGAGGGATGAGTCTGAGGGAGGGGGCCAGCATTAGTCCATCTGTCCGAGATCGGACGGCCACAAACAAGCGCGACCGGCAAATCGCTGACAAGCCGCCGATCGCAACAGGATTACTTGTTGTAGTAATATGTAAATGTAATGAAGCTAACTATGTAAATGTAATGAAGCGGTGCGGTTTTTTGTTTATTTTGTTGGCTGCCCCTCTCTCGTGATCTATGTACAGGTGAAAGCTACAACCCAAACGAACATTTCCTTCCGTCGAAGAATCTAAGTTGTTGAAATATATTCTCGTGATGAAGAAGATTATTATTTTTACTTGAGGAAGAATAATTATATTATCGTGCGGAAGAAATGATTTGTGACAATGCAAAAAAGGGATGCCTGTAAAACAAAAGGGTTTGGGAAACTGCACGACACCAATACGGGTGTGGCTATCTCATATATATATAGGTACCAAGAGGTACAATACAAGACATATACAACGCTACGTATATACAGTCTAACACCCTCCCTCAATCTTAACTGTGGCCTGAAGTACAAATCAAGTTAAGATTGCACCTACAACCTACAAACTGTGGCTGTGGAAGAGGCTTCGTGAAGATGTCAGCAAGTTGATCCTTGGAAGAGATGAACTTGATACGAAGTAGCTTCTTTGCAACACGTTCCCTGACAAAGTGATAATCCACTTCAATGTGTTTTGTTCGGGCATGAAATACCGGATTGGAAGAGAGATATGTAGCGCCGATGTTATCACACCAAAGAACTGGAGACTGACGTTGAGAGACTCTCAATTCTCTCAACAAAGCCTGTACCCATATGAGCTCAGCTGTAGCATTAGCAACTGCCTTGTATTCAGCTTCAGTACTACTGCGAGATACTGTAGCTTGCTTGCGAGCATTCCAGGCGATCAAGTTAGGACCAAAGAATACTGCATAGCCCCCCGTGGATCGCCTGTCGTCTGGATTACCAGCCCAATCCGCATCCGAGAAAGCAGAAAGTGCACAAGACGGGGCCGGCTGAAGTAGCAAACCATACGAGGCAGTGAGAGAGACATAGCGCAAAATACGCTTCACAGCTGACCAATGGGACGTCCGAGGTGCATGAAGATACTGACACACACGGTTGACTGCATAAGAGACATCTGGTCTGGTGATAGTGAGGTATTGCAGCCCTCCAACAAGACTACGGTACTCAGTAGCGTCATCAGGCGAAAGAATGTCTCCATCAAGAGCAGTCATGCGATCAGTAGCAGACATAGGAGTGGTAGCATGCTTACACTTCAACATACCAGCACGGCGCAGCAAGTCCAGAGAATACTTCTGCTGTGTAAGGGTCAGCCCAGCAGAAGACCGTGAGACCTCCAGACCAAGGAAATAGTGCAGAGCACCCAAGTCCTTAATAGCAAAATCACCACTGAGTGCAGACACAAGGCGATCAGCAACAACATCAGAGGAGCTAATGAGGATGATATCATCAACATAAACCAGCAGGTACATAGTAACCTCAGGACGCTGAAGGAGAAACAGTGATGTATCAGCCTTGGACGGAACAAACCCATGAGCACGAAGAACCGAGCCAAGTCGGGCATGCCAGGCACGAGGAGCCTGCTTAAGTCCATACAGAGCCTTAACAAGGCGACAGAGGTGATGAGGACGGGTAGGATCAACAAAGCCTGGAGGCTGACTCATATAGACCTCCTCCTCAAGAATGCCATGCAGAAACGCATTCTGGACATCAAGCTGTCGAAGGAACCAACCTCGAGTAACAGCCAAAGAAAGCAGCAGGCGAATAGTGGTAGGCTTGACAACTGGACTGAAAGTATCCTCATAATCAAGACCATACCTCTGTTTGAAACCCTTGGCAACTAAGCGTGCCTTGTAGCGTTCAATAGAACCATCAGCATGCTTCTTCACTTTGAACACCCATTTGGAATCAATAACATTGACGCCAGACACAGGAGGAACCAGACGCCAAGTGTCATTCTTCAGTAAAGCCTGAAATTCCTGCTCCATCGCAGTGCGCCAGTGAGGAATACCCAGAGCAGCCTGAAAATGACGAGGCTCAGCAGTAGGGTCAGCAGTAGCATCATCCACACAAGCAGCAATCCATGCGACAGTCCCATCCGTGCGCTCCTTGGGACGAAAAATCCCGGACTGACTGCGAGTACGAGGTCCACGAGTCACAGGAGCTGGTGGCACGGGAGAGGACGAGCCAGGCTCTGACGACGGCGAGGACGAGTCGAGGGCGGGAGACACAGGGAGTGGCGAGGCCAGCCCTGGCGACGAGGAGCCAGGCTCGAGCAGCGGCGGGGAGCGTGGCGGTGACGGGCCAGGCGTTGACGGCCCACTCGGGGCCAAGACGGAGGCGCCCGGCGATGGCGCTGGGCCGGGCGAGGCGGCCACGGGCTGGGGGGCGGGACCCGGCATGCATGGGGCATGCACGGGAACAGCATCGTGGGCGTGATCCACGTCTAGGAACAGAAGACCGATTTGAGAGTGCCTTAAGGAATTCTTACTTGTCGGTATCATTGGCAGTCTTCCACTATTCTTCACTAGTGGTTGGTACTTCAAACTCATTGTAGTCCTACGTGTGACAACACTTGCCTAATATAAGGGTATATTATTCTAGCATCCTAAGGTTCAGGCTTTTCAACATTATCTCTATGGTAGGTATGTCTCTCTAGACTTACCATTCCTCATAACAAGAGTGAACAATTTGAGTAGTCGTCATGGGGGCCAATCCATGTCGCACCCAATCATTGTCTTGTATTCAGTTTGGTTCATCTCGCATTCTAACTCTTGGTCAACCTCGCCATTTTGACAAAACTATCATGAGAAGTTGAACCATTGTTCATTCTCATTCAACACTTATTTTTAAAGAAAACTTCTATCGATGCTCAGCTATTGGTTTTTTTGTATCTCATATTCTAGGCTTCTTCATTTTCAGAACATAAAGATTGGTTTTGCTAAGGTTGTCTTCATGACGGTTTGTTAAGAAAACACTTGTTGGGTTGAGTATAGATGAGAATACAAGAAGTTCAAAATGCAAGATCTTTTAATAAAAAAAACTGGATTAGATAGATTTTTCATCCTATGGTCTTCCTATTTCTAATCCAAACCTAGGGTCAGAAGATGGTATCAGAGCATTGCGTTGACTGTAGGTTCGTGACCCTAGGTTTGGATTAGAAATAGGAAGACCATAGGATGAAAAATCTATCTAATCCAGTTTTTTTTATTAAAAGATCTTGCATTTTGAACTTCTTGTATTCTCATCTATACTCAACCCAACAAGTGTTTTCTTAACAAACCGTCATGAAGACAACCTTAGCAAAACCAATCTTTATGTTCTGAAAATGAAGAAGCCTAGAATATGAGATACAAAAAAACCAATAGCTGAGCATCGATAGAAGTTTTCTTTAAAAATAAGTGTTGAATGAGAATGAACAATGGTTCAACTTCTCATGATAGTTTTGTCAAAATGGCGAGGTTGACCAAGAGTTAGAATGCGAGATGAACCAAACTGAATACAAGACAATGATTGGGTGCGACATGGATTGGCCCCCATGACGACTACTCAAATTGTTCACTCTTGTTATGAGGAATGGTAAGTCTAGAGAGACATACCTACCATAGAGATAATGTTGAAAAGCCTGAACCTTAGGATGCTAGAATAATATACCCTTATATTAGGCAAGTGTTGTCACACGTAGGACTACAATGAGTTTGAAGTACCAACCACTAGTGAAGAATAGTGGAAGACTGCCAATGATACCGACAAGTAAGAATTCCTTAAGGCACTCTCAAATCGGTCTTCTGTTTGACCTCAAGAGTGGCCCCTTAGGTCAAAACTAGTTCAACCACCATCCCATAAGGATTAGAATCCCAACCAAGAGGAAAAAATATACTCAAGTCACTTTGAAAAGATATGATGTTCACTACATGTGAATAAACAACCACCTATTGGATATTAACTCGGAAACCATAGAGGTTTTCAAAAGATGACCTGGTATCAAGTCATATCTTAGGATGTGCCAAGTTATACCCAAGATAATCTTAACCTAAACTCAAGACCTAAGACTACCTACAAAAAATTCTTTTAAGGGTGGTAGCCACCCCACGTATCCAAAACCCATCTTTCTTGCTAGCTTTTCTCGAATCTCGAGGACGAGATTCCTTTTAAGGGTGGTAGTCTGTAACATCCCAAAATATTTTAGATTTTGGATTGTTAAATTAGTAAATTAACTTGATTGAATTGCTTGACTTTGTTGAAAATTATGAATAAAAAGAAACTTTGGAGGACTTGATTCAAAGGAGAAAATATAATTCATATCCTATATCTTATTTATTTTAGAAGAAACAAAAAAAAATTAGAATTGTTTTCTTAACCTTGTGAAGTGGGTTTCAAACTATTCGATTTTGGTTTTCTCTTTAAACATAAAATCATTTTTAAAGTTTGCCAAATGGCCCTACAAGAAAATATCCGAAGGTTTAGTTTTCAAAATGTTGACACACTTGTTTTACCCAAAATAACTTAAAGCCTATTTTTACCAATACCCAAGTAGACATATAAAGCATTATATGCATGATAACATTTTTGTAATTTGCCTTTGACCAAAAATAGTTTTATAGTCATTTGAGTCATTTTCAACTTCAATGTCAAAACCATGTTTGAAATAAAATCTGTGAAAGATTTCAGTTTCGGGAAATAATATAACTGCTTGATTTCATAAAATCTAAGTTATATTACTAGATTTGCTAACAGTCTATTAGGTTAAATGCACAAAATATATATACCCATGTGCTTGTTTGGACTGAAACAGTGTTACATATTATCCACATATTGTACATTAATTTTTACAGAACCTCCGTGTTTTGTTTATCTAAAATTGAATGCCTAAAACCGAAACTAGAAAATATTAAATAGAAATCACAAACTAGAAAAGAAAGAAAGAAGAAGAACGTCCGGCCGGACCGGCCGAGTTGGAACCGCGCACGCGCGTGTACACGCAAAGACAAGCGGCCCTCCATTCCTTTATATCTTCCCTTTCTTTTTTGGTATTTTTGTTTTTCTCAGCTGACAGCTGGGGTCCACAAATCATCTCCAACCTCCAGACTACTGCTACGTATCGGGAACCAACTCTGTACCGAAACGAAGCCACAAAAATCTCCCGATTCCGTTCGATTTCGTGCATCCTTTACCACGAAAAAATCCCTCTATAAATACCCCACAATCTCCTCCGTTTTTGCCCTAAAAAAATTCCGAATTTGTGCGCCGCCAGGCTGCCAAATTTGCTCGCCGGAGCTTCGAGCTGCCGCCGCCATTGGAGCTCGAGATCGAGGTTCTCTGTCACCCCCTCCCCTAACTCCAACTCCATCTTTCTCCTATCGCTCGACCACGTACGTCGGCTCACCCTTTTCCCCATCTGCAGAATATGGAGCCGCCCGGGATACGTCGCCGGAGCATCGCCGGAGTTCGAGATGAACAACCGCACGTCAACACCGTTTCAGGAGTAGGCTCTGTCACCGAGGACACCATCTAAATCACCGCGATGCGCTGCACCGAGTCGACCACTTCTCCGATGTCTACGACTACCCGGGGCTAGCTCGCTGTCGACGTCCTCAACATCGACATAGCGCGTACTGCTGCCATCGTCGGTAATGTCATCTTGCTAGTGAGTACAGTTTGGAGTATATTACGTCAAGTCCACAAATAGCCGTTAGATCTAAATCTCAGCATTCAGGTTAGCCAATTAAAATGAACCGGTACATTCAGCAATGGACCGATCGGTTCCAGTTATACTAACTTTAAAATTCTATATCAAATCATTCATAACTCGGTTTTAGATGATTCTTCTTGCATTGAGTTTATAATTAAATTCTCTACTACTCTCCTGTAGAGAGTTTTTCCATCTAATAAACTTTTCCGGACAACTTTTCGTACAACATCAAAATTTAACCGCGATATGTTTAATATTGTAAAATTCATAACTAATGTTTGGAAACTCGGATTCTAACAAATAATATGTCGTTGAACTCACAAAAATGTGGAGAACACAGTGGTGCAATAAAATTTGACTTTTAAACTGTTCTCGAATATTCAAATTTAAATATGTAAGTTTGAGTATTTTCTGCATGGTTCAAATTCTACAAATTTAAATCAAATGATTCCTCTTGCAAATGAAACTTATTGATGTCCCCTGTCCATTAACACCAGTGCCTAAAACTTATAAAACTATTTGCAAGTATTCAAGTCTAAATATGAGGACTTGAGTAGTTTCGACATAACTTAAATTCTATAAATCCCTTTAAGATGATTCCTTTTGTAATTGAATCACATTGGAACTCGCACACCTGTTTAGTTTAGTTGATCATTTTCACTTCACATGGTTTTAGATTTGAAGTAATATCCTTCTATGTGTCATACGACACAATCCATAAACCCTACCTGACCATATCTTTCTTTTGAATATGTGCTACTCATCAATATCCATCGGAACCATTATCATAATTGATTTTTGTAAACATTGGTTTGAAGCTTAAACTCATAATTCATTTTTTCCAAAGTGAATCATATGATCATACCCATATACCAAAATCATTTAGATATTTTCATCATGTCCAAGATCATATCTATCCTAATTATATTTTCCTAGTTCACAATATTCAAACTACACATGAGTTATTTGAGTAAATTGTGACAAATCATATTTATTGGTTTTCTCTGTGCAAATGTTGTGGAGACACTCTACACATGGATTCAAACCTTGATATCCTTTAGAATCTTTGATCCACATCTTAAATACCATTCATGTCTATCCAATCTCATACCATTCGATCATATTTATTAATCTTGGGCTATTCAAATTACAAATGAGTCATTTGAGTAAATAAATATACCATTAGTTCATACCCAAGTCTATGTGTGAATTTGTGCTACTTCGATAAGTGTTTTCGCACTATGTGAAGTTGCATTTTGAGTTGCATTTGCGATGCTTGTGAGAGTTTCTAAAACACAAGCATCATTATAATTATCCATCCTTGAATAGCAAACAACCATTGGCCATAGGTTCTTATCAATCATTTTCCTTCTGAGAACTTGACTTACATAATCATTTCCTTTCCAAGTGTTTGACTTATCCATTCAATATCTCAAGTTCATATCTTGCAAGCCATACCCTGCCATACCTTCAATTTCCCAATTAACCATAAATTTAATGAAAACTAAAATACAATGAATAACAAATCTTTCTAAATTGTTGTCTTGCTTGTTTTTGTTGTTGTTTGAATGTGTGTTTATGTTCTGTTACTTTTATGTTATAGTTGTACGGAGAGATACGACTTTTGATTGAGAGAAGTGGAGAATTTTTCAGATACCAAAAAGGCAAGTGTCACACACTGTCTTGTCCTACTATTTTTATATGCACTTTGTAGTTATTTTCAGTAGCTATTCATGTGTAGGATTGTTTTAAATATATATATATTACTATGCTATGATCACCTAGCTATTAGAACAACCACATGTTCAACACTTGTTCTTTGTCGCTACCGTATGGTAGCATGCTTAGCATTGCTATTGTAGATGCGTGGTTGGGATCTCATGATGCGATATGTGGTATTGTGAAAGTATGATTTTATGTAATAAAACAACCTAAGATAATGAATCATCTGGGTGGTAAGTGGTAATGCTTGGTTTATGTTGAGTGGTTACACCGGAGTCATGTCTATGGCGGTCGTGTGTATCACACTTGTGGTTGGCCACCCAGAAACAAAGAGATTTGACGGGTTTCTATTTTAGTAGCTTCCAGTACAACCACATGCTATATGGGCTCTGGCTAGATTGAGTAGGTTGCGAGAACTCGACCCAATGTACAGAGGGTGGTAGGTGTTGGTAGGACGGAGCGCGTCCATTGTGGTTGAGGTATTGCTTCTGAAAGGTCTTGTCCTAGTCGACATCTGTCCATTGAGCAAATTGCGCATCATGGAAGAAGAACAGACTAGGTCATGTGGGGAATGTGTACAGCCTCTCGAGAGTGTCAAACTAAGTACTTAGCCGTGTCCCCGGTTATGGACATTATGAGCAACTAGAGTCTGGAACTGCTTGGAGGATCTCATCATTCCAATTTCTTAAAAAAACTTGATGGGACAAACAATGGGTTTAGGAGCATGCAAAGCTAGGTTGTCTTGTGTTTACATGGGCCTATGCTAGTATGTCCGTAGATGTTTAGGAGCGTATGAAGCTAACTGTCTTGCGACGGCATGGGTTATGCTAATATGTTCCTAGACGATGTTTCTGAAAAAAAAATTGTTTATAAAAGATAGGGAAACTATTGCTTTCCGCAAAAGAGCCGAAACTCCACTTGCCAGATGAGCACGTAGTTATTAGGCGCCATTTATATATCCACCAAATAGTGACATTTGCCAATACAATTCCAAATGTATTGACCCTGCGTGGCTGCAACGTTTTATGTTGCAGATATTCCGATGAACGAGTGAGGTTCGATGGTTAGGGTTACGAGTCTATACTCGACATGCTCGCCTGTGGCACATGAAGACGAAGGACTCCATGCTGATATGTTTCGTTGTAAACTCTGAAATAATGCTAGCTTCGGGCTATGCAATTTGTAATGTTTACTTTGTAATTGCTGGATCATGCGATGTAATAAAGACCTTTGTTTCTTGATATTACATCTTAAACTGTGTGTGCTAGCGATTGATCCAGGGACTAGCACTGTTATGCACAGAGATTCAACCCGTACCGGGTCGGATCGTATATATATGAGATAGCCACACCCGTATTGGTGTCGTGCAGTTTCCCAAACCCTTTTGTTTTACATGGTATCAGATTAGGTTACGATGTCTTCCGCTGCCTCTGCCGCCACCGTCCAGATCGCACCGGCCGCAGCCGCCGCCACCCCACCGGCCCCCGCCGTCGCTGCTCCGGCCGCTGCCCCTGCCTCGCCGTTCCTCGCCTCCCGGCCGCTGGCCATGTGGTGGCCACCCCCTGGCGTTGCACCTCCGGGTGCCCTAGCGGGCGCGGCTACTTCATCCGCCGCTACCGGCGCTGGCGCGGAGGGCAATCCACCGTCGATCGCCAATGGTGGCCGGTCTTCCTCGACCAATGCGCCTCCACCGCCGTCTGGCGGTCATCCGCCGCCGTCGGCCTATGGCGCCCCTTCTGCGCCGATCTACGACGCTCCCTATGCGCCGCAATACGGTGCACCCGCATCACACGTTGGTGCCTCGTCCTCGTCTGGCTGGCCGGCGCCGCCACCAACCTACGGTGCGTCGCCCCACCAGCAGTACGCGGCACCTCCGTTGCCGTCCTACGGGGCCCCCGCTGCCCCGATCGCGCCCTATGGCGCCTATACTTCATCGGCGTATGATGGGGCCGCGCCTACCTTTGGGGCCCCCTTGGCGCTCCCTGCCCCTGCCGCCTCCTTGGAGCTGGCACCGCCGGCGCCGTTCTACGCGTCACCGTCGCCAGCCCATACGGACCCGGCGGCATCGTCGCCGTTCTACTTCTCGCATCTCCTACCGCTGAAGCTCACGCCGGACAATTATCTGTCGTGGCGCGCGCAGGTGCTCCCGCTCCTTCGGAGTCGCTACTTGGAGGGGTACGTCGATGGCTCACTCCCGTGCCCGCCGGTGTATCACCCGGCGTATCACGCATGGGTGGCTCAAGATCAGGCCATCCTCTCTGCCATCCAGTCGTCACTCACGCCGAGCGTCTCGTCGCTGGTCCTCTTCGCCTCTACGTCGCGGGATGCGTGGACGGCTCTTCACAGCAGTTTCGCCTCACAATCTCAGGCGCGTGCTCATGCTATTCGCACCGAACTAGGCGAGACCAAGCTTCTCGACAGCAGCATCACGGACTACTTCAACAAGATGGCCGGCCTCGCCGACACACTCGCCTCCATTGGCCAGCCGCTTCGCTCCGAGGACTTCACCACCTATGTTCTGAATGGCCTTGATGATGATTATGACAATCTTGTTGAGAACATCAGTGGTCGCGACGATCCATTGCCGCGCCGTGAGCTCTACTCGCGCCTCCTTGGTCGTGAACAGCGTGTCAAGGTGAAGCATGCCTCTCCAAGCTTCTCCGCCGCCAATGCAGCTGCTCGTGGTAAGCCCCAGAAGCCACCAATGGCGGGTGGCAAGTCATCAACCGGGCCTCCGCAGACGCAGCGGTCTGCCGCGCCGCCTGTCACGGGCGGGAATCGCCCCCGTGCCTGCTGTCCATCATGCGGTGCCCAGCAAGCGTGTCAGCTGTGTGGTCTTGACAACCACATCGCCTCTCGCTGTCATCGGCGCTTCAAGCAAGACTTCCTCGGCATCGGCAACAATGGCAAGGGCAATGACAAGCAGGCTGCCGCTGCTGTGACCGGTCAGGAGCACGGATATACTCCGTCCTATCCCATTGACGCGTCATGGTACATGGACACGGGAGCTACTAATCACCTGACGAGTGAGATGAGTAAGCTCTCCACCCAGGAGCCATATCGCGGTCATGTTCAGGTTCGCACCGCCAACGGAGCAGGTATGCGCATCTCACATGTTGGTCAGGCTTCTCTTCTCACACATAACTCTCGTCCCTTGCATCTCCGTAATGTTCTTCGTGTTCCTTCTGCCACACGTAGTCTGTTGTCTATTCCTCAACTTACTCGTGATAATAATGTCCTTGCTGAATTTCATCGTTTTCATTTTTTCATCAAGGATCGGGACACGAGAGCCGTTCTGCTTAGAGGTCGTCTTCGCCATGGCCTATATGCGCTTGATGCGCCCCCTGTGCCACATGCTCCTCAGGTGTTCAGTGGTGTGCGTGTGTCCTCTACACACTGGCATGCACGCCTTGGTCATCCTGCCGCTCCCATAGTTCGCCATGTTCTGCATCGTCATGAACTTCCAGTTGTGTCCAATAAAAGTGTAGAGACTATCTGTGATGCCTGTCAGCAAGGCAAGAGTCATCAGCTTCCGTTTTCAGAGTCGAGTTGTGTGGTTAAACATCCTCTTGAGCTTGTGTTTTCTGATGTATGGGGTCATGCCCAAACGTCTGTTAGTGGCCATAATTACTATGTCAGTTTTATTGATGCTTACAGTCGGTTCACCTGGCTTTATCTTATTAAACGCAAATCTGATGTGTTCGACGTTTTTGTTCAATTTCAAACACATGTTGAGCGTCTTCTTAAGCACAAAATTCTTCATGTTCAGTCCGATTGGGGGGGTGAATACCACAACCTCAACTCGTTCTTTAATAAGCTTGGGATCTTGCACCGTGTGTCTTGTCCTCATACACATCAGCAGAATGGCACCGCTGAACGTAAACATCGACATCTTGTAGAAACTGGCCTTACCTTGCTTGCCCATGCCTCCGTTCCGTTTCGGTTTTGGAGTGATGCCTTTACCACAGCCTGTTTCTTGATAAATAGGCTTCCCACACGACTTCTACAAATGAAAACCCCCCTTGAACTCTTGCTCAATGAACTCCCAGATTATACGTTTCTTAAGGTTTTCGGGTGTGCTTGTTGGCCTCATCTTCGTCCATATAACAAGCGCAAGCTGGAGTTTCGGTCCAAAAAGTGCGTCTTCCTTGGGTATAGTTCTCTTCACAAAGGGTACAAGTGCCTCCATGTTCCCACGAACCGTGTTTACATATCTCGTGACGTAGTGTTCGATGAGAATGTGTTCCCCTTTTCCGCACTTCCGAACAACACTTCTACACCCATACCACCTGTGCATTCTATTCCACCGTTGCTCTGATACCATGTAAAACAAAAGGGTTTGGAAAACTGCACGACACCAATACGGGTGTGGCTATCTCATATATATATAGGTACCAAGAGGTACAATACAAGACATATACAACGCTACGTATATACAGTCTAACAATGCCAACATATTAATTATGTTCCACTGTATAATAAAATGCCCTATTGTCGACTGGGGATGTCAATGTTTATTGTAGTGTATAAGTAAACCATGTTAGTTGAAAGCGGACTTAATCAGTTGTGGCGTCGACTATCCCGATCAATGTGAATGTAGTTGTTACCAAGAACCTGAAGCTAGAAACATGTTTAACTGATTTGGGAATGCAGAACCCCTAGTTACGTTTATCTTTATTTATTGTTATAATCTTTTGGCATCTGTGCGTGTACAAAGAAAAAATGCCACAACAAACTTGCAGAGCAAATAAGAATAACTTCCCGAATTTCTTTTAACAGTTCGTCCGTGTTACAACTCGTAGTTAAAAGACAACTTCGTTCTCTTTTGCATTAGCCCTTTCATGCAATCTTTTAAGAGCGAAGCGTGAGGAAATCTCTTTCTGGAAGCCTGCAAGGATCTGATCCGCTAAGTACATTTGATTGTACAAACATAGCATAGTAGTAATCACTGAGAAACAAAGAAAGATAAGTATACACAGATACATAATACTATACCATGTAGGAAGTGGCCATGCATGCTTGGCAGACATGCTAATATTTTTTTTTAGTAAAAGGGCTTTATCAAACCATGTAAAGATTGTGTTACATTGAGATGAGTATATTTTATTTCGTTCATTTAGATCAGCTTGACCTGATAAAGTCGAAACTCAGACAATTGCTGCAAGAAAGAAAAGCTAAAATTATATCCTGATATTATGTTTAATTATTGATAGATGTCATGTATGTTTACCTGGCCAAGTGAATCATTTCATGTACTTCCTCTCCAGTAAGAAGACCAGACCCATGGTATACTGGCATTCCAGTTTTATTTAATTTTGCTGTTAAATGATGGTTGTAGCAGTAGGATGGACTAGCGGGGAGCCATTTTGTGCCCACTGCCCTATGCGATTCACATGGCATGATTTTAAAACAGGGCACCGATGAAATTGAAATAGTTTTCTGCCTTGTTTGTCCATGTGTGGCGTGTTGAAACGTACTACCTCTATCCCAAGGCTGAAGGCCTATATTTGTTTTCAGAAAGTCAAACTATGTTAAGTTTGATTAAGTTTTTTTATCAAAAATCATTAACATGAAAAGTACAAAATCAATATCATTAGATAGATAATGAAATATATTTTCACATGGTATCTATAAAATATGATATTTGTCCATAAATTCTTCTAAAAGTTTGGTCAAAGTTTACTTGGTTTGACTTTCTAAAAAAAGTCTTAAACCTTAGGATGGAGGTAGTACAAGTGAAGGCGGCTTTTACGGTACCTTTTACTACTGGTGGAAGGTGAGTGGTATGATTTCAAGTCCAACCATTGATTTATGGGCACCACTAGGGATCGGTACCCGATAGTTTGCTTCCTATCGGACCAGCTTTCAGCCGCACGATTGGAAGCCATCTGACCCTCCGAATTCTGTGATTATAGGGACCGTTTGCATGCAGATTAATTGGATGCATTTCCCTGGGATCGAGATCCTCTGACGTAGAGGTAAGTACTGCAGAGGGACGTTAATGATTCTAGTTCGTTCATTCGCATCCCACGGTAGCACGTCCAGCTCCTGAAAACACAGCACACGTCCGGCCCAAAAGCCCAGATCAGCAATAGGCCATGAGTCGCTCCAATACAGAAAAGGCGCCAGAACAGAGAAAAAGGGCGCGAGATCGTGGACAGAAAGAAACAACGCGAGAAAAAGGGATCGCCAGAACCTGGAACCTGGAACGAACCTGGAAGGGTTGCGCTGCTCTGCTTCTCATTATTAGGTAAATTCTCATTATCCTGGATTGTAACACCAGTAGGTGGACAAGTACATATGGCCCAGATTTCTCAGTTTCTCATACAGTTTTTCACATAAAGGTAATCACCTCAGTAGATCAAACTCTCACCTTGAGATTTCTTTGGAACTTGATCAATCTTCATGTTTCTCATGGAAGTAGTTTGCTGAACTTCATCAAGCATCCCGTTTGCCAATGGAACAAGAAACTGAGAAAGAAACAGAAATGTCAGAACAGATTAACACCCTCGCATCATGATCCCAATATCAGTCGGTAATTTCATTATCCCAAGTACATTGCCATCATTTTTCCTAGATTTGAATAAGCAGTTGTAGTTTGTCATATCCCTAAGTAGTACCTGTTTTATTTTTACACAGCAGAGTTGTACTTCCTGGTTTGGCACCTCATGTTGGCATGGAATTCAGAAATTCAGATGAAGCTTGGGCATTTTGGATAACCTATAGCGGGCAGCAAGGCTTCGAGGTTAGAAAATGTACACAAACAAAAGAACATCCGATGGAAAGATTACATCATGCAAATTTGTTTGTGCAAATGAAGGTCTTCGATCACAAGACAAGAGGGATTATTTAACAAAGTTACCTCGGGCTGAAACTAGAACCGATTGTGAGGTCCACATGAATGTTAAAATGGACCGAGAGAAGGAAAATCTCAAAGTATCTTCGTTAGTTTTGGAACACAATCACACACTACACCTGTCAGAAACTTTACACTTAATGGTGTCACAAAGGAAAATTTCAGAGTTACAAGCTATTAAATTTACAGGGACCAATAACAGATGACATTTTTACTAGATTGTGGTGAGATATTTCTGATTTTGGATGCCATTCAGTTCAGTTCAGCTATGGGCAATAGTTGCCATTTAGTTCTAGTGCTATTCAGTTTAGTTCTGAGCAATAGCACCATTTTGTTCAAATTCAGTAGCAGAATTTTTTTGCATTCAGTTGTGCGTGCCATTTTGTTCAAGTTATGTACGTATGATAAACAGAGGATTCAAAAGAAAAATGACAGGGCAAGTGAGCCAGCAGCACACCAACGAGGACTAAATTAATTATCCTCCGTAACAAGAAGACGAGTTTCAGCTGGAAATCCCAAAACTGATCCAATATGCAACAGATAATTACAGGTTAAAAAAAGAAGAGTACTTAATCAAGTGGATTCAGTAAAGATTCTACCGGATTCAGCTGTGCCTGCCATTTTGTTCAAATTAAGTTCAAAGAACCGTTTTGTTAAAATTCAATTAGCAGTAACAATTTGCATTCAGTTCAGATTTCTACATTGGTAAGAACTTCTGTTCAGTTTGCACATGTAAAAACTCCCACTAATTTATTCATAACATTAGAGCAAATACTGAACTAGGTATCATCTGGATTTTTTTTCAGTCAAAACAACTAAAACAATACCTGGGAAGCATGCTTACCGGCGGCGGCACCAGATGATGAGTGCGTCGACTAGATGTCGAGCTCCTGCTCCCGCTTAGAGTACGCAGCCGGTGTGTGCCAGGGAAGCCGCAACGCACATATCAAGCGAGGCGACCAGGCCTGCAAGCACTCGTGCTCCTCCGCTTGGAGGACGTGGTCAGCGTTCACTAGAGCGCACAAATGGAGCGCGGAGAGCATCACTCCTGCTCCTCCGGTTGGCGGACTCGGACGATGTGCGCCAGGGAAGCGGAGCGCACAGATCGAGCTCGGTGACCAGTCCGGCAAGCGCCCTTGCTCTGTTTGGACGACGCGGCCGGCGTTCGCCAGGGAAGATACGAGAAGTCGACCGCATCGACCAGGCCGGCAGGGCGCTGGTTGAGAGCGGCCTCTCCGACGTGGTGCAGCCGACCACCAGTGTGGAGCTAGGCTATGTCAGTGAGCAACGGCGACGGCAAGAAAGAGGAATTCTAGACGGAAGACTTTTTTTTTTCTCTCAACTGGAGCGTTGTTTTTCTCTTCTAGTATTTGCTGAACTGGCCTTTTGGGCCGGATGTGCGTTTTGTTTCAGGAATTGGAGGATTGAACGTTCTGCCGTGGGATGCGAACGGACGAACGAGAATCGTCAACGTCTGTGGTGACCCGGCATACCACTGCATGGTGTAGTATGCAAGTCTGATATAACACCAATGAAACACCGTTCCACTAGTATTATATCGCTCAGAGCGGTACAACAGAAACATATGCGGGTCCAAGGTATGTCTATAGAATTACAACATCGACTCTTTACAAAAGATCCACACAGCCTCCTACTTTACAATGAGGTAAAACTGCAAATAAACTCCAGAAGAACGACTCGTGATCTAAGCCTATCACGAACTCTATTTGTAGAGTATCTAACTAGCTACAGAGGCTAAGAATAGATTTTAGCTAATTAGGAGCTAGGTTTAGGAAGCTAGTTCCCTTCTATGGCTAAACTAGGGTTTCTCCTTGATGGATGTGGTATCTGACTCCTCTGACAGGGTCCTGTACCTTGAAGTAGTTGTTGACTCCTCGTTCTTCGAGTTGCACTGTAGATCCTCCTTCGATGCCTCCATATCTAAGCAGGGGATTTAAGAGTGGGATGAGTACGAGCGTACTCAACAAGTTCATTATAGGAAAGAGGTGTTTAATGCACTAGCTACGGCATTAGACCAGAAAGTCTAATACCAATGCAAGTTTTCATAACCATTTCTTCAAAAGGTTGCTTTTACTCAGAAGAACTATGTCCGTCAGCCTTCACCGGTTTATTAGAACTTCATGGAGCTCCTTTCCGGCCGCGTTCGCAGTTCCATATCCCGGAACAGGGAGTGACAGGTCACGGTTCTTTACACTCTGCAGAGGTGTGTTGCTTTACCCATAAGAGATCTTAACCTTGGTGCCAACCGGGCGTACTCCCCGTCCACACTTCCTTTGGTGTGAGGCCCGGTATAAGGTCTAGCCAATCATGTTCCTCCGCTACCTCGAACACCCACCCGTTGTTGCATGCGCCGACCCTGGGTCCACGTCGGTCCCATTATTCCTGTAGATTTCAAGGTGGACCCCGACCACGACAACAGTGCTGGGCTCTACCATACACTCCTACGCCGGTGGCTGCAACCCATCATAGACCGCAATACCGTGGGGACTTAAGGCTTCCCCAGCCTACCGCTTGTTCTTCGAACGACAAGTGTCTACGGACTGTGCCGTGGGGACTTAAGGCTTCCCCAGCCTACCGCTTGCCGCCGACAGATACAAGTGTCTACGGTAAAGCGCATCCGTTGATGAACGAGAGGTGGAAACACTTTTGACTACTCCGTCCCACTCCGGATCTTATGGTTAACACGGGTATTACGGCACAAGAATCACTGGCGACATTTGTTGTTTAATCCTAGATGGATATAAACCCGTGCAATGGAACCTCCACCATATCAACACAATCCATGGTTCCATTGCCCACCACATAGTCATATTCATAGTTATGAAAGTAGTGGTTTTGATTTTTATGCAATAGTGATAACCATAATACTTTGCAAGTAATTTGATAGAAATACACAAATGACATGAGCAAGTGATGAACTTGCCTTTCTTGGCTGCAAGATTATGCAGACAAGGTCTTCGATACGCAATAACTCCAAATTCTGAAATAGCATCATCGTCCGGTAAGGACGATGTTTAAAAGATTGGCAAGGATGCAATAATGCATAAGAATGAGATGCAATTCGCTCTAAGCGTGACCTAACCCCGATGATTTAGGATCAGTGAGTTGTAATGATTAGTCCAGGGTGTGTTGCACTTTTAGAGTGATTCACAAACAAAGTTCTTATCCAGGGTGGTGTTGTTTTAGAATTCTAAGCAGGTGGCAAAATGAATAGTAACAACCATACACAACCAGCAATAGTAGCTGTATAATAAGTAAAGAGCAGTTGTCAATTTTAAGTCCTATAATACATGGTTGATGATTACTTTTTATATAATTCAAAAGATTAACCTTTGGAGAATATGTTCTTAAATAAAGAACAAGTATGGTAATTAGATTGGGTTTCTATGGTTGACTATGGTTTCAGGTAGTTGCTGGAGTAAATATTAGATGGATCCCAACAAAGTTGGATTCATCAACACCTAGGGCTTGTAAGGTTAAGATAAGCCTAGGTATCCTAAGCAATTCATTATACAGGTTGTTGTCAAGGTTGGTTTATCTTGCTAGGGATAGCTGGCTAGGGTTTATAGGTCCTTAATAGCAGGGTTGGTGATGATTCCTTATTTTCTTCAAAAGAGTAACTTTTGAAGAACATACTTCTTAAATAATAAGACGTATTGCAATTAAGGTTGAGGTTATCTTGTATTAGCCATTGGATTCACTAAGTAAGGGATGGTGATTTCCTAAATAGGATGTTAATAATTATCTCACACTAATAGGGTTTAGTGTGTATGGGATATGATGTCAATATTAGCATGGTTGCTATTGGAGTTCATCACAATGGTGTGATGCTAGTCAAGGCTAATTAAGGATGAAATCTTAGGTAATAGGATCTAGGGTTGATCCTATTTGATCATCTAGGTTTTATTAAGATGAACATATGGAATTCTAAATTCTTAGTGATAGGGCTCCTTCTTTTTATGTTGACATGGCAAGTATTTAATTGTTATTATGGTTCTATGATGGAAAATAAAATATTACGATCACATGTTATAACCTAGGGTTTAGGTTTAGAACAATTTAGGGTTCATAGGGATTAATGGAGCTAGGGTCTAAATGGAATTAGGGTTTTAGGTTTGCACATGAAATGATAGGGTTGTACTATCATTCAATATGGAATTAGGACTTGTTATTTACCATGTGGTTATTTGTTTAATAACTTCATTTTAAATTTGAAGTTATTAGTAATTTGGAATTAAAAATAATATTGAATTTGGTATTATATTATTTTTAATCAATTAATAATTAAGGTAATTATTAATTAGGGTTTAAATCTCTCTAATAATGATTTAACAAATAATAAATAAATAAAATTAGTTTTCAGGTTTTTCTTTATTTATTTATTGTTTTTATTTAATTTGGAAGATTTTCCTAATTATTGAATTTTAATTGCATTTAGAATTAAAAGAAAAGACTTAATTATTAAGTTTAAAACAATTAAATTTTTATTAAAAATAAAAATTTCATATTATATTTTTATTGGGTAGATTTTATTTTTAGGATCATTTTGGTATCTCATTTGAATTTTTTCTGAATTATAATGAATTTTCTAGAATTATTTGAAGTTGCAGCAATTTTCTGGAATAAACTTAAATGAATAACGATTTTGTTACCGTGGCAGAACCTAACCCTAGTCACTGACCCGTGGGGCCTGGGCCACGTAGGCTGCCACGTGAGCAACGACTAGTCACGGTTGATCGGTAGTTTGACTCTACCGGCGGTTAAACGCCGGCGAGGCGCGTGCGGCGGCGCCGCCAATTCCTGGCACCCCCGGACGCGCTACTACCACTACTCGAACCCCCTCGACACGCTGAATCCAATGGTAAGGTTGGTTGCTCGAATGACTCGCCGGAGCACCGTCGGCGAGCATGGCCACGGTGGTTCAACTCCGGCCAAGTAGCCCTATGGAGCTACAGACCACGGATTGATGCAATTTAGGTATCAATAGAAGCGCAAGCTCACCGTGGTTCGGTCGAGATGGTCAGCGGGGTTGGGGAAGGTTTAGTTCGCCGGAATTTGGGGTCACCGGTGTCGGAGAAGATGAACTCGTCGGCGATGCTACGGATCGCCCCGTCTCAATTCCTTTTGCACGATGACCAAGTCGAGCCTGGCGGTGATGATGGTGTCCTCGGCTTGGCTCGGGGGTGCTCCAATCGCCGGCGGTAATGGTGGAGTGGTGCGGCCAGGTTTCGGTATTGGGGAAGAATTGGAGCAAGGAGGAAGAAAACGAGCCAGGGTTCGACAGCAAGCTTTTATATGGCGCCAAGACATGCCTCGTCACGACGCCGAATGAGGAGAGCTCGCCAGCGGCAAGGAGAATCGAAGCACGGCTTCGTGCTGGCCGGCATGCGAGAGGAAAGGGATGAGGACGACCTGGTTCGGAGATATTTCGACGAAGGGGTTTCTGGGCTAAGTTGGGCTGGTGTTGTTGGGCCAATTGTTGGGCTGCTTGGTGGGCTACACGGCAAGGTAAGTCCAGGTAAAGTTTTTCCCCCTCTTTTCTATTTTCTATTTTCTGTTTTATATTTTCTATTTGAATCTGATTTAAACTCAAATTTGAATTGCAGGGTTCTTGTTATGTTAATTGAATTGAGATGTAGTGCAAGGACTATTACTTCATTCTTTATTTAAAACAAATATTTTGTATTGGGTTATAATGCATAGTTGTGGGTTGTTCATACTAGCAAATAGGCATGGGTTTCAATTCTTATTTTTTAATTTCTTTTTCTTGTGAATTAATTCTGTCAGGATTTATGAGAGTTGATAATTGCAACTCAAAGTATTTCAGAGGTTATTATTAAGACTTGTTTCCCATTTGAGAAGTGGATGACTTACATTTGATTTTGTGTGATCACCAACTTATTAAGGTTTAATAGTTTCTCTTTTAACCCCCTTCTGAGTTTAACACTATTATTATATTTGAAAGTATCTAAGGTAGGTATTGTCTCCCTCAAGGTTTGGTTTTAGGTTATGAGACTTGGCATTAGGTGACTTTTATGTTTTATAATTGAGCATAAGCTTTGATTTATGAGCCATTAGGGTCCAAATGCTAATTACCTAATGACAAATGGTTTGAATTTCAATTATAGCCTAGCTTTTAGTTGTGATCACACAAGTGATACACAAGCTAGGGTTAAGATATAATGCTAGGTTGTGGATATGATATGACACCATATTGCATGTGCTAGGATTTAATTTCCCCTAATCATGATAAGGTGATTACTGGCTTAATAGTTGATGTTCACCTTTAGTTATTAAGGACTTGAGAATTGGTTTTACCTTATACCAATAGATTTCTATTATATCCTTAATCTATTGTTAAAGTAACTAAAGTTGTTATAGTTCTTTTTATAGTTAACTTTGGTCATATGGATGTATGGTTTCTCACCATATTAAGTATAGAGTTTAACTTTAAGGTTGTCTTAGGTTCTTTAATCTATGGAATAAATGGTATGTAGAGGTGGTAGGATGCTACTTATGATCACCAAGTGATTCATAGGTAAAGGTTGGGATATAAGCCTAGGGTTGCTTACTAGTTACCTCCCTATGATTTTATGTGGTGAATGATATCTAATTATCCTATTAGGGTTTATCTTATCCTCACATACCTCAAGAGCATGATCATGGATTAGGCATGATTAACTTGTTCTTAATATCATTTCCTCAAGTTCTTAGGTTTTATGGTCATCATTCAATTTATAATGTTCAAGGTTGGGCTTCCTAAAGTATTTCTAATGGAATGGTTTTCACTTCCATGATCAAGTGTTGTCTTGATTAACTAAACATAATATCTCCCTTATAGTTTCTTGGGTGGACCTGGCTATGGTTGTCTCTATAGGTTATATCCCGGAAAATGCCTGAGATATTTTGTTAGGGTTCCACTTAAATAAGGTTGATATTATCATCTGGGTATATGTGTAATTCTCTCCCTCAAACTCAAGTGTTGCCTCAACTAACTTGAGTGTAACACCATAATTGATCTCTCTTGTATAAGAAGGGATTATTCTAGGTTATGGTGTACTCCTAATACTCTAGTTCAATTGTTGTCCTTTATTCTTGAATAAATAAAGCTATGTTTTGTATGATTGGTCTCTCTCATTTTGGAAAGGACTCTAATACTAACTTAAGGTTAGGCTCCATAGGAATTGATGTGATCATCAATATCTATGTTTAACATAAATTGTTTCTCTCTCTAGGAATGTCTTGAATAATATCCTAGGGTTCCTCTTAAAAATGATGATTTGAATACTTGGATGTGTATCCAAGGTTTAGCTCAAGGTTTGTTATTGCTTCTCTAATAAATACTATAGAACTCTCACCTCTCTAGGTTTGATGTGTAATAACTTGGAATGGAGAAGAATATCTATTTCTGGAGTGGATTTTCTTGTGATAACTCCAATGTTGAAGTGGAGTGAATACCCTGAGGTTTCATGGTAGGATCAGGATTAGTTTTAAGACATGGGAAAGATAAGTAAAGAATGGTTTCTCCCTTTTATTGTTACTTGGTTTGTAATTGACAAATGTTCTTGTGTTATGGCAATGATTACCATATTATGATATGTTATAAGATCAAGTAGTTGATCATTGAGTAAAGTGTTGTTGTGTTGATTATGAGTTCCATTTGATCTAACCCCTTAGATCAAATCATCTTTACCCAAAACAAGGTTTTAACAAAGTCACATTGAGGTTTATAGCGCTTGACTTGATGAGCTACTTCAATTCCACCAAGGTCAAGTGAAACTTCGATTCCATCGTGTTTGTTTTACTTTAAAGCGCGAAAATTCCCCAGATTTTCTATGCATGAATGCAATGCACACATCTGTTTCCTCTATTTTTGTAACCCCATTACCTGGGATATTACAGTCTCTACCCCTTAAACTAAACTTCGTCCTCAAAGTTTGATATCTCTCACGTTTCGGAGTGTGGATCTGACTTGTGCAGACTACATCTTTTCTCAAACTCCTTGGTGATCTCACTGGATATAATTTAATATATCCCTTGTCCAGATTCTACCTGGAATCCATTAGGGTTTGTCTCTGAACCATGGTTCTTACTTTGATTCATCGATTTCTTCCAACTCTATAAGCTTGTTTCCTTTCTCATTGAAGATTCAAGGATTGAGACTTCTTCTTGTCCTGACAGTCTTAATTGAGGACTAATTGGATAACATTCTCCTATTTGATAAAATAGGTCTTTGTTTTCCCTTACTACCAAAATTGCAATAATGGAACTAAGTAAGGTACTTAACATGGAATGGTTGTGATGGTTTATTTTCCTAAGAATGGATTAGACTCATTTAGTCCATCCAATCATGGTTTATAGCTGATACCTATAACTATTTTTGTGTTCTTTAGGTTCCATGAAAGGAATCATTCTATTAGTCCTTAATTTTGGTATGGTCAATCTTCTTCGGTCTTTGGCCTTCTTGAGCTATATTTGGTCTCCTATATTTCCTTCTTCCAACTTCATTAAGCTTAGCTTACTTGAGCTTTCGTACTTATGAGTAAATCTTACTCACTTTCTCGAGTTATAGTCCACTTCTTACTTCCTCGAGGTATAAACCCCGGCTACTGGTCTGACATCCTTCTGAAAGTAGTGTTCAACAATCTTATGAAAATAAGATCGAATTCCTCTCAGTTCAGACCTTCATCAACTATCTTGCTCAAAATATTGAGTTATTATACAGCCAACTCAATCTTTACTCTACCCCTTAGAGTTTTCTTATGGTTTTCAACTCCTTTTCTTCCAACCATTGGATTGATGGTTAGAATATTGGTCTAGGTGTAGCTTTGGTTTGTACTTCTTCTAAGGTCTCATAAAGAATGTTTGTGGTATATCCACTCAGTTGTGGACATCCAATGTGAATCCTTCGACTAATTGATTATAGGTCATTGTTAATTGGCTAATAAAATTTTATTTGTTCACAACTTTTTGGTACAATTACTCCAATGGTGGACTACTTGATACCAATTGGAGCTATTTGTTATCTAAAAATGGATTCTATTAGAGGTTCTGATCAACTGGACGAAACATCCTCTACTTTATCTCGCAGTATTAGTACTATACCAATTGTGGTCTTCTGATATCAACTATGGCCTTCTTATATCTGCTATGGTTTCATAGGTCATCTTCCTTCCTTCAGGGTTTATTGTTGCAAGAAAACCACTAGCTGACACTATGAATATAGTATCCTAAGTGATTTCCCATGCATTCCCTCGTCTTTAATGCTTATGGTTCTACTTCTACTTCACCATAATCATTATATTTCTCACCTTCATGCCTCTTCCGTACTAAAGTACTCCTCTGTTGAGGTAAAGCATGAGTTTTGATTGGTACTTCCTTCAGAGTATTGTGGTTACTTCCCACAACTTTGCTTCCTTTTTTTTTTTTTTTTTTTTTAATGAACCTTCATCTTGTCTTCGCAATCTTCAGAATGCGTCACTTCCTCACACGAATACCATTACCCTCTAGATCTATAGCATCAAGTAAGGACTTGATATTGCAACATGCATTTGCATACCAAAGTCAAACTTCATGTATGGATCTAGTCAAACAATGAAAATCCAATAAAATCCAAGAAGATTCAGCTTTGTGCTTATACTACACATCATCTTAAGCCTGAATATAGTATTTGAGTAAGACATCTCTAAACAACAGGCTCTGATGTGTAGAATATAACACCACATAAGATAGGTTTATATCGTGATACTTAGCACGAATATTTGGTATTCTACTATTTGTCTCAACATTTACCTTAATTGCACAATTGCAATGAGATAAACTTGACACAAAGTGGTTTGGGATGGTTAAGGTTAACCTAATTTTCTTTGGAAGTACTGCTTAACTTTCATTTTATTGGAGACTATCTCACATGATATGTTTAGGTTCTAACATTGCTATACTAAACACATAACTATGGAAATATAACTCATATACTTCCATTTTTTCTTACCATATAACTAGGATTCTGATGTACTTGACACAGTTACTATGGTTTTGGAACACAAATCTTGCACTATTGTTTTGCACTTGGCTTCTTATTGTACTCCTCTGAATTAATTATAAGGTTCTAGTCCATCACATAATGATTCTCAGGTGAATCATATATGATTAGCAACTCTACCATGTAAGTAGACAAATTTTATTCTTACCTCCCATGATTAACTCATCATGGTCTACACTACCTCATATAAATTATATTTATCACATGCTATTAGTTGTTTTCACAAGTTGGGTGAATTTTACCTTCCTATTACTTGTCTTGGTATACCTATTCTAGTATGCTATCTTCCTACTTTACTTATCCTTATTACTTGATATCACTCCTATTTCAAGTCTGGATAATTCTTACTTAACCATAACATTTGTTGGTACACATCTTCCAATAGGATATCTTCCTTATGGTTGTATCCTCTCTTTGGACTACCATGTATTGTATACCAACTGTGATCTACTCATCTATTGTTTTAAGGACTTTTTGATATACTACCTTCTTGGGATTAGCTGACTAATTTTCTTTTATCTTGGTAAGTTAGGTAGGAAATGTTGACTCAAGTGTGTCAGGACTATTCTCAAGTGAATATCCATCTCAAGTCATAAGAATATTTGGTTTAACTAAGACAACTTCCTATAGACACTACCAATCCTATAGGTCTCCTTTAAAGGGTTTTAATCCTAGGGTCAAAGCATTTGCTCTGATACCAACTGTGGTGACCCGGCATACCACTGCATGGTGTAGTATGCAAGTCTGATATAACACCAATGAAACACCGTTCCACTAGTATTATATCGCTCAGAGCGGTACAACAGAAACATATGCGGGTCCAAGGTATGTCTATAGAATTACAACATCGACTCTTTACAAAAGATCCACACAGCCTCCTACTTTACAATGAGGTAAAACTGCAAATAAACTCCAGAAGAACGACTCATGATCTAAGCCTATCACGAACTCTATTTGTAGAGTATCTAACTAGCTACAGAGGCTAAGAATAGATTTTAGCTAATTAGGAGCTAGGTTTAGGAAGCTAGTTCCCTTCTATGGCTAAACTAGGGTTTCTCCTTGATGGATGTGGTATCTGACTCCTCTGACAGGGTCCTGTACCTTGAAGTAGTTGTTGACTCCTCGTTCTTCGAGTTGCACTGTAGATCCTCCTTCGATGCCTCCATATCTAAGCAGGGGATTTAAGAGTGGGATGAGTACGAGCGTACTCAACAAGTTCATTATAGGAAAGAGGTGTTTAATGCACTAGCTACGGCATTAGACCAGAAAGTCTAATACCAATGCAAGTTTTCATAACCATTTCTTCAAAAGGTTGCTTTTACTCAGAAGAACTATGTCCGTCAGCCTTCACCGGTTTATTAGAACTTCATGGAGCTCCTTTCCGGCCGCGTTCGTAGTTCCATATCCCGGAACAGGGAGTGACAGGTCACGGTTCTTTACACTCTGCAGAGGTGTGTTGCTTTACCCATAAGAGATCTTAACCTTGGTGCCAACCGGGCGAGGCGCGTGCGGCGGCGCCGCCAATTCCTGGCACCCCCGGACGCGCTACTACCACTACTCGAACCCCCTCGACACGCTGAGTCCAATGGTAAGGTTGGTTGCTCGAATGACTCGCCGGAGCACCGTCGGCGAGCATGGCCGCGGTGGTTCAACTCCGGCCAAGTAGCCCTATGGAGCTACAGACCACGGATTGATGCAATTTAGGTATCAATAGAAGCGCAAGCTCACCGTGGTTCGGTCGAGATGGTCAGCGGGGTTGGGGAAGGTTTAGTTCGCCGGAATTTGGGGTCACCGGTGTCGGAGAAGATGAACTCGTCGGCGATGCTACGGATCGCCCCGTCTCAATTCCTTTTGCACGATGACCAAGTCGAGCTTGGCGGTGATGATGGTGTCCTCGGCTTGGCTCGGGGGTGCTCCAATCGCCGGCGGTAATGGTGGAGTGGTGCGGCCAGGTTTCGGTATTGGGGAAGAATTGGAGCAAGGAGGAAGAAAACGAGCCAGGGTTCGACAACAAGCTTTTATATGGCGCCAAGACATGCCTCGTCACGACGCCGAATGAGGAGAGCTCGCCAGCGGCAAGGAGAATCGAAGCACGGCTTCGTGCTGGCCGGCATGCGAGAGGAAAGGGATGAGGACGACCTGGTTCGGAGATATTTCGACGAAGGGGTTTCTGGGCTAAGTTGGGCTGGTGCTGTTGGGCCAATTGTTGGGCTGCTTGGTGGGCTACACGGCCAGGTAAGTCCAGGTAAAGTTTTTTCCCCTCTTTTCTATTTTCTATTTTCTGTTTTATATTTTCTATTTGAATCTGATTTAAACTCAAATTTGAATTGCAGGGTTCTTGTTATGTTAATTGAATTGAGATGTAGTGCAAGGACTATTACTTCATTCTTTATTTAAAACAAATATTTTGTATTGGGTTATAATGCATAGTTGTGGGTTGTTCATACTAGCAAATAGGCATGGGTTTCAATTCTTATTTTTTAATTTCTTTTTCTTGTGAATTAATTCTGTCAGGATTTATGAGAGTTGATAATTGCAACTCAAAGTATTTCAGAGGTTATTATTAAGACTTGGTTCCCATTTGAGAAGTGGATGACTTACATTTGATTTTGTGTGATCACCAACTTATTAAGGTTTAATAGTTTCTCTTTTAACCCCCTTCTGAGTTTAACACTATTATTATATTTGAAAGTATCTAAGGTAGGTATTGTCTCCCTCAAGGTTTGGTTTTAGGTTATGAGACTTGGCATTAGGTGACTTTTATGTTTTATAATTGAGCATAAGCTTTGATTTATGAGCCATTAGGGTCCAAATGCTAATTACCTAATGACAAATGGTTTGAATTTCAATTATAGCCTAGCTTTTAGTTGTGATCACACAAGTGATACACAAGCTAGGGTTAAGATATAATGCTAGGTTGTGGATATGATATGACACCATATTGCATGTGCTAGGATTTAATTTCCCCTAATCATGATAAGGTGATTACTGGCTTAATAGTTGATGTTCACCTTTAGTTATTAAGGACTTGAGAATTGGTTTTACCTTATACCAATAGATTTCTATTATATCCTTAATCTATTGTTAAAGTAACTAAAGTTGTTATAGTTCTTTTTATAGTTAACTTTGGTCATATGGATGTATGGTTTCTCACCATATTAAGTATAGAGTTTAACTTTAAGGTTGTCTTAGGTTCTTTAATCTATGGAATAAATGGTATGTAGAGGTGGTAGGATGCTACTTATGATCACCAAGTGATTCATAGGTAAAGGTTGGGATATAAGCCTAGGGTTGCTTACTAGTTACCTCCCTATGATTTTATGTGGTGAATGATATCTAATTATCCTATTAGGGTTTATCTTATCCTCACATACCTCAAGAGCATGATCATGGATTAGGCATGATTAACTTGTTCTTAATATCATTTCCTCAAGTTCTTAGGTTTTATGGTCATCATTCAATTTATAATGTTCAAGGTTGGGCTTCCTAAAGTATTTCTAATGGAATGGTTTTCACTTCCATGATCAAGTGTTGTCTTGATTAACTAAACATAATATCTCCCTTATAGTTTCTTGGGTGGACCTGGCTATGGTTGTCTCTATAGGTTATATCCCAGGAAAATGCCTGAGATATTTTGTTAGGGTTCCACTTAAATAAGGTTGATATTATCATCTGGGTATATGTGTAATTCTCTCCCTCAAACTCAAGTGTTGCCTCAACTAACTTGAGTGTAACACCATAATTGATCTCTCTTGTATAAGAAGGGATTATTCTAGGTTATGGTGTACTCCTAATACTCTAGTTCAATTGTTGTCCTTTATTCTTGAATAAATAAAGCTATGTTTTGTATGATTGGTCTCTCTCATTTTGGAAAGGACTCTAATACTAACTTAAGGTTAGGCTCCATAGGAATTGATGTGATCATCAATATCTATGTTTAACATAAATTGTTTCTCTCTCTAGGAATGTCTTGAATAATATCCTAGGGTTCCTCTTAAAAATGATGATTTGAATACTTGGATGTGTATCCAAGGTTTAGCTCAAGGTTTGTTATTGCTTCTCTAATAAATACTATAGAACTCTCACCTCTCTAGGTTTGATGTGTAATAACTTGGAATGGAGAAGAATATCTATTTCTGGAGTGGATTTTCTTGTGATAACTCCAATGTTGAAGTGGAGTGAATACCCTGAGGTTTCATGGTAGGATCAGGATTAGTTTTAAGACATGGGAAAGATAAGTAAAGAATGGTTTCTCCCTTTTATTGTTACTTGGTTTGTAATTGACAAATGTTCTTGTGTTATGGCAATGATTACCATATTATGATATGTTATAAGATCAAGTAGTTGATCATTGAGTAAAGTGTTGTTGTGTTGATTATCAGTTCCATTTGATCTAACCCCTTAGATCAAATCATCTTTACCCAAAACAAGGTTTTAACAAAGTCACATTGAGGTTTATAGCGCTTGACTTGATGAGCTACTTCAATTCCACCAAGGTCAAGTGAAACTTCGCCATCGTGATCGTTTTACTTTAAAGCGCGAAAATTCCCCAGATTTTCTATGCATGAATGCAATGCACACATCTGTTTCCTCTATTTTTGTAACCCCATTACCTGGGATATTACAACGTCCCTCTGCAGTACTTCGCTCTACGTCAGAGGATCTCGATCCCCTTTCCCTGAACGTGCGGCCCATCCCGCGGGATTGCCAAGTCTGACTTCCACTAATCACGAATGCTTCCATTTTTTTGTAGATAATCACCGCATGGCTAAATCATACTTTCCATATTGAAGAATATTGCTAAGTTTAGCCGATATTTACTCATGGTTCTGGGTTTCTACCTAGTACCGTGACTAATATATGTTCTGATGGCACATTAGATTTGTTCTCCCTACATATAATGTTTTCTTTGCTTCATATATTTATTCGTATTGTACAGGAGTCATGCTTCCAGCATTGTCACACTTGCTTCATAATTATTAGTTAATTTATTTCCTGAAGCACTTAATCCAAGTACCATTTTTTTCCATACATTTGAATCATGGTTGCAGCCACTGTCCTTGTGTGCTTCCATTATTTTCACATATGCTTACACTAGTGAAAAATGTTTCCAATGATGCTAACTTTTGTTTGTTTTAGAAGCTATGTATTTATAGTTCCACCGACTTTCTAAAGTGACAAGAATTCGCTTCGTTGAAAATAAATTTTCCTATAAACGGTATATTTTGCTACAATATGTATCACATGTGTTTTATATGGTTTTGAAGTATTGCTGTAACATTTTTCATTTTGTGCTTCATTTCTGTTTAATATATGCTTCCATGTATCATGGTTGCATATTCTTTTACTTGACTAGCATTTAATTTGGTTGCTTCGTGTGCAACTTAAAGCAGCTTCCTATATTATTCCAGATGCTTCGACACCAAAAACAAAAGGAAACATGCTTCGCTGCTTCCACAATAGTCCAACACGTATGTAATAGTATTAATGCTTCCTGGTTGTGTTAATATTGCTTCACAACTTCCTACTAGATGCTTCAGCTGTGTTTCATCTCCATCTGAAACATTAGTGTGGAGGGCCTTGAAGCTTGGAGGCATACGGAAAGAGTACAACAAAGAAGTAGATGAGCGGCTGCTTGGTGTAAGCCTCGCTAGATCAGCAACGTAGGCTAGGCAAAAAGACAGTGCTCATCATACGCCCCTACCGTTCGGTGGAGGCAACAACGAGAAACTGGAGCGTGAGAAGGTTGTCGGTGCCCCTCGCGACTTGCGACCCTGCTCATCATAGGCATTGTCTGTTAGCGCCGCTCATTATAGGCCACAAGAAACTTTGGAAGCATCAATTTACGATGCCTCAACATAACTAGTACCACGTGGAAGCTTCGAAGCCTGAAACATAACTAGTAGCACAAGGTCAATGTTTAAATCACAATTGTACTAAAGATGACGTTAACCAAAACTAAAAGTAAGAGCATGGTTGTATGTAGGAAACTCTAAACCGGAAAAATATATAATGTACATATATGAAGCATAGAAATTCCCTATAGTTTTTTCACTTCCAATACGTATCAAGAGATTAGTGCTATGGCAACATAAGTCGTATTGGAAGCATAGAAGTTTCATACAAAGTATCGCAATATTAGTGTCTAATATTGCGATACTTTGTATCTGTCAGATAAGTGCTATCTAACAGATTGATTTTGCGATGTTAAAGTTAACTAGATTACTCTGCAAAGATCTAAAATGCTGATTGGGATCTAGGTCAGTTGCAAGTTACCTGCTCCTACATTGTGTAGGTGTTCAACGAAGCAGCCGCCGATCCACTGCTTCATGCGGAGTGATCGGCCGGGTTATGCCGCCTCTGAATCTATACCGACGTCCGTCGGTGGTCAGGGAGGTCCCGACGACATACCCGCGACGGAGCGTTGAGTGTGCCAGCGCAGGGCCTGAACCAGGGTGATTGGTAACTGCATGGAGCACGCCGAGTATGCCGAGTCGCCGCGCAATATGTCACCTCGGGCGACCAGCGCCCTGAACGCCATCCTGACGTCCACCTCGCAGTGGTCGCAGCTTGGGTCGAGTGCAACCACCACCAACTGTGGCGGCAACAAGCTAGGCTGCCACCGAAATCGCATTTCCGGCGTCGTACATAGGAGCGCGGCTGCGTGGTGGTTCCCCGGGCTAAGGACGGAATACCTCGAGAGCAGGTGGCGCCATGGCGAGGAAAGGAGCCGCGGCGCGCTGGGGAGAGCAAATGCGGCATGAGCAGACCAATATGTGGGCGAGGAATCCGGCCACGATTTTGGGGCTCAATTATCGCATGATTTTTTTTCCTATGGAAGCTGGGTAAACGTCCAGGTTTATTATTGGGTCACCTTTTTTTCAAGGAAAGCTTTGTGAATGCGGGCCGTATGATGGGATAGGATCGTGCGGCGTCCGATCGGTCCGACGGTTTCCTTCTCATCGGACTGCGATACATAGTGTTTTCCTTGATTTATAGGGACGGTATGCACTTTTTAAGTAAATAATCAATTTATGTAGCATTAACCCCACTAATTGTTCCATTAATTTTACTTAAATCCTGTTGAATAGATCTAAATATGCAATTTAATGTTCTGCGATTGATGTTCTCTTCTCGTTTCTCTCTCCACCTCTCTTGATATGGATCATCCGTATCATGCATCCATGCTACAGAAAATGGCTATAACCTATCTCGCCGGAGCTCTTGCCCATGATGGCGGACCTCGGAATGGCAAAATATATGGGCAACAAAACTAGCAAGCTGCTCTTCTCAACCAGTGACACTACGGGAAAACACGGCTTTGCCGTGTTGGCAAAATACACGGCAAAGCCCCTTCGGAACACGGCAAAGCTTTTGCCGTGTGGCGGAACACGGCAAAGTCCACACGGCGAAAAACAGCACGGCAAAGGATCTTTGCCGTGTGTCTTTCTGCGCGGAACACGGCAAAGCCTTTGCCGTGTGCCTTCCACCCAGGAGCACGGTAAAAATGCAGTTGACGGAATCTCGACTTAACAGACGGCGCCACGTCAGACGGTTTTTGCCGTGTGCCTACCAACAAGGACCACAGCAAAAGCTTTTCTTTGCCGTGTGCCACACCGTGAGAAGAGCACGGCGAAGAAACGGCAGGGCGCACCCCTTTCCCTGCTTTGCCGTGTGCCACCGACGAGGGAACACGGCAAAGGTCCTCCCTCTTTGCCGTGTGCCACCAAACTAGGGAGCACGGCAAAGTCCGTTTGGCCTGACCAAATGGTCGCCCCTGGTGCACAGGCTGCTGCCACGTGTGCTCTTTGCCATGTGCATGCACACGGCAAAAGGGCACACCCAGTTTTTTTTTTTTGATTGTTTCCTTTTAATCCCTGCATAGAAAGCAATAAATATACATATAACAGTTTAAAACTCACAAATATCATCATATATCACCATATATTCCCATATCATCATAGCCGGTGTCATCATATCATTATAACCACATAACTAACAACAAAATAGATCATCAAATGTCCATAGAAGTCACATAGTTCATCAAATGTTCATACAAGTCACATAGTTCATCAAATGTCCATACAAGTCACATAGTCCATCAAATCCATCAAATGTTCAAAGAAGTCATATAGTCCATAGTGGTTACATATCCATAGTGCAAAGTACATAAACACCATTATATAAGGCAAAGCTAGCCACATGTCCACCGCAAACACATAAAAACCTTGATGATCAAGGGCTCTACATGTTGGCCACGCCGGTGATGATCAAGGGGCATCATGTTGCGCATCCTACAAGTTTCAAATCAAGAGGGCATTGTGAGATTGGCACATCATATATTTTTTACAAGTTGCAAATTTGACAAGTTTGGACAATAAAGTGAGATTGACAAGTCATATATGTTTGAGAAGTTGCAATTTTGATGAGTTTGAAGACTAGAGCGAGTGAAGCTAAACTTAGAAGCGTGTGAGTCACCAATTTAGGAGAACTAACCTGGAACAACACGCGTTGGTTCCCAATGTTCGTGCTTTGCTGAGCTGACGTACGAGGCGTCGGCGTGATTTCCAATTCACCTTGAGCCGCATGGTCGGAGCCGCCAACCGAACTATGTGACTACAACAACAAATGGTGAGCATTATTTAACAATATACGCAAAGACAGCAAAATGGCATAAAATGGCATATGTACCGACTACTTACCCAAGGGAAGGTGAAAGGAGGAGGAGGAGCATGAGGACCAGTCCCGCCAGTCGGCATCAAGGACCTAGGCACGAGAGGTGGAAAGGCCTTACCCTCGAAGCGTGATCGATCGCCGCCGAAGATGCCCTGCGAAGACGGTGCCCTACCCTCAAACTCGACGCAGATCCTGCAAAAATAAGACTTTTTACATGACAACAATAGCAAATTTGATTGAAAGGTTTTATGACCCTCTAAAGGGAAAGATCTTGCTAAATGGAGTGCCTTTGGTAGAAATTTCACATCAGTATCTCCACCAAAAGGTATAGTGTCCAACCATTTTTGTCTATAATATGATTCTTATGGAGTAGTTTCTCAAGGTTCTAAGTTCTAGTAGTTGGCATTGTGCTGAATCCTGAAAACTGCACCACTCCGCAGGTCTACCGTGTAGTCTAGTCACTAGACAATTGTGCTCCTAGCAAACAAAGAAAAAAACTAGAGTCCTGTAATGATACACTGACATTTAGAAACATTTTGGAAAAGGTACTGGTATGAACCTACAAGCTTTTTTCGAGAATGCAACCTAGAAGCTTCGATATCCAGAAATACTCTGCTTACTTTTGGAATAGAAATCAAATTAGCTATCAGTTGGCAATTTCACTAATTTGGTAGTGTCCTATTGCTGTCACTGGCCATTCGAGATTCAACTCGTGAACCTCTGAGATTACTTGTGCATCTGACTAGCACAACAAGGAGGAGGAGCACGTGATGGAGCATTGAGCATACCTCAAGATTGCAGGATCTGACTAAGTTCTGACTGCAGAACATGGCCGTTGTGGGAGAGCGAGGCATCAGGTTATCCGGTGGGCAGAAGCAGAGGGTCGCCGGAGCTGCAGCAGCGCGCAGCCAGAGCAGCACCACGAAGCAGCAGCACCGGCCGGGCGGCGGGCTCGCAGCAGCAGCTCCGGGCGGAGGCCTCGCAGCAGGCAGCGGGCTCGCAGCAGCAGCTCCGGGCGACGGCCTCGCAGCAGCAGCCCCGGGCGGTGGGCTCGCAGCAGCAGCAGGTGGCGGCGGGCGCGGGCGCGGGCAGGGGCAGGGGACGGCGGGCGTGAGCGCGGGCAGGAGCAGCGGGCGGCGGGGGCGGGCAGGGGCAGGGGGCGGCCGTGGTCGACGGCGGCGCGAGGTTGGCGGCGGTAGCGTGGGGTCGCGGGGGGAGGTCGGGGACGGCGGCGCAGGGTCGGGTGCGGGATGAGGCAGAGGAGGGCGATTTTTCTTTTTTTTTTCCTATCCAACTATTCCGGCCACGTACAAAACCCTAAGTCCCTCACCTTTGCCGTGTGCCTAACCGTTGAACACGGCAAAGGGCCCTTCGCCGTGTTCCTTCCAGGAAAGACCACGGCATAGCTCTATTTGCCGTGTTTCTACCAAAGTGCACACGGCAAATATTTTTTTATTTTTATTTTCCTTATCTATACCTAATAATAAAGGAGATAAGGTTTCTGCCAAAATTTTCGTCCAACTTTTCATTGGACGATTTTACCCTCCCACCAATCTCCATAATACTGCACCTGTCCTCATACCGGTCCGTTCGACATTTTTCACTTTACCCCTCCTGTGGTGTTGATTGATCCTGAATAGTCCGCGCTGTTTGTTCTCCATCGTACCAGGGTCGAACTCCGCTTACTCCTCCTCCTGGATCGGAAAATAAATAGCAAGCTGCGTCCCGGTTTTGGTTAAGATCGGGCCCTCTGCGCGGTGCATCTAGATGCCGAGCTCCGCGTGGCGCTTCCGGCAACAATCCTTGCCCCCATCTAGTTTACTAAAACGAACGGAACACGCCAACCGGGTTAGGGCGTGAGGATCCCTCCTCCGAGGCACCGTCGATTAGGCAACGACAGTTGGCGCCCACCGTGGGGCCTGCGGCGTCTGGAGACCGGAACCGGGAGGGTTCCACCATGGGAAGCTACGACAACACCATCGCTGTGGGGCTCGTTCTTTACGCCGGAAATCTGTCGATCGTCCCTCCGGATGAGTGATGGATTCCGGCTAAGACAAACCCCGTCAAGCTCTCCATCGTCCCAGTTGGCGGCATACACATCTTCATCGGGGAAACCGTCAATTCCGATGGAAACCCACTGGTAAGTAACGCTGACACGACCGCCGCTGAGCAGGACGCAGTCGCGAAGATCCGATCTGAGATGCAGGAGCTTCCCAAAGAAGATTCCGCCTTGGATCTGGAAAAATCAAAACCCACCCAATCCGCCCCTGAGCAGGAAATAAAGGTGGAAGACCACTCCGGAGGACAATATGAAGAAGGCTTCGGAGATCTTGAAGAAAAAGGACGAGGAGATCGACATCAACTACGTTCGTACGCTCGTTGCTTAAGCAATGAAGCAGCAGAGCAAGGCAGATACTTCGCGCAAGTTGGAATCCAACCCGGAGCATTGCATCTCCACCGCGCAGAAGGACGCCTACGACAATCGCCATCGTGACGACGAATCGCGAACCGGATCCTCGGAACGCAGAAGGAAAACCAGAGAACACCCAAATCCAATCCCCGTACCATCAAAGACGCCTCCGTCAGATCCGAGAAAGGGAAAGGATGCAAAATGTACACTGGTAAGGACAAGTACCGCAATCCCTCACCTCCGCCTAATGGATATCCGCGTCCTCCTCGCCGACGTAGTCCAGCCTGAAGCACCAGGCCCCATGAGCCTGGCGGAATTAATATCCGCGACAACGTGCTGCCCTCGAGAAACAGGAACAGGGAGCGAACGCCGGAACCCCGCCGGAGCCAGATCAATGATCGTGAGCCTGAGCCCAGGAGAAGTCGGAACGAAGAACGCGACCCGGAGCCTCGCAGAAGCCGGAATGGCCATGGCAGCCAGCACCAAGGTGAAGGCAGTCATCGAAGCCGGAGCCAGCATCGCGAAGGGCGAGGAGAGTCTGATGGCGGAAGCAAAAGGTCGGATCGGCCCCCTCGCAGGTCTCCCTCGCCACCACCTAGCGGTGGAGGCGGAGGTGGAGGCGGAGGCAGTGGCCGGAGATCTCGCTCACACTCAAAATCCCCCCGCAACGGCTCGCGTGATGCGCGGGGACGCCTCAACGAATACAGAACAGACTACATCGGCCCAAAGTGTGCTTTGGCAGGATGATTCGAGAGGAACCAAAGCCAAGGATGAACCTCAAGCTACCCGGAATTCTGAAGCATTATGATGGCACGGAAAGGCCGGATACCTGGATCGAAGATTACTACAATGCAGTGACCTTTGCCGGAGGAACCCCTAACATCGCCTGCCGCATGCTTCAGCTGTACCTTGTAGGTCCAGCCCGGATCTGGCTCAGCGACCTCGAGAAGAACTCCATCTTTTGCTGGTTTGACCTGAAGACGGCGTTCGAGAAACACTTCAGGGGCACCTACAAAAGGCCTGCCACAACAAGCGACTTACAAGCATGTATCCAGAAGAAGGGAGAAACCTCAAGACACTTCCTCACACGATGGTTGGCATGCAGGAACGAGTGTGAAAATGTTGATCACACCACGGCTATGCACACCTTTATAGGTGGATTGCAAAGGAGAGGATTGCTGCGGCACAAGCTTACTTGCTTGGATAACGCAAATAAACTAATAAACTGACTTTGGATGACATGATCTCCATTGCCAGCGATCATACTGCCGCCGACGACGACGCAAGCGGAGATCTAGCAGCTACAGCAATTCCCCTGCATCTGCAGAAGAAGAACCATGATAACGGTAACAGCAGCGGCAACAAGCAGAAAAATCCCCCTGATGACCAAAAGAGTGGCGGATCCGAGATGGTCGCCATAGCGTTCCAACGCGGAGGTCAAGGAGGCGGAAGAGGACGCGGCCGCGGAGGCGGAGCCGGCAGGAGCCAGCAGCGTGGCGATGAAGTCACCGCTGCCGGATCCCGCGCCCCGCAAACCTACGAAGAGTACAGAGACATGCCCTGCCTGGCCCATCTGGATCCGGCTACGGGGAAGTCCACTCACACTAACCGCAACTCCAAGTGGGTCAATGATCTGAAAAACGACCCGGAAGCAGGATACAAGCGAGCCCGGAAGCACCGCCCACGCGGCAGGCACACGCATGTGCCGAATCTGGGATTGTTCCGACAAACTATGCGTGTTCGGAGGGCAATACCTAACTCTTTTGCCCTAAAAGCCATATAACTCTGGACATGATAGCTCATTTTGTGAAGGGTTTTTCAGAAGAACATTTGTATCCCACATCCGTTTTTTTGTTCTCGCTACTAGGTCACATAAAACGATGCCCCGCAACGTCTCGCATATTTCTGACTTTGTTCCGATACGTTTCTGCCCAAAATGGGACCCACATGAAATGACGAACCGCTAGAACCGCCGGTCGGGGTTCACCAGGTTGGGAACGCGCGAAACCAAGGTTACCTTTACACATAAAAAAACGTGTCCCGGTTGTAAAAATGATTTTTCCAAAAAATTTGGGGCGACAGAAAGTGGACGCTTAATTCAAATCCGGACCGTTTCCAGCGGAATCGGCAGGACACCGCACAGAGCCGCATGTCTACCTAGAAAGCTAGCCCGCGCGGTAGGCATGTGATCTGTGGTATATATGCGTTCCTCTATCAACGTGCAGAGGTGCTACTGAATTATTGAATGCGCCCTCTATAGCTGCTTTACAAAAATAGCCCGCTTCTGCACTCGGGAAATGATAAACGGGTTTTTCGTTGCACCGAAAGGGAAAAACTGCATACGGTGTTGCTTCCCGTCCCAAGGCACACACACTTGCCTGATCTGGGCTCGTTCCGACAAACTATGCATGTCCGAAGGGCAATACCTAGCTCTTTTGCCCTAAAAGCCATATAACTCCGGACATGATAGCTCATTTCATGGAGGGTTTGGGGGAGAATTGGTTGCCGGTGCTAGAGAGGAGAAGTGTTGGTGGGTGTGGAGGAGAAATGCCCGAGACATGCGTATATATAGGGAGGGCGAGTGCAGAAATGGCGGGAAAGAAACAGCGGGAAAGAAGAGAGAAATGGCGGAAAAGAAGAGAGAAATGGCGGGGAAGAAGAGGGAAGTTGACCTTTGCTGTGTGCCTTTTACAATTACACACGGCAAAGCCATCTTTGCCGTGTTCTTTTTGTTCTGGCACACGGCAAAAACACCTTTGCTGTGTTCCTTGCTCTTTTGCACACGGCGAAGGGTTCGTGCTAAAATGCTGCCAACATACTACTTCGCGCGGGAAAAGTTGGCGGAAAGGGAGGGGTGTGCGCGGGAGAAGGACCTTTGCCGTGTTCTTTTTTATCTGACACACGGCAAAGCCACGTCGTTATGACGGCGCCGTCTTGAGAACTCCCTCAGGACACGTGGCGCAGCCTTTGCCGTGCCGCAGACCTTTGCCGTGTGTCCTGGCCGAAGTTCGCCGTGTTCAACTCTTTGCCGTGTTCTTTTTCGGACCTTTGCCGTGGTTGTTTGTTTGCCGTGTTCTTTTTCCAGATGTTGCCGTGTTTTAAATCTTTGCCGTGTTCTTTTTCCGTGGAACACGGCAAAGCTAGTAATTGCCGTGTTCCGAGGCGCTTGACACACGGCAAAGGTTGGGCAACACGGCAACTATAATTTTTCCCGTAGTGTGACATGTGTATGTCTCTGGTCCTTCAACACTATCATGGCCCTCAATGGTAATCTATGGCATGATGCCAACAACTGAAGAGAGAAACATATAGAAAAACAATTTATCCAACAAAATTTCTGGATAATCTCTATTCTTTGTTGTATTTGTTGCTGACATTTATGAGGCTTTCCATATTTTGCGGGATTTTTTTTGCAACTTGCCGATTATGTTCCTATAGTCAGCACTGGCATGTTTCATACTACTGTTTGTTTAGGAAATAGTATGAATTGATGCAAACCGTAAGATCAATAAAAATGGATGGCCTGTAAATGGGGGTACCATAAAAGTTTGAAATCATAGACGGCTGGCTTGAAGATGCAAATGCGTTTCATATTTTTCTTTTTTAGATGGTTTATCTTTGTTACGACTTTAAGTGATCCATGATTTGTAGGAGTAGTATAAGGTAGAATGTTTGCTGGTTGTAATTCTAGATTAATTTAATAAAAGCGACCCTATGCATCGATTGATGCAGAGGCTAAGGGTACCCCTATTTTTTTTAAAAATCATTTTGAACTTTTGGTTGCATTACATTGTGTATAAAACTTTGACATGGTGGTCGTTCGCAATTTGTGCAAAGATTGTCGTTTGACACTCTGTGTCCAATTTTTGGCCTCCCTAACGCCAGATCCCTGCAATCATGTCTCCTCCCGTTTAGCCCGTAGGTTAGTCACAATGAGAAGTATCATAGACTAGTATCATACATACGATATTAGTTCATGATACAACACCTACAATGCATATTATCATGAATTAGTATCATAGTTTCATCTTATTTAATGTTTTGTAGAATCTCAATGCAAATATTTTGTTTGATCACTAAAATTTCTAGTTTTACGTGGTATGATACGGTATCTATCTATGATACTACTCTCACTTCTCTCCTCATTAACTGATGTGTCACATAAGATTTTTGCTTACATTGCATACATGATACTAGTTATGATATTTTTGTTGTGGCTAGTGGTAGTTGGTGAGCGGTGACCTCTCGCTCTCAGCTCAGCCGCGACCAACCCCCACTATTGCCATTAAACAATATTCAGCCAGATCGAGGCTACTCAGGCAAAAGCAGCAGCTTTTCATCGGTAAGTTTTGTTTTCTCGACTTAGTACTGTTTTGCTTCAAGCCATATGGATTACATCCCAACAAGTTATCTCCATTATAAACAATGGAGAAACGCTTGCCTACATCCTTCAAGGAGCTCTTTTACTTTCACTGAAGCTCGCAGCCATGGCATTGACCAAGAGGATAGCCACCGGAGAAGAGGAATTCCACGGCGTTCTGATCGTTGGCGGAGGAATCTGCGGCCTTGCAACTGCGCTTGCTCTCCACATGTACATATCCATCAATCCTTTTATGCAATGCGTTTAGGATTTGCAGCAGCTCAGCGCAAAAAGTCATCAATGCAGAAAAGGTATAGATAGCCTCGTTCTTGAGAGGGCCGAGAGCCTGAGGGCGACGGGGGCAGGTATCAGCTTGAAGGCCAATGGGTGGCGTGTGCTCGAGCAGTTGAAGGTTAGCGAGGAGCTGCGGGAGCTGGCCGTGCCTCTTACTGGGTATGCCTTTGCTCCCCCCCCCCCCCTCCCGCCCCCCCCCCCCCCCCCCCAACCGAGCCAGATTAGTTGCTTGTTAATGACCGTTTAGACTAGCCATGCGTCCTTATATATGTACTTTTACACTCACATTGTCCTTAGTAATCTAGTCTAGCAATAATCATGCGTGTTTCTAAGCTATATGCTTTCTCTTAAGCTCTATATTGCTTCCTCTGTTCTTGACATCACTGTTTTTACTGCATACAGAATGGATATGAAGAGCATTCGTAGTGATAAGGTGATTAAGGTACCATACAGGTGAGTACAGACATGAAAATACTATTTTGATTTTTCATCCATGTGCACAGCATGTACATAATGTCCGTTATTCTAGTCGCTAGAGTTTCAGTTAGCGTTAGGTTCAGTTGGTTTTTATGTTCAGTTAGGGTCAACAATTTTCAGGGTTTTAGTTACTCCCTCAAGCCCAAATTAACTGATGTCAATTAGTTCGGACCGGAGGGACTAACTCATTTCCTGTTTATTTTGAACCTATCCGACCTTTTTAAAAATGATGGCTGAAAGACTGATTTGTTGTTGACTTAAAATGAAGCAAAAGAACGCAGAAAAGCAGCAACTTGTTTGCAGTGCAAAAAACTGCCAACACTCTGAAAATCTCTGAATTTCACATAAAAGTGAAGTGTAGACAAGAGAACACACATGGATGATATGTTAATTCTGAAAGTTCCATTCAGAGCATACATAAGATAAACATGAGCTAGTACTAAATATATATAGTAAACAACAATATATAGACATTTATATGAATGCAAGTTTAAGTAATAACTAACTACAAAAATAAAAGATGGTACGAGAATATAACAAGTCTAGACTCTCGATAAGGCCAACTTCCTTGTTCCCACACTCTGCATGTCCACAACTAAAATAAGCAAAAGGTAATACCTTGCTGTAGAAGGCATTAATTCACATGTCGTCGCGGCTATCATCTTTGTTGCTTCGGCGCCAGTCATCATGGCGGCCTGGATCTGGAAGAGACGTTCTTATATGCACTAACTTTGGGGAACAAATGCTTGAGAAGTTGGCCCGATCTTCATGGCGTAGGGTTAAAGACACAAGAGGGATAACTAGTTGGAAGCACCTAAAAAGAAAAACAAGTGGTTGTCACCCAATGAAGATGATGTCAACAGTAGCCTACGATTCGAGACAACTACTATAACACGACAGGCAAAGAGGAAGAAGAAAGATCAAACCAACACATGTGACACGAGGATTTTAACGTGAAAAACCTCCCCGATAAGCAGGGTAAAAAACCACCGGGTCAGCAAGCAAAACTTCACTATTCGTGAGAGAGTTTACGCAACACCAGAGATTTTATAGATTTAACTTATCTTGTGCGGCATCTTACAAAGAGGTATGTATAGCGGTGGTAACCTTGACAACCCATACTTCTTCGGCCCAAGCCTCCCGGCGATTGGCCTCGCTCTGCTCGCCAGAAGTTAGCTTCTAGATAAATTTAGATCACGACATAACAAAAACTGCCTATCCACAATCCACAAACTAGCTGACAAATCAATGATCAAGTCGTGGAACACGAGCTAAGTACAATCTGCAAGGCAATTCCCAAGTCATGGAGCACACATTAGGTGCATATCCATGATGAACAACATAATGTGGTAGCTTCTGGAATATACTCATAAGGTGCAGTCTCTTGGTTCCGTCACAAAAAAAATAGTTTCATACCGGAAAACATTGTTTTTTCCACATAAACTTGTTTTGTCGAAACTTGTTTCTCCATGAACTACACAACTTTATTTACTTGGTGTCAAACATTATTTCTTTATGGATAAGATGGTTTTTTTGTTTTCTTCTGCATTGTGCCTGACTAAAACCAAGAACAAAGGAGTTAAATGACATCCATGACTTTAATATTATATGGTAAACTCAACTACTCAAGATATCATATAGTTATTTAGCGTAGCTTCTTGTAATTGGTCTGTCGATGATTGATGTTGCGTCAATGGTTGGGATGTCCTCATCACAATCCTTCCACAATTCCACGAGGCACGACACTCACCACCGCGCTCTGACATGATGACCTTTCTTAGGGCTGACATGAATTATTCTTCATTTGTCCAATGAAAGGAAATACTATTTCTGATTAGGTCGATGCTTAGGGAGAGTCTGAAATTGGTTGCATACATTTTGATTGTTTCTGATATCTTTAAATCTACAGGCTACATCTAATCTCGTAAGCAACAACTGATTTTGAAAATGTTTGGTGACTTTTCCCCTTCAAGTGTAGGAATGAGTGTCGGTGCGTGAAAAGAAGCGATCTTGTCGGAACGCTGGCCAGACATTTACCAGCAGGATCTATCCGCTTCGGATGCCAGGTGGAAGAAATTTCTCTCGACCCCGTCACCCGCTATCCAATTGTCTCAACAAGCAATGGCTCTACCATCAGAGCGAAGGTACATTTTACCTCTTCAAGAGAACAACATGATCGACAAAGCCAAAAATCTTACAAACACATATACATCGTCTGCATTTGTGATCTGAATAGGTGTTAATCGGTTGCGATGGAGCGAACTCAGTGGTGGCGAAGTTCTTGGGTTTGAAGCCAGTGAGATTCTTGCCTTTGTGGGCAGCGCGGGGCTTGACTACCTTCCAAGAAGGCCACAGCTTCAGGAACAAGTTTCTCAACTTAGTGGGAAAGGGTATGACCTTTCGGCTCGTACCTATAGATGATAAAACTATATACTTCTCCGCAATCCAGTCTAGACTTCCCAAAGGTACGTTGATCTTCATGTGATATAAATGAATGAATCAATAGTGCAAACTGTGGTTGATCTTGATATATGCATGTCAACTGTCGGATTTCAGGGTGCGCCGATAGTAGGGATCCCTCGCTGATCTGGCAGGTGGCCCTGCAGGCAATGCAGGGGTACCCTGAGGAGATCCTGGACGTGGTGCGAAGCTGCGAGATAGAATCGGTGACCCTGGCACAGATCTGTTACAGGGCACCATGGAACATGCTCCTCCAGCCGTTCCAGGAGGGCACGGTGACCGTCGCAGGCGACGCCATGCACGCCATGGGGCCGTTCATCGGGCAGGGTGGATCCGCCAGCTTGGAGGACGCGCTCGTTCTCGCCCGGTGCTTGGCCGAGACGGCGACCGGCGATGACCAGAAACCGGCTCGGAGCGTCCAAGAGGTGCTCAGGTCATACGTGAAGCAGAGGAGGTGGAGGATCCTGAGGCTGTGCGTGCAGGCTTTTCTCAACGGACAACTCATCGTCGCATCTTCGAATCTCAAGAAGGTGGTGCTCAGGGCAGTCGTGAATGTGCTCTTCAAAGGGAGCACTACCAGTCAGTGGCACGATCAATACGACTGCGGCTCCCTGTAGCACGCGCGCTGATTAGTTATGCATCGATCGGATCATTCGCACAAGTTTGTATTTATGTGGAATTCATTTGCAGTGGCGGAGGATGAAAAAAAATTAAGGTCGGACGAAATCTAGAATACTAAGAATTTTGCAAAATAAAAAAGAAATCTAGAGCATAAGAAAAAATTGATGCAGAATGTTCAACAAGGATGTGTATTCAATCCTATGAATAGAAAACGAGAATGAGGTATAATCCTATAAGGGAAAGCCTGGGCGAGCTGGGACCTGGACACGGGTGAAGATTTCTCCCCGGCCGCCACCGCACTCTGTCGGCGTCGCTGCGCCCCTTGCTGCCAACGCCGATCTGCTTGCCGATGCAGTGCTCCTAAGTTTCGCTAGCCGCCAGGGTTCCTGCGCCGCCGCGTCGTCTTGTTTTGATTTTCGTGGATGGGAAATCATGGGTTTCTTTCATGCGGTCGTGGCTTCCCGGTCGGTTGAGCCGCACGAAGCTGCATAGTGGCCCAGTCCAGTCGGCCCAGTGGAAAAGACTAGTAGCCAGCGCCTAGCGCACCTCTTTTCCCTTCTCTTTCTACTCCAAAGGCGACACATCCTAGATTGAAAAATCTTCAGACAAAACACATCGACAAAACACATCGATAGATGAATACATATATACAAGTTTTGCACAAAAATTAAGGTAGGGCAGCCGCCCTACCCTGCCCAAAGAGGTCCTCCGCCACTGTTCATTTGTACGCCAATTACTTTACACTAGTAGAAAAAAGGCTTCCGTTCACCCCATTAGTCTCCAAAATATTCGAGCGGGCTCGACCGACAGCTGGGGGACGGGAGGGGCTTTAGTCGCGGTTGGCCAGGCCAACCGCGACTAAAGGTCCTCAGGGCTCAGGCTTGGCCCGAAGGCCTTTAGTCGCGGCCCACCCCTATAAATGTGGTTCAGCATACTCACTTAGCCATTTGGTGCCACTTCTCTTCACAATCGTCACAAAGTGGTGGTGGGTTTGCTTTTGTTTCCTCTTATGCACACAAGGTGTTCGATGAAATGCCCGAGAGTATGAAACAAACATGATATGAAGTGTCCGAGCCACACTTCAATTTTGTCATTTATTTTTCCTCCTCGATCGCGGTTAGCAACTTGAATCTTTCATGTGTCATTGATAAAATATGCATGTGTGTAGTTCATTGTTTAATTTCTATTATTTCTAGCTAGTTAGTTTAACAAATGCATGATGGTTAATTATATACTTTATATAATAATAATGCAGATGAATCGGCAATGGATGTACGGTAACCGACTCTCCGGCGAGTTCATTACGGGTTTGCAAGATTTCCTCGTAGTGGCTAATGCGAATAAGCAAGCGGGTTTTGTTATCTATCCATGTGTTGCCTATAAGAATCAGAAGGGTTACTCTTCCTCAAGAGACGTTCACCTGCACCTGCTTCGGCAGGGTTTCATGCCAAGATATAATTGTTGGACCAAGCATGGAGAAAGAGGGGTTAGAATGGAAGAAGATGAAGAAGGGGATGATATCATCGATGACAACTATCCTGATCATTTCGGTGATACTTTCATGGAGGATGCTGAAGGTGGGGAAGGTGAAGGTGAAGGGGAAAGTGAAGAAGAGGCACGTGATGAGCCCGCTGATACGTCTCCAACGTATCTATAATCTCTTATGTTCCATGCTAGTTTTATGACAATACCTACATGTTTTATTCACACTTTATAATGTTTTTATGCATTTTCTGGGACTAACCTATTAACAAGATGCCACAGTGCCAGTTCCTATTTTCTGCTGTTTTTTATTTCAGAAAAGTTGTTTTACAAATATTCTCGGAATTGGACGAAACAAAAGCCCACGGCCCTATTTTCCACGGAGTGTTCCAGAAGACCGAAGAGGAGTCGAGGAAGGCCAGCAGGGGGCCCACCCCATAGGGCGGCGCGGGGGGGCCCCACTGCCGCGCCGACATGTGGGGAGGGAGCCCCCTGGCTCCCCCGACGCTGCCCCTTCGCCTATTTATTCCTTCGTCCCCGAAAACCCTAGCACGGAGAGCCAAAATACCAGAAGAGTTCCGTAGCTCCGCCGCCACCAAAAACCCTAATCCGGGGGACAGAAGTCTCTGTTTCGGCACCCTGCCGGGACGGGGCATTGCCCCCAGAGCCATCTCCATCGACTCCATCGCCATCTTCATCGCCGTTGCTGTCTCCCATGATGAGGAGGGAGTAGTTCTCCCCCGAGGCTGAGGGCTCTACCGGTAGCTATGTGGTTCATCTCTCTCTTCCATGGTGTGATCTTAATGTGATCATGAGCTTTGTAATCTAGTTGAATATGTAGATGTTACTCTTGTCTATTATGCACTCTAGAGGTTACTTTAATATGAACTCCGGAGTCACTCTCCACGGTGTGATGGTGACTGTGTGCGCATCGTGTGTGATTCCTTTATGACGTTGTGGAGCTTGTTTACTCCGGCTTTAGGTGTGCTTTTGCAGCCCTACACAATGAATGGTGTTTGTTATCCAACAAGAGAGTGTTTGAGAGTAGCATTTATTTATTCAATTATGTGATCATTGTTGAGAGTGTCCACTAGTGAAAGTATGATCCCTAGGCCTTGTTTCTAAGCATTGAAACACCGTTTCCAACAAGTTCTGCTACATGTTCGCTTACTACCATTTTTATTTCAGATTGCAATTACTACTTATAATCATCCATATTACTTGTATTTCACTATCTCTTCGCCGAACTAGTGCACCTATACATCTGACAAGTGTATTAGGTGTGTTGGGGATACAAGAGACTTCTTGTATCTTAATTGCAGGGTTGCTTGAGAGGGATATCTTAGACCTCTACCTCCCTGAGTTCGATAAACCTTGGGTGATTCACTTAAGAGAAACTTGCTGCTGTTCTACAAACCTCTGCTCTTGGAGGCCCAACACTGTCTACATGAATAGAAGTGTGCGTAGACATCAAGCTATTTTCTGGCGCCGTTGCCGGGGAGGTAAGGTAAAAGGTATTCACATCCTCCGACTACTAAGCTATTTCCTAGCACTGTTGCCGGTGTGTGAGTGCTCGAAGCTATTTCCTTTAGATTCTGCAATTATATCTTTTTGTTTCTTGTTTTTATTTCACTAGTTAGGCTTAATGGAAAACAACAAAAAAAATAGAGATCTTTATGAAATTTATATTGAATTAGGACATGATGCTTTTGAAGAAAATTAAAAACCTATGGAAGTTTTTCTGCATAATAGTGGTAGTAATGTTATTAGTATAAATTTTTTGGACACCATTATTTTTAATGCTATGGAAAAACCCAAGCTTGGGGAAGCTAGTTTATATAAAAATAATCTTTTTTGCTCCTCAGCTTTGGATGAAGTATTTTGCCTTGATAATGCTTTGTCTCCAATATGTGGTAATTCGAATGATGCTTGTGATATTTTCAGTCCATCTACTATTGAGGATAAAATTCATTATGATTATTCTATGCCTCCAATTTATGATGATTATAATGATGGATGTGGTAGTTTTACTCCCACTATTACTAATAAAATTGATTATGCTTGTGTGGAGAGTAATGATACTTTTATGCATGTGGATCATGATAGGAATGCTTTATGCGATAGCTATATTATTGAGTTTATCAATGATACCACTGAAAATTATTATGAGAGAGGGAGACATGGTTTTATATATCTCAATAATATTAAGTCACCTCTCTTTTTGTTGAAAATTTTGAAGTTGCACTTGCTTTGTCTTTCTATGATAGTAGCTTCATGCTTCAATAATTTGTTTTCTTACAAGATTCGTTTGCATAGAAAGTGGGTTAGACTTAAATGTGTTTGGTATTTGCTTTTTGATGCTCTCTTATATTCAACTCTCATCTTTATAAGAGCATCATGAAAATTATCATGCCTAGCTAAAAGGCTTTAAAGAAAAGAGCTCTTGGGAGACAACCCATTGTTTCATTTCTGCAGTTTTTGTTTTATTTTTTTAGTCAAGGTACTGCCTACTACTGTAGCAATACCTTTGTATCTTTATTTTCTTGCATTGTTGTGCCAAGTAAAGTCTTTGATAGAAAGTTGATACTAGATTTGGATTTCTGCGCAGAAACAGATTTTTAGCTGTCACGGTTTTGAGTTTTTCTCTCTGTAGAAAAATCTAAAAATCCTAAAAAATTCATGAGTAATCCTCAGATATGTACGCAACTTTCATTCAACTTGAGATTTTCCATCTGAGCATGTTAAGTGCCTCGAAAAAATTCGTCTTTATGGACTGTTCAGTTTTGACAGATTCTGCCTTTTATTTCGCATTGCCTCTTTTACTATGTTTGAGTGGATTTCTTTACTCCATTAAATTTCAGTAACCTTGGGTAATATCCAGAAGTGTTGGGAATGATTGTGTCCTTGCTAAATGTTGACGCGTAAAGCACACGCCCGTTGGGAACCCCAAGTGGAAGGTGTGATGCGTACAGCAGCAAGTTTCCCTCAGTAAGAAACCAAGGTTTGTCGAACCAGTAGGAGTCAAAGAGCACGTGAAGGTTGTTGGTGACGGAGTGTAGTGCGTCGCAACACCAGGGATTCCGGCGCCAACGTGGAACCTGCACAACACAATCCAAATACTTTGCCCCAACTTAACAGTGAGGTTGTCAATCTCACCGATTTGCTGTAAATAAAGGATTAAATGTATGGTGTGGAAAATGATGTTTGTATGCGAAGAACAGTAAAGAACAATGTTTGCAGTAGATTGTATTCAGATGTAAAAGAATTGGACCAGGGTCCACAGTTCACTAGTGGTGTCTCTCCAATAAGAAATAGCATGTTGGGTGAACAAATTACAGTTGGGAAATTGACAAATAAAGAGAGCATAACAATGCACATACATATCATGATGAGTAGAGTGAGATTCAATCGAGCATTACGACAAAGTACATAGACCGCTATCCAGCATGCATCTATGCCTAAAAAGTCCACCTTCGGGTTAGCATCTGCACCCCTTCCGGTATTAACTTGCAAACAACAGACAATTGCATTAAGTATGGTGCGTAATGTAATCAACACAAATATCCTTAGACAAAGCATCGATGTTTTATCCCTAGTGGCAACATCACATCCACAACCTTAGAACTTTCTCGTCACCGTCCTGCATTTAATGGAGGCATGAACCCACTATCGAGCATAAATACTCCCTCTTGGAGTTACAAGTATCAACTTGGCCAGAGCCTCTACTAGCAACGGAGAGCATGCAAGATCATAAACAACACATATATGATAGATTGATAATCAACTTGACATAGTATTCCATATTCATCGGATCCCAACAAACATAACATGTAGCATTACAAATAGATGATCTTGATCATGATAGGCAGCTCACAAGATCTAACATGATAGCACAATGAGGAGAAGACAACCATCTAGCTACTGCTATGGACCCATAGTCCAGGGGTGAACTACTCACACATCGATCCGGAGGCGATCATGGCGATGAAGAGTCCTCCGGGAGATGATTCCCCTCTCCGGCAGGGTGCCGGAGGCGATCTCCTGAATCCACCAAGATGGGATTGGCGGCGGCGGCGTCTCTGGAAGGTTTTCCGTATCGTGGCTCTCGGTACAGGGGTTTTCGCGACGAAGGCTTTAAGTAGGCGGAAGGGTAGGGTTGGAGGCGGCGCGAGGGGCCCACACCATAGGTCGGCGAGGGCCCCAGGCAGGCCGCGCCGCCCTATGGTCTGGTCGCCTCGTGGCCCCACTTCATATGCTCTTTGGTCTTCTGGAAGCTTCGTGGAAACATAAGACCCTGGGCGTTGATTTTGTCCAATTCCGGGAATATTTCCTTTGTAGGATTTCTGAAACCAAAAACAGCAGAAAACAACAACTGGCTCTTCGGCATCTCGTCAATAGGTTAGTGCCGGAAAATGCATAATAATGACATAAAGTGTGTATAAAACATGTGAGTATCATCATAAAAGTAGCATGGAACATAAGAAATTATAGATACGTTTGAGACGTATCACTGAACATGTGAATTTTTTATTGTGCACTAACCCTCTAATGAGATTGCTTTGAGTTTGGTGTGAAGGAAGTTTTCAAGGTCAAGAGAGGAGGATGATATAATATGATCAAGAAGAGTGAAAGTCTAAGCTTGGGGATGCCCCCGTGGTTCATCCCTGCATATTTCAAGAAGACTCAAGCGTCTAAGCTTGGGGATGCCCAAGGCATCCCCTTCTTCATCAACAACTTATCAGGTCACCTCTAGTGAAACTATATTTTAATTCCATCACATCTTATGCACTTTACTTGGAGCGTCTGTGTGCTTTTATTTTCGTTTTGTTATTTTCATTCTCTTAATAAATCGGATCCTAGCATGCTTGTGTGGGAGAGAGACACGCTCCGCTTTTTCATTTGAACACTTGTGTTCTTCGTTTTACTTTTAATGTTCATGGCGAAAGCTGAAAGCCGCAACACTTATTGATTGTTATTTGGTTGGAAACAGAAAATGTTGCATGTGGTAGTTGGTATATTATCTTGAATAGTTTGATGCTTGGCAATTGTTTTGAGCTCTCAAGTAGATCATGTTTAAGCTCTTGCATCATGTAGTTTAAACCTATTAGTGGAGAACTACCGTAGAGCTTGTTGAAATTTGGTTTGCATGATTGGTCTCTCTACGGTCTAGATATTTTCTGGTAAAAGTGTTTGAGCAACAAGGAAGACAGTGTAGAGTCTTATAATGCTTGCAATATGTTCTTATGTAAGTTTTGCTGTACCGGTTTATACTTGTGTTTGCTTCAAACAACCTTGCTAGCCAAATCCTTGTACTGAGAGGGAATGCTTCTCGTGCATGCAAAACCTTGATCCAAAACCTATGCCATTTGTGTCCACCATAACTACCTACTATGTGGTATTTTTCTGCCATTCCAAGTAAATACTTCATGTGCTACCTTGTCAACACCCGGATTTTTAAGTCCGAATGCCTATTATGTCATACATCGCAATCCCAGGAATATTGTTGTTGCGAGGCATAATAGTTAAGTATCACAGTCATCATTCATTACAAACCATAAAGCCTTACAATTGGAATCACATCATCCATATTACACGAATAGTTGATCTATTGATCAACGAACACACAGAAGTTCATAGCGGAAGCGTAAGATACAAGGACTCTCTAGTCCACAGGCCAACGCTTGACGTCGGAAGACTCCTAGTTGTCGTAGGCGTCCTGCTGGTCATCTCCGTGTTCATCTTCATATTCTGGCCATTTGAATAGCCAGGGACAAAGCCGTGAGTACTTTAGGTACTCGCAAACTAATACTAAAGTAAGTGCTAAACATTGCTAGTAAGGTTTGCTAAGCTCTAGTTTATTTGCAGAAAGCTAGTTTTGTTTCACAAACATTTGAGCAAGCTTATTCAAAATACTAACTAACTCAAGTGGGAACATTCGTGTCATTCCCACCAGTCAAGTGGTGATTTCAATTCAATTCACCACAAGTCATTTCACCATCATCTTTCAACATCATTTTCAAAAGTATGACATTGGACAACTGTATGGCCTTTCCAACCGTCCGTAACCGTGGACGCGGCTATTCGAATAGGTTTACACTCTGCAGAGGTTGCACACTTGTGCCACAACATTTGATTTCATCCGTCGGGATTTCCCCGAATCATCGTAACTCAGTACGCGGATCATCAACCATAACCTTTCACTTACATACCCTAGTATGAGCACCTCTCCCCATGAGCTTGGCCTCCCAGTGAAGACAGATACCACTGGGAACTGCACAGGGCTTGGGCCGGACATTCACCTCATTTCGCATCATATCGTATCGTTTCTTTTATTGTAGAGGCAGCTTTCGGCATAACCCCGATGACGCTTGTTTAGAGGGAACCCATACTAAGATGCATAAATTTCCAGTTATGCCCTACCCATAATCAGGTATTGTGGGGGTACTCAAAAATTGGAAAGGTATCGCATCCAAACCAACATCATGTTTTATCAAAAATCACCATCTTCTCTTGGTCATATTCACCTTCAAAAATCATTCAATGGAATGAATCATCATTCCAAGGTTTCAAATTCATTTCCAAAAGTCACCTTGTTCCCATCTAGAGTAGTCAAGTTTTATTTCATTAGCACTAGCTCTACATCATGAGGGGTGCTATCTTGCTTGGCTTGGAAGAGACTAACTTCACTACTCTAGTAACCAACTTGTACTTTGACCAAAGTTAACTATAAAAGTAACTCTTTAAGAAAACAAGTAAAAACTTGTAATGTAATAAACTTGGGATAGGCTTATGTAAGAAAAGGAAAGACTATGGTGCCTTGCCCCAAGGGGCTTTGCACTTTGCAAGAATATTAGCTTGCCTTGGTAGTTCTCAAACTGTTCCTCCTCCTCTTCTTGGTAGTATCCTTCTTCTTCGGCGTACTCTCCGGTGCTACCGTCTAAATTTGAATACGAGTATAATTACTCACTAATTCAATGGCTATTCCATACATCACATATAAACACACAACTATTCTATGCACACAAACAAAGTAACTAGGTGCATGGGTTGTGTTGTTTGAGGAGAATTTACTCCTTTACCATTAATATGTAAATGATAGTTTCCTTAGGGTTGGTGAGGAATAATTTCCTCTCATTGAAAATCTTCTTAGGATTTAATTTCTCAAACCATCATAGATGAACTTAGATTGACCTAAGTCAAATGTTCATCATCATCATTTGAGAAAATGATTTTAATGAGGTAGGCCACCTCATGCTATTTAATATCACTACATATGATTTAAATCTCAAGAAATTCATATAAGAGATTTTGGACCTGAGGTACAAACATCCCATGAATTCATGTGAGACAAGTTTTAAATGAAGTATAAGACTCCACACAATTTGGTTTGATAGTTTTGGACAATATCAACTAGTTAAACTAGCCATAATATCCATTACTTAAACTAGGGCATGATCAAGCAAAGTGACCACACCATTTTATTGCATAAACAATTAGTGTAAGTCAAATGTGAGCTATTAGAGTTGGAATTAACTTAATACCTATTTTGGTTGATTTTTAAGAATTATTTGAATAGGGAAAAGTCCCTGTCTTGTTATTTTTATCACATTAATTCTACAAAGAATCTTGTCATGGGACCAGTGGCATTGGAAAGAGAATTTCTCTAGCTTTCCAACAATATCAAATTCACTAAATTTGGTTTAGCCAAATTGAAACTATTCAAATTCCAATTTTGTACTGTGAGGAAAAGTCTGGAAATTGTTTAAAACGAATTTGAATTAAAAGGGCCGGCGGGAAAAGCTAGCTGGGCCCTAAGGTTTAAACGCAGCCCAAACCAACCCAGTCCAGCCCAGCCACGGTCCAGTACCGCGCGGGCTGCCTGACAGGGGGGCTCCACCCGTCAGTGGGTATTCAAACCCGAAACGGTAAGTGTGAGTGTGGGCCGTTAGATTAGAACGCGGATCGACGGCCGGGGTTCATCGTCGTCGACGGCGAGAACCCGCGTCTGCGGCGGCGAGGTAGGGGGTGGGAGAGCTCACCGCGGCTCCAGCTAGGGTTGGCAATAGGCTCAAGGAAGATGTCGACGACGGCGGTTCTCCAGGTACTGGTGGCGTCTCCGGGGAGGGCTCCAATCGACGGCGAGCTTCCTCGGCGGCGCTCGGCAGTGATGATGCAATTGGGAGGCTCCGGTGGCTAATTGAGGTGGGGAGGTGGTTGAGGAGATCAAGGGGAGTGAGGCGACGATGATGGTGTGAAGGAATCGGTGGGAGGGGGTCTCCTTTTATAGGTGAAGGAGGGTGCTGAGGCGCGGGGCTAGGGTCGACCATGGCGCGGCAGTTCCGGCGAGGTAGCAGGCTAGGCGAGGGCGCAGGATCATTCCGCGTATCCAGGCGAGGCTGCTGGCGGCGACAGCACGGTCGGGCGGCGTTGGATGGCGACGCATTGCGTCCATGTCTGGCGGCGTCTGCGGCGGGATTTGTCCTCGTCTCCGGCGGCGGCGATCCAGGGTCGGGTCAAGCGCGTGTCTGGCGGGTCTGAGGTGGCGCGGTGAGGCGAATGGCGAAGCTAAGGGGGCCAGAGAGGGAGAGATGCTGCGAGGCGGCGCGTGTCTGCGGCGTGCGCGTCGCCCGACAGGCACGGCATGGCCATGCCGCTCCTGTCGCACGTGGGCATCGCGGGCGCGTTCTGGCCAGGGCGCTGTGGTCCATCTCTCGACGAACGGCAACTACCGGCAGGCTCAGGGGACCAAGGGGAGCAAGTTTGGCAAGGTGGTCGAGGCTGCTGTGGAGAGAAGAGAGGAGAGGGGAGGGATCATGGCCATGGCCGGCATGGTGGTGGCTTGGCCTGCATGGCCCTCTCCTAGGCTTGCTATTTGGAGTGTTAGGGGTAGGAGGGACCAGGGAACAAGTAGGGAGCAAATGGTGAGGTTAGGGTTAGGGTAGAGCACTATTTGAAATAGTGTGTAATAGTGCCATATTTGGAAATTGCAAAAATAACCAAATTTGAAAATAATTCAAATGGTGAAAGTTTTTGAAATGTGAGTGTTGATACAAGTTGTAACTGACCAGAGGTGAATTGAGGTGGTGGTGGAAAAGTTTGAAATCCAAATTTGGCAAAATTGGTTAAGTGTGGAATGTTGCACAAGTTAAAAAGTTGGAACTTTGGATGAGCATAGCTAGTGATCCAAGATGAATTTGGCATGATGATCTTCACCAAAGTTGTTCACCTTGATGTTGACTTTGAAATGGTGCAAAGAGTTAGCAAGAGTTGGTTTGGGAAAATTGAATGGCAAGGGCTCAAAGTGGTGATCAGACTAGAATTGTCAAAATTGACCAATATCATATGTGAGCTAGTTTTGTGTTTGAAAATCATTTGCAATTTGAATCCTTGATTCCAAAAGTTGTAATAAGTGTTTAGAAACATTATTCAACTAATGGTGAAGACCAAATAGGTCTAGGATCAAAATTTATAAAAATGCCATAAGGCATATGTGAGGGTTTTTAGGGTTTTGCATTTTATGGATTTTCTCCCTCTTTGATTTATTTGGTTGGTGATCTTAATATGATCACACTAGGGTTTTAGAGCATAACAAATACAAGTAATAGCAATCATCATGGCATATCAAACAAATGCACAAGTCCTATGCAGGGTACTATATGCAAAAGAAAAAGTTTTTGTTGGTTTGAAAATTTGCTTTCTGGAATTCTCTAACTTTCTTTTTATTGAAATTTGGGGTGTTACAAACCCTTCCCCCTTACAAAAGATCTCGTCCCGAGATCGAAAAGAAAGTTAGGTACTAAAGAAATCTGGGTACTCCTTCCTCATGAAGTCTTCGCGTTCCCATGTGGCTTCATCCTCGGTATGATTGCTCCATTGGATCTTTAGAAACTTGATGCTTCGGGTGCGGGTGGTTCGGTAAGCTTCTTCCAGAATGCGAATCGGCACTTCGCGGTAGGTCAGATCCTGGTTGATATCCACCGATCTGTGATCGATGTTCTTGAACACTTCGGTCTTCTCCGGGACTTCAAGGCACTTCCGGAGGAGTGAGATATGGAAAACGTCGTGCACAGCCGACATCTCCTCAGGCAACTCCAGTTGATAAGACACTTCACCTCGGCGGCTGAGGACTTGGAAAGGTCCGACATACCGGGGTGCAAGCTTTCCTTTCAGCTGGAATCTCTGCATTCCTTTCAAGGGGGATACCTTGAGATAGACAAAGTCTCCGATCTCGAAGGTCATCTCCCGACGTCTCTTGTCGGCGTAGCTCTTCTGTCTGGATTGCGCAGTCTTGAGGTACTCGCGAATCTTGTGGACTTTCTTTCGGCTTCACGAAGAACATCTGGGCCAAAGACTTGGCTCTCTCCTACTTCTGACCAGTTTAGGGGTGTGCGGCATTTCCTTCCGTACAAGGCTTCAAAGGGGGGCATCTGTAGGCTGGCTTGGTAGCTATTGTTGTAAGAGAATTCTGCATAAGGTAGGCAGTCTTCCCACTTGGATCTGTATTCCAGTACACATGCTCTAAGCATGTCCTCTAGTATCTGGTTTACTCTCTCAGTCTGTCCGTCGGTCTGAGGGTGATAGGCGGTGCTGAAATTCAGACGGGTTCCTAGTCCTTCATGCACTTTCTGCCAGAATCTTGAGGTGAACTGCGATCCTCTATCTGACACTATCGATTTGGGGGTTCCGTGCAGGGCGACTATTCTGGAGATGTAAAGTTCAGCTAACTTGGGACCTTGGTAAGTGGTTTTGACGGCGATGAAATGGGCGACTTTGGTCAATCTATCGACAACTACCCATATTGAATCGTTGCCTTTGCTGGATTTGGGCAGTCCGGTGATAAAGTCCATTCCTACGGAGTCCCATTTCCATTCTGGAATCTGGAGTGGCTGCAACAGTCCGGCGGGTCGTTGATGTTCTGCCTTGACTCTCTGACAGATATCACACTTGGCTATGTAGCTACCGATCTCTCTCTTCATTCCGTGCCACCAAAATTGTTCCTTCAGGTCTTGGTACATCTTGGTACCTCCGGGGTGGATTGAGTAAAGGGTGTCATGGGCTTCTTGCAGGATGACTTGTTTCAAGTCAGAGTCCGATGGTACGCAGAGACGTTCCTTGTACCAAAGAACTCCGGCTTCGTCTACGGTGAATCCGGGGGCTTTTCCTGCGGCTATCTGCTTCTTGATTCCGTCAATGCTAGCGTTGTCCTTCTGAGCTTCCTTGATTTGACTAACCAAGGTGGGTTGCAGTTCTATGCTGGCTAGGAATCCTTCGCTAACAAGTTCAAGTCTGAACTGTTCAAACTCTTGGTATAGGCTGGGCTGTTCAGATGCGAGCATGGAGTTCAACTGGCACGGCAGTCGACTCAAAGCATCCGCTACCACATTGGCCTTGCCGGGGTGGTAGTGAATCTCCATGTCGTAATCCTTGATCAATTCGATCCATCGGCGTTGTCTCATGTTTAGCTCCTTCTGGGTGAATATATATTTGAGGCTTTTGTGGTCGGAGTAGATCTCGCATCGATTACCCATGAGGTAATGACGCCAAACTTTCAAGGCTAGGACCACGGCTGCAAGCTCGAGGTCATGGGTTGGGTAGTTCTGCTCATGCTGTTTTAGCTGTCTTGAAAGGTAGGACACAACTTTACCTTCTTGCATAAGTACACATCCAAGGCCAACCTTGGAAGCGTCGCAATATACATCAAAGGGCTTGGTGATGTCAGGCATGATCAGGATTGGGGCTGTGGTCAGTCGACTCTTGAGCTGTTGAAAGCTCTCTTCACATTTGTCGGTCCACTCAAACTTCTTGTCCTTCTTCAGTAGTTGGGTCATTGGTCGAGCGATGCTCGAAAAACCTTCTACAAATCTGCGGTAATATCCGGCTAATCCAAGAAAAGCGCGGACCTCGGTTTGGGTGGTTGGGGCTTGCCATTCCATAACAGTTTTGATTTTGGCGGGATCTACGGCAATTCCTCCTGCAGACAAGATGTGTCCCAGGAATCCAACTTCTTCCAACCAAAACTCACACTTGCTGAACTTGGCATACAGCTGGTGCTGTCTAAGGGTTTCCAGGACAATCTCCAAATGCTGCTCATGTTCCTCTTCGGACTTGGAGTAGACGAGAATGTCATCGATGAACACAACGACAAACTTGTCCAAAAAGTCCATGAAGATCTTATTCATGAGATTCATGAAATAAGCGGGGGCATTGGTCAGTCCAAACGACATGACGTTGTACTCATACAACCCATATCTGGTGGTAAAGGCAGTTTTTGGAATGTCGGTGGCTCGGATTTTCAGTTGGTGGTATCCAGTTCTAAGGTCTATCTTGGAGAAAACTCTGGCTCCAGTGAGTTGATCAAACAAGTCTTCTATCTTGGGTAGGGGGTATTTGTTTTTGATGGTGACATCGTTAAGTTTACGATAGTCCGTGCACAAACGATTTGCACCATCCTTCTTGTCCACAAACAAGACGGGGGATCTCCAGGGGGATGCACTAGGTCGAATCAGACCTTTGGCCAACATATCATCTATCTGCTTCTTCAACTCCACAAGCTCGGTTGCGTTCATGCTCATGCTGTAGGCTCTCTGGGCTATGGGTCCAGTTCCGGGGATTAACTCGATGATAAACTCGATATCCCTATCCGGGGGCATACCAGGTAGATCATCCGGAAATACATCAGGGTAGCGACAAACGACCCTAATTTGATCCAGAGTTGGCTTGGATACACTTTGGTTGCAGGTAAATTTTCTGGGTAGTCTTTCAGAGACGTGCTCTACTACGATACCGGTGCTGCTAGTCATGGTTATGGCTTTCTTGGCACAGTCGATCAATCCATTGTGCTTGGACATCCAGTCCATTCCTAGGACAACTTCCAAACCTTTGGTTCCAAGAATGATCAGATTGGCAAAGAAGTCTACATCATGGATTTTGATGGGTACATTTTTGCAAAATTTTCTGGCTTTGGTGGTTGATCCGGGGATTTGAACTATCATAACATGCTTCAAACTGAGGGGTTGGATTTTACTTGTTGATGCAAAGTCTTCGGTGACAAAAGAATGAGATGCTCGGAATCAAACAACACTGGCAGGGATGTGGTTGATGAAAACATACCCGACCACATCTGGTGCTTCCTGGGCTTCTTCAGCGTTCATGTGGTAGAGGCGGCCGTTGCGGTTGTTGGGGTTGTTGGGGACGAACTTTTTGCCGGTGGAGACACGGCGTTGCTGCTGAGCAGGGGCAGCGGTGTTGCCGGCGAGCTTGGCGAGACGCTTCGGACACTCGTTGGAGTAGTGCCCCACTACACCACACTCATAGCAAGTGATGGTGGACTTGTCCTTATGGGTAACGGGGATGGCGTTGCTTCCGGTTCTGGGGGCGGTGTTGGTGTTGTTGCTGTTGTTGTTGGGGGCTCGGGGCGGAGCGCGGTTGTAGTTGTTGTTGTTGGTGTAGCCTCCTGGCTTGGAGTTTCCTCCACTCCGGTTCTGAAAACCGGGGCGCGAGTTCTGCATCGGGGGCCTATTGTTTCTTGGAGTGAAACCTCCGCTTGAGCTAGGGCGAAACTTCTGGGGGTGGCTTGATCCACTTTGATTCGCCATGCGGCGCTTGCGGTTCTCATTGGCTTGGTTTAACTTTCCCTCCATCTGGATGGCAGAGTCGACAAGGGCTTCAAGGTCGGCGAAGGGGATGTTGACGAGGACAGTCTGCATCTCGTCATGCAGTCCGTTCAGGAATCTCTCCTTCCTCTTCTCAACGGTGTCGGTCTCATCAGGGGCATACCTTGACAGTGTGAGAAACTTGTCGCGGTATTCAACCACCGTCATGCGACCTTGCTTCAATTCACGGAATTCATCCCTCATCTTTTTGATAAGACCCGGGGGTACATGGTACTTGCTAAACTTCAGCTTGAAATCCTCCCAAGTCATGAATTGACCTCCGTTCATGGCACGGGTGCTTGTCCACCAAGCGCGGGCTGGTCCAGCGAGATAGTGAGTGGCGAACAAGACTTTCTCGTTGGCCTCCACTCCGGCTACCTCCAGATTGTTCTCCATAGTCTGGAGCCAATCGTCGGCGTCGAGGGGTTCTTCGGTCTTGCTAAACACTAGGGGATTGGTGTTCTGGAAGTTCTTGAGTTTGGATCTAGGGTTATCATGGTTTCCATGTCCTTGGTTGGCAAGGTTCTGCAAGGCTGCGATGTTGGCTTGGCGTTCAGCTCTCTCTGTCTCCCGGTCAGCTAGCAAGGTTTGCAGCAGTTGCATCATGGCGTCGCTGTTGCGATTGGGAGGGGCCATCTGAACATAGAGAAGATCATGAGATAAGAGGGAACATTCTATGGTTCATTTTGGTTAAGTTTGCAAAACATTTGAAAACTTGTAATCTTTTCATGACAAACACAACATTCATTCATTCATTCAACACACATTACAATCTAACTCTTAACACTTCCAATGGTTTTAAGAACCATTTTCAGGCTACGATACAAAGGACGGGATACAACTCACACCTACTATAAGTGAAACTAGTGCAACTACTCCTCATCGTCGACATCGATCGGGACGTAGTCGTCGGGTCCTGCCTCCAGAAACTCGTAGTCCTCCTCCTCGGTGTTCTCGTCCTCCTCAAAGTCGTCGTCGTCGCTCAGGAAGGCGTCTCCTCCCTGAATGTCGATGCCTCCGTCGTCATCCTCCAGCTGACGAATCTGATCCTCCTGGGCCTTGACAGTGGCCTCAAGTGACGCGATCCGGGCGCGAAGGCGGCGAATCGTAGCGTCCTTCTTAGCACGCTGCTGGCGAAGGCTCCTGCGGTCGTTGTTGAGTAGCTTGATCGCCTCACCCTGCTCGGTGACGTGAGCGTGGGTCTGGTTCGCGTAAGCGCGGGAGGCGTCGAGGTCCTGCTGAGTCTGGTAGAACATAAAGTCCAGGTGCTCAGCGTGGTGCCTCAGCTCGGGGTGGGACTGTAGCTCCATGGGCACTCCCATGGCATCACGCCTCACAAGGTGTGCGAAGCGCGACGCGAGGATGCGCACCACGTTCTGTCCACAGAGACGCGCAAGTGCCTCCTGAAGGCCACGTGCGAGTCCGTCGAGCCAGTTGCTCTCACGGAAGGAGAAGAGGATCCTCTCTGAGGTGGGAGGCTCCATCTTGCCCCTCAAGTCAGCGGTGATAATCCACTGCAACTCTCCTCCAGGAGTGTCGTCCACCTGAATCCCGTGGAACTCAGGGTGCGGGCGCTCGAGGAAGTCCGAGAGGGCGTTGAGGTCGTGCTCAAAGATCAGGCTCCCTCCGTTCCCAAGCTGGTAAAACTTGGTGTTGATGGGTTCATTCGGCTCCATCTGAAAGAGAATTGGATGAGTAAGTTAGAGAGTGCAAAGTGTGGCAAAATTTTAAGTTGATTCAAATACGATAGAACATGAGTCACAACTTTGAAAAAGTCTCCAAGACACGAGTGTAAGTAAATTTTCGCAAATATTCTTTTCATTTGATTTCAAAGTTAAGTTTTTCAGAACGCCCATTCTAACTAAGGTCTTCTAAGGTCAAACAATGGCTCTGATACCAACTTGTCAACACCCGGATTTTTAAGTCCGAATGCCTATTATGTCATACATCGCAATCCCAGGAATATTGTTGTTGCGAGGCATAATAGTTAAGTATCACAGTCATCATTCATTACAAACCATAAAGCCTTACAATTGGAATCACATCATCCATATTACACGAATAGTTGATCTATTGATCAACGAACACACAGAAGTTCATAGCGGAAGCGTAAGATACAAGGACTCTCTAGTCCACAGGCCAACGCTTGACGTCGGAAGACTCCTAGTTGTCGTAGGCGTCCTGCTGGTCATCTCCGTGTTCATCTTCATATTCTGGCCATTTGAATAGCCAGGGACAAAGCCGTGAGTACTTTAGGTACTCGCAAACTAATACTAAAGTAAGTGCTAAACATTGCTAGTAAGGTTTGCTAAGCTCTAGTTTATTTGTAGAAAGCTAGTTTTGTTTCACAAACATTTGAGCAAGCTTATTCAAAATACTAACTAACTCAAGTGGGAACATTCGTGTCATTCCCACCAGTCAAGTGGTGATTTCAATTCAATTCACCACAAGTCATTTCACCATCATCTTTCAACATCATTTTCAAAAGTATGACATTGGACAACTGTATGGCCTTTCCAACCGTCCGTAACCGTGGACGCGGCTATTCGAATAGGTTTACACTCTGCAGAGGTTGCACACTTGTGCCACAACATTTGATTTCATCCGTCGGGATTTCCCCGAATCATCGTAACTCAGTACGCGGATCATCAACCATAACCTTTCACTTACATACCCTAGTATGAGCACCTCTCCCCATGAGCTTGGCCTCCCGTGAAGACAGATAACACTCGGGAACCGCATTGTGGCTTGGGCCGGACATTCACCTCATTTCGCATCATATCGTATCGTTTCTTTTATTGTAGAGGCAGCTTTCGGCATAACCCCGATGACGCTTGTTTAGAGGGAACCCATACTAAGATGCATAAATTTCCAGTTACGCCCTACCCATAATCAGGTATTGTGGGGGTACTCAGAAATTGGAAAGGTATCGCATCCAAACCAACATCATGTTTTATCAAAAATCACCATCTTCTCTTGGTCATATTCACCTTCAAAAATCATTCAATGGAATGAATCATCATTCCAAGGTTTCAAATTCATTTCCAAAAGTCACCTTGTTCCCATCTAGAGTAGTCAAGTTTTATTTCATTAGCACTAGCTCTACATCATGAGGGGTGCTATCTTGCTTGGCTTGGAAGAGACTAACTTCACTACTCTAGTAACCAACTTGTACTTTGACCAAAGTTAACTATAAAAGTAACTCTTTAAGAAAACAAGTAAAAACTTGTAATGTAATAAACTTGGGATAGGCTTATGTAAGAAAAGGAAAGACTATGGTGCCTTGCCCCAAGGGGCTTTGCACTTTGCAAGAATATTAGCTTGCCTTGGTAGTTCTCAAACTGTTCCTCCTCCTCTTCTTGGTAGTATCCTTCTTCTTCGGCGTACTCTCCGGTGCTACCGTCTAAATTTGAATACGAGTATAATTACTCACTAATTCAATGGCTATTCCATACATCACATATAAACACACAACTATTCTATGCACACAAACAAAGTAACTAGGTGCATGGGTTGTGTTGTTTGAGGAGAATTTACTCCTTTACCATTAATATGTAAATGATAGTTTCCTTAGGGTTGGTGAGGAATAATTTCCTCTCATTGAAAATCTTCTTAGGATTTAATTTCTCAAACCATCATAGATGAACTTAGATTGACCTAAGTCAAATGTTCATCATCATCATTTGAGAAAATGATTTTAATGAGGTAGGCCACCTCATGCTATTTAATATCACTACATATGATTTAAATCTCAAGAAATTCATATAAGAGATTTTGGACCTGAGGTACAAACATCCCATGAATTCATGTGAGACAAGTTTTAAATGAAGTATAAGACTCCACACAATTTGGTTTAATAGTTTTGGACAATATCAACTAGTTAAACTAGCCATAATATCCATTACTTAAACTAGGGCATGATCAAGCAAAGTGACCACACCATTTTATTGCATAAACAATTAGTGTAAGTCAAATGTGAGCTATTAGAGTTGGAATTAACTTAATACCTATTTTGGTTGATTTTTAAGAATTATTTGAATAGGGAAAAGTCCCTGTCTTGTTATTTTTATCACATTAATTCTACAAAGAATCTGGTCATGGGACCAGTGGCATTGGAAAGAGAATTTCTCTAGCTTTCCAACAATATCAAATTCACTAAATTTGGTTTAGCCAAATTGAAACTATTCAAATTCCAATTTTGTACTGTGAGGAAAAGTCTGGAAATTGTTTAAAACGAATTTGAATTAAAAGGGCCGGCGGGAAAAGCTAGCTGGGCCCTAAGGTTTAAACGCAGCCCAAACCAACCCAGTCCAGCCCAGCCACGGTCCAGTACCGCGCGGGCTGCCTGACAGGGGGGCTCCACCCGTCAGTGGGTATTCAAACCCGAAACGGTAAGTGTGAGTGTGGGCCGTTAGATTAGAACGCGGATCGACGGCCGGGGTTCATCATCGTCGACGGCGAGAACCCGCGTCTGCGGCGGTGAGGTAGGGGGTGGGAGAGCTCACCGCGGCTCCAGCTAGGGTTGGCAATAGGCTCGAGGAAGATGTCGACGACGGCGGTTCTCCAGGTACTGGTGGCGTCTCCGGGGAGGGCTCCAATCGACGGCGAGCTTCCTCGGCGGCGCTCGGCAGTGATGATGCAATTGGGAGGCTCCGGTGGCTAATTGAGGCGGGGAGGTGGTCGAGGAGATCAAGGGGAGTGAGGCGACGATGATGGTGTGAAGGAATCGGTGGGAGGGGGTCTCCTTTTATAGGTGAAGGAGGGTGCTGAGGCGCGGGGCTAGGGTCGACCATGGCGCGGCAGTTCCGGCGAGGTAGCAGGCTAGGCGAGGGCGCAGGATCATTCCGCATATCCAGGCGAGGCTGCTGGCGGCGACAGCACGGTCGGGCGGCGTTGGATGGCGACGCATTGCGTCCATGTCTGGCGGCGTCTGCGGCGGGATTTGTCCTCGTCTCCGGCGGCGGCGATCCAGGGTCGGGTCAAGCGCGTGTCTGGCGGGTCTGAGGTGGCGCGGCGAGGCGAATGGCGAAGCTAAGGGGGCCAGAGAGGGAGAGATGCTGCGAGGCGGCGCGTGTCTGCGGCGTGCGCGTCACCCGACAGGCACGGCATGGCCATGCCGCTCCTGTCGCACGTGGGCGTCGCGGGCGCGTTCTGGCCAGGGCGCTGTGGTCCATCTCTCGACGAACGGCAACTACCGGCAGGCTCAGGGGAGCAAGTTTGGCAAGGTGGTCGAGGCTGCTGTGGAGAGAAGAGAGGAGAGGGGAGGGATCATGGCCATGGCCGGCATGGTGGTGGCTTGGCCTGCATGGCCCTCTCCTAGGCTTGCTATTTGGAGTGTTAGGGGTAGGAGGGACCAGGGAACAAGTAGGGAGCAAATGGTGAGGTTAGGGTTAGGGTAGAGCACTATTTGAAATAGTGTGTAATAGTGCCATATTTGGAAATTGCAAAAATAACCAAATTTGAAAATAATTCAAATGGTGAAAGTTTTTGAAATGTGAGTGTTGATACAAGTTGTAACTGACCAGAGGTGAATTGAGGTGGTGGTGGAAAAGTTTGAAATCCAAATTTGGCAAAATTGGTTAAGTGTGGAATGTTGCACAAGTTAAAAAGTTGGAACTTTGGATGAGCATAGCTAGTGATCCAAGATGAATTTGGCATGATGATCTTCACCAAAGTTGTTCACCTTGATGTTGACTTTGAAATGGTGCAAAGAGTTAGCAAGAGTTGGTTTGGGAAAATTGAATGGCAAGGGCTCAAAGTGGTGATCAGACTAGAATTGTCAAAATTGACCAATATCATATGTGAGCTAGTTTTGTGTTTGAAAATCATTTGCAATTTGAATCCTTGATTCCAAAAGTTGTAATAAGTGTTTAGAAACATTATTCAACTAATGGTGAAGACCAAATAGGTCTAGGATCAAAATTTATAAAAATGCCATAAGGCATATGTGAGGGTTTTTAGGGTTTTGCATTTTATGGATTTTCTCCCTCTTTGATTTATTTGGTTGGTGATCTTAATATGATCACACTAGGGTTTTAGAGCATAAAAAATACAAGTAATAGCAATCATCATGGCATATCAAACAAATGCACAAGTCCTATGCAGGGTACTATATGCAAAAGAAAAAGTTTTTGTTGGTTTGAAAATTTGCTTTCTGGAATTCTCTAACTTTCTTTTTATTGAAATTTGGGGTGTTACATACCTTTAAACAATTCAAAACTTTATTGCTCCTTATTTGTGTCAATGTTTTATAGCTCATGAGGAAGTATGTCGTGTTTTATCTTTCAATCTTGTTGGGAAGACTTTCACCAATGGACTAGTGGCATATACATCCACTTATCCAATAATTTTGCAAAAAGAGCTGGCAACGGGGTGCCCAGCCCCAATTAATTAACTTTCATTAATAATTCTCTTCACATGTTTTGCCCTGATTTATCAGTAAGCAACTTAATTTTGCAATAGACACTCCTCATGGTATGTGAAATGTTGGAAGGCACCCGGGGACTCGGTTAGCCATGGCTTGTGAAAGCAAAAGGTTGGGAGGAGTGTCATCTATAATAAAACTAAAATACATGTGTAAACAAAAGAGAAGAGGGATGATCTACCTTGCTGGTAGAGATAACGACCTTCATGGGAGCCGCTCTTTGAAAGTCTGTTTGACAAGGGGGTTAGAGTGCCCACTACCATTCGTTGACAACAACAAACACTTCTCAAAACTTTATTTTTATGCTCTCTTTATGATTTCAAAACTTGAAAATCTCTAGCACATGATTTAATCCCTGTTTCCCTCTGCGAAGGGCCTATCTTTTACTTTATGTTGAGTCAGTTTACCTACTTCTTTCTATCTTAGAAGAAAACACTTGTGTCAACTTTGTGTGCATCATTTCTTATGTGCTTGCTTATTGCACTCATCATATTACTTTGTGTTGACAATTATCCATGAGATATACATGTTAAAAGTTGAAAGCAATTGCTGAAACTTAAATCTTCCTTTGTGTTGCTTCAAAACCTTTTATTAAGAATCTATTGCTTTATGAGTTAACCCTTATGCAAGACTTTTTGATGCTTGTCTTGAAAGTACTATTCATGAAAAGTTTTTGCAATATGATTCAGTTGTTTAGTCATTATCTTTTTGTTAGCAAACTATAGACCATTGCTTTGAGTCACTTCATTCATCTCATATGCTTTACAATAGTATTGATCAAGATTATGTTGGTACCATGTCACTTCAGAAATTATTTATTTTTATCATTTACCTACTCGAGGGCGAGTAGGAACTAAGCTTGGGGATGCTTGATACGTCTCCAACGTATCTATAATTTCTTATGTTCCATGCTAGTTTTATGACAATACCTACATGTTTTATTCACACTTTATAATGTTTTTATGCATTTTCTGGGACTAGCCTATTAACAAGATGCCACAGTGGCAGTTCCTGTTTTCTGCTGTTTTTGATTTCAGAAAAGTTGTTTTACAAATATTCTCGGAATTGGACGAAACAAAAGCCCACGGTCCTATTTTCCACGGAGAAGGCCAGCAGGGGGCCCTCCCCATAGGGTGGCGCGGGGGGCCCCACTGCCACGCCGACATGTGGGGAAGGAGCCTCCTGGCTCCCCCGACGCTGCCCCTTCGCATATTTATTCCTTCGTCCCCGAAAACCCTAGCATGGAGAGCCAAAATATCAGAAGAGTTCCGTAGCTCCGCCGCCACTAAAAACCCTAATTCGGGGGACAAAAGTCTCTGTTTCGGCACCCTGCCGGGACGGGGAATTGCCCCCGGAGCCATCTCCATCGACTCTATCGCCATCTTCATCGTTGTTGCTGTCTCCCATGATGAGGAGGGAGTAGTTCTCCCCCGAGGCTGAGGGCTCTACTGGTAGCTATGTGGTTCATCTCTCTCTTCCATGGTGTGATCTTTATGTGATCATGAGCTTTGTAATCTAGTTGAATATGTAGATGTTACTCTTGTCTATTATGCACTCTAGAGGTTACTTTAATATGAACTCCGGAGTCACTCTCCACGGTGTGATGGTGACTGGGTGCGCATCGTGTGTGATTCCTTTATGACGTTGTGGAGCTTGTTTACTCTGGCTTGAGGTGTGCTTTTGCAGCCCTACACAATGAATGGTGTTTGTTATCCAACAAGAGAGTGTTTGAGAGTAGCATTTATTTATTCAGTTATGTGATCATTGTTGAGAGTGTCCACTAGTGAAAGTATGATCCCCAGGCCTTGTTTCTAAGCATTGAAATACCGTTTCCAACAAGTTTTGCTACATGTTCGCTTGCTTCCATTTTTATTTCAGATTGCAATTACTACTTATAATCATCCATATTACTTGTATTTCACTATCTCTTCGCCGAACTAGTGCACCTATACATCTGACAAGTGTATTAGGTGTGTTGGGGACACAAGAGACTTCTTGTATCTTAATTTCATGGTTGCTTGAGAGTGATACCTTTGACCTCTACCTCCCTGAGTTCGATAAACCTTGGGTGATTCACTTAAGGGAAACTTGTTGCTGTTCTACAAACCTCTGCTCTTGGAGGCCCAACACTGTCTACAGGAATAGAAGCGTGCGTAGACATCACCCGCTGATGATCTTGGTCGGAACATTGCTGATGCACGGAGAGGCTGCGAAACTGAAAAGGAGAGGAAGAATTTGGATCGCATGTTAAAGGATCACAAAAAGTCGCTGTACCTAGGATGCGATAATGGTCTGAAAAAGCTGGGCTACACACTGGATTTGCTGAAATGGAAGGCACAGGAAGGTCTATCTGACTCGGGATTTGAAAATTTGCTGAAAATGATGAAGAATATGTTTCCAAAGAATAACGAGTTTTCCGCCAGTACGTACGAAGCAAAGAAGGTTGTATGCCCTCTAGGTTTAGAGGTTCTGATGCATTAACGATTGCATCCTCTACCGCGGTGAATACGAGAATTTGAATGAATGCCCGGTATGCACTGCATTGCGTTATAAGATCAGAGGCGATGACCCTGGTGACGATGTTGAGGGCGAGAAACCCAGGAAGAGGGTTCCGCCAAGGTGATGTGGTATGCTCCTATAATACCACGGTTGAAACGTCTGTTCAGGAACAAAGAGCATGCCAAGTTGCTACGATGGTACAAAGAGGACCGTAAGTCGGACGGAGAGTTGAGACACCCCGCTGATGGAACGCAATGGAGAAAGATCGATTAGAGTTCAAAGATTTTGCAGATGGCGCGAGGAACATAAGATTTGGTCTACGTACAGATGGCATGAATCCTTTTGGCGAGCAGAGCTCCAGCCATAGCACCTGGCCCGTGACTCTATGCATCTACATCCTTCCTCCTTGGTTGTGCATGAAGCGGAAGTTCATTATGATGCCAGTGCTCACCCAAGGTCTGAAGCAACCCGGCAACGACATCGATGTGTACCTAAGGCCATTAGTTGATGAACTTTTACAGTTGTGGGGCAGACCTGGTGTACGTGTGTGGGATGAGCACAAAGAAGAGGAATTTGACCTACGAGCGTTGCTTTTCGTAACCATCAACGATTGGCCTGCTCTTAGTAACCTTTCGGGATAGACAAATAAGGGATACAATGCATGCATGCACTGCTTACACGAGATTGAAAGTGTATATTTGGGTAATTGTAAGAAGAACGTGTACCTGGGGCATCGTCGATTTCTTCACCGATATCATAACGTAAGAAAGAAAGGAAAGCATTTCAACGGCAAGGCAGATCACCGGCCGAAGCCTGCGGAACGTACTGGTGCGGAGGTATTTGATATGGTCAAGGATTTGAAACTCATCTTTGGAAAGGGTCCTGGCGGACAATCAGTTCCGCAGGGAGTTGACGGGCATGCACCCATGTGGAAGAAGAAATCTATATTTTGGGAGCTAGAATATTGGAAAGTCCTAGATGTCCGCTCTGCAATCGACGTGATGCATGTTATGAAGAACATTTGCGTGAACCTGCTAAGCTTCTTGGGCGTGTATGGGAAGACAAATGATACAAAGGAAGCACGACAGGACCAACAACTTTTGAAAGACCCAGATGACCGGCATCCGAAATGGTTTCAAGGTCGTGCCAGCTACGCTCTTACCAAAGAAGAGAAGGTCATCTTCTTTGAATGCCTGAGCAGTATGAAGGTCCCGTCTGGCTTCTCGTCGAATATAAAAGGAATAATAAACATGGCGGACAAAAAGTTCCAAAACCTGAAGTCTCACGACTGCCACGTGATTATGACGCAATTGCTTTCGGTTGCTTTGAGGAGGCTCCTACCGAAAAATGTTGAGTAGCCATTGTGAAGCTATGTGCATTCCTCAATGCAATCTCTCAGAAGGTAATCAATCTAGAAGATCTACCACGGTTATAGAACGATGTGGTCCAATGTATTGTCCGTTTCGAGTTGGTGTTCCCACCATCCTTCTTCAATATTATGACGCACCTCCTGGTTCACCTAGTCGAAGAGATTTCCATTCTCGGTCCTGTATTTCTACACAATATGTTCCCCTTTGAGAGGTTCATGGGAGTATTAAAGAAATATGTTCGTAACCGTGCTAGGTCAGAAAGAAGCATCGCCAAGGGCTATGGAAATGAGGAGGTAATTGAGTTTTGTGTTGACTATGTTCCTGACCTTAAGCCGATTGGTCTTCCTCAATCGCAGCACAAGGGGAGACTAAGTGAAAAAGGCACGATCGGAAGGAAATCAACGATATGTATGGACGGCCATTCTATGACTGAAGCACACCACACAGTTCTGCAAAATTCCAGCTGGTGGCTCCGTACTTCGAGGAATATAAGAATATTTACGCTCGGACAACCCGGGGAAGCCTGAATCCTGGATTAGAAAGGCCCACATGGAGACTTTCGGCAGTTGGTTGCGAAAACATTTAATGAATGACAATGATGTTGGAGATCAGTTATACATGTTGGCCAAGACACCATCTTCGACTATAACGACTTTCCAAGGGTACGAGATAAATGGGAATACATTTTACACGATCGCCCAAGATAAAAAGAGCACCAACCAAAACAGTGGTGTCCGCTTTGATGCAGCAACCGAGACTGCGCAAAAGGTCACATATTATGGTTACATAGAGGAGATATGGGAACTTGACTATGAACCCTCCATTAAGGTCCCTTTGTTCCGGTGCAAATGGTTCAAGCTAACAGGAGGTGGGGTAAAGGTGGACGAGCAATACGGAATGACAATGATGGATTTCAACAATCTTAGTTACCTTGACGAACCATTCGTCCTAGCCAAAGATGTCGCTCAGGTTTTCTATGTGAAGGACATGAGTAGCAAACCGAGGAAACGGAAAGATAAGAAAACGATCAGTACATCATGCGATGATCCAAAGCGCCACATTGTTCTTTCAGGGAAAAGAAACATCGTGGGAGTGGAGGACAAGACAGACATGTCAGAAGATTATAATATGTTTGGTGAAATTCCGCCCTTCAAAGTGAACACTGACCCAAGCATTAAGTTAAATGATGAGGATGCTCCATGGATACGGCACAATCGTAAGCAAGCAGGGACACAAGGGAAGAAATGATGTGTAATAAGTTATTGTACCAAACTTTGTTGAATGGATCATGTGAATTATATTATCTGTGATGTGTTTGGTGTCCATTTTCGAATGATTCGATTGATTCGAGATACCACTGATGATACATGAAATTTGAACTACAACCAATGATGTGAAGGACATGCCTAGGCCTAGGAGTACATCTTGGAATGTTGGAGTGATTTAGTCATACTCCTGCCTAGGCGTATAATATGCATACTCGTAGTCTTCATAGTCGCCGCCGTTGTACTGGTAGTCGTCGCCTTCTAAGTTGCCGCCATCGTCGTCGCTTCCATCGTCGCTGTCGTCGGGCGGCGCTCGTGGCTCGAACTGAGGGTAGCGCGGGCGGGGGATATCGCCGTCCGTGATGTAGTCCATGACGCTCTGTAGAGTCCGGCCGTACCACCATAGCCGACGGCCGGCCTCGTGGAAGTTCCCAGGAGGCAGACCGTCCTCCTCATACCTGGCGAGTGTCCTCTCACGTCGATTGATGAAGAAGGCGTCCCAAGTATGCTGGTTATCGGGATGCCAGCGGGGATTCATCCGCTGCTCCGGCGTGAGGTCGAAGTACTAGTGGTTCGTGATGGCCGCCCGGCGCGCAGTACCCTGAGGGACCGGCGCACCTCCGGCGCTTAGGCTCCAGCCGGCGGGGACGCGGTAGCCCGGTGGGCAAGGGTAGTTCGAGGCGCAAAGCTCCTCCACCTGCTAGTAGGTTAGAGTGGGTACGGTGGAAGCCATGAGAGAGTGATGAGAGATTGTAGAGATGTGATAATGCTGGCCAAGCCGGGCTACATATATGTAGTGGGAAATGGCGGGAAAAATGAGAGCGGGAAGACACGAGGCGGGAAGAAAGTGGAGGGAAAAAAGAGGCGGGAAGAAAGAGGCGGGAAGCGGGAGGCGGGAATACAGGGAAGAAATGCCGGGAATCCAGAGCTGGTCATCTAACCTTTAGTCCCGGCTGGTGGGTGCAACCGAGATTGTAGAGATGTGATAATGCTGGCCAAGCCTCGGATATTTTTTCCTGCAAGCCCGTGAAAGACATAGGCGGGGAAGAAATGGCGGGAAGACAGGAGGCGGGAAGAAATGGTTTCAGTTTTGAAATGAATTGGTTTCATTTTTATGAATTTTTTGATATATTACTTCCATATTTTAGATTTTGAAATGAATTAGTTTTAATTTTTTGAATTTTTTGATACATTATTTTTAATTTTCTGATTTTGAAATGAATTAGTTTCATTTTTATGAATTTTTTGATATATTATTTCCATTTTTAAGATTTTAAAATGAATTAGTTTTAATTTTCTGAATTTTTTGATATATTATTTGTATTTTTCTGACTTTGAAATGAATTAGTTTCATTTTTATGAATTTTTTGATATATTATTTCCATTTTTAAGATTTTAAAATGAATTAATTTTAATTTTATGAATTTTTTTATATATTATTTGTATTTTTCTGATTTTGAAATGAATTAGTTTCACTTTTATTTTTCTGAAGTTTTTTAAAAACAGAAAAAACACCTTTAGTCGCGGTTGATCTGGCCAACCGCGACTAAAGGTCTTTCCGCGGGAACCTCTAGAATTCTGGAGAAAACCCTTTAGTCGTGGTGGGTCTAGCCAACCGCGACTAAAGGGTAGCCTTTAGTCGCGGTTCGTGCCGCCAACCGCGACTAAAGGCCCTACAATATAAATACATCGCGCCGCGGTCGGCGGTTCATTCTCGTCTTCTCCAATCGATCGATCTCCTCTGCGCCGAAGCTCTGCTCGCCGACGTGACACCATCAGGCTGCCCTCTACACGCCGCCGCCCTTCTCGACAACGCCGCCCACGCCCGCCGCCATCGACGCCGGCCGCCTCCGTCTCGTCATCGTCCTCTCGCGCACGCCGCCGTACGTTGTCTTTGCGCTGCGCGTGTCATCTGAGTGTGTAGTGTCGCGCCACCCTCGCCCGCCGCCCTCGACCGCCGCGCGCCTCGCCCGCCGCCCTCGACCATCGCGCGCCTCGCTCGCCGCTCGATCACCGTACCCGTCTGCCGCGCGCGCCATGGTAGACAGAGCAGAGAGAGAGGCATGGGGAGAAACAGAGAGATGGAGCGAGGGCCAGCCCTTTTTTTTGTTTTTAGTTTTTTTACTAAACACAAATCTTAACTTATAACAAAAACGACCCCGCGCGTCAATATACAACGACCCCGCGCGTCAACATAACAAAAATCTTAACTTTAAAAAAAGTACAACGACCCTGCGCGTATACGGAGGGGGCGGTGAGGTGCGCTGCCCCCCTCGCCGCCCCCTCCGTATACGCGCGGGGTTTTTTTTTATTCGCGGCGAGGGAGGCCCCTATGCACCGCCACCGCCCTTTCGCCACCGCCCCCTTTTGCCACCGCCCCCCTTTCGCCACCGCCACCGCCCCCCTTCTTTACTTAATTAATTAGTTTTTACTACATGTTTTCAGGAGTGACATATGGCGGACGATAGAGCCGACCCGATTAGGGGAAACTATGGTGCGTATGCTGAAGAACATATAATGGGCATCATAAACGGCGATATTCTTTATGTGCCGGCCGAAGAAGATGAAGAAGATGATGTCTCTTCTTATCTGAACCTTGACGAAGGTGAAGGTCGTCAACAAGGTGATGACGAAGGAACGAACATTGTCGATGGAGGTCAACCGTCGACAAACGACGATCTCGAATTGCAAGTAGCAACCACCTCCGGCGAGGTATATATATACATTGGGCCTCTTGTGATACAAACTTACTGATTTGAATAAATATGTATTAACGCGCGCGACTCTCTTTCTTTTTTTAGCCCTCGGCCGGATCGTCGAAAAAATCGAGTACGACAAAGCGTGGCAAAACCAAGACGGTGAAACAAGGAGAAACATATACCATCGAAGTTGTCAGTGCAACCGGCAGGCCGCTGGAGCCCAAAGAGCAATATACAAAGTTTATCAACCAATGCGGAGTCGTTGTTAGAGACAACGTTGAAAGGACACGGATGTCGCCTAGAGGGGGTGAATAGGCGATTTAAAAATTTTACGAGATGGGCTTAACAAATGCGGAATAAAACTAGCGTTTACTTTGTTAAGCCCAAAGCCTATATACTATGGTTCACCTATGTGCACCAACAACTTATGCTAAGCAATACAAGTAACTTGTGTGATAGCAAGATATATAACTTCAAGCACGATGGCTATCACAAAGTAAAGTGCATAAGTAAAGAGCTCGGGTATAGGAATAACCGAAGTGACGCGGAGACAATGATGTATCCCGAAGTTCACACTTTTGCGAGTGCTACTCTCCGTTGGAGCGGTGTGCAGGACAAGTCACTCCAAATGCACGAGGGCCACCGTATTCTCCTCGAGAATTCCCACCAAAAGGGATGTCCTCGAACCACTATGTAACCTTAGGGAGGTTACCGAACCCGCACAAAGCTTGGGGCTATCTCCACAATTTAATTGGAGGCTCCCAACAAATTGCCACAAAGGCCTTGCCCTTGAAGAATCTCCACAACTTAATTGGAGTCCCCAAGAACACCACTAAGATGCCACAAAGGCCTTGCCCTTGGAGATTCTCCACAACTTAATTGGAGTCCCCAAGAACACCACAAAGATGCCACAAAGGCTTTTCCCTTGAAGATTCTCCACAACTTAATTGGAGTCCCCAAGAACACCACAAAGATGCCACAAAGGTCACTAAGCCGTCTAGGGTCCAAAGACCCAAGAGAAACAACCTTCTTGCTTTCACCACCACGAATCACCGTGGAGAACTCAAACCTATGCACCAAATGCAATGGCAAGAACACCACAAAGATGCTCAAATCCTTCTCTCTCAAATTCCAACAAAGCTACAAAAGCTATTGGGGGAATAAGAGAGGAAGAACGTAGAGGAGAACACAAAATCCTCCAAGATCAAGATCTAGTGGGTTCCCCTCACAAAGAGAGGGATTTGATTGGTGAAGATGTAGATCTAGATCTCCTCTCTCTTTTCTCTCAAGAATATGCAAGAATCATGGGAGGAATCAAGAACTAGGGCAAGCTTTGAAGGACAACAATGGAGGGGAGAGAGAGAGAGTGAACCAACCAGCCCAAGGAGGAAGAAGGGGGTCTTATATACCCCCTCCCAACGAAATATGACCGTTTGGGACCTCCCAGGCCGGAAAATCCGCCCCGGGCCGGATTATCCGCCCCCCGAAAACGCCCCTGGACTCGGGCCGGATATTTGGCCGGATATTTGTCCGGAATTGGCATTCGGGCCAGATTATCCGCCCCCCAGAAAACTGAAGAAACACCAAAACTAAAACGGGCATAACTTTAGCATCCGGACTCCGATTTTGATGATCTTGGGCTTGTTTTGAAGCTAGGAACAAGCTCTACAAGATAATGCAGGAAACCATCATAGTCTAACAAGGGAGGATAGAAACAAATGATGAAATGTTTTACCTATCTAAAAAAGACATACCGGTAAAACCTCCAATCTCGAAAATGCAACAAGTTGCCCATGCAAAAACCATTCTCAATGAACTAGAGCTTGTCATGAGAATAAGCACAAGCTCTAAAGCATCACATGGATAAGATCCAAATAAAACCAAGAAAGATGATGAACCAAACTCGAAAACGCAACAAGTGATCTATGCGAAATCCGTTTTCGATAAACTAGAGCTTGTCATGAGAATAATCACAAGCTCTAAAACATCACATGGATAAGGTCCAAATAACAACCAAGAAAGATGATGCAAGCATGCAAAGGTTTGAGCTCTCTCCGAATGATACGATCGAGTTACTTACTCGAGAGCCCTCTTGATAGTACGGCAACTAAACTATAAACCGGTCTCCAACTACACTATGAGACCGGTGAGAAAGAAACCCTATCAAGAGCAAAACTTATACTTGCGCATTCCATTTCAGCTCGATGACAACAATCTTGACCTCAACAAGATGGAACGCCTTTCTTTCTTGTGCTTGCTTGACGAAGTCTTGTGGATTGCTCCCCCATAATCCACCATGGGAGAGCTTCTTCTTCGGCGCATCTTCACATATCCATGAACACCATATGGATGGCAAGAGTCAATCAAAGGATCTCTTCGAGATGGCTCATCTTGAACTAGCACTTCATTTTTTCATTCTTCATCATGTTGATGTCTTGAAGTAACTTGAGGGCTCACTTCATCTTCATCTTCAAGACATACTTGACACTTGATATCCTTCATCAATTTCTTCTTATTGCAACCTAATACAAACATGTTGATGTCTTGAAGTAACTTGAGGGCTCACTTCATCTTCATCTTCAAGACATACTGGAAACTTGATATCCTTCATCAAATTCTTCTTATTGCAACCTTGAAGCCAACATATGGTTCAAGAATTGCCTATGGACAACTCCTACAAATATAACTCAATGCAAACATTAGTCCATAGGGATTATCATTAATTACCAAACCACACATGGGGGCTCCATGCACTTTCAATCTCCCCCATTTTGGTAATTGATGACAATATCTTTGAGAGGGTTTATATAAGGAATTGAAGTAGCAAACAAGTTGAATATATAGAGCAAACTCCCCATAATATATGCGTGTGTGAATGATCTTGACTTTCATTGCATATATTGGCATTCAAAGCCTAGTGGAGTTTCCTCTAACTATTCAACTATGCAAAGCAACAAGATGCAATGCAATAAAGGCACATGCTTAAGCACAAAGCAAAGACATAACCAAATTCCCTTAAACCCTCCAAACTTCTCCCCCATTGGCACCAATTGCCGAAATGGGTGAAAAATTTAGAAGGCCAATATAGTGAGAGTTCCTCCATAGCGTGTGCATTTCTCATAATTTGAGTGGAATCAAATGCACGTATCCAATGACGAATATTCGGAAGGAATCACACTATAGATAGGATCAAAGATTGCAAAAAGATAACAAAGTCTAGAAGCTTCAAAAAATGAAGCAAGCAACCAAATGAACCACAAAGAAGATACCAAAAGAAAGATAGATATTATGATAAGATGAAGAAGATTACTCTAAATAATATGAGGAAGCTCCCCAAGGTTTGTGCACAAAACTAGACAATTTGCATTGGAGTATAAAGTGCACAAACATGGAATCATCACTCCCATAATATCATTAAAAAAAACAAAAGATACCAAGTGAATCAAACTCTAATGATCACCAAAAGATAGTGCTCTAAATCAAATGAGGAAGCTTCCCAATGTACGTGCATAAATTAAAATGTTGCATTTGAATACAATATGCATAACATGGAATCCTCACTCCCTCATTATCATTTAAAACACAAACATTTGCAATAGATCATAGATAGAAAAATTAGGCTAAACACTTGCAATAAACAAATGATTGAGCAACAAGTAACATGCACCATAATAATAGGCTCAACCAAGAGAATATGTGAAAGGCATGACAAAGCATATTATAAGACTATTATATGGATGAGCAAAAAGCATCATCATAGTCTTCAATGAATTATATTGCTTAGCATGACCAATCAACATGCAACAAATAAATAAGATATCAAATGGAGATGTATCATCTCTTGTGTGTATAAGTTTCTCTAAGTGGACAAAATCACTAAGATATTTATCCACAAAGAAACATGCACACACAAAATAGACACACAAGACATATAGCATGATATCCAAGACGAAGTCATGCAATATACCAATAAGAATTTTTGCTTAATAGCATGGCCAAAGGCTCAATTTTATCTTATTGTACATTCATGAACTTCAACCAAAAACATCTAAAATACATCACAAATATCAACAAGGGATAGAAGATAGTTGGGATGCATTTGAGAAAGGCAACAAGTATCACAAACGAGGATACCAAAAGAAGTAACTAAATTTGCACTTTCATCTATATTGCACATGTGAGAGCCTTGAGGAATTGATATGCAATAAAATTGCTAGATAGGCATAGTTGGGATGGATGAATCATGAGCATGATTTAAAAAACTTCCCAACAAATGCACTCATCTCAAATTACTCACGTTCACAATAAAGAGGTTTCATTAAGACTTTTGCAAGAAGCACAACATTTGCAAATCAAGAGATTCATGCCAAGATGCAACCACATGGTTGGATGCAAGAAAAATATACATGAGAAGATACTTGTTACCGAGATAACATTGGTGTGGATGTAGTAGATATGTGTTTGTTGACCATCCTAGCTTGCCTCAAGTTACCATTGAGTCACCACTTATTCCCAAGAGTGAGACAAGCATCCAATGCATATCCATTGTACCTAATCACAAAGGTAAGTACAAAAAGGTCCCCAAACTAATTGGGTCCGAAGTAGTTAGACACACTACAACATATAGGACAAACTCCACAATTCTATGTGCATATAGATATGAAATTGAATTTCATGCACATCTTAGCCAAATTAGGATTTTATGGAGTTTACCCTATATATTGGATCAAAGAAAGTGACACATGTCATAAGATATACATATATTAAATATGCATGCACAATACTTTCAAGAGCCAAATGGAGATACAATTTGGACAAAACACCAAATAAATCAAGAGACAATGGTTGCCCAAATTGTATCAAAGAATCAAATCAACACAAGATTGACTCCAAAGACTTATCTCATTATAAGAAGCTAATTAAGCCTAAACACAGAGGAATGAGATAACCAACTCCCAAGAGAGCAAGGTTCCAACAAATAAACCAAACCCTCGACACTTTTTATGATGGCACAAAGTACCCAAAAAAATTATGTCTCCCAAAACCAAATTTTTTATAATGATCAAGAGATGTTAAGCATTCTAACAAATATAGAAGAGCTCCCCCAAGATTAGTGCATTATCTAGGATTTTGCATATGAATACAAAATGCACAAAGCTAGGATCATCACGCTACCTCTATCTACTTAAAATGCTAAGAAAGTTTGAATAGACAAATTAGATCCATAAGATGCAAGGAAGACACATGGGAGTCAAAGCAAAACAAATTCATGGAATAAATAAGGCAATTCGAACACAAGAGCCAATGTAAATATGATCAATAAAAATCTACCTCATAAAGATTACCAATTGTCCTAGGACAAGAGGTATTAGGAAATATTTTCCGGTGGTAGTTTGTAAGAATTCATGAGATCATATTTACAACGAATAAAGCATATGGTAAAAGATAAGAGTTAACCATCATGTAAAGATAGTTTCTTGATAGCTTCATTTAGTCATACCAACATGCAAGGCAATTAATAGTATTCATAACAACATGCAAATCAATTAATAGTATTCATACCAACAGGCAAAGCAATTAATAGTATGACTTGAAGCACATGGTTTTTCCAAAAATGTATTGAGGGACACGTTGTGAAAAAATCATGCCAAGAAAAACTTTCAAAAAAAAGATCCACAAAGATATTAGCAATGAAGCTATCTAAGAAAATTGGAGTTTTTTTGAGAAAACATGCCACATAGGAGAGAGATAATTTACAATATCAATTCTATGTGACACAACCTCAAATGTTCACATTTTCTAGGCTTGTATTATGCACAAAGCTTATTACTCCCCCATAATGTGATAAGGAATTTATTTTCACAAGAGGCAAATAAGATCCAACTAGAGATATTAATGGACATTAGAATTTGAATTTCTCATGAAGATGACATACCACATAGAGACTAGATAATCTTGCAATATCAATTCTAAGTGATATTCCTCATGTACACACATTGTTAGGATCATGAAATTCCCAAAGGAATATCACTCCCCCAAAATGGGATAGTCCATTAATCGCTCATAAGAGCCATATAAGATAAAACAAGATGCAAAGTGGCTCCAACACAAACACAAATACATGGTGTGCAACCCAACATGCATAGACTTGATTTCTCAAGAAAAGCAAGTAGGAAGCACAACATATACAAACACATGTTAGGAACAAAAACTAACACATGCAAAGGGGCGAGTAACTTTCAATATAAATGAGTTGAGCACATGTTACCGCAAGGAGGAACATTGAATATATGATAGAAGCAAGATAACCAAGACTTGGCTTGAGATAATATAAATGATGAAGATTCCTTAATTCTTCATGATGTAGCCAAGTATCCAATGCCCTCTGATGGCGTGTAACTCACACGTTCGTTGGGAACCCCAAGAGGAAGGTATGATGCGCACAGCAGCAAGTTTTCCCTCAGAAAGAAACCAAGGTTTATCGAACCAGGAGGAGCCAAGAAGCACGTTGAAGGTTGATGGCGGCGGGATGTAGTGCGGCGCAACACCAGAGATTCCGGCGCCAACGTGGAACCTGCACAACACAACCAAAGTACTTTGCCCCAACGAAACAGTGAGGTTGTCAATCTCACCGGCTTGCTGTAACAAAGGATTAACCGTATTGTGTGGAAGATGATTGTTTGCAGAAAACAGTAGAACAAGTATTGCAGTAGATTGTATTTCAGTAAAGAGAATTGGACCGGGGTCCACAGTTCACTAGAGGTGTCTCTCCCATAAGACGAACAGCATGTTGGGTGAACAAATTACAGTTGGGCAATTGACAAATAAAGAGAGCATGACCATGCACGTACATATCATGATGATTATAGTGAGATTTAATTGGGCATTACGACAAAGTACATAGACCGCCATCCAACTGCATCTATGCCTAAAAAGTCCACCTTCAGGTTATCATCCGAACCCCCTCCAGTATTAAGTTGCAAAGCAACAGACAATTGCATTAAGTATGGTGCGTAATGTAATCAACAACTACATCCTTAGACATAGCATCAATGTTTTATCCCTAGTGGCAACAGCACAACACAACCTTAGAACTTTCTCACACTGTCCTGTGTGTCAATGCAGGCATGAACCCACTATCGAGCATAAGTACTCCCTCTTGGAGTTACAAGCATCTACTTGGCCAGAGCATCTACTAGTAACAGAAAGCATGCAAGATCATAAACAACACGTAGATATAACTTTGATAATCAACATAACAAGTATTCTCTATTCATCGGATCCCAACAAACGCAACATATAGAATTACAGATAGATGATCTTGATCATGTTAGGCAGCTCACAAGATCCGACAATGATAGCACAATGGGGAGAAGACAACCATCTAGCTACCGCTATGGACCCATTGTCCAGGGGTAGACTACTCACTCATCACTCCGGAGGCGACCATGGCGGTGTAGAGTCCTCCGGGAGATGAATCCCCTCTCGGCAGGTGCCGGAGGCGATCTCCGGATCCCCCGAGATGGGATTGGCGGCGGCGGCGTCGTATGTTTTCTCGTATCGTGGCTCTCAGACCGGGGGTTTCGTCACGGAGGCTATTTGTAGGCGGAAGGGCAGGTCAAGAGGCGGCACGGGGGCCCACACCATAGGGCCGCGCGGCCGGGGTGGGGCCGCGCCGCCTAGGGTTTGGCCACCCCGTGGCCCCTCTTCGTCTCTCCTTCGGACTTCTGGAAGCTTCGTGGAAAAATAGGCCCCTGGGCTTTGATTTCGTCCAATTCCGAGAATATTTCGTTACTAGGATTTCTGAAACCAAAAACAGCAGAAACAAAGAATCGGCACTTCGGCATCTTGTTAATAGGTTAGTTCCGTAAAAATGCACGAATATGACATAAAGTGTGCATAAAACATGTAGATAACATCAATAATGTGGCATGGATCATAAGAAATTATCGATACATCGGAGATGTATCAGCATCCCTGCTTAGTTCTGCTCGTCCAGCAGGTAAAACGATAACACAGATAATTTCTGGAGTGACATGCCATCATAATCTTGATCATACTATTTGTAAAGCATATGTAATGAATGCAGCAATCAAAACAATGTATATGACATGAGTAAACAAGTGAATCATAAAGCAAAGACTTTTCATGAATAGCACTTCAAGACAAGCATCAATAAGTCTTGCATAAGAGTTAACTCATAAAGCAATAATTCAAAGTAAAAGCATTGAAGCAACACAAAAGAAGATTAAGTTTCAGCGGTTGCTTTCAACTTGTAACATGTATATCTCATGGATATTGTCAACATAGAGTAATATAATAAGTGCAATAAGCAAATATGTAGGAATCAATACATAGTTCACACAAGTGTTTGCTTCTTGAGGTGGAGAGAAATAGGTGAACTGACTCAACATTGAAAAGTAGAAGAATGGTCCTCATAGAGGAAAAGCATCGATTGCTATATTTGTGCTAGAGCTTTGATTTTGAAAACATGAAACAATTTTGTCAACGGTAGTAATAAAGCATATGCATCATGTAAATTATATCTTATAAGTTGCAAGCCTCATGCATAGTGTACTAATAGTGCCCGCACCTTGTCCTAATTAGCTTGGACTACCGGATCATCACAATGCACTGTTTTTACCAAGTGTCACAAAGGGGTACCTCTATGCCGCCTGTACAAAGGTCTAAGGAGAAAGCTCGCATTGGATTTCTCGCTATTGATTATTCTTCAACTTAGACATCCATACCGGGACAACATAGACGACAGATAATGGACTCCTCTTTTATGCATGAGCATGTAACAACAATTAATAATTTTCTCATTTGAGATTGAGGATATATGTCCAAAACTGAAACTTCCACCATGGATCATGGCTTTAGTTAGCGGCCCAATGTTCTTCTCTAACATATGCATGCTTAACCATAAGGTGGTAGATCTCTCTTACTTCAGACAAGACGGACATGCATAGCAACTCACATGAAATTCAACAATGAATAGTTGATGGCGTCCCCAGTGAACATGGTTATCGCACAACAAGCAACTTAATAAGAGATAAAGTGCATAATTACATATTCAATACCACAATAGTTTTTTAAGCTATTTGTCCCATGAGCTATATATTGCAAAGGTGAAGAATGGAATTTTAAAGGTAGCACTCAAGCAATTTACTTTGGAATGGCGGAAAACACCATGTAGTAGGTAGGTATGGTGGACACAAATGGCATAGTGGTTGGCTCAAGTATTTTGGATGCATGAGAAGTATTCCCTCTCGATACAAGGTTTAGGCTAGCAAGGTTTATTTGAAACAAACACAAGGATGAACCGGTGCAGCAAAACTCACATAAAAGACATATTGAAAACATTATAAGACTCTACACCGTCTTCCTTGTTGTTCAAACTCAATACTAGAAATTATCTAGACCTTAGAGAAAGCAAATATGCAAACCAAATTTTAGCATGCTCTATGTATTTCTTCATTAATGGGTGCAAAGCATATGATGCAAGAGCTTAATCATGAGCACAACAATTGCCAAGTATCACATTACCCAAGACATTTATAGCAATTACTACATGTATCATTTTCCAATTCCAACCATATAACAATTTAACGAAGGAGAAACTTCGCCATGAATACTATGAGTAGAAACCAAGGACATACTTGTCCATATGCTACAGCGGAGCGTGTCTCTCTCCCATAAAGTGAATGCTAGGATCCATTTTATTCAAGCAAAACAAAAAAAACAAAAACAAACCGACGCTCCAAGAAAAAGCACATAAGATGTGATGGAATAAAAATATAGTTTCAGGGGAGGAACCTGATAATGTTGTCGATGAAGAAGGGGATGCCTTGGGCATCCCCAAGCTTAGACGCTTGAGTCTTCTTGATATATGCAGGGGTGAACCACCGGGGCATCCCCAAGCTTAGAGCTTTCACTCTCCTTGATCATGTTGCATCATACTCCTCTCTTGATCCTTGAAAACTTCCTCCACACCAAACTCGAAACAACTCATTAGAGGGTTAGTGCATAATATAAATTGACATATTCAGAGGTGACACAATCATTCTTAACACTTCTGGACATTGCATAATGCTACTGGACATTAGTGGATCAAAGAAATTCATCCAACATAGCAAAAGAGGCAATGTGAAATAAAAGGCAGAATCTGTCAAAACAGAACAGTTCGTATTGACGAATTTTAAAATGGCACCAGACTTGCTCAAATGAAAATGCTCAAATTGAATGAAAGTTGCGTACATATCTGAGGATCACTCACGTAAATTGGCATAATTTTCTGAGTTACCTACAGAGGGATTTTGCCCAGATTCGTGACAGCAAAGAAATCTGGAACTGCGCAGTAATCCAAATCTAGTACTTACTTTTCTATCAACGGCTTAACTTGGCACAACAAAACACAAAACTAAGATAAGGAGAGGTTGCTACAGTAGTAAACAACTTCCAATACACAAAATAAAAACTAAGTACTGTAGGTAAAAACATGGGTTGTCTCCCATAAGCGCTTTTCTTTAACGCCTTTCAGCTAGGCGCAGAAAGTGTGTATCAAGTATTATCAAGAGACGAAGTGTCAACATCATAATTTGTTCTCATGATAGAATCAAAAGGGTACTTCATTCTCTTTCTAGGGAAGTGTTCCATACCTTTCTTGAGAGGAAATTGATATTTTATATTACCTTCCTTCATATCAATGATAGCACCAACAGTTCGAAGAAAAGGTCTTCCCAATATAATGGGACAAGATGCATTGCATTCAATATCCAAGACAACAAAATCAACGGGAACAAGGTTATTGTTAACGGTAATGCGAACATTATCAACTTTACCCAAAGGTTTCTTTGTGGAATGATCAGCAAGATTAACATCCAAATAACAATTTTTCAGCGGTGGCAAGTCAAGCATATTATAAATTTTCTTAGGCATAACAGAAATACTTGCACCAAGATCACATAAAGCATTACAATCAAAATCTTTAATCTTCATCTTAATGATGGGCTCCCAACCATCCTCTAGCTTTTTAGGAATAGAGGCTTCACGCTCTAATTTCTCTTCTCTAGCTTTTATGAGAGCATTTGTAATATGATGTGTAAAAGCCAAATTTATAGCACTAGCATTAGGACTTTTAGCAAGTTTTTGCAAGAACTTTATAACTTCAGAGATGTGGCAATCATAAAAATTCAATCCATTATAATCTAAAGCAATGGGATCATCATCCCCAATGTTGGAAAAAATTTCAGCAGCTTTATCACAGCAGTTTATAGCTTTTATCAGTTTCAGGCAGTTTTTCGCGCTTTGCATTAGAAGTGGAAACATTGCTAACACCAATTCTTTTATTAGTATTAGTAGGAGGTGCAGCAACATGTGTAGCATTAGCATTACTAGTGGTGGTAATAGTCCAAACTTTAGCTATATTCTTCTCTTTAGCTAGTTTTTCATTTTCTTCTCTATCCCACCTAGCACGCAGTTCAGCCATTAATCTTATATTCTCATTAATTCTAACTTGAATGGCATTTGCTGTAGTAACAATTTTATTATGATAATTCTCATTAGGCATAACTTTTGATTTCAAAAGATCAACATCAGCAGCAAGACTATCGACTTTAGAAGCAAGTATATCAATTTTCCCAAGCTTTTCTTCAACAGATTTGTTAAAAGCAGTTTGTGTACTAATAAATTCTTTAAGCATGGCTTCAAGTCCAGGGGGTGTATTCCTATTATTGTAAGAATTCCCATAAGAATTACCATAGCCGTTGCCATTATTATAAGGATATGGCCTATAGTTGTTACTAGAATTGTTCCGGTAAGCATTGTTGTTGAAATTATTGTTTTTAATGAAGTTCACATCAACATGTTCTTCTTGTGCAACCAATGAAGCTAATGGAACATTATTAGGATCAATATTAGTCCTATCATTCACAAGCATAGACATAATAGCATCAATCTTATCACTCAAGGAAGAGGTTTCTTCGACAGAATTTACCTTCTTACCTTGGGGAGCTCTTTCCGTGTGCCATTCAGAGTAGTTGATCATCATATTATCAAGAAGCTTTGTTGCTTCACCAAGAGTGATGGACATAAAGGTACCTCCAGCAGCTGAATCCAATAAATTCCGTGAAGAAAAATTTAGTCCTGCATAGAAGGTTTGGATAATCATCCAAGTAGTCAGTCCATGGGTTGGGCAATTTTTAACCAGAGATTTCATTCTTTCCCAAGCTTGAGCAACATGTTCAGTATCTAATTGTTTAAAATTCATTATACTACTCCTCAAAGATATAATTTTAGCAGGGGGATAATATCTACCAATAAAAGCATCCTTGCATTTAGTCCATGAATCAATACTATTCTTAGGCAGAGATAGCAACCAATCTTTAGCTCTTCCTCTTAGTGAGAAAGGGAACAATTTTAATTTTATTATATCACCATCTACATCTTTATACTTTTGCATTTCACAAAGTTCAACAAAATTATTAAGATGGGCAGCAGCATCATCAGAACTAACACCAGAAAATTGCTCTCGCATAACAAGATTCAGTAAAGCAGGTTTAATTTCAAAGAATTCTGCTGTAGTAGCAGGTGGAGCAATAGGTGTGCATAAGAAATCATTATTATTTGTGGTTGTGAAATCACACAACTTAGTATTTTCAGCGTTGGCCATTTTAGCAACAGTAAATAAAGCAAACTAGATAAAGTAAATGCAAGTAAACTAATTTTTTTGTGTTTGTGATATAGCAAACAAGATAGCAAATAAAGTAAAACTAGCAACTAATTTTTTTGTATTTTGATTTAGTGCAGCAAACAAAGTAGTAAATAAAACTAAGCAAGACAAAAACAAAGTAAAGAGATTGAGAAGCGGAGACTCCCCTTGCAGCGTGTCTTGATCTCCCCGGCAATGGCGCCAGAAAATATGCTTGATGGCGTGTAACTCACACGTTCGTTGGGAACCCCAAGAGGAAGGTATGATGCGCACAGCAGCAAGTTTTCCCTCAGAAAGAAACCAAGGTTTATCGAACCAGGAGGAGCCAAGAAGCACGTTGAAGGTTGATGGCGGCGGGATGTAGTGCGGCGCAACACCAGAGATTCCGGCGCCAACGTGGAACCTGCACAACACAACCAAAGTACTTTGCCCCAACGAAACAGTGAGGTTGTCAATCTCACCGGCTTGCTGTAACAAAGGATTAACCGTATTGTGTGGAAGATGATTGTTTGCAAAAAACAGTAGAACAAGTATTGCAGTAGATTGTATTTCAGTAAAGAGAATTGGACCGGGGTCCACAGTTCACTAGAGGTGTCTCTCCCATAAGACGAACAGCATGTTGGGTGAACAAATTACAGTTGGGCAATTGACAAATAAAGAGAGCATGACCATGCACATACATATCATGATGATTATAGTGAGATTTAATTGGGCATTACGACAAAGTACATAGACCTCCATCCAACTGCATCTATGCCTAAAAAGTCCACCTTCAGGTTATCATCCGAACCCCCTCCAGTATTAAGTTGCAAAGCAACAGACAATTGCATTAAGTATGGTGCGTAATGTAATCAACAACCACATCCTTAGACATAGCATCAAGCTTATATCCCTAGTGGCAACAGCACAACACAACCTTAGAACTTTCTGTCATCTGTCCTGTGTGTCAATGCAGGCATGAACCCACTATCGAGCATAAGTACTCCCTCTTGGAGTTACAAGCATCTACTTGGCCAGAGCATCTACTAGTAACGGAAAGCATGCAAGATCATAAACAACACGTAGATATAACTTTGATAATCAACATAACAAGTATTCTCTATTCATCGGATCCCAACAAACGCAACATATAGAATTACAGATAGATGATCTTGATCATGTTAGGCAGCTCACAAGATCCGACAATGATAGCACAATGGGGAGAAGACAACCATCTAGCTACTGCTATGGACCCATAGTCCAGGGGTAGACTACTCACTCATCACTCCGGAGGCGACCATGGCGGTGTAGAGTCCTCCGGGAGATGAATCCCCTCTCCGGCAGGGTGCCGGAGGCGATCTCCTGGATCCCCCGAGATGGGATTGGCGGCGGCGGCGTCTCAGTATGTTTTCTCGTATCGTGGCTCTCGGTACTGGGGGTTTCGTCACGGAGGCTATTTGTAGGCGGAAGGGCAGGTCAAGAGGCGGCACGGGGGGCCCACACCATAGGGCCGCGCGGCCAGGGGTGGGGCCGCGCCGCCCTAGGGTTTGGCCACCCCGTGGCCCCTCTTCGTCTCTCCTTCGGACTTCTGGAAGCTTCGTGGAAAAATAGGCCCCTGGGCTTTGATTTCGTCCAATTCCGAGAATATTTCGTTACTAGGATTTCTGAAACCAAAAACAGCAGAAACAAAGAATCGGCACTTCGGCATCTTGTTAATAGGTTAGTTCCAGAAAATGCACGAATATGACATAAAGTGTGCATAAAACATGTAGATAACATCAATAATGTGGCATGGATCATAAGAAATTATCGATACATCGGAGACGTATCACCCTCTAACAAGCACCTATTGATCAAGTTTTGGATTGTTGGTCCCCAACTAAGTTGGGTCCTAAGAGGTTAGTCACAATAGGCTTGGCAACCCAAATGGTTCTTTTCTTGACACCACTTTGAGCACCAACATATTTAGAAAACACATTGCCACTCTCATCCTTACGAAGAGAATAAACATCATCAATGGTGATAGAGTTGGATGAGGTACCAATAGTGCACAAGGAGGAGATGTGGCCCTTCTCACGGCATATGTAGCAAGTTCTTTTCTTCTCCTTCTCACTAGATTTCTCCACAATGGGAGCATTGGCTTGATTCTTCTTGGGAAGTGGCATTTCTTCAACTTGAGGTTGAATATGAGTTTGAGCTTGAGGCCACTTCCCTTTTTGCTTATTCTTCAAAGGGCAAGATCTAACATGATGCCCTTCAATTTTGCACTTGAAGAAAACAATCTTGGCCGGGTCTTTGACTTGTAGTTGGCCCTTCTTAATCTTGTTGTTCTTGGACTTGTTCTTGTTGTTTGAGTTGAATCCAAGTCCACTCTTGTCATTGGGGGATTTTTGCACACTCAACATCTTGTCAAGTTTGCATTTCCCTTCATGACTCTTTACCAAGTCGTTCTTCAATGAAGTGACTTGGGCCTTGAGCTCTTTGATTTCCTCTACATGGTTAGTAATAACACAAGTACTAGAGGAAGTAGAACCTTCATTGTTAGAGCAACAAGGCAAGGAAAATAATTCATCACAAGATTTAGCAATACTATGAGTGGATGAATTACTAGGACTAGCACATGGTAATATAGAATTTTGAGTAGTAGTGCTAGTATCCACATGAGGCTCACAAGGTGTTGCCTTTGACATGATAGCCTCATGAGCTAACTTTAGCCAATCATGGGAGGCTAGAAGATCCTCATGGGAGCTAGAAAGCTTTCCTTGATTTTCTTCCAATTTCCCATAATTGCTAGTTAGCAATTCAAGTTGAGCCCTTAGCTCAACATTCTCCTTCAAGATAGATGCTTCACAAGAAGTAGAGTTAGTAGCACAAGCATCATTATTAATAGCAATGGGAGAAGGCAAGTTGACATGCTCTTTTAGATAAGAAGCTTTAAGTTGCTCATGCGACTCGATGAGTTTGGTGAGCGCACTCTCAATGACCCTTGAGCCCTTTTTGAGTTGCTCAAAATAGGAGTTTAGAATTAACAAACACAAGTTTATCATTTTTTAGCTTTAGTTCATTTGCCACCTCAAGAGCTCTATCATGGTTTTCCTTTTATCTAGACAATTCTAGAGCAAAGGTTTCCTCAAGAGCTTCCTTGGTGGTTTGTTCTTCTTCAAGTTCATCCTTTAGAGATGCCACATCATTGGCGTACTCACGTTCAAGAGCACCCTTTTTATCAATGGTGTTCTCATGCATCCAAATAAGTTTTTCGCTCTCAATAGCGGTAGTCAAGATTTCAAAGAAGTGAGTGCTAGCAATTTTATCTTTGCAAAGAACCTTGAATACACTCTTACCCTTATCGCGTAGAGAGACAACCCAATCCTCTTCTTCATATTCATCCTCATCCTTATCACCACGAGACATATTAGGTTCCATGGTAGGAGGTACCGTGGAACCCTTGGCCATAAGGCATATATGAGGACCGTGAGATAAAGATGAGGAGTTACTTGAGGCTCCTTTCAAGATCTTTTCTTGACCAATAGAATCTTTGGTTTCCTCTACATTGTTAGACACACAACAACTAGAGGAAAATAGAAGCATTTATCATGGCCACAAGACAATGCAAGCATATCATCATTAGATTTTTTTAAGCAACTTACACATGATATGCAAGGACTATCAACACAAGCATGTAAATCATTTCTAGTGCTAGATGTGTTTGAGTCCGTAGATGAAGCATTGCAATGAGATAGAGATTAAGAATCATCAATAGTAAGCTCAATATCAACATTGCAATTTTCATCACCACTCGCCATATCATTACCTTGTGTCTTGACACACTTTGGTGAAGTGGATGAAGATGAGAACTCATCACGGCCGGAAGTGGAAGCAATGCAATCATCCTCAATAATATTGGACACATCATATTTATCTTGAATCTTTGTCCATAACTCATGAGCGCTCCAAAAAGGCAAGTATGGAAAAAGACCTACATCTCTCAAAGCATTCATAAGAACATTAGAAGCTTGAGAATTGAGATATAAATTTTTCTCATCCTCTAAAGATAGATTTTGTGAATCCATAGGAGGAGAAAAACCTATATCTACAATTTTCTCCATATGAGGGTCAATGTCCCAAAAATGACTAAGCATGCAAATTTTCCAAACATCATAATTTGTGTCATCTAATATAAGAGTGTTATCGTGCACAAATCCTCTAGCTGACATCTTTACTCTCAAGGCGGTGAAGCCTAAAATGAGAGACCTTGCTCTTATACCAATTGAAAGGACACGGATGTCGCCTAGAGGGGGGTGAATAGGCGATTTAAAACTTTTACGAGATGGGCTTAACAAATGCGGAATAAAACTAGCGTTTACTTTGTCAAGCCCAAAGCCTATATACTATGGTTCACCTATGTGCACCAACAACTTATGCTAAGCAATACAAGTAACTTGTGTGATAGCAAGATATATAACTTCAAGCACGATGGCTATCACAAAGTAAAGTGCATAAGTAAAGAGCTCGGGTATAGGAATAACTGAAGTGACGCGGAGACAACGATGTATCCCGAAGTTCACACTTTTGCGAGTGCTACTCTCCGTTGGAGAGGTGTGGAGGACAAGTCACTCCAAATGCACGAGGGCCACCGTATTCTCCTCGAGAATTCCCACCAAAAGGGATGTCCTCGAACCACTATGTAACCTTAGGGAGGTTACCGAACCCGCACAAAGCTTGGGGCTATCTCCACAACTTAATTGGAGGCTCCCAACAAATTGCCACAAAGGCCTTGTCCTTGAAGAATCTCCACATCTTAATTGGAGTCCCCAAGAACACCACTAAGATGCCACAAAGGCCTTGCCCTTGGAGATTCTCCACAACTTAATTGGAGTTCCCAAGAACACCACAAAGATGCCACAAAGGCCTTGCCCTTGAAGATTCTCCACAACTTAATTGGAGTCCCCAAGAACACCACAAAGATGCCACAAAGGCCACTAAGCCGTCTAGGGTCCAAAGACCCAAGAGAAACAACCTTCTTGCTTTCACCACCACGAATCACCGTGGAAAACTCAAACCTATGCACCAAATGCAATGGCAAGAACACCACAAAGATGCTCAAATCCTTCTCTCTCAAATTCCAACAAAGCTACAAAAGCTATTGGGGGAATAAGAGAGGAAGAACAAAGAGGAGAACACAAAATCCTCCAAGATCAAGATCTAGTGGGTTCCCCTCACAAAGAGAGGGATTTGATTGGTGAAGATGTAGATCTAGATCTCCTCTCTCTTTTCCCTCAAGAATATGCAAGAATCATGGGAGGAATCAAGAACTAGGGCAAGCTTTGAAGGACAACAATGGAGGGGAGAGAGAGAGAGTGAACCAACCAGCCCAAGGAGGAAGAAGGGGGTCTTATATACCCCTCCCAACAAAATATGACCGTTTGGGACCTCCCAGGCCGGAAAATCCACCCCCGGGCCGGATTATCCGCCCCCCGAAAACGCCCCTGCATTCGGGCCGGATTATCCGCCCCCCAGAAAACTGCAGAAACACCAAAACTAAAACGGGCATAACTTTAGCATCCGGACTCCGATTTTGATGATCTTGGGCTTGTTTTGAAGCTAGGAATAAGCTCTACAAGATCATGCAGGAAACCATCATAGTACAATAAGGGAGGATAGAAAAAAGTGATGAAAGGTTTGACCTATCTAAAAAAGACATACCGGTAAAACCTTCAATCTCGAAAATGCAACAAGTTGCCCATGCAAAAACCATTCTCAATGAACTAGAGCTTGTCATGAGAATAAGCACAAGCTCTAAAACATCACATGGATAAGATCCAAATAAAACCAAGAAAGATGATGAACCAAACTCGAAAACGCAACATGTGATCTATGCGAAATCCGTTTTCGATGAACTAGAGCTTGTCATGAGAATAAGCACAAGCTCTAAAACATCACATGGATAAGGTCCAAATAACAACCAAGAAAGATGATGCAAGGATGCAAAGGTTTAAGCTCTCTCCGAACGATACGATCGAGTTACTTACTCGAGAGCCCTCTTGATAGTACGGCAACTAAACTATAAACCGGTCTCCAACTACACTATGAGACCGGTTAGAAAGAAACCCTATCAAGAGCAAACTTTATACTTGCGCATTCCACTTGAGCTCGATGACGACGATCTTGACCTCAACAAGATGGAACGCCTTTCTTGCTTGTGCTTGCTTGACGAAGTCTTGTGGATTGCTCCCCCATAATCCACCATGGGAGAGCTTCTTCTTCGGCGCATCTTCACATATCCATGAACACCATATGGATGGCAAGAGTCAATCAAAGGATCTCTTCGAGATGGCTCATCTTGAACTAGCACGTACTTCATTTCTTCATTCTTCATCATGTTGATGTCTTGAAGTAACTTGAGGGCTCACTTCATCTTCATCTTCAAGACATACTTGACACTTGATATCCTTCATCAATTTCTTCTTATTGCAACCTAATACAAACATGTTGATGTCTTGAAGTAACTTGAGGGCTCACTTCATCTTCATCTTCATCTTCAAGACATACTTGACACTTGATATCCTTCATCAAATTCTTCTTATTGCAACCTTGAAGCCAACATATGGTTCAAGAATTGCCTATGGACAACTCCTACAAATATAACTCAATGCAAACATTAGTCCATAGGGATTGTCATTAATTACCAAAACCACACATGGGGGCTCCATGCACTTTCAAACGTCCCGATCACCGTCCTGGAATGGAATGAGCCAAAGAAGGCACGTGTTGGTTTCAGTTTTGTCGACAAGAGAACGAAAAAGGATTGCTGGAGAAAGCTTATGGAGCATTTCATTCTACCTCCGGAATTCAACAAAGTCGATGAATTCGGTAACGAGATTCCGGGTGGACGTCAGAGGAGGAGGCTAGTCAAAGAGTTCGCTCTTCAGAAGATGGCCGAAGCACTCCGGATTTCAATGGACAATATGAGAAACTGAAAGATGATTGGCCAGAATTTGTGAGGCAAAAGAAATCAGAGTATTTCAAGGAAATATCGAAAAAAATAAGGAAAATGCGGCTAAGAAAGAGTACAATCATATTATGGGGTCAGGAGGATACCGCCTTTCGGAGCCTAAGTGGGAGAAGATGGAGAAAGACCTGAGGGGGCGAGGAATCCCTCTAGGTACAGAGGGATGGGACCCACGGGCCAAAAGCTGGTGGTACGAGCATGGGCGATCGCTAGACCCGGAGACAGGGGTGTGTGTTCACCCGGAAGAAATCGTTTAAACCCACCCAAGCCCTTATTGACACAATGACCCAAGCTCAAGAGGGGAAGATCAAGTTCAACAGAGAGAACGACGCGCTGACATATGCCCTCGGGAATCGTGAACACCCAGGACGTGTACGAGGCAAAGGTGCCATTCCGTGGAAAGTAGGGTTTTCCCAGGACAATGACCCGTACGGTTACAGAAGCCGTAAGAGAAAGACGGATCGGGATGCAGATCTTGTGGGGCACTTGGCATCGGAACTCCATGAGGTGAAGCAGATGGTGTATCAACTAGAAAAAGAAAGATCGGCTGCAGGGCCGCATGAAGATCTCGGAAGCCAGCAGCGGAGAAGCAGCGTGGCTTCCACGGAAGCCCCGGCTGGTGCTAATGCACCCTTGCTGGCCCCACCTGGTGCTAATGCACCGACGATCGAGATTCGTGCACCGGAGCCTCACTACCCCGTGGATGATCTAAAGGAGATGAAAGAATGTGATCTGCATTATCCAGTGGGGAACATTTCCACGAAGGTAGCTACCGGCAGTGCTTTACCCTATACACCTGGAGCACTCCACCACAACAACCCCATTGAAGATGGCTATGCTCGTGTCACGGTGGAAGACATAGTCCAAGGGTTTGAGGACCTGGAGATTGACTATGCTACACCCGAAGAGGAGAGAAGACTTGGAGATGTCAAGCTCCAGTTCATTCTATGAAAAAAAGAAGTACATAGTGTTTCCAGGCGAGGCGCGAAGACTAACAAGTCCACCCCCCTCCGGTGGTGGTGGTGGCAGTGGTGGTGGTGGTGGTTCACCTACACCTCCTTCACGTCAGCCGGCGCCGCCGCCCCCCAGTCCGCCTCCGGCGGGTACGCCGCCCCCCAATCCACCTCCGGCGAAGAAGAAGAAGCAGGCGGACAGCAAGGCAACCTCCTCCTGGACTATTAACCCGGACCCTTATGTACCTAAGACCACAAAGGTACCGGAGTCATCACTAAAGCCTCTCCTCCCAAGGCCTTGGGAACTTAGTGAAGAGCAAACCAACTTGGTTGCGGCTGGTCAGTATGAGAAATGGAAGGCAGATATGAAGGCGAAAAAAGAGCCTGAGCCCAAGCCAGTATTTACTGAGAAGGAAAAGAAGTGGGCTAAGTCATTTTTGACGACACCGTCCCAAGTCGAGAAGAATATGCCTGACGACTATGGACGTGAACTTCGTAGGCAAGCAGAAATATTAGCGGAGAAGAAAGCCTTGGGGAGAAGGAGAAGAAAGCCTTGGAGGAGAAGAAAGAAGAAAGTAAAAAAAAAAAGCGGGAAACAAGTTGCGCAGCTCGGAGAACAGAATAAGCAATCGATCTCCCCGCTGCTAGTGAAAGCCACAGGTTCGGATGCTATGACATTGTCCTTCAGAGCCGTTATGGATAAGGACTTTGAACTAATGGACCCCGCTATCATAGCAGCTGCGGCAGAACAGGGAATGACTGTAACGGGTGCCAAAGAAAAAGCGGCCGAGTTCGGTATGACTCTTCGTGCAGTGTTAGGCCTTGAGGATGCGCCAATGAGTGAGGTAGCATTTACATATGTGCCGAATGGGCCACTCGTCGAGCCTGCGCAGGAAGAGAGTCTACCAGCACAAATGGGAAATCTACTACGTTGGTACAAGGGTTTCATAAAAAATAAGGCCGGCAAAGAATATATTTATGCGGAAGTTAGACATGAGCATCACTTCAAACATTACTATGTACAAGTTCATATGAATGAATTGTTCCAGCTATTCAATCTGCGCGAGCTCGACAAATCTATCCTGAGTTGCTACGTTCTGTAAGTGATTTATTTCTACCTCATCTCGTTCATTGTCTGCACTATATATATTGTCCTAACTATATTGTTGTGTACGCTATTATGCATGATGAAGATTGGGGAATGCTGAAAAAGGAACATCCATGATGTTGGGTTCATTGACCCACATATCGTTAATGGATATGTGTTAGAAAGATTCCCCCGTGACGTGGAGAAAGACCTGTGGGATTTTCTTACAAAGCAGCAACTCAAAAGTCACATTCTATTTCCTTACCATTTTGGGTGAGTGTTTCTGTCTTGAGCACATTCTCTTTTGTTTACTCCATGCATGGTATGTCTAATCGATGAGTTATGCATGACTGTGCATGTATCGTGTCCGCAGGTTCCACTGGATTCTGCTAATAATTGAATTTCACACCTTCAGAGTTCTCATCATGGACTCTCTGAATATGGATTCAAAACTTTGGGTCAACATGAGAAATATGCTTGCGCTCTATATCGATCGGCCTCTTTCGTTCATTTCCTAATATCAAGTAACTAATAACTTCCTTGTTCATTTAATTTTCTTTGCCCCGTAGGGTTTGGAGACGGTTCTCAGATGAAATGGTCGATGAATTCAAACATGAGCTAGAATTTAGAAAGTTAGTTAATGTGGATATCCAGCCACCGGGGACCAATCTATGTGGATACTATGTTTGTGAGTTCATCCGGAGACACACCTCTGAGCGGAAGCCGTCGGATAGCAACGTGCGGAGGAATAACTTGCGGAAGACGCTTAGTCCAGAAGCTCGCTTCCGACCAATTCAAGAGGAATTAGCAGGATTTTTTATGAGGGAAGTCCCCCATCCTAAAGGAGAACACTATTACGAGGATGAAGAACTTCTGATGCCGTAAATTGTGTGTGGAAACTTGTTCGAAATTTTATATGGTCATCCGAGATTGAATATATATTGTATATTCCTCTTGAATTCTTCTTGTTTCTAATTTCAAACTTGTTTGAAATTGTACATTCATATGCATGTATATAGTAGCGTAGAATATGTGTACTGAAACTTCTTCAAAATTAAAATAAAACACAAAATAAAATAGAAAAGAAATAAAACACTAAAAAGAAACCAGATTTAGGGGGGCTAAAACCCTAAACCTGCGGAGGCCTTTAGTCGCGGTTGGCCAGGCAAACCGCGACTAAAGGTCCTCCGCCCCGACGGACGCCTGGCGCCCACGTGAACGGGCCTTTAGTCGCGGTTCGTAAGCAACGGCGACTAAAGGGGGACCTTTAGTCGCGCTTAATTGGTCCCGGATGTGCATCCGCGACTAATGGCAGTTGCGAACCGCGATTATAGGCTGTTTTTCTACCAGTGTTACTGGATGATCAGTTTCGGAACAACAATGCTACATCCACGGACGTAATGTTACGGAATCCACTTACGGAATGACGTGTAGCAAATCAAAACAATTGCAGCCCCTTGAATCACGGGAGGAATAGCAATATCTTTGCTGCACCCTAGATTATTGTGAAGACACCTATGTATCTAACCTAGACAGGTGCAATGAGGGATTCAACAAGCAAGGGAAGAGGAACCAGAGCCAGAGGGGAAAAGAGATACACCAGCAAGGGGGGTGAGAGTCCTTTCTGTCTTTAGTTATTCGATGCCGATGTTGTGCACGTACATCGCACTGATCTGAAAAGGACGGGGCCGACTGGGAGATTTTTAAGATTTTTAACGCGTCGAAACTTCCTCATCCGCGCCACCGTCAATCCGTCATGCGAAGCATCCACGAAGAAGTCTGAGGCCGATACTCTGAATGAAACATTGGACGCTTGTCGTTTGTCACCGGCAAAGATCCCATCGCTGAGCTAGGTTCAGTGTCACGCGAACTTTCGGCTGATTTATCCGCGGGCTATCGGTCTCACCTCGTACGTACGTATGTACCGTCTTGGTTACTTTGTCTTGACGATTGCGCGTGTGATCGATAGATCCATGGACGGATCTTGACGTGAGGCTGTTCGTAGAGACAAAATATCCCATCAAGCTTTTTACAGGACAGGATCGATGTGCTGCGATCAGGAACACGAAAATGTAATTAACCGGCTGTGATCATGCCATCTTGTTTCTACCGCGTTGGCTCTGATGCTTTTGAGTATATGCTCGCGCGTTGCCTGGTTAGGAGACGACATATATAGTACATTTTGTACCACAGGACCCGAGCAATCACACGGACCAAACGGAAGCCATCGCTACAGGAAACGGAAAGTTTGCCGTGTATAATACACGGAAAAGTCTTTGCCACATTACACTTGGCCAACTATACTCGGCAAATAATCCGTCGGCTAACTGATTTAATTACCGAGTATATTATCATATGGACACTTGGTAACCCGTGTGCTAGAGGCCAACATTCGGTAAGAGAAGGCTATTTTCTCCATTGTCCGACTTGTCTTTTCTTAGCCACGCAATTTTTTCTACTAAAAATAATTAATTATTTTTTATTGTAACGGATGATAATAAGAGACAATGCATTATACCCTTAATATTTTTAGTCTTCTCTAGATGACGTGGACTACTAAGAGAAGACATATCTTCCTACCATTGTACATGCGCTTATAATCTTGGCGCCATAAACTGATAAGCTCGGAGCCACGCTCTTCAGCGCCGACCCTTGGAGATCACATTTCAAAATATTTTGGAGAAGAGCCCAATATCATGCATTGTAATCTCTCAAAAGGGTCACGCCTATAAAAAAAAAGAGATTTGGTTTCTTTCAAACCCTACTCAATCCAATGTGGTGTGTCATGTTTCAGTGGAGAGAATGCACTATGCAAGCACTATGCAACGTAGCGTTGCTTGTTGATCTAGTGCAGAGGTCGCAAATATTTCCCTAACGGCTGGTGTGTGTACGTATGAACAAAACAAAAACGTGTATACACGTGTACGTGTGACCACGTGATCGAGCATGGCACATACCTGGTTCACCCAACCAATGCTACCTCGACACACCAGCACTCATAGGGTGGATCCTAGCTAGTTTGCTACAGTCCCGGCCATTGGCAAGGCTTTCACAGATTTGGTGATATATCAAAGTTTAATGTTGAGGAACTTCAGTGAGCACCAGTGCAACACCTGTATGCAAATTCGTACGCACAGGCTTTGGTCCAAAACAAGATCGTGGACAGTCTAGGCATACATAGAGTGGACGCATACACCTTTATCAACCTGCATGTGTGCTTTGGGGCACCAACCAAGAACCATGCACGTTGCCATCTCCGCTTCGATCTAATGCTTTGTCCCACCCTATCTAGGGTTAGGTCCTCCGTGTTTCCTTGCCTTTAGGGTTTGTGAGATGCCTTAACATGCTGACAACACATTGTATTGACGACACCGACATTGTATTAGACAAACGTCGAAAGCTATACATTTAAGCAAATGGGAACCTTTAGCACACTAGATACAAACATCATCGTCGAATATTCAAAGAAAAGGGTATAGTGAAACCTTTCAAACCAAGCCGCTAGAAAATAAGAGGTGGTGGCAAAGACAAGGATGACCTTCCACGTGCTCGATATTAAATGGGATAAATTTCACCCTTGTATTTTACTCTTTTATTGGTTGCCACCACTTAAGATTTGATGGCGTTAGTCTTACTTCTTGATGACCGGTATTTAGTGGCGGAGCCAGTAGGGTGGAAGGGTGGGGCAGGGCCCACCCTAAGATTTGGCCCAGTCCATATATCTTATATAGAAAATAAGAAAAAAAAATAAGAAAAGCTCATTCTAAATTAGGTCTGTCCCACCCTAGCAAAATGGGATGGGTTCGCCACTGCCGGTATTGATGGTGCCCTTGGCATGATCTATGCGTTGTTAAGACGACTGCCATTGCCCTCTTCTATTGTATATCCAAGCACCTTCCTCCGAACTTGGAATGCGCTTTGCAGTAAAGTTGGAACTGACATTTTTTGCTTAGTTTTACATGGGGGTCCGTTTTATCATTTTTCACTCAAATTTTCCACGTGGGACTTAATATGGTACAACAAAGTCGTCGTAAAGGTAAAAAAAAAGATAATGCCAGTCTAGAAAACCTAAGGTGGTCACACTTTTATCAACAAGCATGCACACACTTTTATCAACAAGCATGCCACACGTGCTTTCTAGCAGCCACCAAGAAGTATTTGTTGATATCTCCGCCTCATGTGTCAGGCCAAACCTAGTTAGGGTTGGGTCCTCCACATTCTTTGGTAGGTAGAGTTACGAGCTTCTCCAACATCCTCACACGATGACATGAATTGTCCTCGAGTAGGGTCATCAATTGTCCAACTTAGAGGGGGATACTTTAGCAGATCTATATACACTATTGTAGAATATTCGAAAAGTGGTCACGATATAACTTTCTGAAACGAACCGCTATAAGACCAAAAAAAATTGCGAAAATAAGAGGGCCATTCCACGTGCCCTCCACCTTGAGGTCAGTTGTTGCCCTCATTTTGTGTGCTCTTTTGTTGCTTTCCACTACCAAGAGCCCATGTTAGCTTTTCTGTTTTCTTGATGGCTGGTAGCGCTCTCTTTGAAGTTAATTGTGTTGGCCGTTGCTGCCATGGTCCAATTTTCCCATGTCTTACCTTGAATCACCTTCCTGCAGGTGGTAACCTAACTACATGTGTATCATTTTTCTTGGCCTTGACAAGGGTTGGAACTAGGAGTTTCATGTAATGCTACTATGAGATGATGCATCTCCAATCATCTCACTAGAACAAAGACGAGAATGATTAATTGCCATGAGGGCAGGAAACATTTTTCATTGTTCCCTTTGGTGTCTTTGCCATGTCGATCACCAATGACCTTCACCATTCAACCCAATGATCTATATCATTAATTGATCCCCCTTCAACCTTTGAAGCCCCGATGGTCGTCAGTTTACATTGTGGGGCTTTCTTCCATGTGAAGCCTTGTTTCCTGCCACGACAAAGTTTTTCATCAAGTGAAGGTTCTTCTGTAAAACAAATGTGTTTCTTTAATCATCTATCTTTTATCAAGGACCGTTTGCATCAATTTGTGTTTTATACTATTTTGCTTGAATACTTTGTTCATATTAAACCATGTTGTGGCCAACGAGTTGTATTACAATTATGTACCACAATGTTTGTATTATGCTTTTATTTTTTAAAATATGGATCATAAGCTTTGACGGCTTTTTTCGGCTTGTGAGTAATTCAAAGCGAAGGGGACAGGCGAAAACAAGCATAAGTAATAGAAGTATATAAGCTTCTATTAACCTTATCATCGAATCAATTAGATGCAATATACCCCTTCTTATCTTTGTTCTTGAGAGCTCTCGTGCGCGCACACACACAATAATGTAAGAATAACACTAGCGAAATTCAATGAGTGCAGTTTCTCAACAGACAAAAAAGATATCAACGAATTAATGCAACAGTCAACAAAGTACAAATGAAGCTGAAAAAAAACTAAGTACTACTACAGATAAATGTACACCAGAGAAAAGAGTATGCATGAACGAACAATGTATATGCTGCACGTAACCGCAAGCAAACGGTAGAAACACAACTCAAGCGCGCATGGACGGGAATACGGATCCACACTGCAAAAACTTGCTATGATACTCAACCTCCAAGTCAAATCAATCACTCCTCCAATATGAGACAAAAAGATCTCTGCGCACGAACCAAGACAAAACTCAGAAGGAAATGGAACCAAAACCAACACATATGTATGTCGCCAAGACGCTGCCTAGTCGACCAGCCACATTACGCGCGCGTACGTAGGCGCGCGGGTATAGGCGGCTAGTGCCCGACGCCGGGGCTCGGGACCGATCCCAGCACCCGCGCCGCCACCGCCACCGCCGCAGTGCTGAGACCCGACGTCGTCCTCCTGCCGGCCCCGCCGAACGCCGGCGGCCCGCGGACCATCGTCCAGCCGGTAGCCGCTTCTCTCTCGCCATCCTTCGCGTCGCCGGCAGTGCGCTCACTGCCGAGCAGCTCCCTCGCGTGTGCGCACGGCCGCGTCGCGAGAAGTGGCGAGAGGAGGACGAGCAGCAGTAAAACCAGTGATGTCCTGCTCCTGGTGAGGCCGCCGCCGCGAAAGGCCATTGTTTGTTTGCTTATCTTGAAGAAGAACAAATAGGAGGATTAATGTGAGATGATTTGGAGGGGATCATGGAGGGTTTATATAAGCGCAGGGAGAAGCAAGGCAAGAGGCGACCGGCCGGCAGTCACTTCGTAGTAGTAATTCGTAACGATGGGCTGGCTGCGCGGGGGCGCTGTCGTACTACGATCGCCATCAGACCCGGAGGAGCTCGGGTGGAGTGCCTTGGGCGTGGAGGTCTCGTCGCTCGCGTGCGTGCGCGTGAGGCTCATATCACGAGTGAAGCGGGTGATTTTGGCGGTGGTGATCACGCACGCATATACAGTCGTGTGTTGGAGCTTAGCTAGGGCGTCGTCATGCAACGTACGTAGTCGCGTGCATCCCTTGAAGCAACGGTTAAAGCCTGGAAATGGGACTTGCGCGTCTACCTCTTCTGTCATTTCACTTCATTTTTTTCCCACGCGGAAATGGATTCATTTTCTCCTTGGCCACGGCTGAGTACGTAGGAACAGAAAGTGAAGCCATCCGGATATTTTGGTAGCAATGGCGAAACTTCTGCCCTTGCAGTCAGTTTCAGCAGGGAAAAAAAGATTTTTATTTTGAGAAGCAACGCAAAGCCTCTCGTATCTGTATCTTGGAGTGCACACAACCATACTAACATTGAAACTAAGGTATTTGATAGTTTTCAGCTAGCTAAGAACTTGCTTAATTCATTCGCAGTCTAATCTACACATGTGTATATATAGGCGTGGAGAGCCTAGAAAACATTTCACTATTTTATTTTCTAGCAAAGGGCAGCTTTTATGGGACTGGGCTGCATCTATGCTCCTGTTGACTGTTTCTTTGTTGGACTTGTGTTGTCTTCGAGAGACTGAGCCCTTTTATCCGTTGTTATTCTTTTGCGTTGTGGGCTTGGTGTGTAGGGTCTTTTTTTATGTTTTTTTTTGTTGAAAGTGAATTCCATCTGTAGCAATTTTTTTGGCCTTAATTAGTTGTATATTTTTCATGGATATTTTTTTTACAGAAACTATATAACTTAATTTTCTACCTTTTTCTTCCTAAATACTTTTTGCAGGTTTAGACAAAATATAGGCTAAACTCTCGTTGAACTTGCTAGAACTATTTAGTGCTAGAGGAAGTATATTTTCTTTATAACTCTAATTATGAAAAAAAAATAGTTTCAACTGTCTGAAAATGTTGATAATTAGGTTGGTGCTCACTTGAGGCACCACCCGTTGAATCCAGGAGCGCCAAGATTCATGTAACTCTTTTGTCGATGGTTTCTAGCGCAAGTGACTCGTGTCTTTTGTTGTCCTCCGTTGTTGCACTTCTGGAGGTATGGGCCTCTGGTGTGCGTCGGTGTTGTTCGGGCCTGTGTTGAGCATCCTATATGGGACATTGTGAGGTTGGGTAGGCCTTTCTTATGCAGTTTTTCATAAATATATTTGTAGATAATTTTTCCGTTGATTAAAAGGAATTTTGCACATGCCCATCTTTCTTTATTTGCAGACTGAGATTTTTTTCTAGTTCAAGTGGGGTTACAAATGAGTTGAAAGGTGCAAATGGGGTTGTTACACAATTATTCCTTAGTTGCAAGTGAGGTTGCCACTAAGTGTTTATAGTTGCAAGTCGGGTTTCAACTAAAAAAAAATCCTAGTTGCAAGTGAGGTAGTAAATGAGTTCCCATTTGCAAGTGTGGTTGCAACTAAATTTTTTCTGCTTGCAAATGAGGTTGCAACTGAGTTTTTATAATTGCAAGTTGACTTACTATTAAAATTTATTTTCACTTGCAAGTAGGATTGCAACGGTTGCAAGTGTGGTTGCAACTGAGTTTTTTTATCTGTAAGTTGGTTTGCATCTGAATTTTTTAGTTGCGAGTGGGTCTAAAACTTGGATTTTTTTTTCTATTGCAAGTTAGGGTACAATTTTATTTTTTCTAGTTGTGAGTGGATCTGAAACTAGGGTTTTTTCTGTTGCGAATTCATTTGCAACTGTGAAAAATATGAATTGAATGTGGATTTTGTGTCGTGATTCGTTGTAGATGGAAGTTGCAAGTATGTTGCAGCTATTTTCGATGATTGCAAAATTTTAGCTTCTAGCTATAGAGATATTTCTTTTGAATATTGTAGTAGGGATATAAATGAAGTTTATCATGAGTTTGCTAGGAATAATTTTCTTGATCATGTTGATTAGTTTTGGGATGTTGATCTCCCTAATTTCTTAATACCAATGCTTAATTATAAACAATATAACCGTTTTTGAGAATACATAGAGCTTTCCAAAAAGCTTTCCCTCAAAAAAGGATCGACCAAGCCTAGCCCTCAAACATAAGACACAACAGGTGCACTACCTTGCAAGATCTATGTTCGACACAAAAAACCATAGCACAAAACGGACAAAACAACTAGCCAGCAACGCATTTGTTAGTAAGAAACGCCCTCTACTCGCTAATGCCGAGTGATTCGCGTCCGTCTTAATCTGATTGATGTCACGTTGGATGGTCTTTAGTTTGTTTCTGAAGATCTTGCCATTTCTTTCTCTACAAATAGACCAGGCCGTGAGCTTGACCAAAGTTTTCAGCTTCCTTTTTCCTAAACATTAATGACGAACAAATTATCTTACAAAAAAGTAAGAGCTAACCCAAAGTCATCTGTTTTTTGCTATATCCTCCAGCGGTATCTAGTTACCAAGGTTGATTGTGGGACACAACGTCTGGTGCACTCCGGTGGAAACATAAGATCTCTGGTGTCATGCTATGACGGCGCACGACAACACCGTACCATCGTTGGAAGTGGTGGCTCGAAGCTCGACTTTGAAGATGAAAATCCCAATATCGGCCTCTGATTCGACACATCATTCTGTGGGGATCCCTTTTTGAAGGCTTAGCTAAGAGTCATGTAATTCTTGTTTTTCTTTATTTTATCATAAGGCCAGTGTTTGTTCGGTGTAGTTATTGTCGTGAGTCATGCAGCCTTGTATGTTTATCCTTTTTTTTGCTATTGATTCTGCTTTTCAATAATAAATAAATAAATAACATATGGTTGTGCGCATCAATCCAAACACGGGGGTTACCCTTCTTTAAAGGAAAAGTCACACAACATGAGACCTAGACATAATCCAATAGTCAAGACTCTTCAATGGCGATGTGGCGGAGCTCATTCGAGGTCCAACCTAGTAGGTTCGCCGGACTCGTTAGAATAAGGATAAGACGTCTCTATGTCCGTGGTTCCTAAAATAGAGGCTTGGGGACAAGCCACATCCGAAGGAGGAGGGGATGCCGACCACACCAACACCACTACATAATCCATCACTCGACATCTAAGCGTGCGCTACTTGAGACCCGAGTATCCGACTAGGTCAATGGTGTCCGACCCGACTCGAGCCAATAGGGTGACACACCAACAAAGGGTGATCGAGGCGGATCGAGCGATCACACCGGTTGGTGCACCTAACTCAGTGAACCATGAGCATCGAGAGTATCACGACATATGACAATGGCTTTGGTTAGCTCTTGAATCTTGTACTCCCAACCGACGCGAGGAAGAAAAGAAAATAAACTACTCATACTTCCAACTAAAGTCAATTAAATATGAATGGAGGAAATAATTGAGACTTTGAGAGTAGAATCCTAACACTGCCTCGTTTCAAATGTACTTCCGCACATCGATCCCCTTTGGCTGAACCATGTTCACAGAACCACGGCATACACCCGCACGTACTCGACACGCCTGTCCGTGCACCGGGTCCACGCAGAACTCCCGTAGCCTCCTCCTCCCCAACTTCTTTCCCGCCACGAGTCCCTTATCCACCAACGGCGAGACCTCCTTGCGCCACGCCCGCCCCGATCGCGCGCGCGCGCGCGCTCTCTGCCTGCTACGATGGCCGCCGCCGATGATCTCGCCCGCAGAATCGTAGCCTTCTTCCCTCTCCCCCCGCCTCCGCAGAAGCAGCAGCTCTCCGAAGTAGCCGCCGCAGTCCTAAGCGCGGGTGGCCGCCTCGGCCGCGCCGTGGGCGACGTCTTCCGCCGCCTGCGCATCGACGACAGCCTCGACATCGCCTTCGGGCAGCGGAACGGGAGAACCTCCGGAGGCGGAAAGGCCGATGACGCGCGGAGCAAGGGAGGGCTCACGGCCGGGGCGTCGCCCGATCATCCTGAGACCTCCGGGCGGTTCGCGCGGTCGCAGGGGAGCATGATCCTGTCGGCGGCGTTCGACAGCAGGACGAACGACGTGGAGAGCTCGGTGGCGGCGCGCGGCGACCTCTGGCGCGCGGAGGCGTCGCACACCAGCAGCAGCAGACGCGCCGACGGCGGCGCAGCGCCGCTGTTCCTGGTGCAGCTCGGGCCGTTGCTCTTCCTTCGCGACACCACGCTGCTGTTCCCGGTGCACCTCTCCAAGCGCCACCTTGTCTGGTACGGCTTCGAGCGCAAGGTAAACAGATTACACGCAATGTCAATTATCAGTAGAATTCTAGAAAAAAATCTCGGCAAACAAAATCCATTTTGCAAATATTAATCGAGTACTAGAAACTTTATTACGTGCTTGTGTGCAGAACGGAGTGCATTCTGTGTGCCCTGCTTACTGGTCAGCTCAACGGAAATGGTTCTTCATGTCCATGATCTGCCTCAACCCTGTTGCTTGCGTAAGTTCGAACAGTGTACTGAATTTTCTGTCCACATGACCGTTCAATTTCTACACTGTCTTTGCCTAAATTCTCTCTTCAAACACGATTGAGCAGTCGTTCATGGACATGCAATTCCCAAACGGGCAACTGAGATACGTGGCCGGCGACGGGTTCACGGCGCGCGGCTTCGTCCCTATCGGCGGCGGCGGCATTCTCCAGGCCCACGGAAAATTCCCAGGAGAGAAGAGAGTTAGCTTCTCCTACAAGGTTAGCAACCTACCTTATTTGTCAAATGCATCTGCATTTTCAGCACACCACACATCACAGCAGAAACTTCATCACTGTGGATTTAACTATGGGATCTTGTATTTTGTTGAACCCATGAGATGATCTCGGCTTATGCTCTGCAGAACGGGAGCGGAGGCAGCATAACTCCAACCGTCCAGTGGCCCGACAAGTCCCTCTCGCTGGGGCTAGTCCAGGTGCTCTCCTGGAAGAGGTGTGGCCTCATACTGCAGCCTGCACTACAGTTGAGGCAAGTTCACTTGCAACAACTCTGTTTCTTGCCATATCCCTCCTCCACAATGGTTGCCAAATTTGTTAAGAGTGCTGCTATACACACGACAAATTCCGTCCGATCTCCGTACGAGCAAACTTACCACACGCGGGCAACGAGCGGTTTGGGTTTGGTCTGTGATTGGGATCGGGAAGGAACGACCTGGTCCACTGACTGACAACGCGTGTAAACATATCTCAACTAGCTGTAGGCTTTTCAGAAATAGCTAGTGAAAAGTAGGTGTAGGGTTTATTTAAAATTTGAAAAAATGTTATTTAAAAATATTTAAAATATAAAATAAATATCTGCATGTATATATTATCTTGATACTTTCACGTGCCAATTCCCAAGAAAACATATAATTGTATCTGACTTATATAAAAATTAAAAATATGCAAATGACATCGGCGGCCCCCAAATAGGCGCAATCTGCCGCGGGTCCATCGCGATCTGCCGATAGTCCTCGTCGACGGAGCGGCCGACGATGAAGTTCTGGCCGGGGAACTCCTTCGGGTCCGCGGTCCTGCCAGTACAGTACATCAGGGTGGACTGGCACGGGGACGCGGTGCCAGTACAGTTCATCGGTCTCGTCGAGGATGAGCTGCAACGAGCGGAGCACGTCGTCGCCGTTGCCGTCGGCCTCGTCATTGTGCGCCATCGTCGGTGGGTGCGTGGGAGGTTTGCGGCAGTTGGACGGCGGCGGCTAGGGTTGGAAGGCTGGGAAGAAGACAAGTGTACGCCGGTGGGGTTTTAAATGAGGCGGCGGACGCGCATTGAAGGCACGCGGGAGGCCATTAACGCCGACGACCAACCTTCCTGTGTCGTTTCCGATGAGAACAGTCGCGTCCTCTCGCTGACAAGGCGCCCCCACCCGAAAAATAGTTGTGTCACGAGGCGCCGGCGCGCCCGATTCGCGCCTTTCGCCAAGGAGCCGACACGGGGTTGCCGTCTTTTCTATTGGGCTCGAAAAAGCGCCGACGCTATTAGGGGCACGCCGGTGTGAGCCCATTTTCGTTGTCGGCCCCAAAAAACTATCGCGACCGCCAGTAGAGATGCTGTTAGTATAGGCGTATGTTTCGAAGCCAAGAGTATTTTTACTAAGCTCGGCAGTACTGCGGTTTGGTCCTGAGTTGAACTTGTGCATTGGGAAGAGAAGTAATTAGCTAGGAGAAAGGAGTATCGTACACACATCGGACACGAATTGTCGTGTGTGAAGCATTTCCCATTTGTTAATCCATCGGGCTCAAATAATTGATGCAACTTGGAAATACAATTATATTAGATATAGTATATGGATGTGTCAGTTAATTTGTACTCACTAGACAGTATCCGGAGGGAGTAGTTCTTCTTTCAACTCTGATGAATTGTTCCATTTGTACTCACAATTAATGGGCTTGTCCGTGATGACTGTAATGTTGGTGAACTTGACTAGGGATCTAAACTAATTCTCATGGTTTTCTGATGAGCAGCATGTGCCCTACATTTGGTGGGAGCCACCCCGGATTGTCCATGGAGTTGGACCACTCAGTGAGCGAAAATGCTAGTGTTGCTTGTGGCTACTCTCGAACTACTTCCCCTTCCGCCTATGCTTCCGTATCGGTTAGTCTCCGCTTGATCTGTGGTCCGTGCATTTCCAAGTTGTGGAAGTATTTTTCTCGACTGCCTTTTGGGTAAACTTGTCGATAAGTGCACCAAATCTTGTGTCAATGGTTTAATTCTTATTTTGATATCAACATATCATGACTGATGCAATTTTTATGTCTCGATCACGTGTGCAGATCGGAAGATCAAAGCTGAATAGCGGTGCGGTAAGCTCGGGGTTAATGTTCATAGTAGACGCCCCTCTCCATGGTTTTGGTCGGCCATGGTTCTCGATTCAGATGAACAGTGGGCTCGAGTTCTGAAGCTCAGATTGATTGGTGGGTGGCTCAAATTTATCGCAAAAGAGAAATACATACGGCTTCGCGAGTTGAAACACATGTACATGCAATGTTAATTTTGTACATATGGATGACAAGGACTGTGTCATTGAGAATATACATGTTACAGATCATATGATCTGCCCGAATGGAGGGAAACAACATTTCAAACATGGTCAAATTTCTTCTTCTAATAGATACTCGTACGATGGTTCACCAAAAAGAATTTATTTAGGGCACTAAACATTTGTGCAACTAACAAAAGATGTAGGACGCGTCTAGCTAGCCAGCGAACTTTGTCTCCCACGTCCAATTGAGCCCTTGGCCGAAACGGAAAGTCCATTTCTACAACAAGCCCCGGGACAAAAAGACCAAGGCTTAATCCGTCGGATGGTCACCCCTCCGGTCAATGAAACGATGAACGGCTTAGCAGACTAATTATGATTAGTTATGTTTGTTATCTTTTGAGTTTTGATAAATGACCCTTCCCCCTCTAGCGGTCTCTCTGTTTAAGACTCATGTTTCTAAATACTACTCCCTTTGTTTTTAATTATAACAAGTTTTGGTAGTTTAGAGCCTAAGATGAACTGACATAACTTTTTAGATTTAGGAACAAATGTAGTAGTTGGGACTTGGGAACTTGTTTACAAAATTACAAGTTGAATCAGTTGGGCTAAGTTTTGTGAGGCTATATGCATCTTTTCGATGCGGAGGCTAGAGGTTCAGTTTATAAGGAGCCATCTTCCTTATAAACATCTTCCTTATGTAACTCAGGATTCTTAATAAAGTTAATAAAAGGCCATATGCATCAATTGATGCAGGCTGGGGCCCTCCCCTTATCGAAAAAAGTTTATAAGGAGCCATTTTCCTTGACTGCATCAACATGCTGCTTTGCATTTTGATTGTTATATTGATTTATGCCACGGTCATTCTTGTGAAGGCATATCCAACCTCCCTCTTGGAATCGAGATCCAAGAAACCTTGAACTTCCTCCACTATGGAGAGAAGTGTTATTAACCCTTTGTCAGCTTAAAGTCGCCCAAAAAAAAAGAGAGATTAGATTCTTTAGTAGTCTAGTGCTGTGATAGTGTGATCTAGTGACCTTCCACAGAGGCGATCTCCCTCCCCACGTGCTAGCACCCAAAGCGCCGCTCCGCGCTGCGCCAGAAAAAGCAGCACACGACCTCTCCCATTCATCGCCATTCCGACTTGTTCCTCCGCTCCACTTGCCCACCTCCTCCACCTCAATCAAAGAAAGGACACCACGCCGGCGCCACTCAGCTCAGCTCACTGGACGACAATGACGACCTCATCGGTTTCGGCGCTGCTTCAGCGTCTGGCGCAGGAGGTGGACCCGTGGGCGCCGGGGTTCTGGCGCGACTTCGGCATCGGCATGCTCAAGCCTCTCGCAGCCACAGCGGCGGTCGCCTTGGCCGTGGCGCTCAGCTCCACGCAGCGCCTGGGCATCGAGGCCGAGATGCTCTACGCCGTTGCCCGGTCCTTCCTCCAGCTCTCCGTCATCGGCTTTGTGCTCCAATTCATCTTCACCCAGAAGAGCCCGCTCTGGATCCTCCTTGCATACCTCTTCATGGTCACCGTCGCCGGCTACACCGCCGGCCAGCGCGCTAGGCGCGTCCCGCGCGGCGGGTACATTGCCGGCGTGTCCATACTGGTGGGCACCGGCGTCACCATGTTTCTGCTTGTCGTGCTCAGCGTGTTCGAGTTCACGCCCCAGTACATCATCCCCGTCGCCGGCATGATGGTTGGCAACACCATGACCGTCACGGGGGTCACCATGAAGAAGCTCCACGAGGACGTCAAGTCCCAGAGGAACCTCGTAAGCAAAGCAACACAAGCAATCTCAATTTCAGCTCCGTCGAGTTCTGCTTGACTGTGGTTTTGGGTTCTCATTCTTGTGTGATTTCATGCAGGTGGAGACGGCGCTTGCACTGGGTGCGACGCCGAGGCAGGCGACAGCAGGGCAGGTCAGGAGGTCGCTGGTGATCGCGCTGTCTCCGGTAATCGACAGCGCCAAGACGGTGGGGCTGATCGCGCTGCCAGGGGCCATGACGGGGCTTATCATGGGGGGAGCGTCGCCGCTGGAGGCAATCCAGCTGCAGATCGTGGTGATGAACATGCTTATGGGGGCCTCCACCGTCAGCAGCATCCTCTCCACCTACCTCTGCTGGCCGGCATTCTTCACCAAGGCGTTCCAGCTCGAAGACTCGGTATTTTCTGAGTAGGGTATGGAAAGGAAGTCCTCTGAGTTCTGACGGAACTATCCTTGGACAGTCTCATGCTTGTCTCTCGGGAGTTGTGGAATGAAGGGAACGTGAGGACCTTCAAAAACAAGAGCACTTTGCCATCCTTTGTAATCTCTAGAATTAAGTTAGAGGCTAGATCGTGGGTGTTGGCCAGCGCAAAGCATTTGGGTATTTTGATGCTGGGAGAGTAGGCTTTCTCGTGGTGAACTTGTAACCTTTAAACTCAACTCTTCACCTTATTCAATGAATTAAGGAAAATCATTTGTCTTTCCTTCAAAAAAAACTATCTTTGGTCAGTTCATCAGCCTGCTTTACAAGATGTCAACATAATCACATAGTTCATACGAGATCACAAGCTTGTATCGTAGGCCATAACTGTTAAATGGTGGACCATCCAACAAGAGAATGCACCATTCAAAAATTCAGAGAGCATATCTTTCAAGGCGTTTGGAAAGAACACATGGACATCATCAGCATGGGGCAAGGATAGCAACAACCAGTATTTAGTTACTTACTAGCAAAGTGCCCGGGCGTGTGATGCGACGGATATAAAATAAATCAAAGCATCTTAGGCATGAATTATATAGTGGTTTTGGTTATATGATTGTATACCTTCAGAAGTATGTTGGGTTTCACCCAAATTTTAGTCCTCTTACATGTCCCATTATATAACAATACTCATAAAAGTATAAGATAAACTAACCACTTGCTTTCCAATTTTGTTCGTTTGCATCATGGATATCCACAAGTTCGAAATCATCATGCAAAATATCATTTTTTTTTGTCAATATTTACATGGAAAAGCACTAAACAAAGTAGCTCTTGGTAAGTCGGAAAAAAATGGATCACAGGAGACTATTAAGCAAAGAAAGAATGTATACATTGCACAATTAATACTCCCTTCGTCCCACGAAGGTTGTCCGAGATTTTTCAAAATTTGGAAGTACCTAGATGTTATTTAGATAGGTGGAGTCAAAACTAATCAATAAATAATTCACTTAGAAATATAAACGCAAGAGGGAGAAACTTATATAAGAGATTGTTATCCACTTAATAGAATGCTTGCCATGCTGCAGAAAAGGTAAAGATAAAAGGATGCTCACCATGACATGCCATTTGGTTGAAGTAAGAATAATATGCAAAAAGTAAGCAGAGTAGACACGACATAACTAATATTTTTTCCTAGAACCGATAAGTAAAGTCGTCCAAAAAAAAATACTAATCTTACAGCGTAACAGAAGATCCTATAAATAGTTAAATACTAAAGCGAGATTTGTCAAGGGTTACCTACCAGAAAGATGTTAGCATGGCACTAAAGCCCGGACTAAACATTTAAAAAGGAACAATTTCTTAATAAAAAATATAATGTTAGGCAATTCTTACAAACTTGGATGTGGCTTAACTGAAATTATAATCATGTCATCCTGGACAAATAGTAGGAAAATATGGTTTAGTTTGGGAAAAGTAGCAGACCAGAGAATAATCAGGGGTTTTTTATGCTCTGAACTCCATATTCGGGGGTTTTTTTTGTTGGCTTCATCTGACTCCGATATCCAAGCCGTATGGAACGTGGAAAACTCAGTTATTATAAGCAGAAAAAAGGAACGCCGAGGTCTTCAGCACCATCTTCATTTTTCATCTTGAACAAAGAAAGTTTGCCATGCATTATTTTTCCTTGACATGTGTCAATAATTACATATTGTTCTCTCTCACAGGGACTGTACCCAATACGTATTGTTGTCTCTCACAGGGACTGAACCACAGCCAAAGAACAGAAGTACACTGAAAAATCCCCTGATAATACATTTTAAACTTTGGATCAAACAGAAAAGAAGAAGATGGAAAATGATTATACCTACCAGGAAGTGGGCTCAGTAACTATCTATCAATAAGAAACAAAAAATTCCAGCCATTTGGCACATCACCGTGGCTTCAAGAAAGACGAAGGTTTCCTGCCTTGTGTCTCCTGCTTGCTTGGTGGCCGCTGGTTTCTCTCATTTTGGTCATCGCCCACCTTCGACCTCTTGTCTTGACTCCACCGGCGACCTCCTTGCCTTGATCTCCAGCACCATTACCTCAACCTTCTTGGAGCTCTTTGTCTTAATCTCTGAGCCAGCATGGTGTATCCGTCGGAGCAGCATTCCGATGGGCCTCTGCCTGACCGTAGGAATTCATGCTGAAGACTGACGAAGTAGGAAAATCTTGAGATATATAACTGACTAGAAGTTGAAGCAGCAGACCAGTGGCCAACGAAAACCCACTAGAAAAGAGAGGAAGGTGTGTAGCATGGAGGTGAATGGATCGTTGGCCACTCAGCATTAGGGATGACAATTGGAGTACACAATTGATCAAAAAAATAGAAGTGATATATTTCTTGCAAATAAAAAAATAGAAGTAGAAATGATGATGTGGCATAGCTGCATGCCAAGAGAAATAGGATAGTGGGCATGATCTTCCTAGTTACTCCCTCCGGTCGGATTTAATCGACGCGGAGGGAGGCATTCGCATGCATGTCATTAGCAGGTCCATGCGTCAATTAATAACGTCCAGAGGTAGTATATAGGATTGGTCATACTGTACCCTAAACATGGTGGTGGCTATGTGTAACAAGGTCACCGGAAGTGGTGGGTTTGTGTAATTTACCCATGCAATAATTAAAACGCTCCTTGTAACATCATATAATTATGCAGGAGTAAATAATTTAGGTGGCCTTCTACAGATGGCTAGGTGCTAATTCTGCTTCTTTTGCAGAGGATATTGATCAAGTTGCCAGAAGCAACAAACTAGCACTCCATATGAAGTTGTAAATCGTTACTAATAATGAAATAAATGGTATTCAAGCACATCCATACCTGAATACGTGATAGGTTTTAACTGCAAGCATACTTAACTGGCAGTAACTATTCCGTTTTCTTCATCTTCCTCATACCCATGAACAGCAGCACACCATGAACAAAGCTTTTCATTGGTAGAGGTGGAGATTACTCAAACTGGTAACAGAATCCCTCAAGACCCTGATTTGACAGCGTTGTATGACTAATGATTGCCAGTTTTCATTATCCCTCCAGTGTTGTATGACTCGTGATTGTCAGTTTTCATTATCCCTCAAGTGCTTTAGTTGGTACTGGTGGGATATGATCATATGACTCCCTTGGGCACTTTATGTCCTACATTCTGCAGCAAAGCCAAGAACTTGGAAGTCACTGAGTGAAACTAAAGTAATTTGTATTAATATTAATTGAAAAAGGGAAACACATGTCAATAACAAACAAACAATGACAGATTACCTTTCCTTAGTAAAAGACACAATAGTAGAAGCCTAGCGCTCCGTTGGTTGCCCATAATAAACTAAATGGTACTGGAGCATAACAGCATACAAATCTAAAGTATTTTGGCTACCTTTAGAAGACATATTCAGAAGAGAAGGGCAGGTATAATCAAGATGCAGGAATGATATGATCCAGAACTCTCTGTTCTTAGTGTCCACAAAAAACTCTCTGTTCTAGCAATTTTTCCTTGTTATTAAGTCGGAATAATGTTAATATATTGCTCAAAGGTGCTAACGACTGGTAGGTCATCAGGATAACACTTGCTGCCAAGAGAAAGGCACCAAAAAATGGCATCATTCGCTGCTACCAACATGATTTTAGTTTCATGATTTCCTTTCAAAATTATATCAAGAATATAAAGATATCCAGTGCCTTTTGATGAAGCTAGGCCAAAATAAAATAGGAACTTTAAATATAAACAGGACAGCTTACAAATGATTCTCATCGGCGCTATGATTTGCTCGACACAAACAAAGACCAACACCACAAACTGAGCGGAGCCCTACTGTGTGTGACATTGAACTCCTGGAAGGACCACAATCACATAATATTCACACATACAAGGCTCACTTTCTAGGAGTGAGATGGTCTCCCTTGCACTCATGATGTCATCCCCCAATGGACACTCGTGACAATATTGGTGGCCATAGTACTCAAATTTTTGGGAGTAATCTGAGCTATATTTTTGTTTTGGTTCCTGGTCATTTCCCCATTAAAACAGGGGCCACTAACCAATGTTACCACATCCTTTCCGGAAGAAAAAAAAAGGTTACCCCACACTATTTGTTTCCTTAATTCTCAGAAAAAGAATAATTGAAATAGAGGTGCTAACTGGTATCAATGTGTTTTAAGCGTTAACTGAGACCAGGGTACCAGAAAACTTTAATCAGTCCACAAACCATGTAACTGTGATATTCTAGTGTCCTAAACACAGATATAATCACAAACTCTTAACTAGAAAACAACAATAACAATTCATCTAACCTAGACAAATAATAAATGCAGCAAGGTGATACTACCTAGTCAAAGATTAATGAACAGCCGTCATTAACATGGTAGGAGCTGAAAAATTAGTATGAGATCAATTAGTTGCTCAATTCTCATTACCCTACAGCATGAAGAAGGCTGCCTAGGAAAACAGGACAGCTTCCAAATCAGCCTCTTTGCATTAAAAGGAAGGGAAATGCTGCCTCGAAATTCCCTTCCCGAGAGCTTTCAGCACTCGGTACGCCCATGAAGAGAACTGAGCACCATCATGATTCATTGCAAGGTAGGCATGATCCAAGAAGTGCTCCAAAGAGATCTATGGCCATCGTGTAAATTTAGTACTCCACAAATAGAGCAAAGGTATCTACGTAACACAATTCACCCTCTGCTTGGAAGTAGCCCACCCCTTGCCATGCCACGGAGAACATCAACCACAGCGTCCATGTTACCTTCCTTCCGATTGAGATCAATAAGAGCCTTCGAAGTTTCTGCATCTGCCAGCGAGCAGCAATTCAGCAACTCCTGGATCACAGTATCTGCTTCCCCAGTCAACCCCTCTTCAAATAAACCCCTAACCAGTGAAATAGTGCTAGTTGAATCAGGAGGAAAACCACACCGCAGCATTTCCTTATGGAAGCCGAGAGCCTTCATAACATTTTTTCCCCGGCAATGCCCATGAATAAGTACACTATACACCGACCCATCAAGCTTCCATTCTCTGTCCAGCATTGACTGGTAAACTTTGTCAGCTTCATTCATCAAACCTTTCATGGAAAATCCCTTAAGAAGAGCTACCACACTCTTAAACTCAGCTTTCCTGCAACAATGCATTAGGGCGTCATACTTAATATTGTCTGGAACAGGATCTTCGTAGTACAGTTTGAAGAGTAACCGCTGTGCTTCCTTTGTACGCGATGACTTGCTAAGCCCATCTATAAGTACACTGTATGTCACAACATCAGGGAGAACTCCTTTCTTTATCATCTCATCATGAAGAGACAGAGCCTTCTCAATATTCCCTTCCTTGCAATGGCCATCAATCAGAGTTGTATAAGTAAATTCATCAGGACGAAGGCCAAGTTGAAGCATCTCCTCAAAGAGTTCACACGCATCACTGAGTCTTCTCTCCTCACAAAGACCCCTTATAAGGGATGAGTAGGTGATGGCATCAGGAACCACACCTTTCTTCAGCATCTTTCTATTCAGTTCGAATGCAGAATCTGTATCACCAATCTTACAGTATCCACTGAGAATCGTGCTATATGTCACAACATCAGGCTTCACTCCTTTAGCCTCCATTTCATTGGCTAACTCTGTCGCTTCATCCATTCTTCCTAACTTGCAGTAGCCATTAATTAGGGCATTGTAACACACCACTGAAGGCTTGATCCCGCATTCCTTCATCTCCTTCAGAGCAAGCAACGCATCATCCAAGAACCCGTTCTTACAGAACCCATCTATCAGTGCCGTGAAAGTGATCTCATTCATGCGGAGGCCCCTCTCCCTCATCTGCCCCACCAGGGCCACCGCCCGCTCCAAGTTCCCAGCCCTGCACATCGCATGGATAAGCGACGTAAACGTCACAACATCGGGCACAACCCCTTTCTGCGACATCTCCGCAAACACTGCCAGCGCCTCGTGCAAGCAGCCCGCCTTGCAGTACCCACTCAGCAAGGTGTTGTAACTGACCCCATCGGGGGCCAGGCCCTCGCTCACCATTCCATCGAACACCTTGCGCGCGTTCTCCATCCTCCCGGCCTTGCACAGCCCGTTCACCACCGTGTTGAAGGTCACCAGGCTGGGCCTCACGCCGCCCTCCCGCATCAGAGCAACCAGCCTCTCCGCGCCGCCCACCTCCCCGGCCCTGCAGAACGCGGCGACGAGCGTGTTGTAGGTGACGACGTTGGGCGCGCACCCGGCGGCGCGCATGTCGCCCTCCACGACGCCGAGCGCCTCGTCGCGGTGTCCGCGGGCGCAGAGCGCGCGGACGAGGATGTTGTAGGTGTACACGTTGGGCGCCACGCCGCCGCGGAGCATGGTGCCCGCGAGGAAGCGGCGCGCGGAGGGGAGCGAGGCGTCGGAGAGCGCGAGGAGGACCGCGTTGTAGGCGGGCAGCGAGGGCGCGTACCCGGCCGACCTGGCGAACGCGAGCGCCGCGGCGGCGAGGGTGGGGGAGGGGAGGGAGGCGTAGGACTTGATGAGCGCGTCGAAGGGCCGCGGCGGCGGCGGGGACGCGAGGAGGCGGAGCGCGGAGAGCAGCGCGAGGAGGAGCGGCAGCGGCGGGAAGGTGGCTGCGAGGCGGGAGGCCGCGGGCAGCGAGAGCGGGAGGTGGCGCCGGCGGAGCGGGGGCGGCAGGGGAGGCAGGCGCGGGGAGGGGTTGAGGAGGGCCGCGAGGTGCGCGTGGTGCACCGGGTGGCCGTGGTGGCTGCCGGCGGCGACGGCCGCGGCCGCTTGCCGAGCGGCCGCCATGTTCAGGTGCGCGGCGGCGGCGGCGCACGGACCGGCATAGGATTTCTCTGGCCCAGTCAGTCAGAATCAGCCCAGCAGGGGTTGTGGACTCGGTGGGACCCGGTGGTCAGTGAGCCACCAACCCGACCACGCGCGACGCGCTATAAATGAGGCGCTTTCCATTCGAGAGCTCTCTCCCCGCACCCCATTCCTTCCCAGCGCGTTCCCCAACCCTCGTCCGACGCCCCGAGGTGAGCAAGAATCCCCCAATTACTCTTCGAATTCGCGTTCATTCTCGATTCCTGCCCGTGCGCCATTGATTACCTCGCGGTTTGTGCGTCCTCCCTGTCGATTCCCTCTCGGTTCTCCCCGTGCTCGTCTCGGGGGTGTGATTTTTCGCCGTTGCCGTGTTCCTTTTGGAAGGGGCAACGCGCCCGATCCGTCGCGGCGGGGCGTCGTGAAGGAGCTTTTGATCGATTAAAGGAGTCATATGTTCTAGGGTTGCTGTTTCATTCGGTATGTTGGGGCTGGATCGTTGTTGACAGAAGACGCGCGGTACGGCTGGGTGGCTAGGGTTCTTGCCAATTTCATCAGTTTCGTCAGATTATTTTGCACGGAGAGATGGATTGGATTGGATTTAGGTCGTGCCTCAAATTAACTCGTTTTTGGGCATTACCTTGGTCGATTTATTGTTAATTAGGTAGTTTGCAAGGAAGGATCAGACATGATCTTAGGGTATGGATTCCGTTTTGCGGATGATATGCGTATGTTGGTTTGCTATCTTGTCTGATTACACATGTTGCTTGTTTATAAGAAATGTTGTGTGATAGCTTGGGTTATTTCTTATTTGCTAAAATCCCTTGAATGCTTTTATTGTAATTATTGCTGTGTGCATTCTGCAAATCGAACTGGATTACCATTGTGTATAAGTGCTGTCTCGATCAAAATATGTTATCCAATGCTCTCTTCTGGCATGTGCTTCGCGACTAGCAACTCCATTAATGTGTTATTACGCCATATCATCATTTGGTAGATTGTAACCACTGCACTTGACAGATTTTGAAGGAAGAAGAGAAGTTGAACCATGGGGAAGCGAAAGGCAGCTGCCAAGCCACCTCCCAAGAAGCGGATGGACAAGCTGGATACCGTCTTTTCCTGCCCATTCTGCAACCATGGGAGTAGCGTTGAGTGCCGAATGTTAGTACTATCTTCACATGCCTTCTTATTAATCGATTCATACTGCTGGTCCCATTCAACATTGTGACTGGGTTTTCTCCCATTTTTCTCTCCAGTGATATGAAGAATCTGATTGGTGAAGCCAATTGTAGAATCTGCCAGGAAAGCTTCAGCACCACTGCTAACGGTATGTCCAAATTATACATGGAACTGCAGATTGTGCCTCCTAATGTAGATGCCATGCTGATTGATTCTCACCTAAAAATTTCCACTACAATCATCCCTTCCTTCTCAAACTAATGGTTACAACTCTGGGAACAGGGTATGGCTTATCTATAAATTTCCTATCGCCACGCACATTTCATGTAATCTGGGAGTTTTGTCATTCTAGGCCATAATGGAGCAGAGGCGAGGGAGTAGTTATATATGTAATCGCTTTTGACATTAAAACAACACACCGTCATGTCTGTAAGACAGCCATGTGGCTCCCTGTATTATCATGTCCAAGTCTGAGTGAACTAAAATGCTTGTAACAAATCTGCATTCACCAGAACTCAACCTGTATAATAATTTTCTGTGAAGAAAATACAGAGTCAAATAGAGGTTAGACTTGGTTGAGCAACATATTTTCAAGTTCGTATATAGTCTTGTGTAAAGGAAATACAGTGTTAAGTAGTGGTTAACCTTGGTTGGGCCACATTTCAAGATTGTACTAATTCTCTGTTCTCTTTGATGCAGCGCTGACTGAAGCTATTGATATGTAAGTAAAGTCCAACTAATAACTCTTTACTGTATCGAGTGGGTGCAAATAAGTCAGGCTTAACTGAAGATGGAATTGTTTTTGCTACAGATACAGTGAATGGATCGATGAGTGTGAGCGCGTCAACACTGTCGAAGATGATGATGGTGCATGAGCATGCCTGGATGGGAACGAACTGTTTACTATCGTGGCCGTAACGCGTTGGTGTTATTGACTGCCACTGTCAGCCATGTCTGTAGTAGCATTGTAAGATGTACTGGCTGATCAAACTTTAGTAGGCAGCTTATCCCTCGCTTAATAAACAACCGATGATATTGTGTACTTATATTTCAACCTTTAATAGTAGTCTGTGTATCTGATGTGTATGGATCCATAATATGAGAGATTATGTAAGGTTGGTTCTCTATCAGTATGTTATCATGGTTGGCGTAACGCCATATTTCAGTACCATTACTAATGCTATGTTGTAAGTTCGCAAGCCTGTGGTTCTTTTGTGGGGGCGAAGATGTGATGTAAACTTTGAAGTGAATTAGTTTCTGTATCTGCTGTAGGATTGTGTACATTGTAGCATAAGTACGAGAAGTGTTCTCCATTTCTGGGATGTGCAAGCCTGCTTCGGGCAATGAGAATCTTCTGGTTATGTAATTAGGAGAAATGCTTCTGGCAGCGTATGTTAATGCATTGAAGCTACCCAGGAGACTGCTATTTGTGGTGTCATGTTGGCATTTAGTTTGGCTGATCTTTTGAATGTTTTGACTTGCCTTGCAGATTGAGTAATACCATTTGACTAATGTATTCTTCCCGATCACATAAAAGTGGCATCGGAAGCAATAAATACACTACCAAATTATCAGCTTAGCCAAGTGTAAAAAAGATACAAATATAATTGTGTATAGCGGTTGACATAAAGACGGCCAGAAACATTTTTCCTTGCTTAACTTCCTGCTCTCCTGCCAGCCCAGGGGACAGTATATTTCTGCTCATGTCATCTAATCTACATCAAGGTATTTCCACAAACTTGATAAACTTGCCTGAAGCATACTTTTATTACAATCTGTGGAAACTTAACCAGACCTACATGGTAGCCATTCTCTCCCATCAACTTAAAGAAAACAAGACTACTCCATGTTTCCTGTTCCTGGGGATAACGGAAAAGGACATGCTACTTGATTGTGAGATCCCTGATACAATATGGAGTTGTATAAGTTTTGCTTCCAAGAAATGTTCCAAAGGTGCACGGACGATCCTTCTTCTCCACCCATTATCTTGCTACTGTGAAATTGTTGACGGTGTTTCGCTTTTTTTGATGCCGTAAGCAATGTAATTTATACTAATATCATCAGACAGAGACCACCCTTGAGTAAACGGATTATAGACAAACCCTGACATTTCTTCTACCTGGAGAGAAGATGTCAAGCTATAAGTTAAATAAACTGGCAGCAAAATCATCATGTGGCAGTGATTAGTAGTTTACAGAGATTGAGGCTCTTTGCAGCGCTAGGACTAGCTCCTCGGGGGTGACTAGTTTGGACCACTCATGCGTGCCTATAGGAAGCTGTAAAAGTACAAAGAAAACAATTTAGAGTACAGTGTCATATGTGATGCTCATTCAGCGGAGCATCACGTTAAGTTCGAATTAGCATATGTTGAAACAGCATGTTGGTAATTGTGCAGATGATCATATAGCATCCGAGTGTTTCGTCGGAGGATCTGAGTTGTTGCTGAATTCTAGGTTTACAACCCAGTAAACACAGCTGACTACCTGATCAATATATCCAACAACAACAACAACATCAAAGCCTTTTTCCCAAGCAAGTTGGGGTAGGCTAGAAATGAAACCGAACAGAAATAAAATGAAGCCAAAAACAATAACAAGATGAATAAAGAGAGTAAACTAAGATTCCGGGACATGGATCGCTGATCTCCATGCAGTCCTATCAAGAGCCAAAGACTTTAGGTACATTCCAAACCCTCAAGTCTCTTTTTACCTGATAATTTCAATATATCCCTATGCATTTATTTGTCTGTCACCTGTGCAACCTGGCATAGCCATGGAACATAAGACCACACTTCCGAGTTCCGACCAGTACGTACCGAAGACATGTTAGAGAGGATAGACATTTCAATTTTTATCATGAATTCAACGACCGATATCCTTTCACAGAACTTATGTACCTGATAAATTCAACGACCTATTTTGTTTGGATTGAGATTACTCATGACATTACCAATAGTGCTAAGAGCTTACAATCAACAGATGAGTCAAGATTTCACTAAGCTAGCCACCATGGAATGCCATATTTCTCCAACATAATACACTACCGACAAAGTGAATCAATCTTCTATAGGAAATGAAATAAACAAAATATAAGATGGACAATTTGACTAACCAATCTGAGAATATATTCAGCACCAATGATGGCAGTCGCATATGCTCTCATTGACCGATTAATGGTAGAAAGAACAGTGGCGCCATTGGGAACTGTCAAAGCCGATAGAGATTTGCAGAACTCCAGAGGATTATCAACGTGCTCAATCACCTGCACGCATATTAAGATAATTCATATTTATGATCCACTACATTAGTTTTCGTCAAGAAAGCTATACATGCAACAGGCTAAAATCTGCAGTGGCTGGTGGGAACATAAAATCCTATTCACAACAAGCTTATATGGTGTGTTACGATATTCTGTTATAAATTGTACGAGTTCTCCAGATATTTCTCACTTGATGACTTGTTTTCGTTGGACACTGATGCACACAGAGGCAGAATAGAGTAATGAACTTCTTGTGGCTTGATTGTTTGGATGGTGTGGGTAGCTCTCCTCTTTATTAAGATGCCACTAACAAATCAATACAGTCCTAACTAGCCTAACCAATGTCTTTATTTGAGTGGCTAGAGCCATCTTCCCCTCCCAACGCGACTCTAACAGAAGCTATGTGCAATACGGATACATATTAATCAAATCATTTTCCAATACCATTTGAGGGTAAAAAAAAAAGGATCCCACATCAATAATAACCAAAACACCTCAGGATAATGTATGCTATGACAAATAAGCTATGGATGCACTATATTCTTGATCAAACACCTTCTCTGGAGAACAACATGGATGTAAGACGGGATGAAAAAAGTCCATACCTCAAGGGAAATTACAGCATCAAATTGCCTGTTCTCTTTTACCAAATCCTCTGCATATGAACAATAATACATATATGTTATGCTGTCTTCAGCCTTAAGAAATAGCAGGGATAATCACTTGTATATGTAAGTTTAACCTCAACTCTTTGCTAAAAAAAAAAATTAACCTCAACTTGTTTAAATTTGGAAGATGCTGATGTTCCTTTACAGTCCAGTTAATTGTTGAGAGTAAAATATGTTTAATCAAGACAGCAAATGTTTTAACTACATATTGAAGCAAATGTTTTAACTAGATATTGGTGGTCACTCAAACATGCCCTGAAAGTGATTACCAGCTGTGGTGCAGCAATACTCAATGGAAGCAGTTGTTGGATCAGATGCCTGCGAAGGCAAGAACCAAAAAACTGTTTGTTAAATACAATAAATTCATCATTTCTCTGGCCATTCCTGCATTACAAAATCATGACCAATCGATGCACTTGTAGGGGCATTTAATGTCTACATGAGTAAATGACTAAAGGTTGATGAAAAGAACAAGGAATCATCAGTCCCCAGAAGCTTAATATGGATGCATAATGATCATGTTCTAATACCAATATACCATCAGGCAACGTATGAGTGAGACCGTATATTAGCATTATATGTTTCATAGGCATCAGCAGTAAGCTAATAAAACTTAGCAGCATACATTTCTTGTCTAAATCTAAGTAATAATTGGCATGAAGATGAGTAATACATACGGCATGAATGTGTGCAATCTTTATATTCTCGTCACCAGCATCAATCCCAGTAACTGTAGCTCCCATTCGAGCAAGAGGCTGTCACCCAACACCAAGAAACCAAAAAAAAAATCAAAATATATTTTATTCGTTGGTTCAATCACACATAAAAAGAGAGCATATGTTAGTCCTGATCGCACTGTAACACCACAAGGAAATTGATCTAAGACAAAAACTGACAATTTCAAACCAACTAGTTATGGCGTGTCTGGACTACAGATGCACTAACTCTACATTAATAAGCTGACTCAAATATAGGCAAGGGAACACAGTGAAGAGCTTGGATAGTTCAATGTTTCTTTATAGGCTATAGAGAGTAGAGACTATAAGTTGAAATGCTGGAAGATGGTTATAGATGTGAACACGAATTTCCAATCTAAAAGATCAATGTGGGTACACTGTACAATGTGACACCTCATATAAAAAAGAATATGATAAGTAAGAGGCCAATTACTACATGTCCAGTATCCATTTCTATACCAGAGAACCTGACTTAGTTCTCCCTTTCAAACAGATATAAGACCCTCAAGATATATTTATTATTTAGTATGTTAAACAACAGAAGGTTTTCTTAAAATGATTGGTTGTTAAAGCTTGATACCTCTGAGAGAATGCCACCTCCACATCCGACATCGATAAGTTTAAGACCTTCAAGTGGCTTAGCTGAATATGGATCCCTCCTGGAAGAGTAAACTTTAGGGGGGAAGAACTAGAGCAAATGTGGAACCCTGAGGGACCACTTAGGCCAAATATAGCAAAAGGTAACAATATTGATCACGAGAACTGAGGAATGGTAAATGATCAGAATACGGAATAAAGATGGCTGCAATTAGCTATCCAAAAGCTGCTTGCTCTTCAGGAAAAGGAAAACCAAAAAACACCACAGCAATGCTCCATAGAAAATAAAATGCAGGATACGGTAAACGTACCTGAAATGTCTACAGAGTGTGGAGCGGATAAAAGATAGCCGTGCTGGATTCATCAAGTGCAATGGTTTGAATGGACCTTGAGAATCCCACCTATTTATTACAGGAACAGTGTCATCAGTCATCACCAGTAAGCAATCATATGCAAAGCAAAAAAAACTTGTTGTGCCCTTTATTTTGCGCATCTTAAAACATACAGACTACTACGAAGTGTTCCACAGTAGCCCATACACTGCACAGAGCATCATATGCAGGCGAATACTTCTACAAAGAACAGGGAGGATGTGATACAAATACCCAATAGACAGATTTGATTTTGATAACCACTGTTCATCAACGAAAAAGAAAACTAAGTAGGCATTCTCCATGCACAGTAGCCCATACACCAAAGTACTTTTTGCGCACTCCCCTTAACATATCTAATCCAGAAATGCATGCCAATTCACCGGAATGCGTCAACAAACTACACTAGATGTTGCAACTTATCCCAAGCAAATCAGGGCTGCATCAGAACTGGCACCCAATTCTGGAGTCCGCTTCCGAAAGAGGGACGTCGCTCTTCGAATCCAAAAATGGGCACAGAAAATTCACATATATTCGGGCTTACTCTGTTCCAAAAACTTACTACCTCCATCCCAAAGCTTAAGGCTTATATTTTTTAAAAAAAGTCAAACCAAGTAAAGTTTGACCAAACTTTTAAGACAATCTATGAGCAAACATAATATTTTTTAGATACCATAGGAAAATATATCTCATTATCTATTTAATGATATTAATTTTGTATGTTGCATGTTAAAGATTTTTGGTAAAAGCTTAGTAAAACTTGACACAGTTTGACTTTCTAAAAATAATAGTATAAACCTTAAATTTTGGGTTTTGGGATGGAGGTAGTATAAGCGAGAAATCAGCAAAAGGGAGGCCTGGTCTGGGAGGGAGGGGACGGATCTCACCAGGTCTCGGCGATGGAGGCGAATTTGGCCACCTCAGCGGGGTTCAGCGACGAGGTGGAGGATCCTCCGCCCCCGTGCCGCGGCGGGCCTTGAGGGGGAGGCGGCGGGAGCGACGAGGAGGATGCGGACGCGGCGGCGGAAGCACAGGGACGCCATTGGGCGTGCGGAGACGGGAGGGGCGCGCCGCGGAGGGGGGCCGTGGACGAGGCGAGGGCTCGGCGGAGCGACGGAGCGACGCGGTGGAGCATCTTTTGCTTTCCTCGCTCCGGTCAGCGGAGCCGAGGGCGACACGGTGGTGGACTTTTTCCTTTTTTTGAATCCCAAGAGGCTGCAAACTGTGTTATATAAATGGTGAGTACAAGATTAACACTAAGCACCCTAAAGAAAAGAAACATTACAGTCAAATCCTCACACTGTTGAGATTTGATTTTAAAGCTGATACCCATTTTGCTTGGTTAACAAATGTATCAGCATATAACCATCAAGGAACGGATAGATAAATATGCCCCTCAACTTAAAAGACACAAATGAACAGAACTCGAACTAAACATACAGTACCCACTTAGGCAAAACGCAAACGCGGTAGCAGTAGCAGAAAGGGACCATGGAGAAAGAGACCACCAGTTCGGCGACGGAACTTCCGGCAGCGCTCGTCCCCGGCGAAGTCAGCTTTAGGGATTGATCTAAGGCCTAGTTTTTGGGGATTGGCCTAGGAGAGAAATCAAGCCAAATCCATGGAAAATGTAAAGGGGACCTTGCCTTACCTTGAGCAGCAATGGAGGGCGGCGGATGGAGAAGAGGGTGGGGTCACGCCGGAGCAGCCAGGGGCAAGGGGACGGCGGGGCACAGCTGCTCTGGCGGCTGGGTCGGGGAGGAGGCGCGCGAGCGGGCAGGCGCTCCTCTGTCTTGTCTGTACCTGAATCTCTACGAGGGGCAGATTAGTCAGTTAGAATAGAATATGAGCAGTTTTCTTTTATTAACAGCTAACCAAACAGATAACAAGGAAAGATGGGGAAATCAGCAACAATTAGACTGTCAAGGGGGGCTGAGAAGAATAGGAGGGAACAAGAGTAGGGGGTATATTATCCAAGGCGTTCGAGCTAGGGGGGTTAAAATCAATTCTCCCGGTGGTGGACTTTTTCCTTTTTTTTTTGAATCCCAAGAGGCTGCAAACTGTGTTATATAAACGGTGAGTACAAGATTAACACTGAGCACCCTAAAGAAAAGAAACATTACAGTCAAATCCTCACACTTTGCAAAGAGAATCTTAATAAACTAGGAAAAAACAATCAAGTATGTCATCTTCACCGCAGCTCCTCGAAGACCTCAAAGCGCAGGCACCATCAACACCACCGGAGACTGTAGAGTGAAGATGGTGGACTCGAAATTGTCGAGTTGCCTTGAGGTGTTTGGTTGCACGGGGCTAGATAGTGAACGTAGGATTTATGATGGACGACATTGCGTCTAATAGGGCAGCAAAGTGTGTGATGACGTGACGGTGTAACACCCGACGTACTCCCTGAGCCGCACTTGGGTGATGGACTGTTGACTCGGACTCGGCCCAACAAATCGCTTTGGAAATGGAAGGATAAAGAGGCAAGAGGTCAACACGAAAGGGTATCAAAGAAAATGAATCAAGGCAGATGCCTTCTCCTCGTCTAGTTCGTCTCGTTTTCTCACCACGTGCTTTGCTTCTCCTATCTCATATTCTGATTTCTCTTGTATCCATGTGTTCATTGTAACCACATACAATCATTATCCTGCAATATCTGGTTGTTTCCCCATCTCTGTGATTTGGTTGTGACTAGGTTGTGACAGACATAGTCAAGGCCAACGAACAAAATGTTATAGCTATATCGACGCCCTCGTGTCACACACACCAAAAATAATCATCCCTAATACCCCCTCCGTCCCACCAAACTTATCTAAGATTTGCTAAAATTTAAATGTGTCTATATATTTTTAGTGTCTAGATACATTCGAATTTAAACAATTTTAGATAACTTTCGTGAGACGGAGGGAGTATCACGCCATGAGCAAAGCGCTTGATTCATCCTAGTCCCATTGCCGGAGCGACTGCACTCCAATCCCCCACCCATGGCGTCACGAAGCAACCTAACAATCTTCAAAAACATTCAAGGAAACATTTGGAGTAGTTCATACTTAATAACCATATAAATAAACCATTTATTTGTCACTTACTCATCCATATTTTTTAATTAAACACATGAGGTGCGGCTATTACATCCCTCCAGCTAAGAACCTCATATACCATTACAGTCTTAAGGAAGTGCAGGGATCACTGCCTCCTTCCCGGGTGAAGGTGGAGCTACACAGTAGCATCTATTTTTATCTGGGTTGCACGGCGGGAAAGTGCTACTCCTGTAGCACCGATAGTGGGGATCTATATCCTCCAGGCCTATTCCTCTGCCTATGAAATTGTCAAGACAAATAAACTGAGACCAGAACATCACACTTGAGCTTTGTTTCGACCAAAGTATGGCGTCTGGCTACATGCCGTGTCTTGGCGATATGCCGATTCCCCCTTTCTTTCTTTGATCCAATCCATCTCCAATCGTATCCATCTTCAATCGATTCCTTCTCCGATCTGAGTCCTCTGTTGAATCTCCTCCGATTTCTCCAAGATCGCTTTTGCTCCCATCAATCCCCAAAGTCCCCTGCCCTTCTTCCTCAAAAAATTCCCAATTTGTTGTGTTGACCGAGAGTGCGCCCTCACTACTGCAGGTAACCCTCTTCTTCTCTGATCCATATCTTCTTGTGTTTTGTGGAGTGCTAGGAGTTCCCCCCAGCCCCCATAGCTTTTGCCCACCACCGCTTCCACTTTGCTTCTAACAACCTCGACGACATCCCTCCTACACCTCACCAACAGCGCTGCTGGCTGCTGCTCTGAGAGAGTTGCATGTCGTTTCTCCTATACTCCAGTCCCTAACCACACTTCGCCGCCACGAGCATCGCAGCCTTTACACGCCACCGCTGCAGACCCGTCCAACCTTCAAGCCTGTGGCATTAGCAGGGACCTGAACAAGTCCTCCAACTAGATGTACTACTGTGTTGGAGCATCAATTATTCAAGCATCTTTTTTCCTGGAGATTGTGCTTCCACGGGGCACATCTTTTCCAGAGACACAATGAAGCTCGTTGGTTGGAACTGCCGAGGTATGGGCAAAGACCTCGATAACTCCACCAAGATGGAGTATCTTGCCAGGTTTATGAGATCCACAAGTGCACAAATAACTTTTGTTTCAGAGATAGGAACATCGAGGTACAGTTCTTCACATGTTAACTCTCGTTTTAACTCTTCAAATAGCTTTGTAGTTCCATCTGATGGTCGATCGGGAGGCCTCTGGTTGCTATGGTCTGATGATGTTCTTCTCTCTGTCAAGTTCTTCAGCCACTATATGATTTTAGCTCTAGTTGTGGATAGAACTTCTAATGTAGAATTTGCTCTGGCTTGTGTTTATGGAGATCCTCATCATCGCCATACTAAAATGATATGGGATCAGGTTTCTAGTTTTGTAAATGATAACCTTGGGAAACCAGTAATTTGTCTAGGTGATCTAAATGATATCATGTGTGATGAGGACACCACTTCTATTAATGTGAATAAGTATCGGATGCGTGCTTTCAATTCTTATATCAAACAGTGTGGTCTGTTTGATTTGGGGTTTAGTGGACCGGCTTACACTTGGACAAATATGCGTTTCTCCTCTGAACCTATCTTTCAAAGGCTTGATCGTTGTATTGCTAATGCAGAATGGTGTGATGTGTATCCAAATACTAATGTTTTCAATTTACCAATCATTCACTCCCTCAGTGATCATGCACCTATTTTAATTACCACTGAATCCCAGGTTCGTAGGCCTAAACTTAACTTTAAATTTGAAAATTGGTGGACTTTTGAGGAAGACTTTCAAGGTGTTGCAAAAAATGCTTGGGCCTCTTCGATTAGTAGACCGTTCCATGCTAGAACCGCTAACCTTGCAGGAAACTTGAAAAGGTGGTGCAAAAAGAAAAAAACCTTTACAACAACAACTTGATAGCATTCAAAATCAGATCAACGAGATTCAATTGAAGCCGGTGCACATGCAAGACCATTCCCTTCAGGCAAGGTTAGTTGTCGAATATGAAGAAAATTTGGCCAAGCTCACTGGATTTTATCGACAACGTGCAAAGAAACATTGGGCAACCGAAGGTGATAGGAACACATCTTTTTTCCACAATGCTGTTCAAAAGCGTAAGCGTCGGAATCGTATTGTTTCTATTAAGGACAGTAATTAGGGGTGGTAATAATTTATTTGACCCGGCTGATATTGCAATGGAGTTTGTTAATTACTTCAAGACTATTTTCCGCTCCTCTGCTAACAATGACAGGATCAACTTAGAGACAGCAGTCCCGCAAGATACAAACGATTTCACCAACTCGATCCCCGATAAGCAGGAGATATGGGAAATACTCAAAGCCATGAGGAAGAATGCATCTCCGGGACCAGACGGATTCAATGTTGGTTTCTACCTTTCGGCTTGGAGCTGGATAGGAGATGATTGTAGGATAACGTAGCATAGAAAACAAAAAATTTCCTACCGCGAACACGAAATCCAAGCCAAGATGCAATCTAGAAGACGGTAGCAACGAGGGGATTATCGAGTCTCACCCTTGAAGAGATTCCAAAGCCTACAAGATGAGGCTCTTGTTGTTGCGGTAGACGATCACTTGCCGCTTGCAAAAGCGCGTAGAAGATCTTGATCACGGCGCCACGAACGGGCAGCACCTCCGTACTCGGTCACACGTTCGGTTGTTGATGAAGACGACGTCCACCTCCCCGTTCCAGCGGGCAGCGAAAGTAGTAGCTCCTCTTGAATCCGACAGCACGACGGCGTGGTGTCGGTGGTGGTGGAGAAATCCGGCGGAGCTTCGCTAAGCGTGCGGGATGTGGTGGAGGAGAGAGGGCCGCTAGGGTTTGGGAGAGGGGGGCGCCGGCCACTAAGGGGTGCGGCCACCTTGTGGTCTTTAGGTGGCCGGCCCCCTCCCCTTGGCCCCTCATTATATAGGTGGAAGCCCCAAGTGTTGGACTACAAGTCTCCGAATAAGACCCGAACCAAAAACCTTCCATGTGATAGGGAAACCTACCCAAGGTGGGAATCCCACTTGGGTGGGATTCCCCCATACCGTGGGTCGGGGTGGCCGGCCCCCATAGGGGAGTCCACTTGGGACTCCTCCCCCTTAGGGTTGGCCGGCCATGGGAGGTGGAGTCCCTCCGGGACTCCTCCTTCCTTAGTGGTTTCTTCCGGACTTTTCTAGAACCTTCTAGAACCTTCCATAGAACCTTCCGGATCATTTTAAATCACATAAAAATGACTTCCTATATATGAATCTTATTCTCCGGACCATTCCGGAACTCCTCGTGATGTCCGGGATCTCATCCGGGACTTCGAACAAATATTCGAACTCCATTCCATATTCAAGTTCTACCATTTCAACATCCAACTTTAAGTGTGTCACCCTACGGTTCGCGAACTATGCGGACATGGTTGAGTACTCACTCTGACCAATAACCAATAGCGGGATCTGGAGATCCATAATGGCTCCCACATATTCAACGATGACTTAGTGATCGAATGAACCATTCACATACGATACCAATTCCCTTTGTCACGCGATATTTTACTTGTCCGAGGTTTGATCATCGGTATCACTCTATACCTTGATCAACCTCGTCTCCTGACAAGTACTCTTTACTCGTACCGTGGTATGTGGTCTCTTATGAACTTATTCATATGCTTGCAAGACATTAGACGACATTCCACCGAGAGGGCCCAGAGTATATCTATCCGTCATCGGGATGGACAAATCCCACTGTTGATCCATATGCCTCAACTCATACTTTCCGGATACTTAATCCCACCTTTATAACCACCCATTTACGCAGTGGCGTTTGATGTAATCAAAGTACCTTTCCGGTATAAGTGATTTACATGATCTCATGGTCGAAAGGACTAGGTAACTATGTATCGAAAGCTTATAGCAAATAACTTAATGACGTGATCTTATGCTACGCTTAATTGGGTGTGTCCATTACATCATTCATATAATGATATAATCTTGTTTATTAATAACATCCAATGTTCATGATTATGAAACTAATCATCTATTAATCAACAAGCTAGTTAAGAGGCTTACTAGGGACTCTTTGTTGTTTACATATCACACATGTATCAATGTTTCGGTTAATACAATTATAGCATGGTATATAAACATAAAGATATATAATAACCACTTTTATTATTGCCTCTTGGGCATATCTCCAACAATGATGTCACCACATTGGTAAGAAACTTCTACACCACAGGTATTTTACCACCTCATCTCAATGATACTCAAATTTCCCTCATTCCTAAGAAGCTAGCTTGCCATGTACCTTCTGATTTTAGACCCATAAGCTTGTGCAATGTGATCTACAAAATTATTGCAAAATCGCTAGCCAACAGATTAAAGGAGCACCTGCCAGATTACATTCACCCTTCTCAACAAGCTTTTATCAAAGGTAGACGAATTAGCAATAATATTATTGTTGCTCAAGAAATTGCTCACTCTTTCTTGTTGTCCTCCTGGAATAGCCTTGACTTTATGTTGAAAATAGATCTAGCAAAGGCTTTCGATAGAATAGAGTGGCACTTTGTTGTTGCGGCTCTTGCTCGTAAAGGTCTTCATGATCATTTCATAAAACTTGTGCATGCTTGCATTTCATCACCGACTTTCTCTGTCATCATCAATGGTCAAGCTTTTGCAAAGTTTAAAAGTAGTAGAGGAATAAGACAGGGTTGTCCTTTGTCGCCATATCTTTTCGTTCTTGCTGTGAATGAACTGTCTCTCACGCTGCAAAATGCTCTGCAAGCCAACAACCTCACAGGTATTTCCCTGGGACCAAATTGTCCTCCAATTCACTCATTGATGTTTGCGGACGACTTGATTGTTTGTGGTAAAGCGAATACACAGGAAGCTACAACTATTTTTGATCTCTTAGATCATTTCTGTCAGGACTCGGGGCAAACTCCAAATTGGAGCAAATCTGGGATTTTATTTAGCAAGAATGTGCCTTTGCAGGTCAAGCAGGAAATCAAAACTATCTTTCCAGTACCAAGCATTGACAACTCTTTTGTTCATCTAGGCCATCCCCTTGTTTTGCCTTCCAAGGATAGATCGTCGGCTTACAATTTTGTGTGCGATAAATTCAAATCCAAGCTCAGTGCTTACAAAGCAAATAGACTCTCCCATGCTGCAAGATTAACTCTTATAAAATCTGTTTTCTCGTCTATACCTGTCTACTACATGTCCAACATTCTATTTTCAAAAAAATTCCTCGCCAAATTGACATCCATCATTAGGAATTTTTGGTGGACAGGTGTTCAAGATGATCGGACCACTAAAAGATTGTGTCTTGATTGTCAATGTTCAGACATAGAACAGAATTGAAAGGTCCGCGTCGCTCCCAGGGGAGCGGCCCGGGCGAACGTAGCTGCGCGGCACCCCACCCTTCTCCGCTCTCTGCCCCCTCGCCGCCGCCGGGCGTTTCCGCCGGGCAAAGCTCGTGTGGTAGCCGGCGGCGGCGGGCTTCCCTCCCTCGCGCGCGAGGGTCTCCGATCGCGGCAAAGTGCGACGCCCGGACGTCGTGCTGGCTGGGGCGGTGGAGCCGGGCGCCGGGGCGGCGGCTCCGGGTCTCTTCGGCGGGGATCGACGGCCGCGGTGGCTGCTCGGGCAGCGCCTCGGCTGGTGAGCGCCATGGGCGCGGTTGCAGGCGGCTTCGTGCTTGGGCTACGCGGGCCAGATCTGGGCCTATGCGGTCCCGATCTGGGCCTGGGCGGGCTCGAGCTGGCGACGACGGCGAATGGCGAGGCGATGCGCGGCCAGGTTGGCGTGGAGGATCTGCTTGGGGCTGCGGTCGGGTGGCCTTGCTGGAGGTTTCTCCAGCTGCGCCATGGTCAGCCAAGGCCCCAGCATCTGCTCCGCCACGACGGCAGTTCGTCGCTTGCTAGGGGCGCGGGGGCGCTTTTTGGCCCGGTGTGCTCCTGGCAGCGAGGAAGCCGGGGCGGCGGCCCCGGAATCGGAGGTTTCGGCAGTTCGGCTTGGTCGTGCTGTGCGGTGAGTCTGCTCTATGAGGTGCTGCAGCTACTTCGGGACAGCGAGGAAGCCGGGGCGGTGGCCCCGGAAAGGTGGGCGTGGTGCGGGAGGGCCTGCTCTTGCTTCCCGCAGTCATGGCGTGGTCATCCCGGAGTGTGGTGACAGGACTACTGCGGCATGTGGCTAGGATCGGTGGTCGGCAATGGAGCCACACCGCATGGTTTGCTGCTCCTTAGCCCAGGTCCTTGGGCTTGGCGGCCGAGATTGCGCTCCAGGTGAAAGCCTCGCACTTAGGTGCCGACGGCGGCGGCACCCTAGGGTGTCGTTCTCCTTCTTGAATGCGTCGTTCGGGAGCTACGATCCTCTGCCGACGCGAGTGGATTATGTTTCTCCGGGTGAAAACCTAAGCTCTTTTTGAGCGGGCGGCGGCGACGGACACGTCGTTTACCTTCTTGGAGGCGTCGTCTTGGAGTTTCTTTTTCCTCGCGGTGCGACGGTTTTGCGGCTGTCTTGTGGGGTGGCTTTGTAGTCTGGGAAGTGGATGCCAGGGCAGCGGCCCTGGAAGGTGGCTATAAGCCGAGGCGGCGGCCTCGGAAGTGCGACGACCTCAACTCTATGAGGCAGAGTTGTAGTTCTTCGTCGCAGAGGTGACGAATTAGTGTCACGAGGGTGGCTGGTTCGTCACCATGGCCCCTTCTTTATTTTCTCTCTATTTTCTGCTCGTTTCCGGATGTAATTTCGTCCGGGCGACATGTCTGTAAGTTTCCCCCTGCTAATCAATGAAATGCCAGCACTCGCTGGATCTTTCGAAAAAAAAAAAAAGATTGTGTCTTAGAGCTTGGGCTGATATTTGCATTGAAAAAAATATTGGTGGTCTGGGTGTTCGTAATTTGCAGGCAATCAACCAGGGACTAATCCTATCGGCGGCTTGAAGATTGGCAAAGGAACCACAAAGTCTGTTGGCACAGATTCTTAAGGCAAAGTACCATCATGATACATCCATTTGGAGAGCAAGCTCAAAAGTGCCAAAGTCAGCCTTTTGGTCTGCAATTTTTAAGGTAAAACCTCTTATGATTTCTGGTTCAATATACCAAATTGTTGATGGTAGTAGTTCGGTGTGGAGTGCTCCCTGGTTTATGGGTTGGGAAACCATTTATGATCATCTCATAATACAACAACAACCCTTTACATATCCAGCTCAGGTTAAAGACCTTTGGATTCATGGTCAAAAGCGTTGGAATGCTAACTTAATCGCTTCTTTATTTAGCTTCGAAACCGCTAATGCAATACTCCAAACTCCTATAATCAATACAGATGGTCAAGATACTCTGGTTTGGAAGCTAACCCCTGCAGGTAATTATACATCCAAAAGTGCATACAAGCATTGTTTCAGCAACCTCCAACTTCCTCCGAGGCAAAGCCCAAAAACTGTTCCACCAGAGATCATCTCCCTTCTTAACCAGGTCTGGCGGGACAAAGAAATGGCGCCGAGAGTTCAAACATTCGCCTGGAGGCTTCTCAGAAAGGCACTTCCTACGGGTAAGAGGGCTAGTAGATTCTCCAAGCACATTAAAGAAGGTTGCTCTAGATGTGATAATAAAGAAGATGAAATGCATATGCTATTCTTATGTCCTTTCTCTAAAGCAGCATGGTTCTGTTCTCCCTGGTACATTAGAACTGAATCCCTTGCTGCTCATCATGGCTCTATTCCTGATATGATTTATGCTTTGCTCACATCTGGACATCCACAAATAAAACCCACTACTCTCTATACCTTCCTGTGGTGTCTATGGAAGGCTCGAAACGACACTCTGTTTTGCAGGAAAGTAAGCAGACCATCGCAGGTTTTTGCAGCAGCTGATGCTATTATCAGTGCTACTAAATTAGAGATCCGAAGTTCTACTGAACAACACAACGACTTGCAAGTCAACAACATTCGTACACCTGCTCCGCAATTTGCTGTCATCCCTGGATCGACCATCGCTGAACCATCAATTGTCGCAGGCACCAAGATATTCACAGATGCGTCATGGGTACAAGTTGAGCAGCAGCGAAATTCTCCTGTGCCGGCTGGGCTAGGAATATGCATTCAAGTGGAAGGCAATCAGCAGTGTTCCCAGCTCTTCATCTCGGCTATTTCGCCACCAGTGTCTTCGGTGCTAAAGCCTTTGGTCTTCTTCTTGCAGTGAATCTGGCGGACCTTCTTCGACTCCAGCAAGTTACTTTCTTCACTGACAATGCTACTCTTGCCAAAGCTGCAGCTAATCACAATTTACAGGATGCCCCTGGTCATTGGGAAATCAGGCCACACCTAGCTAGTGTATTCAATAGCAACTCTTTTAACTCTGATAGAATATATCATATCTCCAGAAGTTTGAATTTCAAGGCAGACCACTATGCCAGGCTGGCTCTCAGGATTCAGAATACAACTTTCAGTTTTAGATGCTTGGCTAGCTCTCAAGCAAAGATTGCTTGTTCATTTAGAGATATACTGTCGGACCAAAGCGTTGCCATGTGCACGCTGCTCTCTGTAAAGTGTTGTTAAAATAATAAAATCTTTGTTGTACAAAAAAAAAAGACAAATAAACCGTACAGTTGATGCACGTGAATATATTATTAACCAGTGTGGTACGAATAAGCAAGCCATATGTGTCGTGAAGAAAAACAGGCAGGAGAAGAAAATCTGTAGCGAGTTGACCACTTACATTGTGCATCAACAGCAAAGCATACGAGAACAAGCAACACTAATGCCTGGAGGCGCTTCCTGCACTGCTCCATGTGGATGTTGCAACAATTTTTCTTGTGCTCTGGTTTTGTCTTGCTCGAATTTACGTAGCAGATGTTTGGTGTGGTCCATATATAGAGAGGCAGAGAAAGATATATTTGGAAAAAAATTAATCCAGAGTTATTACATACATTGATTGGGGAGCAGTAAATTATTACGTTGGGTTGGTAATGCATATATTTTCTTTCCAACAATATTTGGCCAGATCAACCAGATCCCTTCTTTAGTGTCTTGGTTGAAAATTTGGGGCTATAAATGTTGATTGGCTGGAATTGATTACGGCCAGATTGTTCATCTCCCATATTTTGGCTCTAATTAATCCCCTCCTATTGTAAGCAGGTTTTTTTGTACTACAGAACACTAAAGAACAGTTCACACAGCTACTCCTTCGGTTCATTGCCCTAGTGTAACCAAGGCAATAGGTGTACAATTATGATACATGGTGTTATGGATGTTCATCTTCATTTTCCCTATACACAAATGTACCTAACAGTTCATAAGTCTGTTGTCTCACAGCTCACAACAACTCACTCACCATGATTTTTAGAAACAAAAAAATCATCAAAGCATTACAACATTTTTTTTTAACTGACTAGGGAAGAATTCATCCATTTGAGTGATCAACAAGACCAGTTTTATGCGGTTTGGCTTTAACAGGAAACCTCTTTCAAGACACCCTCCTTGACCTGGATTTCCTGTGCTTGCTCTTTGGGTTACTCAAAACTCTCTCCTTCGGCGTTTGGAGCCGGAAGATACAGTATAGTGGTCCTGGGAGCTCTGCAGGGAGGGAATTTCAGGGACGAACATGGCGTTGTCGTACACAGGGTAACGCAAATTCCCTTGCCAGCAGAGACCCGAGGCTGTTGGTGGTGAGGGAACCTCAGGCACCACCCACGTATCTTCTGCATCAAATCCAGGTACTTGGCCTAACAGGTCTTCTGCAAACAGGCCTTCAGCTAGGCGGCACTGTGGAGATCCCCCAGCGCTCCCCAACTTTGCATTGTCACCCTGTAAGCACAAACAATGGAATTAGGACCATATGTATGTGATAGGAGCATCCCAGTGCGGGTGGATTACATAAATGTAAATGACACTGGGATCTAGAACCAAATTTCAGGAATCTGTGATTTTAGCTCAACTATTGAACAAGCATCCCGACAACTTCGCAATTGATTATTACAAGATTAGTCACAGCAGGTAAGTGCACCATGATCAACGGTCAAAATATAAAAGGTGATGGCCAGTAACAACTAGCAAAGATTACGTCTTTCAGAAAAAAGCAGCAAGTATACATTACAATCTACAAATAAGGACAGAAACACCTCCACAGTTCAATTTGAAGGTCTTAGGCCTGAGAATAATGTTTGACAAATTTTGGTCTAGTGGAAATTATCTTGGGAAGTTGAGAATAAACTCTGGAAGTTCACTGTTCACCTATCAGCTTATTCGTTTACGGAAGCAACAACTAACTTCTTCTATATCATATTAGATGCTAATTTACCCTAAGTGGAGGCTGGAAAGAATCAAGACTCTTCTGCTATGGGCTTTGTGATGAACTAAGCTACAGCAAGTATAAACATGGACTATGAGTCTAACGGCTAGTCTAGACTAGTCGTGCGACTAGTCTATGAGTCCTAACTTGACTGTCGACTAGCTCGTTCGACTCGACTAGTTCGTAGAGTTGAGCGGTCAAGCGACTAGTCATGGACTAGTCGTGGTATTCGAGTCGATCAACTCAACTGGGGATAGATTACTGTCCAGAGGCATCGGTGGAATTAAGAATGAAATCCACAACTTCTTAAATACAAGTTTAGAGCTATGGAGCAATATGGAGACGTGGAGGATGAAGCTGAAGTTCAAAGACATTGTTTCATCATCTAAACAAGATAAGTTGAGGCCTATGCCATGAATTTCTAGGTTCAAGCATTATTATGTTATGTAACTTGTGTTGAGCTTATGTCGATTTAGTTACTAAATATCCTATATGGTTGCTATATACGATAGTATTTTCTACTAGCTACAGCTGAAGTACATGTCGACTAGTCGAGCAGTAGTCTAGACTCTAGACTAGTCACAACTAGTCTATGAGTCGGTACCCCACGGCTCGACTCCTCGACTCGTAATCTTTAGTAATCATATCACAATATTAAGGTCCTCAATTTAATGAAGCAAACTAAACCACGTGTGTTTTCTAGAAAATTCATGCCAAGTGAGAGAGAGAGGTTTCAGTAATCTAAGGAAATGAGAAGCATAAGATGTTACTGACAACAAGAAAAGACAGGAAACACATCAATCATGGTTTTCGAGTCGAGAGACTAGTCGCGACTAGTCGTCGACTAGTCGACCAGTCGCTATGGGAAGTCCGACTCAGGCTGGCGACTCGACTCAGCGCTCGAGTCGATCGACTCGAAGGACTAGTCTCGACTAGTCAGGGTAAGTCGACGTTTTTGGGTCGGTCGACCCAAAAAAAAAGTTCTGTGCTTCCTATTTTGCCCCGTTTGCCTGGCTCGACCTAGATCGAGATTGAATCCCGCTCGACCCTTTCCTTGGCCGCCGCCTCTCCCTTGGCCGCCGCCTCTGCAAGAACTTGGCCGGGCTCCTCCTCCGCCACAGGCTCCTCCTCCGCCACGGGCTCCTCCTCCGCCACGGGCTCCTCCTCCGCCACGAGTTCCTCCTCCGCCAGGAGCTCCTCCATCGCCGGCAGCTGCTGCTGGTCTGCTCTCGTCCACGGCAGCTGCAGCTGCTCCACTCCTCCACGGCTGCTGCAGGTACCAGGTAACAAGCTCCTCCTCTCTTCTTCCCTTTTCCTCTGAGATATGCAGTGCTTCCCTTTTCCTCACAAGCTCCTCCTCCCTGTTTCCCTGTTCCCTCACAGGAGGCCAAGCTGAAGCTGAAGCTGCTGAGGGCTACGATCCATTCAAAGATCCTAACAGGAGGCCAAGGAGGAGCAAAGATCCAGCATGGAAATATGCATTTATGTGTGATCTTGAGGATAGGTTGCAGCATGGAAATTATATATTTTTATTAAACCTGAGTCTTGCTGAGTCGAGACTAGTCTAGACTAGTCTACGAGTCGCCGGCTCAGAACGACCAGTCGACTCGTCGACTCGCAAACCATGACATCAATTCACATGTAGATAACATTTTGGATTACCTTTGAAGAACCATGCTCAGTAAAGCCAAAGTTTGGGCCATATTCGAAGTTACTAAAGAATTCATCCACAGGCCAATCAGGTAAGCCATTTGACCCATTACCACCTGAAAATGGTAAGTTGTATGCTGAGTCACTATCTCCGTTCATTTGATTGGATAAAGCTCCTGTGGTCTGACTAGGTAGCAAATGTTTTGAACTTGCATCTGACAAATACTTAGGTGGATGCTCTGCGGACCTAATTACACTGTTGTCCATAGTCCAGTTGACCATTGCTGTCTTGGTATTTGGAACAGAAATCGGCCTAGAATAATCTCCACTGATTGCACTTTGGCTGGGTATAGATACACTGCTTTCACCTGAAAGTAACACTGTAGGATTTTTCCTCGCCAAGTGTTTCTGTTGTGAATCCACTGATCCACCGGAAGCGTTAACATGCTTGTCAGTAATAGGTGGGACTGGATCAGCAGGTTCAAGGCCAACTTGAACTCCTGTCAGCAGGAACCTTTGATGTACTGAAACAAAGGAATTTACAGTGTGTATAGCAACATCACAATCTCTACAAAGTAGAGCACGGTCTTCCAAGCAGAAGAAGTATCCAGAAGCCTCCTGCAATGAAAGTAGATTTTTAGATCTACGCATATGGAATTAACATGTATCAGAAATTTCTTGCTGCCGGAATCATAGTACAAACTAAAAAAAGAAATTCATGTGAGTACAGTGTTTTCCAATAGATGGTGGATTAGCTGTGCTCTGCGCATGGGCCTTCTACTGAGATCAATCAACCATAGTAAACATACATAATCTGTTCATTTGAGAGGATCCACGTCCAAACTATCCAGCCAAGTACGACAGCCCAAATAACTATACACTCCCTCCATCCCAAATTGTAAAGTGCCCGTAAATTTCGCTGGTCAACAACTTACAACTTTGACTATGATTTGTACTTATAATATCAAAATTTGTTTAAATATATATGAAATAGAGGAGATTTGCAAGATGAAAGCAACATACTTATACATTCTGAATCCATATAAGTTGGTATATACTAGGGGTAAAAGTTGTGCATCAAAGACCGTGCAAAAAAAAAGTGTGCCTTACATTTTGGGATGGAGGGAGTAGTATAATACAATTGGCCCAGTATCTATACAGCCATCTAAGCTCAAATACACATCAAACCATATACAAATAGTGGAGCTCATGATAAAAAAAAAAGTGGATTTCAAATAAATTAAAGATGCATCTAAATTGCCTCCAACATGCAACTTTGCTTCAGCAGACATTTTGTCAGCAACAAAAATCTCGCACCCCATGGTTTTTCAAAAGGATGGCCCATAATGAAGTCATCACACATACTAAAATAATCGTGACATTGATTAATTTACTGTTTCTTATTCAAGGACATCTTACAAGACTGGCGGTTTGTAAAGTAGGACAACTTGTGGGTTGTAGCCCTCAGGATTCCTCACTCATAAAGTAACACCTGGTAAGAATAAAAAGGAACTGATGCCTGGCACGAGCGTGATATAGTTGACATGCAAGTTATAGTATAGTATATACGCTTCCATCTTAAATTTGTTGGCCATACAGATTTGCATCTAATAAACAGGTGTTTGAAAACTGAATTGATCAAAAATATTATAACATGTTTAGCCGACACATATTAGGATTGTTGCTTACAAGCGAAAAAAAGCCTCATATCACAACATTCTGTAAAATGTTTTTTAAGTGCAAGATAAGTATAGTTGAAGAGAACTTTACTAAGTTCTGTTTCCGTCGTCTTAAAATGAGTTTGCTTCTTCTACTGGCGACATATTAGCTGGTGTTGAACAGGATGAGAAGAAAGTTTGTCCAAGTTAAATACAATACCTCATTTCATTCAATTAAACTAACTGGCTACCTAGTACCTACCCTTTTAAGCATTGATTGATATCTTCATTATTAAATTAATTGGTTATAAATAAACAAGTTGGTATAAGTTCATCTTATGTTGCTAGTTTCATGTGGTCTTTCACTCTTTTGTATGTAACCAGCTGATACTTCAATTATATATGTTAGTCCAGTTATAATAACACTCCAGACATTCTAGCCTCAAAAAGCAATCATTGGTCTCTTTTCTTTCATAAGGGAACATCAGTTTAAATGCTTCGATGCCACAGTTTAGGCAAAAATGTAACAGAAACTGGCACCGCATGTGCACGCACATGCTCAGTAACCCAGCCAACAAGATGAAGCAAACGCACACGACTGCCGTACCCAAGGCCATGCCAGGACAGCATGATCAGATATAAGCAATATGTTTTTTCTTATTTCCGATATTGGTTTGGGACAGCTGAGAAGAGGTATGCACTTTGGAACGAACAAATACTGCTACAGTTTTATTTTCTTCCCTTACTGATATCTGAAACTGGTGAGATATGTATTCATTTCCCACACTGGTTCCGTATGTGAGCTATGAACTTTTGGACAAAATCGACGGTAACAAAACTTAAATCATGAGTTCATTACTCTGCATTTTCAAAAGCAAGATGGTTCACCTTAGGAGCCATTCAAAAAACAGGAGCTAATCTCATTCATCACTCAGTTGATACATTTGATCTAGCAAAGCCGTTACCTCTCGAATAAAATTAGCTACCCGAGAATGAGTTGCAGTATTGTCCCGATATATTAACACTAGGAAACAACATTTTGAGCCTTCAAGCTCCGATGTAATTCTGTAGTTTCAAGCTTGATGGCCTTGAAGCGTTAAAACGTAGCAATTAACTAACTCAAGGTGCGCAACATGAGGCAAGCAATCCTACGCTGCAGTGGGTTTTCACTTAAGCATGCTCCTGGCTTCTTATGGCTTCATGTCGGGATATGCTTGCTTGGCCATATTGAAGCGAGCTGTCTAAGAAACTCTGACTCGCGTACTAAAAAATCTGCTCTACAGTAACTATGCGCAGCAACTGATCCCACGCTTGGGAAAAGAAGTGATGGGTGTGGACCAACAGCAGAATCCACATGATGGAGGGCTTTGCTTGAGATTGAGGCTAGACGAGATTCGAGAGGGAGAGGCAGGGACGGGTGGAGCAGAGGAGGCGGGCGGGCTGACTGACCTGGCAGATGTCGCACTTGGGCGGAGCGCTGGGCGCGGAGGGCGGCGCGGCGTCGGGGAGCAGCGGCACGCGCTGGTGCTTCCCCGCGAGCTTGTTGGCGGCGTGGACCTCCTTGTCGCAGGCGTCGCAGAGCGCGGCCTCGTCGGCGCAGCAGAGCACCCGCGCCTCCGCCGCCCCACACGCGTTGCACTGGATCTTCATCGCTCGCTAGGGTTTCGCTCCCCGCTTGTCTGCTCTGTTTTCTCTCTCTCTCTCTCTGCCAACCTCGGGAAAGGGGAAGGAGGTGGGGAAGGTGGAAGGAAGACGACGGGATACGGTGATGCGATTGGATCAGGCTCGCTTTTGTTTTTTAACTGGGGCGCGGTGAGCTGATTATTAGTGGTGGGTCTTGTTTAAGTTAACTTTTACTGACGTGGTTCGCTCTCGGTGGCGGGTGTGGTTTAGCTGCCACATGAGTACCAATGTGCATGATACTACTCCCTCCGTTCATTAATTGATATCGGAGTAAAGGTGCACGCGCAATGCGCGTCTCAAATAATATATAGACTATAAAAACACATCATGTCTATTCTAAATGTTAGTCAATACATTCATGAATATCTCAAAAAACACAATGCACAACTTACTCCTCAGCTCCATATTTTCAATAATCCGCATTGCAACATGATACAAAAATAAGTTAAATGATGAGCATGCTCATAATTAAATATTTTACAAGACCATAAAGCCGTACTAAGTTTCATACATTCGTTATTTCTGTTTATGTGCCATAACCTGGTCATGTCTTCAGTGATGTTATGCACAGTAATTTATTCAGAAACGAACGAAGCATGAGTACATTGGTAGATAACCATCAAGCTCTCTATGGCAAGGAGAATGGAGCATCAGTATCAATACGACCAATGTAATTTATTCAGAAACGAAATGAAGCATCAATATCAATTAGACAAGCATTGTTAATACCTTTTCTTCAAAATAACGGCCAATGTTTTTTAATAGACACTACTATGTGGAGCTAAAATAAGTAGATAACCATCAAGCTCTCTAAGTCTTGCAACTCACGAATCAACTAAGTCTTTAAGATATGTAAAAAATACAATCAGTGAAACGATAATGAATGCACAGTAAGTAGTCTTTCACATGGTGGAACCTTGAAATTGTTGCACAAATGGGAGAGGAACATCCGAAAGAAAAAATGCCAAAAAATAAGCTGACAAGGAAAAAAAATCATGGATACTATTGTATTCTCGGATATTTTAATTGAGCTATAAGGAGTGGAGTACATCACGACTCAGTAGCAAACAAAAAATGCAACGGAGCACATTCCTAAGGGCTCCTTTGATTTAAAGGTTAGGAAAAGCATAGGAATAGGAAAGGTATAGGATTGGAATGGCATGTTGTTGCCTGCCAAAACCCACCGGCGAGCAGCGACGGGCAACACGTAGAGCCGGGAGGCTCCCAGGACTGCTGGTGGGCCCTGGTCCCTCGGGCGACGGCCCGCAATGCTCCGGCACGTACGTCCAAGCTGGTGCAAGGGCGTGCCACCTGACCTATACCTGGTCAGGAAGGTGATGGATTGCTTCGACTAGTTTCCTGCATGGCATATGTTGAAATATTGGGCTCATTTTTAGTGGCCCAAATTAGATTTCAGTTTTTCCTATAAATCTCAAAGCCCACATAGTGGCAGTCTTGTGAGTTTGAGCCCAAGTTGGTGGCAGCTCACTAGGGAGTGGCAAGAGGTGGGAAGTTTAGTCCCACATGGAAAGTTGGGAGGAAGTTAGACCACCTTATAAGGTGGGTTGTTCCACCACTAGTAAGTGAGTGAGAATAGGAGTGCTACACGCGCGCGCTCCTCCTCCTCCTCGCTCGCTCGTCTCGACTCGACACGACACGACACGACACGCGCGCCGCGCCGCGCTCGTGGTGAGTGGATTGAGCCTCGAGCCGAGACTTTCCTTACTTTTTGCAGCTCAGGAAAACGAACAGAGTCCTAGACGGACGCGTCGCAGTTAGTCGGTTCGGGTCGCTCCCGGATCGTGGGCTATCTGTAACCGACTCGAAACGTTCGTGCGACGTGGTTGTGGCCCACGTTGCCCAGGGTTTCCCGAGCCTATATAATCTCCTGCCCGGCTACCGCAGAAATATATCTAATACACGAGTTAGGGTTTCCACCTCTCTCTGCTTGCGCCGCCATCGTAGCCTACTCCATCCCGCTCGCCGACGTGCATCGGTGAACGGGAGAGCAGGTCTCCGGAACCACTCGTCCTTGCGATCATGTACGGGAGAGGGCGAATTAGGTTTTTGGGAAGCGCTCTGCGCGACTGCTCAAGCTCTTCATCACGGGTCGCCTTCCATCCAAGTCGGGCGGTGCTGACTACCGTCGTCTTCAACGCCGTCTACTTCGACCCGTCGTCCCCGTCGTCAACGACGTTGTCATCAACAACGTTACTGCCGCGACATCATCTGCTACACCTCCACCGCCACCTCCACCAGATCGGTACGTGCGACATATCTCGATCTGTTTAGCGATGGATGCTTTACCGTTTGCGCTGCTGCTACTCATGTTGATTAATGCATCTAGTATGTTTGAGTTTCACATGTTGCTAGTTGCTGCCATCATGTTTTATATTCTGGAATTAATCATGGAAATTGTGCCTAATTATCCAACAATCCAAAAACCTAATTGTAGGCAATTTCGCTAACAATGGCTGGTTTTTCCGATGCACCGAGGCCGGATAAGTTTACCGGTGTGCACTTTAAGAGATGGCAGTATAAGGCCATGCTCGCTTACTCATCCGAAAGTGTTCGATGTTACCGATGGTTTACCCGAAGGAACTATATCTGACCAAGATCGTAACAAGTTCAAGGAAAATAATACTCTCTTTGTCGGATGCGTTCCCGAGTATTCTTGCTGATCGTCCGTGTGATGTGTACATGCACATAACGTATGGTAAAGAGCTCGGGAGGCACCGAATGCTAAGTTCGGTGCAACCGATGCAGCGATGAACTCGTACATCATGGAGAACTTCCATGACATCAGGATGGTTAACAACCGTTCGTAGTCGAACAAGCTCATGAGATACAAGCATTGCGAAAGAGCTTGAGCTCCTTAAGTGTGCCTTACCTGACAAGTTTGTGGCTGGATGCATCATCGCTAAGTTGCCCCCTTCATGGAGGAACTTTGCCACAACTCTCAAACACAAGAGACAGGAGATATCAGTTGAAAATCTGATAGCATCTCTTGATGTTGAGGAGAAAGCTCGGGCTAAGGATAATACTGAGAAAGGAGAGGGTCATTCTAGCACCAACATGGTGCAGAAGAAACCCTATAGCAAGAACAAAGGGAATAACAAGCCCTCCTTCAATAAGCCTATGAAGACTACAACCTTCAAGAAGAAGAAGATGATAAACAAAGCAGATCTGAGCTGCTTTACATGTGGAGAGACTGGCCACTTTTCTAAGGACTGTCCAGAGAGGGCAGACCGCAAGAAAAAGGCGAGACAAGTCAACACGGTGACCGCTAGCAATGCTGATGGGTACGGTAATCTCTTTTATCGTTCTTTCGGTATTTCAATCTCCATGTTGGTGGATTGATACAAAAAGCTAATGTTCATGTGTGTGCTGACATATCCATGTTCACTTCTTACCAGGTCGCCCGGGATTCTTCCGTCTTGATGGGGAATGGGTCACATGCTTCTGTTCGTGGTGTTGGCACGGTAGATCTGAAGTTCACTTCGGGGAAGATCGTGCACCGAGGAACGTGGCAAAGATGTCCCTACTATGAACAAGAATCTCGTTAGCGGCTCCCTTCTATGCAGAGATGGGTTTAAGGTTGTTTTAGAGTCGAATAAAGTAGTTGTTTCCAAGTTTAGACAATTTATTGGTAAAGGCTATGAGTGCGGAGGCTTGTTCCGCTTTTCGCTCTCTGATTTCAGTAATAAGTCTGTGAACCATATATGTGGCAATGTTAGTGATGATACCAGTGTTTGGCATTCTCGTTTATGTCACATTAATTTTGGTTTAATGTCTCGGCTATCCAGTTTAAGTTTAATTCCGAATTTCACCATTGCCAAAGGTTCTAAGTGTCATAGTTGTGTGCAATCAAAGCAACCTCGGAAGCCTCACAAGGCGGCCGAGGAGAGAAACTTGGCACCTCTAGAACTCATACATTCTGATCTATGCGAGATGAATGGTGTGTTGACAAAAGGTGGAAAGAGATATTTCATGACATTGATTGATGATGCGACTAGATTTTGCTATGTTTATTTGTTGCGAACTAAAGATGAAGCTTTAGACTACTTTAAAATTTATAAGGCTGAAGTTGAAAATCAACTAGAGAGAAAGATCAAGCGTCTTAGGTCGGATCGTGGTGGCGAATATTTTCCTAAAATCTTTGATGAATTCTGTGAGGAACATGGCATTATTCATGAGAGGACGCTCCCTATTCACCCCAATCAAACGGGGTTGCCGAGAGGAAAACCGCACGCCGACCGACTTGGTGAATTCCATGTTAGCCACCGCTGGTTTATCAAAGGCATGGTGGGGGAGGCTTTGTTGACTTCATGTCATGTCCTGAATAGAGTTCCTAACAAGAATAAAGATAAAACCCCTTACGAGGAGTGGGCTGGGAGAAAACCATCACTTTCGTATTTGCGCACATGGGGATGTTTGGCGAAAGTCAATATTCCAATTACTAAGAAGCGCAAACTTGGACCAAAGACAGTGGATTGTATCTTTCTAGGTTATGCTCCTGAGTGTAGGATATAGATTTTTAGTAGTTCAATCCGAGGTACCTGATATGCATGTTGATACTATTATGGAATCTCGTGATGCAACATTTTTTGAGAATATGTTTCCTATGAAAGATATGCATAGCATTGCTAGAATTTCTACTGAGATAATTCCTGATTCCAGTACATCTAATGAGTATTTTGAACAATCACATGAGAATGTTACTGAGAAGGATGACAATGAAGCTCCTAAACGGAGCAAGAGACGAAGGATTGAAAAATCTTTTGGTGATGATTTCATTGTGTACCTTGTGGATGATACTCCCACGTCCATTGCAGAGGCATATGCATCTCCAGATGCAGATGACTGGAAAGAAGCTGTCCATAACGAGATGGACTCGATCCTTTCTAATGGAACTTGGGAGCTATCAGAACGACCCCATGGATGCAAGCCTGTGGGCTGCAAATGGGTGTTCAAGAAGAAGCTAAGACCTGATGGTACTATTGAAAAGTACAAGGCGCGGCTTGTAGCGAAAGGCTACACACAGAAAGAAGGCGAAGATTACTTCGACACCTATTCACCTGTCTCTAGACTTACCACCATTCGAGTACTACTATCCATGGCTGCCTCCTATGGTCTTATCGTTCATCAAATGGACGTAAAGACAGCTTTCCTTAATGGAGAGTTGGAAGAGGAAATCTATATGGATCACTCGATGGGTTTGTAGTAAAAGGTGAAGAAAGAAAGGTGTGCAAGTTGCTGAAATCTTTATATGGCCTGAAACAAGCACCTAAGCAATGGCATGAGAAGTTTGACAGAACTTTAACTTCTGTAGGCTTTGTTGTCAATGAGGCTGACAAGTGTGTTTACTATCGCTATGGTGGGGGCGAAGGTGTTATACTATGTTTGTATGTGGATGATATTCTGGTCTTTGGTACAAACATGAGAGTAATACACGAGGTCAAGTCTTTCTTGTCAAAGAGTTTTGATATGAAAGATCTGGGAGAAGCTGATGTGATTTTGAACATCAAGCTGATTAAGAACGAGAGTGGGATTACTCTAACGCAATCCCATTATGTTGAGAAGATATTGAGCCGGTTCGGCTATATTGATAGCAAGTCTTCTCCAACACCTTATGATCCCAGTGTGACACTACGCAAGAACCGGAGGATTGCCATAGATCAATTGAGATATTCTCAGATCGTTGGCTCACTCATGTACTTAGCGAGCGCGACTAGACCCGACATCTCTTTGTCGTTAGCAAGTTGAGTAGGTTCATGTCAAACCCGGGTACTGATCATTGGCATGCACTTGATAGGGTCATGCTCTACCTATGTGGTACAATGAGTTATGGGATTCACTATTCAGGGCACCCAGCTGTGCTTGAAGGATATAGTGATTCGAATTGGATCTCAGATGTAGCTGATCTGTATGCCACAAGTGGGTATGTATTTACCTTTGGAGGTGGCGTAGTATCATGGAGATCTTGCAAGCAAACCATATTGACGAGGTCAACTATGGAAGCAGAACTTACTGCTTTAGACACAACCACTGTTGAATCAGAATGGTTGCGTGAGCTCTTGATGGACTTGCCTGTGGTTGAAAAACCTGTTCCGGCAATCCTTTTGAATTGTGACAATCAAACTGTAATTGTCAAAGTGAACAATTCTAAGGATAACGCAAAGTCATCAAGACACGTCAAGAGACGTTTGAAGTCTATCAGGAAATTGCGAAACTCCGGAGTAATAACTGTTACATATATTCAAACAGACAAAAACCTGGCAGATCCCTTTACAAAGGGACTATCACGTAATGTGATAGAAAGTGCATCGAGGGAGATGGGTTTGAGACCCGTTGATGTTACACCATAGTGGTAACCCAACCTTTGTGATCGGAGATCCCGTGAATTAGGACCTGGGAAGAACAAACTAGTGGTTTAATTGAGGAGAGTATTATGTAACCCTCTCTATGTGAAGATGCACAACTCTCAATTGTTGTAAGGCAGGTTGGCAACAAGCCTTAATGTGTTTATGTTGGCTATATTAGCAAAGATGCTGTCCTACAAAGCATTCTTGAAATAACACACCTATATGAGTCTGATTGTTAAACGTCGCAATCTATGAGATTTGGGTGATCTCTAGTAAACTCATGAAGAGACCACGAAGTATGACGCATATGCTTCACCTGCGGGGTAGGCTACTGGCAGCCATGTACTGGTCATGACTTTGAGTGAAACCCTGTTCACGCAAAACTTGCAATTCAAGGCTTAGTCCATTGTTCAAGTGTGAATGGATGTAGCTTAAGGTTCTAGGCGGAAGTTCAACTTAACAGTCTCCGCTGAAACACTGGTATATAAACAAGCAGTGAGTATTGGTAAATCTCTAAATGGGGATTTGAGATCTGGTGGGGGATTGTTGAAATATTGGGCTCATTTTTAGTGGCCCAAATTAGATTTCAGTTTTTCCTATAAATCTCAAAGCCCACATAGTGGCAGCCTTGTGAGTTTGAGCCCAAGTTGGTGGCAGCTCACTAGGGAGTGGCAAGAGGTGGGAAGTTTAGTCCCACATGGAAAGTTGGGAGGAAGTTAGACCACCTTATAAGGTGGGTTGTTCCACCACTAGTAAGTGAGTGAGAATAGGAGTGCTACACGCGCGCGCTCCTCCTCCTCGCTCGCTCGTCTCGACTCGACTCGACTCGACACGACACGACACGTCACGACGCGCGTGCCGCGCCGCGCTCGTGGTGAGTGGATTGAGCCTCGAGCCGAGACTTTCCTTACTTTTTGCAGCTCAGGAAAACGAACAGAGTCCTAGACGGACGCGTCGCAGTTAGTCGGTTCGGGTCGCTCCCGGATCGTGGGCTATCTGTAACCGACTCGAAACGTTCGTGCGACGTGGGTGTGGCCCACGTTGCCTAGGGTTTCCCGAGCCTATATAATCTCCTGCCCGGCTACCGCGGAAATATATCTAATACACGAGTTAGGGTTTCCACCTCTCTCTGCTTGCGCCGCCATCGTAGCCTACTCCATCCCGCTCGCCGACGTGCATCGGTGAACGGGAGAGCAGGTCTCCGGAACCACTCGTCCTTGCGATCCTGTACGGGAGAGGGCGAATTAGGTTTTTGGGAAGCGCTCTGCGCGACTGCTCAAGCTCTTCATCACGGGTCGCCTTCCGTCCAAGTCGGGCGGTGCTGCCTACCGTCGTCTTCAACGCCGTCTACTTCGACCCGTCGTCCCCGTCGTCAACAACGTTGTCATCAACAACGTTACTGCCGCGACATCATCTGCTACACCTCCACCGCCACCTCCACCAGATCGGTACGTGCGACATATCTCGATCTGTTTAGCGATGGATGCTTTACCGTTTGCGCTGCTGCTACTCATGTTAGTTAATGCATCTAGTATGTTTGAGTTTCACATGTTGCTAGTTGCTGCCATCATGTTTTATATTCTGAAATTAATCATGGAAATTGTGCCTAATTATCCAACAGCATACACGTAAACATTAAATACGAGCCTCGATCGGCTCTCAGGTTATCCTGTGAATCGGCTCAAGGAGCCGATCCACCCATGATTCATATTAGATCTACGATAACATGGTGGTCCTGCTTGATCAATACTAAGCTAAAACAATCTACGACGATTTAGGGTTTTCACCACATAACCGGAACGTCCTACACGTAGTTGAGCCTGGCGGATACGAAAGATGACAGAAAACCAACCATAGAAAAGGCCTAAAAACCAACATGGAGTTGATCCTCGGAACATCCCTTCTAGGACCAGCAAACCGTACCTTACGCACTACTGGATCATCCAACCCGTTTGCAAGGCCTAACCATATGGATATCAAACTAATCCTTGAAGAACAAGGAACAACCGTAACAGATCGAATCTACTAAATAAAGACTAAGCAAGGTGCTGCCCTTACACCTAAGATAGGTGTAAGGACAGCTAGATATCTAGGGATAGCATAACTAAGCGAATGCATCAAGAAAGTACCGATGCTAACCCTAAAGTATCTATGATAACTGTGTTGCTCGTCATCAAAAAGGCTTCAGTACGAGTAACACATAAACAACGAATAAACAAGATACTGCCTAGATCGCGAGATGAGATCTAGGAAGCATAGCGCTTACCCGGAAGAAACCCTCGAAACAAGGGGTGGCGATGCGCCTAGATTGGTTTGTTGCGAACGTGATCGTCCTCCTTCTCAATAACCCTAGATACATATTTATAGTCCGTAGACTTTCTAACTTGGGAACAAACCCAACCGTGTACGAGCTGAACTCTATTTCTTAATTCTAACCGACACGTAACCTACTATAATTTACAGATACACGGGCAATCTAGCCCAAACTCTTATACAAGGCCGGTTCAGGAATATTTTCCGTGCATATTCTCTAAGCCCATCTCAATTACGGCCCACCTCTGACTTGGTTAAAATCTGGTGATAACACATGCCCCCCTGGTTTTGGCAATGATAATTCCAAAACCATTCCGTTTTTTTTTTCTCTTTGTCGGGTCACGTCGTGGCAGAGCAGAACTGTCACAGTATCCTTCATCATGATGCCTTGCCTTCTCATCTTCTCTGCACGATTTGACAGTTCTTTGGCACCACTTCCTCGGAAACCGCTGTAGCATTAAATCTCCACTATATCCCCTTTATTTAACCGCGCCGAGCAGTTCGCCTCTTCATCCTCTTGCTCCGTACTAGCCATCGGCAAAAAAAAACCCTTCCTCTGTAGCCATGTCTTCCTCCTCCTCCTCTGCCTCATCGGGTCTCTCCTCCTCATCTTCTTCCTCCCGTGAGCCCACGCCAGAGTGGGACTCGCTGGCGGCGTACGACCTCCACGCCCCAGAGAAGTGGGACATCGAGGACCACGATTCCTCCGTCTGGTCCGAGGATGACAAGTCCTTGACCGACGGAGACGACGACTTCCAGTTCCTCACCGATGGGGAGCTGGAGGAGGAGAGCGAAGATGACCTCTTCTCCTGGGATGACTTCACCTCCTCCAACGAGGAGGAGGAAGAGGAGGATGACGACTCCTCTGACGAATACCCGCCGGCGAAGCGCTTCCGCGCCGGGTCGGACGACGACGACGACGAGGAAGACGAGGCCCCCGTCGAGGGCTACGGGAGTAGCGACGAGGAGCCCGCTGGGAGTAGTGCCGACGACAGCTACGACGGCGACGACGAGGGCAGCGATGGCCCTTAGATTAGGGACTACTAGCATAGGACTAGTAGTAGTAATCGGCTCCTCTTTTGGTCTTCTTTTCTTGAGCAATCGGCTCTTCTCTGTAAAAAAAACCCCTTCTATTAATGAAGAAAATGTTTCTATGTCGATTTTGCTTTCATATCAATTTTGCCGACTGTCAAAGTAGGTCAACGCGCAAAGAGCCGATGGCAGCGCATCGGCCTTCACCATAAAACGCGATTGAGGCCAAATCAGTTGCCTATTCACACGGTAAACTGCAACCTTCGTCTGAGAGAATAAACTCAGATCCTTAAATCACCGCTCGAACAGATCCAACTCATGGCCACGCGAATCTAATGGCAGAATCCAATGGCAAAAACATCTCACGCCAATGCTACGATCTCTGGCCTGAAGGTAATCCTCAATGGTCACCATCCGAGCATAGTCTCGGAATTCAACAGTAAACACCTGAATTAATGTCTCACCCGTCATTAATTTTAGGCATCAGACCATCTGCTGCTGCATCCTTCATACTCTCGAGGCATCCCTTCAGTAAAGCCTTTATATGTAATACGATAACTGCTCAATTGAGCTTGTATCTCTAGAGTCGATGGCTGTGCATCGGCTTTTAGTCTGAAGTCGATGTCTGTGCATCGGCTGTACTTGTATCTTTTTATTTTGCATATTTCTCTAATGTCGATGCCTCTACATCGGCTGTGATTTGCATGTGAAAAAAAAATTTGCTGGCCGATTTTATGCATCGGCCCCCATATTTCACTGTCCATCATCCCACATGCTTGGGAAATATTTCTTGAGATGTTGACCATTGACCGCTACTGGGAATTTTACACCGTCCAGCTGCTCGAGCATGTATGCATTACCCTTCAAAACCTGGTCGACTCTGTACGGTGCGTGCAAATTAGGAGACCATTTACCATATGCTTTATGCTTAGTTCCTAATGGCAACACAGCTTCCCATACTAGATCACCAACCTGAAACTCCTTTGGTCTCACCTTCTTATTGTATGCGCGAGCTACCTTGGCTTTGTTCTCTTTAATATTCTCCAACGACCAAAGTCTGAGTTCCGTCAGATCCTCAATACTATCACTCATCAGGGCTGCATATTCTTCAGTTGTTAGATCATTCTGAAACGTAACACGTCTTGATCCAGCCGTAATTTCCCAAGGCAATACGGCTTCTTGTCCGTAAACCAGCTGGTATGGCGAGGTTTTTATAGCCCCATGACATGACATGCGATAAGCCCACAAAGCTTCTGACAATACTTCATGCCAACGTCTAGGGTGCTCGTCAACTTTTCTCTTAATCAGCTTGATGAGGCTCTGGTTGGACGCTTCAGCTTGCCCATTTGCTTGAGCATAGTATGGAGACTATCGGATCAGCTTAATTCCCATGTCGTCGCAGAACTTTCTGAACTCTTTAGAAATGAAGACCGAACCTCCATCGGTCGTGATAGTCTGGGGAATCCCGAATCTATGAATGACATGTTCTTTCACAAAATTGATAACATCTTCCGATTTTACCTTCTTCATAGGGACGGCCTCCACCCATTTAGTGAAGTAATCTGTAATGGCCAAGATCCACTCGTGGCCTTTGCTCGATGCAGGATGGATTTTGCCGATCATATCCATGCCCCAACCTCGGAATGGCCAAGGCTTGATGATGGGGTTCATTGCTGATGCGGGCACCATCTAATTTTCCCAAACATCTGGCACGCTTGGCACCCTTTATAGTAGCTAAAGCAGTCCTCAAGCATGGTGGGCCAGTAAAACCCTGATCGCATGATCAACCACTTCATCTTATGAGCCGATTGGTGAGTTCCACAGGCGCCTTCATGTACCTCGTGTAAGATCCAATTCGACTCGGCTGGTCCCAGGCACTTGAGAAGCAACCCCTCCAGAGTCCTGTAGAACATGTCATCTCCTATAAGGACATATTTCATGGTTTTGTACCTTATCCGTTTAGGTGCCCCCCGAGCCGAATCTTTCAAGTAATTGAAGATATCGGCTCTCCAGTCATCTTGTTCCAGGAACTGTACCTGAACATCGGCTCCATCTGTTACGTCCTTGTAGCCTGATGCCACCTGTGCGAGATCGTTGGCCTCGGTATTTTGTGACCTTGGGATCCAATTAAAGTTTATGTACCTAAATTGTGCCATCAGCTCACGGCATTGCGTCCATAATGGGAAGAGTGACTCACTCTCGCACTTGTATTCTTCCGTGAGCTGGGAAATCACCAATTTTGAATCTCCAAAAAGTTCCACCGCTTCCGCCCCGGCTTCCAAAAGCAACTCCATTCCCTTGCGTATTGCCTCATACTCAGCGACATTTTTGGTGCAAGGGGTAGATAACCTGATGGAGAAGGAATATGTTGCCCCCTGAGGCGACACGAGTAGAATGCCGATGCCACAACCATCATCACAAGCCGATCTGTCGAAGAACATGGCCCATGCACGTACAGACAGTGCTGCTATATCAGTGTTGATTCGTTCAGCGATCAGATCGGCCAACGCTTGTCCCTTGACTGCTTTCGCAGGCTGATACCGGAGATCAAATTCCGATAATGCAAACATCCACTTGCCGAGTCGGCCTTTCAACACAGGAGCCGACAACATATGTTTAATGACGTCTGATTTGCATATGATGATAATTTCTGCTGACAGAAAGATGTGACGAAGCTTGGTGCAGGTGAAAAATAGGTAGAGGCACAACTTCTCGATCTCAGGGTACCTCGTCTCTGCGTCCAACATCCTTCTGCTGAGGTAGAAAGCCACCTTCTCCAGACCATCATAAAGTTGCACTACCACTGAGGCGATGGAAGTATCAGCTACTGATAAGTAAACATAAAATGGTCTGTCTTGCTGAGGTGGAACTAACACAGGCGGCGTCGTTAGATACTGTTTAATCTCGTCAAACGCTCGCTGCTGCTCTGCCCCCCAGTGAAACTCATCATCAGATTTGATTTTCACCAATGCCATGAACGGCTCGATTCATCCTGACAGATTGGAGATGAACCGTCGGACGAAGTTGATTTTGCCGATGAGACATTGGAGCTCTTTCTTCGTGGTAGGTGGCTGCATGGTTCGTACTGCCTCCTGACTTTTCAGGCCGGTCTCTATTCCACGTTCATGAACCAAAAAACCCAAGAACTGACCGGCCGTTACACCAAAAGCACACTTCTTTGGATTCATTCTTAGCCCGAATTTTCTAGTTCGGTCCAGGATGCATCGCAAATCATCCAAGTGTCCTTCTATGGAGACAGATTTGACCACCACGTCATCGATGTAAATTTCCACCAACTTGCCGATCAGATCATGAAAGATGTAATTCATGGCTCTTTGGTATGTTGCACCGGCATTCTTCAGTCCAAAAGTCATGACCACATATTCAAACAAGCCCACTGATCCTGGCACTCTGAATGCAGTCTTGTGTATATCTTCTGGAGCCATGAAAATTTGGTTGTAGCCGGCATTGCCATCCATGAAACTTAACACCTTATGACCAGCAGCTGCATTGATCAATGTCTCTGCCACAGGCATTGGATATTCATCCTTTGGAGTAGCTCTATTGAGATCTCGAAAATCTATGGCGACACGCCATCGGCCGTCCTTTTTCTCTACAGGTACGTGTAGGATAACGTTGCATAGAAAACAAAAAATTTCCTACCGCGAACACGCAATCCAAGCCAAGATGCAATCTAGAAGACGGTAGCAACGAGGGGTTTATCGAGTCTCACCCTTGAAGAGATTCCAAAGCCTACAAGATGAGGCTCTTGTTGCTGCGGTAGACGTTCACTTGCCGCTTGCAAAAGTGCGTAGAAGATCTTGATCACCGGCGCCACGAACGGGTAGCACCTCCGTACTCGGTCACACGTTCGGTTGTTGATGAAGACGACGTCCACCTCCCGTTCCAGCGGGCAGCGGAAGTAGTAGCTCCTCTTGAATCCGACAGCACGACGGCGTGGTGTCGGTGGCGGTGGAGAACTCCGGCGGAGCTTCGCTTAAGCACGCGGGAGCTATGGAGGAGAGGGGGGCGGCTAGGGTTTGGGAGGGGGTGGCCGGCCACTCAAGGGGGGCGGCCAGGTTGTGGTCTTGGGGTGGCCGGCCCCCTCCCCTTGGCCCCTCATTATATAGGTGGAAGCCCCAAGTGTTGGACTACAAGTCTCCGAATAAGACCCGAACCCAAAACCTTCCATATGATAGGGAAACCTACCCAAGGTGGGAATCCCACTTGGGGTGGGATTCCCCCCTTCCATATGGGGGGGTGGCCGGCCCCCATAGGGGGAGTCCACTTGGGACTCCTCCCCCACTAGGGTTGGCCGGCCATGGAGGTGGAGTCCCTCCGGGACTCCACCTTCCTTGGTGGTTTCTTCCGGACTTTTCTAGAACCTTCTAGAACCTTCCATAGAACCTTCCGCATCATTTTAATTCACATAAAATGACATCCTATATATGAATCTTATTCTCCGGACCATTCCGGAACTCCTCGTGATGTCCGGGATCTCATCCGGGACTCCGAACAAATATTCGAACTCCATTCCGTATTCAAGTTCTACCATTTCAACATCCAACTTTAAGTGTGTCACCCTACGGTTCGCGAACTATGCGGACATGGTTGAGTACTCACTCCGACCAATAACCAATAGCGGGATCTGGAGATCCATAATGGCTCCCACATATTCAACGATGACTTTAGTGATCGAATGAACCATTCACATACGATACCAATTCCCTTTGTCACGCGATATTTTACTTGTCCGAGGTTTGATCTTCGGTATCACTCTATACCTTGTTCAACCTCGTCTCCTGACAAGTACTTGATACGTCTCCGACGGTTCCATAATTTCTTATGTTCCATGCCACATTATTCATGATATCTACATGTTATATGCACATTTTATGTCATATTCGTGCATTTTCTGGAACTAACCTATTAACAAGATGCCAAAGTGCCAGTTGCTGTTTTCTGCTGTTTTTGGTTTCAGAAATCCTAGTAACGAAATATTCTCGGAATCGGACGAAATCAACGCCCAGGTTCCTATTTTGCCCGGAAGCATCCAGAACACACGAGAACCGCCAGAGGAGGGGCACAGGCCCACCAAACCCTAGGCCGGCGCGGCCAGGGGGGGCCCACGCCCCCCTATAGTGTGGGCCCCCCAGAAGTCCACCGACCTTGCCCTTCCGCCTATTTAAAGCCTCCGTCGCGAAAACCCTGATACGTTCGACGAAACCAGAGAAAACCTTCCAGAGCCGCCGCCATCGCGAAGCCAAGATCTGGGGGACAGGAGTCTCTGTTCCGGCACGCCGCCGGAACGGGGAAGTGCCCCCGGAAGGCTCCTCCATCGACACCACCGCCATCTCCATCAACGCTGCTGTCTCCCATGAGGAGGGAGTAGTTCTCCATCGAGGCTCGGGGCTGTACCGGTAGCTATGTGGTTCATCTCTCTCCTATGTACTTCAATACAATAATCTCATGAGCTGCCTTACATGATTGAGATCCATATGATGATGCTTGTAATCTAGATGTCGTTATGCTAGTCAAGTGAATTTTACTTATGTGATCTCCGGAGACTCCTTGTCCCACATGTGTAAAGGTGACAGTGTGTGCACCGTGTGGGTCTCTTAGGCTATATTTCACAGAATACTTATTCACTGTTATGAATGGCATAGTGAAGTGCTTATTTATATCTCTTTATGATTGCAATGTATTTTGTATCACAATTTATCTATGTGCTACTCTAGTGATGTTATTAAAGTAGTTCTATTCCTCCTGCACGGTGTAATGGTGACAGTGTGTGCGTCCGTCTTAGTACTTGGTTTATGCTATGATTATGATCTCTTGTAGATTATGAAGTTAACTATTGCTATGATAGTATTGATATGATCTATGCCTCCTTTCTTAGCATGAAGGTGACAGTGTGCATGCTATGTTAGTACTTGGTTTAGTCGTGTTGATCTTTCATGCACTCTAAGGTTATTTAAATATGAACATTGAATTGTGGAGCTTGTTAACTCCGGCATTGAGGGTTCGTGTAATCCTATGCAATGTGTTCATCATCCAACAAAAGAGTGTAGAGTATGCATTTATCTATTCTGTTATGTGATCAAAGTTGAGAGTGTCCACTAGTGAAAGTCTGATCCCTAGGCCTTGTTCCTAAATACTGCTATCGCTGCTTGTTTACTGTTTTACTGCGTTACTACTGCTTGTTTACTGTCCTGGGCAAAGCACTTTTCTGGTGCCGTTGCTACTGCTACTATTTATTCATACCACCTGTATTTCACCATCTCTTCGCCGAACTAGTGCACCTATTAGGTGTGTTGGGGACACAAGAGACTTCTTGCTTTGTGGTTGCAGGGTTGCATGAGAGGGATATCTTTGACCTCTTCCTCCCTGAGTTCGATAAACCTTGGGTGATCCACTTAAGGGAAAACTTGCTGCTGTTCTACAAACCTCTGCTCTTGGAGGCCCAACACTGTCTACAGGAAAAGGAGGGGGCGTAGACATCAAACTATTTTCTGGCGCCGTTGCCGGGGAGGAAAGGTAAAAGGTACTCACACTCCGGATCTCGGCTACTAAGCTATTTTCGCCGTTGTAAGTACTCGAAGCTATTTCCTTTAGATCCTGCAATTGCAACTTTTTGTTTCTTGTTTACACTAGTTTGGCATAATGGACAAGAATGAGCTTCTTATTCTATTTCCTGATTTAAAACATGGATTGTTTGATGCGAAAATTAAAAAACCTATGGAATCTTATTTGCATGCTGGTAGTAATATTAGTATGAACGCTTTGAACACCATTGTTGATAATAATATAGAAAGTTCTAAGCTTGGGGAAGCTGGTTTTCATGATCTTTTTAGTCCCCCAAGCATTGAGGAGAAAATTTTCTTTGATGATACTTTGCCTCCCATATATGATGATTATAATGATAGTGGTCTTTTGGTGCCACCTACTATGGAGAGTAAATTTTGTTGTGATTATACTATGCCTCCTACACTTGATGAGAATAATAATGATAGCTACTTTGTTGAATTTGCTCCCGCTACAACTAATAAAATTGATTATGCTTATGTGGAGAGTAATAATTTTGTGCATGAGACTCATGATAAGAATGCTTTATGTGATAGTTATATTGTTGAGTTTGCTCATGACACTACTGAAAGTTATTATGAGAGAGGAAAATATGGTTGTAGAAATTTTCATGTTACTAAAATGCCTCTCTATGTGCTGAAATTTTTGAAGCTACACTTGTTTTATCTTCCTATGCTTGTTACTTTGCTATTCATGAACTTGTTTACTTACAAGATTCCTATGCATAGGAAGCATGTTAGACTTAAATGTGTTTTGGATTTTCCTCTTGATGCTCTCTTTTGCTTCAAATATTATTTCTTGCGAGTGCATCATTAAAACTGCTGAGCCCATCTTAATGGCTATAAAGAAAGAACTTCTTGGGAGATAACCCATGTGTTATTTTGCTACAGTACTTTATTTTATATTTGTGTCTTGGAAGTTGTTTACTACTGTAGCAACCTCTCCTTATCTTAGTTTTGTGTTTTGTTGTGCCAAGTGAAGCCTCTAATCGAAGGTTGATACTAGATTTGGATTTCTGCGCAGAAACAGATTTCTATCTGTCACGAATCTGGGATGTTTTCTCTGTAAGTAACTCAGAAAAATATGCCAATTTACGTGCGTGTTCCTCAGATATGTACGCAACTTTCATTAGTTTTGAGTTTTCTGATCTGAGCAACGGAAGTATTTATTAGAAATTCGTCTTTACGGACTGTTCTGTTTTGACAGATTCTGCCTTTTATTTCGCATTGCTTCTTTCGCTGTGTTGGGTGGATTTCTTTGTTCCATTACCTTCCAGTAGCTTTGAGCAATGTCCAGAAGTGTTAAGAATGATTGTGTCACCTCTGAACATGTGAGTTTTTGATTATGTACTAACCCCTCTAATGAAGTTTATGAGAAGTTTGGTGTGAAGGAAGTTTTCAAGGGTCAAGAGAGGAGGATGATATACTATGATCAAGAAGAGTGAAAGTTCTAAGCTTGGGGATGCCCCGGTGGTTCACCCCTGCATATTCTAAGAAGACTCAAGCGTCTAAGCTTGGGGATGCCCAAGGCATCCCCTTCTTCATCGACAACATTATCAGGTTCCTCCCCTGAAACTATATTTTTATTCCATCACATCTTATGTGCTTTTCTTGGAGCGTTGGTTTGTTTTTGTTTTTGTTTTTGCTTGAATAAATGGATCCTAGCATTCACTTTGTGGGAGAGAGACACGCTCCGCTGTAGCATATGGACAAGTATGTCCTTAGGCTTTACTCATAATATTCATGGCGAAGTTTCTTCTTCGTTAAATTGTTATATGGTTGGAATTGGAAAATGATACATGTAGTAATTGCTATAATGTCTTGGATAATGTGATACTTGGCAATTGTTGTGCTCATGTTTAAGCTCTTGCATCATATGCTTTGCACCCATTAATGAAGAAATACATAGAGCATGCTAAAATTTGGTTTGCATATTTGGTCTCTCTAAGGTCTAGATAATTTCTAGTATTGAGTTTGAACAACAAGGAAGACGGTGTAGATTCTTATAATGTTTACAATATGTCTTTTATGTGAGTTTTGCTGCACCAGTTCATCCTTGTGTTTGTTTCAAATAACCTTGCTAGCCTAAACCTTGTATCGAGAGGGATTACTTCTCATGCATCCAAAATTCTTGAGCCAACCACTATGCCATTTGTGTCCACCATACCTACCTACTACATGGTATTTCTCCGCCATTCCAAAGTAAATTGCTTGAGTGCTACCTTTAAAATTCCATCATTCACCTTTGCAATATATAGCTCATGGGACAAATAGCTTAAAAACTATTGTGGTATTGAATATGTACTTATGCACTTTATCTCTTATTAAGTTGCTTGTTGTGCGATAACCATGTTCACTGGGGACGCCATCAACTACCTTTTGTTGAATATCATGTGAGTTGCTATGCATGTTCGTCTTGTCTGAAGTAAGAGCGATCTACCACCTTATGGTTAAGCATGCATATTGTTAGAGAAGAACATTGGGCCGCTAACTAAAGCCATGATCCATGGTGGAAGTTTCAGTTATGGACATATATCCTCAATCTCATATGAGAATAATAATTGTTGCCACATGCTTATGCATAAAAGAGGAGTCCATTATCTGTTGTCTATGTTGTCCCGGTATGGATGTCTAAGTTGAGAATAATCAATAGCGAGAAATCCAATGCGAGCTTTCTCCTTAGACCTTTGTACAGGCGGCATGGAGGTACCCCTTTGTGACACTTGGTTAAAACATGTGCATTGCGATGATCCGGTAGTCCAAGCTAATTAGGACAAGGTGCGGGCACTATTAGTATACTATGCATGAGGCTTGCAACTTGTAAGATATAATTTACATGATACATATGCTTTATTACTACCGTTGACAAAATTGTTTCATGTTTTCAAAATCAAAGCTCTAGCACAAATATAGCAATCGATGCTTTTCCTCTATGGAGGACCATTCTTTTATCTTTATGTTGAGTCAGTTCACCTATTTCTCTCCACCTCAAGAAGCAAACACTTGTGTGAACTGTGCATTGACTCCTACATATTTGCATATTGCACTTGTTATATTACTTTGCATTAACAATTATCCATGAGATATGCATGTTACAAGTTGAAAGCAACCGCTGAAACTTAATCTTCCATTGTGTTGCTTCAATGTCTCTACTATGAATTATTGCTTTATGAGTTAACTCTTATGCAAGACTTATTGATGCTTGTCTTGAAAGTACTATTCATGAAAAGTCTTTGCTTTATGATTCAGTTGTTTACTCATGTCATTACCATTGTCTTGGATTGATGCATTCATTACATATGTTTACAATATGATCAAGTTTATGATGTCATGTCACTCCAGAAATTATCTTTGTTTATCGTTTACCTGCTCGGGACGAGCAGAAACTAAGCTTGGGGATGCTGATACGTCTCTGACGTATCGATAATTTCTTATGTTCCATGCCACATTATTGATGATATCTACATGTTATATGCACATTTTATGTCATATTCGTGCATTTTCTGGAACTAACCTATTAACAAGATGCCGAAGTGCCGATTCTTTGTTTCTGCTGTTTTTGGTTTCAGAAATCCTAGTAACGAAATATTCTCGGAATCGGACGAAATCAACGCCCAGGTTCCTATTTTGCCCGGAAGCATCCAGAACACACGAGAACCGCCAGAGGAGGGGCACAGGCCCACCAAACCCTAGGCCGGCGCGGCCAGGGGGGGCCCGCGCCCCCCTATAGTGTGGGCCCCCCAGAAGTCCACCGACCTTGCCCTTCCGCCTATTTAAAGCCTCCGTCGCGAAAACCCTGATACGTTCGACGAAACCAGAGAAAACCTTCCAGAGCCGCCGCCATCGCGAAGCCAAGATCCTGGGGACAGAGTCTCTGTTCCGGCACGCCGCCGGAACGGGGAAGTGCCCCCGGAAGGCTCCTCCATCGACACCACCGCCATCTCCATCAACGCTGCTGTCTCCCATGAGGAGGGAGTAGTTCTCCATCGAGGCTCGGGGCTGTACCGGTAGCTATGTGGTTCATCTCTCTCCTATGTACTTCAATACAATAATCTCATGAGCTGCCTTACATGATTGAGATCCATATGATGATGATTGTAATCTAGATGTCGTTATGCTAGTCAAGTGAATTTTACTTATGTGATCTCCGGAGACTCCTTGTCCCACGTGTGTAAAGGTGACAGTGTGTGCACCGTGTGGGTCTCTTAGGCTATATTTCACAGAATACTTATTCACTGTTATGAATGGCATAGTGAAGTGCTTATTTATATCTCTTTATGATTGCAATGTATTTTGTATCACAATTTATCTATGTGCTACTCTAGTGATGTTATTAAAGTAGTTCTATTCCTCCTGCATGGTGTAATGGTGACAGTGTGTGCATCCGTGTTAGTACTTGGTTTATGCTATGATTATGATCTCTTGTAGATTATGAAGTTAACTATTGCTATGATAGTATTGATATGATCTATGCCTCCTTTCTTAGCATGAAGGTGACAGTGTGCATGCTATGTTAGTACTTGGTTTAGTCGTGTTGATCTTTCATGCACTCTAAGGTTATTTAAATATGAACATTGAATTGTGGAGCTTGTTAACTCCGGCATTGAGGGTTCGTGTAATCCTACGCAATGTGTTCATCATCCAACAAAAGAGTGTAGAGTATGCATTTATCTATTCTGTTATGTGATCAAAGTTGAGAGTGTCCACTAGTGAAAGTCTGATCCCTAGGCCTTATTCCTAAATACTGCTATCGCTGCTTGTTTACTGTTTTACTGCGTTACTACTGCTTGTTTACTGTCCTGGGCAAAGCACTTTTCTGGTGCCGTTGCTACTGCTAATATTTATTCATACCACCTGTATTTCACTATCTCTTCGCCGAACTAGTGCACCTATTAGGTGTGTTGGGGACACAAGAGACTTCTTGCTTTGTGGTTGCAGGGTTGCATGAGAGGGATATCTTTGACCTCTTCCTCCCTGAGTTCGATAAACCTTGGGTGATCCACTTAAGGGAAAACTTGCTGCTGTTCTACAAACCTCTGCTCTTGGAGGCCCAACACTGTCTACAGGAAAAGGAGGGGGCGTAGACATCAGTACTCTTTACTCGTACTGTGGTATGTGGTCTCTTATGAACTTATTCATATGCGTGCAAGACATTAGACGACATTCCACCGAGAGGGCCCAGAGTATATCTATCCGTCATCGGGATGGACAAATCCCACTGTTGATCCATATGCTTCAACTCATACTTTCCGGATACTTAATCCCACCTTTATAACCACCCATTTACGCAGTGGCGTTTGGTGTAATCAAAGTACCTTTCCGGTATAAGTGATTTACATGATCTCATGGTCATAAGGACTAGGTAACTATGTATCGAAAGCTTATAGCAAATAACTTAATGACGAGATCTTATGCTACGCTTAATTGGGTGTGTCCATTACATCATTCATACAATGACATAACCTTGTTATTAATAACATCTAATGTTCATGATTATGAAACTAATCATCCATTAATCAACAAGCTAGTTAAGAGGCATACTAGGGACTCTTTGTTGTCTACATATCACACATGTACTAATGTTTCGGTTAATACAATTATAGCATGATATATAAACATTTATCATAAACATAAAGATATAAATAATAACCACTTTATTATTGCCTCTAGGGCATATCTCCTTCAGTCTCCCACTTGCACTAGAGTCAATAATCAAGATTACATTGTAATATACCTAACACCCATGGCATTCTGGTGTTGGTCATGCTTTGCCCTAGGGAGAGCTTTAGTCAACGGTTCTGCTACATTCAGATCAGTGTGTACTTTGAAAATCTTTACTTCTCCATCTTCGATGTACTCGCGAATCGAGTGGTAACGCAGCTTGATATGCTTCAGCCTCTTGTGTGACCTTGGCTCTTGTGCATTGGCGATGGCACCCATGTTATCACAGTAAATGATTAATGGGTCCAATGCACTAGGAACCACACCGAGCTCTACAATGAACCTCTTCATCCATACCGCTTCTGATGAAGCCTCTGAAGCCGCTATGTACTCGATTCTCGTTGAAGACTTCGCCACCGTGCAATCGCTTCGAGCTTGCCCAGCTCATCGCAGCACCATTCAATATAAACACGTACCTGCAGTGTGACTTAGAGTCATCGGGATCGGTGTTCCAACTTGCATCGGTGTAGCCATTTACAACGAGCTCTTGGTCACCTCCATAACAAAGAAACATATCCTTAGTTCTTTTCAAGTACTTCAGGATATTCTTGACCGCTGTCCAGTGTTCCATTCCTGGATCACTTTGATATCTGCTAGTCAAACTAACAGCATGTGCTATATCTGATCTAGTACATAGCATGGCATACATGATAGATCCTACTGCCGAGGCATAGGGGATATTACTCATCCTTTCTCTTTCATCTGCCGTAGCCGGTCCTTGAGTCTTACTCAAGACCTTGCCTGGTAACATAGGTAAGAACCCTTTCTTACTTTCGTCCATTCTAAACTTCTTTAGAATCTTGTCCAGGTATGTACTCTGTGATAGCCCTATTAGGCGTCTTGATCTATCTCTATAAATCTTGATGCCTAATATATACGATGCTTCACCAAGGTCTTTCATTGAAAAACTATTATTCAAATAACCTTTTACACTGCTTAATAGTTCTATATCATTCCCGATCAATAATATGTCATCTACATATAATATCAGGAATGCTACAGAGCTCCCACTCACTTTCTTGTAAATACAGGCCTCTCCATGACACTGTATAAACCCGAAGTCTTTGATCACCTTATCAAAGCGTCGGTTCCAACTTCTTGATGCTTGCTTCAGTCCATAGATTGAACGCTGAAGTTTGCATACTTTGTCAGCATTTTTAGGATCGACAAAACCTTTGGGTTGTACCATATACAACTCTTCCTCAATGTCTCCATTAAGGAACGCCGTTTTGACATCCATCTGCCAAATCTCACAATCGAAAAATGCAGCTATTGCTAACAAAATCCTCACAGATTTTAGCTTCGCTACAGGTGAGAAAGTCTCATCGTAATCAACTCCTTGAATTTGTCGGAAACCTTTTGCGACAAGTCGAGCTTTATAGACAGTAATATTACCATCAGCATCTGTTTTTCTCTTGAAGATCCATTTATTCTCGACAGCCTTTCGGCTATCAGGTAAGTCTAACAAAGTCCATACTTTGTTATCATACATGGATCCCATTTCGTATTTCATGGCTTCTTGCCATTTGTTGGAATCTGGGCTCATCATCGCTTCTTCATACGTCGCAGGGTCCTCATCATTGTTATCCACAATCATGACATTTAGACAAGGATCATACCAATCAGGAGTGGCACGTTCCCTTGTCGATCTGCGAGGTTCAGTAGTTTCCTCGTTCGAAGTTTCATGATCATTATCATTAGCTTCCTCTGTTGCCGGTGTAGGCGGTACAGGTACAACTTCCGGTACTGCGCTACTCTGATCAACGAGTATAGATTCATCAATCTAATCGAGTTCTACTTTTCTTCCAGTCACTTCTTTAGTGAGAAATTCTTTCTCAAGAAAGGTTCCGTTCTTAGCAACAAAGATTTTGCCTTTGGATCTGTGATAGAAAGTGTACCCTATAGTTTCCTTAGGGTATCCTATGAAGACGCATTTCTCCGCTTTTAGTTTGTCCGGTTGTAACTTATTTACATAGGCTTTGCAACCCCAAACTTTCAGGAACGACAGCTTAGGTTTCTTATTAAACCATAATTCATACGGTGTCGTTTCTACGGATTTTGATGGTGCTCTATTTAAAGTGAATGCGGCTGTCTCTAATGCATAACTCCAAAATGATAACGGCAAATCAGTAAGAGACATCATAGAACGAACCATATCTAAGAGAGTTCGATTACGACGTTCGGACACACCGTTTCGTTGAGGTGTTCCCGGCGGTGTCTGATGACGCGTAAAGCACACGCTCGTTGGGAACCCCAAGTGGAAGGTGTGATGCGTACAGCAGCAAGTTTCCCTCAGTAAGAAACCAAGGTTTATCGAACCAGTAGGAGCCAAGAAGCACGTTGAAGGTTGATGGCGGCGGGATGTAGTGCGGCGCAACACCAGGGATTCCGGCGCCAACGTGGAACCTGCACAACACAACCAAAGTACTTTGTCCCAACGAAACAGTGAGGTTGTCAATCTCACCGCTTGTCAGTAACAAAGGATTAACCGTATTGTGTGGAAGATGATTGTTTGCAGAAAACAAGAGAACAAGATTGCAGTAGATTGTATTTCAGTAAAGAGAATTGGACCGGGGTCCACAGTTCACTAGAGGTGTCTCTCCCATAAGACAAACAGCATGTTGGGTGAACAAATTACAGTTGGGCAATTGACAAATAAAGAGGGCATGACCATGCACATACATATCATGATGAGTATAGTGAGATTTAATTGGGCATTACGACAAAGTACATAGACCGCCATCCAGCATGCATCTATGCCTAAAAAGTCCACCTTCAGGTTATCATCCGAACCCCCTCCAGTATTAAGTTGCTAACAACAGACAATTGCATTAAGTATTGCGCGTAATGTAACTAGTGACTACATCCTTGAACATAGCACCAATGTTTTATCCCTAGTGGCAACAGCACATCCATAACCTTAGAGGTTCTTGTCACCCCTCCAGATTCACAGAGACATGAACCCACTATCGAGCATAAATACTCCCTCTTGGAGTTACTAGCATCAACTTGGCCAGAGCATCTACTAATAACGGAGAGCATGCAAGATCATAAACAACACATAGACATAGCTTTGATAATCAACATAACAAGTATTCTCTATTCATCGGATCCCAACAAACGCAACATATAGAATTACAGATAGATGATCTTGATCATGTTAGGCAGCTCACAAGATCCGACAATGATAGCACAATGGGGAGAAGACAACCATCTAGCTACTGCTATGGACCCATAGTCCAGGGGTAGACTACTCACACATCACACCGGAGGCGACCATGGCGGCGTAGAGTCCTCCGGGAGATGATTCCCCTCTCCGGCAGGGTGCCGGAGGCGATCTCCTGGATCCCCCGAGATGGGATCGGCGTTGGCGGCGTCTCTGGAAGGTTTTCCGTATCGTGGCTCTCGGTACTGGGGGGTTTCGTCACGGAGGCTATTTGTAGGCGGAAGGGCAAGTCAGGGGGCCACACGAGGGCCCCAGATGACAGGGCCGCGCGGCCAAGCCCTAGGCCGCGCCGCCCTGTAGTCTGGGCGCCTCGTGGCCCCACTTCGTTTCGTCTTCGGACTTCTGGAAGCTTCGTGGCAAAATAGGCCCCTGGGCGTTGATTTCGTCCAATTCCGAGAATATTTCCTTACTAGGATTTCTGAAACCAAAAACAGCAGAAAATAGCAACTGGCACTTCGGCATCTTGTTAATAGGTTAGTTCCAGAAAATGCACGAATATGACATAAAGTGTGCATAAAACATGTAGATAACATCAATAATGTGGCATGGAACATAAGAAATTATCGATACGTCGGAGACGTATCAGCATCCCCAAGCTTAGTTCTGCTCGTCCCGAGCAGGTAAAACGATAACACAGATAATTTCAGGCGTGACATGCCATCATAACCTTGATCATACTATTTGTAAAGCATATGTAGTGAATGCAGCGATCAAAACAATGTATATGACATGAGTAAACAAGTGAATCATAAAGCAAAGACTTTTCATGAATAGCACTTCAAGACAAGCATCAATAAGTCTTGCATAAGAGTTAACTCATAAAGCAATAATTCAAAGTAAAGGCATTGAAGTAACACAAAAGAAGATTAAGTTTCAGCGGTTGCTTTCAACTTGTAACATGTATATCTCATGGATATTGTCAACATAGAGTAATATAATAAGTGCAATAAGCAAGTATGTAGGAATCAATGCACAGTTCACACAAGTGTTTGCTTCTTGAGGTGGAGAGAAATAGGTGAACTGACTCAACATTGAAAGTAAAAGAATGGTCCTCCATAGAGGAAAAGCATCGATTGCTATATTTGTGCTAGAGCTTTGATTTTGAAAACATGAAACAATTTTGTCAACGGTAGTAATAAAGCATATGTATCATGTAAATTATATCCTATAAGTTGCAAGCCTCATGCATAGTGTACTAATAGTGCCCGCACCTTGTCCTAATTAGCTTGGACTACCGGATCATCACAATGCACATGTTTTGACCAAGTGTCACAAAGGGGTACCTCTATGCCGCCTGTACAAAGGTCTAAGGAGAAAGCTCGCATTGGATTTCTCGCTATTGATTATTCTTCAACTTAGACATCCATACCGGGACAACATAGACAACAGATAATGGACTCCTCTTTTATGCATAAGCATGTAACAACAATTAATAATTTTCTCATTTGAGATTGAGGATATATGTCTAAAACTGAAACTTCCACCATGGATCATGGCTTTAGTTAGCGGCCCAATGTTCTTCTCTAACAATATGCATGCTTAACCATAAGGTGGTAGATCTCTCTTACTTCAGACAAGACGAACATGCATAGCAACTCACATGAAATTCAACAATGAATAGTTGATGGCGTCCCGATGAACATGGTTATCGCACAACAAGCAACTTAATAAGAGATAAAGTGCATAATTACATATTCAATACCACAATAGTTTTTAAGCTATTTGTCCCATGAGCTATATATTGCAAAGGTGAATGATGGAATTTTAAAGGTAGCACTCAAGCAATTTACTTTGGAATGGCGGAAAATACCATGTAGTAGGTAGGTATGGTGGACACAAATGGCATAGTGGTTGGCTCAAGTATTTTGGATGCATGAGAAGTATTCCCTCTCGATACAAGGTTTAGGCTAGCAAGGCTTATTTGAAACAAACACAAGAATGAACCGGTGCAGCAAAACTCACATAAAAGACATATTGAAAACATTATAAGACTCTACACCGTCTTCCTTGTTGTTCAAACTCAATACTAGAAATTATCTAGACCTTAGAGAAACCAAATATGCAAACCAAATTTTAGCATGCTCTATGTATTTCTTCATTAATGGGTGCAAAGCATATGATGCAAGAGCTTAAACATGAGCACAACAATTGCCAAGTATCACATTACCCAAGACATTAATAGCAATTACTACATGTATCATTTTCCAATTCCAACCATATAACAATTTAACGAAGGAGAAACTTCGCCATGAATACTATGAGTAGAAACCAAGGACATACTTGTCCATATGCTACAGCGGAGCGTGTCTCTCTCCCATAAAGTGAATGCTAGGATCCATTTTATTCAAACAAAACAAAAACAAAAACAAACCGACGCTCCAAGCAAAGCACATAAGATGTGACGGAATAAAAATATAGTTTCAGGGGAGGAACCTGATAATGTTGTCGATGAAGAAGGGGATGCCTTGGGCATCCCCAAGCTTAGACGCTTGAGTCTTCTTGATATATGCATGGGTGAACAACCGGGGCATCCCCAAGCTTAGAGCTTTCACTCTCCTTGATCATGTTGCATCATACTCCTCTCTTGATCCTTGAAAACTTCCTCCACACCAAACTCGAAACAACTCATTAGAGGGTTAGTGCACAATAAAAATTAACATATTCAGAGGTGACACAATCATTCTTAACACTTCTGGACATTGCATAATGCTACTGGACATTAATGGATCAAAGAAATTCATCCAACATAGCAAAAGAGGCAATGCGAAATAAAAGGCAGAATCTGTCAAAATAGAACAGTTCGTATTGACGAATTTTAAAATGGCACCAGACTTGCTCAAATGAAAATGCTCAAATTTAATGAAAGTTGCGTACATATCTGAGGATCATGCATGTAAATTGGCTTAATTTTCTGAGCTACCTACAGGGAGGTAGACCCAGATTCGTGACAGCAAAGAAATCTGGAACTGCGCAGTAATCCAAATCTAGTACTTACTTTACTATCAAAGACTTTACTTGGCACAACAAAACACTAAACTAAGATAAGGAGAGGTTGCTATAGTAGTAAACAACTTCCAAGACACAAAATAAAAACAAAGTACTGTAGGTAAAAACATGGGTTGTCTCCCATAAGCGCTTTTCTTTAACGCCTTTCAGCTAGGCGCAGAAAGTGTGTATCAAGTGTTATCAAGAGACGAAGTGTCAACATCATAATTTGTTCTCATAATAGAATCAAAAGGTACCTTCATTCTCTTTCTAGGGAAGTGTTCCATACCTTTCTTGGGAGGGAATTGATATTTTATATTACCTTCCTTCATATCAATAATAGCACCAACAGTTCGAAGAAAAGGTCTTCCCAATATAATGGGACAAGATGCATTGCATTCAATATCCAAGACAACAAAATCAACGGGGACAAGGTTATTGTTAACGGTAATGCGAACATTATCAACTTTCCCCAAAGGTTTCTTTGTAGAATGATCAGCAAGATTAACATCCAAATAACAATTTTTCAATGGTGGCAAGTCAAGCATATTATAAATTTTCTTAGGCATAACAGAAATACTTGCACCAAGATCACATAAAGCATTACAATCAAAATCTTTAACCTTCATCTTAATGATGGGCTCCCAACCATCCTCTAGCTTTTTGGGAATAGAGGCTTTACGCTCTAATTTCTCTTCTCTAGCTTTTATGAGAGCATTTGTAATATGATGTGTAAAGGCCAAATTTATAGCACTAGCATTAGGACTTTTAGCAAGTTTTTGCAAGAACTTTATAACTTCAGAGATGTGGCAATCATCAAAATTCAAACCATTATAATCTAAAGCAATGGGATCATCATCCCCAATGTTGGAAAAAATTTCAGCAGCTTTATCATGACAGTTTAATGATTTTAGCAGTTTCAGGCAGTTTCTCGCGCTTTGCATTAGAAGTGGAAACATTGCTAACACCAATTCTTTTATTATTATTAGTAGGAGGTGCAGCAACATGTGTAGCATTAGAATTACAAGTGGTGGTAATAGTCCAAACTTTAGCTACATTCTTCTCTTTAGCTAGTTTTTCATTTTCTTCTCTATCCCACCTAGCACGCAGTTCAGCCATTAATCTTATATTCTCATTAATTCTAACTTGGATGGCATTTGCTGTAGTAACAATTTTATTATGATGATTTTCATTAGGCATAACTTTCGATTTCAAAAGATCAACATCGTGACAAGACTATCGACTTTAGAAGCAAGTATATCAATTTTCCCAAGCTTTTCTTCAACAGATTTGTTAAAAGCAGTTTGTGTACTAATAAATTCTTTAAGCATGGCTTCAAGTCCAGGGGGTGAATTCCTATTATTGTTGTAAGAATTACCATAAGAATTACCATAGCCGTTGCCATTATTATAAGGATATGGCCTATAGTTGTTACTAGAATTGTTCCGGTAAGCATTGTTGTTGAAATTATTATTTTTAATGAAGTTTACATCAACATGTTCTTCTTGTGCAACCAATAAAGCTAACGGAACATTATTAGGATCAATATTAGTCCTATCATTCACAAGCATAGACATAATAGCATCAATCTTATCACTCAAGGAAGAGGTTTCTTCGACAGAATTTACCTTCTTACCTTGTGGAGCTCTTTCCGTGTGCCATTCAGAGTAGTTGATCATCATATTATCAAGAAGCTTTGTTGCTTCACCAAGAGTGATGGACATAAAGGTACCTCCAGCAGCTGAATCCAATAAATTCCGCGAAGAAAAATTTAGTCCTGCATAGAAGGTTTGGATGATCATCCAAGTAGTCAGTCCATGGGTTGGGCAATTTTTAACCAAAGATTTCATTCTTTCCCAAGCTTGAGCAACATGTTCAGTATCTAATTGTTTAAAATTCATTATGCTACTCCTCAAAGATATAATTTTAGCAGGGGGATAATATCTACCAATAAAAGCATCCTTGCATTTAGTCCATGAGTCAATACTATTCTTAGGCAGAGATAGCAACCAATCTTTAGCTCTTCCTCTTAATGAGAAAGGGAACAATTTTAGTTTAATAATATCACCATCTACATCTTTATATTTTTGCATTTCACATAGTTCAACAAAATTATTAAGATGGGCAGCAGCATCATCAGAACTAACACCAGAAAATTGCTCTCGCATAACAAGATTCAGTAAAGCAGGTTTAATTTCAAAGAATTCTGCGGTAGTAGCAGGTGGAGCAATAGGTGTGCATAAGAAATCATTATTATTTGTGGTTGTGAAGTCACACAACTTAGTATTTTCAGGGTTGGCCATTTTAGCAACAGTAAATAAAGCAAACTAGATAAAGTAAATGCAAGTAACTAATTTTTTTTTGTGTTTTAGATGTTGCAAACAAGATAGCAAATAAAGTAAAACTAGCAACTAATTTTTTTGTATTTTGATTTAGTGCAGCAAACAAAGTAGTAAATAAAACTAAGCAAGACAAAAACAAAGTAAAGAGATTGAGAAGTGGAGACTCCCCTTGCAGCGTGTCTTGATCTCCCCGGCAACGGCGCCAGAAATTTACTGCTGGCGTGAAGTTGGCGTGGGAGATAGAAATCTTTGTGGTGCAACTTTTCTTCAGATCGTCCCCGGCAACGGCGCCAGAAATTTAGCTTGATGACGCGTAAAGCACACGCTCGTTGGGAACCCCAAGTGGAAGGTGTGATGCGTACAGCAGCAAGTTTCCCTCAGTAAGAAACCAAGGTTTATCGAACCAGTAGGAGCCAAGAAGCACGTTGAAGGTTGATGGCGGCGGGATGTAGTGCGGCGCAACACCAGGGATTCCGGCGCCAATGTGGAACCTGCACAACACAACCAAAGTACTTTGTCCCAACGAAACAGTGAGGTTGTCAATCTCACCGGCTTGCTGTAACAAAGGATTAACCGTATTGTGTGGAAGATGATTGTTTGCAGAAAACAAGAGAACAAGATATTGCGGTAGATAGTATTACAGGACAGAGAATTGGACCGGGGTCCACAGTTCACTAGAGGTGTCTCTCCCATAAGACAAACAGCATGTTGGGTGAACAAATTACAGTTGGGCAATTGACAAATAAAGAGGGCATGACCATGCACATACATATCATGATGAGTATAGTGAGATTTAATTGGGCATTACGACAAAGTACATAGACCGCCATCCAGCATGCATCTATGCCTAAAAAGTCCACCTTCAGGTTATCATCCGAACCCCCTCCAGTATTAAGTTGCTAACAACAGACAATTGCATTAAGTATTGCGCGTAATGTAACTAGTGACTACATCCTTGAACATAGCACCAATGTTTTATCCCTAGTGGCAACAGCACATCCATAACCTTAGAGGTTCTTGTCACCCCTCCAGATTCACAGAGACATGAACCCACTATCGAGCATAAATACTCCCTCTTGGAGTTACTAGCATCAACTTGGCCAGAGCATCTACTAATAACGGAGAGCATGCAAGATCATAAACAACACATAGACATAGCTTTGATAATCAACATAACAAGTATTCTCTATTCATCGGATCCCAACAAACGCAACATATAGGATTACAGATAGATGATCTTGATCATGTTAGGCAGCTCACAAGATCCGACAATGATAGCACAATGGGGAGAAGACAACCATCTAGCTACTGCTATGGACCCATAGTCCAGGGGTAGACTACTCACACATCACACCGGAGGCGACCATGGCGGCGTAGAGTCCTCCGGGAGATGATTCCCCTCTCCGGCAGGGTGCCGGAGGCGATCTCCTGGATCCCCCGAGATGGGATCGGCGTTGGCGGCGTCTCTGGAAGGTTTTCCGTATCGTGGCTCTCGGTACTGGGGGTTTCGTCACGGAGGCTATTTGTAGGCGGAAGGGCAAGTCAGGGGGCCACACGAGGGCCCCAGATGACAGGGCCGCGCGGCCAAGCCCTAGGCCGCGCCGCCCTGTAGTCTGGGCGCCTCGTGGCCCCACTTCGTTTCGTCTTTGGACTTCTGGAAGCTTCGTGGCAAAATAGGCCCCTGGGCGTTGATTTCGTCCAATTCCGAGAATATTTCCTTACTAGGATTTCTGAAACCAAAAACAGCAGAAACAAAGAATCGACACTTCGGCATCTTGTTAATAGGTTAGTTCCAGAAAATGCACGAATATGACATAAAGTGTGCATAAAACATGTAGATAACATCAATAATGTGGCATGGAACATAAGAAATTTCCAACGCGCATTGTCACTTCATCTTTCAGTAGTCTTCGTTTATTCTTTAGTTCCTGTTTCGAGTTACAAATATGAGCAACCGAACCAGTATCAAATACCCAGGTACTAGAACGAGAACCAGTGAGATAAACATCTATAACATGTATATCAGATATACCTTCTTTCTTCTTCTTGACAAGGCCGCTCTTCAGATCAGCCAGATACTTGGAGCAATTACGCTTCCAGTGTCCCTTCTCCTTGCAGTAATAGCACTCAGCATCAGGCTTAGGGCCGTTCTTAGGTTTCACAGGAGGCGTGGCAACTTTCTTGCCACCCTTCTTGAATTTTCCCTTAGACTTGCCCTGTTTCTTGAAACTGGTGGTCTTGTTGACCATCAACACTTGGTGCTCTTTCTTGATCTCAATCTCAGCAGCTTTTAGCATGCCAAAGAGTTCAGGTAACTCCTTGTTCATGTTCTGCATATTGTAGTTCATCACAAAGTTCTTGTAACTTGGTGGCAGTGATTGAAAGACACGATTAATCCCCAGTCTGTTAGGAATCACTATTCCCAAGTCACTGAGTTTCTTCGCATGCCCGGTCATGGCGAGCATGTGCTCACTAACGGAGCTGCCTTCTTCCATCATACAGCTGAAGAATTGTTTCGATGCTTCATAGCATTCCACGGCCGCATGAGTCTCAAAAATAGCTTTCAGCTCATTCATCAACTCATGAGGATCGTGGTGCTCAAAACGTTTTTGAAGATCGGATTCCAGACTGCACAAGATGGCACACTGAACTTGAGAGTACCGAGTTTTCCGAGTCTCATAAACAGCTTTTACTTCATCGGTTTCAGTTTCTGCAGGAGGGTCACCTAGCGGTGCATCAAGCACATATTGCAAATTTCCGCCAGAGAGGAAGATCCTCACATGACGGAACCAGTCGGTGAAGTTGCTACCGTTGCTCTTAAGTTTTTCTTTCTCTAGGAACTGGTTAAAATTGATTGGGGACGCCATCTCTACAACATATATTTGCAAAAGTTTAGACTAAGTTTATGACAAATTGAGTTCAAATTTTAATTCAGCATAATTAAAAATCTAGGTGAACTCCCACTCAAAACAATATCCCTCGCATTGTCTTAGTGATCACACGAACCAAATCCACCGCACCTAAGTCCGATCATCACGAGACAAGGTGTGATTTCAATGGCGAACACTCAAAGTGTTCATCATATCAACCATATGATTCATGCTCTACCTTTCGGTATCACGTGTTCTGAGACCATGTCTGTACATGCTAGGCTCGTCAAGGCCACCTTAGTATCCGCATGTGCAAAACTGTCTTGCACCCGTTGTATGCACTTGTTGATTCTATCACACCCGATCATCACGAGATGCTTCGAAACGACAAGTCTTGGCAACGGTGCTACTAAGGATGAACACTTTATTATCTTGAGATTTTAGTGAGGGATCATCTTATAATGCTACCGTCGCGATCTAAGCAAAATAAGATGCATAAAAGGATTAACATCACATGCAGTTCATATGTGATATGATATGGCCCTTTTGTCTTTGCGCCTTTGATCTTCATCTCCAAAGCACGGAAATGATCTCCATCATCTTCGGGCATGATCTCCATCATCGTCGGCGTAACGTCAAGGTCAATGGCGTCGTCTTCATGATTGTCCTCCATGTAGCAACTATTACAACTACTTTGAAATACTACTCAACATGAAAATTAAAGACAACCATAAGGCTCCTGCCGGTTGCCACAATACAATAATGATCATCTCATACATATTCATCATCACATTATGGCCATATCACATCACCAAACCCTGCAAAAACAAGTTAGACGTCTCTAATTTGGTTTGCATATTTTACGTGGTTTAGGGTTTTCGAGAGAGATCTAATCTACCTACGAACATGAACCACAACGTTGATACTAATGTTGTCAATAGAAGAGTAAATTGAATCTTCACTATAGTAGGAGAGATAGACACCCGCAAAGCCTCTTATGCAATACAAGTTGCAAGTCAAACGAGGAACAAGTCTCATGAACGCGGTCATGTAAAATTAGTCCGAGCCGCTTCATCCCACTATGCCACAAAGATGCAAAGTACTCAAACTAAAGACAACGAGAGCATCAACGCCCACAAAACCATTGTGTTCTACTCGTGCAACCATCTATGCATAGACACGGCTCTGATACCACTGTAGGATAACGTTGCATAGAAAACAAAAAATTTCCTACCGCGAACACGCAATCCAAGCCAAGATGCAATCTAGAAGACGGTAGCAACGAGGTGTTTATCGAGTCTCACCCTTGAAGAGATTCCAAAGCCTACAAGATGAGGCTCTTGTTGCTGCGGTAGACGTTCACTTGCCGCTTGCAAAAGCGCGTAGAAGATCTTGATCACCGGCGCCACGAACAGGCAGCACCTCCGTACTCGGTCACACGTTCGGTTGTTGATGAAGACGACGTCCACCTCCCGTTCCAGCGGGCAGCGGAAGTAGTAGCTCCTCTTGAATCCGACAGCACGACGGCGTGGTGTCGGTGGCGGTGGAGAACTCCGGCGGAGCTTCGCTTAAGCACGCGGGAGCTATGGAGGAGAGGGGGGCGGCTAGGGTTTGGGAGGGGGTGGCCGGCCACTCAAGGGGGCGGCCAGGTTGTGGTCTTGGGGTGGCCGGCCCCCTCCCCTTGGCCCCTCATTATATAGGTGGAAGCCCCAAGTGTTGGACTACAAGTCTCCGAATAAGACCCGAACCCAAAACCTTCCATATGATAGGGAAACCTACCCAAAGTGGGAATCCCACTTGGGGTGGGATTCCCCCCTTCCATATGGGGGGGTGGCCGGCCCCCATAGGGGGAGTCCACTTGGGACTCCTCCCCCACTAGGGTTGGCCGGCCATGGAGGTGGAGTCCCGGAGGGACTCCACCTTCCTTGGTGGTTTCTTCCAGACTTTTCTAGAACCTTCTAGAACCTTCCATAGAACCTTCCGCATCATTTTAATTCACATAAAATGACATCCTATATATGAATCTTATTCTCCGGACCATTCCGGAACTCCTCGTGATGTCCGGGATCTCATCCGGGACTCCGAACAAATATTCAAACTCCATTCCATATTCAAGTTCTACCATTTCAACATCCAACTTTAAGTGTGTCACCCTACGGTTCGCGAACTATGCGGACATGGTTGAGTACTCACTCCGACCAATAACCAATAGCGGGATCTGGAGATCCATAATGGCTCCCACATATTCAACGATGACTTTAGTGATCGAATGAACCATTCACATACGATACCAATTCCCTTTGTCACGCGATATTTTACTTGTCCGAGGTTTGATCTTCGGTATCACTCTATACCTTGTTCAACCTCGTCTCCTGACAAGTACTCTTTACTGCATCTTGTGGTATGTGGTCTCTTATGAACTTATTCATATGCTTGCAAGACATTAGACGACATTCCACCGAGAGGGCCCAGAGTATATCTATCCGTCATCGGGATGGACAAATCCCACTGTTGATCCATATGCTTCAACTCATACTTTATGGATACTTAATCCCACCTTTATAACCACCCATTTACGCAGTGGCGTTTGGTGTAATCAAAGTACCTTTCCGGTATAAGTGATTTACATGATCTCATGGTCATAAGGACTAGGTAACTATGTATCGAAAGCTTATAGCAAATAACTTAATGACGAGATCTTATGCTACGGTTAATTGGGTGTGTCCATTACATCATTCATACAATGACATAACCTTGTTATTAATAACATCCAATGTTCATGATTATGAAACTAATCATCCATTAATCAACAAGCTAGTTAAGAGGCATACTAGGGACTCTTTGTTGTCTACATATCACACATGTACTAATGTTTCGGTTAATACAATTATAGCATGATATATAAACATTTATCATAAACATAAAGATATAAATAATAACCACTTTATTATTGCCTCTAGGGCATATCTCCTTCAGTACGATACTAGAAATCCATTCAGCATACCTGCATGGCCTGATGAACCCGGCGGCCAACATTTTCTCGATCTCTTTCTTGACTTCTTCAAGAATTTCGGCCTTCATCTGACGTGCTCGTTGCTGGAACGGCCGAAATCCTTTCTTGAGAGGGAGCCGATGCTCAATTATGCTCCTGTCTAACCCAGGCATCTCTGTGTAATCCCATGCAAAGTAATCTGGGTATTCTTTCAACAGAGCTATCATCAGGCTCCTCAAATGAGGATCTAACTTTTTGCTGATAAAAGTTGGTCGTGGCTTATCCCCAGGACCAATGTCAACCTCTTCTAGCTCATCAGCCGATGTAAACCCATACCCTAGTTTTCCGTCACCTGCTAGATCGATGCTCAACACAGGCAAAACGTATGGCGAGGATAATATGGGCCGATTGCTGGAATCGGCCCCCATTTTGATTGCATTGCTCAATGAAGGTTTATATCTTATTCGTGCTCTACTATATCTTCGTGACATGCTTGAGTTGAGATTATCACTTCTTATTTTTTGGGGCCGATCACAGGGATCGGCCTTGTCACGTACGTCCATGGACTTTGCTCTTGCTACACTGTCAGGCCGGTGGATAAGACCAGCCTCACCCCGTTTTTTTGACACTTCGATGCGCTCACAGCCGTCCAAACTGACTCCAGAGAGTGGCTCTTGGTTTTCCGCTTCCCAAATGCTCATGCCAGCCGTTGAGATTTCGGCTGAGTCATCTGCATGGACGACCTCCACTTCATCTCCATACCATTGTATCAAGCATTGGTGCATTGTGGATGGAATGCAGCAGTTGGCGTGAATCCAATCCCTCCCTAGCAGGACAACGTAAGTGCTTTTGCTGTCGACGATGAAGAATGACGTGGGGATGGTTTTTCGGCCTACAGTTAGATCCACTCTCAGAACGCCTTGCGCTTCTGATGCTTGGCTGTTGAAGTCACTCAATGTGACGTTGGTTTTGATCAGATCCGCGCTAGAGCGTCCCAGCCGACGTAGCATAGAGTATGGCATTATATTGACTGCCGCTCCCGTGTCAACCAACATCTTGTTGACAGGCTGCCTGTTGATGTACCATCTCAGGTACAGGGCCTTCAGATGTCTGTAGCTTTTTTCTCGTGGCTTCTCAAAGATAACCGGCCGTGGGCCGCAGTCAAGCTGTGCTACAGGTGCCTCTTCTGTTCTTGGAGCACAAAACTTCAGCGGAAGTATAAACACCATGTTTGTGCCAGCCGATGACTCATCATTGGCTTTCTTTTGTTTGGGGCGCCATTCCTTCTTCTGTGGACGACCCTCCTGATACGTCTCTGATGTATCGATAATTTCTTATGTTCCATGCCACATTATTGATGATATCTACATGTTTTATGCATACTTTATGTCATATTTATGCATTTTCCGGAACTAACCTATTGACGAGATGCCGAAGTGCCAGTTCCTGTTTTCTGCTGTTTTTGGTTTCAGAAATCCTAGTAAGGAAATATTCTCGGAATCAGACGAAATCAATGCCCAGCATCTTAGAATCCCCGAAAGCATCCAGAACACCCGAGAGTCGCCAGAGTGGACCCACAGGGGGCCCAGGAGGTAGGCTGGCGCGGCCCAGGCCCTGGCCGCGCCGCCTTACCCTCTCACCGCCTCTTCGACCCTCCGACTCCGCCTCTTCGCCTATATAAAGGTCCTCGACCTAAAACCTCGAGACGAAAAAGCCACGGTACGAGAAATCATCCAGAGCCGCCGCCGCGAAGCCAAGATCTGGGGGACAGGAGTCTCTGTTCTGGCACGCCGCCGGGACGGGGAAGTGCCCCCGGAAGGCTTCTCCATCGACACCACCGCCATCTTCATCAACGCTGCTGTCTCCCATGAGGAGGGAGTAGTTCTCCATCGAGGCTTCGGGCTGTACCTGTAGCTATGTGGTTAATCTCTCTCCTATGTACTTCAATACAATGATCTCATGAGCTGCCTTACATGATTGAGATTCATATGAGTTTTGTATCACAATTCATCTATGTGCTACTCTAGTGATGTTATTAAAGTATTCTATTCCTCCTGCATGATGTAAAGTGGACAGTGTGTGCATCATGTAGTACTTGGCGTAGTATATGATTGTGATCTCTTGTAGATTATGAAGTTAACTATTACTATGATGGTATTGATGTGATCTATTCCTCCTTTCATAGTGTGATGGTAGTAGTGTGCATGCTATGTTAGTACTTGGTTTGGTTATGTTGATCTGTCATGCACTCTAAGGTTATTTAAACATGAACATCGAATATTGTGGAGCTTGTTAACTCCGGCATCGAGGGTTCGTGTAATCCTACACAGTTAGTGGTGTTCATCATCCAACAAGAGGGTGTAGAGTCTAGCATCTATCTATTTATTCTGTTATGTGATCAAAGTTGAGAGTGTCCACTAGTGAAAGTATGATCCCTAGGCCTTGTTCCTAAATACTGCTATCGCTGCTTGTTTACTGTTCTACTGCATCTGTACTGTCCGCAATATTACCACCATCAACTACACGCCAGTCTTGGGCAGCCAAGCACTTTTCTGGCGTTGTTGCTACTGCTCATACTTATTCATACCACCTGTATTTCACTATCTCTTCGCTGAACTAGTGCACCTATTTGGTGTGTTGGGGACACAAGAGACTTCTTGCTTTGTGGTTGCAGGGTTGCTTGAGAGGGATATCTTTGACCTCTTCCTCCCTGAGTTCGATAAACCTTGGGTGATCCACTTAAGAGAAACTTGCTGCTGTTGTACAAACCTCTGCTCTTGGAGGCCCAACACTGTCTACAAGAATAGAAGCTCCCGTAGACATCAAGCACTTTTCTGGCGCCGTTGCCGGGGAGGAAAGGTAAAAGGCACTCATACTCCGGTTCCAGGTAACAGTACTTTTCTGGCGCCGTTGTGTGTGTGCTCGAAGCTATTTCCTTTAGATCCTGCAATTGCATCTTTTTGTTTCTTGTTTACACTAGTAAGGTATAATGGACAACAATGAGCTTCTTACTCTATTTCCTGATTTAAGACATGGATGGTTTGATCCGAAAATTAAAAAACCCATGGAACATATTAGCATGAACACATTGAACACTATTGTTGCTAATGATATGGAAAATTCTAAGCTTGGGGAAGCTGGTTTTGATGAGCATGATCTTTTTAGTCCCCCAAGAATTGAGGAGAAAATTTACTTTGATGATACTTTGCCTCCTATTTATGATGATTATAATGATAGTAGTCTTTTGTTGCCACCTGTTATGGAGGATAAATTTGATTATGATTACAATATGCCTCCTATATTTGATAGCTACTTTGTTGAATTTGCTCCCACTACAACTAATAAAATTGATTATGCTTATGTGGAGAGTAATAATTTTATGCATGAGACTCATGATAAGAATGCTTTATGTGATAGTTATATTGTTGAGTTTGCTCATGATACTACTGAAAGTTATTATGAGAGAGGAAAATATGGTTGTAGAAATTTTCATGTTACTAAAATGCCTCTCTATGTGCTGAAATTTTTGAAGCTACACTTGTTTTATCTTCCTATGCTTGTCACTTTGCTCTTCATGAACTTGTTTATTTACAAGATTCCTATGCATAGGAAGCATGTTAGACTTAAACGTGTTTTGAATTTGCTTCTTGATGCTCTCTTTTGCTTCAAATATTATTTCTTGCGAGTGCATCATTAAAACTGTTGAGCCCATCTTAACGGCTATAAAGAAAGAACTTCTTGGGAGATAACCCATGTGTTATTTTGCTACAGTAACTCTATTTTATATTTGTGTCTTGGAAGTTGTTACTACTGTAGCAACCTCTCCTTATCTTAGTTTTGTGTTTTGTTGTGCCAAGTAAAGTCGTTGATAGTAAGGTTCATACTAGATTTGGATTACTGCGCAGAAACAGATTTCTTTGCTGTCACGAATCTGGGCAAAATTCGCTGTAGGTAACTCAGAAAATTATGCCAATTTACGTGAGTGATCCTCAGATATGTACGCAACTTTCATTCAATTTGAGCATTTTCATTTGAGCAAGTCTGGTGCCTCAATAAAATTCGTCTTTACGGACTGTTCTGTTTTGACAGATTCTGCCTTTTATTTCGCATTGCTTCTTTTGCTATGTGGGATGGATTTCTTTGTTCCATTGACTTCCAGTAGCTTTGAGCAATGTCCAGAAGTGTTAAGAATTATTGTGTCACCTCTGAACATGTGAATTTTAATTGTGCACTAACCCTCTAATGAGTTTGTTTCGAGTTTGGTGTGGAGAAAGTTTTCAAGGGTCAAGAGAGGAGGATGATATACTACGATCAAGGAGAGTGAAAGCTCTAAGCTTGGGGATGCCCCGGTGGTTCATCCCTGCATATTTCAAGAAGACTCAAGCATCTAAGCTTGGGGATGCCCAAGGCATCCCCTTCTTCATCGACAAATTATCAGGTTCCTTCTCTTGAAACTATATTTTTATTCGGCCACATCTTATGTACTTTACTTGGAGCGTCTGTGTGCTTTTGTTTTTTGTTTTTGTTTGAATAAATGCTTGTGTGGGAGAGAGACACGCTCCGCTGGTTCATATGAACACATGTGTTCTTAGCTTTTAATTTTCATGGCGAAGGTTGAAACTGCTTCGTTAATTGTTATATGGTTGGAAACAGAAAATGCTACATATAGTAATTGGTATAATGTCTTGAACAATGTGATACTTGGCAATTGTTGTGCTCATGTTTAAGCTCTTGCATCATATACTTTTCACCTATTAATGAAGAAATACATAGAGCTTGCTAAAATTTGGTTTGCATAATTGGTCTCTCTAAGGTCTAGATAATTTCTAGTAAAGAGTTTGAACAACAAGGAAGACGGTGTAGAGTCTTATAATGTTTACAATATGTCTTTTATGTGAGTTTTGCTGCACCGGTTCATCCTTGTGTTTGTTTCAAATAAACCTTGCTAGCCTAAGCCTTGTATCGAGAGGGATTACTTCTCATGCATCCAAAATCCTTGAGCCAACCACTATGCCATTCGAGTCCACCATACCTACCTACTACATGGTATTTCTCCGCCATTCCAAAGTAAATTGCTTGAGTGCTACCTTTAAAATTTCCATCCTTTATCTTTGCAATATATATCTCATGGGACAAATAGCTTAAAAACTATTGTGGTATTGAATATGTACTTATGCATTTTATCTCTTATAAGTTGCTTGTTGTGCGATAACCATGTTCCTGGGGACGCCATCAACTACTCTTTGTTGAATATCATGTGAGTTGCTATGCATGTCCGTCTTGTCTGAAGTAAGGGAGATTTACCACCTATTTAATGGTTAGAGCATGCATTTTGTTAGAGAAGAACATTGGGCCGCTAACTAAAGCCATGAATCATGGTGGAAGTTTCAGTTTTGGACATATATCCTCAATCTCATATGAGAACATTAATTGTTGCTACATGCTTATGCATTAAAGAGGAGTCCATTATCTGTTGTCTATGTTGTCCCGGTATGGATGTCTAAGTTGAGAATAATCAAAAGCGAGAAATCCAATGCGAGCTTTCTCCTTAGACCTTTGTACAGGCGGCATAGAGGTACCCCTTTGTGACACTTGGTTAAAACATGTGCATTGCGATAATCCCGGTAAACCAAGCTAATTAGGACAAGGTGCGGGCACTATTAGTATACTATGCATGAGGCTTGCAACTTGTAAGATATAATTTACATAACACATATGCTTTATTACTACCGTTGAAAAAATTGTTTCTTGTTTTCAAAACCAAAGCTCTAGCACAAATATAGCAATCGATGCTTTCCTCTTTGAAGGACCTTTCTTTTACTTTTATGTTGAGTCAGTTCACCTGTCTCTCTCCACCTCAAGAAGCAAACACTTGTGTGAACTGTGCATTGATTCTTACATACTTGCTTATTGCACTTGTTATATTGCTTTGCATTGACAACTATCCATGAGATATACATGTTACAAGTTGAAAGCAACCGCTGAAACTTAATCTTCCATTGTGTTATTTCAATGCCTTTACTAAGAACTTATTGCTTTATGAGTTAACTCTTATGCAAGACTTATTGATGCTTGTCTTAAAGTACTATTCATGAAAAGTCTTTGCTATATGATTCATTTGTTTACTCATGTCATTTACCATTGTTTTGATCGCTGCATTCATTACATGTGTTTACAATAGTATGATCAAGGTTATGATGGCATGTCACTCCAGAAGTTATCTTTGTTATCGTTTACCTGCTCGGGACGAGCAGAAACTAAGCTTGGGGATGCTGATACGTCTCCGACGTATCGATAATTTCTTATGTTCCATGCCACATTATTGATGATATCTACATGTTTTATGCATACTTTATGTCATATTTATGCGTTTTCCGGAACTAACCTATTGACGAAATGCCGAAGTGCCAGTTCCTGTTTTCTGCTGTTTTTGGTTTCAGAAATCCTAGTAAGGAAATATTCTCGGAATCGGACGAAATCAATGCCCAGCATCTTAGAATCCCCGGAAGCATCCAGAACACCCGAGAGTCGCCAGAGTGGACCCACAGGGGGCCCAGGAGGTAGGCCGGCGCGGCCCAGGCCCTGGCCGCGCCGCCTTACCCTCTCACCGCTTCTTCGACCCTCCGACTCCGCCTCTTCGCCTATATAAAGGTCCTCGACCTAAAACCTCGAGATGAAAAAGCCACGGTACGAGAAACCATCCAGAGCCGCCGCCGCGAAGCCAAGATCTGGGGGACAGGAGTCTCTGTTCCGGCACGCCGCCGGGACGGGGAAGTGCCCCCGGAAGGCTTCTCCATCGACACCACCGCCATCTTCATCAACGCTGCTGTCTCCCATGAGGAGGGAGTAGTTCTCCATCGAGGCTCGGGGCTGTACCGGTAGCTATGTGGTTAATCTCTCTCCTATGTACTTCAATACAATGATCTCATGAGCTGCCTTACATGATTGAGATTCATATGAGTTTTGTATCACAATTCATCTATGTGCTACTCTAGTGATGTTATTAAAGTATTCTATTCCTCTTGCATGATGTAAAGTGGACAGTGTGTGCATCATGTAGTACTTGGCGTAGTATATGTTTGTGATCGCTTGTAGATTATGAAGTTAACTATTACTATGATGGTATTGATGTGATCTATTCCTCCTTTCATAGTGTGATGGTAGTAGTGTGCATGCTATGTTAGTACTTGGTTTGGTTATGTTGATCTGTCATGCACTCTAAGGTTATTTAAACATGAACATCGAATATTGTGGAGCTTGTTAACTCCGGCATTGAGGGTTTGTGTAATCCTACACAGTTAGTGGTGTTCATCATCCAACAAGAGGGTGTAGAGTCTAGCATCTATCTATTTATTCTGTTATGTGATCAAAGTTGAGAGTGTCCACTAGTGAAAGTATGATCCCTAGGCCTTGTTCCTAAATACTGCTATCGCTGCTTGTTTACTGTTCTACTGCATCTGTACTGTCCGCAATATTACCACCATCAACTACACGCCAGTCTTGGGCAGCCAAGCACCTTTCTGGCGTTGTTGCTACTGCTCATACTTATTCATACCACCTGTATTTCACTATCTCTTCGCCGAACTAGTGCACCTATTTGGTGTGTTGGGGACACAAGAGACTTCTTGCTTTGTGGTTGCAGGGTTGCTTGAGAGGGATATCTTTGACCTCTTCCTCCCTGAGTTCGATAAACCTTGGGTGATCCACTTAAGGGAAACTTGCTGCTGTTCTACAAACCTCTGCTCTTGGAGGCCCAACACTGTCTACAAGAATAGAAGCTCCCGTAGACATCACCTCCTCGTCCAAAGTTTGCTGAATTTTCACGGCCAGATCGGGCCGCGCCTTCCTCAACGTGTGCAGGTATAACCTCTCGGCTTCCTCCAAGCTACGTAGCCGCTGAACCCTACGCTTTTGAGAGTGACTGAGTCCATCAGGGCACCACCTTGGCCAGTGGTATCTAACTTCTTCTTCATCTTCTAACTCCTCGAGATCTTCCACCCGAGAGGACTCAGCTTGCTTGTTCCGAGACGGGAGAGGCCCTAGCCGTTCGAACACTGACACGTCTCCTGCGTCCTTCTTCTTCTGTCTACATTCTGGGCAGTTGTCGATTGTAGGCAATCGGCTCATTCCTGAGTCCTAGCAATGTTTAAAGAAAGGACAATCCCAGTGTCGGTCCATGTCTTCTTGCTCCCTTGACCTTCCCTTAGTGCGGCGCTCATATCCTTTGTCGTCTCTGCCATACCGACGATATTTTGTGTTGTCTACACTAGACTGACGATCTCTTTCGTCGTCTTCGTCGTATCGCCGGCGTCGGTGGTACTGACGCTCATACTTGTTAAGGAGATGCTCAGAGAGTGGTCGTTGGTACCGCACGTTTCTCACTTGCTCCTCGGTGACGTACCGTGTGTCATCATATCGGGGCCGGTCACGTGGACCGGCCTCCTCTTTTTTCCTTACCACGAGAACGACTGCTTTCTTCTTTGTCCTTGCCAGGGTGGTATACAGGCCCTGCCATGTTAATACTGAACGAGAAATCTGGCTGGCGTCTCGCGGGGTGATTGCATTCCACCATGTTAACGGCAGGAAACGGTTGCGTGTCCACTTTCATGGCATACTGGCTGAAAATCAGACGGCCTTGTTCTATCGCTATTTGGATCTGCTGACGCAACACTTTGCAGTCGCTGGTGGTATGGGTGAACGAGTGATGCCACTTGCAGTATGGCCTTCCGTTCAGCTCTTGCGTCATAGGGATTTTATGGCCTTCGGGTAGCTTCAGCTGCTTCTCCTTAAGCAATAAATCGAAAATCTGCTCAGCTTTGCTTACGTCGAAGTCGAACCTTTTACAGGACCTTGCGGTTTAACCCATTTGCAGGACACGGGGTTTGCCCCCCGAGCCCATTCAGCCACGGCTACCTCCTGGTTTCCTGCGGAGTCTTCATCCTCTTCTGTCTCAACCAGGATTACCGGGCGTTTGAATTTGTCCTGGTACAATTCTGGGTGGCGCTGCTCATACAATGATAGTTTCTGAACCATATGCGCCAGTGAAATGTATTCCGCTTGGATGGCCATGTCCTTGATCGGCGACGCGAGACCCAATACCGCCAGATCGACTGCTTCCTTCTCACTCAAACTAACCGAATAACATCGGTTCCTGACGGTCCTGAAGCGCTGAATGTATTTCGACACCGTCTCTCCGCGCCTCTGTCGTACTTGCGTTAGATCGGCAATGCCAGCGTCGGTAGCTTCTGAGTGATATTGCATGTGGAACTGCTCTTCCATCTGCTTCCACGTCCGGATTGAATCTGGTGGCAGCGAGGTGTACCAGCCAAAAGCCGATCCTGTGAGAGACTGCGCAAAAAACCTTACGCGTAGCTGGTCTGATGCTGAGATCATGCCCAACTGTGCCAAATATCGGCTCACATGCTCAATTGAACTAGAGCCTTCCGAGCCACTAAACTTTGAGAACTCAGGGAGCCGATACTTGGGCGGCAGTGGAATCAAATCATACTCGTTGGGGTACGGCTTGGAATAGCCGATTGCCCTCCTCTTTGGCACCATGCCGAACTGGTCTCTCAAGATTGCACTGATCTGGTCCACGGTGTTAGCTGCAGGGGCCAAACTTTGCTGATTCGGTGCGGTGGCATATTTAGCCAGCCACGCCTGTTTATCGGCGTCTACTCCAGAAATCCCTCCTGCTGTTCCAGAAATCCCTACTGCTGTAATCTGGTTCGTGCGCGCCCAATTATTGCAGTCCGGCACGTACGTGCACATGTATCCATGCGGGATTTCTTTAGGCGGTTCAAGCAGGAACTGGTAATCAGCAGGATCGCCTCCAATCTTGTAGACGACGTACGCCGGTGAACCCGGCGGTTCTGGAGCTGCAAGCGAGAATGGCAGCTGCGGCCTGGTCTGGAACGGTATTTCTCCTTGGTGTGTCCCTAGGGGAGGTCCTGACGGAGAGTACTGATGCTTCATGATTTCCTAGACCACGCGAAGTGCAACGCGCTCGAAAGCGTTCACCAGGCTCTCGGAATGTCGGTGTAGCGAATGAGCCACCATATAATTAATCTCCTGGCGCAGAGCTCTGGTGCGTTCTTTTGAAGAAGTAGACAGATCCACTTCATCGAGAGCGCCTTCAGCTGAGAACCCTTTCCACCTAATGCCATGTGTGCGGGTCCTCTCGAAAGAGCCGATGAGGTCGGCTTCGAAGAGAGCTTTAAGCTCGTTATACTTCTTCTTATGCTCCTCAGTCAGATCTTCGTACGCTACTGGGTCTTCCGCCATCTCTGGTGCAGATGTTGATGCAGTTGATGCAGAAGAATGTTCCACCGGGCGTGCCAGAATGTGTTGCCTGCCAAAATCCACCGGCGAGCAGCGACGGGCAACACGTAGAGCCGGGAGGCTCCCAGGACTGCTGGTGGGCCCTGGTCCCTCGGGCGACGGCCCGCAATGCTCCGGCACGCACGTCCAAGCTGGTGCAAGGGCGTGCCACCTGACCTATACCTGGTCAAGAAGGTGATGGATTGCTTCGACTAGTTTCCTGCATGGCATACACGTAAACATTAAATACGAGCCTCGATCGGCTCTCAAGTTATCCTGTGAATCGGCTCAAGTAGCCGATCCACCCATGATTCGTATTAGATCTACGATAACATGGTGGTCCTACTTGATCAATACTAAGCTAAAACAATCTACGACGATTTAGGGTTTTCACCACATAACCAGAACGTCCTACACGTAGTTGAGCCTGGCGGATACGAAAGATGACAGAAAACCAACCCTAGAAAAGGCCTCAAAACCAACATGGAGTTGATCCTCGGAACATCCCTTCTAGGACCAGCAAACCATACCTTACGCACTACTGGATCATCCAACCCGTTTGCAAGGCCTAACCATATGGATATCAAACTAATCCTTGAAGAACAAGGAACAACCGTAACAGATCGAATCTACTAAATAAAGACTAAGCAAGGTGCTGCCCTTACACCTAAGATAGGTGTAAGGACAGCTAGATATCTAGGGATAGCATAACTAAGCGAATGCATCAAGAAAGTACCGATGCTAACCCTAAAGTATCTATGATAACGGTGTTGCTCGCCATCAAAAAGGCTTCAGTACGAGTAACACATAAACAACGAATAAACAAGATACTGCCTAGATCGCATCTCGCGATCTAGGCAGCATAGCGCTTACCCGGAAGAAACCCTCGAAACAAGGGGTGGCGATGCGCCTAGATTGGTTTGTTGCGAACGTGATCGTCCTCCTTCTCAATAACCCTAGATACATATTTATATTCCGTAGACTTTCTAACTTGGGAACAAACCCAACCGTGTACGAGCTGAACTCTATTTCTTAATTCTAACCGACACGTAACCTACTATAATTTACAGATACACTGGCAATCTAGCCCAAACTCTTATACAAGGCCGGTTCAGGAATAATTTCCGTGCATATTCTCTAAGCCCATCTCAATTACGGCCCACCTCTAACTTGGTTAAAATCTGGTGATAACACATGTCTAATTGAATCCTATAGGAAGATGAAGTTTGTTTGATTGTAGCAAAGGAATTTTTCCATGAGGTATGAGCTAATGTTTTTTTTCCTATAGGAATTACACTACAAGATTCCTATAGGATTTTTTCCTACAGGATATGTTTCTATGAATCAAACAACATGTATAGGAAATTTTTCCATAGGAACCAAATCCTACACAATTCCTATGCAAATCCTTTGAATCAAAGGAGCCCTAAGTAGCTTGAATACCCAAACGAAGGCACGGCTAGGTTCCAAGCTAGTGCAGGTGCACTGCCACTGATATGCAGTTATCTGGAAAATACAGCCCATCTATTTGAGGTCATGCATCAGGACTTGGATATATAAGAAACAATGTATTAATGCAGTTGAGAGTAAAGATGCAAATATTAACTACTACACATTAAATATGATGAGAGGGTAGTGTCGTTTCGAGAATACCATGCTTTTGAAAATACATAAAGCTGGCATCTTTTAATGGTACAAACCCAATTTTCCCTTCTTTTTTTACACCATGTAGAATTCATTAACTGAAAAAATAGGCATTCAGAACTGATTTTATTTGTATGTTGTTCATTCTTGTTGGCTTCAACTTTCTCACAAATTGCTATTAGATCTAAGTACTACCGGATATCTTCGAAACTCAACCAGAAGTTCCCAAATAGAATGGCATATCTATCACAAAAAAGCAAAATAAATCATTTAATCAGAAGATACTCTTCAGATTGTTATCAACCTCGCTCGAAAAGAGTATTTACAAAATAACTTACTTTGGCTTAGATCTCTTCTAGGCAAGGTTGGTCAATTTTGTTACACCTCCTTGTCCCTCTAATGGTGAAATTTCTACTATATTTTATCGTCATATGCTTCGCTCACGTCCGCTGAACCTTCATGAATTGGCATATACTTTCAATCAATATCTCCTAATATCTAATGTTACATAAAGGTACAGCAGTCTCAGTGCTGATGGTAATGTCATAACAGTCAATAAGTGCACCCTTGCTGATCTGCCTCAAGCGAAAAATACATTTCATATCGAACAAAGATCTCGTGAATAGAACCAAGTACATTACTGAACAATTCCATCTCATAATTGTACATGATCCAAACAAGATAGGACAATTTCTTCTCAGACAAATTGATGCCACCTTTTCACATATACACCAAGCACAGCACCATTCCGATCAATAGAAGAACAACTGAACAAGGAAGGGCTGGAATTCTTGTTATCATGTTCTTACTTCCTTGGGAGTTGGAATATAACACCTACTGATGAGGAAAGATGATGTAAGTAAAACATACATTTGATTCACGATGCTAGTGGGAATAACTCATGTTCCCTCCAAGCTTGCTCTTTTGGTTCAGTCTTGAGCTCCTCTTATTAGGACATCAAGACTCTATTATTTGGAAAATATTCATCTTGTAAATTTCTTGTTGCCGTAGAGGCAAGCAAGCACAATTCCTTGCTTTACAAACATCCCACCAGCAGTACAACGACTGAACAATTGTGTTCAGTTATGTACAACATTTTATGCAATATTTTCTTAACATATAGGAGGAGCTCAAGGGAGAACAGTGAACCAGGATTGGACCAAAATTTGGATCATGAAGATGAGGTATACCTGAAATCCGGCCTAGGCACCTCCCCGCACCGAGTTGTTGCGTGCAGGCAATGCACTGGCACGGAGAATCGGCGCTCTTCTACATGATCCTGGGTGACCTGGTTGGTCAGGTAGGCGGCCGGCAGCGTCGACTGGCTTGGGCGGCTGTAGCGAGGCGAAAATGGCGTGCAATGTTATAGGAGGGCGAAGACGACGTAGGCTGTGTCGAGCTTCGGCTCCATCCTCGGCGGCAGTTCTGGCTTGGAAGCGACGACGCGGGGATCTGGCTCGGGACGCGGCTAAGACGGTTGGCCTCGGCGGTGGCCTCATTCAGCGAGCGCCGATGGCATGAGACAAAGATTCACCAGACCAGATTGCAGTAGCCATCCGCGCCATGTCGTGTCCGCAGAGTGGAACTCGCGGAGCGGATGGAGGCAGCGTCCATCTGAGGTTATCGAATCTGCGGTGTGGCTCTGCTTCCAGGCCTGAGTTTTTTTCTTTACGTGCTTCTAGCCTAAGTGGGACGATGCGCGTGCAAGGCGGTTTGGATCCTATTTTCCCGGATCTAATTAGAAACGTTGCATCAACGATATTTTTTTTTACCTAAACTATGACGGGGGAGAATAAAGAATTGTAGACCGTGCGATTTAAGTCCATGCACGGTTGAGATCTCATTTTCCAATGAAAGTTCGTGCTTTTATAAGTAGTAGAGATTTGGATTTACATACTATGCATTAAAGAGTATTTAGATATATTCGAATTTAGAAAACTTTCAACATTAAAAAAAATAGATAGAGATAGTAAGTATGATACTAGCACCATGGCTAGCCTAAGGGGCACTTCTTTTGGGCTTCCAGCCCGGCTTCTAGGTCTGGTACAGCCCAAGCTGAAAAGAAGTCTTGGGCTTCAGCCGAACTTATTTCCACCGTTAAGCTCGTTTCCTGTGTATTGCGAGAAACTGCTCCCGAGCTTCTGCGATCAGAGCCGAACCGGTGGTCAGTAGGTGCCCTCAAACTTCTTCTTATTTACGGCTTGTATGCCATCCCGCAAAAGACTCGATTGGTTCCATCGATATGCCTCCCGTTCCGTACCTTATCGTCACAGAAACGTATCCCTGCCTGTGCGGGCAGGGTTTCCGCACCCGGCCGCCCCTCCTCACCCAGACCAGCCCCACTGCTACACGCCCTGCTCCGGCCACTCCAGCCGCCGTCGCCCATCCCCCACCTGAACTTCTTCGCTCGACAACCTCGCCTCCCCCGGCCGTGGTTCTTCTCCATCATACGAGCGCCTCCACCAGATGAGCTCTCTCCCGAGTTGAGATCCTCCGCCCGAGCACTCTCCCCCGAGTGGAGATCCTCCGCTGAATTTCTCCTCCTACACCCTCTCTGCCCGAAATGAACATCTGCATCACCATTGATGGAAAATCTTATGTTCCGCCCCGCGCTGACATGTGATTGATTAATGACAATTTGCAAATTTATTCATGTTTTGAAATGTGCATATGAATGTGTACATCAGTACATGCCAGTACTGCGTGTTTACTACTTTTTAGAATGAGTATTAACTTATTTGTGGTTTCGTGTATTATGTTATTTATTATGTGTACACTCATCTTATCTTGAGGTGTACGAATGTTATAATAACATAACTAGTTAACCTCACTCTTTCTTTTTGTCTTGAGGTATGATGTTATTATCACTCTCTCTATCTAAAAATAGGTGTCTTAACTCTAGATACGGATGTGTATCTCCGATTAAAATGCATATATGACACATATTTTTAGACGGAGGGAGTAGTATATATTACTCCTACTCCCTCCATATTGATTTATTAGGTCAAATTGATCAACTTAATATAAGTTAAATATCATAAAAATCACTAGGAACTTTAGATATTCTATTTTATAATGGTATATTTTTCATTTTATATAGTTTATATTATATAGGTCAAATTAGCGACCTAGGTACACGACGTAAGACTAATAAATAGATATAGGAGTACTAGAAACTACTCCATATGAGTAGTCTAAGGGGATGTGTGATGTTACTTCCTGGTTATGGGAGTACTAGAAACTACTCCATATGAGTAGTCTAAGGGGATGTGTGATGTTACTTCCTGGTTTGGTTCTGACGTATGAACCATACAGCGAAGTGGAGAAATTATTCTGCACATTGAAACAACGAAAAATGTCTTGATTTTAGAGCGAATTGTCAGCACCAGAAACATCCAAGACTGGCCCGCACCGAAGTTCACATTCAAACAACGAAAAATGTCTTAATTTTAGAGCGAATTGTCAGCACCAGTAACATCCAACACTGGCCCACACCGAAGTTCTCGACTGTTGACCCGAGACCATGATAACTAAAAATGTAATAATGCAACAACACAAGTACCAGCCAACGCCCCAGTAAAAATGCAATCATTTTCAATACGCAAACAGCAGGAATCCCACAAGTTACCATGACCAGGCAAATGTACATAACTCAGTGAAAAGGTAGCTGAGTCTGATACGACACGATGTCAAACATAAAACCCCAAGTAAATCTTCTTGTTTTCCCGACACGACACCAACCAACAAACCCCAAGCTAAATTATTCACCGCATATATCATGCAATACGCCGAGCATATGCAAGCCCACAGGTTACTCGACCAAACGAGGAGCATACTTAGTCCCAGATGACAAAAATAAACATATCAGGGCTTAGAATTCCTGCTCGATCAGGTAGTCGCCAAGCCTCTCCACGACCATATTGCACTGGCCAGGAGTCATGGGCTCATCGTAGATGCCAAGAATCATTGTCTGGCAGGTCTTCTTGACACAAATGCCACCAGTGCCCTAGAAGATACATAGAAAACAGTAAATGAGCGTGAATTATTTCCTTGTAGCTAAAAAAAAAGCAATATCAAGCAATGAAACATAAGGTTCACAGTTCATGTGTTTCTCTAGTACATAGCAGAAAGAACTGAATACAAAATCATGCAGCTTTGGTGAAACGTATTATGCATGGAGAATATCAGAAGAAAAGTAGCACTGGAAACCCACAAATAGCAACCTAGCAGTTGCACTACAGATGAAGGATAAACATATTGTCCAGTTAATGGCTATAGCTGTGATTCTACGACAGCTTGAGCAAATATTTGAAGGGCTTAGGAACTACAACGCATACAAGCAAAAACATCATTACCCATTTAACTATGAACTTCTAATAACGATTGTATCTAGTTGCATGAAATATCTCAATTGTTTATAATGGATCATGTGATGAGAGAATCCATCTGATGAACATACATACAGACATTAATGAGGTAAAGCGGTATAGCTCCTCCACTAAGGTTTAAACAAGGATGCTGTTGGCATACATTAATCCAGTTTGTTTGGTAAAAACCAACATGAGTGTGCATAAAACTTCCCAAAAGAACATTGTACCTTCTTTCCTCGGATGACAACCCCAGGTTCACCCATGATCACCATGTATTTTGTGCCTCCAAGGAAAAGACCAGTAGGTGCGAGGGTTCCAGGTTCCTCAAAGTCCTTCATGATGGCAGCGATCTCCTCAGGCTTGAACTGCAACACTCGGAAGCAAAAAACACAAAAGCTCAGCCATATACCAGACAAAAATAAGGCACAAAATAATCATAAAAATGTGATGGGCACTCAATAAGGCAGGTTATTTAGCTCCCAATGCAGACTCCGTCTCTGCTTAGACAAGAAAGCTATTAACAGCACCATACAGTGATACAGCCGCATCGTCGTGGGTAAACAAACCATACAAGTCAACCCAAGGTAACGTTAGACCATTTTCTAAAATTGTATTCAAATCGAAGACCCATATGAAAGCTCCGTGAATCCACGTAAACCGAGCATACCAGACAGAGCCAAGTAAGGTAACAGCATGAAAGTATAGAAACAGCATGCCAGCAAGTGCTTGAATTGCCAGAACTAACCCCATCACTGAGGAAGCTTAACAAACAGTAAGAACTAACACATCTAATGGCATGCTCGGAAAAGGTCAGACCGCACCACGCCCATAAAGCGTAACGAAATCGGATCCGGCAACAGGTGCACAGCGTTCAACCTACAACGCCGTGGCTGTGGTCCACGGCATACCCCGAAACGGATCCTACCACGCAGGCAGCGCGCTGTCGGCTACGAGATCCGGATCTCACCTCGGCGGCGCCCGATCCGGCGGCGCGCGCGCGGATCTAACGCGGGTCAACCGCGGAACATGGTATAACGGTGGGGAGAAAGGGGGGAGACGGGGCGTTTACCTGGGGGAATTCGGGGGACTGCGCCCAGATGCTGCCGTCGTGGCCGATGATGGCGGCGGAGGTGAGGTGCTGGCCGTCAATTTCGCACATCAGGTGGTCGTCGACGTACGTCTGCCACGACATCTTGGATCGTCCTCCTCCTTCTCCGGCGCGCGGCGACTTCGCTCTGCTGCTGCGCTTGGATCGCACGCGGTCTGGGCTGATTGCTTTGCTTGGACCTGGCTGGCTGCCTTGACGGCTGAGGCTGGGTGGGGTGGGGAATATATCGGTTGCGTGTGTCTGTGTGGGTCTGTGCAAAGACCTGGAAAACCCTACCTTTTCATTTTGCTTTTTAAGTTTCTGGAGATGGAGATTGGGGGGAAATTCGTGGGGGCAACGTGTGGTGGTGGGAGAAAGGGGAGGGGCTGCAAAAAAAAAAAAATTTGTTTCAAGAAATCTAGTGCCCAAATATTTTGTTTTTCGGATTAAATCCTGACTGGATGTCGCCTCCGAGACGAGGGCAGTAGACTGTGCTGGCAGAAGGAGAAGAAGGGTAATGGACAATGTTAAGGCGAACAACGAAAGAGCGAGGTGGTTAGGGCAAGCGACACACTAATAGATGTCGATGAAGGAGGTAGCCGCATAGCTTGCTGCAAGAAAGGAGAAGCGGACGTTCCCATTTCTTTCTTCCTTTCTCTCTATTGCTACAGTACATCGGGAGCTCCTCTGTCGCTCTGGGCCGAACCGAAGCCACTCTCGCCGGCGTCGCCGGTCAGAGTTGGCGGAGGGGAGGCGCTGGGTGTTGTACAGTAGGTGGTAGGTCAGGTGATGGTCCCTTTGTGGCGTTTTGGAGTAGGTCGTCGGATCATGTTGGCCAGATCTGGCGCATCATGGCTTGTGTGTTCTTCGTTGCTTCTCTCCGGTGGCAGGAGTGGAGGTACGTGAGGGTGCTGCAGCCTTGCATCTCCGCAAATAAGGCCTCGAGCTCTTCCATCTGTGCGGATTGGCGGTCCGTTGGATGGTCGGCCTCTTGCTTCTTCGACGAGCTTCCATGGAGGAAGATGAAGACGAAGGTCTGGAGGTCGAGCTCTTTAAATAAGCGCCTCCAGCTGACCTGTTACAGCCTCGTTGTTTTGATTCTTCTCTTGGCCGGCCAAGGAGGCGAGGGAGAGAGGAATCGATTTGAGGTGGCTGCAGCGGCTAGTGGCTGGTTTCTCATGCCGATGTGGTGCTATGAAGCTGCTATTGTGCGTTCTTCAGTGACCAGATGCAGGTCACTAATCTTGGCCGTTCATGTGTGGCTAGCTCCGGCGCTGTCGAAGTGGCGTATTCTTCGACAAGCTCATAATCAGGGGACATCTGCTGGCGTCCTCTGCCTCGCCCCTGCTTCTCCAGGTCGAATGGCGACCCTTGTCGAGCCTGATGCGCCATGGAGGCGTCTCTTCAACCTCCTTGTTTGGAGGCCCTTCCCCAGCTCCTCGTTGGCATCACACGTCGCCTGCGCTCCAAGTGGTGTAGTCCCCGGCGGTGCGGTTGGCGGTCGACGGTGGAGCTCCCGTCAGGGCAGTGACCAAGGGCCTGATTGCTTTTCTCTTTTCCAGTTTAGGGTCCTCTGTGCTTATTTCCAGGACATGGTTCTAATTTTCAAGTTTTTTTTGGGTCCTGTGTGTAATTCGGTCTGTAACTGCCCTTGTTTAATGCAGCTTCTCGGGCCTTCGGGTCCTCTCTTGTTCAAAAAAAAAAAAGAAAGGAGAAGCAATAAATTGTTGATGAGGGAGAGGGATTCGGAACAAGAAGAAGAAAAGGAAGAGTAGCAGCATATGGAGACTATGGAATGAACGCGGGGCGGTCTCTCGGTCCAATACTTTTTGGGTTACCATGGTTTTTCGGTGGGCTTAACTTTGAATATTAGCACGTTGTGATAAACTCATATTTGGCGAGGTCTTTAATTGACCCTCGTGTGTTATAGTTATGATGCACGATGTGCGCTTAAGGAAATAAGTGTCCAAATAGAGGGATCTGGTATTTTTTTAAGAAACATTATGTAAATGAATATTTATAATATAATTATCCCACGAAAAATACATGCATTTACGTTTTTTTCTCGAGGACAACTGTTGTTGACATAATAATTCTGGTCTGGCTAACATTTCATGATTCGGTTTTGCCATAAATTTGTAATGGATTTTACTTTTGGGCAGAGTTGAAGCATCTAACAATCTATATTGATTTTGGTAAAAAGTGGTCGAGTTGTAAGAATTTGGCAACACACTAAAAGCTCATCTAACAAAAAAAAGTGGATTCACCTAGTTCAAAAAATGTCTTCGATAGAGTTTGCCAAAAAAAAACTTATTAATAAATACCAAGGTATGTTTGATCCACACGATTTAGAAAAAACACAAATTTATGAAAATTACAACAGGGCGATGTTATGGACACACAGTTATTACATGATTACCCAAATATGTTTGGTTAAACAATATGAAAATTACTCTAGCAGACATTGGTAGGCAATATTTTAATCTAAATAATTAACACTGAGGCCTAACTGAATGACCATGTCAACTTTTCTAGCGGTAGTTAAATAAATCCTAACGTGGTAGTACAACTTAACATCGTTAGACGATGCATACCAACACTCTAGGCAATACACTATTACCCCTAAAGTTTATCACAAAAATTTCTCGCTTAAAGTTTACACAGAGTTCAAATGATGTTACCAATTAACGATAGCATTTCAGATTGGTGAAGGCTTGATGCATGCTCAAGGCATGACATGGTTGCGATGCAGGGAAGGACAAAGCAGTCGTATGGGGTATAACGAGAAAAAATCATTTAGGAATTTTTTTTCAAAAAAGAGGTTGAAACCTCCTGTCTCTGCATCAAAAAGATATATACAACCTTTTTTATTGAAGTGGATGCAAGGTAGCAAGACCATATACACCAATATGCATATTCCATAGCATATACAATTGCGGTAGAATTGTTACAAGATAAGAAATAACACATACAACTAAGTCAACTTTTTCCGCATCAACACCTTCAATAAGAGAAACACGTCCTCGCGTCGTTGCGGCCAATTCCGGCTAAACATTCTAGAAAAAGATTTTTCATCCTGTTGCTGAGAAAAAATAATAAAGGCTAGTACATCAGCAAGGAGGCGACACCTTCAACAAGATAACGATGCAAGTTTGTTGATGTTGAGCCCGACTAATAAAGGCTAGAACAAGATTTTTCACCCCCGAATATGAAGCGGTGCTTGAATCATTATCTTGTTGACAAAACTTCCCCATGCATGCCATCTAGTGTGTTGAATTGGGAAAGTTTATTGCATTACATGAAGGAGATATGCCCTAGAGGCAATAATAAAGTGGTTATTATTTATATCTTTATGTTTATGATAAATGTTTATATGTCATGCTATAATTGTATTAACCGAAACATTAGTACATGTGTGATATGTAGACAAACAAAGAAGTCCCTAGTATGCCTCTTAACTAGCTTGTTGATTAATGGATGATTAGTTTCATAATCATGAACATTGGATGTTATTAATAACAAGGTTATATCATTGTATGAATGATGTAATGGACACACCCAATTAAGCGTAGCATAAGATCTCGTCATTAAGTTATTTGCTATAAGCTTTCGATACATAGTTACCTAGTCCTTATGACCATGAGATCATATAAATCACTTATACCGGAAAGGTACTTTGATTACACCAAACGCCACTGCGTAAATGGGTGGTTATAAAGGTGGGATTAAGTATCCGGAAAGTATGAGTTGCGGCATATGGATCAACAGTGGGATTTGTCCATCCCGATGACGGATAGATATTCTCTGGGCCCTCTCGGTGGAATGTCGTCTAATGTCTTGCAAGCATATGAATGAGTTCATAAGAGACCACATACCACGGTACGAGTAAAGAGTACTTGTCAGGAGACGAGGTTGAACAAGGTATAGAGTGATACCGAAGATCAAACCTCGGACAAGTAAAATTGGTATTGTATGTGAATGGTTCATTCGATCACTAAAGTCATCGTTGAATATGTGGGAGCCATTATGGATCTCCAGATCCCGCTATTGGTTATTGGTCGGAGTGAGTACTCAACCATGTCCGCATAGTTCACGAACCGTAGGGTGACACACTTAAAGTTGGATGTTGAAATGGTAGAACTTGAATGTGGAATGGAGTTCGAATATTTGTTCGGAGTCCCGGATGAGATCCCGGACATCACGAGGAGTTCCGGAATGGTCCGGAGAATAAGATTCATATATAGGATGTCATTTTATGTGAATTAAAATGATGCGGAAGGTTCTATGGAAGGTTCTAGAAGGTTCTAGAAAAGTCCGGAAGAAACCACCAAGGAAGGTGGAGTCCCGGTGGGACTCCACCTCCATGGCTGGCCAACCCTAGTGGGGGAGGAGTCCCAAGTGGACTCCCCCTTAGGGGGCCGGCCACCACCCCCATATGGAAGGGGGGAATCCCACCCCAAGTGGGATTCCCACCCTAGGTAGGTTTCCTTTTCATATGGAAGGTTTTGGTTTCGGGTCTTATTCGAAGACTTGGAGTCCAACACTTGGGGTTCCACCTATATAATGAGGGGCCAAGGGAGAGGGCCGGCCACCCCAAGACCACAAGCTGGCCGCCCCATTGAAGTGGCCGGCCACCCCCTCCCAAACCCTAGCCGCCCCCCTCTCCTCCATATCTCCCGCGCAGCTTTAGCGAAGCTCCGCCGGAGTTCTCCACCGCCACCGACACCACGCCGTCGTGCTGTCGGATTCAAGAGGAGCTACTACTTCCGCTGCCCGCTGGAACGGGAGGTGGACGTCGTCTTCATCAACAACCGAACGTGTGACCGAGTACGGAGGTGATGCCCGTTCGTGGCGACGGAAGCGATCGTGATCAAGATCTTCTACGCGCTTTTGCAAGCGGCAAGTGAACATCTACCGCAGCAACAAGAGCCTCATCTTGTAGGCTTTGGAATCTCTTCAAGGGTGAGACTCGATACCCCCTCGTTGCTACCGTCTTCTAGATTGCATCTTGGCTTGGATTGCGTGTTCGCGGTAGGAAAATTTTTGTTTTCTATGCAACGTTATCCTACAGTGGTATCAGAGCCGTGTCTATGCAAAGATGGTTGCACGAGTAGAACACAATGGTTTTATGGGCGTTGATGCTCTTGTTATCTTTTGTTTGAGTACTTTGCATCTTTGTGGCATAGTGGGATGAAGCGGCTCGGACTAACTTTACATGACCGCGTTCATGAGACTTGTTCCTCGTTCGACATGCAACTTGTATTGCATAAGAGGCTTTGCGGGTGTCTGTCTCTCCTACTATAGTGAAGATTCAATTTACTCTTCTATTGAAAACATTAGTATCAACGTTGTGGTTCATGTTCGTAGGTAGATTAGATCTCTCTCCAAAACCCTAAACCACGTAAAATATGCAAACCAAATTAGAGACGTCTAACTTGTTTTTGCAGGGTTTGGTGATGTGATATGGCCATAATGTGATGATGAATATGTATGAGATGATCATTATTGTATTGTGGCAACCGGCAGGAGCCTTATGGTTGTCTTTAAATTTCATGTTGAGTAGTATTTCAAAGTAGTTGTAATAGTTGCTACATGAGGTGAACAACCATGAAGACGGCGCCATGAACCTTGACGCTACGCCGACGATGATGGAGATCATGCCCGAAGATGATGGAGATCATGTCCGTGCTTTGGAGATGAAGATCAAAGGCGCAAAGACAAAAGGGCCATATCATATCACATATGAACTGCATGTGATGTTAATCCTTTATGCATCTTATTTTGCTTAGATCGCGACGGTAGCATTATAAGATGATCCCTCACATTAATATCAAGATAATAAAGTGTTCTCCCCTCGTATGCACCGTTGTACAGTTCGTCGTTTCGAAGCATCTCGTGATGATCGGATGTGATAGATTCAACGTTCACATACAACGGGTGTAAGCCATGTTGCACACGCGAAATACTTGGGTTTACTTGACGAGCCTAGCATGTACAGACATGGCCTCGGGACAACGGAAACCGAAAGGTTGAACACGAGTCATATGGATGATATGATCAACATGTTGATGTTCACCATTGAAGCTACATCATCTCACGTGATGATCGGTTTTGGTGTAGTGAATTTGGATCGTGTACCACTTAACAACTATGAGGGATGTTGTATTAGGTGGGAGTTCATTAGTAATTAGATTAAAACATGAACTAATTATCATAAACATAGTCTGAGTAGTATTTTGAATTAATTTTGTAGTATTGGCATCCGTTTACTACTATGCGCTAGTCTTGTAATTGAGATAGAAATACTGTTAAAATCTGACAAGAAACTTTACGGTCTGGTACCGTATTGTTAAAGAATCAAGAATTGATTAAGTCCTATTGCAAACTTTTAGTAAACCTCACATTGTTGATTCAAAGAGCTATGGTTTCAATTAGTACCTAAAGTTATCTTGTCTCCGTGAAACTTAAAGTTCAAATTTGTTTGAAAAGTAAGGAGCTGAAAATTTAGTTTTCAGAAATAATCAAGGTATGAGATATATGTGATATCTAAGACCTTATTGCAAGATGATAGAATATAATTTGGTGAGACTACATAAACTCATAAGTTTTATGAGAATGTATGAAGGTTGAAGACGCCAGGCGTCACAATCCTCCAACTATTGGGGCACTAATAATATTCGCATATCCATGAAGTTATCATCCTTAGTATGCACCGTTGCTAAGACTCGTCGTTTCGAAGCATCACGTGATGATCGGGTGTGATAGATTCTACGTGTGCATACAACGGGTGCAAGCCAGATTTGCACATGCGAATACTAAGGTTAAACTTTATGAGCCTAGCATGTACAGACATGGTCTCATAAAGTCATCATGATACAATGGATAAAATTATGAGTGAAATTGTTCATCATATTACGAGATTACTAATAGTGAAATCCGGAACACTTGTCATATGATGATCAACTTCAAAGTAAGAACCTCAAGGTTATTGGTATTTGACCAACAAACCGAGAAGTTATTAAAGTTGATGTTTTTTTCTGAATAATGAGGAAAGCTAAAAGAGAAACTACAAAAAGATTATTGGCAGAAAGAAAGAAAAGACTAGAATGTCTAGCTCAGGTGTATATAAATGATATACATGTTATGGTTATATTCCTAGTTAGGTCACACAATGAAATTCTTGGGTATTAGTACCATATTGGTTGGTATGAAGTGTCATACAAAACAACGCAATACAAGAATACAATGGCCTAAGTGACTGACAAGGAATATGATAGGAATGCACGTCAGGAACAAAAATAAAGTTTTGTTATGTTCGTCGTTGGCATTCTATCTAGCCCTTAGAATTTATAATAAAGAGATTAATAAAATTGTTATTTTGCTCTGGTCAAATAAAAACAATGAGTTGTTCAAATTATGACATTACTCCATGTACGATGGATAAGTTATTATAAATCTTAATGGTGAAACACACATACATAACACTGACGCTAAAATGCCATAAGGCAAATGATTTGAATTCCACTTATTTGTGGAACCACCATTTAGGTCATGTTAGAAAGGAACGCATGAAGGAACTCCATGCAAATGGATTTTTGGAGTCATTTGATTTTTTGAATCATTTGGCGCTTGCAAAATCTTTTCTAAAAGAGAATGACTAAAATACCGTTCATAGGCCAAGAGTTGAACAGGCAACAAACTTAGTGGAAAAATACATGATGATGTATGTGGTTCACTAGGCATAGTTGTGTGCGGGAGATTCTTCTACTTCATGAAAACTTCAAACAATGAATTGAGTATATATATGTGGATATATTCGATAAGGAAGAAGTTTGAAACATTTGAATAGATTCAAATAAATTCAGCATGAAGTGAAAATCATCGTAATAGAAAAGTCAAATATCTATGATTGGATCATGGTGGAAATATTTGAATTACGAGTTTTAGCGAACATCTAAGAGAGTTATGAAGTTGTTCTACAACTCACGTTTCTTGGAATATCATAGTGATGATGAAGTATCCAAAAGACGTATCCAAACCTTGTTGGATCAATGATGAGATAAAATATTGATGTCATTATATTTTGTGGATTATGCTTTAGTGACTACCGCTTTTACACTTAATAGAGCATCATCATGATCCGTTGAAATGACACCATACGAGTTATGGTATGGGTATGAATCCTAATAGTATTTTCTTAAAATTTTGGTATGCATAGCATAAGTAAATAAGTTTACAACCAAAATCGGATGAATGTCTTTGTTGGTTATCCCAGAGAATTGATTGGGAATTCTACCCACTATGGAGACAAAGACAAAAGTTTTTGTCAATGTTTCTTATTTCCAAGAAATTGTTTCCAGCGAAGTATTTGAGTGGGAGGACAATAGAACTTGATAAAGTTTATGAACCTGAGCATAATGATCAGAATAGCGCAGCATCGGAAATTGGTTCCGGAAGCGGCCACAACGATCATGGCTCCCATGACTACAAAGTATTTTAGCCATGAAGATCGAAGTACATATTGAACCTTGTAGGTATGGTTTACTTTGTGATCAAATAAATGATTTGTGGACAAAGGATTGATTTTGAACAATGATAAACCAACTACAAACAAAGAAGTTATGATGGGCCCTGACTCCGTTAAAATGGCTATACGCCATGAAATCCAAGATAGATGAAAACTTTTTGAAAGTAAATGGATCTATAAAAATTGATGAAAGCTTGATTTGTTGAAAAGTTGTTTACAACAAAGTTCAAAGAGTTGACTGCGATAAGATTAGATCTTCCGTAGCAATGCTTATAGTCTATGTGGATTATTCTAGTAATCACTACATATTTCTTTTATGAGATATGCTAGTAGGATGGCAAAATACATTACTTATAAGAAGTGTGTATTAAAGGTGTATACAAGATACAACCAAAAGTTTTGCTAGTCCGTAATATACTAGATAGGTATACAAACTTCAATCGGATGAAGTAAGTATCATGGAGTTGGAATCTTCACCAGATGAAATAGTCAAAGAGTTTTTTATTTCATCAGAGACGATGAAGAAACTTGCATTTGCAAGAAATTAAGTGGGAGCGCTAAGACATATTTATAATACTTTATGTAGAAGACATATAGTTGGTTATAAATGATGTAATTATATACTTGATTAAAAAGGTTTCATTGAGAAATTAACTTCAACGAAAGGATATGGACTGAAACATATCTAGTGTCAAAATCTATGAAGATAGATTGAAACACAAAATAAGTTTAAGTCAAAGTACATAGAATGGATATTGAAATAGTTCAATATAGAAATATTAAGAAAATGTTCTTGTCATGTGAAGTTTTTACAAGACTTGAGTGTATCTGACACTCAATGAGTAAAAACACATGAGTGATTATAGATCACGGATAATATGTACAGAATCAGATGTCCTGTGCTCTTAAAAGTGTTATGAGCATGTACCAGAATGATTCATGTGATGATTATTGAAAAACAGTAAGAATATTCTTGAGTACTTAAGAAGAACCAAGGATATATATATATAGTTTTGTATGGAGAAATGACAAACAAATTGCTGTAAGGTGTTGCACCGATATTTGTTTTGTCACATATGAAAATAAAATTTCAATCTCAAATTAGACTAAGTGTTGTTTTAAAGGTAGCACAATGAGCTAGAAGTTGTCTATGCTAGATTTAGAAGAGTTCTAAAATATTGTGACAGATTCTACAAAAGAAGGCAGAGTATGTCATTGTTTTGACAATGGCAAAGGATGTTAAGTCAAAAGGTTCCTTGAGAACTTGGTGTAGTTCCGATAGTGTCAGAACTTTGAAGCTATATTGTGTATGACAATATTAGTGACATATTTCAGACCGCGGAATTAAGGTTCCACCAGAAAACCAAACATATTTAATGCCGACTCATTTGGAAATGAGTGATGCGTTGAGACGCAAATGAATTACAAAATAAATACGTTTCTAAGCATGTCAGATCCGTTGACTAAAACCTCTCCCGTGAGCAAAACATGATAAAGCACCAGAAAGGCCAAGGTGTTATATCTTTACAGATGTAAACTAGATTATTGACTCTAGTGCAAGTGGGAGACTGAAGGAGATATGCCCTAGAGGCAATAATAAAGTGGTTATTATTTATATCTTTATGTTTATGATAAATGTTTATATGTCATGCTATAATTGTATTAACCGAAACATTAGTACATGTGTGATATGTAGACAAACAAAGAAGTCCCTAGTATGCCTCTTAACTAGCTTGTTGATTAATGGATGATTAGTTTCATAATCATGAACATTGGATGTTATTAATAACAAGGTTATATCATTGTATGAATGATGTAATGGACACACCCAATTAAGCGTAGCATAAGATCTCGTCATTAAGTTATTTGCTATAAGCTTTCGATACATAGTTACCTAGTCCTTATGACCATGAGATCATATAAATCACTTATACCGGAAAGGTACTTTGATTACACCAAACGCCACTGCGTAAATGGGTGGTTATAAAGGTGGGATTAAGTATCCGGAAAGTATGAGTTGAGGCATATGGATCAACAGTGGGATTTGTCCATCCCGATGACGGATAGATATTCTCTGGGCCCTCTCGGTGGAATGTCGTCTAATGTCTTGCAAGCATATGAATGAGTTCATAAGAGACCACATACCACGGTACGAGTAAAGAGTACTTGTCAGGAGACGAGGTTGAACAAGGTATAGAGTGATACCGAAGATCAAACCTCGGACAAGTAAAATATCGCGTGACAAAGGGAATTGGTATTGTATGTGAATGGTTCATTCGATCACTAAAGTCATCGTTGAATATGTGGGAGCCATTATGGATCTCCAGATCCCGCTATTGGTTATTGGTCGGAGTGAGTACTCAACCATGTCCGCATAGTTCACGAACCGTAGGGTGACACACTTAAAGTTGGATGTTGAAATGGTAGAACTTGAATGTGGAATGGAGTTCGAATATTTGTTCGGAGTCCCGAATGAGATCTAGGACAACACGAGGAGTTCCGGAATGGTCCGGAGAATAAGATTCATATATAGGATGTCATTTTATGTGAATTAAAATGATGCGGAAGGTTCTATGGAAGGTTCTAGAAGGTTCTAGAAAAGTCCGGAAGAAACCACCAAGGAAGGTGGAGTCCCGGTGGGACTCCACCTCCATGGCTGGCCAACCCTAGTGGGGGAGGAGTCCCAAGTGGACTCCCCCTTAGGGGGCCGGCCACCCCCCCCATATGGAAGGGGGGAATCCCACCCCAAGTGGGATTCCCACCCTAGGTAGGTTTCCTTTTCATATGGAAGGTTTTGGTTTCGGGTCTTATTCGAAGACTAGGAGTCCAACACTTGGGGTTCCACCTATATAATGAGGGGCCAAGGGAGGGGTGATACGCGTACAGCACGCGTCCGTTGGGAACCCCAAGAGGAAGGTGTGATGCGTACAGCGGCAAGTTTTCCCTCAGTATGAAACCAAGGTTTATCGAACCAGTAGGAGCCAAGAAGCACGTTGAAGGTTGATGGCGGCGGGATGTAGTGCGGCGCAACACCAGAGATTCCGGCGCCAACGTGGAACCTGCACAACACAACCAAAGTACTTTGCCCCAACGAAACAGTGAGGTTGTCAATCTCACCGGCTTGCTGTAACAAAGGATTAGATGTATAGTGTGGAAGATGATTGTTTGCAGAAAACAGTAGAACAGTATTGCAGTAGATTGTATTTCAGTATAGAGAATTGGACCGGGGTCCACAGTTCACTAGAGGTGTCTCTCCCATAAGATAAACAGCATGTTGGGTGAACAAATTACAGTTGGGCAATTGACAAATAAAGAGGGCATGACCATGGACATACATATTATGATGAGTATAGTGAGATTTAATTGGGCATTACGACAAAGTACATAGACCGCTATCCAGCATGCATCTATGCCTAAAAAGTCCACCTTCAGGTTATCATCCGAACCCCCTCCAGTATTAAGTTGCTAACAACAGACAATTGCATTAAGTATTGCGCGTAATGTAATCAGTAACTACATCCTTGAACATAGCACCAATGTTTTATCCCTAGTGGCAACAACACATCCATAATCTTAGAGATTTCTGTCACTTCCCCAGATTCACGGAGACATGAACCCACTATCGAGCATAAATACTCCCTCTTGGAGTTACAAGCATCTACTTGGCCAGAGCATCTACTAGTAACAGAGAGCATGCAAGATCATAAACAACACATAGACATAACTTTGATAATCAACATAACAAGTATTCTCTATTCATCGGATCCCAACAAACGCAACATATAGAATTACAGATAGATGATCTTGATCATGTTAGGCAGCTCACAAGATCCAACAATGAAGCACAATGGGGAGAAGACAACCATCTAGCTACTGCTATGGACCCATAGTCCAGGGGTAGACTACTCACTCATCACTCCGGAGGCGACCATGGCGGCGTAGAGTCCTCCGGGAGATGATTCCCCTCTCCGGCAGGGTGCCGGAGGCGATCTCCTGAATCCCCCGAGATGGGATTGGCGGCGGCGTCTCTGGAAGGTTTTCCGTATCGTGGCTCTCGGTACTGGGGGTTTCGCGACGGAGGCTTTAAGTAGGCGGAAGGGCAGGTCAGGAGGCGTCACGAGGGGCCCACACCATAGGGCCGCGCGGCCAGGGCAGGGGCCGCGCCGCCCTAGGATTTGGCCGCCTCGTGGCCCCACTTCGTCTCCTCTTCGGTCTTCTGGAAGCTTCGTGGCAAAATAGGACCCTGGGCGTTGATTTCGTCCAATTCCGAGAATATTTCGTTACTAGGATTTCTGAAACCGAAAACAGCAGAAAACAAAGAATCGGCACTTCGGCATCTTGTTAATAGGTTAGTTCCAGAAAATGCACGAATATGACATAAAGTGTGCATAAAACATGTAGATAACATCAATAATGTGGCATGGAACACAAGAAATTATCGATACGTCGGAGACGTATCAGCATCCCCAAGCTTAGTTCTGCTCGTCCCGAGCAGGTAAAACGATAACAAAGATAATTTCTGGAGTGACATGCCATCATAACCTTGATCATACTATTTGTAAAGCATATGTAGTGAATGCAGCGATCAAAACAATGTATATGACATGAGTAAAGAAGTGAATCATATAGCAAAGACTTTTCATGAATAGTACTTCAAGACAAGCATCAATAAGTCTTGCATAAGAGTTAACTCATAAAGCAATAATTCAAAGTAAAAGCATTGAAGCAACACAAAGGAAGATTAAGTTTCAGCGGTTGCTTTCAACTTGTAACATGTATATCTCATGGATATTGTCAACATAGAGTAATATAATAAGTGCAATATGCAAGTATGTAGGGATCAATGCACAGTTCACACAAGTGTTTGCTTCTTGAGGTGGAGAGAAATAGGTGAACTGACTCAACAATGAAAGTAAAAGAATGGTCCTCCATAGAGGAAAAGCATCGATTGCTATATTTGTGCTAGAGCTTTGATTTTGAAAACATGAAACAATTTTGTCAACGGTAGTAATAAAGCATATGTATCATGTAAATTATATCTTACAAGTTGCAAGCTTCATGCATAGAATACTAATTGTGCCCGCACCTTGTCCTAATTAGCTTGGACTACCGGATCATCGCAATGCACATGTTTTAACCAAGTGTCACAAAGGGGTACCTCTATGCCGCCTGTACAAAGGTCTAAGGAGAAAGCTCGCATTGGATTTCTCGCTATTGATTATTCTCAACTTAGACATCCATACCGGGACAACATAGACAACAGATAATGGACTCCTCTTTTATGCATAAGCATGTAACAACAATTAATAATTTTCTCATATGAGATTGAGGATATATGTCCAAAACTGAAACTTCCACCATGAATCATGGCTTTAGTTAGCGGCCCAATGTTCTTCTCTAACAATATGCATGCTTAACCATAAGGTGGTAGATCTCTCTTACTTCAGACAAGACGGACATGCATAGCAACTCACATGATATTCAACAAAGAATAGTTGATGGCGTCCCCAGAAACATGGTTATCGCACAACAAGCAACTTAATAAGAGATAAAGTGCATAAGTACATATTCAATACCACAATAGTTTTTAAGCTATTTGTCCCATGAGCTATATATTGCAAAGGTGAATGATGGAATTTTAAAGGTAGCACTCAAGCAATTTACTTTGGAATGGCGGAGAAATACCATGTAGTAGGTAGGTATGGTGGACACAAATGGCATAGTGGTTGGCTCAAGGATTTTGGATGCATGAGAAGTAATCCCTCTCGATACAAGGTTTAGGCTAGAAAGGTTATTTGAAACAAACACAAGGATGAACGGCGCAGCAAAACTCACATAAAAGACATATTGTAAACATTATAAGAATCTACACCGTCTTCCTTGTTGTTCAAACTCAATACTAGAAATTATCTAGACCTTAGAGAGACCAATTATGCAAACCAAATTTTAGCATGCTCTATGTATTTCTTCATTAATGGGTGCAAAGTATATGATGCAAGAGCTTAAACATGAGCACAACAATTGCCAAGTATCACATTATCCAAGACATTTTAGCAAATTACTACATGTATCATTTTCCAATTCCAACCATATAACAATTTAACGAAGAAGAAACTTCGCCATGAATACTATGAGTAGAGCCTAAGGACATAATTGTCCATATGCTACAGCGGAGCGTGTCTCTCTCCCATACAATGAATGCTAGGATCCATTTATTCAAACAAAACCAAAAACAAAAACAAACCGACGCTCCAAGAAAAGCACATAAGATGTGATGGAATAAAAATATAGTTTCAGGGGAGGAACCTGATAATGTTGTCGATGAAGAAGGGGATGCCTTGGGCATCCCCAAGCTTAGACGCTTGAGTCTTCTTAGAATATGCAGGGGTGAACCACCGGGGCATCCCCAAGCTTAGAGCTTTCACTCTCCTTGATCATGTTGTATCATCCTCCTCTCTTGATCCTTGAAAACTTCCTCCACACCAAACTTTAGAACAACTCATTAGAGGGTTAGTGCACAATCAAAATATACATGTTCAGAGGTGACACAATCATTCTTAACACTTCTGGACATTGCATAAAGCTACTGGACATTAATGGATCAAAGAAATTCATCCAACATAGCAAAAGAGGCAATGCGAAATAAAAGGCAGAATCTGTCAAAACAGAACAGTTCGTATTGACGAATTTTATCGAGGCACCAGACTTGCTCAAATGAAAATTCTCAAATTGAATGAAAGTTGCATACATATCTGAGGATCACTCACGTAAATTGGCATAATTTTCTGAGTTACCTACAGAGAAAACAGCCCAGATTCGTGACAGCAAAGAAATCTGTTTCTGTGCAGTAATCCAAATCTAGTATGAACTTTACTATCAACGACTTTACTTGGCACAACAAAACACTAAACTAAGATAAGGAGAGGTTGCTACAGTAGTAAACAACTTCCAAGACACAAAATAAAAACAAAGTACTGTAGTAAAAACCATGGATTGTCTCCCATAAGCGCTTTTCTTTAACGCCTTTCAGCTAGGCGCAAAAAGTGTGTATCAAGTATTATCAAGAGACGAAGTGTCAACATCATAATTTGTTCTAATAATAGAATCAAAAGGTAACTTCATTCTCTTTCTAGGGAAGTGTTCCATACCTTTCTTGAGAGGAAATTGATATTTTATATTACCTTCCTTCATATCAATGATAGCACCAACAGTTCGAAGAAAAGGTCTTCCCAATATAATGGGACAAGATGCATTGCATTCAATATCCAAGACAACAAAATCAACGGGGACAAGGTTATTGTTAACGGTAATGCGAACATTATCAACTTTCCCCAAAGGTTTCTTTGTAGAATGATCAGCAAGATTAACATCCAAATAACAATTTTTCAATGGTGGCAAGTCAAGCATATTATAAATTTTCTTAGGCATAACAGAAATACTTGCACCAAGATCACATAAAGCATTACAATCAAAATCATTAACCTTCATCTTAATGATGGGCTCCCAACCATCCTCTAGCTTTCTAGGAATAGAGGCTTCGCGCTCTAGTTTCTCTTCTCTAGCTTTTATGAGAGCATTTGTAATATGTTGCGTGAAAGCCAAATTTATAGCACTAGCATTAGGACTTTTAGCAAGTTTTTGTAAGAACTTTATAACTTCAGAGATGTGGCAATCATCAAAATTCAAACCATTATAATCTAAAGCAATGGGATCATCATCCCCAATGTTGGAAAAAATTTCAGCAGTTTTATCACGAGCGATTTAAATGATTTTAGCGATTTCGGGCAGTTTCTCGCTTTGCATTAGAAGTGAAAACATTGCTAACACCAATTCTTTTATTATTAATAGTAGGAGGTGCAGCAACATGTGTAGCATTAGCATTACTAGTCGTGGTAATAGTCCAAACTTTAGCTACATTCTTCTCTTTAGCTAGTTTTTCATTTTCTTCTCTATCCCACCTAGCACGCAATTCGGCCATCAATCTTATATTCTCATTAATTCTAACTTGGATGGCATTTGCTGTAGTAACAATTTTATTTTCAATATCCCTACTAGGCATAACTTTCGATTTCAAAAGATCAACATCAGAGGCAAGACTATCAACCTTAGAAGCAAGTATATCAATTTTCCCAAGCTTTTCTTCAACAGATTTGTTAAAAGCAGTTTGTGTACTAATAAATTCTTTAAGCATAGCTTCAAGTCCAGGGGGTGAATTCCTATTATTGTTGTAAGAATTGCCATAAGAATTACCATAGCCGTTACCATTATTATAAGGATATGGCCTATAGTTGTTACTAGAATTGTTCCGGTAAGCATTGTTGTTGAAATTATTATTTTTAATGAAGTTTACATCAACATGTTCTTCTTGGGCAACCAATGAAGCTAACGGAACATTATTAGGATCAACATTAGTCCTACCATTCACAAGCATAGACATAATAGCATCAATCTTATCACTCAAGGAAGAGGTTTCTTCGACAGAATTTACCTTCTTACCTTGTGGAGCTCTTTCCGTGTGCCATTCAGAGTAGTTGATCATCATATTATCGAGAAGCTTTGTTGCTTCACCAAGAGTGATGGACATAAAGGTACCTCCAGCAGCTGAATCCAATAGGTTCCGCGAAGAAAAATTCAGTCCTGCATAAAAGGTTTGGATGATCATCCAAGTAGTCAGTCCATGGGTTGGGCAATTTTTAACCAAAGATTTCATTCTTTCCCATGCTTGTGCAACATGTTCAGTATCTAATTGTTTAAAATTCATTATGCTACTCCTCAAAGATATAATTTTAGCAGGGGGATAATATCTACCAATAAAAGCATCCTTGCATTTAGTCCAGGAATCAATACTATTCTTAGGCAGAGATAGCAACCAATCTTTAGCTCTTCCTCTTAATGAGAAAGGGAACAATTTTAATTTTATAATTTCACCATCTACATCTTTATACTTTTGCATTTCACATAGTTCAACAAAATTATTAAGATGGGCAGCAGCATCATCAGAACTAACACCAGAAAATTGCTCTCGCATAACAAGATTCAATAAAGCAGGTTTAATTTCAAAGAATTCTGCTGTAGTAGCAGGTGGAGCAATAGGTGTGCATAAGAAATCATTATTATTTGTGGTTGTGAAGTCACACAACTTAGTATTTTCAGGGGTGGCCATTTTAGCAGTAGTAAATAAAGCAAACTAGATAAAGTAAATGCGAGTAACTAATTTTTTGTGTGTTTTTGATATAGCAAACAAGATAGCAAACAAAGTAAAACTAGCAACTAATTTTTTTGTATTTTGATTTAGTGCAGCAAACAAAGTAGTAAATAAAACTAAGCAAGACAAAAACAAAGTAAAGAGATTGGGATGTGGAGACTCCCCTTGCAGCGTGTCTTGATCTCCCCGGCAACGGCGCCAGAAAAAGAGCTTGATACGCGTACAGCACGCGTCCGTTGGGAACCCCAAGAGGAAGGTGTGATGCGTACAGCGGCAAGTTTTCCCTCAGTATGAAACCAAGGTTTATCGAACCAGTAGGAGCCAAGAAGCACGTTGAAGGTTGATGGCGGCGGGATGTAGTGCGGCGCAACACCAGAGATTCCGGCGCCAACGTGGAACCTGCACAACACAACCAAAGTACTTTGCCCCAACGAAACAGTGAGGTTTTCAATCTCACCGGCTTGCTGTAACAAAGGATTAGATGTATAGTGTGGAAGATGATTGTTTGCAGAAAACAGTAGAACAATATTGCAGTAGATTGTATTTCAGTATAGAGAATTGGACCGGGGTCCACAGTTCACTAGAGGTGTCTCTCCCATAAGATAAACAGCATGTTGGGTGAACAAATTACAGTTGGGCAATTGACAAATAAAGAGGGCATGACCATGCACATACATATTATGATGAGTATAGTGAGATTTAATTGGGCATTACGACAAAGTACATAGACCGCTATCCAGCATGCATCTATGCCTAAAAAGTCCACCTTCAGGTTATCATCCGAACCCCCTCCAGTATTAAGTTGCTAACAACAGACAATTGCGTTAAGTATTGCGCGTAATGTAATCAGTAACTACATCCTTGAACATAGCACCAATGTTTTATCCCTAGTGGCAACAACACATCCATAATCTTAGAGATTTTTGTCACTTCCCCAGATTCACGGAGACATGAACCCACTATCGAGCATAAATACTCCCTCTTGGAGTTACAAGCATCTACTTGGCCAGAGCATCTACTAGTAACGGAGAGCATGCAAGATCATAAACAACACATAGACATAACTTTGATAATCAACATAACAAGTATTCTCTATTCATCGGATCCCAACAAACGCAACATATAGAATTACAGATAGATGATCTTGATCATGTTAGGCAGCTCACAAGATCCAACAATGAAGCACAATGGGGAGAAGACAACCATCTAGCTACTGCTATGGACCCATAGTCCAGGGGTAGACTACTCACTCATCACTCCGGAGGCGACCATGGCGGCGTAGAGTCCTCCGGGAGATGATTCCCCTCTCCGGCAGGGTGCCGGAGGCGATCTCCTGAATCCCCCGAGATGGGATTGGCGGCGGCGGCGTCTCTGGAAGGTTTTCCGTATCGTGGCTCTCGGTACTGGGGGTTTCGCGATGGAGGCTTTAAGTAGGCGGAAGGGCAGGTCAGGAGGCGTCACGAGGGGCCCACACCATAGGGCCGCGCGGCCAGGGCAGGGGCCGCGCCGCCCTAGGGTTTGGCCGCCTCGTGGCCCCACTTCGTCTCCTCTTCGGTCTTCTGGAAGCTTCGTGGCAAAATAGGACCCTGGGCGTTGATTTCGTCCAATTCTGAGAATATTTCGTTACTAGGATTTCTGAAACCAAAAACAGCAGAAAACAAGAATCGGCACTTCGGCATCTTGTTAATAGGTTAGTTCCAGAAAATGCACGAATATGACATAAAGTGTGCATAAAACATGTAGATAACATCAATAATGTGGCATGGAACACAAGAAATTATCGATACGTCGGAGACGTATCAAGGGGGCCGGCCACCCCAAGACCACAAGCTGGCCGCCCCATTGAAGTGGCCGGCCACCCCCTCCCAAACCCTAGCCGCCCCCCTCTCCTCCATATCTCCCACGTAGCTTTAGCGAAGCTCCGCCGGAGTTCTCCACCGCCACCGACACCACGCCGTCGTGCTGTCGGATTCAAGAGGAGCTACTACTTCCGCTGCCCGCTGGAACGGGAGGTGGACGTCGTCTTCATCAACAACCGAACGTGTGACCGAGTACGGAGGTGCTGCCCGTTCGTGGCGCCGGAAGCGATCGTGATCAAGATCTTCTACGCGCTTTTGCAAGCGGCAAGTGAACGTCTACCGCAGCAACAAGAGCCTCATCTTGTAGGCTTTGGAATCTCTTCAAGGGTGAGACTCGATACCCCCTCGTTGCTACCGTCTTCTAGATTGCATCTTGGCTTGGATTGCGTGTTCGCGGTAGGAAATTTTTTGTTTTCTATGCAACGTTATCCTACATTACATGTGCAGGCTTTCAATCTACTCGCTGGTGCACGACTAGAGTCAGTTTAGAAGTGACACATGTGGTAAATTCAATATTTGAATCATGAATCTCTTGGTCTCTTATATAGCAGCATCCAACTATCTGGCAATTCTTTTTAGTAAAACAACAGGACTTTGATGTAGATTTTATTATTTTCCAACAATCATTACATCATTTATAAGTTTGCTAAGAATAAAGTTAGGGGATTCATCGACCTAAATACAAAAAAATATCAGGAAAACAAATTCTAGCTAATTCTTTTTAGTAAAACAACAGGACTTTGATGTAGATTTTATTATTTTCCAACAATCATTACATCATTTATAAGTTTGTGATACGTCCAAAACGTATCTACTTTCCCGAACACTTTTGCTATTGTTTTGCCTCTAATTTGTGTATTTTGGATGCAACTAACACGGACTAACACTGTTTTCAGCAGAACTGCTCTGGTGTCTCGTTTTTGTGCAGAAATCCAACTTTCAGGAAAATCCTCGGAATTTATGCAGAAGGCCCTATTTTCCCAGAATACTGACGGAGCCAGAAGGACAAGTCAGGTGGAGGCCCGAGGGCCCCACACCATAAGGCGGCGCGGTCCAGGGGGGCCCGCGTGGCCCTGTGGTGTGGCCCCCTCGGCCGGCCTCCGACGCCCTCCTTCGGACTATATATTGCCTTCGACCTAAAAACGCACGAGGAGAAGTCGAAGTCGCCAGAAAGCCTCCAGAACGCCGCCACATCGCGAAACTCTGTCTCGGGAGCCAGAAGTCTCCGTTACGGCACTCACGGACGGGGAATTGGAGGAGATCATCGCCATCATCACCACCGACGCCTCTCCATCAACCAGCCATGCTTCCTCCATCCATGTGTGAGTAATTCCCCCGCTGTAGGCCGAAGGGGATGGTAGGGATTGGATGAGATTGGTCATGTAATAGCATAAGATTGTTAGGGCGTAGTGCCTAGTGTCCGTAATTGGTACTTTGATGATATTGTTGCAACTTGTTATGCTTAATGCTTGTCACTAGGGCCCGAGTGCCATGATCTCAGATCTGAACATGTTATTATTTCATCATGATATTCATTGTTTATGGTCTTACCTGCAAGTTGTATACACATGTCGCTGTCCGGAACCAATGGCCCCGAAGTGACAGAAATCGGGACAACCGGAGGGGATGGTAGTGACGTGAGGATCACATGTGTTCACGGACTGTTAATGCTTTGCTCCGGTACTCTATTAAAAGGAGTACCTTAATATCCAGTAGATTCCCTTGAGGCCCGGCTGCCACCGGCTGGTAGGACAAAAGATGTTGTGCAAGTTTCTCATTGCGAGCACGTACGACTATAATTGGAACACATGCCTATTGATTGTTTTGTACTTGGACACCGTTTTATTATTATCTGCAAATGCCCTGCTATGATTGTTACATGAGTTTCTCTCATCCATGCAACGCCCGTCATCCGTCCCCGTGCCTACAGTATTTTAATCCTGCTGTTTACTATAATCACTACTGCTGTCCCTGTTACTCTGCTGCTGTTATTTCACTACTGCTACTGCTATAAAACTGTTACTACTGATAAACTCTTGCGAGCAAGTCTGTTTCCAGGTGCAGCTGAATTGACAACTCCGCTGTTAAGGCTTCCAAGAGTTCATTTTCTCCCCTTGTGTCGAATCAATAAATTGGGTTATACTACCCGCGAAGACTGCTGCGATCCCCTATACTTGTGGGTCATCAAGACTGTTTTCTGGCGCCGTTGCCGGGGAGCATAGCTTTATTTGGAAGTTCACTTGGATTGATATTGTTCGCTGCAAACTCTCCATAATGGGTAAAACTCGCGATCCTAAAGTCGCCATATTACCATCCACTACAAGAAAAGGTATAACCCTGAGTACCTCTGCTACTCTTGATTCACCATCTGTGATAAGTCAACTTGTTTCACCGCCACAAGCTTCGCTTGGTGGAACTTCTGCTGAATCTGAAAACTCTCATAATATTGATAATGTTTCTGCTGTGCTTGATGATAGTGGTTTACTGGGATCCTTTCTAGATGCTACAATTGCTAGGTCTAGACAAATTGAAAATACTGAAACTCCTAATGAAAATGCCACTACACCTGTTAGTTCACCTGAACTTGATTATTCTAGTGATGATCCTGATGAAGATTATGTGGAGCTTAATGATGATCTTATTAATAGATGCAATGCTACTGCTGATGCAAGAAACATTAAAAAGTTTCTTACACAATATACTGTTAGACATAAGCTATCTCCTGATCCTGAATTTGCCACATCTCCTATATGCATTAAGGATAAAGATTATGATTTTTCTCTTGATCTATCTCATATAGCTATTGTAGAGAAAGCACCCTTTTGTGGTACTGAAAAAGAAAGTAATGTAGAACACATGAATGAACTTTCCTCTATGAGTAGCTTGTTTTCTGATGATGACAAGATGCGTACTTACTTTGTCATTAAAATTTTTCCTTTCTCATTAAAGGATGATGCTAAAACTTGGTATAATAATTTGCCTCCTGGTTCTATTAAAAGTCCAGCTGATTTGCGTGATGTTTTCTTTCGAAAATACTTTCCTGCTAGTGCTCAACATGTCGCTTTACGAGAATTTATAGGTTTGACCAGGGAGATGAAGAGAAATTGCCTGCGGCATGGGCAAGATTTTGTTCTCTTATCAGAGCTCGACCTGGACATGATTTAGAAAAGAATGATCTACTTGATATATTTTATAGTGGACTAACCATTGAATCTAGAGCATATTTGGATAGTTGTGCTGGTTGTGTTTTCAGGAAAAGAACTCCGCATTTAAGCTGAAGAATTATTGGCTAAAATAAGCCGGAATCATGATGATTGGAATACACCTGAACCAACTCCAACGCCAATATTGAAGAAGAGGGGTTTAATTGAATTGAATGATGAAGATATGCGGGAAGCTAAGAAGTCTCTCAAGGAGAAGGGTATTAAATCCGAAGATGTGAAGAATCTACCTCCCATAGAAGATATATGTGAGATAATTCCCCCTTCATCAATGATTGAGGTAAACTCCCTTCAACGCTTTACTAGGGAAGATATTCCGTATTCAAAACCTCCTGCTCAATGCTTAGATGAGTTTGATAATTATATTGTTAAGCAAGAAAATTTTAATATGAGAGTAGAGAATCATCTAATGGAAAATTCTCAAGCTATTAGCAATTTGCATGATATTGTGGAGAGAACCTCCAATGATGTTAAGATGCTTGTTAAACATTTTCAAATGATTCAAACTCAAATTGATCAAATCACTAAAGTGCAAAATGACTTGCTAAATAATAATTCTAAAGAGAAACATGCTTATGAAGTAACAACTAGAGGTGGTGTCTCTACCCAGGATCCTCTATATCCTGAAGGGCATCCCAAAAGAATTGAACAAGATTCTCAACGAATTGAACCTAGTGCTCATTCTAAGAAGAAAAAGAAGAAGAAACATAAAAATGTTGTAGAATCCTCTGAACCTGCTAATGATCCTAATAGTATTTCTATTTCCGATGCTGAAACTGAAAGTGATAATGAACATGATAATGATAATGATAATGATAAGAATGATGCTTCTGATAAAGAAGAAGTTGAAGATGAACCTGAAAAGCATGATAAAAATAAAAAGTATACTAAAGAAGATTTTATTGCTAAGAAACATGGTAATGAAAGAGAACCTTGGGTGCAAAAGCAAATGCCTTTTCCTGCTAAGAAACTAAAATCAAAGGAAGAAGAACACTATAATAAATTCTGTGATTGGATGAAACCTTTATTCTTGCAAATCCCTTTGACTGATGCTATTAAACTGCCTCCTTATTCAAAGTATATGAAAGATATTGTTACTAACAAAAGGAAAATCCCCAATGAGGAAATTTCCACTATGCTTGCTAATTACTCTTTCAATGGCAAAGTGCCAAAGAAGTTGGGCGACCCAGGTATACCTACTATTCCTTGTTCTATTAAGAATAATTATGTTAAAACTGCTCTATGTGACTTGGGAGCCGGTGTTAGTGTTATGCCTTTTTCTCTTTATAAGAGACTTTATTTAGATAAGTTGATACCTACTGATATATCTTTGCAAATGGCTGATAAATCTACTGCTATTCCTGTTGGTATATGTGAGGATGTTCCTGTTCAAGTTACTAATAACTGCTTGATATTAACTGATTTTGTTGTGTTGGAAATGCCTGAAGATGATAATATGTCTATTATTCTTGGGAGACCTTTTCTTAACACCGCAGGGGCTGTTATTGATTGCAATAAAGGAAAGGTTACTTTCAATGTTGATGATAAGGAGCATACCGTCTATTTCCCCAAGAGGATTGATAAAGTATGTGGAGTCAATACTATTTCTAATGTGAAAACTATCAAAGTTGGAACTATTGATTGTCCTATATATGAGCCTAAAGAAGGTTATCAAAATCTTATGATTGGATCCATATCAATACAATTCAAGGTAACATGATTGATTTGAGGTTTATTTCTTCTTATGCTATGTAAAAATTATTCGGTGGCAAGACTTGATCAACCTTGTTAACGAATACCTTTTATATGCATAGAGGAGGTAAACAACATCTCTTTCTCCCTCCACTTGTCTTACTCGCTGTAGCACTTTTGATTTGCAAAGCTCCTTAGTTAATTGGAGATTTCAAAATTTTTCCTGGCCAGTAATAATAAACATAATACCCAGAAATGTGCATTTTTCAAAGTTTTCAAAAATTCACAAAAATTATACCGTTGGTTCTATTTTTCGAAGAGGCACCTGGGAGCACCAGAGGATGACCTGTGGGGCACCCCAGGGTGCCACACCACCAGCCGGCGCGGCCAAGGAGGGGGGCGCGCCACCCTGTGGTGTGGGCCCCTCCTTGCCCCACTTTAGCATCTCTTCCTCCCAGACTCTTCTCTCTCCCGAAAAAATCAACACCAGCTTTCTCTCACTCGCGTTTTTGCTCAAGAGCTCAGGATTTTTCGATCTCTTTGCTCAGCCCAGATTTGCATGCGAAATTTGGCACATTTGCTCTCCGAAAATGGAGTGGAATAGATATCAACTAAACCAACAAGAATTGGAGGTGCAACAAGTCATGAGAGTGAACCGTGAAGAGGGAGTATACCCCTCTTACTACCCGTGCACAGATTTCATGAGAAGCGCAGGAATACTGGAAGATGTTCAGAGTCTAATTTCTCGTGCAGGGTTGAATGGTTTTGTTGATGGAGAACCTAGCCAATATGCAAAATTGACTATGACTATTGTGCAGGACTTTAAGTTTAATTGGTCGCGATCTAACCCCATGGTTCAATATAAGATTTATAATAAAGCTGCCAACTTGCCATTCAGTGATTTTTGTGCAGCAATTAGAGTACCGCAATGGGGATCATGCGAGAAGATAAGGGGATCACCGCGAGAGCTCGTAAGCCTCTTCGAGATGATTTGTCATGGAAGGAGTTTCTCAGAGGATGGTGGTAAAATTACTAGCATTCAACTCCCAGCTATCCGCTACTTTGCCTATTTCGTTACTAAATGTGTTCTTGCTAGAAAGAGTGGTGGTAAACTATCTATCCAGGATTTAGCTTTTCTAGCTGCGGCACTGCAAGGTAGTAGGACTTATAATTTGGGGGCATTGATAGCTTATAGACTTGCTACTAACCGTGAGAAAGGTGGAATTTGTGGAGGTCTCATCGCCTCTCGTTTGCTAGCTTTGCATAATGTAGAACCTCACCATCTTGATATTCAACTTTCCATAGAAAAACTTGACATAGTCTCTATGATTAAACATGAATTTGTTTCTGCTTCATCTAATTTGGGTAACCTGCTCTACAAGATGACATTTTATAAGAAAGTTTGGAGAATAACTAAGAAAACTGAGAAACTAGTAAGATTGCCTGCGCCTGTTCTATTTAACCTTGATTCCAGGGAAGATTGGTCTGTCACAGAAGGTGCACTGAATGCACACATAGAGGGAGGAGGCCATCATGCAAGAGGCAACACGGAGGAGGCCGAGGAACACCTCGACTCATCATCCGATGCAGCAAGTTCCTCGCATCAACATTTTGGGCATGTGGAGCCTCCGCGTTTTTCCTCTGCACAGGGACCTTACTATGACTACGCCATGCATGATCCACCGGCGAGGAACAACGACCCTCGCTGGGGTTGAATGATACGTCCAAAACGTATCTACTTTCCCGAACACTTTTGCTATTGTTTTGCCTCTAATTTGTGTATTTTGGATGCAACTAACACGGACTAACGCTGTTTTCAGCGAATCGTTCTCAGTGTCTCGTTTTTGTGCAGAAATCCAACTTTCAGGAAAATCCTCGGAATTTATGCAGAAGGCCCTATTTTCCCAGAATAATGACGGAGCCAGGAGGACGATTAAGGTGGAGGCCCGAGGGCCCCACACCATAGGGCGGCGCGGCCCAGGGGGGCCCGCGCGGCCCTGTGGTGTGGCCCCCTCGGCCGGCCTCCGACGCCCTCCTTCGGACTATTTATCGGCCTCGACCTAAAAATGCACGGAGAGAAGTCGAAGTCGCCAGAAAGCCTCCAGAACGCCGCCACATCGCGAAACTCCGTCTCGGGAGCCAGAAGTCTCCGTTCTGGCACTCCGCCGGGACGGGGAATTGGAGGAGATCATCGCCATCATCACTGCCAACGCCTCTACATCAACCAGCCATGTTTCCCCCATCCATGTGTGAGTAATTCCCCCGCTGTAGGCCGAAGGGGATGGTAGGGATTGGATGAGATTAGTCATGTAATAGCATAAGATTGTTAGGGCATAGTGCCTAGTGTCCGTAATTGGTACTTTGATGATATTGTTGCAACTTGTTATGCTTAATGCTTGTCACTAGGGCCCGAGTGCCATGATCTCAGATCTGAACATGTTATTGTTTCATCATGATATTCATTGTTTATTGATCTTACCTGCAAGTTGTATACACATGTCGCTGTCCGGAACCGATGGCCCCGAAGTGACAGAAATCGGGACAACCGGAGGGAATGGTAGCGATGTGAGGATCACATGTGTTCACGGAATGTTAATGCTTTGCTCCGGTACTCTATTAAAAGGAGTACCTTAATATCCAGTAGTTTCCCTTGAGGCCCGGCTGCCACCGGCTGGTAGGACAAAAGATGTTGTGCAAGTTTCTCATTGCGAGCACGCACGACTATATATGGAACACATGCCTATTGATTGCTTTGTACTTGGACACCGTTTTATTATTATCTGCAAATGCCCTGCTATGATTGTTACATGAGTTTCTCTCATCCATGCAACGCCCGTCATCCGTCCCCTTGCCTACAGTATTTTAATCCTGCTGTTTACTAAAATCACTACTGCTGTCTTTGTTACTCTGCTGCTGTTATTTCACTACTGCTACTGCCATAAAACTGTTACTATCGATAAACTCTTGCGAGCAAGTCTATTTCCAGTGCAGCTGAATTGACAACTCATTTGTTAAGGCTTCCAAGTGTTCTTTGTCTCCCCTTGTGTCAAATCAATAAATTGGGTTTTACTTCCCTCGAAGATCGTTGCGATCCCCTATACTTGTGGGTCATCAAGATTATTTTCCGGCGCCGCTTGTCTTGGAGCATAGCTTTATTTGGAAGTTCACTTGGATTAATATTGTTCGCTGCAAATTCTCCATCATGGGTAAACCTCGCGATACTAAGATCGCCATATTACCATCCACTACAAGAAAAGGTACAATTCTGAATACCTCTGCTGCTCTTGATTCACCATCTGTGATTGATAAACTTGTTTCACCGCCACATGCTTCACATGCGGGTACTTCTGCTGAATCTGAAAATTCTCATGATATTGATAATGTTTCTGCTGTGCTTGATGATAGTGGTTCATTGGAATCTTTTCTAGATGCTACAATTGCTAGGTCTAGACAAATTGAAAATACTGAAACTCCTAATGCTACTACACCTGTTAATTCACCTGAACTTGATTATTTTAGTGATGATCCTGATGAAGATTATGTGGAGCTTAATGATGATTTTATTGAAAAATGCAATGCTACTACTGATGCAAGAAAAATTAAAAAGTTGCTTGCAGAACATCTTTGTTAGATATAAACTGTCTCCTGATCCTAAATTTGCCACATCTCCCATAAACATTAAGGATAAAGATTATGATTTTTCTCTTGATCTATCTCATATAGCTATTGTTGAGAAAACACCCTTTTGTGGTACTGAAAAAGAAAGTGCTGTTGAACACATGACTGAGTTATCTACTCTGAGTAGCTTGTTTTCTGATGATGTCAAGATGCGTACTTACTTTGTTGCTAAAATCTTTCCATTCTCATTAAAGGATGACGCTAAAACTTGGTATAATAATTTGCCACCTAATTCTATTAGAAGTCCAAAAGAACTGCTTGATGTTTTCTTCCGCAAATACTTTCCTGCTAGTGCTCAACATATTGCTTTGCAGAGAATTTATAATTTTGACCAGGGAGATGAAGAGAAATTGCCTGAGGCTTGGGCGAGATTTTGTTCTCTTATTAGAGCTCGGCCTGACCATGATTTGGAAAAGCATGATTTGCTTGATATATTTTATAGTGGACTAACCATTGAGTCTAGGGCATACCTGGATAGTTGTGCTGGTTGTGTTTTCAGGAAAAGAACTCCGGATGACGCTGAAGAATTATTGGCTAAAATAAGCCGGAATCATGATGATTGGACTACGCCTGAACCAACTCCAACGCCAATATTGAAGAAGAGGGGTTTAATTAAATTGAATGATGAAGATATGAGGGAAGCCAAGAAGTCTCTCAAGGAGAAATGTATTAAATCTAAAGATGTGAAGAATCTACCTCCTATAGAAGATATATGTGAGATAATTCCCCCTTCATCCATGATTGAGGTAAACTCCCTTCAACGCTTTACTAGGGAAGATATTCCGTATTCTAAACCTCCTGCACAATGCTTAGATGAGTTTGATAATTATATTGTTAAGCAAGAAAATTTTAATATGAGAGTAGAGAATCATTTAATGGAAAATTCTCGAGCTATTAGTGAATTGCATGGTATTGTGGAGAGAACCTCCAATGATGTTAAGATGCTTGTTAAACATTTTCATATGATTCAAACTCAAATTGATCAACTCACTAAAGTGCAAAATGACTTGTTAGGGAATAATTCTAAAGAGAAACATGCTTATGAAGTAACAACTAGAGGTGGTGTCTCTACCCAGGATCCTCTATATCCTGAAGGGCATCCCAAAAGAATCGAACAAGATTCTCAACACATTGAACCTAGTGCTCATTCTAAGAAGAAAAAGAAGAAGAAACATAAAAATGTTGTAGAATCCTCTGAACCTGTTAATGATCCTAATAGTATTTCTATTTCTGATGCTGAAACTGAAAGTGGTAATGAACATGATAATGATAAAGATAATGATAAGAATGATACTCCTGATAAAGAAGAGATTGAAGAAGAACCTGAAAAGCATGCTAAAAATAAAAAGTATACTAAAGAAGACTTTATTGCTGAGAAACATGGTAATGAAAGAGAACCTTGGGTGCAAAAGCAAATGCCTTTTCCTGCTAAGAAACTAAAATCAAAGGAAGAAGAACACTATAATAAATTTTGCGATTGGATGAAACCTTTATTCTTGCAAATCCCTTTGACTGATGCTATTAAATTGCCACCTTATTCAAAGTATATGAAAGATATTGTTACTAACAAAAGGAAAATCCCCAATGAGGAAATTTCCACTATGCTTGCTAATTATTCTTTCAATGGCAAAATTCCAAAGAAGTTGGGCGACCCAGGTATACCTACTATTCCTTGTTCTATTAAGAATAATTATGTTAAAACTGCTCTATGTGACTTGGGAGCCGGTGTTAGTGTTATGCCTTTTTCTCTTTATAAGAGACTTTACTTAGATAAGTTGATACCTACTGATATATCTTTGCAAATGGCTGATAAATCTACTGCTATTCCTGTTGGTATATGTGAGAATGTTCCTGTTCAAGTTACTACTAACTGCTTAATATTAACTGATTTTGTTGTGTTGGAAATGCCTGAAGATGATAATATGTCTATTATTCTTGGGAGACCTTTTCTTAACACCGCAGGGGCTGTTATTGATTGCAATAAAGGAAAGGTTACTTTCAATGTTGATGATAGGGAGCATACCGTTTATTTTCCCAAGAAGATTGAGAAAGCGTGTGGAGTTAATACTATTTCTAATGTGAGAACTATCAAAGTGGGAACTATTGATTGTCCTATATATGAGCCTAAGGAAGAATATCAAACTCTTGTGATTGGATCCATATCAATACAATTCAAGGTAACATGATTGATTTGAGGTTTATTTCTTCTTATGCTATGTAAAAGTTATTTGGTGGCAAGACTTGATCAACCTTGTTAACGAATACTTTTTATATGCATAGAGGCGGCAAACAACATCTCTTTCTTCCTCCACTTGCTCTAGTTGCTGTAGCATTTTTAATTTGCAAAGTTCCTTAGTTATTTGGAGATTTCAAAATTTTTCCTGGCCAGTAATAATAAACTAAATACCCAAAAATGTGCATTTTTCAAAGTTTTCAAAAATTCACAAAAATTACACCGTTGGTCCTATTTTTCGACGAGGCACCTGGGAGCACCAGAGGATGACCTGTGGGGCACCAGAGGGCGCCAAACCACAGGCCGGCGCGGCCTAGGAGGTGGCCGCGCCACCATGTGGTGTGGGCCCCTCCTTGCCCCACTTTGCCATCTCTTCCTCCCAGCACCTTCTCTCTCCCGAAAAAACTCGTACCAAGTTCCTCTCACTCGCGTTTTTGCTCCAGAGCTCCAGATTTCTCGATCTCTTTGCTCAGCCCAGATTTCTGTCTGAAATTTGGCACATTTGCTCTTCGGTATGTGACTCCTCCACCCATCCAAGTAGAATTTTGTTTGGTTGAGTATATCTTGAATATTTTGCTGCTGTAGGTAACATGTTTAGTGAGCTTGCATGCTTGTTCTAAGTGGTAGAAACTAGTTTTGATGCATGATTAGTACTCTAGCAAGTCCCTATGGTAGTTTCCCTCAATTATATGTCACCAAATCAAATTTTTATATTGTTTGTTGAAATTTCAGAAAATGGAGTGGAATAGATATCACTTGAACCAGCAAGAATTGGAAGTCCAACAAGTTATGAGAGTCAATCGTGAAGAGGGAGTATACCCCTCTTACTACCCGTGCGCGGATTTTATGAGAAGCGCGGGAATACTTGAAGATGTCCAAAGTCTAATTTCTCATGCAGGGCTGAGTGACTTTGTTGAAGGAGAGCCAAGACAATATGTAAAATTAACTATGTCTTTTGTGCAGGACTTCAAGTTCAATTGGTCGCGATCTAACCCCACGGTCCAGTATAAAATTTACAATAAAGCTGTCAACTTGCCATTTAGTGTTTTTTGTGCAGCAATTAGAGTACCGCAATGGGGGTCATGCGAGAAGATAAGGGGATCGCCGCAAGAACTCTTGGACCTCTTCAAGATGATTTGCGATGGAAGGAGTTTCTTAGGTGATAATGGTAAAATCACTAGTATTCAGCTCCCGGCTATCCGCTACTTTGCCTATTTTATTACCAAATGCGTTCTTGCTAAAAAGATTGGTGGTAAACTTTCTATCCCGGATTTGGCTTTTCTAGCTGCGGCACTGCAAAGTAGAAGGACTTATAATTTGGGGGCATTGATAGCTTATAGACTTGCTACTAACCGTGAGAAAGGGGGAATTTGTGGAGGTCTCATCGCCTCTCGTTTACTAGCTTTTCATAATGTAGAACCTCATCATTTTGATATTCCATTCCCCATAGAAAAACTTGATATAGCCTCTATGATTAAACATGAATTTGTTTCAGATTCCTCCAACTTGGGTAACCTATTTTACAAGATGACATTTTATAAGAAAGTCTGGAGAATAACTAAGAAAACTGAGAAACTAGTAAGATTGCCTGCGCCTGTTCTGTCTAACCTTGATTCCAGGGGAGATTGGTCGGTCACAGAAGGTGCACTGGATGCACACATAGAGAGAGGAGGTCAACATGCAAGGGACGACACGGAGGCCGAGGAGCACCTCGACTCATCATCCGATGCAGCAAGTTCCTCGCATCAACATGTTGGATATGTGGAGCCTCCACGCTTTTCTTCTGCACAGGAACTTTACTATGATTACTCCATGAATTACCCACCGGCGAGGAACAACGATCCTCGTTGGGGTTGAACTCCACTTAGGCCAAAAGCCTAAGCTTGGGGGGAGGTATACCGGCATCACTCATTCTTTGCATATTATGGTTGCTGGATACTTGTACATACTTGTTTTGTTCGTTTGAGTGGTTTTCTAATGAGAGGAAGATGATATTTGGGGAAGTGCTGCCTGAAAACAGATTCTGGAATGTTACCGTAAAAATTCTCAAAAATAGCCAGAGCGTCATTTTGATCTGCCAATTTTTGTGCAGGTTCCCCAGGTTGTTATCTAACTTTCATTAGTTGAACACTTTTCGAGCTGAGCAACTTAAGATTTTTTTAAAAATCGATTTCTGTACTGCTGTCAGGTTTTGGCAGAATTCTGCCATCTCGCTTTTCTGTGTTTCTTTTAGTTTGCTATTTCTTGTTTTTGTTTTGTTTACTTCCCAAAACACAAAAAGACCAAAAATATTTCTGTTGTTTCTCTTCACCATTTGTTTGCTTTGGTTTCTTGCATTTGTTTCACTTTATTTGCTATTGCTAGTTTGCTATAAGAAAACCCAAAAAGATTTTGCTTTGTTTGTTTGTTTCCTTTTGTTCTTGTTTCTAATTCGAAAACACCAAAAATATTTGCTGTTCTTCTTTGGTTTGCAAAGTTCTTTATGAGTTCAATGGTCTTCGGTGGCTGGAGCGTGGTTTTCATTTCATATTATCCAAGCTACACAAGTGAAAAGGCAATAATGACGATCTACAACAATCTGATTGTGGTGAGAGGCTGGTATGAACTCTATTTGTTTTCATTTTTGTACATATACTCATCCATGTGAGCATGCTTAGTTGGTTCATGTGAGGTATATGTTATTTGAGAAAGTCTAGTAGTTTATGATCTCTCATGTTTAGTTCCAATCTATTAATATGAGTAGCATGTCATGGATGTTTGCTTGCATTGTTTTATTCATAAGTAAGTATGGCATTGTAGTATCCTCCTCTGAATAATTCATTCATATCGACTTGGCACGTGCTCACGCATGCATATGACTGAATAAAAAGTCAATTAAGCCTCGATGATCTATATTGCTTCAGAGTTCTTGTATCACTTTTATGCCTCCGTTAATTTATTTTGCCGCAAGCATGATTATGACGATTCTTGCTCTCTTGATTTGTCGCTCCCTAGTCTATTGCTAGCCTTCACTTGTACTGAGCGGGAACGCTGCTCGTGCTTCCAAACACATGAAACCCAAGTTATTCCAGAGTGTCCACCATAAATACCTATGCATGGCATTTCAAACCATTCCAAGTAAATTCTCATGCGCTACCTTTAAAACCTTCAAAATGCTTCTCAATTTGTGTTTATGTTTCATAGCTCATGAGGAAGTATGTGGTGTTTAGCTTTCAACCTTGTCATTTACTTTTGACGGACTCTCATATGGACTAGTGGCACATCCGCTTATCCAATAATTTTGCAAAAAGAGCTGGCAATGGGATTCCCAGTCCCGAATTAATTAACTTAAATAGACACTCCTCCATGGTTTGTGATTGTTGGACGGCACCCGAAGGATTCGGTTAGCCATGGCTTGTGTAAGCAAAGGTTGGGGGGAGTGTCATCATCATAATAAAAATAAAATAAAAAGGCACTCCTTATGGTATGAGATTGTTGGCAGGCACCCGAGGATTCGGTTAGCCATGGTTTGTGAAAGAAAGGTTGGAAGGAGTGCCACATAAATATGCAAATAATTCATGGGAGCCGCTCTTGAAAGTCCGGTTGGCGAGGTAGTTAGTGTACCCATTACCATTCGTTGACAACAACAAACACCTCTTAAAATGATTTTACTCCTGATTTCAAAAATGAAAAGCTCTAGCGCATGTTAATCCCTGCTTCCCTCTGCGAAGGGTCAATCTTTTACTTTTATGTTGTGTCTCCATTATTTCTTTGAGCACTATCTTGAGAGCACAACTGTCATTCTTAGTATAATATGCTTGTCTCAAAATATGATTGATTGTGGTGTAACTTTGATGCTTTTATCTTTGACAATCACTACTTCTAGTGTTTCTATGAACTCCAGAGGTGCCCGGGCATTTATGTTTTGCCAATCAAATACAGGCAAGCGAGATACCACTTTATCATACTCTCTTATGAACATTGCAATCCTGCTTATATACATGATTCATGATGCTTGTTATTAATTGTTGGTACCTCTCCATGATTGACATAGCTTTTAGATGATCTTATTTGCATGCATCTCATTATGAACTGCTTAAGTATTAGCCATAGCATGAGAATATATACATCATATGAGCAAATATGTTCGTGAAAGTTCTTTTATCGCTCAGTTGTTAACTGAATTGCTTGAGGACAAGCAATAAGCTAAGCTTGGGGGGAGTTGATACGTCCAAAACGTATCTACTTTCCCGAACACTTTTGCTATTGTTTTGCCTCTAATTTGTGTATTTTGGATGCAACTAACACGGACTAACGCTGTTTTCAGCAGAACTGTTCTGGTGTCTCGTTTTTGTGCAGAAATCCAACTTTCGGGAAAATCCTCGGATTTATGCAGAAGGCCCTATTTTCCCAGAATAATGACGGAGCCAGGAGGACGATTAAGGTGGAGGCCCGAGGGCCCCACACCATAGGGCGGCGCGGCCCAGGGGGGGCCCGCGCGGCCCTGTGGTGTGGCCCCCTCGGCCGGCCTCCGACGCCCTCCTTCGGACTATTTATCGGCCTCGACTGTCGTGGGATCGTCACGGCATATGCCATAGGGTGGCTAATCGAAGTGGTTCCTGAGGAATCTCACGGCGGTATCCGGATGCGGGTATGGGCACGAGCGACACGGCGACGTACCCAGGTTCGAGGCCCTCCGATGGAGGTAAAACCTCTACTCCTGCTATGAGTGTATATGATGATCACACAATACAATGGTGCTCCTAGAGCTATGTCCGGCTGCTCCTGGGAGGCTAAGGGAGACGATGGTCTCTCTCTCAGGGCAGCTCTATGGGTGGAGTGAAGTAAGAATGATCGATCCCCTGCATGAGAGGGGGTAGTGCGGCTTATATAGGCGCCGGCACTTTACATATAAGACCCTATAGTTTACTAGCCGGCCTGGCCGGCTTCGGCTTCCGCTCCTTCCCGAGGCGGTGACGTCAGGAGCCGTTGAGGCATCGTGGCCTGTCCCATCCGGCTGCCACGGTCAGCGGTATGGAGAGGAGGTGTCCCTGTCGCCGTCAGCCCACCGTAGCGCACGGATCGTCGTAAGCCCCGGCGGCCTGTCCGGCGCGTGGCACTATTGCTCCACGGTGCCCGCGTTTACGGAAGATGGAGTCAGCGTGGACTTTCGGAACCCGGATCACCAACCCGGTTCCTTCCAGTGCAAGACTCGCCAGCCTCGAGTCGGTCTGAGGTACAAACCCCAGTCGGATATGGCTTGTAGAAGCCGGCCCAGCTACAGCATTGGTGGCCGTAGCCAGGCCGACTAGGACCTAGAGCCAGCCGGCTTCCGGACCAGCCGGCCACAGCGCAAGCCGGCTGCTCCTCAGCCGGCCTTTGCCGCGAGCCGGCCAGTGGCCAGCCGGCTGCTCCGCGTCCAATGCCCTATCCGGGGTCTTCCCCCCGACATTAGCCCCCGAAGCTGGCAAGGTCCTGCGTCTAGAAGGACCTATGCAGGTTTTCCTGGCTTCTCGAATATATTTGACGGCACTTGGAGGGGCTGACTGAGAATTTCCATTCAGCCGGCTGCGCCCTCATCCGGCTCGTTTCCGCCGGCTGCTTCTAGCCGGCCGCTTTTTACACTTATGCAGCTTTTGTTTTCTCGCAAGCTTTGGTGGCGCCTCCGCCTTGTTGACGACTTTTAGTCCGAGTTGAACTTATTGTCCGGCTCCGGCTTGCGGCGCGCCGGAGTCTCCGCCGCCTCGGGTCCTGTACCCGACTTGACCGGTCTGACGCCTGGCGCTGCGGTCGGTTCGTCTGGTCACATCAATGCTCCCGCCGGATCCGGTGCGGTAGTGGGGGACGTGGTGTGGCCGTTTTCGGTAACCGCTGCCGTCGTGGGGGGAGTTACAGCGCAGTAAATCCCGATCGTGGCCCACGATCGCCACGTGGCCGCGCAACTGGCGCGCCAGGCGGCTATAAATGCCCCCGGTAGCAGTACCGAGGCGCCCTTCTCCTTCCTCGCGCTCTTCGTCCTCTCACTCAAGCTCTCTCCTTTCTTCGCTCGAGCGCTCCGTCGCACGCCAACACTCCTGGCGAACTCCGGCGAGCAGCTGCCCCGACGTTCTCCCGCCGGGCCGCCGCCGCCACTCCACCAATCCGGCGCCACGGGGCCGCGCGTTTCCACGGAGCGTCCTCAGCCGCCGCCGTCGCCGCCGCCGTCGCAAGGCTCTTCGTCGCCGTTTCGCCTCTCGTGGTCAACCTCTTCCTCTTCTTCGACAATGGCCTCCGCCGCCGGATCGTGGAGGGGCTCATACATGCGGGAGGACGACATCGAGCGGCTGGTGCGCCTCCGCCGGATCCCGTCGGCGGTGGTCTGTCGGGCGCCCGGCGAGGAGACGGAGCCCGAGCCGCAGCCCGGCGAGCGCGTCGTCTTCGGCGCACCTTGATCGCGGGCTGGGCCTGCCGGCTTCAACCTTCTTCCGGCAGTTCCTCGACAACCGGCTGCCTGCAGCCGCACCACCTGCCGGCCAACGCGTGCGTCCTCCTCGCCTGTTACGTGGCGTTCATGGAGGCCTACGCCGGCTTGTGGCCGGACATCGACTTCGGAGCCGGCTGTTCTACTTGAAGGCGCAAACCACCGAGGGCCGCTGCGGGCCTGCGGCGCCGCCTCGATCTACACCCGGCCTGGTACGCCCTTCCCCAAGATCCCCACCGTTGACTCGGTGAAGAACTGGCAGATGTCGTTCTTCTATGTGCGCAACGAGGGGCAGCTCGTCGACCGGATCAACCTGCCGGAGTTCAACCCGGCTCCTCCCGTCGGCCGGATCAACTGGAGCTACAACGCCCGCACGTCGGATCCGGACGCCGAGGTGAACCAGCTCTGGGACTTCTTGGGGGCGGCCGTCGAGAACGGGCTGACTGCGGAGGATCTCCTCTCGCACCATCGCTGAGCGCCGGGTGCTGCCGCTCCAGAGGCGCACCCACAAAATCGGGCACATGTCCGGCCGGTTCGACCCGAACCGGACGTCCAAGGCGGTGCTCACCAAGGCCCAGGTGGCCAGCCGGGTGAACAACATCACCAAGGCAAACATGCCGGACGACTGGAACTACGGGCTGGCACCCCGCGACAGGGACCACCCGCCCGAACGGGTAAGCTTGTGTTTTTCGCCGGCTTCCGGCTTGCGGCTGCGAGGCCGACTTCCTTTTGCTTCTGCCAATTTTTGGCTTGTTGTTTGCTCATGCTTTTTCTTTCTTTCTAGCTCTTTGAGCGAGAACACCGAGGACGGCGACCTGGCGACGAGGAGGTGGACGCCGGATCATGTCGATCCGGCTGACCAAGCCGGTGACCAGGCCGGCGACGACGACCTGCTGCAGGCGCCTGATCTAGGCGGCCAGGGGGAGCACAATCCGCCCCCCTCACCAGAGCAGCAGGAGGACGAGGAGCCGGCGACGTCCGGCACGGGGCCGATCCCGGCCGTGCCTCTGCGCGCGAGGCCGCCAAGCACCACGGCGACTTCGGCGCGCCAGGGGAAGAAGCGGGCCAGCGAGCCTCGCTCCACTGCCGCCTTGGAGGCGAAGGCGAAGAAGCTCCGCCGGCAGCAGCTCGAAGAAGGTTCCGGAGCAGGCCGGGTGAGTTCTCTTTCTCTTTCTTGTTTGATTCCTTTTCTTTCCTTACTTTTTATGCTTATCTTCTCTTTGTTTGTCCGGCGAGGGCTCCCATCAAGTTTACCCAGGGTGGCGGCTCCCGGCAGGCTCCGCGCGTCGCGTCGCCGCCGCTGCGCCAAAGGAGGGAGCCGACGCCGCAGCCTTCGTCGCGCGCTCCTACGCCACCGCCGCTGCGGGCTCGCGCCTTCCGCAGGGCACCTTCCTTCGCCGTGCCGCTGGCCTCGGCGCTCGATCACGGCACGCGGGTCGAGCCGACTCGGCAGCCGACGCTGGACGACATGTTCCCGCGCCGGACTCGCCTTCTGGACCCCGCTGCCGGGCCGGCCGGGCATGCCGCCTTCACCCGGAGCCGGAGCCGGAAGGGCTGCACCGTCCGCGACCGGAGCCGGAGCCGGCAGAGCCGCGCCGCCCGCGGCCGGAGCCGGCGCCCGCCAAGCGTGGTGGTGCTGGATGAGAGCCGGAGGGGGCACCTCAGCGCCGGAGACAGCTGCGCCGGCTGGGCCATCTGCTGCGCCCGGAGCGTCGCCGCCGCCGGAGCCGACGAGGGATGAGCCAGCCAGGCGGGAGCTGGCAAGGGATGAGCCGGCGCGCACGGAGGGCGCCGACTCACGCGCACTGGTGAGGACGGAAGCCCCATCGGCGTCGCAGCAGGGCCTGCACGTGGCCAAGGGCGCTCTTCTTCTTCAGGTGCCGTCCGCCTCCGACTCCAGCCTTGGCTCGGCTGCCACCATGGAGCAGGCGTGGCTCCGCGCCGACTCCTACGAGGTGACCAGCCGGGAGGGGAACCCTGGCCAAGCATCGGTGGAGATGTTCTTCTCCAGCCTGCAGGCCCACCTCAAGGCCAGGGCTGCCGAGACCGCGGCGGCGTTGCCAAGGTGGAGGAAGCCGGCAAGGTAAGCTTTATCTGTTTTTTGATTTGGTTATCATCCTGGTAGCCCTCCGAGGCATGGGCCGGCTGCTTGGAGCCGGCCCGGGTTTCGCCTAGCTGACTGACTTTCTTTTTTCCTTAGGCTGTGATGGATCGGCGCACCACTTTGTATAATCGCGCCGTTACCCATTACCACAAGGCCAAGCTGGACCGGGCCGACTTGGCCCGCGAGCTGGGAGCCGCCAAGGGTGAGCTCTTGCTTCTTTCGACTCGATGTCTTATTTTCTTTTGAATCTTCGTTGGCTGACGTTTCTTTCCGGCTGCCTCGCAGTTGAAGCCGCCAAGGTCCCGCGGCTGGAGTCGGATCTCCGGGCTGCTCGCGCCCAGTGCGCCGAGAGCGAGGAGGCGGGCCGTTCTTCAGCCGCCAAGCTCAAGCTAGCTGAGCAGGAGCTGGCACGGCTGCGCCTGGCTGGAGCAGAACCACCTCTCTCGAGCTCAACTCCCTTAGGACGGCGGAGAAGGAGAAGGTGGACGATCTGAGCCGGCGGCTAACGGAGGTGGAGAAGCAGCGGCTTGCGCTGCAAGAGGAGGTCACCGCCAAGTCCACGGAGCTGACGGCTACCGCCAAGCGCTGGACGGATGAGATTGGCGCACTTGATCGTGGCTTGGCGGGTGAGTGCACCTTAATGTTCATTTCCCTTTGCCGGCTTTCGGCTGTCGGCTGCCAGCTTTCGTTGGCAGCCGGCAGCAGAAACTTCTGATGTCTTTGCTATCTCCATCTTCGGGCTGGTGGCGGTCGGTTCTTGCCGGCTGCCGCCAGGCTTTTCCTTTTGGCTTAGGACTTCGAAAATTTGCATTTTTCAGCTTATTTCGGCTTCGATGATTTCTGACTTGCTTCGTCTTGCAGCGGCCTTCCCGGAGACGCGGGACGCGGCTTTGGCAGCCGTTGGCGTTGCGCGCGAGTCCAGGAGGCAGGAGACCGGCGAGGGCAGCTCGGAGTATTTCTCCATGGAGGATCACATGGCGTCCATGGCTGCCCGCGTCGAGCCCATCACCAAGCTCGGCTGGGAGCTCCGGAAGGCGGTTGAAGAGCTGGCGCCGATGCTGTGGCCTGAGGAGGCGGTGCCGCAAGATATCTCCAGCCTCACCTCCCTGATGGAGCGGGCGCCGGATCGCTTCCTCGACTGGAAGGAGTCGGCCACGCGCGCTGGCGCCGACATGGCGCTGTCCTTCGTCCTCTCTTGGTACAACGAGGTGGACCTGGGGCAGCTTGAGTTCCGGCGAGCCGGCGTGGAGGACAAGCCCCCAGCCGAATACAAGGCCGCCCGTCTTGCTCGAGCCAGCACCATCGCCGACTTCGTCGACAAGGCCCTCTTCGTCGCGGACCCGAACCCTCCTCCATCCGATGAGGACTACATGGAAGATGAGGAGGCGGAAGACGAGCCCGAAGACGACCCGGCAGCCGGCTCCGCGGACGCTCCTCCGGCTAGTCCTTCTCCAGCCGCGTCTTAGTTTTACCTGTCTTTCCAGTTGTTCTTTTGCCAAGACAATTTATTAAATCCCCGGGATGCCGGGTGCGCATGTATGAATATTATCGTCCTTTAATTATGTCACACTTTAATGTGTTTGTTAATCATTTGTGTGCCGAGTTGCTTTCTTTCGACTCGTTCGCTTTTTCCCATCCGCCCCACTCTTTGGCTGTGCTCTTGCCGGTCGTACGTCCGACTTGCGATCCGTCGCCGGATCAAGAGCGGGCCGCTGGGTGAGGCTGACAGTATTTCAGTCGAACGAGCTGAATTCGGCAATCCGGCACTTTCATGAAAAGTTGCAAGTCAACTCGCTTTTACTCTTTCCCTTAGTCGTTTTTCGCGTGTCGGTTCCCTAGGCCTTGCTCCCGCCAGCCGGACAGCCGGGTTGCGGTCTGTAGCTGGATCGGAAGCCGGCTGTCGGAAACCGGATCACGTTACTGAGCCGACCGCGTGAGAGGGTTCAAGCCAATTGGCGAAACAGAGGTAAAGTACGCGAAAAACTTGTCGGAAACGGCACTCTTGGCGCGTGCTTTTTCATAGCTTACAAAAGGGATACAAGGGATACATACATTCCTGCTCTCATGTGTAAAATGGGCGGAGTAAGTTGACATTCCAGGGACGTTTAGTCTCCTCGTCAGCCTTGTCCGGCTTGTTTTTCTTAGCCTCTTGGGCATCTATGAGATAGTAGGAATCATTGCCTCGCCTTGCTCACGATGAAGGGACCCTCCCATGGGGATGACAGTTTATGCTGTCCGGCTGTCCATTGGATCAGCCGGAGCACTAGGTCTCCTTCTCGGAATGCTAAGGGCTGGACCTTCCGGCTGTGATAGCGTCGGAGGCTTTGCTGGTAAATGGTAGATCTAGACGCAGCCAGCAGCCGGGCCTCTTCGACCAGGTCGACTCCATCTTCGCGAGCTTCTTTGGCCTCGGCTTCAGTGTAGAGCTTGATCCTTGGCGCGTCGTGCTCGATATCAGTCGGCAGGACGGCTTCGGCCCCGTATACGAGGAAAAATGGTGTGAAGCCGACTGAGCGGTTTGTCGTTGTGCGCAGGCTCCACAGCACATTGGGCAGCTCTTCAATCCAGCAGCCGGCTGCTCGCTCGAGCGGCTCCATCAGCCGGGGCCGGATGCCGGCTAGGACTAAGCCGTTAGCCTTTTCCACTTGTCCGTTGGACTCGGGTGCGCCACGAGAAGATAGGGCCATCCGGATCCCCATTTCCCCGCAATAGCGAGAGAAGATGCCTTGGGAGAAGTTGCTTTGCCGTTGTCGGTGATGATGCTTGTGGGGGTAGCCGAACCTCACGATGATTTCCTTGAGGAATGTGACGGCTGTGGAGCCATCCAGCTTCTTGATTGGCTTGGCTTCGATCCACTTGGTGAATTTGTCAATCATCACCAAGAGGTGTGTCATGCCGCCTCGCGCCGTTCTGAATGGGCCTACCATATCCAAGCCCCATACGGCAAATGGCCATGTGATGGGGATGGTTTTCAAGGCGGAAGCCGGCTGGTGTCTTTTCTTTGCGAAGCGCTGACAGCCGTTGCACCTCTTCACCAACTCTTCTGCGTCTCTGAGCGCAGTCGGCCAGAAAAAACCGTGCCGGAAGGCTTTGGCCACTATGGCTCTGGATGAGGCGTGATGTCCGCACTCTCCTTGATGGATTTCCCGTAGGAGTTCAATCCCTTCAGCCGGCTCGACGCACCGCTGGAACACCCCACTTACGCTGCGTTTGTACAGCTGGTGGTTGATGATTGTATAGGCCTTGGCCCTTCTCTCAATCTGCCTGGCCTGGACTCTATCCTCAGGCAGCACACCGTCGGTGAGGTAGGAGAGGAATTCTTGTGCCCATGAAGGTACGCATCTTATCTCGAATACGCTAACCAACAGGGCCTCCTGCGTGGGAGCTTCCGGATCCGACTGCATGGCCGCCGGGTTCGGCTTGCTAGCCGGCGGGTTCGGCTTGCTAGCCCCCGAGTTTGGCGATGAAGCCCCCGGGTTGGACTGAGAAGTCCCCGGGTTCGGCATGGTAGCCGGCGGGTTCGGCTTGTTAGCCCCCGACTTGGGCGATGAAGCCCCCGGGTTCGGCTGAGCAGCCCCCGGGTCAGCCGGCACGAATATTGAATCCGAATCCGGTGACGGTATTGTAGGATAACGTTGCATAGAAAACAAAAATTTTCCTACCGCGAACACGCAATCCAAGCCAAGATGCAATCTAGAAGACGGTAGCAACGAGGGGGTATCGAGTCTCACCCTTGAAGAGATTCCAAAGCCTACAAGATGAGGCTCTTGTTGCTGCGGTAGACGATCACTTGCCGCTTGCAAAAGCGCGTAGAAGATCTTGATCACGATCGGTTCCGGCGCCACGAACGGGCAGCACCTCCGTACTCGGTCACACGTTCGGTTGTTGATGAAGACGACGTCCACCTCCCCGTTCCAGCGGGCAGCGGAAGTAGTAGCTCCTCTTGAATCCGACAGCACGACGGCGTGGTGTCGGTGGCGGTGTAGAAGTCCGGCGGAGCTTCGCTAAGCAAACCGGACAATATGAAGTGGAGGAGCAAAGCTAGGGTTTGGGAGGGGGTGGCCGGCCACTCAAGGGGGGCGGCCAAGCTATGGTCTTGGGGTGGCCGGCCCCCTCCCTTGGCCCCTCATTATATAGGTGGATCCCAAGTGTTGGTGTCCAAGTCTTCGAATAAGACCCGAAACCAAAACCTTCCATAGGAGGGGGCAAACCTAGCCCAACTAGGACTCCCACCCAAAGGTGGGATTCCCACCTCCCATGTGGGGGGGTGGCCGGCCCCCTATGGTGGAGTCCACTTGGGACTCCACCCCCACTAGGGCTGGCCGGCCATGGAGGTGGAGTCCCTTGTGGACTCCACCTTCCTTGGTGGTTTCTTCCGGACTTTTCTAGAACCTTCTAGAACCTTCCATAGAACCTTCCGCGACATTTTATTTCACATAAAATGACATCCTATATATGAATCTTATTCTCCGGACCATTCCGGAACTCCTCGTGATGTCCGGGATCTCATCCGGGACTCCGAACAAATATTCGAACTTCATTCCATAATTCAAGAACTACCATTTCAACATCCAACTTTAAGTGTGTCACCCTACGGTTCGAGAACTATGCGGACATGGTTGAGTACTCACTCCGACCAATAACCAATAGCGGGATCTGGAGATCCATAATGGCTCCCACATATTCAACGATGACTTTAGTGATCGAATGAACCATACACATATATTACCAATTCCCTTTGTCTCGCGATATTTTACTTGTCCGAGGTTTGATTTTCGGTATCACTCTATACCTTGTTCAACCTCGTCTCCTGACAAGTACTCTTTACTCGTACCGTGGTATGTGGTCTCTTATGAACTCATTCATATGCTTGCAAGACATTAGACGACATTCCACCGAGAGGGCCCGTAGTATATCTATCCGTCATCGGGATGGACAAATCCCACTTGTTGATCCATATGCCTCAACTCATACTTTCCGGATACTTAATCCCACCTTTATAGCCACCCATTTACGCAGTGGTGTTTGGTGTAATCAAAGTACCTTTCCGGTATAAGTGATTTACATGATCTCATGGTCATAAGGACTAGGTAACTATGTATCGAAAGCTTATAGCAAATAACTTAATGACGAGATCTTATGCTACGCTTAATTGGGTGTGTCCATTACATCATTCACACAATGACATAACCTTGTTATTAATAACATCCAATGTTCATGATTATGAAACTAATCATCCATTAATCAACAAGCTAGTTTAAGAGGCGTACTAGGGACTTCTTGTTTGTCTACATATCACACATGTACTAATGTTTCGGTTAATACAATTCTAGCATGATATATAAACATTTATCATAAACATAAAGATATAAATAATAACCACTTTATTATTGCCTCTAGGGCATATCTCATTAAGTCTCCCACTTGCACTAGAGTCAATAATCTAGATTACATTGTAATATACCTAACACCCATGGCATTCTGGTGTTGGTCATGCTTTGCCCTAGGGAGAGCTTTAGTCAACGGATCTGCTACATTCAGATCGGTGTGTACTTTGCAAATCTTTACTTCTCCATCTTCGATGTACTCGCGAATCGAGTGGTAACGCAGCTTGATATGCTTCAGCCTCTTGTGTGACCTTGGCTCTTGTGCATTGGCGATGGCACCCATGTTATCACAAGTAAATGATTAATGGGTCCAATGCACTCGGAACCACACCGAGCTCTACAATGAACCTCTTCATCCATACCGCTTCGATGAAGCCTCCGAAGCCGCTTATGTACTCGATTCTGTTGAAGACTTCGCCACCGTGCAATCGCTTCGAGCTTGCCCGCCATCGCAGCACCATTCAATATAAACACGTACCCAGATTGTGACTTAGAGTCATCGGGATCGGTGTTCCAACTTGCATCGGTGTAACCGTTTACAACGAGCTCTTGGTCACCTCCATAACAAAGAAACATATCCTTAGTTCTTTTCAAGTACTTCAGGATATTCTTGACCGCTGTCCAGTGTTCCATTCCTGGATCATTTTGATATCTGCTAGTCAAACTAACAACATGTGCTATATCCGGTCTAGTACATAGCATGGCATACATGATAGATCCTCTTCGCCGAGGCATAGGGGATGTTACACATCCTTTCTCTTTCTTCTGCCGTAGCCGGTCCTTGAGTTTTACTCAATACCTTGCTGGTAACATAGGTAAGAACCCTTTCTTACTTTCGTCCATTCTAAACTTCTTTAGAATCTTGTCCAGATATGTACTCTGTGATAGCCCTATTAGACGTCTTGATCTATCTCTATAAATCTTGATGCCTAATATATACGATGCTTCACCAAGGTCTTTCATTGAAAAACTATTATTCAAATAACCCTTAACATCGCTTAATAGTTCTATATCATTCCCGATCAATAATATGTCATCTACATATAATATCGGAATGCTACAGAGCTCCCACTCACTTTCTTGTAAATACAGGCCTCTCCATGACATTGTATAAACCCGAAGTCTTTGATCACCTTATCAAAGCGTCGGTTCCAACTTCTCGATGCTTGCTTCACCATAGATTGAACGCTGAAGTTTGCATACTTTGTCGCATTTTTAGGATCGACAAAACCTTTGGGTTGTACCATATACAACTCTTCCTCAATGTCTCCATTAAGGAACGCCGTTTTGACATCCATCTGCCAAATCTCATAATCGAAAAATGCAGCTATTGCTAACAAAATCCTCACAGATTTCAGCTTCGCTACGGTGAGAAAGTCTCATCGTAGTCAACTCCTTGAATTTGTCGGAAACCCTTTGCGACAAGTCGAGCTTTATAGACAGTAATATTACCATCGGCATCTGTTTTTCTCTTGAAGATCCATTTATTTTCGATGACCTTTCGGCTATCGTAAGTCTACCAAAGTCCATACTTTGTTATCATACATGGATCCCATTTCGGATTTCATGGCTTCTTGCCATTTGTTGGAATACGGGCTCATCATCGCTTCTTCATACGTCGCAGGGTCCTCATCATTGTTATCCACAATCATGACATTTAGACAAGGATCATACCAATCAGGAGTGGCACGTTCCCTTGTCGATCTGCGAGGTTCGATAGTTTCCTCGTTCAAGTTTCATGATCATTATCATTAGCTTCCTCATTGCCGGTGTAGGCGGTACAGGTACAACTTCCGCATCGCGCTACTCTGATCAACGAGTATAGATTCATCAATCTCATCGAGTTCTACTTTTCTTCCAGTCACTTCTTTAGTGAGAAATTCTTTCTCAAGAAAAGTTCCGTTCTTAGCAACAAAGATTTTGCCTTCGGATCTGTGATAGAAAGTGTATCCTATAGTTTCCTTAGGATAACCTATGAAGACGCATTTCTCCGCTTTGGGTTCTAGCTTGTCCGGTTGTAACATCTGTACATAGGCTTCGCAACCCAAAACTTTCAGAACGATGACTTAGGTTTCTTATTAAACCATAATTCATACGGTGTCGTTTCTCACGGATTTTGATGGTGCTCTATTTAAAGTGAATGCGGCTGTCTCTAATGCATAACTCCAAAATGATAACGGCAAATCAGTAAGAGACATCATACTACGAACCATATCTAAGAGAGTTCGATTACGACGTTCGGACACACCGTTTCGTTGAGGTGTTCCGGCGGTGTCAATTGTGAAAGTATTCCGCATTTCTTTAAATGCATGCCAAACTCATAACTCAGATATTCACCTCCACGATCAGATCGTAGAAATTTGATCTTCTTGTTACGTTGATTTTCTACTTCACTTTGAAATTCCTTAAACTTCTCGAAAGTTTCGGATTTATGTTTCATGAAATAGATATACCCATATCTACTCAGATCATCCGTGAAGGTTAGAACATAACGATAACCACCGCGATGCTACGCTCATTGGTCCACATACATCGGTATGTATGATTTCCAATAAGTCAAGTAGCTCGCTCCATCATACCAGAGAATGGAGTCTTTGTCATTTTTCCCATTAGACATGCTTCGCATCTATCAAGTGACTCAAAGTCAAGTGATTCAAGTAATCCATCAAGATGGAGTTTCTTCATGCGTTTCACTCCAATATGACCAAGACGACAGTGCCACATATAAGTAGAATTATCATTTAGTTTAATTCGCTTAGCATCAATGTTATGTATATGTGTATCACTACTATCGAGATCTAACAGAAATAAGCCATTCTTTTGTGGTGCTCGACCATAAAAGATATTATTCATAAAAATAGAACAACCATTATTCTCAGACTTGAATGAATAACCGTCTTGCATTAAACAAGATCCAGATATAATGTTCATGCTCAACGCAGGTACATAATAACAATTATTTAGGCTTAAAACTAATCCCGAAGGTAGATGTAGAGGAAGTGTCCCGATTGCGATCACATTGACCTTGGATCCGTTTCCAACGCGCATCGTCACTTCATCTTTCAGCGAGTTGTCGTTTATTCTTTAGTTCTGTTTCGAGTTACAAATATGAGCAACCGAACCATATCAAATACCTGTGTACTAGAACGAGAACTAGTGAGATAAACATCTATAACATGTATATCGAGATATACCTTCTTTCTTCTTCTTGACAAGGCCGCTCTTTAGATCAGCCGGATACTTGGAGCAATTACGCTTCCAGTGTCCCTTCTCCTTGCGATAATAGCACTCAAGCATCGTGCTTAGGGCCGTTCTTAGGTTTCATAGGAGGCGTGGCAGCTTTCTTGCCACCCTTCTTGAATTTTCCCTTAGACTTGCCCCGTTTCTTGAACCGGTGGTCTTGTTGACCATCAACACTTGGTGCTCTTTCTTGATCTCAATCTCAGCAGCTTTTAGCATGCCAAAGAGTTCAGGTAACTCCTTGTTCATGTTCTCGCATATTGTAGTTCATCACAAAGTTCTTGTAACTTGGTGGCGGTGATTGAAGGACACGATTAATCCCGATCTGTTAGGAATCACTATTCCCAAGTCATCGAGTTTCTTCGCATGCCGGTCATGGCGAGCATGTGCTCACTAACGGAGCTGCCTTCTTCCATCATACAGTGAAGAAATGTTTCGATGCTTCATAGCATTCCACTGCCGCATGAGTCTCGAATATAGCTTTCAGCTCATTCATCAACTCATGAGGATCATGGTGCTCAAAACGTTTTTGAAGATCGGATTCCGTGCATCGCACAGGATGGCACACTGAACTTGAGAGTACCGAGTTTTCCGAGTTGCGTAAACAGCTTTTACTTCATCGGATTCATCTTCTGCAGGAGGGTCACCTAGCGGTGCATCAAGCACAAATTGCAGATTTCCGCCGTAGAGGAAGATCCTCACATGACGGAACCGATCGGTGAAGTTGCTACCGTTGCTCTTAAGTTTCTCTTTCTCTAGGAACTGATTAAAATTGATTGAGGACGCCATCTCTACAACATATATTTGCAATAGTTTAGACTAAGTTTATGACAAATTGAGTTCAAATTTTAATTCAACATAATTAAAACCCTAGGTGAACTCCCACTCAAAACAATATCCCTCGCATTGTCTTAGTGATCACACGAACCAAATCCACCGCACCTAAACCCGATCATCACGAGAAAAGGTGTGATTTCAATGGCGAACACTCATAGTGTTCATCATATCAACCATATGATTCATGCTCTACCTTTCGGTATCACGTGTTCCGAGACCATGTCTGTACATGCTAGGCTCGTCAAGGCCACCTTAGTATCCGCATGTGCAAAAACTGTCTTGCACCCGTTGTATGTACTTATCGAATCTATCACACCCGATCATCACGAGATGCTTCGAAACGATAAGACTTAATAACGGTGCTACTAAGGATGAACACTTTATTATCTTGAGATTTTAGTGAGGGATCATCTTATAATGCTACCGTCGCGATCTAAGCAAAATAAGATGCATAAAAAGGATTAACATCACATGCAGTTCATATGTGATATGATATGGCCCTTTTGTTCTTGTGCCTTTGATCTTCATCTCCAAAGCACGGATATGATCTCCATCATCTTCGGGCATGATCTCCATCATCGTCGGCGTAGCACCAAGGTCAATGGCACCGTCTTCATGTTTGTCCTCCATGTAGCAACTATTACAACTACTTTGAAATACTACTCAACATGAAATTTAAAGACAACCATAAGGCTTCACGCCGGTTGCCACAATACAATAATGATCATCTCATACATATTCATTATCATATCATGGCCATATCACATCACCAAACCCTGCAAAAACAAGTTAGACGTCTCTAATTTGGTTTGCATATTTTACGTGGTTTAGGGTTTTCGAGAGAGATCTAATCTACCTACGAACATGAACCACAACGTTGATACTAATGTTTTCAATAGAAGAGTAAATTGAATCTTTACTATAGTAGGAGAGACAGACACCCGCAAAGCCTCTTATGCAATACAAGTTGCATGTCGAACGAGGAACAAGTCTCATGAACGCGGTCATGTAAAGTTAGTCCGAGCCGCTTCATCCCACTATGCCATAAAGATGCAAAGTACTCAAACTAAAGATAACAAGAGCATCAACGCCCACAAACCATTGTGTTCTACTCGTGCAACCATCTATGCATAGACACGGCTCGATACCACCGTAGGATAACGTTGCATAGAAAACAAAAATTTTCCTACCGCGAACACGCAATCCAAGCCAAGATGCAATCTAGAAGACGGTAGCAACGAGGGGTATCGAGTCTCACCCTTGAAGAGATTCCAAAGCCTACAAGATGAGGCTCTTGTTGCTGCGGTAGACGATCACTTGCCGCTTGCAAAGCGCGTAGAAGATCTTGATCACGATCGGTTCCGGCGCCACGAACGGGCAGCACCTCCGTGCTCGGTCACACGTTCGGTTGTTGATGAAGACGACGTCCACCTCCCCGTTCCGGCGGGCAGCGGAAGTAGTAGCTCCTCTTGAATCCGACAGCACGACGGCGTGGTGTCGGTGGCGGTGTAGAAGTCCGGCGGAGCTTCGCTAAGCAAACCGGACAATATGAAGTGGAGGAGCAAAGCTAGGGTTTGGGAGGGGGTGGCCGGCCACTCAAGGGGGCGGCCAAGCTATGGTCTTGGGGTGGCCGGCCCCCTCCCTTGGCCCCTCATTATATAGGTGGATCCCAAGTGTTGGTGTCCAAGTCTTCGAATAAGACCCGAAACCAAAACCTTCCATAGGAGGGGGCAAACCTAGCCCAACTAGGACTCCCACCCAAAGGTGGGATTCCCACCTCCCATGTGGGGGGTGGCCGGCCCCTATGGTGGAGTCCACTTGGGACTCCACCCCCACTAGGGCTGGCCGGCCATGGAGGTGGAGTCCCTTGTGGACTCCACCTTCCTTGGTGGTTTCTTCCGGACTTTTCTAGAACCTTCTAGAACCTTCCATAGAACCTTCCGCGACATTTTATTTCACATAAAATGACATCCTATATATGAATCTTATTCTCAGGACCATTCGGAACTCCTCGTGATGTCCGGGATCTCATCCGGGACTCCGAACAAATATTCGAACTTCATTCCATAATTCAAGAACTACCATTTCAACATCCAACTTTAAGTGTGTCACCCTACGGTTCGAGAACTATGCGGACATGGTTGAGTACTCACTCCGACCAATAACCAATAGCGGGATCTGGAGATCCATAATGGCTCCCACATATTCAACGATGACTTTAGTGATCGAATGAACCATACACATATATTACCAATTCCCTTTGTCTCGCGATATTTTACTTGTCCGAGGTTTGATTTTCGGTATCACTCTATACCTTGTTCAACCTCGTCTCCTGACAAGTACTCTTTACTCGTACCGTGGTATGTGGTCTCTTATGAACTCATTCATATGCTTGCAAGACATTAGACGACATTCCACCGAGAGGGCCCAGAGTATATCTATCCGTCATCGGGATGGACAAATCCCACTGTTGATCCATATGCCTCAACTCATACTTTCCGGATACTTAATCCCACCTTTATAGCCACCCATTTACGCAGTGGTGTTTGGTGTAATCAAAGTACCTTTCCGGTATAAGTGATTTACATGATCTCATGGTCATAAGGACTAGGTAACTATGTATCGAAAGCTTATAGCAAATAACTTAATGACGAGATCTTATGCTACGCTTAATTGGGTGTGTCCATTACATCATTCACACAATGACATAACCTTGTTATTAATAACATCCAATGTTCATGATTATGAAACTAATCATCCATTAATCAACAAGCTAGTTTAAGAGGCGTACTAGGGACTTCTTGTTTGTCTACATATCACACATGTACTAATGTTTCGGTTAATACAATTCTAGCATGATATATAAACATTTATCATAAACATAAAGATATAAATAATAACCACTTTATTATTGCCTCTAGGGCATATCTCCTTCAGGTATGATGGACGGCTTCTTGAGAACCGCCAAGGCGATGCCCGGCGGAATGGCTTGCCGGGTTGAACCAATCTTGGATAAGGCGTCAGCCGCCTCGTTGTTTGCTCGTGGCACATGGTGGAATTCGCAGCCGTCGAAGAAGCCGGATAGCTGCTGGACATGGAAGCGGTATGAGGCCATGTTGGCGTCCTTCGCGTCCCATTCGCCAGATGCTTGCTGTATGACCAAGTCGGAGTCGCCGAAGCAAAGTATGCGACGCACGCCAATCTCCTTGGCCAGCTTCAGCCCATGAATGAGCGCTTCATATTCCGCCACATTGTTGGATGCGGCGAAGTGGATCTGCAGGACGTAGTCCAGCCGATCTCCCTTGGGAGAGGTGAGGATGATGCCGGCTCCCAAGCCGTTGCGCATCTTCGAACCGTCAAAGTGCATCTTCCAGTGTGTGGAATCCGGCACAGGCGGCAGTGCGCATCTCGGCCCAGTCGACGAAGAAGTCCGCGAGGATCTGCGACTTGATGGCTGTGCGTGGCTCGTAGAGGATGGTGTGGGCGGCTAGCTCCAGGGCCCACTTGGCAACCCGGCCGTTGGCATCCTTGCTGCCGATGATTTCCGCCAAGGGCGCTGTGGCAACCACCTTGATGAGGTGCTCTTGGAAGTAGTGCTTGAGCTTCTTGGCCGCCATGTAGACGCCGTAGGTGACCTTCTGGTAGTGGGGGTAGTTTTGCTTCGACTGGGAGAGCACTTCACTAAGGTAGTAGACTGGACGCTGGACCAGCTGCTCCCTGCCGTCTTCTTTGCGCTCCACCACCAGGACAATGCTAACCACTCGATTGGTGGCTGCGATGTACAACAGCATCGGCTCCAATGAAGCCGGCGTTGCAAGGATTGGCGCGGTTGAGAGCACGCGCTTTAAGTCACGGAAAGCTTCCTCCGCCTGCGGTGACCAGACGAACTTGTTCGTCTTCTTCATCAATTGATACAGGGGCAGTGCCTTCTCCCCCAGCCGGCTGACGAAGCGGCTCAAGGAAGCCAGGCAGCCAGCGAACTTCTGGACGTCCTTGAGGCACTGCGGCAGTTCCATCTTCTCCAGGGCACTGATCTTGTCCGGGTTGGCTTCGATTCCTCGCTGAGAGACGAGGTAGCCAAGGAGCTGGCCAGACGGCACGCCGAATGTGCACTTGGCCGGGTTGAGCTTCATCCGAAATCTTCTCAGATTGGTGAAGGTTTCTCTCAGGTCATCAAGGAGGGTAGTCGTCTCCTTGGTCTTTACAACGACATCATCCACATATGCGTGAACGTTTCTGCCGATTTGATCCTGCAAGCATTTTTGCATGCACCTTTGGTAGGTGGCGCCTGCATTTTTCAAGCCGAACGGCATAGTCGTAGCAATAAGCCCCGTACGGGGTAATGAACGAAGTCTTTATTTGATCAGCCGGATTCAAAGGAATCTGGTGGTAGCACGAATAGGCGTCTAGGAAAGACAACGATTCACGGTACCGGCGATCGAGTCTATGACTTGATCTATGCGCGGCAGGGGGAAGGGATCCTTCGGGCACGCCTTGTTCAGGCTGGTGTAGTCGATACACATGCGCCAGGAGCCGTTCTTCTTCAAAACCAGGACCGGGTTCGCCAACCAGTCCGGGTGCAGCACTTCCATGATGAAGCCGGCAGCTAGGAGCCGGGCGATTTCTTCACCGATGGCCTTCCTTCGTTCTTCGGCGAAGCGCCTGAGAGGCTGCTTCACCGGCTTGGCTTCAGGCCGGACGTGGAGGTGGTGCTCAGCCAACTCCCTCGGCACACCCGGCATGTCTCTTGGAGTCCATGCGAAGATGTCCCGATTCTCACGGAGGAAGCTGGTGAGCTCGCTTTCCTATTTCTTGCTCAAGCCGGCACCGATGGTGACGTACTTGTCCGGCTGCGCCGGGTCCAGCAGGATCTTCTTGGTGTTGTCGGCCGGCTGGAAGTGAGTCGTCCCAGCCGGGTTGCCTGCAGCCGGCATGTCTGTCTGCGCGGCTTTGGCGAGGGCGACGGCGTCGTGGATGAGCTGCTTCTCAATGGCGATGACCAGCGTCTGGGCCATCTTGGAGCTCTGCGTGGCGCAGTCCATGGAGCGGCGATAGTCGACGGCTACGGTGATGACCCCCTTGGGGCCAGGCAGCTTCATCTTCAGGTACCCATAATGGGGCACCGCCATGAACTTGGTCAGGGCCGGCCTGCCCAGGAGCGCGTGGTAGGGACTCACGAGGTCCACCACCTCGAACTCGATTCTCTCGGTGCGGAAGTGATCCGGCCTCCCGAACATCACCTCCAGCGTGATCCGGCCGATCGGCCGGCAGCGGTGGCCTAGCACGATGCCGTGGAAGACGGTGGGGGTGGGGCGCAACTCGGCCTCCTGGATGCCCAGCTTGCGGGCGGTGTCGCGGTAGAGGATGTTGATGCTGCTGCCGCCGTCGATGAGGACGCGCGAAAAACGCACGCTGCGCCGGGTTGTGCCGATGGTGGGGTCGAGGACCATGGCGTAGCTGCCTGGCTTCGGCAGGACAGCTGGTGTGTCGCGGCGATCAAAAGTGATGGCCTGCTCTGACCAGTTAGGTCTTGGGGACCGGTGGTATGACCGCATTGACCTCGAGGGAACGGCTCTGCTGGCTCGTCTTGTCCTCAGGCTCGGAGGTGAAGATGATGTAGGTAGCATCTTCGGCCAGATATCGGCCGGCATGGTGCACTTGGTTAGCCTCGTGGTGCTCGAGGTTGGCGTTCTCTGCGCCGGCTTGGCCACCCGGCCCGCCGGCTGGTGGGGGCGGGGGTGGAGGCGGGAGAGGTTCACCGCTGGTCAGCCGCTTCATGAAGTGGCGATCGCGGGTGGTGTGGTTGGAGGGGTTCTTGCCGCTGTGGTACTTGCACGGCGAGTCGAGCATCTGCTCGAAGGTGTACTTCGGCTTCCACCGCCGGTCTTGCTTCGGCGGCGGCTGCCGCTGCTGCGTTGTCTGCGCCACGGCGGCTACGTGGGCGGAGCCGCACCGGCGGTCCGGCTGGTCACCGTGACGCTTGCCGCGGTAGTTGTCCCGCCGGCTGCCATGAGAGGCGCCGTCTGCCGGCTTGTGCTCAGCCGGCTTGTGGTGGTCCCGCTGGAGGGAGCCGGTCTGGGTCAGCCGGCGCCTTGCCGGCTTCTTCGGCCAGCGCGTACTTGTCCGCGATGGCCATCAAGGCGGCCATCGACTTGGGGTCACTACGGCGCAGCTTGTGCCACAGCATGGTGTTTGGCCGGCAGCCTCCCATGAAGAAGCTGATGGCCTGGATCTCGTGCACGCCCTCGCAGGAGTTGCGCATCTCGCACCAGCGCGTCAGGTACGCGCGATCCGTCTCGTCCGGGCCCTGCTTGCACATCTCAAGCTGCTGAGGGCGACCCGGCCGGCGGTAGGTGCCGGTGAAGTTGCTGACGAAGGCCTCTTCGAAATCCAGCCAGCCGTTGATGCGGCCGGCTAGCAGGTTGTTGAGCCAGGTGCGGGCGGAGCCGACCAGCATCAGGGGGGAGTAGCGTACTGCCCATCGCTTGTTGCCTCGAGAGATGCCGACTGCGGTGGAGTAGTCCTGCAGCCAGTCCTCCGGCTTGGCGGTGCCGTCGTACTTGGGCGTGTCGCGGGGGAGCTGGAAGCCGTCGAGTACGGGCTCGTTGGCGATGCGGGGCCCAAAGCACTTGGGGCAAGCCGGCGCCTCCTCTTCCGCGATGCGGGATTCGACCAGCCGATCGAGGCGGTCTCTGGCGTCGGTGGGCTCGATGCGGGGGCCCAGCCGGGAGCGTGCCGGCTGGCGTGTGCTGGCTGCTTCTGGAGCCGGCCGGTGGTGACGGCGGGGCTCGGAGTCTTGCTCCTGGTTCCGGCTCGGGGGAGGCCGGCTGCGGCTGCTGCCGCTTGGCTGGTGGCTCGGCCGGCCCGAACTTGCGTGCGTGGCCCGGGAGTCACGGTGCCGGCTTGGTGCCGGGAGGCGGACTCGGCCGTGTCCCCGGCGCCTTCCCCGTCGTTGCTGCGCAGCGCCACGAGCGTGAGAAGCTGCAGGGGCATTGACGTACACTGGGTCGGCCGCTGCTTGTTGGCTGCGTTGAGCAGCTCAGTCACCCGCATGGTTTGGCGGCGTAACTCTTCGCCTTCAAGGCGGTTCAGCTCTTCTGCGGCGGCTTGTGCCGCGCGCATGTTCTTATCGGGGGTGTTGTAGACGGGTAGCTCCGCGGACAGAGTCGGCGAAGGAGCGCCGTCGCGGGCGATCTCAGCGCCAAGGTCGCGGCCTCTGCGGCGGATCTGACCGGCTCGGCTGGGACCGTCGCCGCCTGGAGTGAGGCCGTGGGCGCGGTTGTACTCGCGCGGGGTGATCTCCATCGGCGCCAGCAGCAGCCAGTTCTTCGGTTTGTTGAGGAGGAGCTGGCGGTGCGCCTCCGCATCCGCCTCGATGGTGGTGGGGTCGCCGCCGGGCGTGAGCGGGGTGCTCGGCTTCGCCGGACTTCGTCCAGCCGGGACGGTGGCGGTGGCGCCTTTGGGCCCGAGCCGGAGGCGTTGGGGTCGACGTTACGCTCCAGGTTGGGGCCACGGGTGCGCGGGTTCTTGGTGGGGAGCTCCTCGCCAGCCATCATGACTTGCACGACGACGGGGCTGGCGGGTGCGCTGCTGCCGGCTCGCGGAGGAGGGCTTGCGCAGCGCAGGACCTGCCGCGGGTAGCGCGGCGGTGCGACGGTAGCGACGTAGACGTCGTGGCCGCCGAAGGAGATGACGCTGCCGCCGGCTGGGAAGGGCCGGTCAGCGAAGCAGCCAGCGTTGTCGGCCGACGCGGTCGAGGGAGCCGAATCTCCAGATCAAGCCTGAAGCGACTCGCTCGCCGGTGGTGATGGTGAGGCCCGTCCGGATGAAAACACCGGCCGAGGATGCTGAGGGCCCCACGGTGGGCGCCAAATGTCGTGGGATCGTCACGGCATATGCCATAGGGTGGCTAATCGAAGTGGTTCCTGAGGAATCTCACGGCGGTATCCGGATGCGGGTATGGGCACGAGCGACACGGCGACGTACCCAGGTTCGAGGCCCTCCGATGGAGGTAAAACCTCTACTCCTGCTATGAGTGTATATGATGATCACACAATACAATGGTGCTCCTAGAGCTATGTCCGGCTGCTCCTGGGAGGCTAAGGGAGACGATGGTCTCTCTCTCAGGGCAGCTCTATGGGTGGAGTGAAGTAAGAATGATCGATCCCCTGCATGAGAGGGGGTAGTGCGGCTTATATAGGCGCCGGCACTTTACATATAAGACCCTATAGTTTACTGGCCGGCCTGGCCGGCTTCGGCTTCCGCTCCTTCCCGAGGCGGTGACGTCAGGAGCCGTTGAGGCATCGTGGCCTGTCCCATCCGGCTGCCACGGTCAGCGGTATGGAGAGGAGGTGTCCCTGTCGCCGTCAGCCACTGTAGCCAGTACGGATCGTCGTAAGCCCTGGCGGCCTGTCCGGCGCGTGGCACTATTGCTCCACAAAGGCCCCCGCGCTTTTACGGAAGATGGAGTCAGCGTGGACTTTCGGAACCCGGATCACCAACCCGGTTCCTTCCAGTGCAAGACTCGCCAGCCTCGAGTCGGTCTGAGGTACAAACCCCAGTCGGATATGGCTTGTAGAAGCCGGCCCAGCTACAGCATTGGTGGCCGTAGCCAGGCCGACTAGGACCTAGAGCCAGCCGGCTTCCGGACCAGCCGGCCACAGCGCAAGCCGGCTGCTCCTCAGCCGGCCTTTGCCGCGAGCCGGCCAGTGGCCAGCCGGCTGCTCCGCGTCCAATGCCCTATCCGGGGTCTTCCCCCCGACATCGACCTAAAAACGCACGGAGAGAAGTCGAAGTCGCCAGAAAGCCTCCAGAACGCCGCCACATCGCGAAACTCCGTCTCGGGAGCCAGAAGTCTCCGTTCTGGCACTCCGCCGGGACGGGGAATTGGAGGAGATCATCGCCATCATCACCGCCAACGCCTCTACATCAACCAGCCATGTTTCCCCCATCCATGTGTGAGTAATTCCCCCGCTGTAGGCCGAAGGGGATGGTAGGGATTGGATGAGATTAGTCATGTAATAGCATAAGATTGTTAGGGCATAGTGCCTAGTGTCCGTAATTGGTACTTTGATGATATTGTTGCAACTTGTTATGCTTAATGCTTGTCACTAGGGCCCGAGTGCCATGATCTCAGATCTGAACATGTTATTGTTTCATCATGATATTCATTGTTTATTGATCTTACCTGCAAGTTGTATACACATGTCGCTGTCCGGAACCGATGGCCCCGAAGTGACAGAAATCGGGACAACCGGAGGGAATGGTAGCGATGTGAGGATCACATGTGTTCACGGAGTGTTAATGCTTTGCTCCGGTACTCTATTAAAAGGAGTACCTTAATATCCAGTAGTTTCCCTTGAGGCCCGGCTGCCACCGGCTGGTAGGACAAAAGATGTTGTGCAAGTTTCTCATTGCGAGCACGCACGACTATATATGGAACACATGCCTATTGATTGCTTTGTACTTGGACACCGTTTTATTATTATCTGCAAATGCCCTGCTATGATTGTTACATGAGTTTCTCTCATCCATGCAACGCCCGTCATCCGTCCCCGTGCCTACAGTATTTTAATCCTGCTGTTTACTAAAATCACTACTGCTGTCTTTGTTACTCTGCTGCTGTTATTTCACTACTGCTACTGCCATAAAACTATTACTACTGATAAACTCTTGCGAGCAAGTCTATTTCCAGGTGCAGCTGAATTGACAACTCCGCTGTTAAGGCTTCCAAGTGTTCTTTGTCTCCCCTTGTGTCGAATCAATAAATTGGGTTTTACTTCCCTCGAAGACTGTTGCGATCCCCTATACTTGTGGGTCATCATTGAACTCCACTTAGGCCAAAAGCCTAAGCTTCGGGGGAGGTATACCGGCATCACTCATTCTTTGCATATTATGGTTGCTGGATACTTGTACATACTTGTTTAGTTGCTTTGAGTGGTTTTCTATGAGAGGAAGATGATATTTGGGGAAGTGCTGCCTGAAAACAGATTCTGGACTGTTACCGAAAAAATTCCCAAAAATAGCCAGAACAGTATTTTGCGAAGACAATTTTTGTGCATGTTCCCCAGGTCGTTATCTAACTTTCATTAGTTGAACACTTTTCGATTTGAGCAGTGGAAGAATTTCTTAAAAATCGAGTACTGTACTGCTGTTAAGTTTGATGAATTTCTGCTGCTTTGTGTTTATGTGAGTTTTCTAGTTTGCCATTTTCTTGTTTTTGCTTTGTTTCTTTCCCAAAACACAAAAAGACCAAAAATATTTCTGTTGTTTCTCTTCATGATTTGTTTTCTTTGGTTTATTGCATTTGTTTCGCTTTATTTGCTATTGCTAGTTTGCTATAAGAAAACCCAAAAAGATTTTGCTTTGTTTGCTTGTTTCCTTTTGCTCTTGTTTCCAATTCGAAAACACCAAAAATATTTGCTGTTCTTCTTTGGTTTGTAAAGTTCATCATGAGTTCAATGGTCTTCGGTGGCTGGAGCGTGGTTTTCATTTCATATTATCCAAGCTACACAAGTGAAAGGCAATAATGACGACCTATGACAATTGGATTGTGGTGAGAGGCTGGTATGAACTCTATTTGTTTTCATTTTTGTACATATACTCATCCATGTGAGCATGCTTAGTTGGTTCATGTGAGGTATATGTCATTTGAGAAAGTCTAGTAGTTCATGATCTCTCATGTTTAGCTCCAATTTATTAATATGAGTAGCATGTCTTGGATGTTTGCTTGCATTGTTTTATTCATAAGTAAGTATGGCATTGTGGTATCCTCATCTGAATAATTCATTTATATCGACTTGGCACATGCTCACGCATGCATATGACTGAACAAAAGTCAATTAAGCCTCGATGATTTACATTGCTTCAGAGTTCTTGTATCACTTTTATGCCTCCGTTAATTTATTTTGCCGCAAGCATGATTATGACAGTTACTGCTCTTTTGATTTGTCGCTCCCTAGTCTTTTGCTAGCCTTCACTTGTACTGAGAGGGAACGCTGCTCGTGCTTCCAAACACCTGAAAACCAAGTTATTCCAAAGTGTCCACCATAAATACCTATGCATGGCATTTCAAACCATTCCAAGTAAATTCTCATGCGCTACCTTTAAAACCTTCAAAATGCTTCTCAATTTGTGTTAATGTTTCATAGCTCATGAGGAAGTATGTGGTGTTTAATTTTCAACCTTGTCATTTACTTTTGACGGACTTTCATTATGGACTAGTGGCACATCCGCTTATCCAATAATTTTGCAAAAAGAGCTGGCAATGGGATTCCCAGTCCCGAATTAATTAACCTAAATAGACACTCCTCCATGGTATGTGATTGTTGGACGGCACCCGAAGGATTCGGTTAGCCATGGCTTGTGTAAGCAAAGGTTGGGGGGAGTGTCATCATAATAAAACTAAAATAAAAAGGCACTCCTTCATGGTATGAGATTGTTGGCAGGCACCCGAGGATTCGGTTAGCCATGGTTTGTGAAAGAAAGGTTGGAAGGAGTGCCGCATAAACATAAAAATAATTCATGGGAGCCGCTCTTGGGAGTCCGGTTGGCAAGGTAGTTGGTGTACCCATTACCATTCGTTGACAACAACAAACACCTCTCAAAATAATTTTACTCTTGTTTTAGAAATGAAAAGCTCTAGCGCATGTTAATCCCTGCTTCCCTCTGCGAAGGGTCAATCTTTTACTTTTTGTGTTGTGTCTCCATTCTTTCTTTGAGCACTATCTTGAGAGCACAACTGTCATTCTTAGTATAATATGCTTGTCTCAAAATATGATTGATTGTGGTATAACTTTGATGCTTTTATCTTTGACAGTCACTACTTCTAGTCTTTCTATGAACTTCAGAGGTGCCTGGGCATTTATGTTTTGCCGATCAAATACGGGCAAGCGAGATACCACTTTATCATACTCTCTTATGAACATTGCAATCCTGCTTATATACATGATTCATGATGCTTATTATTAATTATTGGTACCTCTCCATGATTGACATAGCTGTTAGATGATCTTATTTGTATGCATCTCATTATGAACTGCTTAAGTATTAGCCATAGCATGAGAATATATACATCATATGAGCAAATGTGTTCGTGAAAGTTCTTTTATCGCTCAGTTGTTAACTGAATTGCTTGAGGACAAGCAATAAGCTAAGCTTGGGGGGAGTTGATACGTCCAAAACGTATCTACTTTCCCGAACACTTTTGCTATTGTTTTGCCTCTAATTTGTGTATTTTGGATGCAACTAACACGGACTAACGCTGTTTTCAGCAGAACTGCTCTGGTGTCTCGTTTTTGTGCAGAAATCCAACTTTCAGAAAATCCTCGGAATTTATGCGAAGGCCCTATTTTCCCAGAATGCGACGGAGCCAGAAGGACAAGTCAGGTGGAGGCCCGAGGGCCCCACACCATAAGGCGGCGCGGCCCAGGGGGGCCCGCGCGGCCCTGTGGTGTGGCCCCCTCGGCCGGCCTCCGACGCCCTCCTTCGGACTATATATTGCCTTCGACCTAAAAACGCACGAGGAGAAGTCGAAGTCGCCAGAAAGCCTCCAGAACGCCGCCACATCGCGAAACTCCGTCTCGGGAGCCAGAAGTCTCCGTTCTGGCACTCCGCCGGGACGGGGAATTGGAGGAGATCATCGCCATCATCACCACCGACGCCTCTCCATCAACCAGCCATGCTTCCTTCATCCATGTGTGAGTAATTCCACCGCTGTAGGCCGAAGGGGATGGTAGGGATTGGATGAGATTGGTCATGTAATAGCATAAGATTGTTAGGGCGTAGTGCCTAGTGTCCGTAATTGGTACTTTGATGATATTGTTGCAACTTGTTATGCTTAATGCTTGTCACTAGGGCCCGAGTGCCATGATCTCAGATCTGAACATGTTATTATTTCATCATGATATTCATTGTTTATGGTCTTACCTGCAAGTTGTATACACATGTCATTTGTCCGGAACCAATGGCCCCGAAGTGACAGAAATCGGGACAACCGGAGGGGATGGTAGTGACGTGAGGATCACATGTGTTCACGGAGTGTTAATGCTTTGCTCCGGTACTCTATTAAAAGGAGTACCTTAATATCCAGTAGATTCCCTTGAGGCTCGGCTGCCACCGGCTGGTAGGACAAAAGATGTTGTGCAAGTTTCTCATTGCGAGCACGTACGACTATAATTGGAACACATGCCTATTGATTGCTTTGTACTTGGACACCGTTTTATTATTATCTGCAAATGCCCTGCTATGATTGTTACATGAGTTTCTCTCATCCATGCAACGCCCGTCATCCGTCCCCGTGCCTACAGTATTTTAATCCTGCTATTTACTATAATCACTACTGCTGTCCCTGTTACTCTGCTGCTGTTATTTCACTACTGCTACTGCTATAAAACTGTTACTACTGATAAACTCTTGCGAGCAAGTCTGTTTCAGTGTGCTGAATTGACAACTCCGCTGTTAAGGCTTCCAAGTGTTCTTTGTCTCCCCTTGTGTCGAATCAATAAATTGGGTTATACTACCCGCGAAGACTGCTGCGATCCCCTATACTTGTGGGTCATCAGTTTGCTAAGAATAAAGTTAGGGGATTCATCGACCTAAATACAAAAAATACCAGGAAAACAAATTCTAGCTAATTCATGAGTAACTTTGTTGGCTTCTCTTGGACAATGCTATTATGCATCCAACTTTTTGGCCCATTAACACTAGCAGGAACACAACAATTAAATGGACAAAGTTACCTCTCTAACACCGTAGCCAATGTCATGAATAAAGTAGAAACACATTTTTAGCATGTTTAAATAGAATTAAAGAGGAGGGAGATAACTTCATTTGGGGCGTCTATCTCTCTTCCAAAGTGTGATCATCTTCCCCAATCTCTCATTTCCACCTAATTTGAATGTATTGTGTATATCATATAAAAATGTGAATCGAGAGATTGTGCAACCAAAACAACTTGAAACCTAATTTCTTATGTTGTTATTGATCCCCTATTCTACATCCCAGAGATCATATGGCCCAAAGCCAGAGAAACCACACGATGTGATGAGTTGACATCAAGGTGCCAAACGACTCCGTCGATAAGAACTCTTGGGCTTAACTCGATAGATTCAAAAATTACAAATTGATAGCCCTAAAAAAGTGGATCACTTCTTATGTACTCAGTTAGAATGATTTTTTAAAAAAATAATAAGAACCTAAATGTATGTTCCTAGGAATTTAAACTTGCATGGTTAGGTTGTATCGTTCGCTTCCCTACCAAATAAGTTAGGTTTGCTTCTTTTCTCTATCTATATAGTGCATGGCCTATTAGAGGCAGGCGGTGCTATTGGACGCTTTTCCTTTGCATCTTATTCTTTCTTTTGCCGCTATAACATTTTTCCATATTTGCAGTCAATTGAGACATACCCTGTTTTCTCACTTCCAAAACCTTCTTGAACTAGACTAAATGATATGTATCAAATTGAAGTTGTGAATTCGAATTGTTCCTTCTTTTATTGCTGGAAAAGCTTCACTAGCTAGAGAAGTGATAAACGAAACTTATCCCTTGCCGGGTTTGCTTCTACTACTTGAGCAAAAAAGAATTGTATTCGGTGCAGCCATACCAGGCCGCTGTCATCAAAATTCATACTGACAATCACGCGAAAATCTGTGTCGTGCGCTCTGTGTGTGTGTGTGTGTGGTGCAATGCCCTATTTGATTATAAGTATGTTAGAACGGAACAACATCAACTCTCCTTATAACTTGCTTTGGATTTTCACAATTTAGAGGAGCCTCATGTACACATGGTTCAGATGTTAGCGTGACAGGAGGAGAGGAATCATAATTTTTTTTATATAAGGCGGAGGACAGTTTGCCTCAATCAATTGGGCGAAAGGAATTTCAATATCATCAAAAAATGTGTCATTACAAGTGGCAACAGGGTGTCGCAACATGCAGCTGTCTCAGAAGAAGGAAAACAGAAGGCTTTCTTCTGTTTTACGAGATTTGTCGGTGACCCCACCCACTCATCACTTATCTATCTACAGATCTTAATTTAAGATGCGATCGGGTGATCCGAATTCGGACGGCGACAGGAAGGCACGTCGCTGAAACTTGCAGGACTGGAGCACCGGTATTGCTAATCCAAACTGGGTCACTATCTCCTAACGAGATTCGATGCCCACTCAAACATACTATTCCAAGCGCTGCCATCCATCCAGAGCAAAATCTGCAAAGCTTTTTTTGGTAAGGTAAAGTGCAGATTGCTGGCTTCATCCATTCCGAAGCTTCATGGATTCGGTAGTTTTCGGTGGACATTATGTGAGAATCTACTATGCCGGTTTACATGTATATGTCTACATTGTAGACGGTATTTCTAAAACAAAAATAAATGCTGATGGCTTGTCTCTGTTTTGGTGCTGAAAGTTTAAGCGTCTGCTGCACAAATTGGAAGTCCCGATTCTGTTGAAACTTACACAAGGGCGGCCAGGGAAGCAACCTGTATAGTTTGCCCCAAACGATGTGTGTGCACTGAGCAAGAACCAAACGAAACATACCTGAAAAAAAAATGAACAACATGCGAAACTATCCCTTGCACATTTTAGGAAGATCTTCCTGACAACACAATCGCGCCGGTTCCACACTGACAAAGGACCAGCACAGGGCTAGGATCATGTGTGCAGGTCGTCGCGGGGAAGCGAGTTGCCAGATCTCACAGGGGAAGGAAGCAAACACGACAGCATCTTCATCATTGGCCTCGACGGGGTGGTTTTATGAGAAGACAAGCTGGCATTCTCTTTGATAACTCCTGGCGAACCAGAGCCATCTTCAGTTGAGAGTACCACGTCCTGTGTTTTCGATGGTGCTGCTCCAACGACCTTTGTACTGAATTCTTGAACCACCTGCCATCATCAGAGGCACCACAATGAGTAATTATATTAATATAAACTATCTTCTGTCAAGGGATCAACATGGGGTACAAAGGAAACTGTCTATTTTGATTCACGAAGAGACACTACCTAGCTTTCAATACCACCTACGAAATTTCATAATTCTCCACTGACCGCGCCGCTGGAAAATACATAATTCGTCTTAACTCATTCTATAATTCGTGGGCTGGATTTGGGTCCACTGGGAGTGAGTTTGGTCCACAGTCCACACTGCATTAGTGCAGCTATACAGCATTAGTAGCTAGCATGTAACGATCCGAGTAGTTTACAGATAGCAGCATTGATTTGCAAATAGGATATGAGCTCACCAAATGATCAAATCAGAAAATTCTAAAAAATAAAATACATATGGAATATAGGCTATAGGTAATTTTGTCTAGAGGCAAATAGTTAGAACAAACATATTTCCAGGCAGGTGGCAGCCATGTTCGCTTTGTGCTTGACGGAAGCAAGTTTAATTAATTCCTTAACAAAGACTTGTATATCCCAATAATGGGATGGGTGCTGAAGTGTGCATGTCTTTTCCAGTTAGTTATCACCAGCGTATGTTGACTATGAACTACTTATCACAGGCAACTTCGATTGATCTATATATACTAGGAGAGGGACAAATGTATGAAACGTTTCACATCCAAGAAACAACACAGCTCGAGAGAGTGGCATAAGAAAATCTTGTTAGTGCAATGAGTTGTACTTCAGAAATGGAAGAAATGAGTTAGGATGTCTCCATACCTTCCACTGAGAACGGGTAAGAAGCACTCTAGCCCTTTTAGACCGCACATACTCAAATGCTGCAGTAGGTGTCATATTCTTGTACTTCACCTGTTAAAAATCAAACATAAAAATTCCGACTGAAAAATGATAAAAAAATAATTCTAACTATGTTCTGCGCGATAATTTTATTCCCACTATAAGGGTTATAAGTAACTACAGACATTTTGGTGGTAATCGCTGCAAAAGTGTGAAAACAGTGATTTTAGTGAAAGCTTTTTGGAACAGAAAATTTAATGAATAGCGCCGTTACAGATTTTCCGAGTCGTGAGTCCTAACCGCGAAGGCACAAAAGCCTCAATATCAAACCTTTCCCACCATGGGAACTTGTCAGCTCAATGTTTGACATAATTAGTTTCTCTAGAACATAGGAACTTACCAGATAGCACAAGACAATTGTTGTACTCCGTCCCCTCCCAGCTTTGCAGTGAATATATGTCATTCTACCGCAGGATGTATTTCCTGATTAAGCATGAAGAATTATCATCTAAAATCTCCATATCTCACAAAAAGTGAAGGTGTGAATGGCCTGTACATATTCAATTCTGGCCGATCAAACAAATATTTTCTTAGTTACAACAATCAATTTGGGGTAATTTGTTGCTCACTTACTATGAATGAAATCAATAGCTTGATTAATATCCACAAGTGATGGAGCAAACATATAATCTCTTGTAGGTATAACAAGGTGATCGATTCCACGAGACTGTAAATTTAACAGGTGAGCATTTGTGTCATGTGGGATTTCCCAGTTGGTCATAAATCATAACTCCACTTGCAGCAATTATGTCAGAGCATGGACATAAAATACAGTGCAAATATGAAGGGCTGAAGGCTCTGTCAAATGTTATTCATGTATTTTTTACAAATAAAGGCACAGATGGGCAACTTGCCTGATACATTGATGACGGCACTAAAGTCTCAAATGGTTCATTTAGAGTTATAACACCATGTACTCCAAGCTTCTGCAAGCGTGGAACATCCTTGCGGAATGGAACAGCTCCAAGCAAAATGAACTGGTAAAGAGGACAATGCTTAGATCAATGAGATTGATCCATTTTATCATTATCAGGTCGGAGTTAGAACATTAACAATAGTTATAGGCTTACATCTCCTTAAAATGAAATATATACTACAACAGAACTGTGTATTGTAATTCCGCAATCACGTCATGCAGACCGAAGGCAAACATACACACATCTGTATATTGGTACCCATGGAAAAGTACACAGAACACAGACAACTCTGATCTGCAATATATGCCATGCTTGTGATCACAGTAATTAGTACTCCGTAATTATAATTGCAAATGAGGAAACTGGCACACTGTGAAACCGTGACTAAAACTGAACAAAAAGCAACAGCCAGTACATTTGCTAGTACATTTTAATTGCAGATGAGCAAATGTACCACATATAGTTTAACTGAAGTTAATCAAGATATGGAAGTTAAGACACTTGTTCTCACTTCAACCCTATTGTACATCGATCATAGCACTGAATGGGTCTATTTCTAGCTTGCATCTCAGGTATGATTTCTGTTAATACATGCTTTAGGGAGAAAAAATCTAGCTTCAAACAGGCTCGAAAGTCTGGTCATGTAGGTACACAGTGAGCCGCGATTTACCTATTAGCAACGATAAAGGCATACACCTTAGTCAGCAGTACATAATCCTGTATATATTAATTATTAGAAGTAATCTAGAATAGGTCTACATTTAAATTGCCTAAGCACTTAAGCACTAAGACTAGCCAACAGCACGACATCAGAGCCAAGGGAAAATAGTTAAACGATATGCTTTGTTCAATTCTAGAAATCAAATAGATATGTAACATGGTGCATGAATAGCCGGTTCAGCCTTTACCCGTGTGCATCAAAGTAGCAAGGCTTGTTAGGAAGTTAACAGCTTACCAGAAAACAACATGTGACCTTCGAATTGTCAGAACACGTCAAAGCTAGACTAAGGAATAGACTGAAAACGTAACCAAGATCATTTGGAGAGAACCTAAACATGATATATTCAATTCACGATGGAGTTCTGCCTTTCGCAGGTTACTGAGATTACCCTTGTTACTGAATCACCTCAAAAGTCCCAGTTCTCAGCGCCCAAAATGTTACTTGCTAGTTGCCACCAACAAAGAAATGTAGTTGATAATTCTGACAGCCCTACAGATGAATATTTCTCCTCACTCCAAATAATGCATTCTACTTCTAGATAGAGGTTACTATTATATATTAAACTAGAACAAATTGATAACGCATTTGCATCTAAAAGTACACTGCTATGGCTAAAATTACATACTGCTCATCTGACAAAAAAAAAAACTACTAGTAGGTAGTCTCGACTAGTAGGGCATCTCACTGGAAATAGGGCTATTGGAAAGGCGATCGATGGCAGTTCACCTGATCGACCTCGTCCCACCACCGGAACTCGGCCTGGACCTTGCTCCTAACCACGTTGTACAGCAGCGTCGGGTAGAACAGCGCCCTCGCGGCCGCGCCCACGGCCGCTTCCTTTGCCTTCCTCTGCCCGCGCCGACGGGCCGACTCCGTTGCAGCCATGGCGATCTGAATGCCGCGGGAACAACTGCCGGATTTCTCCTCAAATCGCACGAGGTTGAGAGCTTGGACGCTTGGTGCGAGCTGCTCTTCTCCGATGTAGACGTATGGGATCGGAGATGGCGTAGAGCTAAATTGACAGAATTCCGGCGAGGAATGGATGGTGGATTTGGAGGTCGGAGACGGAGAGAGAGAGAGAGAGAATATCAGCATAGGAGGGGAAACTGCTGGATGGAAAACCAAATTGCCAAAATTTCACTACTCGTTAAAACAAGTGTGTTACAGAATCGTAACAAACCGACTTTTCCTCCCGTCTCTCCTCTCAGCCACCGCCTCAATCCTAGCCGCATCTAGTTCATTTTCCTCTCTAGATTGGTTCCCCTTCCTCCGATCGGCTTCGCCGGCGTCGGAAGAAATGGGGAACCCGATCTATATGTGGAGTTTCGAATAAAAGATTGTTCATCCTCCTCTCAGCCACCGCCTCAACCCTAGCCGCATCCAGTTCATCCTCCTCCATAGATTGTTTTCATTCGATTATGTTAGGATTTTGGTAGCAGTCTTTTTGTTGGTTTTCCCTCAACTGAGATGGCATCGTCTGCAATAAGTGATCTTCGGCCTTTCGCTCGGCGACGACATCTTCTTCCCGGCGTCAATGGGGGTGTTGAACAATCACAATTGGCTAGGTATGAGTCTTCGGATCTTGCTTCGCTAGATCGATTTTGGATCTTTTGTCGTTGTTGCCGCGAGGAGGATTATCCTCGCAGTTTTTGTTCTGGCTGCTACGTCATCGACAATGGTGATTCGTACTCTCGGCTCTCCATCGACGACGACAAAGCTAATCGGTTATTATTCCCTGACATACTGGTGTTGGTACTCTTGCCGATGTTGTATAACTGCTTTAATGGTTGCGTGCGTGTACGCAGCCTTGGCATTGCGCCTCAAAAAATTATGGGAGAACTTTCGTCGGTATCTACAGGTTTATGGTTCGTTATCTATCTTTGGCTGCCTTTAGAAAAGTACAAGATTGTGTTATGGAAGAAGAAAGAAATTGAAGATCTCAAAGATTTGTTACTATCTTTTAGACTTTATTTTGTAATCGTTGGAGTCAGTTCATGTATCTCTACCATGTACTATTTGTTGCTATAAATATATATGGTATTGATTGTCAAAAAAAAGTGTGTTACAAAATCCAGCCAATGAAAAACCAAAGTGTCAATATACCACTCAGATCTGGGCTTTTTCATGCAAAAATAGCATCTACCGTCTATTCCCAAATATTTTCTATTAGTCAACAAAATAGGTGTCATACTATTTAAAGTATCAAAATTGCCCCCTAATAATCTCAACAAAATGTTCCTTATCCCTAACACAACCAAAATCTCTTCTTCCGCCCGGTCGAATATGTACCACCGCTAAATGCCACCCACTGTTGTTACTCGCGCCAGCCGTCGCATCTTTCATACTGCCACACCCCTCCAACTCACATTGTTGTACCTTCCCCTACTCCACCACGCTCGTTACTCATCGTCATATCCAGTGGCAGAGCTGCCATACAACAATCGGGTTCATCTACACCCAATAAAATCAGTCAAACCTTCATTATATTAGTATGTGATATTGCTAGTTAGTGGAAGATTATAGATAATGATCTAAAGGGCTGACCCCAATGACCTTCTCGCCCCACGTGGCGAGTCCTTACCTAGAGCAAACGACGATCCCCGCGGTATCTTGATATTAGCCCTAGTTGAGTGCTCTCTTTTGACGGTGCATACATAGAAGGCGTAAGCTAGCATGGTTGAGTTTGGACACTGTGGTATGCCTTGAGCTACATGATGTGCATGATCGTCACCATTGGCAAATGTGTTATGGAAATACCCATCACCACATGCGCCTACCGACGTCAAGCTAGGAAACAACCTCTAGATAGTAGTTAGTACTGGCAAATTTTCCCTTACTACTTAATAGTTAGTGGTTGAGATTGTGCAACCATGCCGTATTGGCATCCTGACAATCTCTCACAACATCAAGAAAGATCTTAGCGATTTGAAAGAGTAAGGACATTAATGTCTTTTTTTTACTCAATTAGTATTATTTGGACAGTAATGGTATTCTGGCATGCAATTTCTAGAAGGAGTGCTTTTTTTTTCCCATTTTGGCTCTCAATAACGGAATTTTGATAATCTTGATTTTGACTATATCATCGTGGGAAAATCTTGGCACTAGCTATTACGAGAAAACACACGTCTTACTTTTTTAAACATGCATGATTAAACACGCAAACTACCATCGTATCTCACACTATCACACATATTTACGGTCACGTAAAATGAGGCGCATGCAAGTGCGTGTTTTGAGTTTCGGGACATGCCATTTTCTAAAAAATGCAGCACAAGAGTTAAATTTACATGTGTGAGTATATATGAGTGTATAATTCATTATGTTTGTTGTTTTGTTCCACGTGAACTATACATCAATGAACTATATATCAATACAACAAGCAAGGTCTTGTAGTGGTCAAACAAAATACGCCTTACATTTTTTGGTCGGGGGTGAGTTCATCACATATTCAGATTTGATTGTTCGAGTAATTTTACTACCAAATACATATAGTCGATGCAATGCCATAGCTGGGTTGAATTATGTGGACACATACATGAAAATAAAGAATTTTAGGCACTAGTCTACATTTAAAAAAGAAGGCATCTAGACAGCTTGCATTGTGAGGCTTCAAAAGTTTTTTCCTAGCATAAACTCCATCAGTTTATGAAAAGATCTATAAGTTTTCGAAGTCAAACAACATTTGACTGGATCTAACAAAAAACCATCATTAATTATATACTCCTACTAAAAATTTATCATATGAAAAAATATTTTATGGTGTATGTTACTATACAGATCGGTATTACACACGTTATTAGTTTTTTTATAAGTCATATCAAATTTAGGTTGTCCTGGAAAAAAAATCTATACACCTCATGAAGTCACATTGCTAATGTCCAATATGAATCTCAATATATATGTGCACACCAACATATACCGCGTTCATCTCAAGAAGAAAATACACACACAAGCCCTGAATTTCTATAACACTACAAGAGGAGTGACACTTCTAACCCAACAGCCACAAGTTTGATATTTTGATGTCTCATAAAGACGAATTTTGTTCCACAGAGAAGGACGTTCCCGTTTAGTGAGGCACATGTGCTGACTTCATTAATCTCAAAACCTAGAATTGGTTCCTACACGAGAGTTTAGAAAATGCTACCTCCACCCAAAACTTAAAGCTTATATTTATTTGTAAAAAGTCAAACTATGTCAAGTTTATCCAAGAACGGAGATCCATCGTCGGCGGAGATGCAGGCGGTGTCGAGGGCGTGGAGGCAGGTGAGGGCCTGCACGATGCCACCCGGCCAGTGCTCCATGACGGGGGAGAGGTAATCAGAGGGGATAGGGTGTGGGAGGTTGGACGAGGGCACATGCGCAGTTGGAGATAGCGGAGGCGACCACGGGGTCGATGTTTCGAATAAGACGATAGCGGAGACGACAAAGCGACGGCTGAGTTGGACGAGGAAAGCCTCTAACATAGTGGAGTCTGGGAAGAATAGGGAACATGTTTACTTTTTTAAAGTAGTACTAGCAAGAGTGCCCGTGCGTTGCATCGGGAACAAATGTTCTACTTCTTGAGCAAACCATCCGTGTTGACAATTATCGTCTTTGTCTTCATCATCAATAGTGATTAGTTTATGTCTTAGTCATAGTGAACATAATAAATGCTAAGAAGATTAAATTCTGAGCCCCTCCTTGCACTGACTTGTAATACGGTAGATTTGTAATGATGGTATGTGTCTCCTTAAATTTCAGTAAGATATGAATCCCAAAAAAAATTACAGCTAGGTGTCCATGTGTTACCTTTGGTTTGGTTTATATTGGATTTTTTATGCCATAGCGAATTTAGTATAAATTTAGTCGTTCTTTTGACCCATTAATTATCGCGAGTTTAATTTAGAAGATAAAATAAGGTGAAGCTAACGTTGCAACAGCTTAAGCAATCAGAGAGCAAATAACTTTCTTTCAAAGAGAGAAATAAACATGTCCAAAGCAAGGTAATTCCTAAATCAGCTATCTGAAAATCAAACGCAAAACTCATGTATGTGGTAGTAAGAGATTGCAATGGAAAACATAATAAAGTTTTTTTTCGGTTTAAGAAATACGGACATGATCACACTTTTACTACCCCAATAGAAATACAAGGGACCCTCATGAGTTATGATGCCATAGAAAAATTGCACTTATAAGTTTGCACGACGGAAACTAATGAGTTGTCTGATGAGCTAATATAATATGATCCTGGATCAGGCTTGAGTAAACCAGAGTCGAATCTGAATAACGACCATTACCTACTGTGTTTTTACATGTACAAGGAACTCATTATTCCAACAGTTCAAAAAAAGGTCAATTGTGTGAGTCATTTCTCATATTTTAGCATTCATACATCAGCATCAAAGATGTCACAGATGGATTTTCAGTAGGATAGAATGGATGTTCTAGTTTGATCCTGGCCAAGAGCAGCCTAGTATGTTCGTTTGTCTGAACTGGAATATTTCTGCTATCGAATTTGGCAACGCTAAAATCGCTGTAAATTGAACATAATCATGTACCTCTGATTAGGCGCTAGTCTAACACCGCCTTGCTCTGGATGGATGCCTCGCACACATCCACACTCTTCCTCACCTCGTTCCGCCACCACCGATTCCTAGAATATCCGATCTTCCCTTCTCCCTTCTCTGACCTCCACTTTCTTATTCTCTGAATTTATATCAGCGACAGTCCCACCGATTCCCACCATATCCGGCTTCCCCTTCTCCCTTCTCTGAGCTCCCCCTCTGAATTTCTATCCGCGTCGGCTCCTCACGTGGTCAATCTGGGCATTTTTCTCTCTATGCCATTGATCCATTAGCTCACGTAATTGCTTGCTGATGATTGAAATTTCGGAGCGTATATAAACCGTATGAAATCGCTATAAAGAATCGATGTGGGACTATTCAACAGGGAATATGAATACTTTTTCTTCCGGAAACCATCCTAGTTATTTTAATAGCCCAGATCTAACAGCCAAATCAAAGCCCAAGAACACTTCCTCGTCTGCGGCGGCAGTAGAATTTCCGTAGCAGCAGCTCCTATCAAAAGAAAGAGTATTAGCAGTAGGCAACAAAACTGCTCAATCTTTTGTTACGAGCGGCAGCAGCTCCGGTCAACGGATCGGCTGAATTTTTTTCTTACCCCAAACACCTCAACTCTGAAACTTGGATCAAAATCCCCACCAGGCTGCCTCCTTTCCCCTCAGATTAGGACCCCAATTCTTTCCGTGCCTAGCATGAATTAGCCTTGCCTCGTAGATCAACGTCGGTATCTCCTCGTTCCTCTCCATGGCTAGTTGAAGAAGCACTTCCAAAGGAAAAGGGCCACCAGGGATGAGGACGGTCCCAAGGTTGCAGGTGTTCATGGCCACGAGCAGCCCCTGGTTGGTCCACTCTGGAACTAGGTTGGGACGGAAGCATGCGACATCACGGCGAGCATGAGCGCCGCGAACGAAACAGGGAGAAGGACCAAGCAGGCATCGAGCGGGATCCGGAGGTGGGAGATGAGTAGCAGGCGTGCCGCGTAGATTCGAGCGGCTCTCCTCGCCGACGAGGCCAAACCGCCATCGCCGCAGCACGTTGCGTTGTAGGGCCAGACAACTTAGAGAGCTCCCATCGTCGTCGCCATAGCCAGGTCGTCTGGGCAGCAGAACAGCGCCGTTCGGGGATGGGGAGAAGTTGTTTTGGGGAAAAATAAAACAAGCGAATCGGTATGGTGGCAATTGCAGTATTATGCGGTTTGGTGGGAGGGTAAAACGGTCCTAAAAAAAGTTGGACGAAAATTTTGGCAGAAACCTTAGCTCCTTTATTATTAGGTATAGACTAGGAAATATGCCCGCGCGTTGCGGCGGACTGATTTTTAGTGAATATTGTTTACAGAAATGCAACTACCATCGAGAATATATGAGAATATATTTTTGTTACTTTTCAAATGTCTAACACTGTCCATAAATCTCAGTCAACCAAATTGCATATTTGATAATAACTTTTTTTAATTATCACGTGTCTAACACTATCCATAAATCTCAATCGCCTAAATTGCTTTTTAGCTAGTTTTCTAATATTTATAAGATCGATAAGTCACGTAAAATTGCAAGATAGTTTTCAGATTTAATAAAATATAAGTATCCTTTTATGTCGGTAAGTTATATGCACAGGGAGGTGTAATGTTGCTTGTGAGATGTTCACCCAATGGTTTACAACCGAAAGTTTTAGGCAACTCAGAAGCAGATAATAAACTGAAAGACTTATTTCGTGTGGGTAGCTGAATTTTCTTACTTCGATAGTGAGCTAAATCTTTGCAACAAGCTGCGACTCTATCAAAGGTTTGAAAATGTGCATTGTGCATCACTAATAAACCGGGATTAGTTTCCAGGTTCCAAACTTTGAACTAAATGAATGTGAACTGATAGCGTGGTGCTCAGGGGTTAAAACACTTTCGAACCTGCATCAGTTAGCATTTATGGCCAAGCGTCTTCCAACCGGAGGAGGAGATAGTCGTTTCCAACACTGGCTTTGCAATGCAGATCCATGTGCGATGTTGAGCCTGAAATATTTTGTAGACTCCAAGGCGCAGGTTGTGCTGTTTGCGGAGGCGGACATGGACGATGTCCAAGTCCTCTTCTCTGATGTAAATTAGGTAGCTACAACAATAGCAAATTGCACTAATTTTGAAGCAGCAGTGTACAATGGATCATTTAAAAAAATCTTAACAATTTCTTTTGGAAATATCTGACCTGGAGTTTTCAGTCATAACGAAAGCAGTATGCTTCTGTGCATAAGAGAGATGTCACCTATATCAAACAAGTTTATTAGCATAATAATGATGAGAGAAATCCTCGATGGTGTCAAACTGCTTGAAAAACGCAGTGGCCAATTTCATCCTTTATTTCTTCCATTGACTTCAAATAGCAGGCCTCAGTAAAAAAGTTTTCTAGAACCAAGGTACAGTAGCCTCAACAACTTGAGGAGGATATGAATCGTCAATTTTTTCGCCCAGATGCTGATTGAAACCACTTGCATCAAATTCATAGTCAGACTCTTCATCCCATCATCATAGCAATGCATCTACTGCAAGACATACTTTAATATTGAGTAATAAATTGAAACATGAAATCACTTGCTTTAGATAATTAAATAGGAAAAGGGCGGTGACCTGCCTGAAGAATGTTTTGCGTGAACCATTATGCTGCCAAAACATGATCTGTTGTCGTCCGTGACGAAGACTCCATGTGCGTGCATGCGTGAGATGAGTGGAAGTGCTTGAATAAGGTCAGTGGCGACTTGGGTAGTCCCTGAACTGCAAAAAAAAAAAAAACTGAATTTTAGTAGATGCAGCCTCGTTCCAGCAATCCGATTGTGCAATGGAACCGTGCCGGCGTGTCGCTCACCTTCTCCAGCGAGAGGGCAGGTCGCTCTGTGCCTAGATCCGGAGCTAGGGATCTCGGATCCGGCCCTCACCAGCCAGGACCGGCCTCTCCACGGCCAGATTGGACGGCGCCTGCCCTGTCGCTTCCGCCTCCGGTGCAGCACCTCCCATCCCGCCGCTGCATCTTCTTCTCGTCGATGGAGAGAGTCGAGATGGAGGGGCGGATTTCGAAGGAGGCAGAGCGCGAGCGGTCGATGGTCGCCGGCGGAGGAGCCTGGCTTCCGTTCGTACGTCCGAACCTTTTGTTAACTTAAGCGGTGGCATTCTTCGTAATTTCAACAGATAAATGAGGGTAATAAAAAAACGGACGAAAATTTTGGGGAGAAACCTTACTTCCTTTATTAGTAGGTATAGATATAGATATATACTAGCAAAAGTGCCCGTGCGTTGCACCAGGAGAAAAAAGAATAATCGCACATCTCATCAAACCATCCATATATGTTGACACTTTTCCTCTTTGTCACCACCGTCAAGGGCGGTGACACATATATAGCTATGTGGGAACACTTACACGCAAAACAAACTGTCATGGCGTCTTACCCAATCGAAACATATTATCCTACTTACCTAAGAAAACTTTGTTAGCTCGTTCACTTCGTACTTGCACGAATCCTCGATAGAACTTCGATAGTGCACCACACTTTCCACCTTTGAACCAAACCATCTGGTCCCCTAAAGAAAACCTTGGTGATTTGTTCCCTTCACCGTCCCACCAACCTGAAGGAGAAATTCAGCAGCACACCACACCTTCCACCTGGGCGCCGCCTCCCCGCCCTCCACCTTGCACCAGCACACAGCCTCACCCTCGCTGGCCCTTAGCTCCGCCTCTTTTCCTGTTTGTGGGCATCCCTCCCTCCCCTTCCTTTTTACTCTAGATCTTCGTCCTCCTTGTTGGCCAACCACTTTTTTCATTTGAAGAAAAACAATCAATAAATATTATTGAATAATGCTGCCGATAAGACAATATCAGATATAAAGTATTAAATCTGACACAGAAAAAACTGAGAAAATTTACTGCCAATTCATATAAGGGGGATAACTACCTTTCCAGAAACCGTACCTAGTTCAACCGTACTTCTATCCAAAAAAAAAACTTTCAGGCCTTTTTAATGAATGGAAAAATATATGCAAAAGACAAAATAAACAAGTCTACCACATGCATATAGTTTTAGACAAACACAATGAATTACTGAAGCTTAGCTGGACTTTCATAAAAAAAAATATTCTTGCTCCACTTCAGTTATGTTCAAAAGCCTACTTTTCCATGTTCAAGTTCCTACGCTCCAACAATCCCCTAGCTTCTCATGTCAGGCAGGATCTTATGAGAAGTTGAGCGAACTACACAAGGTCCTCTGTCCTCATTGGAAAGAGGACACAACTGAACTCATAATTTACCTATGTGGTTGCGTAGTGCTATGTTAATATCACTGGAATCTTTTTTTTTTTTGAGGAAAGGATCTGACACATATATTCAGAAGCAGAGTACAAATTACAAGGAGATCCAAACGGAAAAGAAAAAAACAAAGGAACCCTGCAATTAGCACAAAGCACCCCGAGCCTCCTGGAAAGAACACGATCAGATCCACCACCACGTTCCCGAGAAACCTAGTCGACGCCAGCGTCGCTGTACCACCAGCCGCCGGAGAAGAGGCACCACCACGCTTTGTAGACGGCCGCAGGATCCATCCGCCGCCGAGAGACGGAATCTGAGCTCTCTGAACGAACACGGCCACAGCACCAACTCCTCAGCTCCACCCAACTCCCAGCCGACCCGACGCCTTCAAGGTCCACCAGCCGCACCGCCCAAGCTCCGGCAGAAGCTGCTCCCCTCGCCACCGCGGCCGGCCAAAGCAGAGACGCCGAAGAAGAAGACCACCAGCAACGGAACCACCAAAAACGGACCACAGAACACCGCTGGCTCCTCCCCTCGCTGCCACAGCCGGCCAGAGAAGCACAAACGGCGAACTGCGCCCGACGGAAACCTCCACAACCTCCCCGACCACACGGCCGGAACGGGGGAGGGAGGGGGAGGACCACGCCCGAACGCCGACAAGGCCGCCACCGTCCTCGACGCCGCCAGCAGGGCACTCACACCTAATCTACATCTAACTAGCCGGAGACGCAGGACCGGGGTTCCCCCACTCTCCCGCCGCCGAAGCGGCCGGCGGAGAGGGAAGGAACCACCGGCCTGGCCGGCGGCACGGTGGGGAACACAAACTCGCCTCCTTATCGCCTGCTACAGTGACGAGCGAGAGGATAAGGAGGAGAGACGGATAGTCTAATATCACTGGAATCTAGTGCAACCTAGCCAATTATCAAAGCCTTCAAAGCTGTGAACAAAAATTGAATTATGTTTTCTTGTGCAACCTTTATTTTTGGAAGGAGAGAGGATTGAGCAGCCAGTCTTGATGGGCTTTGCCAGCCTGATGCCCATGTACATGGCGAACTTTGCAGTCTCCCTCTCGATCTGGTGCGTGAGGTTGTGTGTCGACGTCGTAACAATCGGCGGCATGCTTGCGACCTAGGACGGAACGAGGGAACGAAGGCGGCTGCATGCCTTGCCGGAGCCGGTCTGGGCAACGCCTATGACGTCGCGCCTCCGGATGCCGAGCGGCACGGAGGCCATCTGGATCGGCGTCATCCCGTCCACCCCCTCTTCCATCTACTTTTGTACTGCATGCCCACGCACATGTCCAGAGTGTCGGACATTGCGGAAGCGGCCGAGATCTTCAGCTCGTGGTCGTCGATTCTAGGGAGGAAGCCGCGGTCGTATAGGAGCAGGGGAGAGTCGGCGCGTGGAGTGAGCTCATGCGGCTAGTGTTCTGGGACTTGTCACGGGGCTTGGCGACGGCCTTCGGCCTCTGATTGTTAGATGACTTCAGGTACTGCTCCATGATCGCCTTCAGCTCGACCCAAGGCGAGCTGCACCTGGAGCGGAGAGGTATGATTCTTGACGCCAGAGGCCTTGAGGGCCTGCACAGCTTCGACCGGTGCATCCACGGCCGCTTGTCTATCTGCCAGTGCCAGCGCCGCCGATTTTGCTTTTCTCTTTGAAGGATCATGACTTTGCTTCCGTTCGTCATGGTGGCTTCATATATCTTGTCTGACAGCAATCGATCGCTTCCATATTTAAATACGTAGAGAAGGCAAGAAGCGGAGGATAATGGGTCTGGTCGGGAAGCTTTGTTTGGATCGGTCACGTTCTCGCCCAGCGATCCAATGAAGGAAATACAATCTCAGCAGCCGTACGTGGCGTGGGTACCAAGTGGAGATCGATGGAGAATAGTCTTCTACCGGTGCACGGTCGAGCGAACGAACCAAACGACGGACGAAAAGAGCCTAACGGACCAAACCAAGGAAACGCTTCTCCCTTTATTATTATTATTAGGTATAGATATATAGATTAGCTTATGCGTGCATTTTTATACTTCGTAAGAGAGTTTAGAAAAAAGAACATCTATTCGTCGAATAGACGAGCCGCATCTTGCTTGGAGCAAAGACGGGCCCACATGCAGCTTGGCCCCGCCGACAAGTGTCCGTCCTCCAATACTCCTGTTCCTTTCCCGTGCGGCCGTTTCCCCAATCTCTCGCCACAGAACCAGTCTCGCCTCCCCGGTCGCCGTCAGCCCACCGTCGTCGCCACGCGCCGCCGTCGCCATCACCGCCCCGCCACAAAACAAAAACCCCATCCGAAAATGGAGCCCTCCTCCGCAGCCGCTTTCCCCCATGGCGTCGTCGCCGCCGATCGACGCCGCCGCTGCTGATCCCGACCCGCCCCCAAGCCGGCCCACCGACGCCCCCGCCCCCATCACCGTCCCGAGCCCGCGGGCCCACCTGCACCACCTTCTCGACCGCCGCGACACGCCGCGAGGGGCCGCGTGGGAGCCCGAGAGGGCGATGGACGGGACGGCCGCGGCTCCGGCGGCCACGCCCGAGGCGAAGCTGGTGGCCCGCGAGGCCGGGTACGTCCTCGAGGACGTCCCGCACGTGTCCGACTACCTCCCCGATCTCCCGGTGAGTGCCTGTCCCGGAGTGTCTGCGTGCGTGCCTCGTGGATCGATCTGGGCATCGATCACTCGCCGCTGCGCTAGATCGCTAGTGATTGGCTGTGGGATCAATGTGGCCATGTGCGAGAACGTGGAATCTCATAATGATTCCGGGGGATCTTAAGCTCTTGCTGGCACTTCTCATTAAATACTAGTACCTTTTGTTGGTTAAGTTGTATTTGCGTCATGGCATTGGCATGGTTACTTTTGGACTTTTGAACAGTGATGGCCCTTTCCAAGTGTCGCCGAACTTAACCTTTTTGCTACTCTGTGATCATGGTGACCTGTTTTATTTTGCTTGATTTGACAGACCTACCCAAATCCACTGCAAGATAACCCTGCATACTCGGTTGTCAAGTAAGACTGAACCTTGCTAACTTAATTTACTTACATGTTTTTTTGTTCTCATATATGTTACAATAAACTTTATTTGCAGGCAATACTTTGTAGACCCGGATGATACAGTCTGCCAGAAGGTAAACTATTGAGTAATTTGTCATGAACTTTTAGTTGAGAGAGTCTTCGCTCTGATTTCATGAATTTTCATTGTTCAATGCAGATTGTTGTTCACAAGGGCGGCTCAAGAGGAAACCACTTCCGCCGCGCTGGACCTCGCCAAAGGGTACGTCAGTCGTGTTTCCTATGATGATGACATGACGTATGCAACCTACAATGAGAAGCGGTTTTCTCTAACCTCGCTCTTGTCTCCGTCAGGTTTATTTTGAATCTGATGAGGTCCATGCATGCATTGTCACCTGCGGAGGACTGTGCCCTGGACTTAATACCGTGATTAGGGAAATTGTATGCGGCTTATCTGACATGTATGGTGTCACCAAGATACTTGGAATTCAGGTAATACATTACTCATTATATGGCACCACAAGACCCACGTGGAGCCCCCCAGGGGTTCCGCTGCTTCGGCAGATTACTTATTTCCTCAACTTCCATTGTGTTGCATCCTGAAATAACTGTTGTGCACTTAATTTATTTCTGTTACAACTGCCCAGTTACATAAATCTTGATATCGACGAAAATGCATCATGCCCAAGTTAAGTACGGATAATGTGCATCCGTTCCAGTTTTGGGATTCAGTAAACTATGCCTAGTAATCGCTGTACCAAATTTGTCTCCTTGGTTATTAATGTATATAGCGAGTTCTTTTCACTTAGAAGTACTAGTGCACTGCAAGCTTTTTATACGCAGGAGTAGGAGTGACTGAAAAACAGGAACACCAATTGCCTCACAAGAAACTAAGATGTTCCTGTTATTATATTGGTGCTCTCTCTTCTAACATATTGATTATCGCTCTGCAGGGTGGCTATAGAGGTTTCTATGCCCGCAACACCATCAACTTGACTCCAAAGAGTGTAAATGACATTCACAAAAGGGGTGGAACTATTCTTGGCTCGTCACGAGGAGGCCATGACACTATGAAGATTGTTGACAGCATTCAGTACCGTGGTATTAATCAGGTGAAGTGAAGAAAGGCCATTTCTACTGATTTACCTTCTGCCATTTAGGACCCCTTTGCTCTTCCCTTGGAATCATAAACCTAGATATCTTACCCTTGCACACTCTTTTTGTTTTTTGTCCAGGTCTATGTAATTGGTGGTGATGGTAGTCAAAGGGGTGCAGGAGTCATTTTTGAAGTAAGCACAATTATAGATCAGTCGAGAGTGCTTCTTAAGCTGATCAACTTATAACTTTCACTCTCAGCATTTGGTCGGTTATAATATATTTATAGCTTATAATGTGAACCAAACATGTACTGATATTCAATTAACTCTATATATTGCTGTAAAAGTTTGCTGAAACATGCTTGTAAGTGCACTATCTACCTTATTTGAATGCAGGAGGTTAGAAAGCGTGGTCTCAAAGTTGCAGTTGCTGGCATTCCGAAGACTATTGATAATGATATCCCTGTAATACTCTGTTCCATGTTATACGGCATTGTGGTAAAAAATCACATACTTCCATGTGTATGCCAACCTGAATCCATTGTTACCCTTATTTCAGGTAATTGATAAGTCATTTGGTTTCGATAGTGCGGTCGAGGAGGCTCAGCGTGCAATAAATGCCGCTCACGTGGAAGCTGGAAGTGCTGAGAATGGCATAGGACTTGTAAAGCTAATGGGTCGATACAGTGGTAAATGTTTACTATCTCATTGTACACAATATGACATGCTATTAGCCCATTGTATCCTTTGACGCGTTGGCCTAAAAAGTTTGTCCAGTAATAATTTTTCTGAAAGCAGCATCACTAAAGAAATTCTGGCGCTTGTATTGGAACTCTTAGATATATTGCCGTTATTAACAGTTTACCATGAAGTTCCAGCATTGCTTATTGCTGTTACAACCTTAAGTACCATGTTCAGTTTTTTTGACTATATGAATTGAGATTTAGATGCATGTCTTGTGGTGCTACAGCTAATCGTTGCATGTCATCTTCATGTTTTTTCAAGGAAAAACATATTGCAATAGCTGACTTATTTAAGCTTATTGGGTTGTGATTGTTGGCAACATTTGGTGTAGCAACTTCCAGAGTAATAATGTGTAACACTTTAAGTTTGAACCAGACATGCCTACATGCTGTAGCAACTTCCAGAGTAATAATGTGTAAGCCATTTAGTCGCTTCTAGACCATACTTTTGATTCAGTGATATTCTTAATGTTGCAGGTTTCATTGCACATTATGCCACTCTTGCGAGCAGAGATGTGGTATGTTAACATTTCCAGCACAATGAAAACCTTTAAGTGTACCTTCATGTTTGCACTCGAGATAAGGGTTCAATTCAGTTTAGTTGAGCTAACAAACATTCCCTATGCATCAGGATTGTTGTTTAATTCCAGAGTCACCTTTCTACCTGGAAGGTGAAGGTGGACTTTTCAGATATATAGAAAAGCGGCTGAAGGACAATGGCCACATGGTCATTGTCGTTGCTGAGGGTGCAGGACAGAAACTTATTGCCGAAAACATGAAGGCAATGGGGCAAGACGCATCTGGCAATGCACTGCTTCTTGATGTTGGTCTTTGGTTATCTCAGAAGATAAATGTGAGACTCTTGAAAATTAATTTTGTTTCTTCGGTTTGTCTACATCATTGCATTTACGTCCTTTGGCTTATTGCATTTGACATTTTACACCATTGACTCATTTCTACGTCAGATGACACCATTTGTACATCATTACATGTCTCGTTGAAAGCCATGATAGAAGTGCTTCTTAATCGTTTTTTTTTTTCCAAATCTCAGGAGCATTTCAAGAAAAACAAGACAACCATAAATCTGAAGTACATAGGTCAGTGTTTTCTTGTTTCTCGAGCTTGCTCAGTTTGACAACAGTAAGTCAGTAACTAATTTCAGGCACTGTGCTTTCGATGCAGATCCTACGTACATGATACGCGCCATTCCTAGCAATGCATCTGATAATGTCTATTGCACACTGCTGGCTCACAGTGTGGTCCATGGAGCCATGGCTGGATACACTGGTTTCACCGTTGGCCAAGTAAACGGTCGCCATTGCTATATTCCCTTTTATGTAAGTGTACTCTCCACAGCACAGTTGAACCTACTGCATTTAAAAATAGATGGTTAAATTTAAAATTGGTCTATTATCCTTGATAATTGATTCTTTGGTTCACTTGCAAACTCCAGAGGATCACAGAAAAGCAGAACAAAGTCTCCATAACTGATAGGATGTGGGCGAGGCTTCTCTCCTCCACCAACCAGCCGAGCTTCCTCAGCAAGCAGGATGTTGAAGAGGCGAAGATGGAAGATGAGAGAACAGCCAAGCTTTTGGATGGCTCGCCTTCGAACCCCAAGGCTTGAGATGAAGTTGCATCTTCCAACTCTGATGGCGTGAAGGGCTATGGCTACTGGTAGCTTATGGGCAGATGGATTAGTACTCACTAGCAGTATTTGGTAGTAATGGCAAACTCATGATTTGGTTATTCCACTCCAAATTCCAGTGCTGAATAGATGTTTCCTTTAGCACTGGTTTTTTTTCTTTTTCTTATTTGAGATTTTCCTTTAGCACGTAGCTGGCTCGGAAACTTGTGCACAAAACCAGGCAAACTTCGGAAGGTTTCAGATATCCAATTTGTGAATAAAAACAATGCTTTGAGACATGGTTGTGTTTTAACCTGGGCTATATTTGCGTTATACGGCCTGGCTTTGTTCATGATGATACTTCTCCTTTTCTATTTAGTTTTCATGAATTTACTCTTGAGCATGGTCAAAATTTCCTTGAGCATGGGCAACGAATCAGAGGATCAGTACCTGTGAACTGATGGAGTGCGTATTTTCAAATGATTTTCTTGAAATATGATTACATCGAATATAAACCGCATGGATAATACTGTAGTACGTCTTTTGCTGCTGCCAAGTAGTAGTATCGCGTTAATGGCTCAAACATAATCTGCCATAAAAAAAAATTAGGGAAACGTAATCTGCATAAATAAATGAGCCTGCCATGCAACCTCGTAACTGGGCCGAAGCTCTTTCCGTGCAGCACCAAGAAAGAAACGGAAGCGGAGAAGCGGCCCACGCGCGGCTGCCGTCCAAGTGGTACACGAATGCGAGAATCGGCTCGCTGCTGGTCGTCTAATTAGTCCCACCTTGGCAGCGGAGCAAGGTGCCAGGGAAGGGAGCGGCTATAAAAGGAGGAGGTGGGCGCAGCGTAGAAGTCATCTTTGCGCTTGGGGCAATGACGCAGCTAGTGAGGTAATACCGAGGCGCGTCAATTGCTGGTTGAAAACTATTTCCAAACCCCCTCTTTGGCCCTCATGGGTCACTGAGAATTTCTGGAAGGGCTCCCTCACCTTCGGGCGAGGGGAAAGCCCTACAAAATTAAACAAAAATTTCTGAAAGATCTGCAGAAACTTTTTGTGGTACGGAGTAATTATTTGGTACAATAGTAATTATCATACCGGTAACTGTTTTTTTCGTGGTAGCATCAAAAATCTCACACGGTAACTACGAGAAACAAAGTACTACTACACCATTCATCACATCTTTTTCTAGTTCACTATTTATCGCCTCTTTTTATCCAAGGCAAATACTACTGCTTTTTGTAATATAATTACTCCACTTCGTTTCTTTTATCCAGGAAAAATTCTACGGTCTTTTTTCATAGCAATACTGGAAACAAAAAAAAAAAATACTCCAGGGAAAAAACTACTATTGTCTCTATGGTATCTACGAAAAATACTTGCACCGGCATTCACCACCTACTTCGGCCTGAGCGTGTTGTATTAATTAGCTTATAGATATATTTTATCTTGAAAAGTGTGATCTTACGTAACATAAATAGTTAATATCACGACTATCCCTCTCTTTATTTAATGACATGTCATGCCATCAAAATACCTAGACAATACATATAGTCGCATATTACTACTAGTCACTCCACTATGAGTAGTCGAATAATACTACTCTCTCTATTCGGAATTACCCTGCGTTCTGAATTGAGTCAAAGTCAAACTTTGTAAAATTTGACCAAGTATTTACAAAATAAAATCAATACTTATGAAGTGAATACATATATAGTGAAAACACACTTTATGAAAATTCTAATAATATTAATTACATATTGTAGATGTTGATAATTTTTTCTATTCCCTTCGACCCATATTTACTTATCACAAGTATGGATGTATCTAAAACAAAAATATATCCATATAAGAGACAATTAATATGGATCGAAGGGACTACATGTTTAGTCAAAGTTTATCAAATTTGATTTTGACTAAACTTAAAATACATGGTAATTATGGACACACAAAGAGTATATTACCTTAGGTAAAAGTATGAAAAACTTATGTGCTGCAGCTCAATTCTTCCTGCCAACCGTGGTGGACGGAGAAATCCTTCGCCAAAATTTTGGTTGTGCCAGGATTTTGGCAGGGCTGACCAGGGCGTGAACCCAACGCACCCTAAGCCTCCATTCCATCATCTGATGTTTATTTTATTATTTAGTAGTCTCTCTGTTCATAAATATAAGATATTTTAATATTTTAAAATAAACTAAATACGTACTATAGTTAGTGAATCTACACACTAAAAATAGCCTAGGTACATACTAAAATTGATAGATCTACTAAAATCTAAAACATTTTATATTAATAAACGGAGGAAAAAGTACTACATAGTGCCATGACTGCCATCAGCTGGAGTAGTTATCTTCTAAGAGCACTAAGCTTCCAGGGTTGGCAGCGCCTATGGTGGATTAGCAAGTCGCTGTCGTGGGGTCCATTTTCTCGGGTGGAACTGGTTGGTTGGCCCGTTTCCGTTGTGCGTGTCTGTGCACGGTGCCGTATGGCTTCTTTTTTCCTCTACACGTGTCTCGTCGGGGGAGTGTTACGGGTCGGTTGGCTGCCGCTTTGACTAGCCAGTTTATCTTCCTCTTCTTTCGGTGGCGGTGCTTCTCGGCATGTGATCGTCTTGGTCTCTCTCGCCGGACGAGCTTGTTTCGGGTGGGCTGGTGTTTTGGGCACCGTCGCTGCGTCTTTTTTTTTTTGACATGGAACACCCAGATTCCATTATATAGGCTCAGCAAATTCACTGGCCACCAAATTACATACAGAGTTCGGGATCGACTCTGACCAGAGCAACATTGGTTCTGGTTGACACGCTCCTAATGTAGCAATAGCATGGGCTACTTTATTACAGACTCGAGGACAGAAAGAGAACTCAACAGAGATGAGTTTAAGCGGACAAAGGATCTGATGTCCCTGTAAATAATGCCTTCCGGAGCGAGGTCAAAATCTGTACTTTGCATGGCACGTACCAAAATTTGCGAGTCTGACTCAATTTGCACCCTTCCCATTCCCCAATCTGCAGCTGCCTTGACAGCCTGCATACATGCTTGCGCCTCTGCTTGTGCTGCCGATGCCACATGCTCCTCTTCCCTGCCCCGTATAATCCCGAACAACAAACCCCCATCCACCTCTGCCAGTGGCCTGCACAAAAGAACCGTCCAGGTTGATTTTCATAGTGTCTCCCGAGGGTGCCCTCCATCTTGCCGCTTCCTTTGGCATACAATGTATTTCAGTTTTCTTACAGAATGTGGCGCATTCAGCAGTCCAGTATTTTATCTGTCCTATCAGGTCAGCCTCAGAGCACCTTGTCTCTCCAGCATTTATCTTATTCCTGCATATCCACCATCTCCACAGCATGCAACAGACCGCACTGCTTTTTTTGTCTTCCAATTCAAGGATCGATTGTACCATATCCTGGGCAGAACTATACACACTCATGCGCTCACGATCTTTCTCCAACTCAAACAAGTTCCACAATTTTTTAACTCCTTTACACTTGAGGAATAAGTGAGCACCATCTTCATCAAGTCGTCTGCAACAAGGGCACAGCGTGTCACATTCCATGTCACGCCTATTTATATTCATTCTCAGGGGAAGGCTGTTATGCACAAGTCTCCAGATGAATTGCTTAATCTTCGGCAAGCATGGAAGATCCCAAATATTTTTCCACAACTGTTCTTCTTTGGGTCTACCAGAAGAAGAAGGAACGTTTGCATCTCTTTTTTTTACATATACCTGGTATGCTGACTTAACAGAGAAACATCCTTTACTGTCAAAGTGCCAGGCCGGGAAATCCTCAAAATCATCACATATTGGGGTTGCTAAGATTGTTTTCACGTACCAGAGCCTCGTCCCATGTATTGGTAATTGGACTGATCAATTCATTTACTGTGGACAAGATGCATTGTCTCCTTGGCGTGATAGGCTGCCTTGCACCATCTCTAGCCAACCAAGGATCAGTCCAAATGTTCACTGTCGAGCCATCTCCTATTCTCCATATCATGCCTTCTTTCAGCAAGTCAATCCCTTTAAGTATACTCCTCCATGAATATGATATTCCATCTGTTGCCGTGGCTTCAAGAATTGAACAGTTTGGAAAATACTTCGCTTTGAGCACCCTGGCACAAAGTGACTCCGGGTTTGTTAACATTCGCCATGCTTGGCATGCCAACATGGCTAAGTTAAAACCATACAAATCTCGGAAGCCTAGTCCTCCTTCACTTTTCGGTTTTGATAGCACCTCCCAACTTAGCCAGTGTACTTTGTTCTCCTTGTCATTTTGAGCCCACCAGAACCTACATATCATCGCACTCATTTGTTCACAAAGCGTTTTGGTGAGGTCAAAACATGACATCGCGAAAGTAGGTATCGCTTGTGCACACGCCTTAATCAAAATGTCTTTGCCTGATTTCGAAAGCATACGCTCCATCCAACCTTGAATTTTCTTCCAGATTCGGTCCTTCAAGTATTCAAATGTTTTTGCTCTCGACCTGCCCACATACACCGGTAGGCCTAAATACTTCTCCGTCCTCGCCTCCATCCGGATATTCAGTTCTCCAAGCACTTTTCTTTTCATGTCGATTCTCGTGTTCTCACTGAACATGACATATGACTTATCATAATTAATTGTTTGCCCCGAGCAAACCTCATAAAGATGTATGGCATTTTGTAGAGACTTGGCACTTTCTTGTGTAGCCTTGATAAGTACCAGGGAGTCATCCGCAAACATTAAGTGATTAAATCTCGGGGCATCATTGCAAACTTGTATGCCTTCTAATTCTCCACTCACTTCCATTTGGTTTAGCACCACTGAAAAACCTTCAGCGCATATAAGAAAGAGGTACGGGGAGAGCGGGTCTCCCTGTTGAAGCCCTCTCTGCGGAATAATTGTATCAGTATGTGTCCCATTCAGCCTGATCTGATAACTGACCGTTGTGACACACTTCATGATAATTGATATCCATTCCTCCGCAAATCCCATCTTACGCATCATCTTTTTCACAAAAGGCCACTCGACTCTGTCATAGGCCTTACTCATATCTAGTTTAACCCCTGCATAGACATCCTTTCCTCTTCTCTTGTTCTTCATGTAGTGTGTGCACTCATATGCTAGAAGAACGTTGTCCGTTATCAAGCGACCCGGCACAAAAGCACTTTGATTTGGAGATATGATCTCATCAAGAATTTCCTTTAGTCTATTTGCCAAAACTTTGGAAATCAATTTGTACACCACATTACACAAGCTTATAGGCCTTAGATCCTTCATACAATCTGGATTTTTCACCTTCGGTATGAGGACAACTGAAGTGTCATTCCATTCAGCAGGCATCATTCCCCCTCTTAATACATTCAGTACCTCTTGTGTTACTTTATCTCCCACAACATCCCATAACCTTTTATAAAATATTGCATGCATACCATGAGGACCGGGCGCCTTCAAATCACCAATGGAATCCAGAGCCTCTTTCACCTCTTGTGCAGTGTACTCTTTACATAGCATCTCGTTCATAACCGGTGTCACTCGTGGATCAACGTGTTCCAAAAGTTCCTCCACCCTTGTACCTGTAGTGGAAGTGAAAAGTTCGGAAAAATAATTAGTCGCCACATCTTTCATGGCTTCATCCGCCTCCACCACAACACCATCTTCCCGTTTCAAACATTTTATATGATTTTGCTTCTTCCTCTCTGTGGCTGCCGCATGAAAAAATTTCGTGTTCCTATCACCCCCTTGCATCCAGTTCGCGTGCGCCCTTTGTTTCCAATATAACTCCTTCTGATCTTTCGCTGCGTCTGCTAATCTTCCTCGCTCTGGTCTGATTTGTTTCTTCGACCGCTTGATTTATTTTTTAGCTACTCTATTTATTTTTTTGCTAGCTCCGGTGGGGTGGGTCGTCGGGTCTCACCGTGGATGCATGCGTTTTGTTCGTCGGTGATTGTTTCTGCGTGGACTGAAATTTGTTCGTGTTGGCGCTGTAGCAGGTGTGAGTGGGGACTTCTGTCTGTTGCTTCGTCGGATGGAGGATGTGTCCCCCTCATGGATTGTGGCGGCGATGTCCTCCTCGCGTGTGCCTCTCCGCCACCGGGCCGTCGGCCTTTCCTTCCCCATAATCCCCACCGGCCCTTGATCCCACCTGTAGGTGCTGCCTGGCCTCCGGGTCGCCAGTGAGCACGGCAGGGCCGCCATGGAGGTCGCGGGCGCCACGGCCAGTCCTGGGTCCTGACCCCCTTTGAAGGTCCGAGCTGCCTTCGACCTGATCTCCTAAACGACCGCCGGATCTGTAGGCCAGGTTCTTCCACGATCTGCTGGTGGTCGCCCCCTCTCCGATCTGCCCCTACTCCAGGTCGCACCTTCTGGAGCGTGGAGGTACGGTCTGTCTTCCCCATCTTTGATTTTTTTTTGGTAATTATATGGTGTAGCTCGAACAAGCTGTTGGATAAATGGATCTGAATGTGTTCTTTTGAATGGATTGTGCGTGCAAACTAGCGTGATTGACGGAGGGTCCACATCAGATGTTTTGATGCCAAGCATCAGTCTCGCTATATCATCCAAGGATATTTTGGCATGCTGCACTTTCATTCGCCAGGGTGTTAAATCAATCATTTGCTTATGATACAGTATAACTCAAGAATTACCTAATGTGCTGTATAGTTAGTTATCATATGCTTTATTATTTAATAAGAGCTACCTTGAAGAAATCATAACCTAAAAGCCCTGATAAAAATTGGCCAGCTGATTAGTCCCTGTTTAGAGGGCCACTGATCAGCTGATTGCAGCTACAAGAGGTGAGTTTGATTTCGTTCTCACTTAGTTGGATGCCTTTTCTGATTCACTGGAAAGTAATTATAGGGAGAAATTGCGGACATTTATTTCTCATGTTCATCATTCAGTTCATGTGCCTGCTCTGGACTTCCAAGTCAGCGAGTTCAGTTGAACTTGAAAATCATGGTAGCTGTTACTTAATAATTCAGTTCATACTCAATGTGGTTTGATAAGATCGATGCATTCTGATAACATTAGCAAGATAGGTTTGTACATCATTTGAGACCAATTAATTGGTAGTCATGTTATTCAGTCAATTGGAAGATTCTGGTTCAATGTTACTTGATTTTTGCAGATATCTCCGTTTGTTGCTTGAGTAGTCTTTGTTTTTTACTTAAGGTGACATAGGATGTGACAAAGCTTAGGTGAACTGATTGCATCATGTATTTAAAGAACTTGACGGAGTCTTCATAAATATTGGTAAATTGAACTAAAACCATGTCTTATTTCTGGAGACATTAACAACTATCACAGGGCAGGTGGTCTTGCTAATGTGCAGATTTTTTAAGAAAGTACAAAATTTGTAACCTGCATTTTCCGGTGATTCCATTTTCTTTGTTCTCTGGAATTTGCAAAAAAAGTAGCAGATACCCTGGGTTCCACTAATTAGTGTTGGGGGTGCAAAAGGGATGTCTAAAAAGGACGTACCCAGTGCTAAGAGCTCCCGCACTGTGCGGAGTCTGGGGAAGGTGTTAGTGGCAAGCCTTACCCTCACGAAGTGCAATGTGAGGAGACCGCGACTCGAACCTGGGACCTCTCGGTCACAGGCGGTGAGGCTCTACCGCTGCACCAGGCCCACCCTTCGCAAAAGGGATGTCTAATTAAGATATATTTTGAAGTGTCTCCTCGGTAGTATTTCAGTATGCTTCTTGGTTCCATGCGTGTTACATCATATAACCAGTGCTGGGATGATGAAAAAGTGTGATTTCTTTGTAATCTTCCCTATCCGCTTAGTCCATTTCACTATGTAAAATATATGACATGCTTTGACAAAACACGTCTATCTATTTGTATCTACAATTATTCATTTGATTCTGCGAGTATGTCTGGTAAAATTTCTCTGTTACATGGAGAATACTTCCAGTTTCATTATAATAATAGTTGGAACAATTCCTGTGAATTAAATGTTTACATTTTGTTAGTTCATCTGAATATTAAAAGTTAAGTGTTGCCGATTTGCATTGTGGATGCTCTAAATGCACTTCAGAGTACACTTTTTATGCAGCCCACATGCATCTGACAATATTACATATGGTCCTGAGTTATGCGGATTTTGCATTTTTTTGAGTGAAGGAGGTAGAAGGGCGGGCCTGGTGCAGCGGTAGAGCCTCACCGCCTGTGACCGAGAGGTCCTAGGTTCGAGTCGCGGTCTCCTCACATAGCACTTTGTGAGGGTAAGGCTTGCCACTAACACCTTCCCCAGACCCTGCACAGCGTGGGAGCTCTCAGCACTGGGTACGTCCTTTTTTTTTAGTGAAGGAGGTATTGATAGCTAGCAGTCGCAGAGCCCAACGGAAGGGGGTGCCATGCCCACCTATGCAGGTCGCCCTGCTGCCTACAGTGGTAGGGCTGGCTGATCAAGTGCTTCGGCCTGTTGAAGCTAAGTGCTCCTTCAGGATATTATTGACACATACATATTTCTACGTGATCTTTAAAAAATGATAAGACATGAGGCATATAGTAATTTAAGGAGTTAATTTTTCCGACGCTGGAAACCTGTAGCTATTTCCTGTTCTCTATATGTTTTGTCAGCAAGTTTGTGGATTTATTTCTTAAATAATATAGCTATCAGAGATAAATAAGAGTTTGTTCATATCTTGCGAACATGTTGTTTGTCGCCGGAGACTATTAAAAGTAGTTAGACCCTTGGAAGTGTGAGTTGAATACTGAGTTGAATAACTTTTTAATGCTATGTTTTAAAAGCCGTTGGTGTGTTATTTATGAAGAATTAGCTAGATCACCGATATGCCCATTTGATTACAATTTACAGATCAGCTGTGGCAAACAAGCTCAACATGGGGCTAACCGGCTGAGCTTGCTCCACGGGCCACTGTTCTTGGGCAGCAGTTGCGATATGCCCTACCAGGCCTACCGGCCAAGCATACTTCACGGGTCTCTGTTTTCGGTAGGCAGCTAAGATATATCCTACTAGATGAGAAGGTAACATTATGACCATGTACTCTGCAGTTGCATTCACCATGTTTATATTAATCCCACTCTATGCATTCATATTGTCAGTGAGATTTCAATTCCAGAAATGTGTGTCTAAGTTAGGCTATCTTCTTGGAAAATGGTGGGCCTGATACCTTGGTGTTTTCCTACCGCCACTTAAAGGCACAACCAGTGGAAATGGCTTTACGGGGGTTGGTTTGGGAGGGCAATTTTCCCACATTTGTGACAGTTCCTGCCAACCGGGCAAAGTTGACATGTGCTTCTACCCTAACAGGGACATGATAATCATGATAGGCGAATGCGCGCGATCTCATGTGAGCTAAGATGTTTAGGTCTGTCCCCACATGCATACAAATGCTCTTAAGCATGTTTAGGATATTGCTAAGGATGGTACTCAATCTGAGTTGAACTTATGCACGTGTCTAGGAATTTCCCAACAGCTACCAGTTTGCGGGCACCATCAAGAGCAAGAGCATGCAGATTGGCGAAGTCTTCCCATCCCATCTTTGCCTTTGCACTTGGAAATAAGCTGACACAAGCCATTGATGTGTAGCGCCAGCACACATACCTTTGTCTAGGAGAAGCATCCCTAGATATGACAAGAGCATACTGTGAGTCTACCTCGATGGCACGCAGCTCTAGCATTGTAGCCTCATGTTGATGTTAATCTTGTGACTAATGAATTTTTTGAGTTGAGTGCAATTTTATGGGTCTTATGGGCACCTTGTTGCATATTGATCAGTGGTGAACGGGTGATTGCAATTGTATGCTCATACTTTACAAACTTTATTAGCTAAAATAAATGATTTTCTTATGAATTTCATTGTGCTTTATCCCTCTTGATAAAATCTGGTGTTTACATCTCCATTTTTATGTATTAATATGTTTGAATAGTTTAGACGCTGTAGACAAGGGCCAAGAAAAGTCTCATAAGCAGCCAAAAATAACATCGACTATGTTTATCCGTGTGGTTTCCCTCACCTCCCGGTGCTGGGTGGGTGGTGGCGTAGCTGGGACTTGTGCTCGACTATGTTTCTCTTCTTAATGAAATGACGCACAGATCTCCTATGGGTTCTCGATTTTTTTTTAACATCGACGTGTTCTGCTAGATTATTTCACTCCTAGCAGCTGATGTCGACTGCCTACGGTCTAAACTTTTTTTAGTCTACGCCGGACATGAACCTCCTCTCCCTTTGTCTCTAGGTGATCACCGTGTGAATAGTCTCAATGTGATATTGTGATCTTGTGAAGAAGCATGTGTCCATAAAACTAACTATACTATTCTCATTTAGAATGAAAAAAAATCCACCTCTTAAGTTTTATGAGTTGGTGTTGTCACCAACAAGCAGGTTAGCTATTCAACTCTCTGAACAAAAGGCAAAAAAGATTGCATGATAGTAGAAAAAAACAGCGCAGCAAAGCGCGCTAGGTCCATCTAGTTACCTAAAAGCCGTAAGCTTGTTGAAAAGTCCGGCTGGTGAGCACCGGCCCAGGTTAAAATGAATAGTAAAACCGGTCCGGTCCACCGGTGTGCACTGGCCTGCATCTCAGTCAGTCAGTGTTGGACTGTTGGGGAAGGAAAACAGAATCCCCCCAGGTCATGTCCCTTCGCCGTTTGCATCTTCCCCCGGAATTTCAATCTTCCTCCATCTTCTGTCCACTGCGAAACTACCTCTAGGATTCGAGCTTCCTTGCCGGAACACTAGGTTCTTCTTGGCTACCGACGGCGGCGCTCCGGCTGAGCGCAGGGAGGAAACATTTGCGACGGCGGAAACCGCTGCTCCGTTGTTCGACCGTTTTTTCGTGTTCCTTGGTCCCGTGCGCCGCTGGATAGTAGGCTACTGCTAGAACAGTAGCGGGAGATAGGCGGAAGATATGCCGCCTTATCACCAAGGGTTCGCCGCACACTCGCCATAATCAGAGATCCAGGGGCGCAAGATAGGAGTTCGGAGTACAAGAAACGCCACCGTAGGCGTGGCCGTAGCAAGAGGTAACTCCATCACGTTGATTAGAACTGTTGTAGAGTATTTCTATGATGCCTGGCCTCTAGGATTCGATGAAAATCAGAAGTAGCAATTATGCCTAGAAAAAAAAATTACATGGAAAATGCATGTGCTCCTGTCTCGTGTCAATAACATTATAGCATAGCAATGCAGTTAATTTGTTTGGAGTCGGCCGATGGGTGCAGCTCCTGGATGTGGCGGGTGGGTTGGCCAGACCTGCTGTCAGGCGGCACCGTTGCCGCTTGGAGTCACCGCTAGAGCCTAGGTGCTGAATCCAGCAACTGGTTTTATTCTGCGATTCAGTGTTTGTGCTTTTCTTCTGCTCACCGCTGTTGATTCACCGTCGCGCTGGATGTGGCCCCCACACCACATGGAGCCATGGAGCCTCACACCCCTTTCTTGCGCGACAACCTGGGGGCATTCAGCCAGTCAAGCGCCACGCCCATTCTGACTCAAGTATTTGTTTTGATCTGAAATGCGTTGATGTAGTAATTCACTGAATGTGCTGCAATAAATTGCCGCTCCGCATGATCTACTTTGGTATACTAAAACTTTGCAATATGAACCTGAAGGCTACAACGCGTTGGTATAGTTTAATCGTACGTTTGTACGAGATTATAGGAGACATGACATTGTAGTACTGTTTTTCAGTTACATGATTCTGTATAGCTAAAAGAATTTGCATGATTCTGTAATTGCTGTTAGAGGATGTCACAGTCATTTTCTGGAAACCTGCACTACAAATAAGAGTTGTGTGGGCAATCTTTATTCCGTTGCAACAAGAACTAGGACCATACACCCAGTCAAACATTGGTATAGAGAAAACATAAAAATTAGATTCAGTCGGGTTTTATTTTGTTTCATGTCCATATGAATCTATGATATCTCTTCTCTTCGTGTACATTTTCTTTTTGAACGAACTTGGTGTGCAATTTATCTTCCGGCTTTACATAGCTAAGAATCTGCTCATTTTGAGAGGACGTCAAGATTCATTTTATAGTAGTGGCGGTCATTTTCAGTGGAAATCTGCTTTTCTTCCCAAACAAAGCAATTTTCTGATTTGTTTCTTATTTTATCTTTGCTATATCTCCAACAAATTATTTGCTTAAGTTGTAGGTAGGCTTGGTTTAGACCAACATATTGTCGCGAAAACATGCCAATCAGTAAACAGTAAAGCCAAGTTCTTCTGAATGTAATTGCATATGTAGCTATTTATTCCACAATAATTAGTCTTAAGGTACGTGTATTTTCAAGAAATCTATTTTATTTCAGTTGCTAAAAATGCTAATGTATTCCTTCAGTTTTGTTAATGCAACAGATTTCAGATTCAGTTGAAGAGAATGATTCATTCAGTTGTTTAACCTATAGTTTTACTACTGTACATTCTTGTGGAAACTGACTAGAGTTCACTTCCTTCATTCTCTTTCTAGCTTAAATGTAATGAGAGCAGTGAGGTTCTTTTCTGAAAAATATGGGTATTAGAGTTAGGAAAATCCTCGTGATACTATTATATTGTTTTACGCTGCCGCTTTGTAATTCGAAACTAGCAAATTCTTTTCAGCTACTGTTTGAAGAGCTCACACTGAATTACAGCACTGTAGTTTTAATATAGTAGTAGCTTCCTGTTTTGGTGTTAATGTTTCACAAATCCATCCCCCTATCGACAAATCAAACTTTTCATCATTACCTCTAGGCTGTAATTCGGGTTGGCTACCCGCCTACAGAGGCTATTTCCGACGATGGGTGTTTAGAGCCATTTGATCCGAGATAGGAGCCATTGTCTGATGAAAAGAAAATTTCCTTACGACGAGCGGCACCTCCCTGTAACAAGAATAGGCTCCACGTCCAGTTCGACCGAGTGATCTCTGGAAGTCTGGATACCCCCAAAAAAATAACAGCGATAACCCCATAGACCCGACCTCATTCTCGCCCCTAACTAGCTTGGTTTGGTTTGACACCATGGGTTCAGATTGGAAACATGGAATGGATTGGATGGGTTTGAATAGAAAATACGAACAGTTTGGTTTGGTTTCTAGCAATTAATTTTTGGATTGGTCTGGTTTTGTTAGTAGACATATACATGTACGGTCTGGGTTGGATATAATCTGGCTTACCTAAAGGACACCATGTGTTACTTATCTACACATGCAATATTTTTATTTAGCCTAACCTCTTCAGCTTATAAATAATATTTTCTTTTTCTGGAATCATTTTATATCTAAACTGAGATGTTGGAGTAATTACTTATAACATTGCATGCAGCTAACCTTTTCATGTTAGAAGCCTGTTAGAAGCCTATATATCCTCTATGGCTCTACCCTGTTCTTGCAGAGGAAGGATAAGGTGTAAGTATTTTTATGAGTGCATAATTTAAGTTTGCTTCCATGGTTGCAAGAGAAGTCTTTTATCCAATAGTATGCATTATTAGACCAATCTGCTCTAGAAATCGCAACCTTTTTTTGTTCCTTCAACCTTTAGTTCTAATAATGACCTTTCCAAAGGTAAATAGGGATTGAGAACCGTGCAAGTGTTGAAGGTTCGCTGGGTATTTGAATTTCAGTTCAGATGAAGGTTTGACTGGCTCGCAATGTTGTGAAGCTATTCTGGTTCACTCCCCCCAAAAAATGAAAAACAGTAGATGACCTTAGCTCTCATGGTATCTGGGCAGGACTTTCGAATTGGAGCAGGGGACGTTCTACCTTGCTACGGTGATTCATGTTCAGTAGTGCATCATATTTTTTTTTCACTTGATTGGATTGTTAGGCTCTCGAGTCTCATGAATTTTGTTGCAGAGTTTCAGTACGGAAAGATTGAGTGGGAAAGTGAAAGGGCAAGTTCTTAAGCTAGGAGAGCATTTTATGATTATTTCCCTTTGAAATCTGCTACTATAATGCTGAGTCTGCACTGCCTTCAGTAATAAGGAAAAAGATGCAGGCAGTTAAGCGACAATCTCAAGTAGTACAGTACAATATTTGTCACCCCTAGGCCTTCTCCTATGCAAATTTGTACACCACTGATATCCTTCACTACAATCCTCTTTCATATGTATGACCTGCCTTATTCGTTTACTATTTAAATCAATAATACTTGAATTTAAGTTGGATTGTGAACATTTAAAGCGTCTGAAACCACTAACATGATTTTTTTAGATGATACAATATAGTTTTAAATAGCGGGCTATAGGATATAGCCGCGACCTCCGAAAAAGGCTATAGCGGGCTATAGCCACCTTTTAGCACGCGAATGCCTTTAGCCGCACCTTACTCGAAAGGCTATAGCCGGGCTATAGCGGGGCTATAGCCGGCTATTTAAAACTATGGATACATAGTTCATTTGCCCCATGCCATGTAATATTGCTCACTTTTTTTTTAGCATAGTATTATTTCCTCATTTTTTGGATTGCATTATATTAACGTTGTGGATGATGGAACTTGCCACCAACCAATCAATGCCATTTTTAGGAGACATTAAGCGCCAATCTCAATGGTGCAGTGCGCCATCACCCAGAACCCACCGTTCCAGAGACCCCTTTTCTCCATATATTACAACAGATAGCACTTTTAGTCTATGAGCATCACTGGAAAACTAAAGCAAACCAAAATGGTATGTAGGCGGCGCGGCGAAACGCGCATGTTTGTCTAGTATAGATTGAAAGTTAGCTGACGAGCTGGTCTGCCACTGTGTAGAATTGTCTCTGAAATGTTTGGCCTCCCTCGCTTGAATTCAGCTCATGCGTTCCTTGCCCAGCTCATGCGTTACTTGCCCAGCTCATGTGATATTGTACGCCACCCCTATTGGTCCAACCCTTCATAAGCAAGATAAAGTACCATAAGGAAAATGAAATCGGTTTCCTCTCCTCCTTTAGTGCTAGTACTTCTGCCTTGCGGGAACCTATAATACTAGTACTAGGCTCAGTACTAGTACACCACTTCAGCACCTCGTTCCACCGCCCACCTCAGCTCCTACACAAGTGTATATTTTTCAAGGAGCAGATTCGAAGCGCCGCAAAACTCCAAACTAAGTCCTGAAAGGGGTGGCGGTGGACTGATAAATGATCATGTATCTAATGGCATCCCTGCCTTCCTGCGGTGCCTTCCGTGCACCTCTATTGTCTTCTTTCCCGAGGAGAAAAACCACGGTAGTGGCCGTGGCTTCCAAGGCCAAGTGAGTTCTGTTCTTCCTCTTCATCATACCAAGAACTTTTCCTATTGATTTTTTTCCTGTTCTTGAATCAATCTCGGAGTGCTTGCTTCGGCTCTGTGATCTCGGTTGGGTAGATACTTCGTGTCTGGACACGGGAGATGGCGAGTGGTTCTTTCGTCTTGGCGATGGGTGAATCTTTAATTTTTTAAACTGGTGTCCTGTAGGCTGTAGGTCCTCTAGATTGAACTGAATATGGTCATAAAATAAATTGCTCAGTTATGTTCGGTCATTTATTTGTTTGTTCATGCTTTGTCATCATAATCTTGCTGTACTGCTGAGGTTAAAAGTCAAGTTCTTGCAAATTTTTATTCCGCGTCTTATTACAAACTGATTTGGTTATTGACCAGAATTCTATTCTCTTTCATTTTTTTTTATTTATACAGCGAGCTACTATTTCTTGTATGGATAGTTTTTTCACCTTCTTGTCTTTGAGCATATTCATGTGTTAAACCTACAGTTCAATTGCATACCATGCCGTTTTTGTGTATTCCCTTTTCGATGCTGTCAGTTCAGCGAGCTACTACTCTTCCTATCTTTATGGTACTTTATCTTGCTTACGAAGGGTTGGAATTCCCGAAAAGACTGCCTTCACTCCTCGCGAGGCGCCTTTCCGAGTCCGAGTCACCCGCTCATTGCCACCTCAAAAGAAGGAAATTTTTGATTCGTTGGACCACTGGGCAAAAGACAACATCCTGGTCCTCCTGAAGCCGGTTGAGAAATCCTGGCAGCCGCAGGACTACCTGCCAGATCCTTCCTCAGATGGATTCTATGATGAAATCAAGGAGCTGAAGGAGCGAGCTGAGGAGATCCCGGACGACTACTTAGTCTGTTTGGTTGGAGACATGGTCACCGAGGAAGCACTCCCTACTTACCAAACAATGCTCAATAGCCTCGATGGCGGTGTTCGTGACGAGACCGGCAGCAGCCCAACCAGCTGGGCTGTCTGGTCGAGAGCATGGACAGCCGAGGAGAACAGGCATGGTGATCTCATGAACAAGTATATGTACCTCACTGGGAGGGTTGATATGAGGAAGATTGAGAAGACCATACAGTATCTGATTGGTGCTGGAATGGTAAGCACTTTAGTGTCTTATTTCTTCATGGAGGATGCCATCCTTTTTATTCGACTTTCCATTTTTTTTGCTGCTTTGTTGTATTTGCTGACAAAGCAGGCAGGGAGCAGAAATTTTTTAGAGTCAAATGATAGTTTGTTCACCCATTCTTGCCAGTTTTATTTGATATTTACTCTGACAAATATTTACAAGTCTCAAATAAGGGTAAAGGCCTAGTTATCCCAGTTTGCAACCTTCTGCAATATAAACATTTGCTCGCTAGTTGAAGATATAAATTTTGTTCCCGCAAAAAGATACAATTTTGTGGTAAGCCTACCTTTGTGTTGTTCTTACTTTGTGTAGGATCCAAAAACCGAGGGCAACCCCTATCAGGGTTTCATTTACACATCTTTCCAAGAGCGGGCGACCTTCATATCTCACGGCAACACCGCGAGGCACGCCAAAAAGTACGGGGATGTGAAGCTGGCCCAGATATGCGGTACCATTGCAGCCGACGAGAAGCGCCATGAGACGGCGTACACCAAGATTGTGGAGAAGCTCTTCGAGGTTGACCCAGACTACACGGTGCTGGCCTTCGCCACCATGATGAGGAAGAAGGTCACAATGCCTGCCCACCTTATGTACGACGGGCAGGAGGACAACCTGTTTGCGCACTTCAGCGCGGTGGCGCAGCGGCTGGGCGTCTACACCGCCATGGACTATGCCGACATCCTTGAGTTCTTGGTCGAGAGGTGGAACGTCGCCAATCTTACCGGGCTGTCCGGGGAAGGGAGGCGCGCTCAGGATTTTCTCTGCTCACTGGGACCAAGGTTCAGGAAGCTAGAGGAGCGAACACAGGAGAGGGCAAAGCAGTTACCGAGTGTTCCATTCAGCTGGATCTATGGCCGACAAGTGCAGCTTTGATTAAGATGTTACAGAATAAGAATACGACGATCCTTTTTTATTTTCCTTTTTCTAAGCTCTAGTATCTTTTTTCTTTTGTTACATGAACACGTCTACATTGCATATGCCAACGAAGCTTACAGTAACACACTTCTATGAACACAGCCGGGCATGTATTGTGTTGTTTCAGTTGTTAGTCATTTTGAATACTGAAAATTGAAATCTGTAGGCTCTCGCCAGTAACAGGCACCGGTAGCCAGACCGGAAGCAGGAAACTGAGGGTACATTTGGTTCTCAGCCGTTGGTTGCCTTACCGAATATCTGGTTGCTGTTTGGTTACATCCTAAATAATTGGCTAGCCCCAGCCTAGCTCATGCTTTATGGGGGCGTTTGGTTGCCTGGGCCGATTTCGTGTATGCTTGCGCCAACGAGATGGGGGCATTGCGCGTTCCGAACAGGCCATTGGTCACTTTCGGCCGGTCGTTTGGTAGCCTGTGAGCCCTTTTGCGCGCCGGAGAAGGAACTCAGGTCCCATCGTTTGGTTGCCCGTTTCCAGCCCATCTTGCACGCCTGAAAACAGGAATCTGCTGTTTGGTTGCTCAAATCACAAGTCCATATCCTTACCACAATTCAAATATGGTGAGATTATCATGCCATGGCATCTTACATACGATCAGAGACCGCTCAGAAGAAGAAGATCCTTACGATCACCACGATGAGGAAGGCGATGATGTAATCTTTCACCCGGCTGGGACGTACCTCTGGCGGTGCTCCTTGTAGAGCATGTACTTCCTCCGGCGGTGCTCCTTGTAGAGCATGTATTTCCTCCGGCGGCAGCTGTGCTAATGCACTGCCTTATCGATGGCATGATCTTCCTACAGCTCCTCTGAGGTACTCTTGTTGTGCCTCCTCCAATGTTGCATATCCTCGGTAGCTGTTGTTGAAGTAGCTATTGACCTGATCTTGACAGACTCTCCATGAGCTGTAGATTCCTCGAACTCGGACGCGAAACACCACATACCACTAGCATGGCAAAAGAAGAAGTTAGCAATCACAACAATGAAGCAATTCAGACATAAGCAATAGAACAAGACAAGTGTTGACAGCAAATCTGAAACTAACAGGGGCATGCATATCATTCCAAAAGTCAATCAGAAGTTTATCCTACACTACGATGGTGTCGTCCTACCACCACAACAAAAGTGGGTGTCTCATCCTAACACCGCAAAGTTCACCACCACCTAAGGGGTTAGTATATACCACCTCATAATACTTACAAAAGGGGGCCAAATGTTTTTCATTCTAGCTACTGCCAGAATATACATCATCATCATCATCATCATCATCATCATCATCATCATCATCATCATCATCACCATCTCCATGCATGCAACCCTTATCCACCGCCTCAAGGGCACCACTAGTTCTTGCTGTGGTACTTGCCAAGGTAGTTCCTCAGCCAGAGGACGCGGTGTGGCTCGATCATGCCGACGAAGCTGGATCCCTGGGCCTTGTGGTCGACGAGGTGGCTGAGGGCGACCATCAGATCATCCTCGGTGAAGCCAAGCATGTCCATGACCGCATTGTACATGCCAGGGTGCATGTCTGTGGGCTTGTTCGCCCTGATGGCCTGTGCGACCTCCTTCACAGCAACAGTCATGTTGGTGAAGGCCACCAGCTCGTCATCGGCGAAGGCACCTCTCTTCCTTTTGTCGGCGGTCGGCTTCTCAGGCGCATCGGTGGGCTTGCCAGCATCGAGGTTCTCCATGTCAGATTCCTGGGTGTCAGCATCCTCAGGTGAAGGAGGTGGTGCAGGCGAGCCCAGGATCCCATGGCGTACTTCCCGGTGGCGAGGTCGAAGGAGAAGATGGTGTGCATCTCGTCGTAGTTGGCGATGGGCACATTCAGGAACTCCGCGTCCTTTGGGTGATCCTACGATACGAAGGGACAAACATGTTAGTTCTGCTCGTGGCTGATCAAGAAAGTCAATGAGGACGACTGAGTTAGTGAGGTGCTCACCGCGACGTGCCCGCAGTAGTGCTCACCCTCAAGGACGATGCATTTGGTGTCCTCGCACCACTGAGCACCGCTTAGATCGCGGAGCCTGCTAATGGTGAGCTACCTCTGCCTCCACTTCCTCAGGTGGTTGTACACCTGAGTGGAGCAGACGGTCACACCACAGTGGTCAGCTAGGCCCTTCGCCACAGTATTGAGATGGACTTCCTTGAAGCCTTTGTCAGTTCTCACTCCGCTCTGGATCAAGCCGCACATCTTCTCCAACACGAAGTTGGACATGAAAGGAAGCCATTTCATGGTGGCATTCCTTTCCTGCCCAGTCTTCAACATGGCCCTCTCCACTTCCCTGCGGTTCTTGTTCTTCTTAGAGGTGGTCAGCCTAGCCGCCACCTCTGCCGCTACCTGAGCCACCAGGTCAGACACCGGCAGAGGGGTGACCTTCGACTCAAACGTGGGCTGCGAATCGGGAACTTGGGAAGGGATCTGAGAGTCCCCAACGCAGACAAGTGTCTGGCTAAACTCATCGCAGAAAGAGTCCTACACACATCGTAGTACAACCTAAATCAGACAAGCAGTTCATTGCAACAGTGAATAACACAAACCCTTGCAAGATCATGGCAGGTGAGCACATTTTTGACTAACCCTTGCTACAAGAACAAACCCTAGGCAAGATCATGGCAGGTGAGGAAATTTTGGACTAACCCCTGGTTCAAGAACAAACCTTAGGCAAGATCATGGCAATAGCATACGAAAATGTCGAATCCTAGCAAGATCATGGCAGGTGAGCACATTTTGGACTAACCCCTGCTACAAGACCAAACCCTAGGCAAGATCTGACAAGTCCTAAACTAGATCTAAACATCACCGCGGAACGGGGATAAGGGATGGCTTACAGTCATGGCCGGAGGTGAAGATGCGCTGGACCAGGAAGTAGCCCATATGTACTCGCCGCCGCCGCCGCTGCAACCGTCGCCGACCGGAGATGCGTGCGCCTCTTACCTGCTTGCCGACGGGAGGAGGAGCTCGAAATTTTGGGGGGGGGGGGACAGTGGAGCAGGGGGTAGAAATAGGCCATGGCGAGCGGCGGGAGGTGACGGAATCCTTCCCACCCCCTTTTCGATTTTCGCTTTTCGCCGATGCGCGCCGCAGCTCCCGCCATCTCCATTCTCGTCTTCGCCCGTGCACCGAAGATTCCACTTTGCATCAGCGAGCATGGAGATTTGTCTGCACCGCTGGAAACTGCCGAACCGGGCGTTCCTCCAGGGCCTGGCCTGACACTGCTTTGAGAAGCTGTTCCTGCAAAAACGCGGCTCGGCCCAGGCAACCAAACGGGCCGAAAATTGCTGGCCCGATGCGATCCAAGGGGGATGTGAGAAACCAAACGCGCCCTATATAGTTCAACTTTATTTTGCCAACCGTGGGCAAAACGTGGGCGGAGTGGTGGGCCTTCTGGCGTGTGTGTTGCTAGCGGGGGCTGGAGCACCAAGTTGCAGCGGTGGGTGGAGCTTCGTCTTCATACGTCCTCACGGTGGCGTCTTGTGTTCTAGTTTATCGGGTCTTTGGTGAAAACTCTGTGTGGCTGTAGCCATTGCCGATGACGAGATGACACCTGCGGGTGCCATTTTCCTTCTTGAAGGCGCCGTCGTGAAGGCCTCTACCTTGTTTGCGGGATTCCACCACTCCGCCCCAACCTGCCTTTTCGTGGTTCGGACATAAGTTGTGTCTCTTGAATCCCCCAAGAGCTCACTGTCGTCATGATCCTCTAGCAATGTCAACGTTGTTGCTTATGCACGGCGTTTTGTCTGGTTCTGGCGTGCATCCCGTAGCCTTGGGGGGATTTTTACGGGTGGCGTTAGGCCTCGGGAGACTCCGGTGATTTCTTCCTATTGCCGTTAGTTGGCATGGGTTGTTTGGCCGATAACTAGGTCGAGTTCTTTGGTTGGAGGTTGGGAGTGGCGAAACCTTTGTAGGTCTTTGGACTCTACCGGCGAGGGCACCATTTTCCTTCTTGGAGGCGTAGTTGGAATCCCCCTCCTTTGGATTCTCGAGTCCTGCAAGGTTGCATCCCTGATATTGTCCCCTCGTGGGTGGTGGTGTGGGCGTGGTGAAAGTTTGTTGGTGAGGACAGTTCCGATGATGCTTCCGTGCAAAAAAGACAACATTCCTTCGGCTCAATCAAGCATTCTCCGTCTGTGTAGTGTGTCTTTTTGCTTGTTTCCCTTACCCTTTGTAGTTTCATGTATTGTGTTTCAAGTGTGTGTAAGTTGTAACTCCTGACGGGTTGATAGCTTCGTTAATTTAAAATCAGGTTTATTTCGAATCTTCTGTCTACAAAAGAAATATGGGTGGAGAGGAATCCTTCACCAAAATTTAGTCGTGACAGGGCGTGAACTAGACGTACGCACCTTGGTGCCATCGTATGATGAATTATTTAGTACTACTACATAGTGCCATCAGCTGGAGTAGTATAGATTGAAAGTTAGCTGGTGAGCTGGCCTAGCTCATGTGATACTGCACGCCACCCCCATTGGTCATACTTGTCGTGTGACTGCAACTGAACCAGTGTGCAGGTTTACACCGGCTCAACAGACAGCCCTTGCTAAATTGAGTATGTAAAATTAAGTTTTTATCAATGAAATTGACGGAAAAAGGGATTTGCGTCGGGCAGCTGGGCCGGCCCAAGCGAATAAGAGAGACAACCGGTTTTATGTCCGCGGCTCGACCCGTACGGACGAAAACCGACACATTTCCGCAGTGGTAGGTATCCTCGAGGTCAAGTAGATCTAGGAGAACACTCGTGTCATGTAACCCGAGAGTACAGATAACGGTCGTAAGGATTCGGTCCATCGTCTACATGGTCTAGTCACATGGGACACAACTCTGAGGGAGAGGCCTGGGTGGATGTTGAAATCCTCATCGCGCTATAGTCTATCCGATGTGCATGGGAGGGTGACCATGGGGACAAGACTATGAGCTTCTGAGTTCTGAGGGGCCAACATCAGTACATCACCGACCCATGGATCATGGCTTTATTGCAGGATGCAGACAAGTAGATGTCGTTCACCATGCAACCGACAAGCATCAAGTCTGAAGCAGTACAGATATTGACTCCACGAACAACCCTGGAGACTTGGATGTACTGGCATAATGCAAGTGTTGCTAAGAACCCCACGGATGTAGGAGATCCAGCGCATGTCGGTGCAAGCTTCATGTACGATCCCACCGCTTTTGAGTGCGCCTCGACACCGCCTCGAGACCTTAGATAACTTACCCAAAGCGTGCCTCGACATCACCTCGAGACCAACTTAGAGAACTCACCCACAGTCTCAGAAATGGACTTCCCATCATCCATCATATCCTCCCAAAACTGCAGAGATTTGACTTCCCATCAATCCACCCAAAATAGCATGGAGATTCCACAGGTACCATCTTGGTAAATGCTCCTTTAGTCACGAGAGTACGGTCGGCAGGGGCCAGTGAATTGCATGTTCAGCAGATAGTTTGACCATCTGATTGGAAAAACAATCCTGATCAAAGTAACCCAATACTGTTTCCCAGGAAGATCATGCATCTTGTGCTCACCGTGCAATGCAAGTAATGCAATCCAACAATGTGTTATCTAATGATGACTAGCAAATATGCGTACCCAACCATAGTCTCTAGCAAAACGGACCAGCGCAAAATGACCAGGATCTTGCAACGTTGTGGTAAATTAAATTGGCACATCAACAGAACTACTCCCTCCGTTCCTTTTTAATTGACTCGGATTTAGTACAAATTTGTACTAAATCTGAGTCAATTAAAAAAGAACGGAGGGAGTAGTATACGAGTCATACTTACAAACAGACGTACACCCGTTAAACACCTACAGTCAGCCAGCTAATTGTAAGTAGCGCACCCTGCCAGGATGTAATGTCATACTTCTGGCCTGAACACGGTGTTTATGAACTCCTTCAGGTTTCTGCAGGGCAAGATCTCGATGCCGAGATCAAGCGGTTTGAGCAGCTTCTCTGAAGACTTAGGAACGATACATTTCCTGTATCCCAACTTCGCGATAGCCATTACCCGCTTGTCCATTCTTGGCACCTTAAGAGCAGAATAAAAGAAACATTAGTGCAACACATTGAAGTTTTTCTTTTTTTATATTAACACATTGAAGTTAGAATAGGTTGAAAAGCCCTTACCTTCAATACATCAGACAAAAAATAATCAAGAAATCCTGACAAAATAAATTGGATAGAAGAGAAATGTGTATTTCTCTTTAAAAACTGGACCATGTTGTGTATAGTCCGACGAAAGAGGAAAAAACTGATGTGGGGGGGGGGGGGGGGTACTTCCAATAGTAATGCATGCCAACTACAGTTTCACACACATTGCACATTATTCTTTTGAAAGTCCGAGTTTCCTCATTTGTGCATGACCACTGGACAATCCTAGTGACACTAGTATAAGCTGGGTGGTCAGAAGTCGATTAGCATTTACTTAACAAATGATATTTGAAAATATATACTCCTTCTGGTTCAAAATAATTGCCCAAGAATGGATGTACCTACACACTAAAACATGTCTAGATACATCCACTTTTGGGCAATTATTTTGAACCGGAGTAAGTACCAAAATTCTAAAATGATGACAGGCATACTGTTTTATTGTGCATTTACATTTTGCAAACCAACATTCATTTTAATGAACTCATGGTATAAATTGTCGCCCTCAGAGATTTTATTGATTTATATGGACGTGAGCTGCACTTATGCCATGTATGAAACCCATATGTGAAAAGTACAAATCATGGATGGCAAAAGGTTAGCAATCTAACACGCCTTTACATAATCAGGAAAAGCCTATATGGCAATAAATGGCTACCCAGCAGCTTCGTGTTTCATAATCTAACACGCCTTTACATAATTAGAAAAAACTATCAACGTCTACCATGTCAAATAAATGTCATTAGATACATCATGACATGCGTTTTCATATCGTATCTAGGAGTGTATGATATCATAGTTCTCAATAGGTTTTGGGCGGTCTCGATTCAGAACTTTCTTTTCTTCCGAATGCACAGGCCCTTTCCTTTAAGCCACAGCCCACAAGTACTAATAAAGAATATTCAGAGCCAAAAGTGGTAGCACAAAGCAAGAAAAACACAAACTTACAGTTCTAAGTTCACCACCGAGGCCGATCTCTCCAATAAATGCAATATCATTTGGGATAGCAAATTCTAAGAAACTGAAAACAAGGAGAAAAAGGTTAATTTAACAAACAGATAGGGAAATGAAGAAAAAAACCTCCCCAGCTTTGTTCAATTTTTTATACTTATCCAAAGTTCGTTCAGGAAATCTTAATTAGCCTATGTATATAAGGAGGGAGGTCTAGTACTTGTGCTTACTGAAGGAGGGAGGTGTAGTACTCATACTTACTGAAATTGTATCTAGTTATTCTTGTTCAAAAAAAAAATTTTTCAAGTACAGAGTAGTTATGACCTTCCAAACATAAACTGCAAAAGGAATTACCTGCTGCAAATTGAAGCTGCTATGGCCAGATCTCCTGCGGTCTCTGTCAACTCGAAGCCACTAACGACATTCAGAAAAATAACCTGCAATGCAAGCAGACAATAGTACCAGAAACAGAATGTGGGGGCGAAGATAACAAAATACCTAAATGATTGATCTATAGTCAAATTGACCAAAACCATGGCACACAGTAAAAGTTGACATGGTTAGGCCACTGTCATAAATGTTAAAATAGTCCCCTATAGTTAGAGCATGTCAGCTTTTGTGTCCATGCCCCTACATACCAGGACACATCCGTGACTTGGTGGATTGTTGGTGCAAATTAATTAATCGGGTCTCTTGAAAGGCAATCCGAGAAAATAGCCATATTTAACTTGTACTAGGTTTTGGAGAGACTCTCGCCCATGGGGCCAAGATAGAAGAAGTGTTCTTCTAATTCTTGCTTCCTTTATTCCTAATAAGGGGTCCTCTTTATATAGAGAACTAACAATCCAATCAAAGTAACAAATGGTAGATCTTATCTCTTAATTAACTCCCAAGCTAACAGTTATCTTCCCAATTTAAGGGGATAGACTACCTAAAGAAAAGGTTGGAGATATTATCCCATAACTAGAAGATGACATGGCAGGGCCATGTTTTCCGTGCATAGCACACCAGCTTACTAGAAAGACTGTCTGTGAATTAACACTAAAACCTTTGCATGTATGTAATTATAAAGATATAGGCTAATCGAAGCTTCTGGAGCTAGCTTACTAGAAAGACTATCTGTGAATTAACACTAAAACCTTTGCATGTATGTAATTATAAAAATATAGGCTAATCGAAGCTTCTGGAGCTTACGCTATCCTGAAGTTTTAGACCTGCTTGCTTCATAAGAACCTGTAGGGTTAAGAAAACATATTAATTGGCAATACATGCATTTTTGTGCAGCGTTAACACCAAAAATAACGGGGTAGAGTGCTAGAATAAACTTGCAGCGCTCTGCATGCTACCTTATCTAGTCTGGAGTGGCAATACTGCCATCGGACTGGATCTTATACCCACAGATTTACTTAAGATATATACACCATATGCAATGCTTATGTGGGGCATAATGCTTTATTTTTTTAGGTGTCATGGAAACGATGCAATACTTACCGATGTTATCACATCAGCCCTGCTTATCGGTATGCCAACAACTTGTCCTCGAGTACGACAGCCAGGAACACACAGTGCCTGAAATCGACATAAATTGCACCTCACAGACAAAACTCATAATTGTTCAACAGTGGTCTAACATGTTCAAAAAAATGTGAAAGTATATTCAGAACAGTGTCAAGAAAGCTCCACGAGGAAAATATTTTTACATTCCATGGTTGCAACTCGGATGCAATATCCAGAGTGCTGAAGAAGAAGAGTGGCCGTCCATCCAAACATAAAGTGGAGTTTGTTTTGACCGAAAATACAGTGAAGTGACAAAAAGGGTTATGAACAAAGGGCAGTACCATGTGCCCTGTTTACCAGATTGATACAAGCTTTATCAAAACAGTGAGAGAGTAGTTTGATAACACAGTAATTTGTCAAGCTTTTTACCGGAATTACATTCTATACCAAAAACCTTCACTGCAATGAAAGATGAATTTTATTGGTAAATGATTAAGTTTCGTTTTGAAAAAAGTAAGCTCACCATAATACTACACTACAAGAACAAAAGAAAGAATGCAAAGTGTTGAAAGGCAAATAAATCACAGGCTCAAGAACAATGGCGATATGTAGTACCTGAACTTCAACAGCAAAGGTCCTGGATCCATCCAAAACAACAGCTACAGCAAGCCCAGCCAGTATTTCAGAATCAGAGGCATGCTCAGTCAAGAACATCTCACTAGGATTCAGAACAGCTTGCAGACCAGACTCTGACATTTCAAATACACCAAGCTGACAAAAAACATAAGCGGCATACATTTGCTTTAGGGACTGTTTGCGGCTGATGTGCTATGATTGGAATCTAGTTAGTTGCATAAAACTTTACTAATTCCAGTAAGATGCTGCTATGACTCGAACGCTGCCTTTAACTAAGTGTACATCCAAAAGTAAAAAAATATAAGTGCACTCCAAAGCCACAACAATTTCCTGAAGAGCCTTAATTGCTTTAAAGCAACATTTAAATATCTTATGGACAAAACTGAACATAACATGTAGAGGTAAACGTGTAGGCAACTTCTTTTAGACAAACAAGTTTGGTATTTCGAATGAAATATTTTATAGCACAGGTGGTTTCCATAAAGAAAATAAGTATAGCAAATCACCGTAGGATCCTTGCCGGTTCAGCAACTAATCTCATGCATTGGGATTACAATCGGATAATTCAAATAGCTGGAAAGCCACAACACTCTACTCTGGAACAGCACACAATACGAGCAGAGAAGTAGAAGGGAGATAGAGACCAACGCCACCTAGTGGAAAGGAGATAGAGGAGCAACGGCAACACAAGACTGAGGAGGCCGAGAAAGGACCATGACAAGATTTGGGGTGGGGTGGGGCCTAGCAACATTCCATATTGTGTAAACTAGTGGCAGTTAATTTCATTAAAAGGGTAACTAAACATGCAAATCGGACACTGAAGCTTTTTAAATAAAAAAATATGCATTACATTTGACAGGAACATAGGGGTATACTGTATATACCTCATCTGTTGAACCGAAACGATTCTTCACTGACCGTAACAGTCGATGAGATAAGCATCTCTCTCCCTGAAAGAAGAGCACGAAACTTTTAGCGTTGCAACATTATCTTAGTGACAACAATAGTATTGCTTATTTGAAAAAGGCTACATGACCTGGAACATTCTATGAAGGCAATGTCAAAAGATGAAGAATTTTGATGCTTTTTACTAGTGAACCACGTAGTAAACAAAAGAGGGTCTTAAGAATAGGATACACTGTTTTGATGTGGAAAACCCTTTGCAGTTACAGGGACAAAAATGAACGCGCGAAGGGGCAAAACAGTACATGACGAGATTAAAAGTACTAGTAGGGATGTTCCTATAAGGACCCTCCATCTTGTCTACTTGTTCATATCCCATGGTTTAGAGTGGGCAAATGTATATGGGACAAAAAAGAAACTTCATGTAGCAGCATAACGCGTATGCATAACTAGTGCAAACTTCATTTATATGGGACAAAAAAGTTGGATTCCGTGATTTGTCGTCATACATAAACTCAAAAAAAAAGTGAGGAAAATACTTGTTGCTGCAGGGTTAATTTCTTTCACTCAATTCATGATTGTTTGACTTCTTTCCAAGAAGTATTCAATTCTTACTCGTGTGCTAGTATTGTGGACAAAGACAGTTTCTGGTAAACTGTTACAGACCTTATACCGTGTTTCGTAACTTCATAACAGGAATTGCTAACTTGAAGATCCTTTACACAAAAAATTATAATTAAGACATTCCTAGGCATACATCGCAAGAAAAGGAGGCAGCACACATATATATAATCTATAAGTTCTGCTAAAATCTTAATATTGTAGTACAATATTACCACACTTTATAAGCAAAACATGTGTTACAAAGCAGTATTTACCAACCTCCATATATAAAACAACATCCACTATGTGCTCTAGAATACGAGGGCCAGCAATATCGCCAGCTTTTGTGACGTGTCCAATCTAGAGAAATAGAGAGTAAATAATCAGGGAAACATAATCACCCATTTATGCATGACATAGGATAAACTTCTCGCAGTGTGTAACTTACCAAGAAAACAGGGATATTTGTCAATTTTGCGAAACTTAACAGGGCAGATGTGCATTCCTTGACCTATGCTTCACAAATAAATAGGACATATCTTTTAAGCAAGCGAAAATACGAAGATGAGTATTATGTTCATTATCAGAACTTATGCTAAAAAGGTATTTAGCATGCAGTTAAATTGTTACCAGATCCAATACTAAAATTCAGAGAAGTAGTCAAGTTCTCCTCCAGGATCAACTATCATATTATGTATTCATGAAGCTAATTTTGTTCAGTTGGGCATTTGTAGAGTCAACATAATAGGAACACCAAGCATGAACCCATTCTTTATATGATTTAATACCATGCAAAGCATGCCTCGACATAAACTGGAAAGTATTTTCTGAAATACCTGTACTTGATTCCCAGCACTTCCAGCAAACGCTTTTAGATAAACTGTCTGGATTGAATCAACAATAAGAGCCCTTGGAGATAATGGCTGGATTTTGTCCAAGATATCCTGTGGAACAAATGAGAGAAATATCAATAGTTTATCAGTTATGATCTATCTGCTAGATTCTCTCAAGAGGCCAAGATAAAAATTCTTTGGTTTGGTGAACTGGTAAAAATCTCAAAACACAAATATGAAATATTTCATGTCCAACTAGTCATGTTGCTTCTATTGTGCTTTTAGGTAATTAGTGATCCAAGAAAGCATAGTTTGAGATTACCGGCACAGCTTTACAAGAAAGTAAACATTGGCAAACTCTATTTAAGTATATGGTTCTTAAGTTTATTTTGGTTCCCTAGTGAAAATTTGTACAGCGCGCGTACCATTTGGTCATAGAACCGTATAATGAAAAGTTTCAGATCTATGAATAACTTTGTATCGCGTAAACCTACACTATCAGTACTTGGTAGCCTTATTAGATGGTATGAAACAAGCTCTCGTATACGTGACAATAACAGGAAGGGTCCACCACTCTTTAGCACTCAAGAATATACTCAGTTAGTCACACTTAGCTTAGTTAAGGAAACTACAGATTATCAGTTCCCCGAACTCCAACAGTAAAGCTGATGTAGTATAAGCACATTTTCGTAATCTCAAAACAAAGGTCGATGAAACTAAGAAAATGGATATATAAATGATACCAGCCAAATGATGTTACCTCAATATCTGTACTAGAGTATAGGTACAAATCTCTAGACCTGATACCCATCCGGTCAGCCCTATTTGCAATTTGCTCAATGCTCTGCTCACAAAGTTAACAGTTTTTTATTAAACAGTGCTCAGAAAAATAATACTCCCTCCGACTCATATTACATGACACTAATATAAATGTATCTAGACACATCTTAAATGTAGATACATTCATTTTAGTGGCAAGTAATATGAATCGGAGGGAGTAATAAATTTAAAATATCAAACATAAAAGTCTCCTAAGAGTGTCATATGGATATATCAGTCCGTGGAGATTTTGTCAACAAGAACATAGACCAGTTAAGAAATTGCAATGATAAAGATTGGACATGGTTACAACCAACCTCCTCACCAGACACATATACAACAGGAGATGACTCATGGTCCTCGGAACCGTCGGATACAATAGAAGCAAGCTACATAGAAGAATGCTTTCAGATTCCAAAGTAAAGAATACAGAAATTTCGAAATTCCAATACACAAAATGCAAGTAGCTAAGTAGATAAATTTTAACATTCCAAAAGTATAAGTAGAAAACTGAATGCAGTGATACTAATGGGTTGAAAATGCAAGAAAAGGCATACAAAATAGACAACGGACAGCCAGATTGCACATTTACCTGTAACATCAATGAACTTTTCCCAACACCTGGATCCCCACCAACTAAAACCAAGGAGCCTGCAAAATACATGTGTGATGGCAATCAATGAAAAACAGTAGGTAATACATTGATGCTGCGAAGTATAAAAAAGCTTCACGCAACGCATCAGATGCAATTTTTCTCAAACATGCTTCAACAACCCAATGTAACACATAAATGGAATGGCACGAGATGAGATCATGAGGAAAGAACTTGGCATACCCAGGGTTGCACAGACATGGTATGGGAGTTTTAATTTGTTCAGGTTTCACAATAATCATTCTTTAGTTGCAATCTGGCAATCTGCAATCAGATGTACCTGTTGTAAGGTAGTTAAGAGGAGAAGGTACAACACCCTTCCAGTAAATTGCCAACCCCTGGTGCTTATATTTAATTTGAACCATGACAAAAACTGCAAGTTGAAACAACTAAATCCCGTATCTGATACATGGAAAAATATTAGATAGGCATTGGCTACAAACTGATTTGAAACCTAAATTTACATTATTATCCCCAATCATATAATTGTAGTGGTGGACGTCATTCGCAAACACACAGGAACCATTAATTTGAACTCTCGTATGAATACAGATACACATGAGTACAGGTACCTGATTCTAGGATCAAAAAGATGTGGAGGGGATTCAGTTGAGGTGCAGTGGATGAATTGTACAGAGAGTGGTGGAGGAAGGGAAGGGGAGGCTTTGGCTGGCTTGGACCAAGGGGTTGGAGGGCAATAATTTAGGGTTCTGTACTACTGTTTATCAATAACTACTGAATACTCATGTTTACAAAGAACTAATTATACATCAATGGTTGATATGCTTTTTGGGAGAGATGCCTAGAGTATCTTAAGAACAAGAAATGTCCAAAATGGTACCTTAAAACTTACTTCGGCATAGGAAGTTACGAACTGGTAAAGAAGAAAGGAACAACAAGGATTTAGCACGAGTGCAACATACAAGCAGAAGATGCTAGTTCTGCAAGGGGAAAAAAACGTCTGGAAGTGGCAAAGAAGCTAAACTAGAGAGCTTATGAGCACATGGTTGTGCCCTGTAGCCTATGTCCAGTATGTGGAGCAGATTCCTCGCTCTGAGGCCAATTTCGAAAGGCGAAATGACACATAACTATATTTAAAAAGTGTCATCTGACTGACATCATATTTGATGAGACAAGGTTATCCTGAACAATTTAAAAGGTTTGGCGGAACTGCAAGATGGATATCATGGCTCTGACATTATACATATGTCATCCCTGACTGATCCTACACCAAATTTCCTTTGAACTAGTGCTACCAAAGGAGTTAAGAGTGAAGTTTTACCAGGAACAACGCCACCTCCAAGCACCCGAGCAATTTCGCTTCCGAAGGTGCCAGGCCTGCAAGTAAGAAAACCATACACATCATCAGTTAGTAGTGTGGAAATATTCAGTGAGCTACTATGCAAGTGCATTCCAAGGAAAGTACTATCCTAAAGCCGATTTTGCCATATTTGCGCAGAACAACCAACAAACTGAACATCTCAACATCATTTATCAACACAGCAGTTGAGAAGAAAAAACAAATGGAGCGAGCATTTCTCCAGATTTGGGCCGAGAGTTATTAGAAATGTTACAGCGGTATGCGCCAGCCGGTCTGGTCAAATCCCTTGGTGACCTCGGAGAGGCTCTTGGGCACCATCTCCTTGCTCTTCTGCTGGATCCAGGAGCGGGCGGCGTGGTGCGCCCCCTCGGCCGCGTCGGCGGGGTCGGCCCCCGCGACGTACTTGGTGAGGGCCCCCACGGCCTGGCAGCTGCGGCAGGTGCCCCACCACTGCGAGAAGCCGTCCCCGCAGTTGCCGCAGACGTAGGTGGCCCTCGCGGCCGCCTTCCTGCCCTTGCCCCCGGCCCGCCTCGCGGTGGCCACGTCCGCCCACCTGCTCTCGCCCTTCCCGCCAGTCGGTTTCCCCTCCGCCGCCGCCGCTTCGGGGGTGGGCGGGGGAGGGGGCGCCAGGGGTTGCGTGAGGATGCGGCCTGCGATGGGGTCGAATACGCCCCAGGAGCCCTCGGAATCGGCGGAGGTCTCGGGGTCGGAGGCGGCGGCGGCGGCGGAGGCGGAAGAGAGGGCCTCCGGTGGGAGCAGGGGGTCGTGGGTGGCCCGTCCATCGGCGGTGGGCTGGGGTGAGGAGGAGGAGAGGAGGCGGAGGTGGGGTAGGAGCGGGGGGCTAGGGAGTGGGCGGAGGCGGTGGAGAGGGATGCGGCGGGAGAGGCGGAGGAGGGAGGAGGCGGATGGGAGCATCGCGGCGGTGGTGTGGAGGTGGAGCATGGAAGGGGAGGGGCAAATGCGGCGAGGTTATTTTCGAGGGTTTTGTGGGGGGTTTGGGGGCGGAAATGCGGCGCGACGGCGCGGGAAAGGGCAGGGGTCGCCGCGCCGGGCTGGAGTGGAGGCGCGGAGGTCCGACCGTCCGACTGTCCGAGACGGGCACGGGGCTCAGTGTAGGCCTAACTATACCTGTCGGGCCGGGCTTGGGCCTGGTTCAGCCCGGCCCGGCCAGGACAAAAATAGGGAAAGCCTGTTGGGCTGCGGGCCGGGCTGCTCCGTTAATTGGCGATTTCAGTCTACCCAGGCCCAGCCATCAGGCCAACAAACCTAGGTCTAGGCTTGGGTTTTTCGGGCTAAGCTTCGGGTTGGGCTGTCCATGGCCAGGTATACATATTAGATGGATTGAAGATGTTCAGTTGAATTTTAGGTGGGGAAATCTTTTTGATTGTGGTGAATTAACTCTTTAATTAATATTATTTGATGCTAAAATGGATGTATCTACAACTAAAATGTATCTAGATATATTTATATTAGCATCAAGTAAAATGAATCGGAGAGAGTACATTTTTTTCATTTTTATGAGCTCTAACCTTACGCTATTCTTTCATGAATTTCGACTCTTCTGTATATTTGAAGTTTATGTTTTCGTTTACTTCATATGATGATTGTTTGTTGTCATTTAGTTCTTAATGATGAACCATTATATTTTGAGTAGCAATGATCATGGATTCTATATTGTATATATTGACAACAAACTACAAAGTCCATATAGTTATCGCATTTGTGCTCGAGGACGAGCATGGTCAACCTGGGAGATGGTGATGCATCTATGTTCTTTGTTTTTCATCGTAATTGATTCATATAAGTGGTTATAATCATGATATAGAATGATTTTCATGATTTTCTTAAAATATCCATTTTATTTGTATTATAACCATGCAAGCATATATACCCTATTTTGTGTATTTTTTAACTTTTTAGGGACCTTCGCGAACTTAAAAGGATATGAATTTTTTCTGCATAAGTTTTTTTATAGAAAATCAAGACTTTGAGCACTTGAACCTCACTTGGGCCAACAGGAGGGCCAAAGAGGGCCCATGGACTGGCCTAATACCCTAGTCGCGCATGGGGCCCACTTGCGCCCTCGTGACTCCAACACTATCGACCTTTGCGCACCTGGACTTGTCTTGACCTAAAACCGCTTATATATACATCCGTATTCACGATCTCGAAAGACAGCAGACCGCAGAAAGAAACACAAAATGAAGGCCAAACCTACAAGATTGGACGTACAAGATTGGACGGGGAACGCCACGGGGAGCCGCGAGCTCGCATCTCCAACCTCTCCAACAACATCTCTTACGTATCCATGATGAAGAGGAAGTAGTCCACCAAAAACTATGGGTCTGTGGATGTAGTTTGATCTATCTCTCGCTGATAATATCAATGTTCTAGAACTACATGATGTGCTCTCTGTAGGATAACGTTGCATAGAAAACAAAAATTTTCCTACCGCGAACACGAAATCCAAGCCAAGATGCAATCTAGAAGACGGTAGCAACGAGGGGATTATCGAGTCTCACCCTTGAAGAGATTCCAAAGCCTACAAGAGGAGGCTCTTGTTGCTGCGGTAGACGTTCACTTGCCGCTTGCAAAAGCGCGTAGAAGATCTTGATCACGATCGGTTCCGGCGCCACGAACGGGCAGCACCTCCGTACTCGGTCACACGTTCGGTTGTTGATGAAGACGACGTCCACCTCCCCGTTCCAGCGGGCAGCGGAAGTAGTAGCTCCTCTTGAATCCGACAGCACGACGGCGTGGTGTCGGTGGCGGTGTAGAAGTCCGGCGGAGCTTCGCTAAGCTACGCGGGAAATATGAAGTGGAGGAGCAAAGCTAGGGTTTGGGAGGGGGTGGCCGGCCACTCAAGGGGGGCGGCCAAGCTATGGTCTTGGGGTGGCCGGCCCCCTCCCTTGGCCCCTCATTATATAGGTGGATCCCAAGTGTTGGTGTCCAAGTCTTCGAATAAGACCCGAAACCAAAACCTTCCATAGGAGGGGGCAAACCTAGCCCAACTAGGACTCCCACCCAAAGGTGGGATTCCCACCTCCCATGTGGGGGGTGGCCGGCCCCCTATGGTGGAGTCCACTTGGGACTCCACCCCCACTAGGGCTGGCCGGCCATGGAGGTGGAGTCCCTTGTGGACTCCACCTTCCTTGGTGGTTTCTTCCGGACTTTTCTAGAACCTTCTAGAACCTTCCATAGAACCTTCCGCGACATTTTATTCACATAAAATGACATCCTATATATGAATCTTATTCTCCGGACCATTAGGAACTCCTCGTGATGTCCGGGATCTCATCGGGACTCCGAACAAATATTCCAACTCCATTCTATATTCAAGAACTACCATTTCAACATCCAACTTTAAGTGTGTCACCCTACGGTTCGAGAACTATGCGGACATGGTTGAGTACTTACTCCGACCAATAACCAATAGCGGGATCTGGAGATCCATAATGGCTCCCACATATTCAACGATGACTTTAGTGATCGAATGAACCATTCACATACATTACCAATTCCCTTTGTCTCACGATATTTTACTTGTCCGAGGTTTGATCTTCGGTATCACTCTATACCTTGTTCAACCTCGTCTCTGACAAGTACTCTTTACTAAATCGTGGTATGTGGTCTCTTATGAACTCATTCATATGCTTGCAAGACATTAGACGACATTCCACCGAGAGGGCCCAGAGTATATCTATCCGTCATCGGGATGGACAAATCCCACTTTGTTGATCCATATGCCTCAACTCATACTTTAGGATACTTAATCCCACCTTTATAGCCACCCATTTACGCGGTGGTGTTTGGTGTAATCAAAGTACCTTTCCGGTATAAGTGATTTACATGATCTCATGGTCATAAGGACTAGGTAACTATGTATCGAAAGCTTATAGCAAATAACTTAATGACGAGATCTTATGCTACGCTTAATTGGGTGTGTCCATTACATCATTCATATAATGATATAACCTTGTTATTAATAACATCCAATGTTCATGATTATGAAACTAATCATCCATTAATCAACAAGCTAGTTTAAGAGGCATACTAGGGACTTCTTGTTTGTCTACATATCACACATGTACTAATGTTTCGGTTAATACAATTATAGCATGATATATAAACATTTATCATAAACATAAAGATATAAATAATAACCACTTTATTATTGCCTCTAGGGCATATCTCCTTCAGTCTCCCACTTGCACTAGAGTCAATAATCTAGTTTACATTTGTAAAGATATAACACCTTGGTCTTGGTGTTTTATCATGTATTGCTCACGGGAGAGGTTTTTAGTCATCGGATCGACACGCTCGTAAACGTATGTATTTTGTAATTCATTTGCGTCTCAACGCATCACTCATTTCCAAATGAGTTGGCATTATATATGTTTGATCTTCTGGTGGAACCTTAATTCCATTTATCTGAAATATGTCACTTATATTGTCACACACAATATAGCTTCAAAGTTACGACTCGTCGGAACTACACCAAGTTCTCAAAGAACCTCTTGACTTAACATCCTTTGTCATTGTCAAAACAATGACATACTCTGCCTTCTTTTGTAGAATCCGTCACAATATTTAGAACTCTTCTAAATCTAGCATAGACAACTTCTAGCTCATTGTGCTACCTTTTAAACAACACTTCGTCTAATTTGAGATTGAAATTATATTTTATATGTGACAAAACCAATATCGGTGTAACACCTTACAGCGATTTGTTTGTCATTTCTTCATACAAAAATATATATATCCTTAGTTCTTCTAAAGTACTCAAGGATATTCTTACTGTCCAATGATCATCATATGAATCATTCTGGTATATGCTCATAACACTTTATAGCACATGATATACTGATTGTGTACATATTATTCGTGATCTATAATCACTCATGTGTTTTTACTCATTGAGTGTCAGATACACTCAAGTCTTGTTAAACCTTCACATGACAAGAACATTTTCTTAATATTTCTATATTGAACTACTTCAATATCCATCATATGTACTTTGACTTAAACTTTTTTATGTGTTTCAATCTATCTTCATAGATCTTGACACTAAATTTGTTTCAGTCCATATCCTTTCATTGAAGTTAATTCTCAATGAAACCTTTTAATCAAGTATATAATTACATCATTTATAACCAACTATATGTCACCTACATAAAGTATTATAAATGTGTCTTAGCGCTCCCACTTAATTTCTTGCAAATGCAAGCCTCTTCATCGTCTACGATGAAATCAAAAAACTCTTTGACTATTTCATCTGGTGAAGATTCCAACTCCGTGATACTTACTTCATCCAATTGAAGCTTGTATAGCTATCTAGTATTCCACGGACCAGCAAAACTCTTGGTTGTATCTTGTATACATACATTAAGTAGTGTATTTTGCCATCCTACTAGCATATCTCATAAAAGAAATATGTAGTGATTACTAGAATAATCCACATAGACTATAAGCATTGCTACGGAAGATCTAATCTTATCGTATTCAACTCTTTGAACTTTGTTGTAAACAATTTTTCGATAAGTCAAGCTTTCTTCAAGGATATTTCATCCAAGTCTATCAATTTCATAGATCCATTTACTTTCATAAAGTATTCATCTATCTTGGATTTCATGGCGTATAGCTATTTTAACGGAGTCAGGGCCCATCATAACTTCTTTGTTTTGTAGTTGGTTTATCATTGTTCAAAATCAATCCTTTGTCCACAAATCATTTATTTGATCGCAAAGTAAACCATACCTACAAGGTTCAATATGTACTTCGATCTCCATGGCTAAAACACTTTGTAGTCATGAGAGCCATGATAAATCGTGGCCGCTTAGAAACCAATTCCGATGCTGTGCTACTCTGATCATTATGCTCAGTTTCATAAACCTTATCAAATTATATTGTCCTCCCACTCAAATACTTCACTCGAAACAATTTCTCGGAAATAAGAAACATTGACAAACACTTTTGTCTTTGTCTCGTGGGAAGAATTCCCAATTAAATCTCTGGGATAACCAACAAAGACATTCATCCGATTTTGGTTGACTATTAGGGTTTATACCCATGCCATAACTTGTATGGTGTCATTTCAACGGATCATGATGATGCTCTATTCAGTGTAAAAGCGGTAGTCACTAAAGCATAATCCACAAAAATATAATGGCATCAATATTTTATCTCATCATTGATCCAACAAAGTTTGGATATATCTCTTGGATACTTCATCATCACTATGATACTCCAAGAAACGTAAGTTGTAGAACAATTTCATAACTCTCTTAGATGTTCGCTAAAACTCGTAATTCAAATATTTCCACCATGATCCAATCATAGATATTTGATTTCTATTACGATGATTTCCACTTCATGCTGAAATTTATTTGAATCCTATTCAAATATTTCAAACTTTTCCTTATTGAATATATCCACATATATACTCAATTCATTGTTTGAAAGTTTTCATGAAGTAGAAGAATCTTCCGCACACAACTATGCCCAGTGAACCACATATATCATTATGTATGTTTTCACTAAGTTAGTTGCCCGTTCAACTCTTCGGCCTATGAACGGTATTTAGGTCATTACTTTTTAGAAAAGATTTTGCAAGTGCCAAACGATTCAACAAATCGAATGACTCCAAAAATCCATTTGCATGGAGTTCCTTCATGCGATCCTTTCTAACATGACCTAAATTGCGGTTCCACAAATAAGTGGAATTCAAATCATTTGCCTTATGGCATTTTAGCGTCAGTGTTATGTATGTGTGTTTCACTATTAAGATTTATAATAACTTATCCATCGTACATGGAGTAATGTCATAATTTAAACAACTCATTGTTTTCATTTGACCAGAGCAAAATAACAATTATTAAGTTCTTTATTATAAATTCTAAGGGCTAGATAGAATGCCAACGATGAACACAATAACACTTTATTTTTGTTCCAGACGTGCATTCCTATCATATTCCTTGTCGATCACTTAGGCCATTGTATTCTTGTATTGCGTTGTTTTGTATGACACTTCATACCAACCAATATGGTACTATTACCCATGTAATTGTTTGTGTGTGGTATGTAGGAATACAACCATAACATGTATATGATTTATATACACTGAGCTAGACTTTCTAGTCTTTTTTTCTTTTGCCAAAATATCTTTTGCGGTTTCTCTTTTAGCTTTCCTCATTATTCGGAAAAACATTTCAACATCAATAACTTCTAGGTTTGTTGGTCAAATACCAATAACCTTGAGGTTCTTACTTTGAAGTTGATCATCATATGACAAGTGTTTCAGATTTCACTATTAGTAACTTTGTAATACGATGAACAATTTCACTCATAATTTTATCCATCAATTCATGATAACTTTACGAGACCATGTCTGTACATGCTAGGCTCATAAAGTTTAAACCTTAGTATTCGCATATGCAAATCTGGTTTGCACCCGTTGGAAGCACACGTAGAATCTATAACACCCGATCATCACGTGATGCTTCGAAACGACGAGTCTTAGCAACGGTGCATACTAAGGACAATCACTTCATGGATATGCGAATATTGTTAGTGCCCCAATAGTTGGAGGATTGGGACGCCTTGCGTCTTCAACCTTCGTACATTCCCATAAAACTTATGAGTTTATGTAGTCTCACCAAATTTATATTCTATCATCTTGCAATAAGGTCTTAGATATCACATATATCTCGTACCTTGATTATTTCTGAAAACTAAATTTTCAGCTCCTTACTTTTCAAACAGATTTGAACTTCAAGTTTCACGGAGACAAGATAACTTTAGGTACTAATTGGAACCATAGCTATTTGAATCAACAATGTGAGGTTTACTAAAAGTTTGCAATAGGACTTAATCATTTCTTGATTCATTAACAATACGGTACCAATCCGTAAAGTTTCTTATCAGATTTTAACAGTATTTCTATCTCAATAACAAGACTAGCGCATAGTAGAAAACGGATGCCAATACTACAAAATTAATTCAAAATACTACTCAGACTATGTTTATGATAATTAGTTCATGTTTTAATCTAATTACTAATGAACTCCCACTTAATACAACATCCCTCATAGTTGTTAAGTGGTACACGATCCAAATCCACTACACCAAAACCGATCATCACGTGAGATGATGTAGCTTCAATGGTGAACATCAACATGTTGATCATATCATCCATATGACTCGTGTTCAACCTTTCGGTTTCCGTTGTCCCGAGGCCATGTCTATACATGCTAGGCTCGTCAAGCAAACCCAAGTATTCCGCGTGTGCAACATGGCTTACACCCGTTGTATGTCAAGTTTATCACACCCGATCATCACGAGATGCTTCAAAACGTCGAACAATGCAACGGTGCATACGAGGGAAGAACACTTTATTATCTTGATATTAATGTGAGGGATCATCTTATAATGCTACCGTCGCGATCTAAGCAAAATAAGATGCATAAAAGGATTAACATTACATGCAGTTCATATGTGATATGATATGGCCCTTTTGTCTTTGCGCCTTCGATCTTCATCTCTAAAGCACGGACATGATCTCCATCATCTTCGGGCATGATCTCCATCATCGTCGGCGTAGCGTCAAGGTCCATGGCGCCGTCTTCATGGTTGTTCACCTCATGTAGCAACTATTACAACTACTTTGAAATACTACTCAACATGAAAATTAAAGACAACCATAAGGCTCCTGCCGATTTGCCACAATACAATAATGATCATCTCATACATATTCATCATCATATCATGGCCATATCACATCACCAAACCCTGCAAAAACAAGTTAGACGTCTCTAATTTGGTTTGCATATTTTACGTGGTTTAGGGTTTTCGAGAGAGATCTAATCAACCTACGAACATGAACCACAACGGTGATACTAGTGTTGTCAATAGAAGAGTAAATTGAATCTTCACTATAGTAGGAGAGACAGACACCCGCAAAGCCTCTTATGCAATACAAGTTGCATGTCGAACGAGGAGCAAGTCTCATGAACGCGGTCATGTAAAGTTAGCCCGAGCCGCTTCATCCCACTATGCCACAAAGATGCAAAGTACTCAAACTAAAGACAACAAGAGCATCAACGCCCACAAAACCATTGTGTTCTACTCGTGCAACCATCTATGCATAGACACGGCTGCGATACCCTTTGTAGGATAACGTTGCATAGAAAACAAAAATTTTCCTACCGCGAACACGAAATCCAAGCCAAGATGCAATCTAGAAGACGGTAGCAACGAGGGGATTATCGAGTCTCACCCTTGAAGAGATTCCAAAGCCTACAAGAGGAGGCTCTTGTTGCTGCGGTAGACGTTCACTTGCCGCTTGCAAAAGCGCGTAGAAGATCTTGATCACGATCGGTTCGGCGCCACGAGCAGGCGGCACCTCCGTACTCGGTCACACGTTCGGTTGTTGATGAAGACGACGTCCACCTCCCCGTTCCAGCGGGCAGCGGAAGTAGTAGCTCCTCTTGAATCCGACAGCACGACGGCGTGGTGTCGGTGGCGGTGTAGAAGTCCGGCGGAGCTTCGCTAAGCTACGCGGGAAATATGAAGTGGAGGAGCAAAGCTAGGGTTTGGGAGGGTGGCCGGCCACTCAAGGGGCGGCCAAGCTATGGTCTTGGGGTGGCCGGCCCCCTCCCTTGGCCCCTCATTATATAGGTGGATCCCAAGTGTTGGTGTCCAAGTCTTCGAATAAGACCCGAAACCAAAACCTTCCATAGGAGGGGGCAAACCTAGCCCAACTAGGACTCCCACCCAAAGGTGGGATTCCCACCTCCCATGTGGGGGTCGCCGGCGCCCTATGGTGGAGGCCACTTGGGACTCCACCCCCACTAGGGCTGGCCGGCCATGGAGGTGGAGTCCCTTGTGGACTCCACCTTCCTTGGTGGTTTCTTCCGGACTTTTCTAGAACCTTCTAGAACCTTCCATAGAACCTTCCGCGACATTTTATTCACATAAAATGACATCCTATATATGAATCTTATTCTCCGGACCATTCCGGAACTCCTCGTGATGTCCGGGATCTCATCCGGGACTCCGAACAAATATTCCAACTCCATTCTATATTCAAGAACTACCATTTCAACATCCAACTTTAAGTGTGTCACCCTACGGTTCGAGAACTATGCGGACATGGTTGAGTACTTACTCCGACCAATAACCAATAGCGGGATCTGGAGATCCATAATGGCTCCCACATATTCAACGATGACTTTAGTGATCGAATGAACCATTCACATACATTACCAATTCCCTTTGTCTCACGATATTTTACTTGTCCGAGGTTTGATCTTCGGTATCACTCTATACCTTGTTCAACCTCGTCTCCTGACAAGTACTCTTTACTCGTACCGTGGTATGTGGTCTCTTATGAACTCATTCATATGCTTGCAAGACATTAGACGACATTCCACCGAGAGGGCCCAGAGTATATCTATCCGTCATCGGGATGGACAAATCCTTTGTTGATCCATATGCCTCAACTCATACTTTCCGGATACTTAATCCCACCTTTATAGCCACCCATTTACGCAGTGGTGTTTGGTGTAATCAAAGTACCTTTCCGGTATAAGTGATTTACATGATCTCATGGTCATAAGGACTAGGTAACTATGTATCGAAAGCTTATAGCAAATAACTTAATGACGAGATCTTATGCTACGCTTAATTGGGTGTGTCCATTACATCATTCATATAATGATATAACCTTGTTATTAATAACATCCAATGTTCATGATTATGAAACTAATCATCCATTAATCAACAAGCTAGTTTAAGAGGCATACTAGGGACTTCTTGTTTGTCTACATATCACACATGTACTAATGTTTCGGTTAATACAATTATAGCATGATATATAAACATTTATCATAAACATAAAGATATAAATAATAACCACTTTATTATTGCCTCTAGGGCATATCTCCTTCACTCTCATGAATGTGGCTTTATATGTAACCTTTTTGTGGTCGATTTTTGCTTTTTATAAGATTGCTATTTGAGATTGCATTTTCAGTTTGTGGGGGAGATATAAGTAGATGTAGATGTACTCCCTCCGTACTGAAATAAGCTGCGCGAGCTATATACAAATTTACTTTTTAAAAAACCCACACAGATTTCAACCACTACAAATTAGGCTGATTTCAAAATCCAAACTTCCCGATCACCGTCCGCGATTCATGGAAGTCCTGTGGTCCCTCCTTTTCTTTAATCTTAACCTTATTTGTTTTTGACTTTCTTTTGTTATCTGTTGTTAACCTGACAGTCAACTTCTGAAACTGACAGTCATCACAACCCTCCGGTGCGCGCGTGTCACTGACACACGACAGCTCGGACAGTCGGACAGACACAGCTAGCTTCCTAACTTCAAGGCCCAACTGTGTACCGCTATTACAGAGATCGGATCAAGCAGCGTCGCAGATCGGGTACATTAATCTTGCTGGACCGGTCGCGGGTCGTGGTTTGCTCGTCGTGTGGGCACTAGTTATCGATGATGTTGAATAAAAGAGAAGAAGCATGCCAAAAATGCTCAGGTACGCCGGCTAGCTGAGTTGACGATGGCTCGCGTCCTCCGCACCTCCCTCGTCGCGCCATCGCCGTCGTCCGGCGAGGCGACCCTTCCCGAGCGCTCACTCCCACTCACCTACCTGGACGCCATGTGGCTCCACACCTTGCCGGTAGAGCGCGTATTCTTTTTTCACCACGCACACGAGCACGGCGGCGCCGTCGACGTCCTCCTCTCCAACCTCCAGGACTCCCTGTCCAACGCGCTCCGCTCCTTCTATCCGCTCGCCGGCCGCCTCCGCCTCGCTCCCGGGACGCCTAACCGGTACGAGCTCCACTACCGGCCGGGCGACGGCGTCAGCTTCACCGTGGCCGAGTACGATCTTGCAGGCGTCGACGAGCTCGCCACGGACGGGCCAACGGAGGTCGCAAAGATCGCCCCTCTCGTGCCGCCGCTGCCGGAGGGCGGCGCCGTGCTCGCTCTGCAGGCCACCGTGCTCCGCTGCGGCGGCCTCGCCATCGGCGTGACCGTCCACTACGCCGCCTGCGACGGCGCCTGCTCCACGCACTTCCTCCACACGTGGGCGTGGGAGGCGGCTTCCCCCGGGGCCGTCGCGCCCGAGCCGCCCGTCATCGGCCGCACCTTCATCCGCGACCGCGACGACCTCTACGACACTTTCGCCGCCCCAAGGTCGTACAAGAGCCGCGACGGGAAGCCAGTCAGGTCGCCCGACAAGCTCCTCGCCACGTTCGCGCTGTCCGAGGAGCACCTACGGAGCATCAAGGACACAGTCGCACGCGAGGCAGTGCGCCGCGGCGTGTCGCCCCCACCGCCTCGCCCCACGTCGATCGTCGCCACATACGGCTTCATCTGGCACTGCCACTACTGGGCCAAAGAAGGCGGCGGCGCCAAAGGTGAGCCTTCTGGCGGCACTAGCGACCGCGCCTACGCCGTGTTCGCCGCCGACCACCGTGCACGGCTGGACCCGCCTGTCCCGGCCAGATACCTCGGCAACTGTGTTGGCCTGTGCTTCGCCTCGGCGAGCAGGAAGGAGCTACTCACCGCCGCCGGCGCAAGCGGCCTGTTCGCCTCGTGCTCCGCCGTCGCCGCCGCCATCGACGAGGCGACGCGCCGCGGAGACGGCAAGCGGGGGTGCTGGGACGGGTGCCTGGAGCGCGTCGTCGAGGCGTACGGCGCCGGGGTCCCGCTGACGCTGGCGGGGTCGCCCAGGTTCCGCGTATACGACGTCGACTTCGGGTTCGGGAGGCCGGCGAAGGTGGAAATCGTCTCCGTGGCGAGGACGGGCGCGATGTCGGTGGCAGAGGGCCGCGGTGGCACCGGCGGGACGGAGGTGGGCATCTCGCTCCCGCCGGACGGCATGGCCAGGTTTCAGAGGTGTTTCGCCGACGCGGTCGCGTGCCTCTCCGCGTCGTCACCACCTGCCGAAGCGCAACTGCCAGGCAGTGTGGCAGTCTGACAGCAATCCACTGTATGTTAAAACATAGAGTGCAATTTGCAATCGTGATCGAGATTGGAAATGACTATATCAACCACGTTGTTAAAACGTTTGCGCTCATGATACTACCATCCCCTAGTTTGGATCCTGTCTCTCCTAGATCTCGGTTGTTTTCGCATCTTGTAGGAATTTTTTTTTTGGTTTTTCTATGTTGCAGATCCCGTTAGAAAATTTGAATTTAAACATTTTTAAAAATAAAAAATACAAGATATAGACGATATTATAATCTACCGGTGTGTAAATTTTTATAATAAATATGTTACAATTTCGGCTAGCAAAAATGACAAATCTAGATTTTTTGCGTGAGTGAAGTAATGAACACTGGTATCTCGATTTCATCCTTTTGTGAGATTTTTTCATTTTTATTGAGGACAAAATACAGTGTATTTTGCTCCAAATATTTATATACCGATACACCGATAGAATGCAACACTGTCTACATCCAGGTATTTTTCTTAATTTTTTGAAACCTTTTCCACGAGAGTACGCGGAAGCCTACCATATTTTTATAGAAGCCAAAATTGCAACTACAAGACAACTACAACTTGTCGCTACAACAAGCGCAATAGGAACTACACACCATGTTATTTAGAAGATAACCAATACCGAATATTACAATTGCAGCGCAGGAGAGCCTATCCTAAGGTGACCAAAAAACCTACTACTCGACCAATGCTGGCCACCTTCGAAGATCAACAACTTCCACTGAACCCCCCTTGTTGACGCACCATCCACCCTTGATGTCGGAAAGGAGGTTGCAGATAATGGCGTGACTTGGCCGGTCCCGAGAAAGGCATTATCTTTTACCTTCCCACCGATGGTGTACATTTCGTCTCCGAGGATCAAACTTCGACAACGACGAGCATCGAAGGAAAGCACCAATGAACTCCAAGCCATGTCTCCAAATATGATGCTCCCAATGGAGGGACGACTATGAGGATGCCACCATTACGTCGGTCCAACTTTGAACCAAACATTTGCTCGGAGACAACTACCAAACAAAGTGAGAGCGGGAGGAAATGACGACACACCGCAGTGACGCCAATGAGGGGAGCAACACCCACTGGCACCTGATGACCCACAAGTATAGGGGGTGTATCGTAGTATTTTCGATAAGTAAGAATGTCGATCCCAACGAGGAGCAGAAGGTGTTGACAAGCAGTTTAGATGAAGGATTCCCTGTAAATGCTCACAGACAAGTATTTAGGGGGGGTTTGATGTAACAGTTGAATAAAGTACGAGTAAGTAAAGTGCGAGAGTAACAATTGCAGCGAGTGGCCCAATCATTTTTAGCACAAAGGACAAGCCGGGTTGTTTACTTATAATGACCAAACGTTCTCGAGGACACACGGGATTTTAGTCTAGTGCTTTCGCTACATACGGCTAAATAATCTTCATTGTTATGATAAGTGTTGTGTGGGTGAACCTATGCTAATGTACCGCCCTTCCTAGGACTAATACATACTTGTGATTATACCCCTTGTAAGCATCCGCAACTACAAGAAAGTAATTAAGAATAAATCTAACCACAGCCTTAAACTCTGAGATCCTGCTATCCCTCCTGCATCGATATACCAACGGGGGTTTAGGTTTCTGTCACTCCGGCAACCCCGCAATCGGCAAACGAGTACAAGATGCATTCCCCTAGGCCCATAAAGGTGAAGTGTCGTGTAGTCGACGTTCATACGACACCACTAGAAGAATAACACCACAACTTAAATATCATACCATTGAATATTACTCAACCATAGTTCACTACTAACAGTTAGACTTCACCCATGTCCTCAAGAACTAAACGAACTACTCACAAGACATCACATGGAACATGATCAGAGGTGATATGATGATGAATAACAATCTGAACATAAACTTGGTTCAATGGTTTCACTCAATAGCATCAACAACAAGTAGAAATCGATACCGGGAGAGTTTCCCCTATCAAACAATCAAGATCAAACCCAAATTGCTACGGCGGTGACGGTGTCCAGCGGTGGAGACGGCGGTGATGATGGTGGAGATGATGATGATGGTGATGGAGATGATGTCCAGCTCGATGACGGTGACGATGGCGTCGATTTCCCCCTCCTGGAGAGAATTTCCCCGGCGGATTCCTGCCCGCCGGAGAGCTCTTTTCTCTCTGGTGTTCTCCGCCCCGCAGAGGCGGCTGTAACTCTTCGTGAGGTACCCTCTGTGGCTTAGGTCTTCGGGACGAAGGGTTTCGCGAAGAAAAGGAGGCGAAAGGGGTTGTGGGGCCCCCACACCACATGGTGGTGCGGCCAGGCCATGGGCCGCGCCGGCCTGTGGTCTGGCCCCACCTTGGGCCTTCTCAGCTCCTCCTTCTGGCTTCCTTCGTCATCTTGAAAAATAAGATTTTTGGTATAATTTCCTTCCACAGTTGATCTCCCGAAATATTGCGTTCGACGGTGCTTTTTCCAGCGAATCTCGGCTCCGGTGCTTGATCCTCCAATAATGATGAAACATGCAAAATAGATGAAATAACATAAGTATTGTGTCCCAATATGAAATATATCAATGAATAACAGCAAATTATGATACAAAATAGTGATGCAAATTGGACGTATCAACTCCCCCCAAACTTAGACTTCACTTGTCCCCAAGCGAAACTGAACTCGGTAAACAGGACCACATGTTTATGGAGTGAAGAGTCGATAAATAAAATGCGGATAAGAAGCATCATATTCATTCACACAAGACATTCTAGTAAACAACTTCCTCATATAATTCAACTTGAAACAAGTATAAAGTAATCACAAATAAAGGTGCATAAGAAATCATAGTTGGTGATGGCAAACTTCGTTCTTGGTCAGAGAACAATTAACAGGTTATATTTATCTATTGAGCAGCGCTCTCATGTTAAAGTTTATATGGCACAACTTGCATACTCAATCATAATAGTCTCCTCGTAATCATTGATAACTTGCAAAGTTATATTCATTCAGATAAAACTTGTACTAAACAAGGAAAAGTAAAAGACATGACGAAGTAAATCACAATATAATGGTTTGATCACAACTACTCAAATGCTTGCTTGAGATGGAGGGAAATAGGTTTACTGACTCAACATAAAGTAAAAGACAGGCCCTTCGCAGAGGGAAGCAGGGATTAAATCATGTGCTAGAGCTTTTTCAGTTTTGAAATCATATAGAGATAATAAAAGTAACATTTTGAGAAGTGTTTGTTGTTGTCAACGACTGGTAGCGGGTACTCTAACCCCCTTGCCAGACAAACCTTCAAAGAGCGGCTCCCATTTTATTTTTATTTTGTGTGGCACACCTTCCAACCTTTCTTTCACAAACCATGGCTAACCGAATACTCGGGTGCCTGCCAACAATCTCATACCATGAAGGAGTGCCTTTTTATTTTAGTTTTATTATGATGACACTCCCCCCAACCTTTGCTTACACAAGCCATGGCTAACCGAATCCTTCGGGTGCCGTCCATCAATCACATACCATGGAGGAGTGTCTATTTAGTTTAATTAATTTGGGACTGGGAATCCCATTGCCAGCTCTTTTTGCAAAATTATTGGATAAGCGGATGAAGCCACTAGTCCATTGGTGAAAGTTGCCCAACAAGATTGAAAGATAAAACACCACATACTTCCTCATGAGCTATAAAACATTGACACAAATAAGAGATAATAAGTTTTGAATTGTTTAAAGGTAGCACATGAAGTATTTACTTGGAATGGCAGGAAATACCATGTAGTAGGTAGGTATGGTGGACACAAATGACATAGGTTTGGGTTAAGATTTGGATGCACGAGAAGTATTCCCTCTCAGTACAGGTTTTTGGCTAGTAAGGTTAATTAGCAAGCATAAGAGTTGAGGGAAACAAACAAATATACATGTGATAGAAACAATCATGCATCTTCCTTGTAAGCACAAACAATTTTAACTTCAGAATAATAAGCTATGAGCTAACAAGAAAGAAAGACAATGAAACAACTACATGTATTTCTCTTTTCTACTTAAACCTCAAAGTGTTGTTGCTATTGACCAATGCTAAGTTTGCCAAAACCAAATAGATTTATTCAATGCTCCCAAAGTGATACCAATACTAACAACAAGGTAAATCATATAATAGAGATTGCAAACTAAAATAAGATGTGCAATATGTAAATGATAAGACTTCTCATTAATATTCCATAACGATAACTCACACCAAGGGATACATAGATAACCAACTAAAGGAGAGATACTTCCAAACTGCAACCCATCTTATATGATAACTTCCCTACTCATGATATGACACTACTTGACAGTAAAAAGTAAAAGGTAGTGATAATGTGATACCGCGGCACTCCCCCAAGCTTGGAACAAACCAAGGGGATGCCAATACCGATGATGAATTACTCCTGCGGCGATGGTGGTGATGAATTCCTGACAAGCTTCTCAATAAGCTCCTGAAGCTCATCAATCTTGTATGTGAGATTGCGAATCATCTCCTAATTGTGCTCGACGCGGTTAAGAAGTCTGTCCGACGGCGAGTCCCAACTCTTGGAGTTATTTCCCCACTCTTCACCCTCAGGCTTCCTCCCTCCTGCAGTGTTAGAGCGATCTATATCCCAATTGCTAGGCAATGCTGCCTTGGGAGTCCCTTCAATTTGATTATTGAAAATTAGATTGTGGAAGGGATGGTGAATGCCTGATAAAGATGTTTTCGGAGCTAGGTAATGACGTGGAACCGCTCCTCCAGTGCGAATTCTTGCGCTCTTGTTTGCACTAAAAGGGTTGTCCACCACCTTGATGCTTGCGATGGTAGCACGCGGGTGTGCGCGCGAATCTTCCTCCACCTCTTCTTCATCCTCTTCCTTGACGTCCTTGTCCTCCTCTTTCCACCCAAGATCTCGATTATCTTCATCCGGAAACTCCTTGCCCTTGTTCTTGGAGACCATGGTGCTTCTAAACTGAAAACAGATCCTGGCAGAAACAGCTCGAAACAAAACACGTCGAGAAAACGATATACGGACCTCCAGGGGTCCGGGGGATTATATAGCAAAAATTTTCACGACAAAAGGAAAGTACCAGATCGAACCAGAGTCGGAAAGGGGCGACGAGGCGGCCAGACCATAGGGCGGCGCGGGCCCAGGTTAGGCCGCGCCGGCCTATGGTGGCACGCCCTCGTGCGTCTTTTCCACTCCGTTTCGATCTCGTAATTTTTCATGTTTTCCAAAAACAGCAAAAATATAGTTCGGAAAGTAAATTGCGAACATTTCATTACCAGTACTGTTACCTATTCAAAGTCGAGTTCTGGCAGATTGTCAATTTGTCCTTTAATGAAAGCCTCCGGTGTTTCCACTTGAATAATATCAACATCAACATTATAGGAATCACCTGAGATATAATGCTTGAGTCTTTGTCCATTCACCACTTGTGTGGCATTGCCTTGGAGAGAGCTAATTTTGATTGCTCCTGAACGATACACCTCCTCGACAACATATGGTCCTTCCCATTTCGAGAGTAATTTCCCTGCAAAGAATCTGAGACGAGACCGATACAATAGGACTTTATCTCCAATATTAAATTCTCTTTTGATAATCCTTCTATCATGCCATTTTTTAACTTTTTCTTTAAAGAGTTTAGCATTTTCATAAGCTTCACTTCTCCATTCATCTAGAGAACTCAATTGCAACAACCTCTTATCACCGGCAAGTTTAGGATCTTTATTTAATTCTCTAACAGCCCAATAAGCTTTGTGCTCTAGTTCTAAAGGTAAATGACAAGCTTTTCCGTAAACCATTTTATAAGGTGACATTCCCATGGGATTTTTATAAGCAGTTCTATAAGCCCATAGTGCATCCTTCAATTTACTAGCCCAATTCTTTCTAGTTTTATTAACAGTCTTTTGCAAGATAGATTTAATCTCTCTATTTGATAATTCTACTTGCCCACTAGTTTGAGGATGATAAGCGGAAGCAATTCTATGATTAATACCATATCTAGCAAGAGTTTTTCTAAAACCTCCATGAATAAAATGAGAACCTCCATCAGTCATAATATATCTAGGCACTCCAAATCTAGGAAAAATAATGTCTAAAAGCATTCTTAAAGAGGTCTCACCATCAGCACTTTTTGTAGGTATGGCTTCCACCCATTTAGTAACATAATCAACAGCAACAAGTATATGAGTGTTACCTTCTGAAGACGGAAAAGGTCCCATGAAGTCAAATCCCCAACAATCAAATGGTTCAATAACAAGAGTATAATTCATAGGCATTTCATTACGTCTAGAGATATTACCAACCCTTTGGTATTCATCACAAGATAAAATAAACTTTCTCGCATCCTTGAAGAGAGTTGGCCAATAAAAACCTGATTGTAGAACCTTTTGCGCGGTTCTTTCTCCGGCGTGATGTCCTCCATAAGCACTACCATGGCATTTACTCAATATCTCTTGTTGTTCATATTCGGGAACACACCTTCGCAGAATACCATCCACTCCTTCTTTATATAAGTGTGGGTCATCCCAGAAATAATGCCTCAAGTCATAAAAGAATTTCCTCCTTTCTTTGGTGAAAAGGTTGGAGGCAAGTACTTGGAAACAATAAAGTTAGCATAATCAGCATACCAAGGACTGTCTCGCGAGCTCACCTTTATTACAGCCAATTGTTCATTTGGAAAACTATCATTAACAGGAATAGGATCATAAGCAATATTTTCCAATCTAGACAAATTATCAGAGACAGGATTATCAGCACATTTCCTATCTACAATATGTAAATCAAATTCTTGCAAAAGAAGCACCCATCTAATAAGCCTCGGCTTAGCATCTTTCTTTGTCATAATGTATCTAATTGCAGCATGATCAGTATGAATCGTAACTTTTGAATCAACAATATAAGATCTAAATTTATCACAAGCAAAGACTACAGCTAATAATTCTTTTTCAGTTGTAGCATAATTTCTTTGAGCAGCATCAAGAGTTTTACTAGCATAATGAATAACATTTAGTTTTTTATCTACTCGCCGTCCAAGAACAGCGCCTACAGCAAAATCACTAGCATCACACATAATTTCAAATGGTAAGTTCCAATCAGGAGGTTCAACTACAGGAGCAGTTGTTAAGGCTTTCTTTAGAGTTTCAAAAGCTTCCTTGCAATCATCATCAAAAACAAAAGGTACGTCTTTTTGAAGAAGATTAGTAAGAGGCTTTGAAATCTTGGAGAAATCTTTAATAAATCTCCTATAAAACCCAGCATGACCAAGAACACTACGAATACCTTTAACATCCCTCGGATAGGGCATCTTCTCAATTGCTTCAACTTTAGCTCTATCAACTTCAATACCTTTCTCTGAAATTTTATGTCCCAATACAATTCCTTCATTAACCATAAAGTGGCATTTCTCCCAATTAAGAACAAGGTTAGTTTCTTCACATCTCTGCAAAACTTTATCAAGGTTTCGCAAGCAACTATCAAAAGAATTCCCATAGACGGAAAAATCATCCATGAATACTTCCACAATACTCTCGCAAAAGCCATGAAAAATAGCAGACATGCATCTTTGAAAGGTAGCAGGAGCATTACATAAACCAAAAGGCATACGCCTATAAGCATAAGTTCCATAGGGACAAGTAAAAGTGGTTTTCTCTTGATCTTTAGTTTTAATGACAATTTGTGAAAACCGAATAACCATCAAGAAAGCAAAAATGAGTATTTTTAGACAATCTTTCTAGCATTTGATCAATAAATGGTAAAGGGTAATGATCTTTCTTAGTAACTTTATTAACTTTTCGAAAATCAATGCACATTCTATACCCTACAACCACTCTTTGAGGGATGAGCTCATCATTATCATTAGGCACAACAGTCATTCCTCCTTTCTTGGGAACGCAATGCACAGGACTAACCCATCTACTATCAGCAATAGGATATATAATACCAGCTTCAAGAAGTTTTAATACCTCATTCCTTACCACCTCCTTCATCTTCGGAATTAGACGACGCTGATGTTCAACAACAGGCTTTGCATCATCTTCCATATTAATAGCATGTTGGCAAATAGAAGGAGAAATCCCCTTCAAATCATCAAGAGTGTAGCCAATAGCGCCTCGGTGTTTCTTCAATATTTCCAATAGCCTTTCTTCTTCAAACTCTGTAAGCTTAGAACTAATAATAACAGGATATATTTTCTTATCATCAATATGAGCATATTTAAGATTATCAGGTAAAGGCTTTAAATCAAAAACAGGATCTTCCTTTGGCGGCGGTGTTGTACCCAAATCTTCCACCGGTAAATCATGCTTGAGAATAGGTTGGCGAAGAAAATTTTTCTCAAGCTCATCTCTTTCTTTCCTAAAAACTTCACTCTCGCTATCCTCCAAATGTTGCTGCAAAGGATTATTAGGAACAAGAACAATAGATGCACAATGCTCCATTTTAAAATCATCACTAGGCAAATCAGCTTTATAAGGAGTTTTGGTAAATTTAGAGAAGTTAAACTCATAAGATTCACCAGTAAATTTAGTCAAAATTTTCTCTTTCTTGCAGTCTATAATAGCTCCACAAGTATTTAGAAAAGGTCTACCAAAAATAATAGGACAATAATCACTAGCAGCAGAACCAAGTATCAAAAAGTCAGCAGGATATTTAATCTTACCACATAGAACTTCCACATCTCGAACAATACCAATTGGAGAAATAGTTTCTCTATTAGCCAGCTGAATAACCACATCAATATCTTCAAGTTCACAAGAATCAATTTCGTGCATAATCTCCGTGTAAAGCTCATAAGGAATAGCACTAACACTTGCACCAATATCACATAAACCATAATAGCAATGATCACCAATTCTAACAGATAGCATAGGAACACTAACTTGTTTGGGTTTATTAGGATGTGAAACAATATTAGAAGCATCTTCACGAGAAAATAATATGACCATCCTCCACATTTTCACCACAAGATCTTTAACTATTGCAACAAAGAGGTTCAACTTTTATTTGTTCTTCGAGTTCTCTGGGTTTCTTTTCACTTTTATGAACCGCACTATTTATAACAGTACTCCTTCATTTTAGCGAGGGAAAAGAGTTTTTTCAATATAAGCTTAGGAATAACATGATCAGAGTTTCAACTACAACGCATTTATTAATAGATGAATCAATTTTATCTTTATACGGTTCATGATACTTATCAAAATTCTTCTTAGGCAATTCATAATGAGAGGCAAAAGCTTTATAAAGATTTGCAGCAACTTGAGAATCAAGACCATATGTAGCACTCATATTACGAAATTTATCGGTATCCATAAAAGCTTCAATGCATTTATAATCATAAATTATACACGATTCTCTATCCTTGTCGTTCTCCCAACCTTCGGTATTTTCTTGGATCCGATCAAGAAGGTCCCTTTTAAACTCTTCTTTGTTGCGTGTAAATGATCCAGAACAAGAAGTATCCAGCAAGGTCTTGTCTTGAAAAGAAAGTCTTGCATAGAAATTATCAATAATAACATTACCAGGAAGCTCATGAATGGGGCATTTGAGCATTAAAGACTTCAATCTCCCCCAAGCTTGGGCAATACTCTCTCCATCATGAGGCCAAAAATTATATATGCGATTCCGATCCTTGTGAATTTCACTTGGAGGATAGAACTTAGAATAAAACCGGGGCACAATATCATTCCATTCAAGAGAATCCCCATTATCCAGTAATTTATACCAATGCGCCGCCTTACCAGACAGCGATATAGAGAATAGTTTCTTCCTCACTTCATCCATAGCAATACCTGCACACTTGAATAAACCGCATAATTCATGTAAGAACAATAAATGATCTCCAGGGTGGACAGTTCCATCCCCTTCATAGCGGTTATCCATAACACGTTCAATAATTTTCATAGGTATTTTATATGGTATCACTTCCTCACCTGGCGCCTCATCCACTACCGTTGCAGTAGTAGTAGATTTCCCAAATAGAAATTGAAGAGAAGATCTCTCCATAATGACTTATAGCAAAGAAATAAAATCAGCACAAACAGTAAAGGTTTTCCTTACCAATTCCACTTACCAATAGCGCTTCACTCCCCGGCAACGGCGCCAGAAAATAGTCTTGATGACCCACAAGTATAGGGGGTGTATCATAGTATTTTCGATAAGTAAGAATGTCGATCCCAACGAGGAGCAGAAGGTGTTGACAAGCAGTTTCGATGAAGGATTCCCTGTAAATGCTCACAGACAAGTATTCAGGGGGGTTTTGATGTAACAGTTGAATAAAGTACGAGTAAGTAAAGTGCGAGAGTAACAATTGCAGCGAGTGGCCCAATCATTTTTAGCACAAAGGACAAGCCGGGTTGTTTACTTATAATGACCAAACGTTCTCGAGGACACACGGGATTTTAGTCTAGTGCTTTCGCTACATACGGCTAAATAATCTTCATTGTTATGATAAGTGTTGTGTGGGTGAACCTATGCTAATGTACCGCCCTTCCTAGGACTAATACATACTTGTGATTATACCCCTTGCAAGCATCCGCAACTACAAGAAAGTAATTAAGAATAAATCTAACCACAGCCTTAAACTCTGAGATCCTGCTATCCCTCCTGCATCGATATACCAACGGGGGTTTAGGTTTCTGTCAATCCGGCAACCCCGCAATCGGCAAACGAGTACAAGATGCATTCCCCTAGGCCCATAAAGATGAAGTGTCGTGTAGTCGACATTCACACGACACCACTAGAAGAATAACACCACAACTTAAATATCATACCATTGAATATTACTCAACCATAATTCACTACTAACAGTTAGACTTCACCCATGTCCTCAAGAACTAAACGAACTACTCACAAGACATCATATGGAACATGATCAGAGGTGATATGATGATGAATAACAATCTGAACATAAACTTGGTTCAATGGTTTCACTCAATAGCATCAACAACAAGTAGAAATCGATACCGGGAGAGTTTCCCCTATCAAACAATCAAGATCAAACCCAAATTGCTACGGCGGTGACGGTGTCCAGCGGTGGAGACGGCGGTGATGATGGTGGAGATGATGATGATGGTGATGGAGATGATGTCCAGCTCGATGACGGTGACGATGGCGTCGATTTCCCCCTCCTGGAGAGAATTTCCCCGGCGGATTCCTGCCCGCCGGAGAGCTCTTTTCTCTCTGGTGTTCTCCGCCCCGCAGAGGCGGCTGTAACTCTTCGTGAGGTACCCTCTGTGGCTTAGGTCTTCGGGACGAAGGGTTTCGCGAAGAAAAGGAGGCGAAAGGGGCTGTGGGGCCCCCACACCACATGGTGGCGCGGCCAGGCCATGGGCCGCGCCGGCCTGTGGTCTGGCCCCACCTTGGGCCTTCTCAGCTCCTCCTTCTGGCTTCCTTCGTCATCTTGAAAAATAGGATTTTTGGTATAATTTCCTTCCACAGTTGATCTCCCGAAATATTGCGTTCTGATGGTGCTTTTTCCAGCAGAATCCTGGCTCCGGTGCTTGATCCTCCAATAATGATGAAACATGCAAAATAGATGAAATAACATAAGTATTGTGTCCCAATATGAAATATATCAATGAATAACAGCAAATTATGATACAAAATAGTGATGCAAATTGGACGTATCAGCACCGTCGACGCTGACATTGCCCGAAGACTAGCGAGACTTTCGCCTTTATCTCCACACACCTTCCACCGTGCTCATCGAAATAACCGAAATACCATGGCCCACCCACGACCCGCACGGACGTGAGCACACCTTCTTCAACCTCCGACATAGCCGAGCACCCGTAGCCTCCCACCATCATCCACCTCTCACACGGTCGAGGACCAGCCACACTGCCATTGTCACACTCTGGACAAGTGCGATGCACACGTGACCTACTAACCCAGGTTTGGCCCAGTTGGGCCAAGGTCTAGCCTACACCTCCGCCCCATGGATACTAGCGTCGGCTCCTCCGTAGCTTGCCCACTGCCTCTAGGAGCCACCGCCAATAGCAGTGGCCCTAGCATATCCTCCTATTGGTCCTAGGGAGGCCCGCACCGCGCTCCGGCCTTGCTGCAGCTCCAATGGCCCCGCTCCGAGCTCGAGGTCCTCAACCATGATTCTAGGTGGCTCTGCCTCAGCCCCTTCTCTCGCCGTTTGTCGTAACTTTTCACCGCCACCATGCGACGCCTGATTGATGGCCTTCACCTCACGTCGTCGTCCCTTGGGGCGCACCCTCCTCCCCTCATGCCTTCGATGGCCAGGGGGGCGCCGGGTCACTCGCATGTGCGACCCGAGCAGGAGGGGATGATGCGCTGTGATTTTTTTTTGAAACTTTGAAAACAAAAGTTCTAAAGTTTGGAAAAGAAGAAAAACCCGAAGTACACATTGGGTTTCCAGAGATTATACTACACCACCTATTTGGTCATACACTCGGAGGTTATTTCAAAAACAGTAAGGTTGACGTGTGTGTAAATAATAACCCGGCCTGAACCGCTGTTGCTCGGTCTTAGCCGCAGACCCGGCACGCGACGTCTAAAACCGGTCCGCGGTAAAGCGCAGCAGGAAAGGTCGAACGCAGCGGCGCCTCCCCGCCGTGCCGAGATGAGCCTCTCCCACCACCGCCTCCACCTCCACCACCTCCCGCCCGCCGCTCCGCCGGCGGCTGACCCCTACTACGTCTACGCACCGCACGCGCACGCGCACCCGGACCCGCAGCGGCAGGGCGTCGTCACGCTCTTCGTCGCCGGCCTCCCCGACGACGTGAAGCCCCGCGAGATCCACAACCTCTTCTCCCGCCGGCCCGGCTTCGACCAGTGCCTCCTCGAGTACACCGGCCGCGGCAACCAGGTCACCTCCCTAAGTCAGCTCGCGGTTCTTACTGAAACTAAACCCTCGCTCAGGCAGACCCTTCGTTTCGGCTGTTTCGTCAGTGCCATATAGAACTTGAATGCGTAGGATTAGGGTAAATTGGATAAAAAGACCACAATACACTGTAGTGTCGAGAGGGCATAATTTCTATTTACTCTGGTTGGGTGTATGTTACTATAAGTTTGGCTGATGTAGTCTCTGAATTCCTATTCTTATGCTGCAGGCTGTTGCTTTTGTGTCATTCTTCACCCATCATGCGGCCTTGTCGGCAATGGCTTCGTTAAATGTAAGCCCTGCTGCGAGTCAGGTTTCCTCCGCATTTTTCCTGGTTCTGCTCTGTAGATTTATTTCTGTGGTAATGCGAACATAAATTTAGCAGCAGGTCACAATGCAACAAACTTCAGCGTAGCTTTAGTCACTGTTAAAATCCATACCCCGAGTAACAAATTTGCAGTGCTTGTTGTGCAAAACAGGCTTGCTTGACATCCATAGGTGAAATTGAATGCTGAAATCATGTGCCCTTGACCCTCCGTTATTTTTGGCCACTACACAGTAGTATATCAAGTCAATGAAATTTGTAAGAAAAAACTAGTCTCTGCTTTTACTTGTCAAACCTCAAACCATTGGAGTAGGCCATAAGCTTTACACACATCTCCAATAATAAAGTACAAGTTCAATCTATGCAACAGTAGCAAGAAATTACCTTGCTCTGGGCTTATAAATCCTATGTTCCAGCTTCATAGCTACTACCATACAGTGTTGATCACTTGATTTTATTATCACTGATGTAATACGTGTGTTCCATTTCAGGGATCTGTTTTTGATCCTGAGAATGGTGATTGTTTGCACATTGAGCTAGCTAAGTCGAATTCACGCAAACGTCATGGAGGTACTGTTTGTACAATATCGCCAATTTTCTTAATCGTATCAGTTCTCGCCAGCAAAATGCTATTGTAAACTTCCACACCATTCAGTTGATTACAATTTTCATGTTAGGCGGTGGGGATGTCTACAGAGTTATTGACAAGCGAGTACATAGAACAGAGGAAAATTCTGACAATGACAACAACGGAGATGAAGGCGGTGATGATGTATCTGCCGATGGTGATGGTAGCGACAATAATGGTAATGGTACTACTTTTTTGATGAAATCCTGCATCTGTAAGGGAGTTGCTTCTTAATTCCACATAGCTATCATCTCTAATACTGCCAGTATTCTCTTTTAGGCTGAACTTGTTTTGTAAGTGAAAGCATGAGAGAAATTTGCTGTTCAATGATGGCTTCTGTTTACTTGCTTATCTTTTTATTTTCACTTGTGGTATCTTCCATATATCGAGGAGCACAATATGACTTTGAACACGCAATTTGATTTTTGGTTACTTTGATGGTTGCTTCTTCATTTTCATTTATCTAGAATTATTTGAGTTGATTTCATGAAGTAACTAAGAGTATTGGCATGTTGCTATGTTAGAAGCAGTAAGAGTTTGCACTCGGTATGTCCCCATTATGAAAAAATTATGTGGTCGGATGACTTTGCACACACATATAAATTAAAGTAATGCAGTTTGCAGTATGGTATTTCTCTTGGCACTATTGACTGCAATCTCACATGCACGTTCTTGTTATTGTTGGCACCAAAAATTCAGGGCAGGGTGGATCTGATGAATCATTGGGCACAGAAAATGATAATTCCAGCGACAAGGATGAGTTACCTGCGGATCAAAGGTTAAAAACTTAAGATGCACTTCATATTACTCCGTAGTTGGAGTTAATTCTCTTCCTTAATTTGGCATTCACCTAAATAACCACTTCTCCTATATCTGCCGGTTGTGCATGGATTTGTTAATGATATATGATTGTTTTTTTTTTCCTTTGATGGAACAGTGGTGAACCAGGGATCAAGCAGCAGAAGCGGCATTCTTCTTCAAATGTGAGTTCCATGTCCTAGCTTCACTTTATCACGCTCTTACGTTATATCCTTGTTAGAATACCAATGTATACTGCTGCAGTGTTGTGAAACAAAGCAAGCGGTTGTCCATGCTTTTGTAGTTTGTTTTGCCACATTCTATGTTTTGACATGATGGTACTTGTGTCTACATTCATATTTTTGTTTAAGACCATTAGAAGAAGCTGACCAAATTACCGCTACAGTAGGGATATTGCATGTTGTTGAAATCATGTAGTAGCTCAATTTATGTACGAAGCTGCAATGGGGTGTATCTGTATGAACTCTGTTACTTTGAACTTGTTTTCTTAAATGTTTTGACCTTCGTATATACTATAAGGCGTGTAAGTAGGACAATGCACATGTCATGATCAAGTTTCTTCTCGTCTTCTGTAACTGCACGTATCGTGATATGTTCTGTGGAGAATTTTGAAGTGCGCAGGTGCACTATTTTTATAATGGGCGCATATAAGTTTATAGTACTAAAAGTAGATTCAACTCCATGCAAGTATTCCTTTTATTATTTTAAACTTAGGATGTGGCATTGATCATACAGGGTCAACCAGACAAATCTTCGACTGAAACTCCACCGTGTTCTACTTTATTTCTTTCAAATTTTGGAAAAGCATGCACAGAAGAGGAGCTAGAGGAACTATTATCTAAGTATGTTACATAAATTCTGCTAATATACTCACTTAACTGAAGTTCTAGCAAAAACAAAAATTGATGACCGCTCCTTATTTTTTGCACTTGGCAGGCAACCCGGATTCCATGTTCTTAAAATGTGTCGCCGTGGTGGATTGCCTGCAGCATTTGCTGATTTTACGGTATAGCTACCTTTGTTGTTTACATTTTAGTTATATTATATTGCTGTTCTTTGGAGATGCTATGGAAAGGTCTTCAATATTTAGAATATGAACTTGATATGACAAAAGAGAAAAGACACATCAAGGGTTGGTTTTGAGTTGCACATGGGCTACTATTGTCTTTAACCTCATAACAAGGTTTATCAGCGCTGACAGGGTGTCGTGTGAGCTTATTTTTTTTGTGGGTTTATTGGTATTTCAGTGCTGATTACAATGTGAGGCTCTCATTATATCGAGACTTTAGGAAATACGGACGCTTAAACCATATCATTAGGGCAAGGCAATGACTTACTTTGGAAACAAAGTGGTTTACTTGATACGGAAATACGGGGCCTATCTTGAGGATCAAGGCGTGGGGACTGTACCCTTATCCTTCCTGCTGTGGCCATAAACTCTGCCCTATATGACATATGGTCTGCATAACTTCACGTATTTAGTGATAATAATTGGTATAACCAGACAAATGACGTACTTCCTTGTACTTAATGAGATGCAAGTTCAATGTAAGAATAATATTTGTTGGACAAAGTTGCTTATTACATGTAGAATAGAAGATGGAGTAATATCGCCTCCACATCTCAGTTTCCACAGTTATTCTTTTCTGAACATGACCTCATTGTGCAGGATATTGAGTCCTCTACAGCTGCTATGAATAACCTCCAAGGCACCATCCTGCCTTCTTCCGATAGTGATGGTTTGCAAATCGAGTATCCTTCAATCTTTGTTGTTCAAGACACTGCATGATTTTACTCCTTCACTTCTTTAGGTTTGGAGCCTCTGTACGATTGGTTGGTTCAGTTTGCATCTTTTACAAAACAGTGCATTTTTTAATGAAATTAAGTCTGCTCATGAGGTTAGAACTGCCATTAACAGTGGTGGGAATATCTTTTGGTTTACCAGTTTCCATCATGTTTCTACTGTTATTTACAGTCACCCAGCAATTGGTTCTCACTAGAACTGGAAGTCATGCATCATTGTAGATCCTTTGTTTCCTTTAACTCCAGCTGCAGGTACGCAAGATCGAAGATGAGGAGTAGCTAGCTCGCAATAGCTGTTGTTCTTGGATTGGCGTGGCCTCGAGCCATGGACCGCAAGCTATCATTGGGCACCCTTGCACATGTAATTGCCTGCCTAGCTTGTAGCATCTGGAGTTTGCAGTAATCTTTAGCCATGAATGAGAACTAGACAACTAGTAAGAGCTGTGCATTTGTCCTGTGCTGGATGTTGTGGATGATTTTAACCCATCCCTTAAGAAACTTCTGTGTCGGTCTGTCGGGGCTTGAGCAGAGGCATATACTGTATTTCGCATGATCTTGCCATTGCACTGTTTGGCTGGAGACCGAGAGAAAAACGCACGAGCTTTCTGGAAAACAGCTTTGGGCGTACCTTGATCGTGACTGTTCCTCCAGTCGGATGGTCAAAAAACCGTGAAAATGTAATACCCAGTAGTAGTATAAAAGAAGAAGAGAAAATGTGTTAGTAAGAAGAAAAAATCTCATTTGTGTTTGGCTGGAGGCTGACAGCAAGACGCATGATCTTTCTGGGGAACAGCTGGCCTACCTTGATCGTAACTATTCCTCTGGTGGTATAGTCAAAATTCAGCGAAAAGGCTATAGATATTTGGTCACATCACTTTGCCTCTAAGTGTAAAAGAAGAGGAGAAAAGGTGTTAGTAAGAAGAAAAAATGTCATTGGAAATGGCGGCGGAATCACGCTTGCCAATTTGCTCTTCTTCATCTGCTAAAGAGTTGGCCGAAAGAAGTCACCGGATTTGACCATGCTTGACGTTTGTGTCTCCAGGCACGTGCCAACATGGTAGCTGAATGAAAGAGATTTTTTTTGAACATGAATACTCATGTTTTTCGATAAAAATATATACTAACCCAGCCTCTGAACATGAAATTGATACTACTTGTACGTCACTAAGAATGACAAATCGCTAAATGTCCGAGTGAGGAAAGGGACGTACTGTGTCGGAGTATTGAGCTGAGCCTATGCTCACATGCGGCTCACCGCGTGCGGTAGCTCGGCGCCGTGGCGCGGGGCGGCGAAGCCGAGCCGCTCGGCGGTTGCAGGCCTGAACACGGCCTCCGGGTCTGCCTCCACGGCGTCGGCCAGCCTTGGCCACATCCTGGCAGTCACCAGCCACGACCCGTCCCCGGCGGGGCTCCGAATCACCGTCATGGCCGCCGACCCGAGCCTCCCCGGCCGCACCCACGGCATGACCAGCCGCGGCGGGCCGAACCCGAAGTCCCCGTCCACCCTGAACGGCACGAACGCCGACACCACCAGCGCCGGGCTCCCCGTGCCCAGCCCCACCGCCTCCGTCCACTTCCCGCCCTCCTTGAACACCCCCTTGTGCACCTCCATCCAGTCCACCAGCTCCTCGTACCGCTCCTGCCGGAACACCTCCGCGATGGCCGCCGCCGCCATCGTCGCCACGTCGGCGAGCGTGGCCGAGGCCACCGTGTCCACGGCCGCCTCCCGCGACGCGTACGTGACAACGTTACCGAGGTAATTGTTCACGTGGGCCTTGTTGTATTTCGCGGGGTCGAGGCGGCGCCGGCCGTCCACGAGCCACGCGAGGCGGCAGTGCGTGTCGGAGCCGCTCACGGCCGCGGCGAGCAGCTTCCACACGTGCGCGGAGAGGGCCTCGAGCCGCGTGGCACGGCGGCCGGAGGTGCTGGCCGCGGCGCGGAGGCGGTCGATGTCACCGGCCTCGACGACGTAGTTCCGGCGCACGAGGGCGGCGGCGAGGAGCACGTTGGGGAGACCGCCCGGGTCGTACCGCACGAACTCGGCGTCCAGCGACGGGGCGTACCGCGGCGGGGAGCGGGGGCGGAAGAGGGAGCGCCGGTCATGGTGGGGCTCCCACGAGAGGCCCCCGTCGGAGCGGAGCATCTCCGTCCAGGCGTTGGGCAGCGAGGTGAGGCCGTGGCCATCCACCAGCAGGTGGTCCGTGCCCCACGTCAGCGAGAACCCACCGCACGCGAACCGCACCAGCTGCAGCGACAGCGCCAGCCCGCGCTCGAACGGCACCTGGATGGCGCCCAGCGAGGCGTCGGCGTCGGCGAAGTCCACGTCCTCGAGCGCCAGGCCGGCGCGGGCCACCACGAGCTCCGCGCCCGCGTTGCCGCAGACGAGCTCCGGCACGCCGGTGGTGGCGTTGGCGACGACGCGGCCGGCGAAGGGGTAGAACCGGGAGAGGAACGCGGGGAGCGCGGCGCGCGCGGCCTCGGCCAGGGCAGGGAACCCCGCGGCAGGGGCAGGGTACACGGCGATGAAGAAGACGTGGAAGGAGCCGAGGATCAGGTCGAGGTTGGAGACCGGGAGCATGGCCGGGAAGTCCCGAGGTGGATCCGAAGCTTGGACCAGCGTCCGGGAGACGACCTCGACGGCGAAGCGCTCGGACGGCGGCATCCCGGGCCGGAGGAGGGAGACACGTACGATTAGGAATGATCAGGGAGCACGGGGATGAGAGATATGGATTGGAGATTTAACTGTTCATCTACCGAAAATAACCTACGTACTTTTATGAGCCATAAATCTTCCCCTCGTCATATATCTGTAATTTAGGGGTCGATACGCTATTTACTCAATACAGGACTAAGTAATATCAATTTCATGTTTAGAGGCTGGGTGTAATTGATATCTTTCAATATTAATATATTTTTTTATCGAAAAACATGACTATTCATGTTCAAAAAAATCTCTTTCATTCAGCTACCATGTTGGCACGTGCCAGGAGAAACAAACGTCAAGCATGGTCAAATCCGGTGACTTCTTTCGGCCAACTCTTTAGCAGATGAAGAAGAGCAAATTGGCAAGCGTGATTCCGCCGCCATTTCAAATGACATATTTTCTTCTTACTAACACCTTATCTCTTCTTCTTTTACGTTTAGAGGCAAAGTGATGTGACCAAACACCTATAGCCTTTTCGCTGAATTTTGACTATCCCACCGGAGGAACAGTTACGATCAAGGTAGGCCAGCAGCTGTTCTCCAGAAAGATCACGCGTCTTGCTCTCAGCCTCCAGCCAAACACAAATGAGATTTTTTCTTCTTACTAACACATTTTCTCCTCTTCTTTTATACTACTGACTATTACATTTTCACGGAATTTTGACCATCCGACTGGAGGATCAGTCACGATCAAAGGTAGGCCCGCAGCTGTTTCCCATAAAGATCATAGACATCTTGCTCTCAGACTCCAACCAAACAGTGCAATGGCAAGATCATGCGAAATACTCCCTCCGGTCCTATTTAATTGACTCAAATTTAGTATAAAGTACTAAAAGAGACCGGAGGGAGCATATGCTAAGAGATTGTAAAATGATACACAACATGTAGCACAGGACTACACAGCTCTTAGTTCTCATACATAGATAAAGAATACTGCAAAAACTGAACTCCAAATGCTACAAACCAGACAGGCAATTACATGTGCAAGGGTGCCCCATGATAGCTTCTAGTCCATGGCTCGAGGCCCAATCCAAGAACAACAGCTATTGCGAGCTAGCTACTCCTCATCTTCGATCTTGCGTACCTGCAGCTGGAGTTAAAGGAAACAAGGATCTACAATGATGCATGACTTCCAGTTCTAGTGAGATCCAATTGTTGGGTGACTGTAAATAACAGTAGAAATATGATGGAAACTGGTAAACCAAGCTGACTTAATTTCATTAAAAGACGCTGTTCTGTTTAACATGCAAACTGAACCAACCAATCCTAGGGAGGCTCCAAACCTAAAGAAGGGAAGGAGTAAAAGCATGCAGTGTCTTGAACAACAAAGATTGAAGGATACTCGATTTGCAAACCATCACCATCGGAAGAAGGCAGGATGGTGCCTCGGAGGTTATTCATAGCAGCTGTAGAGGACTCAATATCCTGCACAATGAGGTAATGTTCAGAAAAAAACTGTGGAAACTGAGATGCAGAGGCGATATTACCCCATCTTCTATTCCAGATGTCTTTTTAGAACATGTACAGTTAAACCTATTTTAAACTTGGACTGCTACTGTAAGCAAAAATAAACGATTTTGTCCTACAAATACGACTCTTACATTGACCTTGCATCTCATTATATATTTAATATTTTTAAGTAAAAGCAAGTATGTCATTGTTATACCGAAGTTATGGAGACCTTATGTCATGTAGGGCAGAACATATGGCCACAGCAGCAAGGACAAGGGGATGGACCCCACGGCTTGATCCTCAAGATAGGCCCCTGATTTCCGTATCAAATAAACCACTTTATTTTCCAAAGTAAGTTAGTGCTTGCCTTACCCTAATGATATGGTTTAAGAATTTGTATTTCCTAAACTCCCTGATACAATGAGAGTCGCACGTTGTAATCACCATCAGATATTAATAAGCCAGAAAAGAAACTAAGCTCACACGACACCTTGTCAGCGCTCTTAAACCTTGTTATGAGGTTAAAAACAATAGTAACCCATGTGCAACTCAAAACCAAACCTTGAAGTGTCTTTTGCCATATCAAGTTCATATTCTAAATATTGAAGACCTTCCATAGCATCTCCAAAGAACAGCAATATAGTATAACTAAAACATAAACAGCCAAGGGAGATATACCGTAAAATCAGCAAATGCTGCAGGCAATCCACCACGACGACGCATTTTAAGCACATGGAATCCAGGTTGCCTGCCAAGTGCAAAAAAATAAGCAATGATCATCAATTTATGTTTTTGCTAGAACTTCACTTAAGTGAGTATATTAGCAGAATTTATGTAACATACTTAGACAATAGTTCCTCTAGCTCCTCTTCTGTGCATGCTTTTCCAAAATTTGAAAGAAATAAAGTAGAACAAGGTGGAGTTTCAGTCGAAGTTTTGTCTGGTTGACCCTGTACGATCAATGCCACATCATAAGTTAATAAAATGACAAAAAGAACACTTTAGGACTATAAATTTATATGCACCCATTATAAAAATAGTGCACCTGCGCACTTAAAAATTCCCCATAAAACATATCACGATATGTGCAGTTATAGAAGACGTCAAGAAACTTGATCATGACATGTGCACTGTCCTACTTAAAAACGTCATATAGTATATATGAAGGTCAAAACATTTAAGAAAAAAAGTTTGAAGTAACAAAGTTCATACAGATACACCCAATTGCAGCTTGGTACTGTACATAAATTGAGCTACTACAAGATTCCAACAGCATGCAATGTCCCTATTGCAGCACTAATTTGATCAGCTTCTTCTAATGGTCTTAAACAAAAATATGAATGTAGACACAAGTACCATCATGCCACAATATAGAATATGGCAAATCAAACTACAAAAGCATGGACAACCGCTTGCTTTGTTTCACAACAATGCAGCAGTATACATTGGTATTATAACAAGGATATAAGGTAACAGTGTGGTAAAGTGAAGCTAGGACATGGAACTCACATTTGAAGAAGAATGCCGCTTCTGCTGCTTGATCCCTGGTTCACCACTGTTCCATCAAAGGAAAAAAAAAATCATCTATCATTAACAATCCATGCACAAACGGCAGATATAGGAGAAGTGGCGCATTAGCTTAAGCGTTTTATTTAGGTGAATGCAAATTAAGAAAGAGAATTAACTCCAACTACGGAGCGATATGAAGTGCATGTTAAGTTGATAACCTTTGATCCGCAGGTAACTCATCCTTGTCGCTGGAATTATCATTTTCTGTGTCCAACGATTCATCAGATCCACCCTGCCCTGAATTTTTGGTGCCAACAACAAGAACGTGCAAGTGAGATTGCTGTCGAAACTGCCAACTGCCAAGAGAAATCCCATACTGCAAACTGCATTACTTTAATTTATATGTGTGTGCAAAGTCATCCGACCACATGATTGTTTCATAATGGGGACATACCGAGTGCAAAGCAAACTCTTACTGCTTCTAAGTTCTAACATAGTGTCATGCCAATACAACAACAACAACCAAATTACGTGTCATGCCAATACTCTTAGTTATTTCATGACATCAACTCAAATAATTCTAGATAAAAGAAAATGAGGAAGCAGCCATCGCAATAACAAAAAAATCAAATTACGTGTTAAAATTCATATTGTGTTCCTCGAGATATGGAAGATACCACAAGTGAAAATAAAAAGACAAGCAAGTAAACAGAAGCCATCATTGAACAGCAAATTTCTCTCATACTTTCACTTACAAAACAAGTTCAGCCTAAATGAGAATACTGGCAGTATTAGAGATGATAGCTATGTGGAATTGAGAAGCAACTCCCTTACAGATGCGGGATCCATCAAAAAAGTAGTACCATTACCATTACTGTCGCCACCATCACCATCGGCAGATACATCATCACCACCTTCATCGACGTTGTTATCATTGTCAGAATTTTCCTCTGTTCTATGTACTCGCTTGTCAATAACTCTGTAGACATCCCCACCGCCTAACATGAAAATTGTAATCAACTGAATGGTGTGGAAGTTTACAATAGCATTTTGCTGGCGAGAACTGATATGATAAAGAAAATTAGCGATATTGTACAAATAGTACCTCCATGACGTTTGCGTGAATTCGACTTAGCTAGCTCAATGTGCAAACAATCACCATTCTCAGGATCAAAAACAGATCCCTGAAATGGAACACGTATTAGATCAGTGATAATAAAATCAAGTGATCAACACTATATGGTAGTAGCTATGAAGCTGGAACATAGGATTTATAAGCCCAGAGCAAGGTAATTTCTTGCCACTGTTGCACAGATTGAACTTGTACTTTATTATTGGAGATGTGTGTAAAGCTTATAGCCTACTCATATGGTTTGTGGTTTGACAAGTAAAAGCATGAGACGTAAAGCAAGCATGTTTTGCACAACAAGCACTGTCAATTTGTTACTCGGGATATGGATTTTAACAGTGACTAAAGCTAAACTAGAGTTCGTTGCATTGTGACCTGCTGCTAAATTTATGTTCGCATTTATACCACAGAAAAAAAAAATCTATAGAGCAGAACCAGGAAAAATGTGGAAGAAACTTGGCTCACAGCAGGACTTACATTTAGCGAAACCATTGCTGACACGGCCGCATGATGGGTGAAGAATGACACAAAAGCAACAGCCTGCAGCATAAGAATAAGAATTCAGAGACAACATCAGCCAAACGTATAGTAACATACATCCAGCCGGAGAAAATAGAAATTATGCCCTCTCGACACTACAGCGTATTGTGGTATTTTTATCCAATTTACTCTAACGCTATGCATTAAGTTCTATATGGCACTGAAGAAACAGCCGAAACGAAGGGTTCTCCCCCTTTCTGCCTGAGCGAGGGTTTAGTTTCAGTAAGAACCGCGAGCTGTGGAGCCAGACTAAGGGAGGTGACCTGGTTGCCGCGGCCGGTGTACTCGAGGAGGCACTGGTCGAAGCCGGGCCGGCGGGAGAAGAGGTTGTGGATCTCGCGGGGCTTCACGTCGTCGGGGAGGCCGGCGACGAAGAGCGTGACGACGCCCAGCCGCTGTGGGTCCGGGTGCGCGTGCGGCGCGTAGACGTAGTAGGGGTCAGCCGCCGGCGGAGCGGCGGGCGGGAGGTGGAGGTGGAGGCGGTGGTGGGAGAGGCTCATCGCGGCACGGCGGGGAGGCGCCGCTGCGTGTCCACTTCGTTCGACTTTTTTCCTGCTGCGCTTTACCGCGGACCGGTTTTAGACGTCGCGTGCCGGGTCTAGGCCGAATTCCGGGAAACCGAACAACAGCGGTTCAGGCCGGGTTATTATTTACACAGACGTAAGTAAACTAATGAGAACCTCAATCCAAGTAATAACCCTAGCCGCCGCCTCAACCCTAGCAATTCAAAATTTTGGCATGATCCCTCGGCTTTTCTGGCCCTTCACATAACATATCATTAATAGATTATAAAAGCACAGCTCAAGCACCCTTTAACAGTACATAAATCAGCTTCGAACTCATCGCCAACGCAGCCCACCTCGCTGCCGGACCCCTAGCCATCAGCAGTAATAATTAATAAGACCACCATCACCAGCTGCAATACCGCGTCTGAGATGCATGGCTCCATCGCTGGAGCCAGTGTAAGCTTACATCTAAGATACGTCTTGGATGCTGAAATGGAAGAAAAAAAAAACTGTCTCTCCTTTTTTTTTGAAACCATAATATATATTAAGCAAGCAAGCCGCCTCATTAAAAACCTTCCAGTCCCCTTAGGTACCCTGGTAAGGAAAAGAGTGCGTCTGAAACTTGCTGCTCTGAGTTTAAACAATAGTTACATCCCCTATAAGATTGTTCAAAATAAAACTAGGGGGTTCATCGACCCAGTTACAAGAGAGACTATTCAAAAAACTGAACTTAGCTAGGTCATCCGCCACCTTATTTGCTTCTCTCGGAATGTGATTAAAAGAGATACTCTCAAAAGTGGACGCCATATCCACACAGTCTGCATAGATCGCCGAGGATTCGCTCCACCACAATTGTTCTCCCGTACATGCTTCTATAGTCTCCATGGAATCAGACTCAGCTATAATGGAATTGCATCCTCGGTTCAGAGCTAGAGATAAACCTTCCTTCATTGCGATTGCCTCCGCTAATGTTGCCGATGCCACATGGGATAAGAAACAACATCTTGCAGCAATAAATTGCCCTTGGTAATCACGAATAACCACCCCCACAGCACCTGCATGTAAATCTGAATGATAAGAAGCATCAACATTAATTTTTACCTTGCGAGGTTCTGGTCTAATCCATCTAGCAGGAGAAATTGTCAATCTTTTCTCAGCAGCTCTCATAGCATTTGCAGTAATTGAAAGGATGGACATCTTGCAACGGTTAAGTGGTGGCACCTCTTCATCATGTGTACGGCGCCGTCTCATCCACCATAAGTACCAGCAAGTGACAGTAACAGTTTCCTTCAGACCAATGTGATCAAAACCTGGAAGCGAGTTGTCGTTACGCCTCAGCAGATGTTCTAAAACAGCCGAACCAGCTCTGTCAACTTGTAGTGCCTCGTTGATAGCCGCCTGTAATCCTAGTGCTTCCCACATATCCTGTGCCGTAGGGCAGCGAAAAAGCAAATGGAGGATATCCTCCGCTCCTTGTTGGCAAATAGGACACTCTCCGGAGTTACCAATATGGCGATTTGCCAATATACATTTCAGGGCAAGATTCCATGTAATGCGCGCCAACAGAAAATTTTCACTTTGCTCGGAATTTTCAGTCGCCAGAGCTCCTTCCAGACTGGGTTTTGTGGTGACGCTCCTGGCAGCGATAGCTGGTTAGCTCTCGAGCCGAAGTTGTGTCGCCATTGAAGATGATAGCCTGAACGTACAGTATACCTTCCATGCCTAGTGAAGCTCCAAGCAATGAAATCATCAAACCCTTGAATATTTATAGGAATTTGGATAATCCGACCCACATCAACTGAGAGAAAGATTTCATTGAGAAGCTGCAAATCCCAACTTCCAGTGCTTGGGTCAATAAGTTCACTCACTTTAGTATACACGGTTCCTCCCCTTGGTGTGATAACCATTCTGTCTTGGCTTTGGGGAATCCACTTATCAGTCCAAATATTTATCGATTCTCCATTACCGACCCTCCAGATCATACCTCTCTTGAAAGTAGGGAGACCAGCCAGAATACTTTGCCAGGTAAAAGATGAGCCTGCCTTTGGACCCGCCTTTAGAATGTCACCATGGGGATAATACTTAGCTTTTAACACACGTGCACATAGAGAATTAGGTTCATTTACCAGACGCCATATCTGCTTTGCCAACATAGCAAGGTTAAAAGAATGAAAGTCTCTAAATCCCATGCCACCTTCTTTCTTGGGGTAGCAGAGTTTCCACCATGCTAGCCAATGCATTTTATTACTGTTGTCATCATCGCCCCACCAAAACTGTGATATAGCATCCATCATCAGTTTACAAACTCCTTTCGGAATTTGAAACACAGACATAGCATAAACAGGGATGGCCTGCGCCACCGCTTTAAGTAAAATTTCTTTGCCGCCAATTGAGAGTAGCTTTTCCTTCCACCCATTAATCCGCTGAATAATTCGTTCCACAAAATGAAGAAAATTGTCACTTCTATCCGCGCCCACAATAGCCGGTAGACCAAGATATTTATCCGAGAGAGCCTCATTATCAATATGCAAGAGCTGGCAGATCTCAGACCTAACCCAACACGTGAGTGTTGGGGGAGAAAAATATGCTAGACTTTGCAACACTCACCAACTGTCCAGAATTTGCGCAATAGGTATCCAAAACTTGTTGCAAGGAAGTTGCATTACTCATGTCAGCTTTCATGAGAATAAGAGAATCATCAGCGAAAAGTAAATGTGAAACTGATGGTGCATTTCTGCACACCCTTACCCCATCGATGCCACCAACTTCTTCTTCATACAACAATAAGCTAGATAAACCTTCCGCACAAAGGAGGAATAAGTTCTATATGGCACTGAAGAAACAGCCGAAACGAAGGGTTCTCCCCCTTTCTGCCTGAGCGAGGGTTTAGTTTCAGTAAGAACCGCGAGCTGTGGAGCCAGACTAAGGGAGGTGACCTGGTTGCCGCGGCCGGTGTACTCGAGGAGGCACTGGTCGAAGCCGGGCCGGCGGGAGAAGAGGTTGTGGATCTCGCGGGGCTTCACGTCGTCGGGGAGGCCGGCGACGAAGAGCGTGACGACGCCCAGCCGCTGTGGGTCCGGGTGCGCGTGCGGCGCGTAGACGTAGTAGGGGTCAGCCGCCGGCGGAGCGGCGGGCGGGAGGTGGAGGTGGAGGCGGTGGTGGGAGAGGCTCATCGCGGCACGGCGGGGAGGCGCCGCTGCGTGTCCACTTCGTTCGACTTTTTTCCTGCTGCGCTTTACCGCGGACCGGTTTTAGACGTCGCGTGCCGGGTCTAGGCCGAATTCCGGGAAACCGAACAACAGCGGTTCAGGCCGGGTTATTATTTACACAGACGTAAGTAAACTAATGAGAACCTCAATCCAAGTAATAACCCTAGCCGCCGCCTCAACCCTAGCAATTCAAAATTTTGGCATGATCCCTCGGCTTTTCTGGCCCTTCACATAACATATCATTAATAGATTATAAAAGCACAGCTCAAGCACCCTTTAACAGTACATAAATCAGCTTCGAACTCATCGCCAACGCAGCCCACCTCGCTGCCGGACCCCTGGCCATCAGCAGTAATAATTAATAAGACCACCATCACCAGCTGCAATACCGCGTCTGAGATGCATGGCTCCATCGCTGGAGCCAGTGTAAGCTTACATCTAAGATACGTCTTGGATGCTGAAATGGAAGAAAAAAAAAAACTGTCTCTCCTGTTCCTGGATCGCATGTCTCTGAAAGTGTAAACCATTCTGCCCAGAACATGCACTTGTTATTTCTGCTTTCCGAAGTAAACACTTGCAACCGCCACTTGTAATTTCTTCTATGGGAGTAAGTTTTGCATGTGCCGAAACTGTGATACACATATAACTAGAACTGGCACGACACTGCTTATTTCAAACTATTTAAAAAAAACCCCCCGCCTGCACAGAAGAACGGATACTATGATCCAACCACAACTCGTTGATAACAACAAGATCTAATTATACGGCATGGTTAATCAGCATCAAAGGAACTTGCATTGTATCTGGCATTCATATAAAGTGTTTTACAATCAGAAAACATGTGTGTAGCAAAAAAGGATAATTGTTCTAACACATTATACCACTAGAAGAGTTTACCACATTGCATCAAAGCAAAAATATGCAATGACAGTCACATGTGCAATGATTCTAACTTTGCGTAGAGCGGCACATATGGTAGATATGGCGGCTCGCATTCTCCATCATTGCAGACCACTTTGGCTTGTTGGCGATTCATGTTGTAGCACATGACTGGACCCATAGAGAAAAAGATAGTGTTACGGTAGGGATGGATCAGGATCAAATCATCTATCTCTCCAATGTGTAAAGCTTCAATGCTATGCTTCAGTATCCACTCGTCTTTGTCATAGTCCTTGAGAGCATAAACTACTATTCGGGTAACACTTAAATCATCATAATCATCATCCTCACCATAGTCACTTTTAAAACCAGCAAAATGCAAGTGTCCCTGTGACTGCTGAAGAATAGCATCTTGCACGAAGGAAGGGGAATCAAAGAACATCCAAGTTTCCCCCTCCTTGTGCACCATAGCTACACATGGGCACAACACGTCATGGTCATAGCAGTAAAGATGCAGATAGCCATTGAGAAAGACAGCTCCTGAGCCACCAGTATGGAGACCAATATATCGGTCCCATCCTTTCTCCTTATAAATCCATCTTCCGGTTGTCGATGAATACAGATACGCTCCGGTGATATAACGGTCACTATCGTGGTTACCCTCCAGCAGCACAAACACATGGAAATGGGAAGACACAGCGCGATCAAAGCCCAACCGTGTTGTGCCCACCTCGCCGTTGTAGCCGGAGTCAGGCAACATGACCCACATCTCTGTGGCGGGATTGAACACGACGTAACGGAACTCATTACCCTGGGTGTAGCAGCCGCATAGGAGGAGGCCGTCGCAGCAGTCCAAAAGTTCCAGCTGCCCGCAGTTGGGCAGAAATGCGAAAGATGTGTCAATCAGAGGGTAGCTGCTCTCCGTTACACTGGTAAACTGGATAACTGACTCGTCGTTGTTGCAGAAGAACCCGACCAGGGTTTGGGGTAGCTTTCTGCGGTGCTCGGGGTGGTCGATGAGTCCGAGCCAGTGCTTGGAGACACACTTAAAGCGGCAGAGTGATTTGACGGGCACACGCGAGAGGATATCAACAAGGAGGTCATCGGGGAGTCTCTCCGCTGCCGTCTCAAAGGAGGATCTGTACAAAGAGAAGTGGATGAGAGGTTAGGCAATAGGTAAAGAAAGGAGAGAAAGTTTGCCATGCTTGCTGCTTTTCATACTTGAGTCGAGTTGAAGCACGGCCTTGAGCAGAGCGGCGCCGAGCCTTGCCAACCATATTCAGATCCACACGTGCTTTATCTCTCCATAAATGCTGGTATCTCCAATACCTAATTTAGTTCCGTGGCGAGCACTGAATAACTAGTAAAAAGTAACGAATTAGAATACTTATGAAGAATATTGTAATGAATAAAATAAAATAATGTGGTGGGTATATATATGCCAATGATGGTAAGATAACAGTAACTTTCAAACAATTTTAAGATGTTTATGTTATACTGTGATTCCTTAGACAGCTGTATTATTATTTTTTATAAATTTTGGTTCATGAAAGCAAAGAGAGGAGAAGCTAATGTGGATGCCACATATGTCACCTATTTACTACAACACATTAGTCTGATCATATCTTAGTTCTGTGTCTAGGATTGGATAATTCCATTCTTACCGTCTTTCTATCAGTTTCTCTTCTTGCTTTATGTATAACCATGTTAGTCAAGATGAGGCTATGGCTGCAGACATGGATGCCAAGGAGATGGTCATGGTGTGACGAGTTCATGAGCCTTGTGCCCTTTAGGAGGTTGGTCGTGTCTTTGGTTCCTACCTGTTTTTTCCACATGATCATGGTGTAAAACGTCTCCTTTGTCTTCTTTTGATGTATTGTATTGTAGTAATTGATTAAAAATCTATATGTTTTCTTCAATCCATGCAATGTATTTTTCTACCGTTGCTACCGCGGGAGCTCTGCCAGTGCCCTTTGCCTGCATACAAGGTCTACGTCAGGGGCGCTTCTTGCCTGCAGAGTGAGAGATATTCTACGAGGAGAGGAGGTTCAAAGTGAGATAGATCGGATGTGTTCTAATGCTTGTGATCTCTGTCGAGTGTTGAATGCTCCCGCTTTGCTTTGAGTTGAAGAGAGCAGTAGTGAGCTAGACACTCTTGTGTAGTTGTCAACATCATAAATAATTGAGTGCAGTTCTAATTTCTAAGTAAGCTAAGAATCAACAAGCACTGACGTGTTCCAACTTTTGGGCTAAATCTGATGCAAAAGACGACGAAGGAGGTGACAATGTAGAGGATGAACACCAGCAGGGATATCACGAAAACTGGATCTAAGAACATCATCTCTGATGCAACAATGGAGGAAAGCTAGGGAGCCATTAGAGCTAGCTGCTGCTGCTTCCTGAGACTAAGTTTACCATTTCCATCTTATAACTGCAATCTACGCAACCACTATATTTATATCGTACAACAGACTACAAACTGTGCAAACGATTTTATAACTTTGTTGGTTCTTATTTTGTCAAAAACTTCTAATAAGTGTGTAAGAAGCACAACCTTTTGCAATCAAGAAAATCTGAAAGGGGAAATCAATTTTATGTGATTGCAGTTTTTTCTGTAATATTTTTGAAGGTTTGAATTTCTATCTCAGTCATGTTAATTACCTTTTCGTATTTTATCTAGCTCTACTGGTTCATTGCAAATTTTAGAACTACAGTGGGTGTCACCTCGATCGAACTGGTACATTTTTTTGCCCGACAAATGCGCTTCTCTTATTATAGGGTCATTTTTACTTGAAGCTACAACCATTCTTGATAATACATGTCCACAGGTTCTTCTGTTGTTTTTTCTCGGTCATGTTGCTGAACTAATATAGCATCATTATCAACAAATGTATAAGATTACGCATGCGTTTTGATGAACTAATATAGCATCATTATCATTTTTTTCTGTTTATCCACCTGTCCTTAATGGTGGAAATCAAGGCTCCTTTGGGACTTATGAACCTTGTGAAATTATCGTGGAACTTGCTAGATTTCTCACAACTTTGAAGCAGCAATCTCTCTGAAGTCATGGGCTATGGGAATGAGCGACAAGTTAACACTACTGGAGGAGGGGGGGGGGGGGGGTGGCATCCTTGTCATGCCTATCGGACTCTATGTTTTATGTGTGTGTCCATGAGAGAGAGAGGGAGGTGGAAAGTCTTTTTGTGTTTGGAAAAAGCGTAATACCGAGTGTAGATGTTAAATCGGAAAGGTTTGAACCAACTCTCTTGGTGTCGTGTTACCTATATGAATTGTTACTCCATGTACGAACCGACATCAAATCCCAACAACAATATGAAATAGAAGTATGTTGTGAAACATATCAAGAAGATGACTTGTCAGTTTCAGCAGCACAAATTACAACAACAAAGTCTTTATTCCTAAACAAGTTGGGGTAGGCTAGAGGTGAAACCCATAAGATCTCGTAACCAACTCATGGTTTTGGCACATGAATAGCAAGCTTCCACGCGGCTCTTTCCATGGCTAGTTCTTTGGTGATACTCTAGTCCTTCAGATCTCTCTTTACGGAATCATCCCATATCAAGTATGGTCTACCCCATCCACTCTTGACATTATCAACACGCTTTAGTCGTCCACTATGCACTGGAGCTTCTGGAGGCCTGCGCTGAATATGCCCAAACCATCTTAGACGATGTTGGACAAGCTTCTCTGCAATCGGTGCTACCCAAACTCTATCTCGTATATCATCATTCCAAACTCCGTCCTTCCTCGTGTGGCCACACATCCATCTCAACATGCGCATCTCCGCCACACCTAACTGTTGAACATGCCGCCTTTTAGTCGGCCAACACTCAGCACCATACAACATTGCGGGTCGAACCGCCGTCCTATAGAATTTGCCTTTTAGCTTTTGTGGCACTCTCTTATCACAAAGAATGCCAGAAGCTTGGCGCCACTTAATCCATCCGGCTTTGATCCGGTGGTTCACATCTTCATCAATATCTCCATCCTTGTGCAGGATTGACCCCAAGTATCAAAAGGTGTCCTTCTGAGGCACCACCTGCCCATCCAGGCTAACCTCCTCCTCCTCGTGCCTAGTAGTACTAAAACCGCACATCATGTACTCAGTTTTAGTTCTACTAAGTCTAAAACCTTTTGATCCCATGGTTTGTCTCCAAAGTTCTAACTTCCTATTGACCCCCGTTCGACTATCATTGATTAGGACCACATCATCCGCAAAGAGCATACACCATGGGATATCTCCTTGTCTTACCCTCAGTAAAAGTGGTGTTAAAATTTGAAATGATGATTAATATGGTCTATTACTTCCTTTATGGTCATTATATTTACACAAGCGCGGTGTGGAAAAAAAATTAAAATCCGTGGCAACACACATACATTCAACTAGTAACAATAAGAATGTGAAACATTCACTTAGGATAAGATGTTACCAACAGGCTACTTGCCATATGTCAAACTCCCCCCCGTCCACCCTCTTACCAATCATTAGCACAGTAAGATTGTTTTTATTTTCTTGGCGTCTAAGGTTATTTCAGCCCAAAAGCCAAGACACTTAAGTTTCCCTTGTTTGAATGAAAATACCCCCACCGTTCGCTAATAATATAAGATAATTTAGCTTTTAGTAGATTCATCTATTTTGGTATATATCTAGTCTACTTTTAATGTATAGATTCACTCAGTACGATGCATACCTAGCTTATTTTAAAATGTCTAAAGCGTCTTATATTTATTTATAAACAGAAGAAGTAGTTTTCTCTAATATACTCATAGATAACAGATAAAACAGAATTCTATTCATTTCCTTCATATGGTAGTTGAGTGAGTAATAAAATCACTAGATTATGTAACTTCCCAAGTCAAACGACAAGATGTGATGTAAGAGTTGAATGTATATACACATACATTTCTTTAATTATATCTACTTGCACTTGTTTTGTCTATGATAGCACGCAGGCACATGGAAGGTTCTTTGTTTGTACATATGAAACTAGTCATTACAAACCCAATTGATTGATTTACATATGAACCACTCATTCCTTCTCGAAACAGGCTTTCGCTCCACTTTATAAAAAAATGCTAGAAACAATTGAAATGATACAAAATGGTGAGGAAATCCTCTTACAAAGCAAATCAAAAGAAACGACAAATGAGAGGGAAGCGGACGCCCCCAACTCAAAGTCGAGCATGAAATCGGAGAGCCACACTAGGCAACTTAGACTCAACTTAGACTATCGAGCATGAATGAAATCGCGGCTCCTGATAAATCATCGGGCTACACTTGCACCAAACACAACAAGCAATTGTTGGAGAGGGCCACCTACCCTCTCAATCCGGACCACGAAGCGTCGATCCTGCCCACGAATAGCTACGACCAAAATATGCCAACGAGGTTACGTGTAAGATATAGGAGACCAATAAGGTCATCCGAAGCCAGAGCCGAAGAATCTTCACGTTAGGTACAAGGCGAACTCGAAGCTCCACGAGAATGCCTACAAGAGGATAAAGATGCAGTACAACACCGTTGCTGCTGAGTCCAAATATGGAACTAGCGTTTTCACCCAGAGCCCTAACACGAAAAGGGAACCCACAACGATGCCCACAAGAGCGACACTCGTAAGCATCGCCGCAACTGGTGCCATAATGCGGAGCTTTCGCTCAGAACCTTGCGATGCCACCCAAGGGTTGCCGAAAGAACCCGACAAGAGGGCCACCGCCAACAACTCGAGCTCTCTCGATCTAGACCAGGGAGCCGCCACCGTGAAGCCGACAACACGATGATCCCTCGCTGCCTCCCCTCGTTGCCCTGCAGCCAAACGAAGACGCGAACACCATCGCTGCAATGCTGTCTGCCGTAAAGACAAACACGCAGCCTCTCCATCCGAGGTCGCCGCCCCAACGTCCACGGTCGCGCAATAGCAAGACACAAACACCAACGAACAGGCAGAGAAGGTCGCCATATCCAAGCCCGCCTGGCCCACATGCGGCCAGCGAGGGAAGGTATGGCGGCGGAGGGTGTCCGGTACAGCGGGCACAACATCTCTGCACCAACCACCCGGTTACATAGAAGACCCCGCCTGGGCACACCGGGCCCACGCGCAAGCCAACGCACCGCCGCCGGCCAGACAAGTTCCGTGCAACAGTTTGACCTGGCCGGTGTTATAAGATGAACATCCTGTGCTGCTTTTGGTTGATATAGAAGTATTGCAATAAACGTAGAACTCACAGGCCAGCCACTTGACAGGAGAAATCAACATCTACGCAATCAACCTCGACTCTCCTTGGGTGTCACGTTTTTAACAGCAGAAAAAAAATGAGTGCATCAAGTTGACATGCCCAGTAACTTGATAAACCAAATTCATAACCAATTTGAGAAAAATAGCATGCGCACACAGCCAGTTTGATGTTTCATTCTGTTCTAAAAACACGAGACGCAGTCATGGCACAAAAGAGAGTCAAGAACAGGGGGGGCTCACCTTGTGGGTATTGCAGGTTGAGGTGGAAGACGCCGGTGAAGACGTTCGTGGGGTTTCCAAGGGTGGGACGAGTAGAAGGAGGCCGGGAGATTGCGGACGGCTGGCGGTGGCTAGCGGCGTAGGTGGCCTGGCGGCTAGGGTTCCATGACCGCCGCCATCGGGAAGAAAAGACGCCGAGTCGAAATGTTTTCGTGACTGAGGCTTCAGCTGGGCTTCAAATAGGCCTCGCTGCTTGGCCCCAAGAAAGTGCGTTTGCGTGGTGTGATCACGTTGTAGTGTGTCGAGTTGGACGCACGCATGTGGAGCGGACGTGAACGTACTCCTTTGATCAGTAATGCTACACGTACGGAAATCACTTACGGAAATTATGTACGGACTGACGCGGTGCACAGTAGCCAGGAAAGTCTGATCCGATTTTCACGCACTGAATCCAAACCGAACTAATAGGTTTGCTCCACGTCAGTCCGTACGCGTTTTTGTAACAGAACAGTCCGTAGATCTAGGATTATTGCTCCTTTGATTGCAAAGCTGCGTAGTGACACGGCCTGCGCCTCTCCCCTTTGATGCGTAACGAAAACTGCCGGATTCAAGATTTTCATTAGGGCATCTCCAGCGACGCGACGTAAACGGACGCTGACCGACCGTTTGTGTACGCGGTGACCGGAAATGCGTCTGGCACCACCTCCAGTGGGGTGACGCAAAGTGACCGGGCCGTCCGCGGAGACACAAACCTGGCCAAAATATGCGCCAGGTTTGCGTCTCTGCGGACGCGCAAAGTGTCCGCTCGGTCCTCGCACGGGCCCGCCTGGCCGCGGCACAACTGCTTCGTCTTCCGCGGCATTACTTCCGGGCAGCGCGCTGCAGCCTTTGCAGGGCCGCGTTAATGGCGTGCCTCGGCTTCCCAGAGCGAGCGCAGCTAGTAGGTGTTGCACTGGCAGGCCATTGAAGGCGAGATAGCGTCGGAGCCTCTTAAAGGGACGCTGTCGGCGCCCATTTCCCCGACCAAAACCATTGCCAAATCCACAGTATCCACCACACCGACGCCATGGGGAAGAAATGTTGGCCGTTCCGGAAGACGAAGAACGACCAGGAGGCTAGCGACTCGCGTTCCGGCAAGAAGGCACGGGTCGGCCGGTACGTCCGCGTTGACCTCGCGCGGCGGCTATGGGAGGAAAACCGGCCGGTACCATAGCCGGACGTGAACTTGCCGGGAGGGGGCTGGTACCTGAACTCGCGGCACGTGCCGGTCCACCCCGTGCCGCGCGAGGGCCGAGAGCGGCGGGACGAGGTGCGCCGCCGCCGAGCGATCTTGCCGCCGGATCTGCGGGAGGATCCGGCGTACGCGCTAAACTCCTACAACTGGATTTCCTTCGGGAAGTGGGAGTTCGACGCGCGGCGCCGCGCTGCCTACCTCGCCGACATAGACTACTTCGAGCACGAGATCGCCGCCGAAGAAGAAGAGAACGACCAGGAGGACGCGGACGAGGACGGCGACGAGGACGAGGACGCACACGAGGACGTGACCATGGAGCAGTACGGCCACGACGACGGCGGGCCGGCGTGGGATCCGGAGACCCAGCCGCCGGACATTTCCGAGAAGGAGGCCATTGCCATGGCACTGGCCAACAGCGAGCAGGACGAGCTCAACGAGCTCGCTTTGTGGGACGGGCTCGCAATCCAGATCCGCGAGTCAGCGCTCGCGCAGGGGAGGCCGGCGACTCCTCCGGCCACGCCGACGCGTTCCAACGTCCGCGCTCCGCCTGCTGCTCCAGCGTGGGATCCCTGGCCACAGCCTCCTGCCCGCGGCGGTACCTCCTCCACCACCGGCGTACGAGCTTCCATGACCGACGCCGCAGCTGATTGACCTCGTCAGCGACGACGACCAGTAGACAGCACGTATTAGCGCGCCTTTCTGGCCTTTTTATGTTTTTTTTTCATGTAAATTATGGCCTATAAATGAAAAAAAAAAATTATGCGTCGTGCCGCTGGAGGCACCCCGACGCAAACGGACGTCCGGACGATTTCGACCATTTAGCCCGACGCAAATGGACACGACGCGTCCGTTTAGACGTCCAAAATGCGTCGCGCCGCTGGAGATGGCCTTAAATCTAGACGTCCGGTTAAATTTTTATCTAAATTTTCAATCAAATAGGTTGCGCTGTGGGCTGAAAGCCTCGCGCGTGCCCAGGCTTAGGGATGGTTGAATTCGCCTATGGTCAGGACTAGTCCTATCGTTTAGTACTTTGTATGTGAATTTTGAAAAAGGACTATAAGCGGTTTTACTTACATGAAAGGACTGTAAAAGTGACAAGTTTAGGTACCGATGGTGACCTCTCGAGAAGGAAGCGATGCGTCGTGAACCGATGGTGACAAGTCGAACTAGGTTGATCTCAAAAAAATTATCCCAAAGTTGAGCTTTGACCAACCATTTTTAGCAAGGACACAACACATATGCATGTCACCATACCCTGATTAAAGATTTTGAGCTTTCACGGGAGTGCGCATATCATTGAAGTCTCCTCTACATCATTGCTTTTCTTACCGTCAAAATCTCGAAAGCTGGATTGAGCTCAAGGAGATACTAGAACACGTAGAAAAGACATAGAAGTTTCTAACCGCCTTCCCTCCTGTGGGTATCAGACCACCTTCGGTCCAGCATAAAAAGGAATTCCTTTTCGTCACCATAGGAGCCATTGTGTGTAGCACCTGCCACTGCCAGCAACATGCATGACTTGGCGCCTCAAGTAAGTCGTTTTACGTAGCACCTGTCAGAGCCATACATGACTTGGCGCATTCACAAGAGCCTCCACGCATATCACCTGATGATTTGACAACATATATAAATCGGGATGGTTAAATTTTATTAGACCGAACCCAATATGGAGGTGGAGGGGGTTTGATTCATGTAAAATGCATACATAAACTTTGTAGTTTATTGTTATATATTTCAACATATTTGCATGCTATAATTTATGGGGATTTTTCATTGATCCCCTTTCATTGGTTTATAACTTTGCAGAACATGAAACTCATATTTCGAGTATTTTTAAGTTTCGGGAGCCTTATGGAACTCAAACGGAGCAAGGATTTTTTGGAACCAATATTTTTCCCGGAGACACAATATGAGAAGAAGAAGTACCGGAGGGGGGCCACTGTTGGAGATATGCCCAAGAGGCAATAATAAAGTGGTTATTATAATATCTTTGTGTTTATGATAAATGTTTGCATACCATGCTATAATTGTATTAACCGAAACATTGATACATGTGTGTTATGTAAACAACAAGGAGTCCCTAGTAATCCTCTTGTATAACTAGCTTGTTGATTAATGGATGATCATGGTTTCGTGATCATAAACATTGGATGTTATTAATAACAAGGTTATGTCATTAGTTGAATGATATAATGGACACACACCCAAATGAGCGTAGCATAAGATCAAGTCATTAAGTTCAATTTGCTATAAGCTTTCAATACATAGTTGCCTTAGTCCTTCGACCATGAGATCATGTAAATCACTTACACCGAAAGGGTACTTTGATTACATCAAACGTCATTGCGTAAATGGGTGGTTATAAAGATGGGATTAAGTATTTGGAAAGTGTGAGTTGAGGCATATGGATCAATAGTGGGATTTGTCCATCCTGATGACGGATAGATATACTTTGGGCCCTCTCGGTGGAATGTCGTCTGATTAGCTTGCAAGCATATGATTGGATCATAAGAGACGATATACCGCGGTACGAGTAAAGAGTACTTGTCGGTAACGAGGTTGAACAAGGTATGTAGATACCGATGATCAAACCTCGGACAAGTAGAATATCGTGTGACAAAGGGAATCGGCATCGTATGTAAATGGTTCAATCGATCACTAAAGTCATCGTTGAATATGTGGGAGCCATTATGGATCTCCAGATCCCGCTATTGGTTATTGCTCGGAGAGGAGTCTCGACCATGTCTGCATAGTTCGCGAACCGTAGGGTGACGCGCTTGAGGTTCGATGTCGCATAAGTAGATTCGGAATATGAGATGGAGTCCGAAGTTTTTGTTCGGAGTCTCGGATAGGATCCAGGACATCACGAGGAGGTCCGGAATAGTCCGGAGAATAAGATTCATATAAGGGAAGTCATTTTCCGGGGTTCGGGAAAAAAGTCCGATGTTTTGACCGGAGCTTCTAGAAGGTTCTAGAGGGCCACCAGTGGGCCCACCACCCCGGGAGAGGCCACATAGGCGCCACATGGCATGGTGGGTCCTGCCCACTATGACATGTGGGCCCAGGCCGGCCCACCCCTAGAGATAGAATCTATCTCTAATTTAAATGGTTTAAATTTAGAGATAGAATCTATCTCAAGATTAAAGTGTTTAAACGAAGAGATAAAGGGAAGACTTGGGGGGGAAGACTTCCCCCCTTCATGCGCCAGCCAAGGAAAGAGGTGCGGCCAGGGGGAAACCCTAGGCCGACCCCTCCCCCTATATAAAGAGGGGAGGGGGTGGCCGGCCACCACACCTCTGTTCCAACCCTAGCCGCCCCCTCTCTACCTCCTCCATACACTGCTCCGGCTTAGGCGAAGCCCTGCAGTAATTCTTCTCCACCACCACCACGCCGTCGTGCTGCTGGGATTCCGTGGAGATCTACCACACCTCCGGTGCCCGCTGGAATGGGGAGAGTGTAACATCCCAACCTTGTTTATATAAATAAATGAGTGATCATATGCATCGCATGCATGTAGTTTGCATTTGAGTAAATTTTGCACCAAAGTTTAATAATTTTCAATTATGCAAATCTCTCTCTGTTTCTTCTCCATTCAAAATCTCTCAAGATTTTATAAAATAGACAACATGGCATTGTTGTTATTCAATGAGCCATGTGTGTTTACTATTCTCTGGAAATTTGAGCTTTCAAACAAGATTCAAAACAGTTTGAAATTTGAATTTGAAAAGAGAAACAAAAACCAGAAAAAAAGGGAAAAAAATAGAGAGGGAGCCCCTCTACTCTCTCTCCCTGGGCTCAGCCCACTCTTTTTCCCTCTCTCTTTCTTCCTGGCCGAAGCCCACACGGCCCAGCAGCCAGCCCCACCAGCCCAGGAAAACCCCCAGGGGGGTTTTCGGAAAACCGTCGTCGTCTCCCCGCGCCTCCAAGCAGCTCGGTGGCGCACGGCCGGCCACCCGATGGCTCCGGCGGCCACGATGCGCCCCGCCGCCCCCCGGCGGCTATAAAGACTCGCCGGCCGCCGCCCCGAACCCTAGCCCCCACTTCTCCCCTCTCCCGCGCTCCCCCGCAGCTCCAAGACCTAACCCTAACCCTTGCAGAGATGGCCGGCCGCCGTCCGATTCGACACCGGCGAAGCCCCTCCGGCGTCGCCGACCCGTCCATCGCGCTCAGGGTGAGCTGCTGCTCCTCCCCATACCCTCGCTTTTCCTCCTCTCGCCCTCTAGCCATGGTCGTGTCGGGCTACTGCCCCGGCCTCCGCCGCTCGTCGCCGGTGGCCGCGCTCCGGCGACCAATCGAGGGCGGCGCCGCCACCATTCGGTCGCCCGCGTCGCCCCGCGTGTTTCCCCCACCAACGCGCCTGCGATTTCGGCCCGAATCGCCGGATTGCAGCAGCACCCGAGCTCCCAGTGGGCAATGGCGCCGCTGACGTCAGCATGACGTCAGCGTGACGTCATTAATCAATTTCCCTATTTTTTCTGTATTTTCTGATATTCATTTCTGTAATTTCTGTAAATAGAAAAATAATGACATGTGGGTCCCCTAGTCAGAATTTTAATAATTTCATAAATGTTTAGAAAAGAATAAAATTATGACATGTGGGTCCAACATTTATTATTTTTATAAAATTTTCAGAAATTGTTTTAAAATGAATTAAACTTTGGAAATTCATAAGTAATTCATTTTAAATCAGAAAAATATAAAATTATATATCAAAATGATCAGAAAAATAAATCCTATTTGTTTATCCATGTTTCATACATGCTTGAACCAATTAAATGTGAGCCTTAGTAGAATGTCTGGATCGATGCCGAAAACCCTTAATTTCAGTCGATGCACCTAGGGTTTTACCCAACCCCTTTAATATGACATGTCATCATATTGTATGTGCATTGCATTTACCATGTCTTGATTGTGCTCTTCCTTTACGGTATTTGGTTCTTCTCGATAGGGACCGAACGCGAGCCTGAGATCAACGCCCCCGAAGAGCAGCACCAGAACAACGAGGGACAAGGTAAGCCCTAACCTGGTTCATATATGGTTTCGAAATGCTTTACTTATGGTTCTTACATATTGCATCCGCTTCAAATATGTTTTATCGGCAGTTGTAGATATCCTATGTGTGCATATTCCATCCTTGTAGCCCAGATTTACTGATCCACCGCTCCCAGCAAAACTAGGTCTGAGCTTGTTCGCATCGTGATGTCTACGTGTGCTTCTATTCTTGTAGACAGTGTTGGGCCTCCAAGAGGAGAGGTTTATAGAACAGCAACAAGTTTCCCTTAAGTGGATCACCCAAGGTTTATCGAACTCAGGGAGGAAGAGGTCAAAGATATCCCTCTCAAGCAACCCTGCAATCACGATACAAGAAGTCTCTTGTGTTCCCAACACACCTAATACACTTGTCAGATGTATAGGTGCACTAGTTCGGCGAAGAGATAGTGAAATACAAGTAGTGTGAATGAATATGAGCAGTAGTAACGGCGCCAGAAAAGTGCTTGCTGGCGTGCAGTTGATAGTAGTAATATTGCAGGAAGTAAAGATGCAGTAAAAAAGTAAACAAGCGATGATTGCAGTATTTGGAAACAAGGCCTAGGGATCATACTTTCACTAGTGGACACTCTCAACATTGATCACATAATAAATAAGTTCTCTTCCTTTGTGCTACATATACTCATGTTTGATAATGAACACCATTTGTTGTGTAGGGCTACAAGAGCACCTCAATGCCGGAGTTAACAAGCTCCACAACATTCGGCATTCATATTTAAGTAACGTTTAGAGCATAATAGATCTTTGCAATTTAAACCGAGTACTAACATAGCATACACACTGTCACCTTTACACTATGAATGGGGAATAAATCACATCAATACTATCATAGTAATAATTAACTCCATAACCTACAAGAGATTATGATCATAGCCTATGCCAAGTACTACACGATGCACACACTGTCACCATTACACCGTGAAGGAGGAATAGACTACTTTAATAACATCACAAGAGTAGCACATAGACTAATAGTGATACAAAGCTCATATGAATCGCAATCATGTAAGGCAGCTCATGAGATCATTGTATTGAAGTACATAGGAGAGAGATTAACCACATAGCTACCGGTACAGCCCTTAGCCTCGATGGAGAACTACTCCCTCCTCATGGGAGACAGCAGCGTTGATGAAGATGGCGGTGGTGTCGATGGAGAAGCCTTCTGGGGGCACTTCCCCGTCCCGGCGGCGTGCCGGAACAGAGACTCCTGTCCCCCAGATCTTGGCTTCGCGATGGCGGCGGCTCTGGAAGGTTTCTCGTACCGTGGCTTTTCCGTATCGAAGATTTAGGTCAGGGACCTTTAAATAGGCGAAGAGGCGGAGTCGGAAGGCTGACGAGGCGGTGACACAGTAGGGGGGCGCGGCCCAGGCCCTGGTCGCGCCACCCTGTCATCTGGTGGCCCTGTGGCCCCCCTCTGCTGGCTCTCGGGTGTTCTGGAAGCTTCGTGGAAAAATAGGATGCTGGGCATTGATTTCGTCCGATTCCGAGAATATTTCCTTACTAGGATTTCTGAAACCAAAAACAGCATAAAATAGGAACTGGCACTTCGGCATCTCGTCAATAGGTTAGTTCCGGAAAACGCATACAAACGATGTAAAGTGTGTATAAAACATATGTGTATCATCATAAAAGTAGCATGGAACATAAGAAATTATAGATACGGTTGAGACGTATCAAGCATCCCCAAGCTTAGTTCCTACGCGCCCTCGAGTAGGTAAACGATAACAATGATAATTTCTTAAGTGACATGCTACCAACATAATCTTGATCAACATTATTGCAAAGCATATGAGATGAATGCAGCGATTCAAAGCAATGATGAAGACAATGAGTAAACAACTGAATCATATAGCAAAGACTTTTCATGAATAGTACTTTCAAGACAAGCATCAATAAGACTTGCATAACAGTTAACTCATAAGCAATAAATTCAAAGTAGAAGGCATTGAAGCAACACAAAGGATGATTAAGTTTCAGCAATTGCTTTCAACTTGTAACATGTATATCTCATGGATAGTTGTCAACATAAAGCAATATAACAGGTGCAATAGGTAAACATGTAAGAATCAATGCACACAGTTTACACAAGTGTTTGCTTCTAGGATAGAAAGAAGTAGGTAAACTGACTCAACATAAAGTAAAAGAAAGGCCCTTCGCAGAGGGAAGCAGGGATTAAATCATGTGCTAGAGCTTTTTAAGTTTTGAAATCATATAGAGAGCATAAAAGTAAAGTTTTGAGAGGTGTTTGTTGTTGTCAACGAATGGTAGTGGGCACTCTAACTACCTTATCAACCAGACTTTCAAGAGCAGCTCCCATGAAGGACGTTATCTCTACCAGCAAGGTAGATCATCCCTCTTCTCTTTTGTATACACATGTACTTTAGTTTAGTTTTTTTTATTTATTTATGGATGACACTCCTCCCAACCTTTGCTTTCTCAAGCCATGGCTAACCGAATCCTCGGGTGCCTTCCAACAATCACATACCATGAAGGAGTGTCTATTTGCAAAATTAAGTTGCTTACTGATAGATCAGAGCAAAACATGTGAAGAGAATTATTAATGCAAGTTAATTAATCGGGGCTGGGAACCCCATTGCCAGCTCTTTTTGCAAAATTATTGGATAAGCGGATGAGCCACTAGTTCATTGTGAAAGTCTGTCAAAAGTAAATGACAAGATCGAAAGATAAACACCACATACTTCCTCATGAGCTATAAAACATTGACACAAATAAGAGATAATAGCTTTTGAATTGTTTAAAGGTAGCACATGAAGTATTTGCTTGGAATGGCAGAGAAATACCATGTGGTAGGTAGGTATGGTGGACACAAATGGCATAGTTTTTGGCTCAAGGATTTGGATGCACGAGAAGTATTCCTCTCAATACAAGGCTAGGCTAGCAAGGTTGTTTGAAGCAAACTCAAGTATAAAACGGTGCAGCAAGACTCACATATGAACATATTGTAAGCATTATAAGACTTTACATCGTCTTCCTTGTTGTTCAAACACCTTAACCAGAAAATATCTAGACTCTAGAGAACAATCATGCAAACCAAATTTTAACAAGCTCTATGTAGTTCTTCATTAATAGGTGCAAAGTACATGATGCAAGAGCTTAAACATGAACTATATGAGCACAACAATTGCCAAGTATCGAATTATTCAAGACATTATACCAATTACCACATGCAGCATTTTCTGTTTCCAACCAAATAGCAATTAACGAAACGGTTTTCAACTCCGCCATGAACATTAAGAGTAAAGCTAAGAACACATGTGTTCATACGCAACAGCGGAGCGTGTCTCTCTCCCACACAAGCATTTATTCAGAGAATGAAAATAACAAAACGAAAATAAAATCACACAGACGCTCCAAGTAAAGTACATAAGATGTGACCGAATAAAAATATAGTTTCAAGAGAAGAAACCTGATAGGTTGTTGATGAAGAAGGGGATGCCTTGGGCATCCCCAAGCTTAGATGTTTGAGTCTTCTTGAAATATGCAGGGATGAACCACGGGGGCATCCCCAAGCTTAGACTTTTCACTCTTCTTGATCATAGTATATCATCATCCTCTCTTGACCCTTGAAAACTTCCTCCACACCAAACTCGAAACAAACTCATTAGAGGGTTAGTGCATAATCAAAATTTCACATGTTCAGAGGTGACACAATCATTCTTAACACTTCTGGACATTGCCCAAAGCTACTGGAAATCAATGGAACAAAGAAATCCATCCAACACAGCAAAAGAGGCAATGCGAAATAAAAGGCAGAATCTGTCAAAACAGAACAGTCCGTAAAGACGAATTTTTTAGAGGCACTGGACTTGCTCAGATGAAAATGCTCAAATTGAATGAAAGTTGCGTACATATCTGAGGATCACGCACGTAAATTGGCAGATTTTTCTGAGTTACCTACAGAGAACCCTTCCCAAATTCGTGATAGACAGAAATCTGTTTCTGCGCAGTAATCCAAATCTAGTATCAACCTTGCTATCAAAGACTTTACTTGGCACAACAATGCAATAAAATAAAGATAAGGAGAGGTTGCTACAGTAGTAACAACTTCCAACACACAACAAAACAGTAGCAAAATAAACACATGGGTTATCTCCCAAGAAGTTCTTTCTTTATAGCCATTAAGATGGGCTCAGCAATTTCAATGATGCACTCCCAAGAAATAAGAGTTGAAGCAAAAGAGAGCATCAAAAAGCAAATTCAAAACACATTTAAGTCTAACATGCTTCCTATGCATATGAATCTTGTAAATAAACAAGTTCATGAAGAGCAAAGTAACAAGCATAGGAAGATAAAACCAGTGTAACTTCAAAAATTTCTGCATATAGAGAGGTGTTTTACTAACATGAAAATTTCTACAACCATATTTTCCTCTCTCATAATAACTTTCAGAGGCATCATGAACAAACTCAACAATATAAGTATCACATAAAGCATTCTTATTCACATGCATAAAAGTATCATTACTCTCCACATAAGCATAATCAATTTTATTAGTTGTAGTGGGAGCAAATTCAACAAAGTAGCTATCATTATTATTCTCATCATCAAATATAGGAGGTATAGTATCATCATAATAAACTTTATCCTCCATAGTAGGCGGCACCAGAAGACCACTATCATTATAATCATCATAAATAGGAGGCATATCATAATCAACATAAACTTTCTCCTCAATACTCGGAGGGCTAAAGAGATCATTTTCATCAAAACCGACCTCCCCAAGCTTAAATTCTTCCATAGCATTAGCAACAATGGTGTTCAAAGCATTCATACTAATAACATTCCCATTAGCATGCATAAGTTCCATGGGTTTTTTAATTTTCTCTTCAAACACATCATGTCCTAATTCAAGATAAAGTTCATAAAGATCTCTCATTTTGTTGTTGTCTTCCATTAAGCCTTACTAGTGAAAATAAAAACAAGAGACAAAAAGATGCAATTGCAGGATCTAAAGGAAATAGCTTCGAGCACACACACAACGGCAACAGAAAAGTACTTAGTTACCTGGGACCGAAGTATGAGTGCCTTTTACCTTTCCTCCCCGGCAACGGCGCCAGAAAAAGTGCTTGATGTCTACGTGTGCTTCTATTCTTGTAGACAGTGTTGGGCCTCCAAGAGCAGAGGTTTGTAGAACAGCAGCAAGTTTCCCTTAAGTGGATCACCCAAGGTTTATCGAACTCAGGGAGGAAGAGGTCAAAGATATCCCTCTCAAGCAACCCTGCAATCACGATACAAGAAGTCTCTTGTGTCCCCAACACACCTAATACACTTGTCAGATGTATAGGTGCACTAGTTCGGCGAAGAGATAGTGAAATACAAGTAGTGTGAATGAATATGAGCAGTAGTAACGGCGCCAGAAAAGTGCTTGCTGGCGTGCAGTTGATAGTAGTAATATTGCAGGAAGTAAAGATGTAGTAAAACAGTAAACAAGCGATGATTGCAGTATTTGGAAACAAGGCCTAGGGATCATACTTTCACTAGTGGACACTCTCAACATTGATCACATAATAAATAAGTTCTCTTCCTTTGTGCTACATATACTCTTGTTTGATAATGAACACCATTCGTTGTGTAGGGCTACAAGAGCACCTCAATGCCGGAGTTAACAAGCTCCACAACATTCGGCATTCATATTTAAGTAACGTTTAGAGCATAATAGATCTTTGCAATTTAAACCGAGTACTAACATAGCATACACACTGTCACCTTTACACTATGAAGGGGGAATAAATCACATCAATACTATCATAGTAATAATTAACTCCATAACCTACAAGAGATTATGATCATAGCCTATGCCAAGTACTACACGATGCACACACTGTCACCATTACACCGTGAAGGAGGAATAGACTACTTTAATAACATCACAAGAGTAGCACATAGACTAATAGTGATACAAAGCTCATATGAATCTCAATCATGTAAGTCAGCTCATGAGATCATTGTATGGAAGTACATAGGAGAGAGATTAACCACATAGCTACCGGTACAGCCCTTAGCCTCGATGGAGAACTACTCCCTCCTCATGGGAGACAGCAGCGTTGATGAAGATGGCGGTGGTGTCGATGGAGAAGCCTTCCGTGGGCACTTCCCCGTCCCGGCGGCGTGCCGGAACAGAGACTCCTATCCCCCAGATCTTGGCTTCGCGATGGCGGCGGCTCTGGAAGGTTTCTCGTACCGTGGCTTTTCCGTATCGAAGATTTAGGTCAGGGACCTTTAAATAGGCGAAGAGGCGGAGTCGGAAGGCTGACGAGGCGGTGACACAGTAGGGGGCGCGGCCCAGGCCCTGGCCGCGCCACCCTGTCATCTGGTGGCCCTGTGGCCCCCCTCTGCTGGCTCTCGGGTGTTCTGGAAGCTTCGTGGAAAAATAGGATGCTGGGCATTGATTTCGTCCGATTCCGAGAATATTTCCTTACTAGGATTTCTGAAACCAAAAACAGCAGAAAACAGGAACTGGCACTTCGGCATCTCGTCAATAGGTTAGTTCCGGAAAACGCATAAAAACGATGTAAAGTGTGTATAAAACATATGTGTATCATCATAAAAGTAGCATGGAACATAAGAAATTATAGATACGTTTGAGACGTATCACATCGCTAGAGCCGTATATGTGTTATGCTTAGCCATGCTTAGCTATTGAAGTCTGGTCCATCCGGTTGATGAATCAGAGCTACGAATGAACCTAGTTTGTCAGGATGACGTGGTAAGATCAGAGATGATGTTAATAAACATGCTAAAGGCTTGGATGGGCCGCCACATGGGGATGTGGTGTTTTGACTCGTTCTCGCCGATACTAGAACCTGAGTTCTCGCCTTCGGAACCAAGACTGAGCGTACAGCCACACGGGGCCCATGGGAACCCCTTGGCCCGAACTTACCTAGCTTACCCATGAGTCAATTAGTTTGCGAGTTCCATTTGCCATACACATGGGGAAAAGGTGAAAAAGGTTTTCAAAGTGCATCATAGAGGGCGTGGCCGGGGTGAAGGATGCTGGAGGCATTGAACTGGATCCCCTGCGCACAATGACCGGGACCGCCTCGAAGAATGGCTACCTACGATGACGGAGCTCCCCAGTTAGTTTGACTCATGGAATAGGCGAAGTAAGGGAAAGGTTTTGGTCGACCACCCTCTGCCGGCACGCCAAGGAAGCGTGTACATGACGGCGCTAAGAGTCGGTCGGCGCGTGTGGGTAAAGTTGTACACCCCTGCAGGGTAAATCTTTTCGAAAAGCCGTGTCCACGGTTATGGACGACTTGGTGATGGATTATGTGATCATAGACAACTTGAACCTACTCGTAAAACTTGATATCTATGTGTGAATAAGGATCCCCTCTCAGGGTGTCGAGGGGGTGATCCTAGTTGATAGGTTCAGGTGATGATGAAGATTCGGTGGATTCAACATGATGATCTTAGAGCTAGAGTTGATATCGCTCTCTTACCCCTTTTGAAAATGGTCTGAATAGATGAGCTTCTGCTCCCTCCTGTTTACAAAGGAAAACTGGCTTTCCGCAAAATAAGCTCCACATAAAGCCTCGCATACCCGCTTTGCTAACAGGTTGTACTAAGTCTTGCTGAGTCCCTGTACTCAGCCTTGCATGCTTTGTTTCAGACGAAGTCCTTCCAACTGATGGTGGTTTCTACCTCGATGTCGACGAGTAGTTCGGAGTTCCTCAGGCGGCAGTGACGAGGTATTAACTCGTCAATGCCTACAGATTGTAGACTAGGGTTTCGTTGGATGTAGAGGGCAAGTAGATCTCGAAGGTTTCAGCCGAAAAGTACTTCAACGATTATGAAACTAGGGTTGTGCTGACAATAGATTCGATCCTCTCTTTGTCCCTCGACTCCCCCTTATATAGGAGGTGGAGCCGAGGGTTTCATAATACACAAGTTACAGAGTTCGGGAGGGTTTCTAACCCGTCCCGCAAGATTACAAGTTATATTTCCTAATACAACTCTAGTTTTCCTTAATAACATCTTGGGCTTCCGAACCTTCTTATTCTTTGAGTCATGGGCCTTCAGTAAACCCTGGGTACCATCTTCGGCAGGCCCATTGGGGATGCCTATGTCAGTAGCCCCCGAGATTTTGCTTGAATCAAAGAATCAGGGAAAATCTCAAACTTTAATCATTCAATAACTCTGCCGAATTTATCACATATCTTTAGATATGCAATCATATATTGTACAGGGATAATGGTAGTTGGGGCTAGTTCATCTGACGGATCAGGTACTAGTTAACTGCTCTAGTGGCAATCCGCAAAAACCTACTTCAAGATCACGTCCCTGGACATGATCCCGGGATACTGGTGTAAACTTCGACAGGTGTCGCTTAAGGTCTTACCATTCTGTCGAGTCCCAGTCATATTTTATCGGGTACCTAACGCGACCGTTAGGATTTTTCTTCGTATCTGTTGATACGGAAAAAAGTAGCAAACCGATGTCAGAGATGGCGCCACGCCGCTCAGAACGGATCTGGGGTCTTACCTTCGCAAAGTTTTGCGGCATTCAGAGATTATTCGCTACTTTGGCGCTCTGAGAATATATTGTCGAGTGCTTTTTCGGCTGTTGGAATAGCACATTTTATTGAGTCAACGGATGACTTATTTTGCCTTCCCGATGGGAGTATATGTAGAGTTAATGAGCATAACTCGACATATGCTCATTTCCTCTTTTTTCTTCTCTCTCTTTCTTTCTTTCTTCTCACTTTTTTGTATAATTTCATCGGGCACGCGAACAGCGTTCCCGATGGGAGTAGCCCCCGAGGCTACAGCCAAGGACTTGTGCTTGGTTGTAGGCTCAACACTTTAATGCCCCATGTCAATATATTTTCATTCTTTCTCGAACTTTTCATATCTATCGGGTGCGCGACCAGCGCTCCCGATGGGAGTAGACCCCGAGGCTATGAACAAATGCTTGCATTTGGTCATAGGCTCTCGACATTTCTATTTTGTCATACTCGAATTTTTCTTTTCCAAAGTAGCCCCCGAGCATTTGGGCAAAAACTTGTATTTGATCAAAGGCTCTCGAAATAATCAATAATTTTCTGCTGTCGCCATTCTTATGAAGCGTCATATTCGAGATTTTCTCTTGACAAGGTGACATCATTGCTGACGATAGCCACGACCGCTGTATCGGAAAAACGCGAGAACTGCTCTCTCCCTGCCTTGCGGGCCCAAATTGCTCATCAGGTTGACACGTCGTGCAAGTGGGGGACACACGTCCTCCACTTTTTCTGGCGCACGCACTGTCGTGCCTGTTCCTTCCCTTCTCAGTGAAATTGCGTTTTTACCCCTTGTCCATGTGTACACCATCTATCCCACAATTTCTCCATCCAACGGTGCGTCGATTCACCGCACCTCTATTTAAGGTCATCGTCTTCCTCCTTCCACACTTTCGCTCGCGCCGCTCCTCTGCTTTCCTCTGAAAAGATCCTCCCTTGCGCCCCACAGTTCTTGAGCTCAACCACGCTCGTGCTTTTGCTCCCACACCATTGTTGCTGCCACCGCGTAGACTCACCCGACACAGCACTCCCGAATCCAAGATGGCATCCGCGGATCTGGGGAGCACTGAGTGGGAGAGATCCAAAATCTCCCCTCAAGACATCAACTTGCTGAAGAAACTAGGGATCAGCAAGAAGCAAGACGCGCTGCGCTTCCCCAGCGAAGAAAGCTATCCAACCCCTCCAATGGAATATCGGGTCAGTTTTGTTGACCACCTCATCCGTGGCCTCTCTGCCCCCATTCACAATTTTCTTCGGGGATTGCTTTTCGTGTACGGATTGCAACTTCACCATCTTACTCCCAATTCCATTCTCCACATCTCGATTTTTATCACCCTTTGCGAATCCTTCCTTGGAGTCCAGCCTAACTGGTCTTTATGGAAGCGCATTTTTCTCTATCGCCGCAATGGCTCTGCCAATGTTTCCTATAACATTGGTGATACGTCCCAAACGTATCTATAATTTCTTATGTTCCATGCTACTTTTATGATGATACACACATGTTTTATACACACTTTATGTCATTATTATGCATTTTCCGGAACTAACCTATTGACAAGATGCCGAAGTGCCAGTTCCTGTTTTCTGCTGTTTTTGGTTTCAGAAATCCTAGTAAGGAAATATTCTCGGAATTGGACGAAATCAACGCCCAGTATCTTATTTTTCCACGAAGCTTCCAGAACACCGGAGAGAGACCAGAGGGGAGCCAGGGGGCCCACACGCCAGGGCGGCGCGGCCAAGGGGTGGGGCGCGCCCCCCTAGTGTGTGGTCCCACCAGGGCCCCTCCGAGGCTGCCCTTCCACCTACTTAAGGACTCCGTCGCGAAAACCCTAAAAGAATAAGCCACGATACGAGAAAAGTTCCAGAGCCGCCGCCATCGCGAAGCCAAGATTCGGGGGACAGAAGTCTCTGTTCCGGCACGCCGCCGGGACGGGGAAGTGCCCCCGGAAGGCATCTCCATCGACACCACCGCCATCTTCATCAACACTGCTGTCTCCCATGATGAGGAGGGAGTAGTTCTCCCTCGAGGCTAAGGGCTGTACCGGTAGCTATGTGGTTCATCTCTCTCTCCCATGTGATCTTTATGTGATCATGAGCTTTGAGATCTAGTTGAATATCATCTATGTGCTACTCTAGTGATGTTATTAAAGTAGTCTATTCCTCCTTCATGATGTAATGGTGACAGTGTGTGCATCATGTAGTACTTGGTATAAGCTATGATTGTAATCTCTTGTAGATTATGAAGTTAACTATTGCTATTATAGTATTGATGCGATCTATTCCTCCTTTCATAGTGTAATGGTGACAGTGTGTGTGCTATGTTAGTTCTCGGTCTAAATTGCAATGATCTATTATGCACTCTAAGGTTATTTAAATATGATCATCGAATGTTGTGGAGCTTGTTAACTCCGGCATTGAGGTGCTCTTGTAGCCCTACACAATGAATGGTGTTTGTCATCCAACAAGAGAGTGTAGAGAAAGTAGTATTTGTTTATTCAGTTATGTGATCAATGTTGAGAGTGACCACTAGTGAAAGTATGATCCCTAGGCCTTGTTTCGGAATAAGTTACACCACAGAGAATTGCTTCCCACGCCAGCAAGCTATTTTCTGGCACCGCTTGTTTACTGTTTTACTGCATCTTTACTTCCTGCAATATTACTACCATCAACTGCACACCAGCAAGCTATTTTCTGGCGCCGTTACTACTGCTCATATTCATTCATACCACTTGTATTTAACTATCTCTTCGCCGAACTAGTGCGTCTATACATCTGACAAGTGTATTAGGTGTGTTGGGGACACAAGAGACTTCTTGTATCGTGATTGCAGGGTTGCTTGAGAGGGATATCTTTGACCTCTTCCTCCCTGAGTTCGATAAACCTTGGGTGATCCACTTAAGGGAAAACTTGCTGCTGTTCTACAAACCTCTGCTCTTGGAGGCCCAACAACATCTCTGAGGAAAAGAAGCGTGAGTAGACATCAAGCTATTTTCTGGCGCCGTTGCCGGGGAGGAAAGGTAAAAGGCACTCATACTCCGGTCCCAGGTAATTAAGTTATTTTCTGGTGCCGTTGTAAGTGCTCGAAGATATTTCCTTTAGATCCTGCAATTGCATCTTTTTGTTTCTTGTTCACTAGTTAGGCATAATGGAAAATAACAGTGAGCTTTTTATTCTATTTCCTGAGTTAAGACATGGATTGTTTGCTGCGAAAATTAAAAAACCTATGGAATCTTGTTTGCATGCTAGTAGAAATGATATTAGTATGAACGCTTTGAACACCATTGTTGCTAATGATATGGAAAATTCCAAGCTTGGGGAAGCTGGTTTTGATGGGCATGACATTTTTAGTCCCCCAAGCATTGAGGAGAAAATTTTCTTTGATGATACTTTGCCTCCTATTTATGATGATTATAATGATAGTGGTCTTTTGGTGCCGCCTACTATGGAGGGTAAATTTTATTATGATTATACTATGCCTCCTACACTTGATGAGAATAATAATGATAGCTACTTTGTTGAATTTGCTCCCACTACAACTAATAAAATTGATTATGCTTATGTGGAGAGTAATAATTTTATGCATATAGCTCATGATAAGAATGTTTTATGTGATACTTATATTGTTGAGTTTGTTCATGATGCTACTGAAAGTTATTATGAGAGAGGGAAGCATGGTTATATGCATCTTAATAATATTAAGTTTCCCCTCTTTATGTTGAGAATTGTGAAGTTACTCTTGTTTTATCTTCCTATGCTTGTCACTTTGTTCTTCATGAATTTATTTGTGTACAAGATTCCTTTTCATAGGAAGTGGGTTAGGCTTAAATGTGTTTTGAATTTGTTTCTTGATGCTCTCTTTTGCTTCAACTCTTATTTCTTGCGAGTGCATCATTAAAATTGCTGAGCCCATCTTAATGGCTATAAAGAAAGAACTTCTTGGGAGATAACCCATGTCTTTATTTTGCTACTGTTTTGTTGTGTCTTGGAAGTTGTTACTACTGTAGCAACCTCTCCTTATCTTTATTTTATTGCATTGTTGTACCAAGTAAAGTCTTTGATAGTAGGGTTGATACTAGATTTGGATTACTGCGCAGAAACAGATTTCTATCTGTCACGAATTTGGGCAGGGCTCTCTGTAGGTAACTCAGAAAAATCTGCCAATTTACGTGCGTGATCCTCAGATATGTACGCAACTTTCATTCAATTTGATCTTTTTCACCTGAGCAAGTTAAGTGCCCCAGAAAAATTCGTCTTTACGGACTGTTCTGTTTTGACAGATTCTGCCTTTTATTTCGCATTGCCTGTTTTGCTATGTTGAATGGATTTCTTTGTTCCATTAACTTTCAGTAGCTTTGGGAAATGTCCAGAAATGTTAAGAATGATTGTGTTACCTCTGAACATGTGAATTTTTGATTATGCACTAACCCTCTAATGAGTTTGTTTCGAGTTTGGTGTGGAGGAAGTTTTCAAGGGTCAAGAGAGGAGGATGATATACTATGATCAAAAAAGTGAAAAGTCTAAACTTGGGGATGCCCCCGTGGTTCATCCCTGCATATTTCAAGAAGACTCAAGCGTCTAAGCTTGGGGATGCCCAAGGCATCCCCTTCTTCATCGACAACTTATCAGGTCACCTCTAGTGAAACTATATTTATATTCAGTCACATCTTATGTACTTTACTTGGAGCGTCTGTGTGCTTTTATTTTCGTTTGTTATTTTCATTGTTTGAACAAATTCATACTTGTGTGGGAGAGAGACATGCTCCGCTGTTGCATATGAACACATGTGTTCTTAGCTTTATTCTTAATGTTCATTGCGAAGGTTGAACTACTTCGTTCATTGTTATATGGTTGGAAACAGAAAATGCTGCATGTGGTAATTGGTATAATGTCTTGAATAATTTGATACTTGGCAATTGTTGTGCTCATATAGATCATGTTTAAGCTCTTGCATCATATACTTTGCACCCATTAATTAAGAACTACATAGAGCTTGTTAAAATTTGGTTTGCATGATTAGTTTCTCTAGAGTCTAGATATTTTCTGGTTAAGGTGTTTGAACAACAAGGAAGATGATGTAAAGTCTTATAATGCTTACAATATGTTCATATGTGAGTCTTGCTGCACCGTTGTATACTTGAGTTTGCTTCAAACAACCTTACTAGCCAAAGCCTTGTACTGAGAGGGAATACTTCTCGTGCATCCAAATGCTTGAGCCAAAACATATGCCATTTGTGTCCACCATATCTACCTACTATGTGGTATTTTATGCCATTCCAAGTAAATACTTCATGTGCTACCTTTAAATAATTCAAAAGCTATTATCTCTTATTTGTGTCAATGTTTTATAGCTCATGAGGAAGTATGTGGTGTTTATCTTTCAACCTTGTCATTTACTTCTGACAGACTTTCACCAATGGACTAGTGGCATATCCGCTTATCCAATAATTTTGCAAAAAGAGCTGGCAATGGGGTGCCCAGCCCCAATTAATTAACTTGCATTAATAATTCTCTTCACATGCTTTGCCCTGATCTATCAGTAAGCAACTTAATTTTGCAAATAGACACTCCTTCATGGTATGTGAATGTTGGAAGGCACCCGAGGATTCGGTTAGCCATGGCTTGTGTAAGCAAAAGGTTGGGAGGAGCATCATCAATAATGAAACTAAAATACATGTGTAAACAAAAGAGAAGAGGGGTGATCTACCTTGCTGGTAGAGATAACGTCCTTCATGGGAGCCGCTCTTGAAAGTCTGGTTGATAAGGTAGTTAGAGTACCCGCTACCATTCGTTGACAACAACAAACACCTCTCAAAACTTTACTTTTATGCTCTCTATATGATTTCAAAACTTAAAAAGCTGTAGCACATGATTTAATCCATGCTTCCCTCTGCGAAGGGCCTTTCTTCTACTTTATGTTGAGTCAGTTTACCTACTTCCTTCCATCTTAGAAGCAAACACTTGTGTCAACTGTGCATTGATTCTTACATGTTTACCTACTGCACTTGTTATATTGCTTTATGTTGACAACTATCCATGAGATATACATGTTACAAGTTGAAAGCAATTGCTGAAACTTAATCATCCTTTGTGTTGCTTCAATGCCTTTTACTTTGAATCTATTGCTTTATGAGTTAACTCTTATGCAAGACTTATTGATGCTTGTCTTGAAAGTACTATTCATGAAAAGTCTTTGTTATATGGTTCAGTTGTTTAATCATTGTCTTTACCATTGCTTTGAATCACTTCATTCATCTCATATGCTTTACAATAGTATGATCAAGATTATGATAGCATGTCACTTAAGAAATTATCCTTGTTATCGTTTACCTACTCGAGGGCGAGTAGAAACTAAGCTTGGGGATGCTTGATACGTCCCAAACGTATCTATAATTTCTTATGTTCCATGCTACTTTTATGATGATACACACATGTTTTATACACACTTTATGTCATTATTATGCATTTTTCGGAACTAACCTATTGACAAGATGCCGAAGTGCCAGTTCCTGTTTTCTGCTGTTTTTGGTTTCAGAAATCCTAGTAAGGAAATATTCTCGGAATTGGACGAAATCAACGCCCAGAACCTTATTTTTCCACTAAGCTTCCAGAACACCGAAGAGAGACCAGAGGGGAGCCAGGGGGCCCACACGCCAGGGCGGGGCGGCATAGGGGTGGGGCACGCTCCCCTAGTGTGTGGTCCCACCAGGGGCCCTCCGAGGCTGCCCTTCCGCCTACTTAACGACTCCGTCGTGAAAACCCTAAAAGAATAAGCCACGATACGAGAAAATTCCAGAGCCGCCGCCATCGCGAAGCCAAGATTCGGGGGACAGAAGTCTTTGTTCCGGCACGCCGCCAGGACGGGGAAGTGCCCCCGGAAGGCATCTCCATCGACACCACCACCATCTTCATCAACGCTGCTGTCTCCCATGATGAGGAGGGAGTAGTTCTCCCTCGAGGCTAAGGGCTGTACCGGTAGCTATGTGGTTCATCTCTCTCTCCCATGTGATCTTTATGTGATCATGAGCTTTGTGATCTAGTTGAATATCATCTATGTGCTACTCTAGTGATGTTATTAAAGTAGTCTATTCCTCCTTCATGATGTAATGGTGACAGTGTGTGCATCATGTAGTACTTGGTATAAGCTATGATTGTGATCTCTTGTAGATTATGAAGTTAACTATTGCTATTATAGTATTGATGCGATCTATTCCTCCTTTCATAGTGTAATGGTGACAGTGTGTGCGCTATGTTAGTTCTCGGTCTAAATTGCAATGATCTATTATGCACTCTAAGGTTATTTAAATATGAACATCGAATGTTGTGGAGCTTGTTAACTCCGGCATTGAGGTGCTCTTGTAGCCCTACACAATGAATGGTGTTTGTCATCCAACAAGAGAGTGTAGAGAAAGTAGTATTTGTTTATTCAGTTATGTGATCAATGTTGAGAGTGACCACTAGTGAAAGTATGATCCCTAGGCCTTGTTTCGGAATAAGTTACACCACAGAGAATTGCTTCCCACGCCAGCAAGCTATTTTCTGGCACCGCTTGTTTACTGTTTTACTGCATCTTTACTTCCTGCACATTACTACCATCAACTGCACACCAGCAAGCTATTTTCTGGCGCCGTTACTACTGCTCATATTCATTCATACCACTTGTATTTAACTATCTCTTCGCCGAACTAGTGCACCTATACATCTGAGGTTTGTAGAACAGCAGCAAGTTTTCCCTTAAGTGGATCATCTGAGGTCTACGCACACTTCTATTCCTGTAGACAGTGTTGGGCCTCCAAGAGCAGAGGTTTGTAGAACAGCAGCAAGTTTTTCCTTAAGTGGATCACCCAAGGTTTATCAAACTCAGGGAGGAAGAGGTCAAAGATATCCCTCTCAAGCAACCCTGCAATCACGATACAAGAAGTCTCTTGTGTCCCCAACACACCTAATACACTTGTCAGATGTATAGGTGCACTAGTTCGGCGAAGAGATAGTGAAATACAAGTGGTATGAATGAATATGAGCAGTAGTAACGGCGCCAGAAAATAGCTTGCTGGCGTGCAGTTCATGGTAGTAATATTGCAGGAAGTAAAGATGAAGTAAAACAGTAAATAAGCGATGATTGCAGTATTTGGAAACAAGGCCTAGGGATCATACTTTCACTAGTGGACACTCTCAACATTGATCACATAACTGAATAAACAAATACTACTTTCTCTACACTCTCTTGTTGGATGACAAACACCATTCATTGTGTAGGGCTACAAGAGCACCTCAATGCCGGAGTTAACAAGCTCCACAACATTCGATGTTCATATTTAAATAACCTTAGAGTGCATAATAGATCATTGCAATTTAGACTGAGAACTAACATAGCGCACACACTGTCACAATTACACTATGAAAGGGGGAATAGATCACATCAATACTATCATAGTAATAGTTAACTCCATAATCTACAAGAGATTACAATCATAACTTACGCCAAGTACTACATGATGCACACACTGTCACCATTACATCATGAAGGAGGAATAGACTACTTTAATAACATCACTAGAGTAGCACATAGATGATATTCAACTAGATCACAAAGCTCATGATCACATAAAGATCACATGGGAGAGAGAGATGAACCACATAGCTACCGGTACAGCCCTTAGCCTCGAGGGAGAACTACTCCCTCCTCATCATAGGAGACAGCAGCGGTGATGAAGATGGCGGTGGTGTCGATGGAGATGCTTTCCGGGGGCACTTCCCCGTCCCGGCAGCGTGCCGGAACAGAGACTTCTGTCCCCCAGATCTTGGCTTCGCGATGGCGGCGGCTCTGGAAGGTTTCTCGTACTGTGGCTTATTCTTTTAGGGTTTTCGCGACGGAGTCCTTAAGTAGGCGGAAGGGCAGCCTCAGAGGGGCCCTGGTGGGACCACACACTAGGGGGCGCACCCCACCCCTTGGCCACGCCGCCCTAGTGTGTGGGGCTCCCCTCTGGCCTCTCTCCGGTGTTCTGGAAGCTTCGTGGAAAAATATTGTTCTGGGCGTTGATTTCGTCCAATTCCGAGAATATTTCCTTACTAGGATTTCTGAAACCAAAAACAGCAGAAAACAGGAACTGGCACTTCGGCATCTTGTCAATAGGTTAGTTCCGCAAAAATGCATAATAATGACATAAAGTGTGTATAAAACATGTGTGTATCATCATAAAAGTAGCATGGAACATAAGAAATTATGGATACGTTTGAGACGTATCAATCATCCCCAAGCTTAGTTTCTACTCGCCCTCGAGTAGGTAAACGATAACAAAGATAATTTCTTAAGTGACATGCTATCATAATCTTGATCATACTATTGTAAAGCATATGAGATGAATGCAGCGATTCGAAGCAATGATGAAGACAATGAGTAAACAAATGAATCATATAGCAAAGACTTTTCATGAATAGTACTTTCAAGACAAGCATCAATAAGACTTGCATAACAATTAACTCATAAGCAATAAATTCTTAGTAGAAAGCATTGAAACAACACAAAGGAAGATATAAGTTTCAGCGGTTGCTTTCAACTTCAACATGTTTATCTCATGGATAATTGTCAACATAAAGCAATATAACAAGTGCAATAGGTAAACATGTAAGAATCAATGCACACAGTTGACACAAGTGTTTGTTTCTAAGGTAGAAAGAATAGGTAAACTGACTCAACAATAAAGTAGAAGAATGGCCCTTCGCAGAGGGAAGCATGGATTACTATATTTGTGCTAGAGCTTTTATTTTGAAAACATAGAAACAATTTTGTCAACGGTAGTAATAAAGCATATGTGTTATGTATAAGATATCCTATAAGTTGCAAGACTCATGCATAGTATACCAATAGTGCTCGCACCTTGTCCTAATTAGCTTGGATTAACATGGATTATCATTGCATAACATATGTTTCAACCAAGTGTCACAAAGGGGTACCTTTATGCCGCCTGTACAGAGGTCTAAGGAGAAAGTTCGCATTGGATTTCTCGCTTTTGATTATTCTCAACTTGGACATCCATACCAGGACAACATAGAAAACAGATAATGGACTCCTCTTTTAATGCTGAAGCATTCAACAACAGATAATATTCTCATCAGAGATTGAGGATTGATGTCCAAACTGAAACTTCCACCATGATTCATGGCTTTAGTTAGCGGCCCAATGTTCTTCTCTAACAATATGCATACTCAAACCATTTGATCATGATAAATCAACCTTACTTCAGACAAGACGAACATGCATAGCAACTCACATGATATTCAACAAAGGTGTAAAAGTTGATGGCGTCCCCAGAAACATGGTTACCGCTCAACAAGCAACTTATTAAGAAATAAGATACATAAGTACATATTATTCACCACAATAGTTTTTAAGGCTATTTTCCCATGATCTATATATTGCAAAGACAAGGAATGAAATTTTAAAGGTAGCACTCAAGTAATTTACTTTGGAATGGCAGAGAAATACCATGTAGTAGGTAGGTATGGTGGACACAAATGGCATAGTTTTTGGCTCAAGAATTTGGATGCACGAGAAGTATTCCCTCTCAATACAAGGCTTAGGCTAGCAAGGTTGTTTGAAGCAAACTCAAGTATAAATGGTGCAACAAGACTCACATATGAACATATTGTAAGCATTATAAGACTTTACATCGTCTCCTTGTTGTTCAAACACCTTAACCAGAAAATATCTAGACTCTAGAGACCAATCATGCAAACCAAATTTTAACAAGCTCTATGTAGTTCTTCATCAATAGGTGCAAAGTACATGATAAAGAGCTTAAACATGATCTATATGAGCACAACAATTGCCGAGTATCAAATTATTCAAGACCATATACCATTTACCACATGCAACATTTTCTGTTTCCAACCAAATAGCAATTAACGAAGCGGTTTTCAACTCCGCCATGAACATTAAAGATAGAACTAAGAACACCAGTGTTCATATGAAAAAGCGGAGCGTGTCTCTCTCCCACACAAGCATGAATTTATTCAAACAAAAAAAACAAACAGACGCTCCAAGTAAAGTACATAAGATGTGACCGAATAAAAATATAGTTTCAAGAGAAGAAACCTGATAAATTGTTGATGAAGAAGGGGATGCCTTGGGCATCCCCAAGCTTAGACGCTTGAGTCTTCTTAAAATATGCAGGGATGAACCACGGGGGCATCCCCAAGCTTACACTTTTCACTCTTCTTGATCATAGTATATCATCCTCCTCTCTTGACCCTTGAAAACTTCCTCCACACCAAACTCGAAACAAACTCATTAGAGGGTTAGTGCATAATCAAAAATTCACATGTTCTGAGGTGACACAATCATTCTAAACACTTCTGGACATTGCCCAAAGCTACTGGAAGTCAATGGAACAAAGAAATCCATCCAACACAGCAAAAGAGGCCATGCGAAATAAAAGGTAGAATCTGTCAAAACAGAACAGTCCGTAAAGACGAATTTTTCTGGGGCACTTAACTTGCTCAGATGAAAAAGCTCAAATTGAATGAAAGTTGCATACATATCTGAGGATCATGCACGTAAATTGGCAGATTTTTCTGAGTTACCTACAGAGAGCCCTGCCCGAATTCGTGACAGACAGAAATCTGTTTCTACGCAGTAATCCAAATCTAGTATCAACATTGAAGACTTTACTTGGCACAACAATGCAATAAAATAAGATAAGGAGAGGTTGCTACAGTAGTAACAACTTCCAAGACACAACAAAACAGTAGCAAAATAAACACATGGGTTATCTCCCAAGAAGTTCTTTCTTTATAGCCATTAAGATGAGCTCAGCAATTTTAATGATGCTCGCGCAAGAAATAAGAGTTGAAGCAAAAAAGAGCATCAAGAAGCAAATTCAAAACGAATTTGAGCCTAACCCACTTCCTATGAAAAGGAATCTTGTACACAAATAAATTCATGAAGAACAAAGTGACAAGCATAGGAAGATAAAACAGGAGTAACTTCAAGATTCTCAACACAAAGAGGGGAAACTCAATATTATTAAGATGCATATAACCATGTTTCCCTCTCTCATAATAACTTTCAGTAGCATCATGAACAAACTCAACAATATAAGTATCACATAAAGCATTCTTATTCACATGCATAAAAGTATCATTACTCTCCACATAAGCATAATCAATTTTATTGGTTTTAGTGGGAGCAAATTCAACAAAGTAGCTATCATTATTATTCTCATCAAGTGTAGGAGGCATAGTATAATCATAATAAAATTTACTCTCCATAGTAGGCGGCACCAAAAGACCACTATCATTATAATCATCATAAATAGGAGGCAAAGTATCATCAAAGAAAATTTTCTCCTCAAAACTTGGGGGACTAAAAATATCATGCTCATCAAAACCAGCTTTCCCAAGCTTAGAATTTTCCATATCATTAGCAACAATGGTGTTCAAAGCGTTCATACTAATATCATTGATACTAGCATGCAAATAAGATTCCATAGGTTTTTTAATTTTCGCAGCAAGCAATCCATGTCTTAACTCAGGAAATAGAATAAAAAGCTCACTGTTATTTTCCATTATGCCTAACTAGTGAACAAGAAACAAAAAGATGCAATTGCAGGATCTAAAGGAAATAGCTTCGAGCACTCACACACCGGCAACAGTGCTAGGAAATAGCTTAGTAGTCGGAGGATGTGAATACCTTTTAACTTACCTCCCCAGCAACGGCGCCAGAAAATAGCTTGATGTCTACGCACGCTTCTATTCCTGTAGACAGTGTTGGGCCTCCAAGAGCAGAGGTTTGTAGAACAACAGCAAGTTTTCCCTTAAGTGGATCACCCAAGGTTTATCGAACTCAGGGAGGAAGAGGTCAAAGATATCCCTCTCAAGCAACCCTGCAATCACGATACAAGAAGTCTCTTGTGTCCCCAACACACCTAATACACTTGTCAGATGTATAGGTGCACTAGTTCGGCGAAGAGATAGTGAAATACAAGTGGTATGAATGAAAATGAGCAGTAGTAACGGCGCCAGAAAATAGCTTGTTGGCGTGCAGTTGATGGTAGTAATATTGCAGGAAGTAAAGATGCAGTAAAACAGTAAATAAGCGATGATTGCAGTATTTGGAAACAAGGCCTAGGGATCATACTTTCACTAGTGGACACTCTCAACATCGATCACATAACTGAATAAACAAATACTACTTTCTCTACACTCTCTTGTTGGATGACAAACACCATTCATTGTGTAGGGCTACAAGAGCACCTCAATGCCGGAGTTAACAAGCTCCACAACATTCGATGTTCATATTTAAATAACCTTAGAGTGCATAATAGATCATTGCAATTTAGACTGAGAACTAACATAGCGCACACACTGTCACCATTACACTATGAAAGGGGGAATAGATCACATCAATACTATCATAGTAATAGTTAACTCCATAATCTACAAGAGATTACAATCATAACCTACGCCAAGTACTACATGATGCACACACTGTCACCATTACATCATGAAGGAGGAATAGACTACTTTAATAACATCACTAGAGTAGCACATAGATGATATTCAACTAGATCACAAAGCTCATGATCACATAAAGATCACATGGGAGAGAGAGATGAACCACATAGCTACCGGTACAGCCCTTAGCCTCGAGGGAGAACTACTCCCTCCTGATCATAGGAGACAGCAGCGGTGATGAAGATGGCGGTGGTGTCGATGGAGATGCCTTCCGGGGGCACTTCCTCGTCCCGGCAGCGTGCCGGAACAGAGACTTATGTCCCCCAGATCTTGGCTTCGCGATGGCGGCGGCTCTGGAAGGTTTCTCGTACCGTGGCTTATTCCTTTAGGGTTTTCGCGACGGAGTCCTTAAGTAGGCGGAAGGGCAGCCTCGAAGGGGCCCTGGTGGGGCCACACACTAGGGGGCGCGCCCCACCCCTTGGTCGCGCCGCTCTGGCGTGTGGGGCCCCCTGGCTCCCCTCTGGCCTCTCTCCGGTGTTCTGGAAGCTTCGTGGAAAAATAAGGTTCTAGGCGTTGATTTCGTTCAATTCCGAGAATATTTCCTTACTAGGATTTCTGAAACCAAAAACAGCAGAAAACAGGAACTGGCACTTCGGCATCTTGTCAATAGGTTAGTTCCGGAAAATGCATAATAATGACATAAAGTGTGTATAAAACATGTGAGTATCATCATAAAAGTTGCATGGAACATAAGAAATTATGGATACGTTTGAGACGTATCAAGCTGCTTCTCCGAAGAACAAGAGAAAAATGGGCAAGGTTGTCGATTCCAGCACCTCCAAAGCCGGCGCTTCGCGTGCCGAAGAAGTTGTTCCTGATGCTGGAAGGAAAACTTTCAATCCTTATGAAGATGCTCTTGTCAGATCGTAAGTTCTTACTGCTGTATGTTGTTTGTTTTCGATACTTTGTCTATATTGTTTCTTATCTTATCGCTATTTTTGCTGTAGTGGCGATGAGGATGAGCATACACCTATTGACGCGACTACTCGAACGAGCACGTCTCGTACTTTAGTTGTCTCTGAAGCTCAACCTGATGGGGACGAAACTTCGCCTCCTCAACAAGACACAGAGCATCCAACTCCAGCTGCAAGCCCCCGAGCCTCTTCACCAAAGAGAGCTAGGGTAGAACCAGTAAAGGAAACTCTCCTGCTAGCTGGTAGTTCCACGACTCCTTCATTGGATGATGTAAGTTTTTCACTCTTGTTTTTCCGAACATTTCAGCATTTGTCGACTCCCCTTTGTTTCTTGCTTAAGTCCTGTCGAAATTTTCCTTCCTATATTGATTTTTCTTTTTCTTTTGGTCCATCAAAGGAGTTTATTCGCCTCGGTACCCAATTCGTCGGGTACCGTGACCATGCCAAGAAGCTTGAAGGTACCTTTTTATCTGCTTCCTTTGCGACACATGCGCCACTTTTTTTTCATAACTTTTTGCTGTCATTGATTATGCAGAAAATCTTGCGGAATCCAACAAACGTGCTGACGCTTGCTATCAAGTTAGAGCAAAGCGAAAAAGCTCGCCAGAAAGCTGAAACTGATGCATCCGTTGAAGATCTTCGGAAAAGACTTCACGACGCGGAAACTTCTTTGAGCGAACATATAACTCAGCAATCTGCCCGTGAGACAGAAATTTTTGCTCGCTTGGAATCGCAAAGTCGTCGTTTTGTTAGTAAGTACTCATATCTCTTTTATTTTTTTGGATCATCGAATTCTTCTTGTCTCGCTTCCGACAAACTTCTTTGCGACTCACTTAGGGAGGACGCAGCAAGATTATGAGCTGGATAACCCTGAGGGTGATTGCCTTCTCGACGCTCTCTCCCTCCTTGAGATCCATGGAGATGAGGCGCGTGAAGGTCTTTCCGAAGCTAGAGCAGGCCTCTCGCAGCTGTTTCCTTACTTCTTCCCGAAGAAAGAGGAACCCGCGCCCTTTACCGATCTTGCCAAATGCTTCAATTCTCAAGAAGATCTTGGGCTCAAGTTTCAGCAGGAAGGCTTGAAGGTTGGCGTTGAAGGCACTATTGCCTTGGTCGCCGACAGCCAACAAGATGTCGATTGGGCAAGAGTTGGCGACGTAAAGGAGATGGAGACAAAGAAATGGCAGTCACTGATTAAGGCTTCCAAGCCTAATTCAAAGAAAATCCTCGCCTATCTTGGATGCAAGCCAACTCCCGCTCCTAGTTCATCGAAGCCGGAGGTCAAGTAGACCATCTTGTCTTCTTTTTACTTCTCTTTTGATGTTGTCGCCATAGTAGCTTTTGGCGACAACAGTATCAGTAGTTCGTTAGGGACCCTCCTTTTGTAATAGCCATGTACATATTTTGAAAATCAATGGAAGTCTATCTTTGCTTGATGATTGATGTCGAACCTTTTTTTTAGTTGATATTTGATAGCTATACTTCAACTCATCGTCCTGCCGATACTTTGCCTGCTTCCTCGTACCCGAAGAAAATATATGTCGGTGATGACTTTATTGGAGATTCCTCGTGTAAGGATTCCTCAAAAGATTTGGGAGATCTCCGCCAAACAGCTGCAGTCTATGAAGAAGCAAGCGCTTGTAATAATGGAGCAGTCTCGTAAATCTTTGGAGAGGGAAAAGATTGCGCTTCAGCAAGCCCAGGATGCTATAGCTGTAAAAAAGGACGCAATTGCTGCAGCTGCCGAAGCTCCTCGACGAGAGAATTTTATGCTTGAGCTAATGCTTGATTCCAGCTTGGATATGGCGGGTATACTTCATTCTCTTGACCATTATTATCTTTTATTCCCCATGTTTTTCCTTCCTTTCTGATTCCTCCGCTGAAAGCGGGTTATTTTTTGGATACCGCTGCTAAGGATCAACGTGTTGAAGCTCGATCCAATGTGCTTCTCAGACTTGCCGAAGAACATGGTTCCAACTTTTGGGTTACGCCTGAACGTACTCGCCAAATCGTCATATTTCAAGATCGTGCGAGTCAGGTCCGTGATTTTCTCGACTTCTGTACAAGGACATTGTCCTTTGTTTACGACACCACGTTCCCGCGCAATAAGATGCCAGAAACCCTTCCTGAATTGATGGATAAATTTCGGGATGCACCTCGAATCCACGGATTTGTGCGGGCCCAATTATCTGCCGGCGCCAGATTTGCTATGATGATGATAAAAATCTGCTATCCCAAGTTTGACATGAGTCAAATTGTTACCAAGTGCCTGGCCAAGATGGCGAAAAGGAAAAGGAACGTTGGCAAAATTGATGATATTGTGACCCCTATAGCAGAAGACATGATGGATGAACTTCTTCAGATGGACGCTGAGTTCTTCGTGAAGGGCAGCTATGCTGAACATAGTACTCGTGCTGCAGATAATGAACGGATGACCATAGATGATATACTAGGCAGCAATTGAGAATTTCCTTTTTAACTTGTCGACTTTTTCCAGGAGCTGCATCTTGTATGTTGTAAACATAATCTATATTGTAAAGCCAGTAAATATTTTTATTTTTCCTCATCAAGCCCCCGAGCATTTTGGTGACAATTTTCTCTATTGTGTATGCGAGGTTGAACCAAGGCGAAAACAATGAACTATATTGTTTGTACTATTTTTGCGGGTATTAGCCCCCGAGCTCTTTTGTCGACCACTATTTTATATCGTATTTTTTCTTTGGCGAGGTGCTTTGCACCAAGGCGAGATATTTTGTGCGTTGGCGTTGTATATATATTGTAATTTCTGGGCGCAAGCCCCCGAGCATGTCGAAGGAAAAGATGTATATCTCCACTATCTTTATTATATTGCAGCACCGCGAGTCCGCCTCATTAAAAACCTTTTCCAGCCCCACTCGGTGCCCTGAAAAAGGAAAAGAGTGCGTCTAAAAACTCGCGGGCGTTTCAGTACATTGTAGTTTTACAAGGAGGACTATATTTCGACTCTAGGCGTAGAAACACCTGAGGTGTGCCACGTTCCAAGGATTTGGCTCGACAGCTCCTGACTTCTTGTCCTTTATCCTGTATGCGCCTCCCTCGATTACTTCTGTGACGATGTAAGGTCCAAGCCACGGCGACTCGAGCTTTTCATGGCTTTTTTGATTGAGCCGCAAAACTAAGTCTCCAACTTGAAAAGATCTTGGTCGCAAACGTCGACTGTGGTAATTTTTCAAGTCTTGCTGGTACTTAGCGACCCGTGATAACACTTCGTCTCGAGCTTCATCAAGTGCGTCGACATCGTCTTCCAATGCTCTTCTGGAAGCTTCTTCATCGTATTCCGTGACTCTTGGCGAGTCATGCTCTATTTCTATCGGCAGTACTGCCTTAGCTCCATGGACCAGGAAAAACGGAGTCTCCTGTGTCGCTGTATTTGGTGTTGTTCGAATACTCCATAACATGCTCTGCAACTCTTCTGGCCAAGTATGTCGAGCTTTTTCCAATGGTCCTAACAAGCGCTTCTTGATACCATTGCAGATGATACCATTGGCTTTTATGACTTGCCCGTTAGTCTGCGGGTGCGCAACTGACGCGAAGTGCAATTTAATGCCCACCTCTGCACAGTATGCCTTGAATTCCTTGGATGTGAAATTACTGCCATTGTCCGTGACGATGCTATGAGGTACTCCAAATCGAAAGACAATGCTTTTCACAAACTTGATTGCCGACGCTCCGTCTGGTGAATTTATCGGCTTTGCTTCTATCCACTTGGTGAATTTGTCGACAGCGACGAGCATATACTCGTATCCTCCTGGCGAGGCCTTGTGTAATTTTCCCACCATATCGAGACCCCATTGAGCAAAGGGCCAAGACAGCGGTATTAGCATCAGCTCTGCTGCCGGAGAATGAGGCCTTGCGGCAAATCTCTGGCACGCGTCGCAAGTTCGCACTATTTCCTTCGCATCCTCAATTGCTGTCAACCAGTAAAACCCTGCTCTGAAAACCTTGGCCGCGATAGCTCGGCTGCTTGCGTGATGACCGCATACTCCTTCATGTACTTCCTTCAGAATTACCCTTCCTTCTTCGGGTGTGATGCACCTTTGTAACACACCCGAAATACTTCGCTTGTACAACTCTCCTTTGACCACAGTGAAGGCTTTGGAACGTCTAATAACTCGCCTTGCTTCAACTGGATCGTCGGGTATTGTTTTCCTTAGGATGTATGATATGTACGTCTGCATCCATGGGATTTGCACCATCATTACTAAATCCTGTTCATCTTCTTCTTCGAGTGCTTCTTCCGTGGCTCCCGGGGGTTTCTCATCTTTCTCCTTCTTCTTTGGTTTCTTCGGCTTTGTAGATCTCTCTATTATCTCCTCCCAGAACACGCCTGGTGGAATCGCGAGACACTGCGACCCAATGTTTGCAAGAACATCGGCTTCATTGATGTCTACTCACGCTTCTTTTCCTGTAGACAGTGTTGGGCCTCCAAGAGCAGAGGTTTGTAGAACAGCAGCAAGTTTTCCCTTAAGTGGATCACCCAAGGTTTATCGAACTCAGGGAGGAAGAGGTCAAAGATATCCCTCTCAAGCAACCCTGCAATCACGATACAAGAAGTCTCTTGTGTCCCCAACACACCTAATACACTTGTCAGATGTATAGGTGCACTAGTTTGGCGAAGAGATAGTAAAATGCAAGTGATATAGATGGTGGTAATATTGCAGGAAGTAAAGATGCAGTAAAACAGTAAACAAGCGGTGCCAGAAAATAGCTTGCTGGCGTGGGAAGCAATTCTCTGTGGTGTAACTTATTCGGAAACAAGGCCTAGGGATCATACTTTCACTAGTGGACACTCTCAACATTGATCACATAACTGAATAAACAAATACTACTTTCTCTACACTCTCTTGTTGGATGACAAACACCATTCATTGTGTAGGGCTACAAGAGCATCTCAATGCCGGAGTTAACAAGCTCCACAACATTCGATGTTCATATTTAAATAACCTTAGAGTGCATAATAGATCATTGCAATTTAGACCGAGAACTAACATAGCGCACACACTGTCACCATTACACTATGAAAGGGGGAATAGATCACATCAATACTATCATAGTAATAGTTAATTCCATAATCTACAAGAGATCACAATCATAGCTTATACCAAGTACTACATGATGCACACACTGTCACCATTACATCATGAAGGAGGAATAGACTACTTTAATAACATCACTAGAGTAGCACATAGATGATATTCAACTAGATCACAAAGCTCATGATCACATAAAGATCACATGGGAGAGAGAGATGAACCACATAGCTACCGATACAGCCCTTAGCCTCGAGGGAGAACTACTCCCTCCTCATCATGGGAGACAGCAGCGGTGATGAACATGGCGGTGGTGTCGATGGAGATGCCTTCCGGGGGCAATTCCCCGTCTGTCGTCGTGGTGAACAGACAGATGCCATAGGATGGCTTAGATTGGGGCCGAATGGACGCTTGAGGATTCGGGGGAGGGTTTGTGATTAGATGGGAAGAACTTCCGGATGGTTTCCTCAAGAACACAACCAAAGGCCGGTATACAAGAAGAGAGACAAGAGGAAGAACTCTTTACTAGATCGCTAGTTTCATTGATCTCAACACGGTTACAAGTGCATGAACACCAGCTCTATCGTCTAATCCCTTCTGTGTGCTCGCGCCTGTAAGAGGCAGTACCCCCTCTCCTTATATAGGGGAGAGGGTGGCTTACAGGACAAGAAACCCTAATGGCATCTTTGACTGGACAAACTACTTTACAAAGCTACTTTAATCATAGATGACGCCGGGGTCCTCTTTAATCAGGAACGCTGACGTCCTCCGGCTTCTTTTAGCGTCATCCCTCTCTTTGGCGCCAGGGCTCTGATTAAAGCCACTTTGCTTAGCTCATCCTTGTCTTCTTGCTCTGAAGAGAATCTTTGACCAGTCCTGCCGACAGACCCTCCTTTCCGGTATCTTCTTTACCGGGTTCCGGCATACCCCCTTGGGGATACCGGCTTAGCTTCACTTAGCCCAAATTCCTACCAGGCTTCCGGCAAGAACATTAAACCGGTATCTCGATGGCTCAAACCATCCGGTTTGGCATGCCTTTGGCATACCGGGGGTTATCCCCCCAACATTAGTCCCCGAAGCTGGTATAGTCTGGAGGATTCTATCCCACAGACTATGCCAGGTTTCCATGTTTTTAGGATACCGGTTTAATGTTTCAGGCTTTGAGCTTGGTTCCGGCATCTTTACCCTTGTTCATTTTCCTCTTTTTGCAAGGCACGTTCCGGCATCTCCTTTCTCCGGTATCATTTGCATTTATTCCTTCCTCGGCGAAGTCGAGAATATTTTGGGCCCCGCGCCTGTCAGTGACATGCGCACTGTTAACTGTCGCGCCAGTGTCAGTTGTCACTTCGCTTCGACTCCCGCGCGCTCATTAAATGCATCACTGCGGATCCCACTAGCCACTTGGTATCCTGTGTGCGCTCCCGTGTGGCCTCCCATTTTCCCGCGTGTACCTCATCGCCACGTGGCGGCCCACGGTGCGAACCGTCGCGGGCCGCGAGGCGAACCGCCGCGGCCCAGCGGTTTTCGGCCCACCTCCTCTCTCCTTTATAAGGACAACTGCCTCTTCTTCTTCCTCTTCTCGCATTCCCCAACCTTCGCGCACAGTGCTCCTCGCCTCTGCGCCTTCGCCGCTCTCCATTCGCCGTCGCTTGCTTGAGCTCCGTCGCCCGGCGAACTTACGCCGTGCTTTCGCCGGACCTCGTCGTGCGGAATCTTCTACAGCACCTTCCTCGCGCCCGCTGCATTCTCGCTTCCTCGTGACCTTCTTTACCTCGCCGTCGATGGTGCTCGTTGGCGTCCGCAGGTCCTCTCCTTCGCCGGCGAAGGTCTTCCTTAGCGACTGCGCCGCTCAAGGTTAGTACCAATTTTACTTTGCTCGCCATCTGCTTGCTTTTCAGATCTTGGGTCTACGGTGTTCTTATTTCCTCTTTTTCTTTGGTTTTCTTCTTACTCGTAGATCTTCACGCGGGGTTCAAGTGTGGGATTTCTATTTTTTCGCCTACCCATCCAATGTCTGACGAGGAATCTTCCTCCGCATCTTCTTCTTCCCTTTCCGTTAAGCGTCGTAGACAATCTCCCGGCGAATCCACGGCTTCAGATCCGATGGACACCGATTCCGGCAACCGGCAGGAATCCGGTAGCCGCCAAGAGTCCGGTGGCCATCTAGAATCCGGTAGCTTTAGCCAAGCTTCCGGTAGCTACCAATAAGCGAGTAGCTCTGGCCAAGCATCTAGTAGCTCTAGCCAATCATCCGGCGCAGAGCCTTCCCCAATCACCCGCGGAGCCTGGATGGGCTCCAATGTCACTGAATATGAGATCGATTGGTTATACCGGTCTCGAAGGATTCCGGGAGGAGTAACTTGCCGGATTCCCGGTGACAAAATCGAACCGGACCCTGAGCCCGGTGAACATGTTGTTTTTCTTGCTCATTTTGAGCGTGGCTTGGGCCTTCCTGCCTCTCCTTTCTTCCGGGGGTTCTTAGATTTCTATGAACTCCAACCTCACCACCTTCCTGGGAATGCCATCTTTTATCTTTCCTGCTATGCCACCTTCATGGAGGCCTACATTGGCATTCATCCCACTCAGCCGCCTGTGGAGTGTGGATCTTGCATCGTTGGCTCCCGTCAGGGGAGTCCTTTCTTCAAGTTTACCGGCCTCGAGTCCTGTCGCGCCTGGCAGGGAACTTCCTTTTACGTGAAGAACAATGGCCGCGCAGATCTCATCGATCTTCCGCCATTCAAGGTGGGGCCTCCCAGTAGAGCCAATTGGAGTTACCACCCGAAGTCTGATCATATCGAAACCAACCGGGTGGTACGCTTCATGGCCTCTTTGAAGAAGGAGACCAACATCTGCTCGGATGATATCATCCGCACGTTTATTTCGCGCCGGGTGCTTCCTCTCAAACGCCGGATGCACAGGATGAGCGAGATGTACGGCCCTGGCGATCCCACCAAGATCACAGGCCGTCCCCTTAGCAAGAAGGACGTCGTTCGTAAGGCTAAGCAGATTTGCCAAACTGCTATGCCATTTGACTGGGAATGGGGCCTTCTTCCTCTCAGCATTACTAACCCTCCGACCCAAGAAGTAAGAGGTTATGCAATTGGGGTTGCTTTTTCCGGTAACTTTTTGCTCTTGTTAACCCTCTTTTTTCATGTTTCAGGCCAAAGACCGCCTCCCCCCCATTGAAGCAGAGCGGCGAGGCCCTTGCCGGAAACGCGCCCTTGACTCCGTTGACCCGGATCCCTACATTTTTTGGAAAGATCTGAAGATGGGCAAGACCCCGGCCTCGCGCCTTGGCAAGTCTCCGCCGAAGCCAACCGGTTCTTCGGATGACCTGACCCTGCTGGAGGTATTTCTCTTTTCCGGTCTCTTCTTCTTCTTTTATTGTCGCTTTTTCACGAATCGCTACTTAGCCATTTTTAACTCATAGATCCATGAGCGCGTGCCGCCCTTGGACGCCGAGGCCGGCTCCGAGTTTGTGGACAAACTCGTGGCCCAGGGCCAAAAGAACAAACAACCGGCATCTGATGCCGGTTCCAGCCAGGCGCCTCCCTCCAAGCGCTTCCGGACTGAGCCCTTGGGGGAGAGGGAAGTGGGCATGCGCCGCTACAAGCGCAAGCAGATGCCGACTGCCTCCGGGTAAGTTTTTCATTTTCTTGCTTGCCTCTTTTTGCCAACTCCTTTTTTTCGGTTGCTTTTCTCCAACTATCTTTCTTTCTTTTCCTCAGCCCTGCGCTCAAGCTTGGCTCAAGGCCATCGGGCTCTGAAGGTTCCGCAAGGACCTCAACCCCTCCTCCTCGCTCAAGCCCGACACCATCTGGTGCCGGCAACACCTCTGCCTCCCTTTCGGGGGGCACAACAAGTTCGGGGCGTGCGGCCTGATGTCTACGTTCCCCCTCCTTTCCTGTAGACAGTGTTGGGCCTCCAAGAGCAGAGGTTTGTAGAACAGCAGCAAGTTTTCCCTTAAGTGGATCACCCAAGGTTTATCGAACTCAGGGAGGAAGAGGTCAAAGATATCCCTCTCATGCAACCCTGCAACCACAAAGCAAGAAGTCTCTTGTGTCCCCAACACACCTAATAGGTGCACTAGTTCAGCGAAGAGATAGTGAAATACAGGTGGTATGAATATATATGAGCAGTAGCAACGGTGCCAGAAAATAGCTTGCTGGCGTGTAGTTGATGGTGGTAGTATTGCAGCAGTAGTAACGCAAAGAAACAAGAAACAAGCAGTAGTAACTCAGCAGTATTTAGGAACAAGGCCTAGGGATTACACTTTCACTAGTGGACACTCTCAACATTGATCACATAACAGAATAGATAAATGCATACTCTACACTTTTGTTGGATGATGAACACATTGCGTAGGATTACACGAACCCTCAATGCCGGAGTTAACAAGCTCCACAATTTGTTCATATTTAAGTAACCTTATAGTGTAAGATAGATCAACAGATTAAACCAAGTACTAACATAGCATGCACACTGTCACCTTCATGCATATGTAGGAGGAATAGATCACATCAATATTATCATAGCAATAGTTAACTTCGCAATCTACAAGAGATCATGATCATAGCATAAACCAAGTACTAAGACGGTGCACACACTGTCACCTTTACACACGTGCAGGAGGAATAGGACTACTTTAATAACATTGCTAGAGTAGCACATAGATGAATAGTGATACAAAACTCATATGAATCTCAATCATGTAAAGCAGCTCATGAGATTATTGTATTGAGGTACATGGAAGAGAGATGAACCACATAGCTACCGGTACAGCCCCGAGCCTCGATGGAGAACTACTCCCTCCTCATGGGAGCAGCAGCGGTGATGAAGATGGCGATGGAGATGGCAGCGGTGTCGATGGAGAAGCCTTCCGGGGGCACTTCCCCGCTCCGGCAGCGTGCCGGAACAGAGACTCCTGTCCCCCAGATCTTGGCCTCGCGATGGCGGCGGCTCTGGAAGGTTTCTGTGGTTTTCGTCGAACGCATCAGGGTTTCCGATCCAGGGGCTTTATATAGGCGAAGAGGCGGCGCAGGAGGGCTTCTGGGGGGCCCACACTATAGGGGGGCGCGGCCCCCCCCCTGGCCGCGCCGGGGTGTGGTGTGGGGCCCCCAGGGCTCCCCTCTGGTCCTTCCCGGGTGTTCTGGATGCTTCCGATGAAAATAGGAACTTGGGCGTTGATTTCGTCCGATTCCGAGAATATTTCGTTACTAGGATTTCTGAAACCAAAAACAGCAGAAAAACAAAGAACTGGCCTCTCGGCATCTCGTCAATAGGTTAGTTCCGGAAAACGCATAAAAATGATATAAAGTGTGAACAAAACATGTTGGTATTGTCATAAAACAAGCATGGAACATCGGAAATTATAGATACGTTGGAGACGTATCAGCATCCCCAAGCTTAGTTCCTACTCGTCCTCGAGTAGGTAAACGATAAAAGATAATTTCTGAGGTGACATGCTACCAACATAATGTTAATCATACCATTGTAAAGCATATGAGATGAATGCAGCGATTCGAAACAATGTAAATGCAATGAGTAAACAATTGAATCATATAGCAAAGACTTTTCATGAATAGTACTTTCAAGACAAGAATCAATAAGTCTTGCATAAGAGTTACTCATAAAGCAATAAATTCTTAGTAAAGGTATTGAAGCAACACAATGGAAGATTAAGTTTCAGCGGTTGCTTTCAACTTGTAACATGTATATCTCATGGATAGTTGTCAATGCAAAGCAATATAACAAGTGCAATAAGCAAGTATATAAGAATCAATGCACAGTTCACACAAATGTTTGCTTCTTGAGGTGGAGAGAAATAGGTGAACTGACTCAACAATAAAAGTAAAAGAATGGTCCTCCATAGAGGAAAGCATCGATTGCTATATTTGTGCTAGAGCTTTTATTTTGAAAACATGAAACAATTTTGTCAACGGTAGTAATAAAGCATATGTATCATGTAAATTATATCTTACAAGTTGCAAGCCTCATGCATAGTATACTAATAGTGCCCGCACCTTGTCCTAATTAGCTTGGACTACCGGATCATCACAATGCACATGTTTTAACCAAGTGTCACAAAGGGGTACCTCTATGCCGCCTGTACAAAGGTCTAAGGAGAAAGCTCGCATTGGATTTCTCGCTATTGATTATTCTCAACTTAGACATCCATACCGGGACAACATAGACAACAGATAATGGACTCCTCGTTTATGCATAAGCATGTAACAACAATTAATAATTTTCTCATATGAGATTGAGGATATATGTCCAAAACTGAAACTTCCACCATGGATCATGGCTTTAGTTAGCGGCCCAATGTTCTTCTCTAACAATATGCATGCTTAACCATAGGGTGGTAGATCTCTCTTACTTCAGACAAGACGGACATGCATAGCAACTCACATGAAATTCAACAATGAATAGTTGATGGCGTCCCTAGTGAACATGGTTATCGCACAACAAGCAACTTAATAAGAGATAAAGTGCATAATTACATATTCAATACCACAATAGTTTTTAAGCTATTTGTCCCATGAGCTATATATTGCAAAGGTGAATGATGGAATTTTAAAGGTAGCACTCAAGCAATTTACTTTGGAATGGCGGAAAATACCATGTAGTAGGTAGGTATGGTGGACACAAATAGCATAGTGTTGTTTGGCTCAAGGATTTGGATGCATGAGAAGTATTCCCTCTCGATACAAGGTTTAGGCTAGCAAGGTTGTTTGAAGCAAACACAAGCATGAACTAGTACAGCAAAACTCACATAGAAGACATATTACAAGCATTATAAAACTATACATCGTCTTCCTTGTTGTTCAAACATCTTACTAGAAAATATCTAGACTCTAGAGAAACCACTCATGCAAACCCAAATTTTAACAAGCTCTATGTATTTCCTCACTAATGGGTGCAAGGTATATGATGCAAGAGCTTAAACAAGAGCACAACAATTGCCAAGTATCACATTACCCAAGACATTATAGCAATTACTACATGTATCATTTTCCAATTCCAACCATATAACAATTTAACGAAGAAGAAACTTCGCCATGAATATTATGAGCTAAGAACACATGTGTTCATACGAACCAGCGGAGTGTGTCTCTCTCCCACACAAGCATGATGTAATCCAATTTATTCAAACACAAACAAAAAACAAAAGCACACAGACGCTCCAAGTAAAGTACATAAGATGTGACCGAATAAAAATATAGTTTCAAGAGAAGGAACCTGATAATTTGTCGATGAAGAAGGGGATGCCTTGGGCATCCCCAAGCTTAGACGCTTGAGTCTTCTTGATATATGCAGGGGTGAACCACCGGGGCATCCCTAAGCTTAGAGCTTTCACTCTTCTTGATCATAGTATATCATCCTCCTCTCTTGACCCTTGAAAACTTCCTTCACACCAAACTTCTCATAAACTTCATTAGAGGGGTTAGTACATAATCAAAAACTCACATGTTCAGAGGTGACACAATCATTCTTAACACTTCTGGACATTGCTCAAAGCTACTGGAAGGTAATGGGACAAAGAAATCCACCCAACACAGTGAAAGAAGCAATGCGAAATAAAAGGCAGAATCTGTCAAAACAGAACAGTCCGTAAAGACGAATTTCTAATAAATACTTCCGTTGCTCAGATCAGAAAACTTAAAACTAATGAAAGTTGCGTACATATCTGAGGAACACGCACGTAAATTGGCATATTTTTCTGATTTTTCTACAGAGAAAACAGCCCAGATTCGTGACAGATAGAAATCTGTTTCTGCGCAGAAATCCAAATCTAGTATCAACCTTCGATTAGAGGCTTCACTTGGCACAACAAAACACAAAACTAAGATAAGGAGAGGTTGCTACAGTAGTAAACAACTTCCAAGACACAAATATAAAACAAAGTACTGTAGCAAAATAACACATGGGTTATCTCCCAAGAAGTTCTTTCTTTATAGCCATTAAGATGGGCTCAGCAGTTTTAATGATGCACTCGCAAGAAATTGTATTTGAAGCAAATTAGAGCATCAAGAGGCAAATACAAAACACATTTAAGTCTAACATGCTTCCTATGCATAGGAATCTTGTAAATAAACAAGTTCATGAAGAGCAAAGTAACAAGCATAGGAAGATAAAACAAGCATAGCTTCAAAAATTTCAGCACATAGAGAGGTGTTTTAGTAACATGAAAATTTCTACAACCATATTTTCCTCTCTCATAATAACTTTCAGTAGCAACATGAGCAAACTCAACAATATAACCATCACATAAAGCATTCTTATCATGAGTCTCATGCATAAAATTATTACTCTCCACATAGGCATAATCAATTTTATTAGTAATAGCGGGAGCAAATTCAACAAAGTAGCTATCATTATTATTCTCATCAAGTGTAGGAGGCATAGTATAATAACAACAAAATTTACTCTCCATAGTAGGTGGCACCAAAAGACCACTATCATTATAATCATCATAAATAGGAGGCAAAGTATCATCAAAGAAAATTTTCTCCTCAATGCTTGGGGGACTAAAAATATCATGCAAACCAGCTTCCCCAAGCTTAGAATTTTCCATATTATTAGCAACAATGGTGTTCAAAGTATTCATGCTAACATGTTCCATGGGTTTTTTAATTTTCGGATCAAACCATCCATGTCTTAACTCAGGAAATAGAATAAAAAGCTCATTGTTGTCCATTATGCCAAACTGGTGTAAACAAGAAACAAAAAGATGCAATTGCAGGATCTAAAGGAAATAGCTTCGAGTACTTACAACGGCACCGGAAAATAGCTTAGTAGCCGAGATCCGGAGTGTGAGTACCTTTTACCTTTCCTCCCCGGCAACGGCGCCAGAAAAGTGCTTGATGTCTACGTTCCCCCTCCTTTCCTGTAGACAGTGTTGGGCCTCCAAGAGCAGAGGTTTGTAGAACAGCAGCAAGTTTTCCCTTAAGTGGATCACCCAAGGTTTATCGAACTCAGGGAGGAAGAGGTCAAAGATATCCCTCTCATGCAACCCTGCAACCACAAAGCAAGAAGTCTCTTGTGTCCCCAACACACCTAATAGGTGCACTAGTTCGGCGAAGAGATAGTGAAATACAGGTGGTATGAATATCTATGAGCAAGAGCAACGGTGCCGAGAAAATAGCTTGTGGCGTGTAGTTGATGGTGGTAGTATTGCAGCAGTAGTAACGCAGTAAAGAAACAAGAAACAAGCAGTAGTAACTCAGCAGTATTTAGGAACAAGGCCTAGGGATTACACTTTCACTAGTGGACACTCTCAACATTGATCACATAACAGAATAGATAAATGCATACTCTACACTTTTGTTGGATGATGAACACATTGCGTAGGATTACACGAACCCTCAATGCCGGAGTTAACAAGCTCCACAATTTGTTCATATTTAAGTAACCTTATAGTGTAAGATAGATCAACAGATTAAACCAAGTACTAACATAGCATGCACACTGTCACCTTCATGCATATGTAGGAGGAATAGATCACATCAATATTATCATAGCAATAGTTAACTTCGCAATCTACAAGAGATCATGATCATAGCATAAACCAAGTACTAAGACGGTGCACACACTGTCACCTTTACACACGTGCAGGAGGAATAGGACTACTTTAATAACATTGCTAGAGTAGCACATAGATGAATAGTGATACAAAACTCATATGAATCTCAATCATGTAAAGCAGCTCATGAGATTATTGTATTGAGGTACATGGAAGAGAGATGAACCACATAGCTACCGGTACAGCCCCGAGCCTCGATGGAGAACTACTCCCTCCTCATGGGAGCAGCAGCGGTGATGAAGATGGCGATGGAGATGGCAGCGGTGTCGATGGAGAAGCCTTCCGGGGGCACTTCCCCGCTCCGGAAGCATGCCGGAACAGAGACTCCTGTCCCCCAGATCTTGGCCTCGCGATGGCGGCGGCTCTGGAAGGTTTCTGTGGTTTTCGTCGAACGCATCAGGGTTTCCGATCCAGGGGCTTTATATAGGCGAAGAGGCGGCGCAGGAGGGCTTCTGGGGGGCCCACACTATAGGGGGGCGCGGCCCCCCCTGGCCGCGCCGGGGTGTGGTGTGGGCCCCCCAGGGCTCCCCTCTGGTCCTTCCCGGGTGTTCTGGATGCTTCCGATGAAAATAGGAACTTGGGCGTTGATTTCGTCCGATTCCGAGAATATTTCGTTACTAGGATTTCTGAAACCAAAAACAGCAGAAAATAGCAACTGGCCTCTCGGCATCTCGTCAATAGGTTAGTTCCGGAAAACGCATAAAAATGATATAAAGTGTGAACAAAACATGTTGGTATTGTCATAAAACAAGCATGGAACATCGGAAATTATAGATACGTTGGAGACGTATCACGGCCCCTTCATCATCAGATCACCGCACGGAGGAGGATCTTTCCTTCCTTCCAGAGAACCAGGATACCGGCGCCAGCAACATCGGCGCCGAAGAAGAAGAAGCTGCCGGGCGGGCGGAGCCTTCGGCTCCTCCCGTCCTTGAAAAAACGACAACTTCCGCGCCGGAATCTTCCGCGCCGGAAAGTTCCAATCCGGGTGATGCGCCCAGCGCTCCCCCTTCTCCACGAACCATCCTCATGCCACCACCAGGTGCTCCTCGCACCAAGCCTTCCGGGGCCGCTCCTACCGCGCCGCCGCCCAAGACTTCCAAGCTCATCAAGGGGAAGGCGACGGCCCCCAGCGCCCCTTCCGGCGGCCAGCAGCCCCTGGTGCTGCACGTCTCCAAGGCCGCCAGGGATACTGCCACGAAGGCCACCGGCCTTCTTGGCCGTATAACTGAGTTCCAGCGCAGAGGCCGGGACTTGGGGCATCTTCTGCCCTACGCCCAGAAGTGGAACGCCGCAGACATGACTCCGGCGACCAGCGGTTTGGGCAAGGACAGGCTGCCGGCGCCTGACCCAGTTGGGGACCGGTCTTCCGAGGAGCACTTCATGCGGCTCCGCAGCGCCGTGAAGGAGCTCGACAGCGCGTGGTACGACGCCACGAACAACTTGATGGTACGTTTTACTAACTTTTCTCAATTTCTACCGGTTTGCTTGCTTCCGGACTTGTTCTATCTTTTCTTTAGTTTCATGCCGGTTTCTCTCTTGTCTATCTTCCCAGTCCCCGAGTTTTGTGGTGAGAGCGCAACTTTTAGCACAAAACTTTAACTTGAAAACTTAGCGCGAAACCGGCACTGCCAGTCCCCGAGTTTCGGGTTAAGAACTCTGTTCTTAGCGCAAAACTTTAACTTAGAAACGCGCGAAACCGGCACTGCCAGTTCCCGAGTTTCGGGTTAAGAACTCTGTTCTTAGCGCAAAACTTTACTTAGCTCTTTTTCTTGAACAGCTCACGGCTGACGCTCGGAAGGCCCTCTTTGAGGAGCTTCTATGGGAGCATCGGGAGCTCGCTGAGGCACATGATAAGTGCCAGGGTAAGTTTTTGTTCTACCGGCATCTTCTTACCGGAAACCTTTTTTCCTCCTAACATTCGCAATTTTTGCTTAACAGTGATCCCGGAAGCTTCCATTGATGCTCTCAGGGAGCAGCTCGCCGCCACCCAACGTACAATTTTCCTCTTTCCTGCTGGCCTGATTTTCTTATTCATCTTAACCAGCACAATTTTGTTAACTTCCTCTTTTCCGGGTTTCAGGGGAGAAGGACCAGCTCATCCGGCAGCATCAGGAGGAGCTGAGCGCCCACAAGACTAGCTACCAGGAGCTCAAGTCCCAGCTCATTCAGCTGGGGCTTGATCATGCCAAGGCCCTCAAAGCCGCTGAAGCTGATGCAGCGGCCAAGATGGACGAGGCTCTGGAGGACGCCAGCAATGCCACCGTGGTATTGCGAGCTGAGCTGGAGGAGCTGGCCAAGGCCCGGAAGGGTGCCGAGGAGAAAGCTGTGCGGCTGGAGGAGGAGCATAAGGAGTGCAACCGGTTGATCCTGCAAACTGATACACTTGCCTACCGTAAGTCCTTTCCTTTTGCATATTTTGACTACTGCATACGAGCCTTTTTTCTTCCGACCCAATTTTCTTTTCGTTATCTTTCCTTCCGGTCTCCTTTTCTTCCGGATTCTTTTCCTTAGCCTTTTCCTTTCTTTGCACAGGCCTCTTTCCGGACTCCCAGAGGTTTGCTGTCAAGAAGGTTGACGAGCGCCGCACTGCCCAGGGCCAAGCGAATCTCGCCGTGCCATGGACCCCCCTTGACCATCTGGTCGCACTGAGTGCGCGGGTGTCTCACATGCGCGCAATAGATCGCAATCTATCTGATATTCCTGATGTAGCTACCCAGCTCTTCAGGACTCTGTGGCCTGGCGAGGAGGTGCCGGATACTTTCTCCCTCATCAGCGATCGTCTCAAGGGCGCCGGCAGGAGGATCCGCGAGTGGCAGTGCTCTGCTGCCCGCGCTGGAGCGGACTCTGCCCTCCGCATCGCTTGCTCCTGGTACCCGGAGCTGAACCTGGATGCCCTCATCGTAGTGCGCGAAGGCGCAGAAACCGATCTGGACCCGATTCTTGCCGCTAAGCGGCAGGATCGCGCGTACCACATCGCGGAGTACGCCGACATGCGCACCTTCATCCCTCCCCCTCCTGACGTCAAAGATTATCTTGATGAGGAGGAGGATGAAGCCGAGGAGGAGCCTCTGGACGACGCTGGTGCTGGCGATGCCCCTCCTGAAGCTCCCGCTGCCTGATTACCTGCCTTAAGATTTACCTTGTCGTGCTGTTTGGCCCTGCGTGCCTTAAAACAATGTCCTGTTAAATTCTACCCCGGTATGCCGGGGTTTATGATGTAAAACTTAAAGTCCGCTTTTGGTTGCTGCACAACATTTTATGCCGGTAAGTTATACCGGTAGTTAATTATCTTAAGCTTGTCTTAGCATATTTGCTTTCGGTTTTGCTTTTATCCTGCACTGCAAAGATTTCCAAATTGTTTCCGCATCCAATTTGATGCACACTTGGTTCTTTTGCCTTGGCTCTGCCTGCCTTCTCTGGGCGTTCTTTGGCGTATGAGCACAAGGTTCTTTCACCAAACAAGCATTTTCTTGAACTTAGAAATAACTTCGAAATTTTGCAAAAAACCGGTTTAACCGGGGTTAGTTAAATTTTCCGGGTTGTTCTTTCCTGCTCTCCCTCTTCGCAGTTCATGTGCTTATCTCCTACCGGTTTATCTTGCTTGCCATGAAGCCGGGTTGCGGACAGCAGCAAAGTCGAAGACTCCGGTAGGATTTAGCACACTACTAAACCGGAAAGAAAAAACGTTCAATAAGCAACCGGTAAACTGAAAAAATAAACAAGTTACATGCAACTTAAGTTGGGGTAGTCCCCGAGATTCATTCAAGGTTCTGGCATCTTTTATTCATAGCAATTAAGGTACAAAAAGGAACTTCTTACACCACAACTTCAAGAGTAGAAAGGACGCAACAGAGCTACGTTCCATGGACGCTTGCTCTCCTCTCCGGACCTATCCGCCTTTCCTTTTTTCCACTCCTGTGCATCGATCAAGTAATATGCATCATTGTGAAGCACCTTGCTTACAATGAAGGGACCTTCCCATGGTGGCAAAAGCTTATGCCGGCCTTCAGTGCGCTGCACTAGGCGTAGCACGAGATCTCCTTCCCGGAAAACTCTCGGGTTAACCTTCCGGTTATGATAGCGTCTGAGGTTTTGCTGGTAAATGGCCGTTCTTGCCAAAGCCAGCTCTCTTGCTTCTTCTAGCAAGTCCACATCATTTTCTCTAGCCTCTTTGACCTCTTGCTCAGTATAGAGCTGTACCCTTGGTGAATCATGGATGATGTCGGTTGGTATGACTGCTTCTGCTCCATAAACCATAAAGAACGGAGTGTATCCGGTAGACCGGTTTGGAGTTGTTCTTATACTCCATAGCACTGATGGTATCTCATCAAGCCAACATCCCGGTGATTTCTCCACTGCATCAATGAGTCTAGGTTTGATACCGGAGAGTACCAAAGCATTCATTCTTTCCACTTGGCCGTTGCCTTGTGGGTGTGCCACTGAGCACAAATCTAACCGGATGTTCTTGTCCTCACAAAACCTTTTGAACTCACCTTGAGCAAAGTTGGTTCCATTGTCAGTGATGATGCTGTGCGGGTATCCATACCGCAAAATGATATCTTTTAAGAACCTCACCGCTGTGTGCCCATCACATTTTGCGATAGGTTTCACTTCTAGCCATTTGGTGAATTTATCCACCATAACCAAGATGTGAGTCATGCTGCCTCTTGCAGTTTTGAATGGGCCAACCATATCGAGGTACCAAACGGCGAATGGCCATGTTAATGGTATTGTCTTTAAACCGGACGCTGGGGTATGATTTTGCTTGGCGTACCTCTGGCACCCGTTGCATTTTCTCACTAAATCCTCAGCGTTTTCCAAAGCAGTGGGCCAGTAAAACCCATGCCGGAATACTTTTGCTACCAGCGCCCTTGATGAAGCATGATGCCCACATTCTCCTTGGTGAATCTCCTCGAGCATTTCTTTCCCCTCTTCCGGTTCCACACATCTTTGGAGGACACCGGTAACGCTTCTCTTGTACACCTCACCATTGATGAATGTATATGCCTTGGACCTTCTTTGGATTCTTCTTGACTCACTTTCGTCAGCCGGCAAGGTGCCGTTGATCAGGAATTCCTTAATATGTTTAACCCACGACGGTATCTCTCGAACCAGAAACACTGGTGCATCTATCTCCATGTTGTCCACCAGCATCGTCTCTTCCGGTATGGATACAGCAGTCCCCGAGCTTACCGGAGCAGTCCCCGAGCTTACCGGTGCAGTCCCCGGATTCGCTTCATCGATATCCATGGGTACTACGTGCGATTCCGGTACGAAGATTGACTCCGATTCCGGGCTTGGTTTGATCGATGGTACTCTTAAATGAGCCAAAGCTATTCCGGGAGGAATTTCTTGCCTAGATGAGCCCAGCTTGGACAAAGCATCCGCGGCTTCATTTTCTGCGCGTGGCACATGGTGAAACTCACATCCTTCGAAGAATCCGGCAATCCTTTGCACGTGAAACCGATACGAGGCCATGTTGGCATCTTTTGCATCCCAATCCCCGGAACACTGCTGTACCACAAGATCTGAATCTCCATAGCAAATGATCCGGTGCACACCGATTTCTTTTGCGACCTTAAGCCCATGGATCAAAGCTTCATACTCAGCGACATTATTCGACGCCCTGAAATGTACTTGCAAAACATACCGGAGGTGATCTCCTTTTGGCGAGGTAAGCACCACACCAGCACCTAGACCCTCTTTGAGTTTGGATCCATCAAAGTGCATCTTCCAGTATTCTACCCTCTGATCTGGCGGTTTGTACTGCATTTCCGCCCAATCAACGAGGAAGTCAGCCAAAGCCTGTGATTTTATGGCATCTCTTCTTTCATATACCGGCATGTATGGTGATATTTGGATTGCCCACTTTGCAATCCTTCCACTAGCGTCCTTGTTGCACATGATATCGGAGATTGGTGCTTCACTCACCACTTTCATGGGGTGCTCCTCAAAGTAATGCTTGAGTTTTGTGGCGGCCATGTACACGCCATAAGTCATTTTTTGGAAATGAGGGTAGTTTTGCTTTGAGAGGGAGAGCACCTCGCTCAGGTAGTATACCGGCCTCTGGACGGTTTTTCCTTCCTCTTCTCTTTCAACCACAACCACTACACTCACAACCCGGTTTGTTGCCGCTATGTATAATAGCATAGGCTCTCTTTCTAGAGGTGAAGCCAGTATGGGTGCTGTGGCTAGCATTGTTTTTAGCTCTTTAAACGCTGCGTCTGCCTGAGGGGTCCAGGCGAACGTGTCAGATTTTTTCATGAGAGCATAGAGTGGCAGAGCTTTCTCTCCCAACCTGCTTATGAACCGGCTTAGCGATGCCAAGCTGCCGGTAAATTTTTGCACATCTTTTAGTTCTCGTGGGATAGTCATTCTTTCTATTGCCCGGATCTTTACCAGATTGACTTCTATGCCCCGGCTTGACACCAGGAAACCGAGCAACTTGCCGGCAGGGACACCGAAGGTGCATTTTGCCGGATTAAGTTTCATCCGGAACCGTCTTAGGTTATCGAATGTTTGCCGGATGTCATCGATTAAGGTGTTCTTTACCTTAGTTTTTATCACAATGTCGTCTACATAGACCTGCACATTCTTTCCGATTTGATCAAACAGGCATTTTTGCATACAGCGCTGGTACATTGCACCAGCGTTGCGCAAACCAAAGGGCATAGTAACATAGCAATAAGCCCCGTGCGGGGTAATGAACGCAGTTTTTATTTGATCTTCCTTTTCAAGGGAATCTGGTGGAAACCGGAATATGCATCCAGGAAGGACAACAACTCACACCCAGCAGTTGAATCAATCACTTGATCGATTCGTGGCAAAGGAAAAGGGTCTCTTGGGCAAGCCTTGTTTAGGTTGGTGTAGTCAATGCACATGCGCCACACCTTCGGAGCTTTTGCCTCCAAGTTCTCATCTTTTTTCTTTTCGACCATTACCGGATTGGCCAGCCACTCTGTGTGCGTGACCTCCACAATGAATCCAGCAACAAGCAGCTTTGTCACCTCCTCTCCTATGATTTTCCTTCTATCTTCAGCGAACCGGCGCAAGGGTTGTCGCACCGGCTTGGCATCCTTCCGGACGTTTAAAGAGTGCTCAGCCAGCTCCCTCGGAACACCCACCAAGTCATCAGTTGACCAGGCGAAGATATTCCGATTCTCACGGAGGAAGCTGACGAGCGCGCTTTCCTATGCTTGATCGAGTCCGGCACCGATGCGAACGGTGCGCTCTGGGTAAGCCGGATCCAGCACAATGTCCTTTGTTTCATTCGTCGGCTTGAATGCCGGTGAGCCCAAGTTTCCACTCATTGCCGCTAAGCTCAATTGTGAGGACTAAGCCAGCGCAACCGCTGTTTGCATCCTTTTCTTTTCCTCCGCGATCACCAGCGATTCCGCTAGGTTTGATCTGGCAGACGCAGTTTCCAGTGAGACTTTGTAGTTCCCCACCACTGTTAAGGGTCCACGAGGTGCCGGCATCTTCATCTTGAGGTAAGCCGTATGAGTGGTAGCCATGAAAGCTGCCAATGCTGGTCTTCCCAACAACGCATGGTAAGGACTATCTAGGTCCACCACCTCAAACTCGACATTTTCAACCCGGCAATTGTCACGTCCTCCAAATGCTACGTCCACCCGAACTTTTCCTATCGGGGCACAGGACAAGCCCGGAACGATCCCGTGGAACGTTGTGCGCGTTGGCTGAAGCATGTTTTCTGTTATGCCCAGCGTATGCATGGTATGCTTGTACATGATGTTTATGCTGCTGCCGTTATCTATCAGCACCTTGCTGAACTTTACTCGAGTTTGTGGCCCTTTCATGATTGGGTCCACAACAAGAGCGTATCCACCCGGATTCGGCATGATTTTGGGGTGGTCCTTGAATGACCAAGTAATTTCCTGATCTGACCATAGCATGTACTTGGGGACTGCCGGCATCACGGCGTTTACCTCCATGGAGCGGCGATGCACACTTTGCCTGTCTGTTGGCTCAGTGACAAAGACAACGCAGCACATATGCGGGCCTTCGTAAACATTCCGGCCTAAAGGTGCCTGTGGAGGTGGTTGGTCATCGTTTTGCTCCACCCGGTTAACCTGCTGGTAGTGCTGCCGGTTTGGCTGCACCGGTAAGGCGTTTGCCCCGGTAAGTGGTGGTGGTGGCGGTAGCTGTTGTTGCCGTGGCACGTCTTGTGGTGGTTGTGCATCTTTCACCGTTCCCTTTTGCATCAAGTACTTGGTCCAGGTACAATCCTTCGTCAGGTGATTTGACGGGTGTGCCGGATTCGGTGTGTGCCACCGGCAAGGTTGGTCCATGGCAGCTTCCATGGTGTATTTTGCGGGTTCTTGCCAGTTTCTTTTCTGGACCCAGGGTTTCTTTTCCACCCACTGTTTCTTAGGACCCGCCCACGGCTGCGATCCAGTTCTTTGCCTCTGACTGCCGCTGGCCTCAGAGTTTTCCTGCACGGCAGCAACTTGCTGCGGACCGTACCTTCGATCCGGAAAATCTTCTCTTCTTTTGTTATTCCGGTTATCCCGGTGTTGTTCGTGGCGCAGCTGTTCCGGCTCAAGTTGTACTGCCAGCTGCGTTGGGTCTCCCAACGCATAGCTATCTGCCACACGTATCATCTCTGCCAACGTTGTCGGCATGTTCCGCTGCAGCTTTTGCCACAACGGTGAACCTCTTCTGCACCCACTGCTAAACCAGGCAATGGCCTGCGCCTCGATTACCCCTTCACAGGAGTTCCTCGTAGTGTTCCACCGGGCCAGATAATCCCGGTCTGTTTCGTTCGGGCGCTGTATGCACAGAGCGAGTTGCTGCGGCCTGTTTGGCCTTTGATAGGTGCTGCTGAAATTGCTCACAAAAGCCTCCTCAAAATCCAGCCAGCCATTTATGCTTCCTGCCGGCAAGTTGTTTAGCCAGATTCTTGCCGGTCCAACCAAAAACGATGGTATGATTCTCACGGCCCAACGCCGATTTCCTCCTCCTGCTACGGTTCCTCCACCGCCCGCGACGTATACCGCGGTCACGTAATCCGCGAGCCAGTCTTCCGGCTTGGTAGTGCCATCGTATGTTTTTGTGTCACGGGGCAACATAAAGTTGCGAACTGGTGGTTTTTCTCTCATGATCCTTGGGCCAAAGCACTTTGGACCTGGAGGACCTTCCTCCTCGATCATTTCTGACAAGTACACTCTGTCCAGACGGTGCCTCGCATCCCGTTCCGGTAAGTATCTCTCTCCCAGGCGTTCTCCCAATGGGTTCCGGTATGCTGCCGGTCTTGCAGAATCAGCTTCATCATAACATTCCGGTACTGCGGCCCTTGCCTGCCGGTACCTCGGGGGATCTATTTCCTCCTTATCGTACGCTGCCCTTGCAGCTCGATAATTTTGCCCGGTCTCATATCTACCGGCATGATTGTTTCCGGCATAGCCTCCTCTGGCGTAGCCTCGTTCTGCCCCTTGGCTTTTTCTACCGGCATCATGTTGCCCGGCTTGTTGTTTTCCGGCAAGAACCGGATCGTACACAGTCATCTGCTGCGCGTTCATTTCTTTTTCTCTTCTTCTGTCCAGATGGGGGGACGAAGCCTGCCCATGGGACTTACTTCCGACATTCTTTGTTGAACGCGCGGATTTTGAGGCCGCGGCCTTGTTCAGCTTAGCCAGCTGCTCAGCATTCTGCTGCTCAATAGTTTCCAGCAGCTCTCTAACACGCTCTTGCTGTTTTGCCAAAGCATCTCCGGAAAGCGACTCGCATAGCTCTACTGCAGCTTTAGCAGCTTTTATAGTTTTATCCGGGCTACTATATTTAGGTTTTTCCATGATGCCAACAGATGCAGAGGTGCTTTTGCCGGTAAGAATCTCTTTGCGCAAATCTTGATCTAGATTGCGAGCTTTTAGCCAGTTTTCCGGCATCCTGGCAGCATGCGCGCTAACAGAAGCAAAGCCATGGGCAGCGTTATACTCACGTAGGGTTAGGTTCAGCTCGCGCTGCGCCCGGATGATGTCCTTGCCGCTCTCGAGCACCTTCTGACGCTGCGCCTCCAGCTCCGCCTGAGCCGCTGCCGGGTCGATGTTCTGCGCGATGGGGGTGGCGAGGACGTTCATCGCCGCTTGGAGCGGTGTTTCCGGTGGCGCGGATGATGCTCCTGCCGCGCCTGCGTCGCGCTCCAGCGGTGGCTTAGCCGCACGGGTCGAAACCGCACGACCAGCACCTTCACCCACAGCTTCTTTTCCTGCACCAACCACGCCGGTCATCATTACCTCAACGCTGCCGGCGGCGCGGCCAGCACAGAGCCATCTTGGCGGGTCCGGTGCCACCAGCACCGGCGAGAGGCGCTGGCGCACAGGGACGGTGCCGAAGTAGACGCGGTGGCTGCCAAACTCGATGACGCGGCCGTTCTTGGGGAAGACGCCGCCGTTGGCGAAGCAGCCCGCGTTGTCGTTGATGAAGTCCATGGCGTAGATGCGCTGTACGAGCGCGGACACCGTACGCTCGCCGGAGACCTCGAGGATGCCCGCCCGAATATGAACTCCTGCAAGCGCCACTTCATGCCCCACGGTGGGCGCCAACTGTCGTCGTGGTGAACAGACAGATGCCATAGGATGGCTTAGATTTGGGCCGAATGGACGCTTGAGGATTCGGGGGAGGGTTTGCGATTAGATGGGAAGAACTTCCGGATGCTTTTCTCAAGAACACAACCAAAGGCCGGTATACAAGAAGAGAGACAAGAGGAGGAACTCTTTACTAGATCGCTAGTTTCATTGATCTCAACACGGTTACAAGTGCATGAACACCAGCTCTATCGTCTAATCCCTTCTGTGTGCACGCGCCTGTAAGAGGCAGTACCCCCTCTCCTTATATAGGGGAGAGGGTGGCTTACAGGACAAGAAACCCTAATGGCATCTTTGACTGGACAAACTACTTTACAAAGCTACTTTAATCATAGATGACGCCGGGGTCCTCTTTAATCAGGAACGCTGACGTCCTCCGGCTTCTTTTAGCGTCATCCCTCTCTTTGGCGCCAGGGCTCTGATTAAAGCCACTTTGCTTAGCTCATCCTTGTCTTCTTGCTCTGAAGAGAATCTTTGACCAGTCCTGCCGACAGACCCTCCTTTCCGGTATCTTCTTTACCGGGTTTCGGCATACCCCCTTGGGGATACCGGCTTAGCTTCACTTAGCCCAAATTCCTACCAGGCTTCTGGCAAGAACATTAAACCGGTATCTCGATGGCTCAAACCATCTGGTTTGGCATGCCTTTGGCATACCGGGGGTTATCCCCCCAACACCGTCCCGACGGCGTGCCGGAACAGAAACTTCTGTCCCCCGAATCTTGGCTTCGCGAAGGCGGCGGCTGCGTAACTTTTCTCGTCCCGTGGCTTATTCTCTTAGGGTTTTCGCGACGGAGTCCTTAAGTAGGCGGAAGGGCAGCCTCGGAGGGGCCCTGGTGGGGCCACACAATAGGGGGGCGCGCCCCACCCCTTGGCCGCGCCGCCCTGGCGTGTGGGGCCCCCCTGGCTCCCCTCTGGTCTCTCTCCGGTGTTCTGGAAGCTTCGTGGAAAAATAAGATACTGGGCGTTGATTTTGTCCAATTCCGAGAATATTTCCTTACTAGGATTTCTGAAACCAAAAACAGCAGAAAACAGGAACTGGCACTTCGGCATCTTGTCAATAGGTTAGTTCTGGAAAATGCATAATAATGACATAAAGTGTGTATAAAACATGTGTGTATCATCATAAAAGTAGCATGGAACATAAGAAATTATAGATACGTTTGGGACGTATCAAGCATCCCCAAGCTTAGTTCCTACTCGCCCTCGAGTAGGTAAACGATAACAAAGATAATTTCTTAAGTGACATGCTACCAACATGATCTTGATCAATACTATTGTAAAGCACATGAGATGAATGAAGTGATTCAAAGCAATGGTAAAGACAATGAGTAAACAACTGAACCATATAACAAAGACTTTTCATGAATAGTACTTTCCAGACAAGCATCAATAAATCTTGCATAAGAGTTAACTCATAAAGCAATAGATTCAAAGTAGAAGGCATTGAAGCAACACAAAGGATGATTAAGTTTCAGCAATTGCTTTCAACTTGTAACATGTATATCTCATGGATAGTTGTCAACATAAAGCAATATAACAAGTGCAATAAGTAAACATGTAAGAATCAATGCACACAGTTGACACAAGTGTTTGCTTCTAAGATAGAAAGAAGTAGGCAAACTGACTCAACATAAAGTAAAAGAAAGGCCCTTCGTAGAGGGAAGCATGGATTACTATTTTTGTGCTAGAGCTTTTCATTTTGAAAACATAGAAGCAATTTTGTCAACGGTAGTAATAAAGCATATGCGTTATGTATAAGATATCCTATAAGTTGCAAGCCTCATGCATAGAATACTAATAGTGCTCGCACCTTGTCCTAATTAGCTTGGATTAACACGGATTATCATTGCATAACATATGTTTCAACCAAGTGTCACAAAGGGGTACCTCTATGCCGCCTGTTACGCTTTTGATTATTCTCAACTTAGACATCCATACCGGGACAACATAGACAACAGATAATGGACTCCTCTTTAATGCATAAGCATTCAACAACAGATAATATTCTCATAAGAGATTGAGGATTTGTGTCCAAACTGAAACTTCCACCATGATTCATGGCTTTAGTTAGCGGCCCAATGTTCTTCTCTAACAATATGCATACTCAAACCATTTGATCATGAAAATCACCCTTACTTCAGACAAGACAAACATGCATAGCAACTCACATGATATTCAACAAAGGTGTAAAAAGTTGATGGCGTCCCCAGAAACATGGTTACCGCTCAACAAGCAACTTATTAAGAAATAAGATACATAAGTACATATTCTTCACCACAATAGTTTTTAAGGCTATTTTCCCATGAGCTATGTATTGTAAGGGCAAAGAATAGAATTTTAAAGGTAGCACTCAAGTAATGTACTTTGGAATGGCAGAGAAATACCATGTGGTAGGTAGGTATGGTGGACACAAATGGCATAGTTTTTGGATCAAGGATTTGGATGCATGAGAAGAATTCCTCTCAATACAAGGCTAGGCTAGCAAGGTTGTTTGAAGCAAACTCAAGTATAAAACGGTGCAGCAAGACTCACATATGAACATATTGTAAGCATTATAAGACTTTACATCGTCTCCTTGTTGTTCAAACACCTTAACCAGAAAATATCTAGACTCTAGAGACCAATCATGCAAACCAAATTTTAACAAGCTCTATGTAGTTCTTCATTAATAGGTGCAAAGTACATGATGCAAGAGCTTAAAAATGATCTATATGAGCACAACAATTGCCAATTATCAAATTATTCAAGACATTATACCAATTACCACATGCAGCATTTTCTGTTTCCAACCATATAACAATGAACGAAGCAGTTTCAACCTTCGCCATGAACATTAAGAGTAAAGCTAAGAACACATGTGTTCATACGCAACAGCGGAGCGTGTCTCTCTCCCACACAAGCATGAATTTATTCAGAGAATGAAAATAACAAAACTAAAATAAAAGCACACAGACGCTCCAAGTAAAGCACATAAGATGTGACTGAATAAAAATATAGTTTCACTAGAGGTGACCTGATAAGTTGTCGATGAAGAAGGGGATGCCTTGGGCATCCCCAAGCTTAGACGCTTGAGTCTTCTTGAAATATGCAGGGATGAACCAGGGGGGCATTGATACGTCTCCGACGTATCGATAATTTCTTATGTTCCATGCCACATTATTGATGATATCTACATGTTATATGCACATTTTATGTCATATTTATGCGTTTTCTGGAACTAACCTATTGACGAGATGCCGAAAGGCCGGTTCTTTGTTTCTGCTGTTTTTGGTTTCAGATATCCTAGTACCGCACTATTCTCGGAATTGGACGAAATCAACGCCCAGGTTCCTATTTTCACCGGAAGCATCCAGAACACCCGAGAGCCGCCAGAGGGGGGCCACAGGGCCCCCAGATGATAGGGTGGCGCGGCCCACCCCCTGGCCGCGCGGCCCTATGGTGTCGTCGCCCCTTCGACCCTCTGACGCCGCCTCTTCGCCTATATAAAGGTCCCAGACCTAAAACCTCGATACGAAAAAGCCACGGTACGAGAAACCATCCAGAGCCACCGCCATCGCGAAGCCAAGATCTGGGGGACAGGAGTCTCTGTTCCGGCACGCCGCCGGGACGGGGAAGTGCCCCCGGAAGGCTCCTCCATCGACACCACCGCCATCTCCATCAACGCTGCTGTCTCCCATGAGGAGGGAGTAGTTCTCCATCGAGGCTCAGGGCTGTACCGGTAGCTATGTGGTTAATCTCTCTCCTATGTACTTCAATACAATGATCTCATGAGCTGCTTTACATGATTGAGATTCATATGAGTTTTGTATCACAATTCATCTATGTGCTACTCTAGTGATGTTATTAAAGTATTCTATTCCTCCTGCATGGTGTAAAGTGGACAGGGTGTGCATCATGTAGTACTTGGCGTAGTTTATGATCGTGATCTCTTATGGATTGCGAAGTTAACTATTACTATGATGGTATTGATGTGATCTATTTGGTTATGTTGATCTATCTTGCACTCTAAGGTTATTTAAATATGAACATTGAATTGTGGAGCTTGTTAACTCCGGCATTGAGGGTTCGTGTAATCCTACGCAATGGTGTTCAGCATCCAACAAAAGAGTGTAGAGTATGCATTTATCTATTCTGTTATGTGATCAAAGTTGAGAGTGTCCACTAGTGAAAGTCTAATCCCTAGGCCTTGTTCCTAAATACTGCTATCGCTGCTTGTTTACTGTTTTACTGCGTTACTACTGCTGCGTTGCTACTGCTCATATATATATTCATACCACCTGTATTTCACTATCTCTTCGCCGAACTAGTGCACCTATTAGGTGTGTTGGGGACACAAGAGACTTCTTGCTTTGTGGTTGCAGGGTTGCATGAGAGGGATATCTTTGACCTCTTCCTCCCTGAGTTCGATAAACCTTGGGTGGTCCACTTAAGGGAAACTTGCTGCTGTTCTACAAACCTCTGCTCTTGGAGGCCCAACACTGTCTATAGGAAAAGGAGGGGGCGTAGACATCAAGCTATTTTCTGGCGCCGTTGCCGGGGAGGAAAGGTAAAAGGTACTCACACTCCGGATCTCGGCTACTAAGCTATTTTCGCCGTTGTAAGTACTCGAAGCTATTTCCTTTAGATCCTGCAATTGCATCTTTTTGTTTCTTGTTTTACACTAGTTAGGCATAATGGAAAACAACAAAAATATGAGAGATCTTTATGAACTTTATCTTGAATTAGGACATGATGTGTTTGAAGAGAGAATTAAAAAACCCATGGAACTTTATATGCATGCTAATGTTATTACTATGAATACTTTGAACACTATTGTTGCTAATGCTATGGAAAATTCTAAGCTTGGGGAAGCTGGCTTTGATGAGCATGATCTTTTTAGTCCCCCAAGAATTGAGGAGAAAATTTTCTTTGATGATACTTTGCCTCCTATTTATGATGATTATAATGATAGTAGTCTTTTGTTGCCACCTACTATGGAGAGTGAATTTGATTATGATTACAATATGCCTCTTATATTTGATGATAATAATAATGATAGCTACTTTGTTGAATTTGCTCCCACTACAACTAATAAAATTGATTATGCTTATGTGGAGAGTAATAATTTTATGCATGAGACTCATGATAAGAATGCTTTATGTGATAGTTATATTGTTGAGTTTGCTCATGATACTACTGAAAGTTATTATGAGAGAGGAAAATATGGTTGTAGAAATTTTCATGTTACTAAAACACCTCTCTATGTGCTGAAATTTTTGAAGCTACACTTGTTTTATCTTCCTATGCTTGTTACTTTGCTCTTCATGAACTTGTTTATATACAAGATCCCTATGCATAGGAAGCATGTTAGACTTAAATTTGTTTTGAATTTGCCTCTTGAAGCTCTCTTTTTGCTTCAAATACTATTTCCTGCGAGTGGATCATTAAAACTGCTGAGCCCATCTTAATGGCTATAAAGAAAGAACTTCTTGGAAGATAACCCATGTATTATTTTGCTACAGTACTTTGTTTTATATTTGTGTCTTGGAAGTTTTTTACTACTGTAGCAACCTCTCCTTATATTAGTTTTGTGTTTTGTTGTGCCAAGTAAAGTCATTGATAGAAAAGTTCATACTAGATTTGGATTACTGCACAGAAACAGATTTCTTGCTGTCACGAATCTGGGCCTAATTCTCTTTAGGTAACTCAGAAAAATCTGCCAATTTACGTGCTTGATCCTCAGATATGTACGCAACTTTCATTCAATTTGGGCATTTTCATATGAGCAAGTCTGCTGCCATTTTAAAATTCGTCTTTACGGACTGTTCTGTTTTGACAGATTCTGCCTTTTATTTCGCATTGCTTCTTTCGCTGTGTTGGGTGAATTTCTTTGTTCCATTACCTTCCAGTAGCTTTGGGCAATATCCAGAAGTGTTAAGAATGATTGTGTCACCTCTGAACATGTGAGTTTTTGATTATGCACTAACCCTCTAATGAGTTTGTTTCGAGTTTGGTGTGGAGGAAGTTTTCAAGGGTCAAGAGAGGAGGATGATATACTATGATCAAGAAGAGTGAAGAGTCTAAGCTTGGGGATGCCCCGGTGGTTCATCCCTGCATATTTGTAACACCCCAACTTTTTCAACCTTGATTAGTTGTCCTTATTTCAAAAATCAGGGGGAACAAAAACTTTTTCTATAGACTAATTAAGGTGAATTGCCTTGGTCTGTTTGCTATGATGAATTGCCTTGATCCGTTGGTAGATGAATTGTCTTGATTTGCTTGTTGAATTTTGTCTTGAGCTACCTCATAGAACGACACCCCTAGTGGTTAAACAAGCAACTCACCAAATAAAACACATGTGTGGCTTAGGAAAAATTATTTTCCTTCTTACTACACCAACCTCTCTACTTATGGCAACATGAGTGTGCCCTCTTGAAGTTCCTCTTGGTGCTCTAAATCTAGCTCAAATCATCCTTGATTTCAAACTTGAGATCACTTACCCCTTGTTGCATCCTTCTCCTATACCCACTCATCCTTGTTGGTTTTGAGGCCATGTCGACCATCTGGGTTGACGGGCTTTAAAATGTCCAGACTTAGGCAATTAATCTCTAAGCACCCACAACTGTTATTGTTGATTTCAAGGCATGGATCCCATCTATGCAACACCCTCTTCAACCTCCACGTCCTGCATGTCTCAGTCAATCCTTGCAACTGATATATTCAACTTGATCTGGTATCCTATCCCATGTTCTAGCACCAGATCACTTCTTCCTCTTTTACCTCTTGTTTTTGTTTTCATCCAAGTTTATCTTCACAAAACCAAGAGTGGGAATGATGGATACATTTTGTAGCCATCATCTACCCTTGAGAACACTTCTCCCTAAATTAGTTCTCTTTCTCAAAACCCTACTGTTTCCTTCTCTGGTTTTGACCACAAAACCACTTCTAGTTTTATTAAACCTTCTCAAAATATTTCTTCAAAGAAAACAAGGAACTAAAATGGGTTTTGTTTTTCATCTCATTTCTGCCAAGTACTGATTTCTAAAACATTATTTTCTATCTTACTTTCTTTTCAGCAAAAGGCTTGTTTATGATACCTATACCATTTCTTGTTTTTCCTCTTGCTTATTTTACATTTGAGAAAACTCTACTTTACTTGAGGAAGTAAGTAGAAAATTTTAAACTCCTATGTTCCAATTAGTTCTCTCAACATTTTCAAATTCCATTCCACTTGAGTTCATTCCCAATTGTCCCTAGACAATTGAGGTGTTTCAAATACTTTTCAAACAAGTTCTATTTCAAATGACAACTCTTGCACATCTTGTGTACATCTCTGATCTACCCCATAATGTTCCTTCATCCTCCAACTCTTGATCAAGTAGATGATCTCTTGATACTTTCTATTGGACTCCCTTCAACTAAACCCTAGACTCAGGGAGTAATTCAAATCCCTCCCAATTGACCTCTTATTTGAAGAACAAGTTATATTTCATCATACCCATCTCGATCCTCTATTCTTTTCCATCACTACCTTGACCTCATGAATTGAAGATTTATGTCACCTTCATACTCCTTTTTATCTATATGTATCTACCCCTATCTTTTATCATCATCAAAGTCACTCATTGACATTATCTTCTCAACATCATGCCTTGGTCTATACACATGAATGTTGTGCACCTTTCTCATTGTTCACTTGTTTGGCAAGATTGTAGCCGGCCAATTTGGGTATGCATTCAAATTTCGGCCAGCCATTTCCTCCTCACTTTCTTCTCTTGCAAGCCTTGACTCCCAACTACCCCAACAATTAAATGGGCAGCCACCCACCTTGGCCAATCAAAAAAGGAGGCAGCCACCCCTCTCCCTCTATAAATACCCCCTAGTCGGCCACCTCCACTCCCCTTTGCTTTATTTCTTCTCACTCTACACTCCCTCACACTCTCCTTCTCCACTCCCCACGAAAATGCTGCTCCTCTTAGCTCCATGGCCGGCCATGGCCATGGAAAGAACTCCAAGATGAAGCTCCCTCCTCCCTCAAGCTTCCCCTCACCATGAGAGCCTCCCTCTCCATCTTCTCCCCAACCCTAGGTGGTTTAATCTCCTCTTCTTCTTCCTCCATTGCTAAGATTGGATCTTGATGCAGGTGCATGTTGGTCCAAGCATGGAGAAGCTTGAGCTATCCTCAGATCTGAAGTTCTTGAGCAAAGTTCGTCCAAATCCTTGCAGTAATTTCTGCTATCTTGCTGTTTCAGATTCTGGTACGAACTTGTAAAATCCACCAAATCTCGTGCGCAGATCCAAATCGAGTGATTCAAAGTTCCACAGATAGATACGGAAAATATCTACAACTTGGCGTTGGTCTCAACCCTAAATTCGTTACGGATTGTCCGTGGTAAACACAGTTCTGCAAACATGCAGATTCACTGTTTGTTAGATTTGTTCCGTTTTACGAAACCTTTTTGAGCAAACTCAACTGTAGGTGAAAGCCCTCTTCAATACCTTCATTTTGGCGGTGGTTTCACTTCGATTGACCTCCTGAAACTGAAATGGTTCACAGGTCAAAATCTGGTCAGATCTGACTTTGTCGAATTAAACCAGGAGCTTGGGAACGAATCTTTGAGTGAAACAAATTGGGTAAGAACCACCTACTCAATACCTTTCAGATGCAGCTGACCTCATATTTTTGTGATTGATGTACGATTTGTGGTGAATTAAACTTGTTCTGTGTGTTCTGCAGACATGGCTGTTAGTTTTTAAATCACCAAAAATCCATATTTTAACCAAATTCAGTGATTCCAGTTCTGTAGGACTACTGAATGTTTTCTTAATCTTCTCAAACAAGTTTCAAACCCTTACCTGTTCTGTAACTCCAGAGGTAAAGCAAATGGTATAGACATGCAGTAATCTTGTCAATCCATTTGTGAGAGTTTCAGAAATAATTTGAACCCAAATCCAATTGTGTGTGCATCTCTGTTTAGATATCTTTCAAATGCTAGTGGTCTCATATTTTTAGGATTTTTCTACGATTTATGGCTTACAGATCTTGTTTTCTGTACAGTCAGATTCAAAGAAATTCCTAAAATTGTAGGTTTAATATTTTTGGGTGATTCCAACTGGGTTAGTCTTGTATTAGTACTGGCCATCTAGGAAAAATATTATTAGTCTCTGTTCATGCATATTCGTTACTGTTAGTAAGGTATATGTGTGACATGCATTGTTGGACCAAAACTTGTTGGTCTATTTAAAACCCTTGACCAACTCTCTTTATTAGGAATGGACAACCTTTGTTTTATGCTTGCAAAACAAAACCTCTACAACTTAACATTATCCCTATTGTTTTGCTTAAGTTTTCAAATGATGTGGAATATGGTTTGCTTCCTATTTTGGATGTTGTGTTGTGTGAGCCAACTAAGTTAGGAAAACTGTTTTCTACTTTTCCCAAAATGTTTGAATATGTACTGTGAATGTGTTTGATGCCAAACTAATGCTCTTGTCCTCTTTATGATGTTATCTACCAGGGGATGTTTGGTTTATACCATGGTGATAACCGAGAGAGGCAATTGCTAAGTTGTGATGCACTCATACCTCTACTAGGTAAATAAATGGGGTTTTCTAAATTAAAACTCTTGAAGTTGCTTGTGGTATCTATAAGTCCTTAGTATGTTATACCTTGGCTGCATGGTTGGTTGTTGATTGTTGAATGTTGTCTTGTTGATGCAATGTGATTGATTGTGTTCCTTTTATATTTTCCGGCGCTAGATGCGAACAATTCCGGAGAAGAAGAAGAAGTGGAATCGGACAAGGATTTTATTTATATTGTTGGAATTCTTATTTTGATAGAGTTGAAGAAGTACAGGGACAAATAAGCCAAGGCAAGCCATTTACTTTGATCCATCGTTCTCTATGTTCTTGATTGAGATCATGCCATCCTTTGGTCTCTTGGGTCCTTGTGTTCCTTGGGTTTTCGATTACTTTGTTCTTTACATACTTGCCACCAAGTATGTAAGGTTCTCCTTGTTACTTTGCATACCTACTCTAAGTATGCGAATTACGTTCATCGCCTTTTGACATCTCTAATTCTAGTAAAGATATGGGTTAACCTCATTAAAATTGTTCCACTTTTGATTATCTCCATTTATGCTCAATGTGAGTATGGATGTCTTTGTCACCCTTCATGGTATAATGGCAACTTTTGGGCTATTATACTTCTTAGTTCACACATAAACTTTAGGTTGGGAAAACCCTCAAGGTTTTACCTTGTTGTAAAAGTTTTTGATAAAACCTTGGGCATAATGTTATGCCCAAGTGAGGATTTGAGAAAGGAAAGGATTTGGTAAGAATGATGGGGTTGAGAAAGTGGTTGGGATATTACGAAAACTTTGGTGCCTAAGTACTCACCCATGACAACAAACTAGTGCAACCACATTACTCCAACATGGGCACGGGGCTTAGCTCGACGTTCGTTCTCTTTAGCATGAGGCACCGCATAACTATACAAGGGTACGGTTACCCCCGAGTCCGGATTGTCGAGGTTGGGACAATAGTATAACGGGAGGCCTTCGGGGCTGACCCGTCCGGAAGACACTATGGGTCTCCTGGCTTGGCGGTGGAGCCACGCTCAAAAGGAGGTGAGCTGCCACGGTGCCGGGGAGGTACATACTCCATAGGGTAGGACCTCTTGCTAATTAGAATGGGCGAAAGGCTTCGACTGGTTATCCGATACCCACATACTTTCGTATGATGGCCCGGGGATGATCCCGGCGGATTTATCAGATCTTGTGGGGAAAGTGTGCAAACTCTGCAGAGCTAAATCTATTCGAATAGCCGCGTCCGCGGTCATGGACGGTTGGATTGGCTGTTGCTTAGCCTGATGTGTTTTGTTTATGAAAATGTTTGACAAAGGAAAGAAACGGGATTTGTGTTGGAGTACTTGGAGTACTGGTAAAAAAATGGTTGATGACCACAATGAGGTGGTCGGAAAGGAATTGATAAAAATTGGGTCTACCCTTCCTAAGCGTTTATGTCGTGAAAGATCTTCCTAAATTAAATCTAGTAGTGAGGTCTTAGATATATTCTCTCATCTCCTTCACCCATGGAGTTGAGATGCTAACTCCACTAAAACACTTCTTCTCTTCTACATAACATATTCTTGTTATATAAGTGGTCATTCCCTCTTGATCTCCTAGTTAGTCCTCGGTACCTTGTTCTCCTTGATATGTTACTTTGTAAATGGTTTGCGAGTACAATTCCAAATGTACTCACGGCTTTGTCCCTGGCTATTTACTTGGCCAGACTTGAAGGAGTTCGACAGATGAAGAAGGAGTTGGCGACGTTTATGCGAGCTAGGAACGTCTTCCCGATCGATTTGCTGTAGGGTTATGGCGAGATGACTTGGGTACTGCGCTTGAAGTGATGATGCTACTCTGATGTTTAGTTAGGCCCTTCGAGGCTATTATGTAATTATCGGTCATGTGACCATGTTGTAATTTTCTTATTCCGCTTTGTAATTGGATGGTGTAATTTGATATCAGTTCGGTTATGTGTTCACGGTGCACTGATCATGGGATCGTGAACTGTATACATAACAGGGAATTTCGGACAGCTAGTCCGGGGTCCCCACAGAGCTGGTATCAGAGCCATCCTGACTGTAGGAGACCTTAGTTAGCATGGACGTTAGTTAGGAGACAAGTAATTGGGAAAAACTATTTACGAAACAAATTATTTCTTTAGTAGGAAGCATAGCTTCTACTCCTCTTATTTCTTCAAAACTTCTAAATTCTTATCTCTCCGCTTTATTAAAATGTTTGAAAATTCTTACTCTATTGTCTCATCCACTTCAAACCCACATGGTTAGACGATGTCCCCAACTCAGACCGGAGACTCAAACTCAAAGATGGATCAATCCCTCGGGAAGACTCGTGTATCTCCAACAACAGCTGTTGAAGATTGGATGCCGACTTAGCCGTGCACATAAAGGGATAAAGGATCATATCTTTGGTTGTCACCAAAGTCTGTCAGAGAGCTGACCTTGTTCCTCTTTGGACTCGCACTTTCGTAGTCATCAAGGATCAAGATCTCAATTTCTTGACTAGTTATTTTTAGGCCAGCCGCAAGAAGATCTCTACTTCAGAAGCACCTCAACAGCTACCTCTTCGAAGACCTCATGTTTCCGGGATGTCGAGACTAGAAGTTCTACGCAGCCTTCTCCTCCGCCTCAACATCAACGACTCAACACCCGGCCCCTTCACCACCAACTGCTACAAGGATCCAAGTTGAAGCTGATGCTAATGTTATGAAGACGTCAACATATGCGACCAGCCCCAAACCTATAGGATGGATAGGACAAACTCAATCACTTTGATTGAGCTACCCCGCGCATTAGGAATTTCTGGGTACTTAGAGTACCATGTCTGGTGTGATGATTGCTTGTGGTTCCCTAGTGTGCTGCCTTGAATGTTTGTATCTGTTTGCTGTGTGCATGTATGTCTTGCTATTTAGACGTTTCCGCCTTTTTTTTTATTGTTTGAAATTTGTGAAACAGAAATTAAAAATGGAAATCTGCTAGTGTACTGTTTTGCTAATAAAAATAGTTTGGTACCTCCGATTGATGTGATTCTAATTGCACTAGAACCAGTATGAAATTATCTTTCAGACGCCACTGACCTTGTGTTTTTAGGGATTTTGTGCGATTTTTAATAAATAAAACTTGATCACTGTTTCTGGTTAGTATTTTGAGTCTCAAAAATTGAAAAATAAATATTTTTGAATGATTCCAATTGTGTTGATCTTGTTTTGTTACTGTGCATCTAGGAAAAATACCAGTAGCCTCTGTTAGTGGTATTGTGTCTCTGGTTATGGTTGTATGGGTGTCACATGCAATGATAGGATTAAAGTTTGCCTCGCCGATGTTTTGCTAACTATTAGTTAAATTGGGTAGACTAACGAAGACTCTAACTCTAAACCCGTTGGAAGTTGTTTTTCAACCGTCACGAAAACTAACCCGACCCCTATCTACGCTGACTTCCTTCAAGATCAGCTGGAGCATCTCCACTATGCCAAGAAAGAAGAAGCCCTACCTTCAAGAGTGACTGCACCTCTACGAGAAGACATGCTAACTTGGTCTAACCTTGGAGTATACTCGCGCTAACCGCGAGGATATCTTTTTGAAACTACCCTCGAACACACCGTCTAACAAGTTGAGAGAACAATAGCGTCAAAGCCGAGCTACACCACATGGTTCATCTGGTCCTCATCAAATGAAGCTTCTGAAGATACTCCAAGACTCAAGACTTTAGGCGTAGTTTACCCGCTAACTTCTTAGTTGCTACTGAAATCATCACTGACCCTCAAGCTGAAGATTGTCTTCGACGACCCCTGTTGCTGCTTCATATGGGTACCAACCAGGCGTTTCTAACTCGCCGCGTGTCCCATATGGTTCAGTTAACACCGTGAGTGCCTCTTGAAGTGGTGGTCTGCACGTCGCCCCCGAAGATTCTTCAGTTGAACAAGGAAGACCGATGACTTCTTCCGAAGCCCCAGACAGAACTACAAGGCAGAAGCTCTGAGTTTTTCCGAGAACCCGATGAAAAATCTTAAGGGTGGAAGACTTCGTCTTCCCCTAAAATCAAGCTAACTCTAAAAAGGTTTTCAGCCCTGCTCAAGCACCGTTGGGTGCACTAACCCTCCCACAGTCTTGAACCTCCGCCAGGATCGTGAAGAAGCTACAGATCCAACACCTGCATGGAGTAGTCAACCTCTTCATGATGCTCGCCATCGGCCGAAATCCAACATGTCTCCCAGAAGATGAAGCAAACGCATTTCTCTACAACGGCACGTCTACAGAAGAATGGAGTCTGACTTTGGTTAAACTTTATAACCCCTCTAGTTCTACACTCAGTAATCTCGGGACGAGATTATTTTAAGGGTGGAAGATCTGTAACACCCCAACTTTTTCAACCTTGATTAGTTGTCCTTATTTCAAAAATCAGGGGGAACAAAAACTTTTTCTATAGACTAATTAAGGTGAATTGCCTTGGTCTGTTTGCTATGATGAATTGCCTTGATCCGTTGGTAGATGAATTGTCTTGATTTGCTTGTTGAATTTTGTCTTGAGCTACCTCATAGAACGACACCCCTAGTGGTTAAACAAGCAACTCACCAAATAAAACACATGTGTGGCTTAGGAAAAATTATTTTCCTTCTTACTACACCAACCTCTCTACTTATGGCAACATGAGTGTGCCCTCTTGAAGTTCCTCTTGGTGCTCTAAATCTAGCTCAAATCATCCTTGATTTCAAACTTGAGATCACTTACCCCTTGTTGCATCCTTCTCCTATACCCACTCATCCTTGTTGGTTTTGAGGCCATGTCGACCATCTGGGTTGACGGGCTTTAAAATGTCCAGACTTAGGCAATTAATCTCTAAGCACCCACAACTGTTATTGTTGATTTCAAGGCATGGATCCCATCTATGCAACACCCTCTTCAACCTCCACGTCCTGCATGTCTCAGTCAATCCTTGCAACTGATATATTCAACTTGATCTGGTATCCTATCCCATGTTCTAGCACCAGATCACTTCTTCCTCTTTTACCTCTTGTTTTTGTTTTCATCCAAGTTTATCTTCACAAAACCAAGAGTGGGAATGATGGATACATTTTGTAGCCATCATCTACCCTTGAGAACACTTCTCCCTAAATTAGTTCTCTTTCTCAAAACCCTACTGTTTCCTTCTCTGGTTTTGACCACAAAACCACTTCTAGTTTTATTAAACCTTCTCAAAATATTTCTTCAAAGAAAACAAGGAACTAAAATGGGTTTTGTTTTTCATCTCATTTCTGCCAAGTACTGATTTCTAAAACATTATTTTCTATCTTACTTTCTTTTCAGCAAAAGGCTTGTTTATGATACCTATACCATTTCTTGTTTTTCCTCTTGCTTATTTTACATTTGAGAAAACTCTACTTTACTTGAGGAAGTAAGTAGAAAATTTTAAACTCCTATGTTCCAATTAGTTCTCTCAACATTTTCAAATTCCATTCCACTTGAGTTCATTCCCAATTGTCCCTAGACAATTGAGGTGTTTCAAATACTTTTCAAACAAGTTCTATTTCAAATGACAACTCTTGCACATCTTGTGTACATCTCTGATCTACCCCATAATGTTCCTTCATCCTCCAACTCTTGATCAAGTAGATGATCTCTTGATACTTTCTATTGGACTCCCTTCAACTAAACCCTAGACTCAGGGAGTAATTCAAATCCCTCCCAATTGACCTCTTATTTGAAGAACAAGTTATATTTCATCATACCCATCTCGATCCTCTATTCTTTTCCATCACTACCTTGACCTCATGAATTGAAGATTTATGTCACCTTCATACTCCTTTTTATCTATATGTATCTACCCCTATCTTTTATCATCATCAAAGTCACTCATTGACATTATCTTCTCAACATCATGCCTTGGTCTATACACATGAATGTTGTGCACCTTTCTCATTGTTCACTTGTTTGGCAAGATTGTAGCCGGCCAATTTGGGTATGCATTCAAATTTCGGCCAGCCATTTCCTCCTCACTTTCTTCTCTTGCAAGCCTTGACTCCCAACTACCCCAACAATTAAATGGGCAGCCACCCACCTTGGCCAATCAAAAAGGAGGCAGCCACCCCTCTCCCTCTATAAATACCCCTAGTCGGCCACCTCCACTCCCCTTTGCTTTATTTCTTCTCACTCTACACTCCCTCACACTCTCCTTCTCCACTCCCCACGAAAATGCTGCTCCTCTTAGCTCCATGGCCGGCCATGGCCATGGAAAGAACTCCAAGATGAAGCTCCCTCCTCCCTCAAGCTTCCCCTCACCATGAGAGCCTCCCTCTCCATCTTCTCCCCAACCCTAGGTGGTTTAATCTCCTCTTCTTCTTCCTCCATTGCTAAGATTGGATCTTGATGCAGGTGCATGTTGGTCCAAGCATGGAGAAGCTTGAGCTATCCTCAGATCTGAAGTTCTTGAGCAAAGTTCGTCCAAATCCTTGCAGTAATTTCTGCTATCTTGCTGTTTCAGATTCTGGTACGAACTTGTAAAATCCACCAAATCTCGTGCGCAGATCCAAATCGAGTGATTCAAAGTTCCACAGATAGATACGGAAAATATCTACAACTTGGCGTTGGTCTCAACCCTAAATTCGTTACGGATTGTCCGTGGTAAACACAGTTCTGCAAACATGCAGATTCACTGTTTGTTAGATTTGTTCCGTTTTACGAAACCTTTTTGAGCAAACTCAACTGTAGGTGAAAGCCCTCTTCAATACCTTCATTTTGGCGGTGGTTTCACTTCGATTGACCTCCTGAAACTGAAATGGTTCACAGGTCAAAATCTGGTCAGATCTGACTTTGTCGAATTAAACCAGGAGCTTGGGAACGAATCTTTGAGTGAAACAAATTGGGTAAGAACCACCTACTCAATACCTTTCAGATGCAGCTGACCTCATATTTTTGTGATTGATGTACGATTTGTGGTGAATTAAACTTGTTCTGTGTGTTCTGCAGACATGGCTGTTAGTTTTTAAATCACCAAAAATCCATATTTTAACCAAATTCAGTGATTCCAGTTCTGTAGGACTACTGAATGTTTTCTTAATCTTCTCAAACAAGTTTCAAACCCTTACCTGTTCTGTAACTCCAGAGGTAAAGCAAATGGTATAGACATGCAGTAATCTTGTCAATCCATTTGTGAGAGTTTCAGAAATAATTTGAACCCAAATCCAATTGTGTGTGCATCTCTGTTTAGATATCTTTCAAATGCTAGTGGTCTCATATTTTTAGGATTTTTCTACGATTTATGGCTTACAGATCTTGTTTTCTGTACAGTCAGATTCAAAGAAATTCCTAAAATTGTAGGTTTAATATTTTTGGGTGATTCCAACTGGGTTAGTCTTGTATTAGTACTGGCCATCTAGGAAAAATATTATTAGTCTCTGTTCATGCATATTCGTTACTGTTAGTAAGGTATATGTGTGACATGCATTGTTGGACCAAAACTTGTTGGTCTATTTAAAACCCTTGACCAACTCTCTTTATTAGGAATGGACAACCTTTGTTTTATGCTTGCAAAACAAAACCTCTACAACTTAACATTATCCCTATTGTTTTGCTTAAGTTTTCAAATGATGTGGAATATGGTTTGCTTCCTATTTTGGATGTTGTGTTGTGTGAGCCAACTAAGTTAGGAAAACTGTTTTCTACTTTTCCCAAAATGTTTGAATATGTACTGTGAATGTGTTTGATGCCAAACTAATGCTCTTGTCCTCTTTATGATGTTATCTACCAGGGGATGTTTGGTTTATACCATGGTGATAACCGAGAGAGGCAATTGCTAAGTTGTGATGCACTCATACCTCTACTAGGTAAATAAATGGGGTTTTCTAAATTAAAACTCTTGAAGTTGCTTGTGGTATCTATAAGTCCTTAGTATGTTATACCTTGGCTGCATGGTTGGTTGTTGATTGTTGAATGTTGTCTTGTTGATGCAATGTGATTGATTGTGTTCCTTTTATATTTTCCGGCGCTAGATGCGAACAATTCCGGAGAAGAAGAAGAAGTGGAATCGGACAAGGATTTTATTTATATTGTTGGAATTCTTATTTTGATAGAGTTGAAGAAGTACAGGGACAAATAAGCCAAGGCAAGCCATTTACTTTGATCCATCGTTCTCTATGTTCTTGATTGAGATCATGCCATCCTTTGGTCTCTTGGGTCCTTGTGTTCCTTGGGTTTTCGATTACTTTGTTCTTTACATACTTGCCACCAAGTATGTAAGGTTCTCCTTGTTACTTTGCATACCTACTCTAAGTATGCGAATTACGTTCATCGCCTTTTGACATCTCTAATTCTAGTAAAGATATGGGTTAACCTCATTAAAATTGTTCCACTTTTGATTATCTCCATTTATGCTCAATGTGAGTATGGATGTCTTTGTCACCCTTCATGGTATAATGGCAACTTTTGGGCTATTATACTTCTTAGTTCACACATAAACTTTAGGTTGGGAAAACCCTCAAGGTTTTACCTTGTTGTAAAAGTTTTTGATAAAACCTTGGGCATAATGTTATGCCCAAGTGAGGATTTGAGAAAGGAAAGGATTTGGTAAGAATGATGGGGTTGAGAAAGTGGTTGGGATATTACGAAAACTTTGGTGCCTAAGTACTCACCCATGACAACAAACTAGTGCAACCACATTACTCCAACATGGGCACGGGGCTTAGCTCGACGTTCGTTCTCTTTAGCATGAGGCACCGCATAACTATACAAGGGTACGGTTACCCCCGAGTCCGGATTGTCGAGGTTGGGACAATAGTATAACGGGAGGCCTTCGGGGCTGACCCGTCCGGAAGACACTATGGGTCTCCTGGCTTGGCGGTGGAGCCACGCTCAAAAGGAGGTGAGCTGCCACGGTGCCGGGGAGGTACATACTCCATAGGGTAGGACCTCTTGCTAATTAGAATGGGCGAAAGGCTTCGACTGGTTATCCGATACCCACATACTTTCGTATGATGGCCCGGGGATGATCCCGGCGGATTTATCAGATCTTGTGGGGAAAGTGTGCAAACTCTGCAGAGCTAAATCTATTCGAATAGCCGCGTCCGCGGTCATGGACGGTTGGATTGGCTGTTGCTTAGCCTGATGTGTTTTGTTTATGAAAATGTTTGACAAAGGAAAGAAACGGGATTTGTGTTGGAGTACTTGGAGTACTGGTAAAAAAATGGTTGATGACCACAATGAGGTGGTCGGAAAGGAATTGATAAAAATTGGGTCTACCCTTCCTAAGCGTTTATGTCGTGAAAGATCTTCCTAAATTAAATCTAGTAGTGAGGTCTTAGATATATTCTCTCATCTCCTTCACCCATGAAGTTGAGATGCTAACTCCACTAAAACACTTCTTCTCTTCTACATAACATATTCTTGTTATATAAGTGGTCATTCCCTCTTGATCTCCTAGTTAGTCCTCGGTACCTTGTTCTCCTTGATATGTTACTTTGTAAATGGTTTGCGAGTACAATTCCAAATGTACTCACGGCTTTGTCCCTGGCTATTTACTTGGCCAGACTTGAAGGAGTTCGACAGATGAAGAAGGAGTTGGCGACGTTTATGCGAGCTAGGAACGTCTTCCCAGTCAGTTGCCTGTAGGGTTATGGCAGATGACTTGGGTACTGCGCTGCTGAAGTGATGATGCTACTCTGATGTTTAGTTAGGCCCTTCGAGGCTATTATGTAATTATCGGTCATGTGACCATGTTGTAATTTTCTTATTCCGCTTTGTAATTGGATGGTGTAATTTGATATCAGTTCGGTTATGTGTTCACGGTGCACTGATCATGGGATCGTGAACTGTATACATAACAGGGAATTTCGGACAGCTAGTCCGGGGTCCCCACAATATTTCAAGAAGACTCAAGCATCTAAGCTTGGGGATGCCCAAGGCATCCCCTTCTTCATCAACAACTTATCAGGTTCCTCCCTTGAAACTATATTTTTATTCGGTCACATCTTATGTACTTTACTGAGCGTCTGTGTGCTTTTATTTTTATTTTGTTATTTTCATTCTCTGAATAAAATGCTTGTGTGGGAGAGAGACACGCTCCGCTGGTTCATATGAACACATGTGTTCTTAGCTTTATCTTTAATGTTCATGGCGAAGGTTGAAACTGCTTCGTTCATTGTTATATGGCTGGAAATGGAAAATGCTACATGTAGTAATTGGTAAAATGTCTTGGATAATGTGATACTTGGCAATTGTTGTGCTCATGTTTAAGCTTTTGCATCATATACTTTGCACCTATTAATGAAGAAATACATAGAGCTTGCTAAAATTTGGTTTGCATAATTGGTCTCTCTAAAGTCTAGATAATTTCTAGTATTGAGTTTTGAACAACAAGGAAGACGGTGTAGAGTCTTATAATGTTTACAATATGTCTTTTATGTGAGTTTTTCTGCACCGGTTCATCCTTGTGTTTGTTTCAAATAACCTTGCTAGCCTAAACCCTGTATCGAGAGGGAATACTTCTCATGCATCCAAAATCCTTGAGCAAACCACTATGCCATTTGTGTCCACCATACCTACCTACTACATGGTATTTCTCCGCCATTCCAAAGTAAATTGCTTGAGTGCTACCTTTAAATTTCCATCATTCGCCTTTGCAATATATAGCTCATGGGACAAAATAGCCTTAAAAACTATTGTGGTATTGAATATGTACTTATGCACTTTATCTCTTATTAAGTTGCTTGTTGTGCGGTAACCATGTTTTCTGGGGACGCCATCAACTTTTTACCTTTGTTGAATATCATGTGAGTTGCTACGCATGTTCGTCTTGTCTGAAGTAAGGGCGGTTTTCACAATCAAATGATTTGAGTATGCATACTGTTAGAGAAGAACATTGGGCCGCTAACTAAAGCCATGAATCATGGTGGAAGTTTCAGTTTGGACATAAAACCTCAATCTCTTATGAGAATATTATCTGTTGTTGAATGCTTAAGCATTAAAAGAGGAGTCCATTATCTGTTGTCTATGTTGTCCCGGTATGGGTGTCTAAGTTGAAGAATGATCAAAAGCGAGAAATCCAATGCGAACTTTCTCCTTAGACCCTTGTACAGGCGGCATAGAGGTACCCCTTTGTGACACTTGGTTGAAACATATGTTATGCAATGATAATCAGTGTTAACCCAAGCTAATTAGGACAAGGTGCGGGCACTACTAGTATACTATGCATGAGGCTTGAAACTTGTAAGATATAATTTACATGATACATATGCTTTATTACTACCGTTGACAAAATTGCTTCATGTTTTCAAAATAAAAGCTCTAGCACAAATATAGCAATCGATGCTTTTCCTCTTTGAAGGACCTTTCTTTTACTTTTATGTTGAGTCAGTTCACCTATTTCTCTCCACCTCAAGAAGCAAACACTTGTGTGAACTGTGCATTGATTCCTACATACTTGCATATTGCACTTGTTATATTACTCTATGTTGACAATATCCATGAGATATACATGTTACAAGTTGAAAGCAACCGCTGAAACTTAATCTTCCTTTGTGTTGCTTCAATGCCTCTACTATGAATTATTGCTTTATGAGTTAACTCTTATGCAAGACTTATTGATGCTTGTCTTGAAAGTACTATTCATGAAAAGTCTTTGCTTTATGATTCAGTTGTTTACTCATGTCATTACCATTGTTTTGATCGCTGCATTTATTACATATGTTTACAATATGATCAAGGTTATGATGGCATGTCACTCCAGAAATTATCTTTGTTTATCGTTTACCTGCTCGGGACGAGCAGAAACTAAGCTTGGGGATGCTGATACGTCTCCGACGTATCGATAATTTCTTATGTTCCATGCCACATTATTGGTGATATCTACATGTTATATGCACATTTTATGTCATATTTATGCGTTTTCTGGAACTAACCTATTGACGAGATGCCGAAAGGCCAGTTGCTGTTTTCTGCTGTTTTTGGTTTCAGAAATCCTAGTAACGAAATATTCTCGGAATTGGACGAAATCAACGCCCAGGTTCCTATTTTCACCGGAAGCATCCAGAACACCCAAGAGCCGCCAGAGGGGGGCCACAGGGCCCCCAGATGATAGGGTGGCGCGGCCCACCCCTGGCCGCGCGGCCCTATGGTGTCGTCGCCCCTTCGACCCTCTGACGCCGCCTCTTCGCCTATATAAAGGTCCCAGACCTAAAACCTCGATACGAAAAAGCCACGGTACGAGAAACCATCCAGAGCCGCCGCCATCGCGAAGCCAAGATCTGGGGGACAGGAGTCTCTGTTCCGGCACGCCGCCGGGACGGGGAAGTGCCCCCGGAAGGCTCCTCCATCGACACCACCGCCATCTCCATCAACGCTGCTGTCTCCCATGAGGAGGGAGTAGTTCTCCATCGAGGCTCGGGGCTGTACCGGTAGCTATGTGGTTAATCTCTCTCCTATGTACTTCAATACAATGATCTCATGAGCTGCTTTACATGATTGAGATTCATATGAGTTTTGTATCACAATTCATCTATGTGCTACTCTAGTGATGTTATTAAAGTATTCTATTCCTCCTACATGGTGTAAAGTGGACAGGGTGTGCATCATGTAGTACTTGGCGTAGTTTATGATCGTGATCTCTTATGGATTGTGAAGTTAACTATTACTATGATGGTATTGATGTGATCTATTTGGTTATGTTGATCTATCTTGCACTCTAAGGTTATTTAAATATGAACATTGAATTGTGGAGCTTGTTAACTCCGGCATTGAGGGTTCGTGTAATCCTACGCAATGGTGTTCATCATCCAACAAAAGAGTGTAGAGTATGCATTTATCTATTCTGTTATGTGATCAAAGTTGAGAGTGTCCACTAGTGAAAGTCTAATCCCTAGGCCTTGTTCCTAAATACTACTATCGCTGCTTGTTTACTGTTTTACTGCGTTACTACTGCTGTGTTGCTACTGCTCATATATATATATTCATACCACCTGTATTTCACTATCTCTTCGCCGAACTAGTGCACCTATTAGGTGTGTTGGGGACACAAGAGACTTCTTGCTTTGTGGTTGCAGGGTTTCATGAGAGGGATATCTTTGACCTCTTCCTCCCTGAGTTCGATAAACCTTGGGTGATCCACTTAAGGGAAACTTGCTGCTGTTCTACAAACCTCTGCTCTTGGAGGCCCAACACTGTCTACAGGAAAAGGAGGGGGCGTAGACATCAGGCATCCCCAAGCTTAGACTTTTCACTCTTCTTGATCATAGTATATCATCCTCCTCTCTTGACCCTTGAAAACTTCCTCCACACCAAACTCAAAGCAAACTCATTAGAGGGTTAGTGCATAATCAAAAATTCACATGTTCAGAGGTAACACAATCATTCTTAACACTTCTGGACATTGCCCAAAGCTACTGGAAGTTAATGGAACAAAGAAATCCATTCAACATAGCAAAAGAGGCAATGCGAAATAAAAGACAGAATCTGTCAAAACAGAACAGTCCGTAAAGACGAATTTTTCTGGGGCACTTAACTTGCTCAGATGAAAAAGCTCAAATTGAATGAAAGTTGCGTACATATCTGAGGATCACGCACGTAAATTGGCAGATTTTTCGGAGTTACCTACAGAGAATTCTACTCAAATTCGTGACAGCAAGAAATCTGTTTCTGCGCAGCAATCCAAATCTAGTATCAACCCTACTATCGAAGACTTTACTTGGCACAACAATGCAATAAAATAAAGATAAGGAGAGGTTGCTACAGTAGTAACAACTTCCAAGATACAACAAAACAGTAGCAAAATAAAACATGGGTTATCTCCCAAGAAGTGCTTTCTTTATAGCCATTAAGATGGGCTCAGTAATTTTAATGATGCTCGCGCAAGAAATAAGAGTTGAAGTAAAAGAGAGCATCAAGAAGCAAATTCAAAACACATTTAAGCCGAACCCACTTCCTATGAAAAGGAATCTTGTAAAGAAACAAGTCAATGAAGAACAAAGTGAATAGAATAGGAAGGCAACACAAGCGCAATTTCAAGATTCTCAACATAAAGAGGGGAAACTTAATATTATTAAGATGCATATAACCATGTTTCCCTCTCTCATAATAACTTTCAGTAGCATCATTGATGAAATCCACAATATAACCATCACTTAAAACATTCTTATCATGGTTCATATGCATAAAAGTATCATTAATTTTGGCATAAGAAGAATTCTTCTCATTAATAGTAATTGGAGTAGGATCATTATCAAGAATTTGAACATGGCAAACAAGTTGCATACTAAGGGAATTGTTTTTGGCAATCCAATCATAACTATGACAAGTTTCATAAGGATAGTTATAACCTATATCATAGCATTCTTTATAATAATCATCAAAGATTGGAGGCACAGTGTCATCATAAGAAATAGAATAGTTATCTTTCACAGTATGTTCATCTGTGACCATACCATCATTGTTACTAGCAGAAGGAGATGTATCAAACATATAATGATCAGTAGCAAAAGGATTTTCAAACACCTCATCCCCAAGCTTAGAGCTTTCTATATCATTATGGGAGGAAGCATGGATAGTACTGATATTATGGCAATTGTTAACATTATCATTTTCAGAATTAGTTTCCCAGAGATTTGCAATATCAAAAGTAGTGTGCTCTTTCAAATCATGATCACTAATGTAGGTAAATGTCGGGGGGAAGACCCCGGATAGGGCAATGGACGCGGAGCAGCCGGCTGGCCACTGGCCGGCTCGCGGCAAAGGCCGGCTGAGGAGCAGCCGGCTGGCGCCGTGGCCGGCTGGTCCGGAAGCCGGCTGGCTCTAGGTCCTAGTCGGCCTGGCTACGGCCGCCAATGCTGTGGCTGGGCCGGCTTCTACAAGCCATATCCGACTGGGGTTTGTACCTCAGACCGACTCGAGGCTGGCGAGTCTTGCACTGGAAGGAAGCGGGTTGGTGATCCGGGTTCCTAAAGTCCACGCTGACTCCATCTTCCGTAAAGTGCGGGGCACTGTGGAGCAATAGTGCCGCGCGCCGGACAGGCCGTCAGGGCTTACGACGATCCGTACCGGCTACAGTAGCTGACGGCGACAGGGACAGCTCCTCTCCATACCGCTGACCGTGGCAGCCGGATGGGACAGGCCACGACGCCTCAACCACTCCTGACGTCACCGCCTCGGGAAGGAGCGGAAGCCGAAGCCGGCCCAGCCGGCCAGTAAATTATAGGGTCTTATATGTAAAGTGCCGGTGCCTATATAAGCCGCACTACCCCCTCTCGTGCAGGGGATCGATTCATTTATTGCTTTCACCCACCTACAGAGCTGCCCTGTGAGAGAGACCATCGTCTCCCTTAGCCTCTCAGGAGCAGCCAGACACAGCTCTAGGAGCACCATTGTATTGTGTGATCATCATATACACTCATAGCAGGAGTAGAGGTTTTACCTCCATCGGAGGGCCTCGAACCTGGGTACGTCGCCGTGTCGCTCGTGCCCATACCCGCATCCGGATACCGCCGTGAGATCCCTCAGGAACCACTTCGATTAGCCACCCTATGGCATATGCCGTGATGATACCACGACATTTGGCGCCCACCGTGGGGCCTTCAGCATCCTCGGCCGGTGTCTTCATCCGGACGGGCCTCACCACCACCACCGGCGAGCGAGTCGCTTCAGGCTTGATCGGAGATTCGGCTCCCTCGATCGCGTCGCCGACAACGCTGGCTGCTTCGCTGACCGGCCCTTCCCAGCCGGCGGCAGCGTCATCTCCTTCGGCGGCTTCGACGTCTACGTCGCCACCGTCGCACCGCCGCGCTACCCGCGGCAGGTGCTGCGCTGCGCTAGCCCTCCTCCGCGAGCCGGCAGCAGCGCTCCCGCTAGCCCCGCCGTCGTGCAAGTCATGATGGCTGGCGACGAGCTCCCCACCAAGAACCCGCGCATGCGCGGCCCCAACCTGGAGCGCAACATCGACCCCAACGCCTCCGGCTCGGGCCCGAAAGCGCCACCACCACCGTCCCGGCTGGATGCAGTCCGGGCAAAACTGAGCACCCCACTCACGCCTGGTGCCGACCCCACCGCCATCAAGGCGGACTTGGAGGCGCACCGCCAGCTCCTCCTCAAGCAAACCGAAGAACTGGCTGCTGCTAAGCGCCAGATGGAGATCACCCAGCGCGAGTACAACCGCGCCCACGGCCTCACTCCGGGCGGCGACGAGCCAAGCCGAGCTGGCCACATCCGCCGCAGGGGCCGCGACCTTGGCGCTGAGATCGCCCGCGACGGCGCTCCTTCGCCGGCTCCGTCCGCGGAGCTCCCCGTCTACAACACCCCCGACAAGAACATGCGCGCGGCGTGCCGCCGCAGAAGAGCTGAACCGCCTCGAAGGCGAAGAGTTACGCCGCGGACCAGGGCGGGTGATCGAGCTGCTCAACGCAGCCAACGGGCGGATCGCCGACCCCGGGTATGTCAATGCCCCCAGAGCTTCTCACGCTCGTGGAGCTGCAGGCAACGACAGGGAAGGCGCCAGGGACACGGCCGAGTCCTCCTCCCCAGCACCAAGCCGGCGCCATGATTCCCGGGCCACGCACAGCTCGGGCCGGCCAAGCCACCAGCCGAGCGGCAGCTGCCGCAGCCGGCCCCCTCCAAGCCGGAACCAGGAGCAAGACTCCGGGCCCCGCCGTCATCACCGAGCGGCTCCAGAAGCAAGCGGCGCGCGCCAGCCGGCACACTCCCGGCTGGGCCCGCGCATCGAGCCCGCCGACGCCCGAGATCGCCTCGACCGGCTGGTCGAATCCCGCATTACGGAAGAAGAAGCTCCAGCCGGCCCAAAGTGCTTCGGGCCCCGCATCGCCAACGAGCCCACGCTTGAGGGCTTCACGCTCCCCCGCGACACCCCCAAGTACGACGGCACCGCCAAGCCGGAGGACTGGCTGCAGGACTACTCCACCGCAGTCGGCATCGCCAAAGGCAACAAGCGCTGGGCCGTGCGCTACTCCCCCCTGATGCTGGTCGGCTCCGCCCGCACATGGCTCAACAACCTGCCAGCCGGCAGCATAAACGGCTGGCTTGACTTCGAAGCGGCCTTCATCAGCAACTTCACCGGCACCTATCGCCGGCCGGGTCGCCCCCAGCAGCTCGAGATGTGCAAGCAGGGCCCCGACGAGACGGATCGCGCGTACCTGACGCGTTGGTGCGAGATGCGCAACTCCTGTGAGGGCATGCACGAGATCCAGGCCATCAGCTTATTCATGGGAGGCTGTCGGCCCAACACCATGCTGTGGCACAAGTTGCGCCGCAGTGACCCCAAGTCGATGGCCGCCTTGATGGCCATCGCCGACAAGTACGCGCTGGCTGAGGAAGCCGGCAAGGCGCCGGCTGACGTTTCGCCGGCCCCCACCAGAAGGGACAACAACAAGCCGGCCGAGGGCGCCTCGCACGGCAGCTGGCGGGACAACTACCGCGGCAAGCGTCACAGCGACCAGCCGGACCGCCGGTACGGCTCCGCCCACGTGGCCGCCGTGGCAGACAACGCGGCAGGCGGCAGCCGCCGCCAGAAGCAAGACCGGCAGTGGAAGCCGAAGTACACCTTCGAGCAGATGCTCGACTCGCCGTGCAAGTACCACAGCGGCAAGAACCCCTCCAACCACACCACCCGCGACTGCCACTTCATGAAGCGGCTGACAAGCGGTGAACCTCTACCGCCTCCACCCCCGCCTCCACCAGCCGGCGGGCCGGGAGGACAAGCCGGCGCAGAGAACGCCAACCTCGAGCACCACGAGGCTAACCAAGTGCACCATGGCGGCCGATATCTGGCCGAAGACGCCACCTACATCATCTTCACCTCCGAGCCCGAGGACAGGACGAGCCAAGAGCGCCGTTCCCTCGAGGTCAACGCGGTCATACCGCCGGTCCCCCAAGTACGAAACCGGTCGAGCAGGCCATCACTTTTGATCGCCGCGACACACCGGCTGTCCCGCCGGGCCGGGCAGCTACGCCATGGTCCTCGACCCCACCATCGGCACAACCCGGCGCAGCGTGCGTTTCTCGCGCGTCCTCATCGACGGCGGCAGCAGCATCAACATCCTCTACCGCGACACCGCCCGCAAGCTAGGCATCCAGGAGGCCGAGTTGCGCCCCACCCCCACCGTCTTCCATGGCATCGTGCCAGGCCATTGCTGCCAGCCGATCGGCCGGATCACGCTGGAGGTGATGTTCGGGAAGCCGGACCACTTCCGCACCGAGAGAATCGAGTTCGAGGTGGTGGACCTCGTGAGTCCCTACCACGCGCTCTTGGGCAGGCCGGCCCTGACCAAGTTCATGGCGGTGCCCCACTATGGGTACCTGAAGATGAAGCTGCCTGGCCCCAAGGGGGTCATTACCGTAGCCGGCGATTATCGCCGCTCCATGGACTGCGCCACGCAGAGCTCCAAGATGGCCCAGACGCTGGTCATCGCCACCGAGAAGCAGCTCATCCACGACGCCGTCGCCCTCGCCAAAGCCGCGCAGACAGACATGCCGGCTGCGGGCAACCCGGCTGGGACGACTCACTTCCAGCCGGCCGACAACACCAAGAAGATCCTGCTGGACCCGGCGCAGCCGGACAAGTTCGTCACCATCGGTGCCGGCTTGAACAAGAAATAGGAAAGCGAGCTCACCAGCTTCCTCCGTGAGAATCGGGACATCTTCGCATGGACTCCAAGAGACATGCCGGGTGTGCCGAGGGAGTTGGCTGAGCACCACCTCCACGTCCGGCCTGAAGCCAAGCCGGTGAAGCAGCCTCTCAGGCGCTTCGCCGAAGAACGAAGGAAGGCCATCGGTGAAGAAATTGCCCGGCTCCTAGCCGCCGGCTTCATCATGGAAGTGCTGCACCCGGACTGGTTGGCGAACCCGGTCCTGGTTTTGAAGAAGAACGGCTCCTGGCGCATGTGTATCGACTACACCAGCCTGAACAAGGCGTGCCCAAAGGATCCCTTCCCCCTGCCGCGCATAGATCAAGTCATAGACTCGACTGCCGGCTGTGAACTGTTGTCTTTCCTAGACGCCTATTCAGGCTACCACCAGATTCCTTTGAATCCGGCTGATCAAATAAAGACTTCGTTCATTACCCCGTATGGGGCTTATTGCTACACGACTATGCCGTTCGGCTTGAAAAATGCAGGCGCCACCTACCAAAGGTGCATGCAAAAATGCTTGCAGGATCAAATCGGCAGAAACGTTCACGCATATGTGGATGATGTCGTTGTAAAGACCAAGGAGACGACTACCCTCCTTGATGACCTGAGAGAAACCTTCACCAATTTGAGAAGATTCCGGATGAAGCTCAACCCGGCCAAGTGCACATTCGGCGTGCCGTCTGGCCAGCTCCTTGGCTACCTCGTCTCTCAGCGAGGGATCGAAGCCAACCCGGACAAGATCAGTGCCCTGGAGAAGATGGAACTGCCGCAGTGCCTCAAGGACGTCCAGAAGTTTGCTGGCTGCCTGGCCTCCTTGAGCCGCTTTGTCAGCCGGCTGGGGGAGAAGGCACTGCCCCTGTATCAACTAATGAAGAAGGCGGACAAGTTCGTCTGGTCACCGCAGGCGGATGAGGCCTTCCGTGACTTGAAGCGCGTGCTCTCAACCGCGCCAATCCTTGCAACGCCGGCTTCAATGGAGCCGATGCTGTTGTACATCGCAGCCACCAACCGAGTGGTTAGCGTTGTCCTGGTGGTGGAGCGCAAAGAAGCCGGCAACAGGGAGCAGCTGGTTCAGCGCCCAGTCTATTACCTTAGCGAAGTGCTCTCCCAGTCGTAGCAAAATTACCCCCACTACCAGAAGGTCACCTACGGCGTCTACATGGCGGCCAAGAAGCTCAAGCACTACTTCCAAGAGCACCCCATCAGGGTGGTTGCCACAGCGCCCTTGGCAGAAATCATCGGCAGCAAGGATGCCAACGGCCGGGTTGCCAAATGGGCCCTGGAGCTAGCCGCCCACACCATCCTCTATGAGCCACGCACAGCCATCAAGTCGCAGATCCTCGCGGACTTCTTCGTCGACTGGGCTGAGATGCAGTACCTGCCGCCTGTGCCGGATTCCACACATTGGAAGATGCACTTCGACGGCTCGAAGATGCGCAACGGCTTGGGAGCCGGCATCGTCATCACCTCTCCCAAGGGGGACCGGCTGGACTACGTCCTGCAGATCCACTTCGCCGCATCCAACAATGTGGCGGAATATGAAGCGCTCATTCATGGGCTGAAGCTGGCCAAGGAGATTGGCGTGCGTCGCATACTCTGCTTCGGCGACTCCGACTTGGTTATACAGCAAGCATCGGGCGACTGGGACGCGAAGGACGCCAACATGGCCTCATACCGCTTCCATGTCCAGCAGTTATCCGGCTTCTTCGACGGCTGCGAATTCCACCATGTGCCACGAGCAAACAACGAAGCGGCTGATGCCTTATCCAAGATTGGCTCAACCCGGCAAGCCATTCCGCCGGGTGTCGCCTTGGCGGTTCTCAAGAAGCCGTCCATCATACCGTCACCAGACTCGGATTCAATATTCGTGCCGGCTGACCCGGGGGCTGCTCAGCCGAACCCGGGGGCTTCATCGCCCAAGACGGGGGCTAACAAGCCAAACCCGCCGGCTAGCATGCCGAACCCGGGGACTTCTCAGTCCAACCCGGGGGCTTCATCGCCAAACTCGGGGGCTAGCAAGCCGAACCCGCCGGCTAGCAAGCCGAACCCGGCGACCATGCAGTCGAATCCGGAAGCTCCCACGCAGGAGGCCCTGTTGGTCAGCGTATTCGAGATAAGATGCGTACCTTCATGGGCACAAGAATTCCTCTCCTACCTCACCGACGGTGTGCTGCCTGATGATAGAGTCCAGGCCAGGCAGATTGAGAGAAGGGCCAAGGCCTATACTATCATCAACCACCAGCTGTACAAACGCAGCGTAAGTGGGGTGTTCCAGCGGTGCGTCGAGCCGGCTGAAGGGATTGAACTCCTACGGGAAATCCATCAAGGAGAGTGCGGACATCACGCCTCATCCAGAGCCATAGTGGCCAAAGCCTTCCGGCACGGTTTTTACTGGCCGACTGCGCTCAGAGACGCAGAAGATTTGGTGAAGAAGTGCAACGGCTGTCAGCGCTTCGCAAAGCAAAGACACCAGCCGGCTTCCGCCTTGAAAACCATCCCCATCACATGGCCATTTGCCGTATGGGGCTTGGATATGGTAGGCCCATTCAGAACAGCGCGAGGCGGCATGACACACCTCTTGGTGATGATTGACAAATTCACCAAGTGGATCGAAGCCAAGCCAATCAAGAAACTGGACGGGTCCACAGCCGTCACATTCCTCAAGGAAATCATTGTGAGGTTCGGCTACCCCCACACCATCATCACCGACAACGGCACCAACTTCTCCCAAGGCATCTTCTCTCGCTATTGCGGGGAAATGGGGATCCGGATGGCCCTATCTTCTGTGGCACACCCAGAGTCCAACGGACAAGTGGAAAAGGCTAACGGCTTAGTCCTAGCCGGCATCCGGCCCCGGCTGGTGGAGCCGCTCGAGCGAGCAGCCGGCTGCTGGATTGAAGAACTGCCCAATGTGCTGTGGAGCCTACGCACAACGACAAACCGCTCAGTCGGCTTCACACCATTTTTCCTCGTATACGGGGCCGAAGCCGTCTTGCCGACTGATATCGAGCATGACGCGCCAAGGATCAAGCTCTACACAGAAGCCGAAGCCAAAGAAGCTCGCGAAGATGGAGTTGACCTGGTCGAAGAGGCCCGGCTGCTGGCTGAGTCTAGATCTACTATCTACCAGCAAAGCCTCCGACGCTATCACAGCCGGAAGGTCCAGCCCTTAGCATTCCGAGAAGGAGACCTAGTGCTCCGGCTGATCCAGAGGACAGCCGGACAGCATAAACTGTCATCCCCATGGGAGGGTCCCTTCATCGTGAGCAAGGCAGTAGGCAATGATTCCTACTATCTCATAGATGCCCAAGAGGCTAAGAAAAACAAGCCGGACAAGGCTGACGAGGAGACTAAACGTCCCTGGAATATCAGGTTACTCCGCCCATTTTACACATGAGAGCAGGAATGTATGTATCCCTTGTATCCCTTTTGTAAGTTATGAAAAAGCTTGCGCCAAGAGCGCCGTTTCCGACAAGTTTTTCGCGTACTTTACCTTGTTTCGCCAATTGGCTTGAACCCTCTCACGCGGCCGGCTCAGTAACGTGATCCGGTTTCCGACAGCCGGCTTCCGATCCAGCTACAGACCGCAACCCGGCTGTCCGGCTGGCGGGAGTAAGGCCTAGGGAGCCGGCACGCGAAAAACGACTAAGGGAAAGAGTAAAAGCGAGTTGACTTGCAACTTTTCATAAAAGTGCCGGATTGCCGAATTCAGCTCGTTCGACTGAAATACTGTCGGCCTCACCCAGCGGCCCGCTCTTGATCCGGCGACGGATCGCAAGTCGAACGTACGACCGGCGAGGGCACAGCCAAAGAGTGGGGCGGATGGGAAAAAGCGAACGAGTCGAAAGAAAGCAACTCGGCACACAAATGATTAACAAACACATTAAAGTGTGACATAATTAAAGGGCGATAATATTCATACATGTGCACCCGGCATCCCGGGGATTTAATAAATTGTCTTGGCAAAAGAACAGCTGGAAAGCAGGAAATCTAAGCCGGAGGGGCATCAGTGGAGCCGGCTGCCGGGTCGTCCTCAGGCACGTCCTCCGCCTCCTCATCGTCCATGTAATCTCCATCGGATGGAGGAGGGTTCGGGTCCGCGACGAAGAGGGTCTTGTCGACGAAATCGGCGATGGTGCTGGCTCGAGCAAGACGGGCGGCCTTGAGTTCGGCCGGGAGCTTGTCCTCCACGCCGGCTCGCCGGAACTCAAGCTGCCCCAGGTCCACCTCGTTGTACCAGGAGAGGACGAAGGACAGCGCCATGTCGGCACCGGCGCGCGTAGCCGACTCCTTCCAGTCGAGGAAGCGGTCCGGCGCCCGCTCCATCGCGGAGATGAGGCCGGAGATATCTTGCGGCGCCGCCTCTCCAGGCCACAGCATGGGCACCAGCTCTTCAGCCGCCTTCCGCAGCTCCCAGCCGAGCTTGGTGACGGGCTCGATGCGGGCAGCCATGGACGCCAGGTGGTCCTCCATGGAGAAGTACTCCGAGCTGCCCTCGCCGGTCTCCCGCCTCCTGGAGTCGCGCGCGACGCCAACGGCTGCCAAAGCCGCCTCCTGCGTCTCCGGGAAGGCCGCTGCAAGAAGAAGAGGCAAGTCAGAAACCATCAAAGCCGAAATAAGCTGAAAAATGCAAATTTTCGAAGTCCTAAGCCAAAAGGAAAAGCCTGGCGGCAGCCGGCAAGAACCGACTGTCACCAGCCCGAAGATGAGGACAGCGAAGAAATCAGAAGTTTCTGCTGTCGGCTGCCAACGAAAGCCGGCAGTCGACAGCCGAAAGCCGGCAAAGGGAAAGGAACATAAAGATGCACTCACCCGCCAAGCCGCGATCAAGCGCGCTGAAATCGTCGATCCAACGCTTGGCGGTAGCCGTCAGCTCTGTGGACTTGGCGGTGACCTCCTCCTGCAGCGCAAGCCGCTGCTTCTCCACCTCCGTCAGCCGCCGGCTCAGATCATCCACCTTCGCCTTCTCCGCCGTCCTGAGGGAGTTGAGCTCGGTGAGATGGTTCTGCTCCAGCAGGCGCAGCCGCGTCAGCTCCTGCTCAGCCAGCTTGAGCTTGCCGGCGGCGGATCGGCCCGCCTCCTCGCTCTCGGCGCACTGGGCGCGAGCGGCTCGGAGATCCGACTCCAGCTGCGGGACCTTGGTGGCCTCAACTGCGAGGCGGCCAGAAAGAAATGTCAGCCAACCAAGACTGAAAGAAAACAAGACATTAAGTCGAAAGAAGCATAGAGCTTACCCTTGACGGCTTCCAGCTCGCGGGCCAAGTCGGCCCGGTCCAGCTTGGCCTTGTGGTAATGGGTGACGGCGCGATTATACAAAGTGGTGCGCCGGTCCATCACAGCCTAAGGAAAAGAAAAGTTAGTCGATCAGGCGAAACCCGTGCCGGCTCCAAGCAGCCGGCCCATGCCTCGGAGGGCTACCAGGATAATAATCAGATCAAAAACAATCGAGGCTTACCTTGCCGGCTTCCTCCACCTTGGCAACGTTAGCCGCGGCCTCGGCTGCCCTGGCCTTGAGATTGGCCTGCAGGCTGGAGAAGAACATCTCCACCGACGCTTGGCCAGGGTTCCCCTCCCGGCTGGTCACATCATAGGAGTCGGCGCGGAGCCACGCCTGCTCCATGGTGGCAGCCGAGCCGAGGCTGGAGTCGGAGGCGGACGGCACCTGAAGAAGAAGTGCGCCCTTGGCCACGTGCAGGCCTTGCGGTGACGCCGATGAGGTCCCCGTCCTCACCAGCGCGCGCGAGTCGGCGCCCTCCATGCGCGCCGGCTCGTCTCTCGCCGGCTCCTCTGTCATCGGCTGCGGCGGCGGCGTCGCTCCGGGCGCGGCAGCTGGCCCAGCCGGCCCAGCCGTCTCCGGCGCACGGGGCGCCCTCTCGGGCTCTCGTCCAGCTCCACCACGCCGGGCCTGGTGCCGGCTCCAGCCGCAGGCGGCGCGGCCCTGCCAGTGCCGGTTCTAGGAGCAGCCCTACCGGCTCCGGCTCCGGCTGCAGGCGGCATGCCCCGCCCGGCCCCAGCGGCTGGGTCCAGAAGAGGTGTCCGGCGCGGGAACATGTCGTCCAGCGTCGGCTGCCGTGTCGGCTCGACCCGCGTGCCGCGATCAGGCGCTGAGGCCAGCGGCACGGCGAAGGAAGGCGCCCCTGCGGCAGGCGGCGGCGGCGTAGGTGCGCGCGAGGAAGGCTGCGGTGTCTGCTCCCTCCTCTGGCGGGGAAGCGGCGACACAACGCGCGGAGCTTGCCGGGAGCCGCCGCCCTGGGCAAACTTGATAGGGGCCCTAGCCGGACAAGCAGAAAGACAATAAGCATGAAAGTAAGGAAAGAAAAGGAATCAAACAAGAAAAAGAAAGAGAACTCACCCGGCCTGCTCCGGGACCTTCTTCGGCTGCTGCCGGCGCTGCTTCTTCGCCTTTGCCTCCCAGGCGGCGGTAGAGCCGGCTCGCTTCGTGCCCTTGAGCGCCGAAGTCGCCGTGGTGCTTGGCGGCCTCGTACGCAGGGGCACGGCGGGGATTGGCCCCGTGCCGGACGTCGCCGGCTCCTCCTCCTCCTGCTGCTCTGGTGAGGGGGGCGGATTGTGCTCCCCCTGGCCGCCTAGATCAGGCGCCTGCGGCAGGTCGTCGTCGCCGGCATGGTCGCCGGCTTGGTCAGCCGGATCGACGTAATCCGGCGTCCACCTCCTCGTCGCCAGGTCGCCGTCCTCGGTGTTCTGGCGCTCAAAAAGCTAGAAAGACAGAGAAAACATAAGCATATGACAAGCCGGAAGTCGGCAGAAGAAAAAGGAAGTCGGCCTCGCAGCCGCAAGCCGGAAAATGGCAAAGACACGAGGCTTACCCGCGCCGGTGGACGGTCCCTGTCGCAGGGCACCAACCCGTAACTCCAGTCCTCCGACAGGTTCGCCTTGGTGATGTGGTTCACCCGGCTGGCCACCTGGGCCTTGGTGAGCGGCGCCTTGGACGTCCGGTTCGGATCGAACCGGCCGGACATGTGCCCGATCTTGTGGGTGCGCATCTGGAGCGGCAGCACCCGGCGCTCGGCGATGGTGCAGAGGAGATCTTCGGCAGTCAGCCCGCCATCGGTGGCTGTCGCCAGGAAGTCCCAAAGCAGGTTCACCTCGGCGTTCTGATCCGACGAGCGGGCGTTGTGGCTCCAGTTGATCCGGCCGACTGGAGGGGCCGGGTTGAACTCCGGCAAGTTGATCCGGTCGACGAGCTCCCCCTCGTTGCGCACGTAGAAGAACGACATCTGCCAGTTCTTCACCGAGTCGACGGTGGGGATTTTAGGGAAAGGCGTACCAGGCCGGGTGTAGATCGAGGCGGCGCCGCAGGCTCGCAGGCGGCCGTCGTTGGTTTGCGCCTTCAAGAAGAAGAGCCGACTCCAGAAGTCAATGTCGGGCCACAAGCCGGCGTAAGCCTCCATGAACGCCACGAAGCAGCTCAGGAGGACGCACGCGTTGGCCGGCAGGTGATGCGGCTGAAGGCCGAAGTGGTCGAGGAACTGCCGGAAGAACGTCGAAGCCGGCAGGCCCAGCCCGCGATCCAGATGCGCGCCGAAGACGACGCGCTCGCCGGGCCGCGGCTCGGGCTCCACCTCCTCGCCGGGCACCCGCGTGATCACCGACTGCGGGATCCGCCGGAGGCGCACCAGTCGTTCGACGTCGTCCTCCCGCATGTAGGAGCCCCTCCACGATCCGCTCGGGGACGCCATTGACGAGGTCGAGGAAGAAGATGACCAGGAGAGACTAAACGGCGAGGAAGAACCTTGCGACCGCGGCGGCGACAACGGCGGCTGAGGACGCTCCGTCGAGACGCGCGGCCCCGTGGCGCCGGATTGACGGAGTGGCGGCGGTGGATCGGTGAAGATTCGCCCGCCGGAGTTCGCCAGCGGGAGGCGTTCGCCGGGGCAACAGCGAGCTCGAGCGCGCAGGGAGCGATGGAAGCAGGGGCGCGAGGAGGAAGAGAATGGCAAGTGGCCGCCTCGATGCCTCCCCCGCGGCATTTATAGCCTCCTGCCGCGGGCGGTTGGCCTCCAAGTGGCAGTCGTGGGCCACGTCCCCGGATTTACTGCGCCGTAACTCCTCCCACGTCCACGACGGTTTTCGGAAACGGCCACACCACGTCGCCCACTACCGCACCGGATCCGGGGGGACATTGATGTGACCCGACGAACCGACCGCAGCGCCAGGCGTCAGACCGGTCAAGTCGGGCGCGGGACCCGAGGCGGCAGAGGCTCCGGTGCGCCGCAAGCCGGAGCCGGACAATAAGTTCAACCCGGACTAAAAGACGTCAACAAGGCGGAGACTCCGCCAAAACTTGCGAGAAAGCGAAAGCTGTATAAGTGTAAAAAGCGGCCGGCTAGAAGCAGCCGGCAGGAACGAGCCGGATGAGGGCGCAGCCGGCTGAATGGAAATTCTCAGTCGGCCCCTCCAAGTGCCGTCAAGTACATTCGAGAAGCCAGGAAAACCTGCCTAGGTCCTTCTAGGCGCAGGACCTTGCCAGCTTCGGGGGCTAATGTCGGGGGGAAGACCCCGGATAGGGCAATGGACGCGGAGCAGCCGGCTGGCCACTGGCCGGCTCGCGGCAAAGGCCGGCTGAGGAGCAGCCGGCTGGCGCCGTGGCCGGCTGGTCCGGAAGCCGGCTGGCTCTAGGTCCTAGTCGGCCTGGCTACGGCCGCCAATGCTGTGGCTGGGCCGGCTTCTACAAGCCATATCCGACTGGGGTTTGTACCTCAGACCGACTCGAGGCTGGCGAGTCTTGCACTGGAAGGAACCGGGTTGGTGATCCGGGTTCCTAAAGTCCACGCTGACTCCATCTTCCGTAAAGTGCGGGGCACTGTGGAGCAATAGTGCCGCGCGCCGGACAGGCCGTCAGGGCTTACGACGATCCGTACCGGCTACAGTAGCTGACGGCGACAGGGACAGCTCCTCTCCATACCGCTGACCGTGGCAGTCGGATGGGACAGGCCACGACGCCTCAACCACTCCTGACGTCACCGCCTCGGGAAGGAGCGGAAGCCGAAGCCGGCCTAGCCGGCCAGTAAATTATAGGGTCTTATATGTAAAGTGCCGGTGCCTATATAAGCCGCACTACCCCCTCTCGTGCAGGGGATCGATTCATTTATTGCTTTCACCCACCTACAGAGCTGCCCTGTGAGAGAGACCATCGTCTCCCTTAGCCTCTCAGGAGCAGCCGGACACAGCTCTAGGAGCACCATTGTATTGTGTGATCATCATATACACTCATAGCAGGAGTAGAGGTTTTACCTCCATCGGAGGGCCTCGAACCTGGGTACGTCGCCGTGTCGCTCGTGCCCATACCCGCATCCGGATACCGCCGTGAGATCCCTCAGGAACCACTTCGATTAGCCACCCTATGGCATATGCCGTGACGATACCACGACAGTAAAGGGCATAGGAAGATCATTGTACTCAGATTCATTATCATAATAATCATCAGGAGCAACATACTTACGGTTACCTATCGTTATCTCATACACGCGGGGATATGCTGTTACCTCTTTCTTTTTATTCCCCTTCTTCTTCTTCTTCGTTCCCTTTTTCTTCTTCTTCTCTTCCTTCTCCTCGTTCCCTTCTTTAGGAGGAAAAGGCTTGACGGGAGGCTTCTCCACATAACCTGATTTATTTCCAAAAACAATAGAAGAAACTTGGGAGGATTCCTCCTTTTCATTAATAAGTTCAAAGCACACAGCGGTCCTATCATATTTTGGCAAAGTGTCATCTTCTAAAATATTTTGTATGTAAGTATTTGTATGGCAATTATCAATGCAATAAGAAAAACACCCATGCAGGACATCATTAATATCAAGATCACTCATATGTAACAAAGAGATTTTTCTTGATAACTCTTCACACCACAAAAATAAAGTAAGTTCATCATGCTGATTAGGAGTAATTTTATCATCACAATAAAAATTTGCAGCACTCATGGGGTTCGAATTATCGTTGGAGGAGCATTGAAAATTAAAATGTCCCGCTCTATGGCAAAGTTCACAAATAAAAGGATAGAGGGCACAAACTTTTTTACCAAGATCATCTAGAGCCCTAGACCACTTTCTAGTTTTTTCATTTCTGTGATGGATACAATATTCATCTTCGATTTGATTAATTCCACAAGGTCTATGTATTCCACACAAATTAACATGCTTATAGGAAATAGCATTCTCAGAAGTTTGAGCATGTTTATTGCAATCATTAACAACAATTTCATTTTCCATGCAAGTGTCTTTGAAAGGTTCATGATACTTATCAAAATTCTTCCTAGGCAATTCAAAATGAGAGGCAAAAGCTTTATAAAGATTTGCAACAACTTGAGAGTCAAGACCATAAGTAGCACTCATATTTCGAATTTTATCAGTATCCATAAAAGTTTCAATGCATTCATAATCATAATTTATACCTGACTCTTTACCTTTGTTGTTCTCCCATCCTTCAGTATTCTCCTGAATCCGATCAAGAAGGTCCCTTTTAAACTCTTCTTCATTGCGTGTAAATGATCCAGAACAAGTAGTATCCAGCAAGGTTTTATCTTGAAAAGAAAGTCTTGCATAGAAATTATCAATGATGATATTACCAGGAAGCTCATGAATGGGGCATTTGAGCATTAAAGACTTCAATCTCTCCCATGCTTGGGCAATACTCTCTCCATCATGAGGCCAGAAATTATATATGCGGTTTCGGTCTTTGTGAATTTCACTTGGAGGATAGAATTTAGAATAAAATAGAGGCACAATATGCTTCCAATCAAGAGAATGCCCATCCTTCAGCAGTTTATACCAATGCGCCGCTTTACCAGACAACGACATAGAGAATAATTTCTTCTTCACTTCATCCATAGAGATACCTGCACACTTGAATAACCCGCATAATTCACGCAAAAATAGTAAATGATCTCCAGGATGGACAGTTCCATCCCCTTCATAGCGGTTATCCATAACACGTTCAATAATTTTCATAGGTATTTTATATGGAATACTTTCAGTAGGTGGATTTAAAATATCACAAGCATCATTAGAGTTATCGCATATGGGAGATAAAGTATTATCAGAGCAAATTTTCTCCCCTAAAGATGGGAAGCTAAAAAGATCATGAAAACTAGCTTCCCCAAGCTTAGACTTCTCCATAGCATTACCAGTAATTGCATTCATACTAATAACATTGCTACTAGCATGCAAATAAGGTTCCATAGGTTTTTTAATTTTCGCATCAAACAATTCTAACTCAGGAAAAAGATTAAAAAACTCACCAATTTTTTTGTTGTTTTCCATTATGCCTAACTCGTGAAAATAAAAACAAGAAACAAAAAGATGCAATTGCAGGATCTAAAGGAAATAGCTTCGAGCACTCACAACGGCACCAAAAAATAACTTAGTTACCTGGGACCGGAGTATGAGTGCCTTTTACCTTTCCTCCCCAGCAACGGTGCCAGAAAATAGCTTGATGTCTACTCACGCTTCTTTTCCTGTAGACAGTGTTGGGCCTCCAAGAGCAGAGGTTTGTAGAACAGCAGCAAGTTTTCCCTTAAGTGGATCACCCAAGGTTTATCGAACTCAGGGAGGAAGAGGTCAAAGATATCCCTCTCAAGCAACCCTGCAATCACGATACAAGAAGTCTCTTGTGTCCCCAACACACCTAATACACTTGTCAGATGTATAGGTGCACTAGTTAGCCGAAGAGATAGTGAAATACAAGTGATATAAATGGTGGTAATATTGCAGGAAGTAAAGATGCAGTAAAACAGTAAACAAGCGGTGCCAGAAAATAGCTTGCTGGCGTGGGAAGCAATTCTCTATGGTGTAACTTATTCGGCAACAAGGCCTAGGGATCATACTTTCACTAGTGGACACTCTCAACATTGATCACATAACTGAATAAACAAATACTACTTTCTCTACACTCTCTTGTTGGATGACAAACACCATTCATTGTGTAGGGCTACAAGAGCACCTCAATGCCGGAGTTAACAAGCTCCACAACATTCGATGTTCATATTTAAATAACCTTAGAGTGCATAATAGATCATTGCAATTTAGACCGAGAACTAACATAGCGCACACACTGTCACCATTACACAATGAAAGGGGGAATAGATCACATCAATACTATCATAGTAATAGTTAATTCCATAATCTACAAGAGATCACAATCATAGCTTATACCAAGTACTACATGATGCACACACTGTCACCATTACATCATGAAGGAGGAATAGACTACTTTAATAACATCACTAGAGTAGCACATAGATGATATTCAACTAGATCACAAAGCTCATGATCACATAAAGATCACATGGGAGAGAGAGATGAACCACATAGCTACCGGTACAGCTCTTAGCCTCGAGGGAGAACTACTCCCTCCTCATCATGGGAGACAGTAGAGGTGATGAAGATGGCGGTGGTGTCGATGGAGATGCCTTCCGGGGGCAATTCCCCGTCCCGGCGGCGTGCCGGAACAGAGACTTCTGTCCCCCGAATCTTGGCTTCGCGATGGTGGCGGCTGCGTAACTTTTCTCGTCCCGTGGCTTATTCTCTTAGGGTTTTCGCGATGGAGTCGTTAAGTAGGCGGAAGGGCAGCCTCGGAGGGGCCCTGGTGGGGCCACACAATAGGGGGGCACGCCCCACCCCTTGGCCGCGCCGCCCTGGCGTGTGGGGCCCCCTGGCTCCCCTCTGGTCTCTCTCCAGTGTTCTGGAAGCTTCGTGGAAAAATAAGATACTGGGCGTTGATTTCGTCCAATTCCGAGAATATTTCCTTACTAGGATTTCTGAAACCAAAAACAGCAGAAAACAGGAACTGGCACTTCGGCATCTTGTCAATAGGTTAGTTCCGGAAAATGCATAATAATGACATAAAGTGTGAACAAAACATGTAGGTATTGTCGTAAAACTAGCATGGAACATAAGAAATTATAGATACGATTGAGACGTATCATTCATCATTACTTAGCCTGCTGATGTGATTTACCTCGCATCCGTCAAATAGTTTCTCCAGCTCGTTATACATTTCCTTGTATGCTATCATGCTTTCGTTGACTGCATCGTACTGATTCATGACCTGCTGAGCCACCAATTGTGAGTCGCCAAAGATTTTTAATCGAGTTGCACCACAAGCTTTCGCCATCTTCATCCCATGTATGAGAGCTTCGTATTCTGCCTCATTGTTAGACGCGTTTGGAAACGTCATCCGTAAGACATACTTTAATTTATCGCCTTCGGGTGATATCAGTATCACGCCTGCTCCAGCTCCCTCTAATCTCCTGGACCCGTCGAAGTTCATAGTCCAGGTTCTCGATAGATCTGGGAGTCCCGTATTTTGCAGCTCCATCCACTCTGCGACGAAGTCTGGTAGAATTTGTGATTTTATTGCTTTTCTTTTTTCATACGTGATGTCCCGAGGGGAAAGCTCTATTCCCCAAAGGGAGACACGGCCCGTAGCTTCTGGATTGTTTAATATATTGGATAAAGGTGCCTCATTGACCACTATTATCAGATGTGCCGAAAAATAGTGTCGCAACTTTCTTGCTGTCGTAAACACCCCATATGCGAGCTTCTGGTATTGCGGGTACCGCTGTTTTGAAGGCGATAATACTTCACTGATGAAATATACTGGCCTCTGTACTCCATGAAGTTTTCCTTCTTCCTCCCTTTCAACTACAAGAGTTGTGCTGACCACCTGAGGTGTGGCTGCAATGTAAAGCAAGAGGGGTTCCTTTTCTTTAGGCGCCACCAAGATTGGTGGTGTCGAGATTGTGCGCTTGAGATTCTCGAAAGCTTTGTCCGCCTCTTTGTTCCACTGAAACTTCTCTCCTTGCTTAATTAAAGCGTAGAACGGCAATGCCTTCTCTCCTAGCCTGGCGACGAATCTGCTTAATGCTGCAACTCGCCCAGTTAACTGTTGTATTTCTTTCAAGTTTGTCGGCTTCCGCATCGTTACGATGGCTTGAATTTTTTCTGGATTAGCTTCGATCCCTCTTGCTGATACTAGGAACCCGAGAAGTTCTCCTGCAGGGACGCCGAAAGAACACTTTGTCGGGTTTAACTTGAGGCAGAACTTGTCAAGGTTGTCGAAGGTTTCCTTCAAGTCCTCGATCAATGTTGTCCCCTTTTTTGATGTTATGACGACATCGTCAATGTATACTTGTACGTTTTTCCCAATCTGTGTTGCCAGGCACTTCTGCATCATCCGCTGATATGTTGCTCCCGCGTTTTTCAAACCAAAAGGCATTGTTCTGTAACAAAACACGCCATACGGTGTTATGAATGCTGTCTTTACCTCATCATCTTCTTTTAATCTGATCTGGTTATAACCAAAATATGCATCCAGGAAGGAAAGATGTTCACATCCTGTCGTGGAGTCGATAATTTGATCGATCCTTGGGAGGGGAAAGTGATCCTTTGGACAATGTTTATTGAGGCACGTAAAGTCGACACACAAGCGAAGGACTTTCATATTTTTCTTCGGGACCAGCACTGGGTTAGCTACCCATGTGGCTTCTGTATGTATCTCCTTGATAAAACCAGCTTCTCTGAGTCGATCAATCTCTGACAGCATAGCTTTGCGGTTTGGTTCCGAAAAACGCCGCAAAGGTTGTTTGATTGGTCTCGCTATTGGATCCAAGTTTAGGTGGTGCTCGGCAAGTTCCCTGGGTACTCCTGGCATGTCGGCTGGACACCATGCGAAGATTTTCCAGTGCTCACGGAGGAACTCAACGAGCGCGCTTTCCTATGCGAGGTCCATATTTGTTGCAATGGACGTCGTTTTCTTTGGGTCTGTCGGGTGAATCTGCACCTGCTTGGAATCCTTAGTGGTATTGAAGGTTGGCTCCCTGAGTGACCTTCCCGCATCTGGCAACACATCATAATCAGTCGTGAGCCTTGACGCCATATATTCCGCTTGCATCCCGAAGGTTTCTGACAGTCGATGAAAATCCTTGTCGCATTTATCAGCTAACGCGAAACTTCCTTTAACTGTAATTGGTCCCTTAGGTCCAGGTAGCCTCCATAACAGGTATGTGTAATGTGGTACCGCCATAAACCTAGCGTATGCTGGTCGTCCCAACAAAGTGTGATATTGCGAAGGAAAATCCACAACTTCGAACTCCAACCTTTCTATCCTGTAGTTTTCTCAGGTCCCAAACTGGACGTCGAGATTGATCCTTCCCAACGGATAACTCGGCTTCTCTGGTGTAATTCCATGGAAACGTGTGTCCGTTGGTTTTAGATTTGCCAGGGATATGTTCATCTTCCTTAGTGTATCCGCATACATAAGGTTTAGACTGTTGCCTCCATCTATGAAAACTCGAGATACGTCGAATCCTGCGATCACTGCTGGTAAGATAAGTGCTGACTGCCCTGGTCGAGGAACTTGCTGCGGGTGATCCGCAATTGTGAAGCCAATGTCTTGCCCCGACCAATTTAAGTATTCTATCGTTGGTGGGGGCATTTTCTCTGCCATGAACACTTGTCGCGAGATTACTTTCTGAGCCCTATTAGATGGCCTAGCTTTCTGAATCATCGAGACCGCGCCATTGGAGTTAGGATCAACATATGGAGGTGGTTGTGGTGCTGCCGCTATTCTGAGCTGGTGTCGACTTTTGTCCGTGATCGCGGGAGGAGGTGGGAGGTGGATCTCACTCCTGGGTCCCTAGGGGTTTCTATTTGTTGCTTGAGCATTGGCTAGCCCTGCAACCCGCAACATTGCTTGAAAATTGCGACAGTCCTTCTGCAGATGTCCTAACTGCCTCTTCCCATTGTTGTCGAGATAGAAATGCATCTGGCATGGCCCGTTCATCATATCCTCAGGAGTTATAAAAGGTCTCTGAAACCTTGACCCACTATTTTGCCTGTTGTTTCGAGAGTCATCTCTACTGTCACCTCGCTGCTCGTTACTCCTTTGATATTCATCTCTATTGTTTCCTCCAGTGTTTCCCCGAAAACCAGCCGATATTTGGCCAGGAGCATCATAACTCGAGAATTGTCAAGAAAACCGCCTTCTATTTTGAAAATTTCGGCTACGGTCCTCTTCCGGTGACCTGTGTCGCTTATTATGAACAGCATCTTCTCCGTCTGCCCATCTATTTGCGATCTCCATCAATGCTGACACTGTCCTTGGGTTGGTTCTCCCCAAGTCTTCGACAAAATCCCCTCGTCGAATTCCTGCCACGAACGCATCTATTGCTCTCTCGTCAGATATATTCTCTGCCGAGTTTTTGATGATGTTCCACCTTTGGATGTATTTTCTCATTGATTCATCATGCTTTTGTCGACACGACCTCAACTCTTCTAGTGATGCTGGTTTTTTGCAGGTTGATCGGAAGTTTTTGACAAACACATCCTCGAAACTATCCCAGCTGTCGATGGATCCTGGAGGGAGTTTCTTGATCCAAGATCTGGCGGCTCCGCTTAGGTGTATTTGAATACTTTGCATGGCTGTTGCTCTGGTGCCACCTATCAGTTTCACCGCCTCAAGGTAATCGACAAGCCAATCTTCGGGATCTTGCAGGCCATCGAATTTTCTGAAACTGTCTGGCAACTTGAATCCTGACGGGACTCGAGTTTTTTGAACCCGTCGCGTAAAACACGGGAGTCCACACATATCTTTTTCAGCAAGTTCTGGTGACTGCCGATGTTCCCTTCTATCTTGTCGCGCTCTATCCACCCTGGCCTGAGTCGCTGTATCTCTGACTCCACTTGCTCTCGGTGGATCTTGCACTGCTGCAGTAGGTCGCGGACTATTTTTCCTTGCAGTTCCTTTGGGAGGTGTAGCCGCGAACGCTGCTCCCATGGCTCCACATCCTGCCATGGCCATGTTATACAACGCTTCTCTTGGATCTCCGGGAGGTGGCATGGACGCGAGTATAAAAGCTTGCGTTGCCATGTACCCAGCTTCCGGTGTTTTAGGGATAATATTTCCCCTCGTGTCGATTGACATGAAAGACATGTCGAGGTTTTGAACTAAATTCTCCCTCTCTGCTTCGGGTATATTTTGCAGCCGAGATCTTGCTCTCCTTCGAGCTTCTCTGTGACTATCTCCCGAATTTCCCGATTGTCGACTTAGCTCTGCTCTTCGCTTGCTTGACGCGGAGGCTGCCTCCTATCTTCTTTAATGCAGCTGTCTGTTTTTCTAGCTCTCTGCCAACACGAGCGAGTTTATATTGATAAGCTTGTAATTCTTCTCCCGTAGCAGTTGTGGTCATTGGTTCTGTACCATCCATGGCTCTTGCGGCTCCATCCCATGCTTCTTGCGGGAGTTGAACTCTTAGACGTGGTGTAGGCCCGACATATTTAGTGCCTAAACCTCGCCTAAGGTCAGCGGGATCAACATATGGGTTTCCCACATCGTCGAAAGCCTCTGACGTCTCCGGCTCTGCTCGGTTTGTTTCTTCAATTGCGTAGATCTGATGATATTTTGAATTTTGACTTTTGTCAGGATTGGTGACACCATCATATAGATTGGCGAAGACCTTTCCAAGAACAACAGATCTATCGATGAAGTTGAAGCTATCGACGCTATCTGAGTCGCTGCTTATATCAGAGTCCGCAGACGACTCGAAGGACATGTCGGTGAAGATCTTGGCGAGCTTTTCGCTTGCCATGGAGCTGATGAGGCGTGGCGACGAAATCTCCTCTTCGCCTGATGAAAAGTTGGAGTCGATCGCTGACAATCCCGACGAAATCGGAACTTCGATACGATACGACCCTTCTTTCTTGACGTAGAATCGGAATTTTCCGGCCGTCATCTCCATGGGCTCCTCCAGATACTCATATGCATCCAAACGGGAGGGCGGGTGAGGAATAAAATCGACTAGGCCAGTTTCGATCTATTTACCTCGATCCATCTTGTTGCTTGCTACCGACGAAGTCGACGATCTTGAACATGCCATCGAGATCAGTTCCTTGTCGCCTCTAGATCCCACAGACGGCGCTAATTGACGAGGTATTAACTCGTCAATGCTTACAGATTGTAGACAAGGGTTTCGTTGGATGTAGAGGGCAAGTAGATCTCGAAGGTTTCAGCCGAAAAGTACTTCGACGATTATGAAACTAGGGTTGTGCTGACAATAGATTCGATCCTCTCTTTGTCCCTTGACTCCCCCTTATATAGGAGGTGGAGCCGTGGGTTTCATAATACACAAGTTACAGAGTCCGGGAGGGTTTCTAACCCGTCCCGCAAGATTACAAGTTATATTTCCTAATACAACTCTAGTTTTCCTTAATAACATCTTGGGCTTCCGAACCTTCTTATTCTTCGAGTCATGGGCCTTCAGTAAACCCTGGGTACCATCTTCGGCAGGCCCATTGGGGATGCCTATGTCAGGCAGCCTGAGACTTATGGGCCGGGACGTCGCCTTATGTTATGGCCTCTTAGGCCCTTTGCAGTCTTGTTATCTAGATAACATAATTTGCTTTCCGTTGCTTGTTGAATTGTGGTCAGTGACCTCTGCGTGTAATAAATTTGGATCTTAACTCTGCTAAGAGTTGTAATATATTTACTTTCAGTCGTAGAGTCACTGTTGTGGTACTGAATCTCACCCTGTAGGCCCTAGGGATCTAGGTTAGGCTTATGCCAGATGTGATATCTGGGTTAGTCTAGCCCTGACCTCCGGGGTCGCGACAGAGAGGAAGGGGCTTCATCGACACCGTACGCGCGACCGAGTACGGAAGTGCTGTCGGATTGCAGCACCGGAACGATCGTCTACACCAACAACGAGATTAATCTCGTAGGCTTTGGAATCTTCGAGGGTTAGTCTCATCTCCATCTCGTTGTTCAGATCTCATAGATTAGATCTTGGCTTTTCGATAGATTAGATCTTGGATTTATTCGTCTTTGCGGTAGGAAATTTTTTGTTTTCTATGCAACGAACCCCATCAGTGGTATCAGAGCCATGTCTACGCATAGATCTGTTGCACGAGTAGAACACAATGGTTTTGTGGGCGGTGATGTTTTTGTTGCTTTAGTTTGTGTACTTTGCATCTTGCGGGATGGTGGGATGAAGCGGCCCGGGCTAACTTTACATGACCGCGTCTCATGAGACTTGCTCCACGCTTGACATGCAACTTGTATTGCATAAGTGGCTTTGCGGGTGTCTGTCTCTCCCACCATAGTGCAGATTACAATTTGCACTTCTATTGTCAACACTAGTATCACCGTTGTGGTTCATGTTCGTAGGTAGATTGGATCTTACTCGAAAACCCTAAACCACGTAAAATATGCAAACCAAATTAGAGGCGTCTAACTTGTTTTTGCAGGGTTTGGTGATGTGATATGGCCATGATGTGATGATGATTATATTTGATGTATGAGATGTTCATTATTGTATTATGGCAACCGGCAGGAGCCTAATGGTTGTCTTTAATTTTTGTTAAAGACCTGCGTGTCTATTCATCATGTAATAGCTTTATTTCAAGTAGTTGTTATAGTAGCTATAAGTGATGGACAACCATGAAGCGGCGCCACTGACCTTGACGCCATGCTGGTGATGATGGAGATCATGTCCGTGCTTTGGAGATGGAGATCAAAAGCACAAGAAGAAAGGCCATATCATATCACACATTATGAATTGCATGTGATGTTAATCCTTTTTATGCATCTTATTTTGCTTAGATCATGATGGTAGCATTATAAGATGATCCCTCTCACTAAATATCAAGATAATAAAGTGTTCATCCTTAGTATGCACCGTTGCTAAGACTTGTCGTTTCGAAGCATCTCGTGATGATCGGGTGAGATAGACTCTACATGTGCATACAACGGGTGCAAGCCAGATTTGCACACGCGGATACTAAGGTTGCCTTGACGAACCTAGCATGTACAGACATGGTCTCGAAACACAGGATACCGAAAGGTAGAGCATGAGTCATATGAATGATATGATGAACACTTTGAGTGTTCGCCTTTGAAGCTACATCTTTTCTCGTGAAGATCGGACTTGGTGTAGTGGATTTGGTTCGTGTAATCACTAAGACAATGCGAGGGATGTTGTTTTGAGTGGGAGTTCACCTAGTTAATTTAAGAATTAAAATTGAACTCATTTTATCATAAACTTAGTCTAAACTCTTTGCAAATATGTTGTAGATCATGGCGCCCCCCTCCATCAATTTTAACCAGTTCCTAGAGAAAGAAAAGCTTAAGGGCAATGGTAGCAACTTCACTGACTGGTTCCGTCATGTGAGGATTTTCCTCACTGGTGGAAGCCTGCAATATGTGCTCGATGCACCGCTAGGTCCCCCACCACCTCCTGCAGTATCCGAGGACATAAAGAATGTTTATGAGACTCGTTCAACTCGATACTCCGAAGTTCAGTGTGCCATCTTGTGCAGCCTAGAGGCAGAGCTCCAAAAGGGTTTTGAGCGCCATGGCCCGTGTGAGATGATGCGTGAGCTCAAGCTTATCTTTGAAACTCATGCGGCCGTGGAGAGCTATGAGGCCTCGAAACAGTTCTTTAGTTGTATGATGGAAGAGGGCAGCTCCATTAGTGAGCACATGTTCGCCATGTCCGGACATGCGAAGAAGCTCAGTGACATGGGGATGATGATCCCTAACCAGCTGGGTATTCATCGTGTCCTTCAATCACTGCCACCAAGTTACAAGAACTTCGTGATGAACTACAACATGCAGAACATGAATAAAGATTTACCTGAACTCTTTTCCATGCTGAAATCTGCTGAAATAGAGATAAAGAAGGAGAATCAAGTGTTGATGGTCAACAAGACCACCGGTTTCAAAAAGCAGGGCAAGCCTAACAAGGGTAACTTCAATAAGGGTGGCAAGAAAGTTGCATCGCATCCTGAGAAGCCTAAGGCTGGTCCTAAACCTGAGACTATGTGCTATTACTGACAGGGGAAGGGGCACTGGAAGCGCAATTGCTCCAAATACTTGGCCGATCTGAAGAGCGTCCACTTCAAAAAGAAAGGTATTCGTAGTGTTCTTGGTCATGCTGGGTTTTATAGGAGATTTATTAAAGATTTCTCCAAGATTTCAAAGCCTCTTACTAATCTTCTTCAAAAAGACGTACCTTTTGTTTTTGATGATGATTGTAAGGAAGCTTTTGAAACTCTTAAGAAAGCCTTAACAACTGCTCCTATAGTTGAACCTCCTGATTGGAATTTACCATTTGAAATTATGTGTGATGCTAGTGATTTTGCTGTAGGCGCTGTTCTTGGACAGCGAGTAGATTAAAAACTGAATGTTATTCATTATGCTAGTAAAACTCTTGATGCTGCTCAAAGAAATTATGCTACAACTGAAAAAGAACTATTAGCTGTAGTTTTTGCTTGCGATAAATTTAGATCTTATATTGTTGATTCAAAAGTTACTATTCATACTGATCATGCTGCAATTAGATACCTTATGACAAAGAAAGATGCTAAGCCAAGGCTTATTAGATGGGTACTTCTTTTGCAAGAATTTGATTTACATATTGTGGATAGGAAAGGTGCTGATAATCCTGTTGCTGATAATTTGTCTAGATTGGAAAATATTGCTTATGATCCTGTTCCTGTTAATGATAGTTTTCCAAATGAACAATTGGCTGTAATAAAGGTGAGCTCGTGAGAAAGTCCTTGGTATGCTGATTATGCTAACTTTATTGTTTCCAAGTACTTGCCTCCAACCTTTTCAGCTCAGCAAAGGAGGAAATTCTTTTATGACTTGAGGCATTATTTTTGGGATGACCCACACTTATATAAAGAAGGAGTGGATGGTATTATGCGAAGATGTGTTCCCGAATATGAACAACAAGAGATATTGAGTAAATGTCATGGTAGTGCTTATGGAGGACATCACGCCGGAGAAAGAACCGCGCAAAAGGTTTTACAATCAGGTTTTTATTGGCCAACTCTCTTCAAGGATGCGAGAAAGTTTATTTTATCTTGTGATGAATGCCAAAGGGTTGGTAATATCTCCAGACGTAATGAAATGCCTATGAATTATACTCTTGTTATTGAACCGTTTGATTGTTGGGGATTTGACTTCATGGGACCTTTTCCGTCTTCAGAAGGTAACACTCACATACTTGTTGCTGTTGATTATGTTACTAAATGGGTGGAAGCCATACCTACAAAAAGTGCTGATGGTGAGACCTCTTTAAGAATGCTTTTGGATATTATTTTTCCTAGATTTGGAGTGCCTAGATATATTATGACTGATGGAGATTCTCATTTTATTCATGGAGGTTTTAGAAAAACTCTTGCTAGGTATGGTATTAATCATAGAATTGCTTCCGCTTATCATCCTCAAACTAGTGGTCAAGTAGAATTATCAAATAGAGAAATTAAATCTATTTTGGGAAAGACTGTTAATAAAACTAGAAAGAATTGGGCTAGTAAATTGAAGGATGCACTATGGGCTTATAGAACTGCTTATAAAAATCCCATGGGAATGTCACCTTATAAAATGGTTTACGGAAAAGCTTGTCATTTACCTTTAGAACTAGAGCACAAAGCTTATTGGGCAGTTAGAGAGTTAAATAAAGATCCTAAACTTGCCGGTGATAAGAGGTTGTTGCAATTAAGTTCTCTAGATGAATGGAGAAGTGAAGCCTATGAAAATGCTAAACTCTTTAAAGAGAAAGTTAAAAAATGGCATGATAGAAGGATTATCAAAAGAGAATTTAATATTGGGGATAAAGTCCTATTGTATCGGTCTCGTCTCAGATTCTTTGCAGGGAAATTACTCTCGAAATGGGAAGGACCATATGTTGTCGAGGAGGTGTATCGTTCAGGAGCAATTAAAATTAGCTCTCTCCAAGGCAATGCCACGCAAGTGGTGAATGGACAAAGACTCAAGCATTATATCTCGGGTGATTCCTATAATGTTGATGTTGATATTATTCAAGTGGAAACACCGGAGGCTTTCATCAAAAGGCAAATTGACAGTCCGCCAGAACTCGACTTTGAATAGGTAACACTACTGGTAATGAAAAGTACGCAATTTACTTTCCGAACAATATTTTTGCTGTTTTTGGAAAATATGAAAAATTACGAGTTCGAAACGGAGTGGAAAGGACGCACGAGGGGGTGCCACCATAGGCCGGTGCGGCCTGGCCAGGGCCCGCGCCGCCCTATGGTTTGGCCGCCTCGTCGCCCCTTTCCGACTCTGGTTCGATCTGGTACTTTCCTTATGTCGCGAAATTTTTTGCTATATAATCCCCCGGACCCCTGGAGGTCCGTATATCGTTTTCTCGACGTGTTTTGTTTCGAGCTGTTTCTGCCAGGATCTGTTTTCGGTCTAGAAGCACCATGGTCTCCAAGAACAAGTGCAAGGAGTTTCCGGATGAAGATGATCGAGATCTTGGGTGGAAAAAGGAAGACAAGGACGTCAAGGAAGAGGATGAAGAAGAGGTGGAGGAAGATTCGCGCGCACACCCGAGTGCTACCATCGCAAGCATCAAGGTGGTGGACAACCCTTTTAGTGCAAACAAGAGCACAAGAATTCGCACTGGAGGAGCGGTTCCACGTCATTACCTAGCTCCGAAAACATCTCTATCAGGCATTCACCATCCCTTCCACAATCTAATTTTCAATAATCAAATTGAAGGGACTCCAAAGGCAGCATTGCCTAGCTAGTGGGATATAGATCATTCTAACACTGTAGGAGGGAAGGAGCCTGAGGCTGAAGAATGGGGAAATAACTCCAAGAGCTGGGACTCGCCGTGGGATAGACTTCTTAACCACGTCGAGCACAATTTGGAGATGATTCGCAATCTCACATACAGGATTGATGAGCTTCAGGAGCTTATTGAGAAGCTTGTCAGGAATTCATCACCACCATCGCCAAAGGAGTAATTCATCATCGGTATTGGCATCCCCTTGGTTTGTTCCAAGCTTGGGGGAGTGCCGCGGTATCACATTATCACTACCTTTTACTTTTTATTGTCAAGTAGTGTCATATCATGAGTAGGGAAGTTATCATATAAGATGGGTTGCAGTTTGGAAGCATCTCTCCTTTAGTTGGTTATCTATGTATCCCTTGGTGTGAGTTATCGTTATGGAATATTAATGAGAAGTCTTATCATTTACATATTGCATATCTTATTTAAGTTTGCAATCTCTACTATATGATTTACCTTGTTGTTAGTATAGGTATCACTTTGGGAGCATTAAATAAATCTATTTGGTTTTGGCAAACTTAGCATTGGTCAATAGCAACAACACTTTGAGGTTTAAATAGAAAAGAGAAATACATGTAGTTGTTTCATTGTCTTTCTTTCTTGTTAGCTCATAGCTTATTATTCTGAAGTTAAGATTGTTTGTGCTTACAAGGAAGATGCATGATTGTTTCTATCACATGTATATTTGTTTGTTTCCCTCGACTCTTATGCTTGCTAATTAACCTTGCTAGCCAAAGACCTGTACTGAGAGGGAATACTTCTCGTGCATCCAAACCTTAGCCCAAACCTATGCCATTTGTGTCCACCATACCTACCTACTACATGGTAATTTCTGCCATTCCAAGTAAATACTTCATGTGCTACCTTTAAACAATTCAAAACTTAGTATCCCTTATTTGTGTCAATGTTTTATAGCTCATGAGGAAGTATGTGGTGTTTTATCTTTCAATCTTGTTGGGCAACTTTCACCAATGGACTAGTGGCTTCATCCGCTTATCCAATAATTTTGCAAAAGAGCTGGCAATGGGATTCCCAGTCCCAAATTAATTAAACTAAATAGACACTCCTCCATGGTATGTGATTGATGGACGGCACCCGAAGGATTCGGTTAGCCATGGTTTGTGTAAGCAAAGGTTGGGGGGAGTGTCATCATCATAATAAAACCAAAATAAAAAGGCACTCCTTCATGGTATGAGATTGTTGGCAGGCACCCGAGGATTCGGTTAGCCATGGTTTGTGAAAGAAAAGGTTGGAAGGAGTGCCACACAAAATGAAAATAATATGGGAGCCGCTCTTTGAAGGTTTGTTTGGCAAGGGGGTTAGAGTACCCGCTACCAGTCGTTGACAACAACAAACACCTCTCAAAATGTTACTTTTATTATCTCTATATGATTTCAAAACTGAAAAAGCTCTAGCACATGATTTAATCACTGCTTCCCTCTGCGAAGGGCCTGTCTTTTACTTTATGTTGAGTCAGTAAACCTATTTCCCTCCATCTCAAGCAAGCATTTGAGTAGTTGTGATCAAACCATTATATTGTGATTCACTTCATCATGTTTTTATTCTTCCTTGTTTAGCACAAGTTTTATCTGAATGAATATAGCTTTGCAAGTTATCAATGATCATGAGGAGACCATTATGATTGAGTATGCAAGCTGTGCCTTATAAACTTTAACATGAGAGCGCTGCTCAATGAGATAAATATAATCTGTTAATTGTTCTCTGACCAAGAACGAAGTTTGCCATCACCAACTATGATTTCTTATGCACCTTTATTTGTGATTACTTTATACTTGTTTCAAGTTGAGTTATATGAGGAAGTTGTTTACTATAATGTTTTGTGTGAATGAATATGATGCTTCTTGTCCGTATTTTATTTATCGACTCTTCACTCCATAAACATGTGGTCCTGTTTACTGAGTTCAGTCTCGCTTGGGGACAAGCGAAGTCTAAGCTTGGGGGGAGTTGATACGTCCAATTTGCATCACTATTTTATATCATAATTTGCTGTTATTCATTGATATATTTCATATTTGGACACAATACTTATGGTATTTCATCTATTTTGCATGTTTCATCATTATTGGAGGATCAAGCACCGGAGCCAGGATTCTGCTGGAAAAAGCACCGTCAAAATGCAATATTTCGGAAGATCAACTGTGGAAGGAAATTATACCAAAAATCCTATTTTTCAAGATGACGAAGGAAGCCAGAAGGAGGGGCCAGGTGGACCCAGGGTGGGCCCACACCATAGGGCGGCGCGGCCCATGGCCTGGCCGCGCCACCATGTGGTGTGGGGGCCCCACAGGCTCTTTCGCCTCCTTTTCTTCGCGAAACCCTTCGTCCCGAAAACCTAAGCCACAGAGGGTTCCTCACGAGGAGTTACAGCCGCCTCTGCGGGGCGGAGAACACCAGAGAGAAAAGAGCTCTCCGGCGGGCAGGAATCCGCCGGGGAAATTCCCTCCGGGAGGGGGAAATCGACGCCATCGTCACCGTCATCGAGCTGGACATCATCTCCATCACCATCATCATCATCTCCACCATCATCACCGCCATCTCCTCCGCAGCACCTCGTCACCGCTGTAGCAATTTGGGTTTGATCTTGATTGTTTGATAGGGGAAACTCTCCCGGTATCTACTCTTACTTGTTGTTGATGCTATTGAGTGAAACCATTGAACCAAGTTTATGTTCAGATTGTTATTCATCATCATATCACCTCTGATCATGTTCCATATGATGTCTCGTGAGTAGTTCGTTTAGTTCTTGAGGACATGGGTGAAGTCTAAATGTTAGTAGTGAACTATGGATGAGTAATATTCAATGGTATGATATTTAAGTTGTGGTGTTATTCTTCTAGTGGTGTCATGTGAACGTCGACTACATGACACTTCACCATTTATGGGCCTAGGGGAATGCATCTTGTACTCGTTTGCCAATTGCGGGGTTGCCGGAGTGACAGAAACCTAAACCCCCGTTGGTATATCGATGCAGGAGGGATCGCAGGATCTCAGAGTTTAAGGCTGTGGTTAGATTTATTCTTAATTACTTTCTTGTAGTTGCGGATGCTTGCAAGGGGTATAATCACAAGTATGTATTAGTCCTAGGAAGGGCGGTACATTAGCATAGGTTCACCCACACAACACTTATCATAACAATGAAGATTATTTAGCCGTATGTAGCGAAAGCACTAGACTAAAATCCCGTGTGTCCTCGAGAACGTTTGGCCATTATAAGTAAACAAACCGGCTTGTCCTTTGTGCTAAAAAGGATTGGGCCACTCGCTGCAATTGTTACTCTCGCACTTTACTTACTCGTACTTTATTCAACTGTTACATCAAAACCCCCTGAATACTTGTTTGTGAGCATTTACAGTGAATCCTTCATCGAAACTGCTTGTCAACACCTTCTGCTCCTCGTTGGGATCGACATTCTTACTTATCGAAGATACTACGATACACCCCCTATACTTGTGGGTCATCAGACACAACAGGGCGGCGCGGCCCAGGCCTTGGCCGCGCGGCCCAGGCGTGTGGGGCCCTCGCGTCGCCCCTAAACCTACCCTTCCGCCTACTTAAAGCCTTCGTCGCGAAACCCCCAGTACCGAGAGCCACGATACGGAAAACCTTCCAGAGACGCCGCCGCCGCCAATCCCATCTCAGGGGATTCACGAGATCGCCTCCGGCACCCTGCCGGAAAGGGGAATCATCTCCCGGAGGGCTCTTCATCGCCATGATCGCCTCCGGATCGATGTGTGAGTAGTTCACCCCTGGACTATGGGTCCATAGCAGTAGCTAGATGGTTGTCTTCTCCTCATTGTGCTATCATGTTAGATCTTGTGAGCTGCCTATCATGATCAAGATCATCTATTTGTAATGCTACATGTTGTGTTTGTTGGGATCCGATGAATATTGAATACTATGTCAAGTTGATTATCAATCTATCATATATGTTGTTTATGTTCTTGCATGCTCTCTGTTGCTAGTAGAGGCTCTGGCCAAGTTGATACTTGTAACTCCAAGAGGGAGTATTTATGCTCGATAGTGGGTTCATGCCTCCATTGAATCTGGGACAGTGACAGAAAGTTCTAAGGTTGTGGATGTGATGTTGCCACTAGGGATAAAACATCAATGCTTTGTCTAAGGATATTTGTGTTGATTACATTACGCACCATACTTAATGCAATTGTTTGTTGTTTGCAACTTAATACCGGAAGGGGTTCGGATGATAACCTGAAAGTGGACTTTTTAGGCATAGATGCATGCTGGATAGCGGTCTATGTACTTTGCCGTAATGCCCTGATTAAATCTCATAGTACTCATCATGATATATGTATGTGCATTGTTATGCCTTCTTTATTTGTCAATTGCCCAACTGTAATTCGTTCACCCAACATGCTATTTATCTTATGGGAGAGACACCACTAGTGAACTGTGGACCCCGGTCCATTCTTTACATCTGAAATACAATCTACTGCAATTGTTCTTTACTGTTCTTTGCAAACAAACATCATCTTCCACACTATACAATTAATCCTTTGTTTACAGCAAGCCGGTGAGATTGACAACCTCACTGTTATGTTGGGGCAAAGTATTTTGATTGTGTTGTGCAGGTTCCACGTTGGCGCCGGAATCCCTGGTGTTGCGCCGCACTACACTCCGTCACCAACGACCTTCACGTGATCCTTGACTCCTACTGGTTCGATAAACCTTGGTTTCTTACTGAGGGAAAACTTGCTACTGTACGCATCACACCTTCCTCTTGGGGTTCCCAACGGACGTGTGTTAACTGCACGCATCAAGCACTTTTTCTGGCGCCGTTGCCGGGGAGATCAAGACACGCTGCAAGGGGAGTCTCCCACATCCAATCTCTTTACTTTGTTTTTGTCTTGCTTTACTTTACTTTATTTACCGCTTTGTTTGTTCTCTATATCAAAAATACAAAAAAATTAGTTGCTAGTTTTACTTTATTTACTGTCTTGATCTCCATATTAAAAACACAAAAAAATTAGTTACTTGCATTTACTTTATTTAGTTTGCTTTATTTACTACTGCTAAAATGGGAACTGCTGAGAATACTAAGTTGTGTGACTTCACAAACACAAATAATAATGATTTCCTATGCACACCTATTGCTCCACCTGCTACTACAGGAGAATTTTTTGAAATGAAACCTGCTTTACTAAATCTTGTTATGAGAGAACAATTTTCTGGTGTTAGTTTTGATGATGCTGCTGCCCATCTTAATAATTTTGTTGAACTTTGTGAAATGTAAAAGTATAAGGATGTAGATGGTGATATTATAAAACTGAAATTGTTTCCTTTCTCCTTAAGAGGAAGAGCTAAAGATTGGTTGCTATCTTTGCCTAAGAATAGTATTGATTCATGGACTAAATGTAAGGATGCTTTCATTGGTAGATATTATCCTCCTGCTAAAATTGTATGTTTGAGAAGTAGCATAATGAATTTTAAGCAATTGGATAATGAACATGTTGCTCAAGCATGGGAGAGAATGAAATCTTTGGTAAAGAATTGCCCAACCCATGGACTAACTACTTGGATGATCATCCAAACCTTCTATGCATGATTGAATTTTTCTTCACGAAACCTATTGGATTCAGCTGCTGGAGGTACCTTTATGTCCATTACTTTGGGGGCGGCAACAAAGCTTCTTGATGATATGATGATAAATTACTCTGAATGGCACACCGAAAGGGCTCCACAAGGTAAGAAGGTAAATTCTGTTGAAGAGACCTCTTCCTTGAGTGATAAGATTGATGTGATTATGTCTATGCTTGTGAATGGTAGATCTAATGTTGATCCTAATAATGTTCCTTTAGCTTCATTGGTTGCCCAAGAAGAACATGTTGATGTGAACTTCATTAAAAATAATAATTTCAACAACAATGCTTATAGGAATAATTCTGGTAACAACTATAGGCCATATCCTTCTAATAATGGTAATGGTTATGGTAATTCTTACAACAATAATAGGAGTGTACCCCCTGGTCTTGAAGCCATGCTTAAAGAATTTATTAGTACACAAACTGCTTTTAACAAATCTGTTGAGGAAAAGCTTGATAAAATTGATATTCTTGCTTCTAAGGTTGATAGACTTGCCTCTGATGTTGATCTTTTAAAATTGAAAGTTATGCCTAATAAGGATTATGATAATAAAATTGTTACTACAACAAACGCCATCCAAGTTCGAATTAATGAAAATATTAGATTGATGGCTGAATTGCATGCTAGGTGGGATAGAGAAGAAAACGAAAAACTTGCTAAAGAGAATAATGTAGCTAAAGTTTGGACTATTACCACCACTAGTAATGATAATGCTTCACATGTTGCTACACCTTCTACTATCAATGGTAAAATAATTGGTGTTGGCAATGTTTCTACTCCTAGTGCAAAGCGTGCAAAATTGCCTGAAACTGCTAGAACTGCTGAAACTGTTTGTGATAAAACTGCTGAATTTTTTCAAAATATTGGGGACAATGATCCCATTGCTGTAGATCATAATGGTTTAGATTTTGATGATTGTCATATCTCTGAAGTTATAAAGTTCTTACAAAAACTTGCTAAAAGTCTCAATGCTAGTGCTATAAATTTGGCCTTTACAAAACATATTACAAATGCTCTCATAAAAGCTAGAGAAGATAAACTAAAACTTGAAACTTCTATTCCTAGGAAGTTAGAAGATGGTTGGGATCCCATCATTAAGATGAGGGTAAATGATTTTGATTGTAATGCTTTATGTGATCTTGGTGCAAGTATTTCTGTTATGCCTAAGAAAATCTATGATATGCTTGACTTGCCACCATTGAAAAATTGTTATTTGGATGCTAATCTTGCTGATAATGCTATAAAGAAACCTTTGGGAAGGATTGATAATGTTCGTATTATGGTTAACAATAACCTTGTCCCCGTTGATTTTGTTGTCTTGGATATTGAATGCAATGCATCTTGTCCCATTATATTGGGAAGACCTTTTCTTCGAACTGTTGGTGCTACCATTGATATGAAGGAAGGTAATATTAAATATCAATTTCCTCTCAAGAAAGGTATGGAACACTTCCCTAGAAAGAGAATGAAGTTACCTTATGATTCTATTATTAGAACAAATTATGATGTCGATGCTTCATCTCTTGATGTTACTTGATTCACACTTTCTGCGCCTAGCTGAAAGGCGTTAAAGAAAAGCGCTTATGGGAGACAACCCATTATTTTACTACAACATTTTTGTTTTATATTTGAGTCTTGGAAGTTGTTACTACTGTAGCAACCTCTCCTTATCTTTATTTTATTGCATTGTTGTGCCAAGTAAAGTCTTTGACAGTAAAGTCAATACTAGATTTGGATTACTGCGCAAAAACAGATTTCTTGCTGTCACGAATTTGAGTATAATTCTCTGTAGGTAACTCAGAAAAATATGCCAATTTACGTGCGTGATCCTCAGATATGTACGCAACTTTCATTCAATTTGAGCATTTTCATCTGAGCAAGTTAAGTGCCCCAGAAAAATTTGTCTTTACGGACTGTTCTGTTTTGACAGATTCTGCCTTTTATTTCGCATTGTCTGTTTTGCTATGTTTGATGGATTTCTTTGTTCCATTAACTTTCAGTAGCTTTGTGCAATGTCCAGAAGTGTTAAGAATGATTATGTCACCTCTGAATATATGAATTTTCAATTATGCACTAATCCTCTAATGAGTTTGTTTCGAGTTTGGTGTGGAGGAAGTTTTCAAGGGTCAAGAGAGGAGGATGATACAATATGATCAAGAAGAGTGAAAAGTCTAAGCTTGGGGATGCCCCCGTGGTTCATCCCTGCATATTTCAAGAAGACTCAAACATCTAAGCTTGGTGATGCCTTGGGCATCCCCTTCTTCATCGACAACTTATCAGGTCACCTCTAGTGAAACTATATTTTTATTCAGTCACATCTTATGTGCTTTACTTGGAGCGTCTGTTTGTTTTTATTTTTGTTTTGTTTGAATAAAATCGGATCCTAGCATTCTTTGTGTGGGAGAGAGACACGCTCCGCTGTTGCATATGAACACATGTGTTCTTAGCTTTATTCTTAATGTTCATTGCGAAGGTTGAACTACTTCGTTCATTGATATATGGTTGGAAACGGAAAATGCAGCATGTGGTAATTGGTATAATGTCTTGAATAATTTGATACTTGGCAATTGTTGTGCTCATATAGATCATGTTTAAGCTCTAGCATCATGTACTTTGCACCCATTAATGAAGAACTACATAGAGCTTGTTAAAATTTGGTTTGCATGATTGGTCTCTAGAGTCTAGATATTTTCTGGTTAAGGTGTTTGAACAACAAGGAGACGATGTAAAGTCTTATAATAGTTACAATATGTTCATATGTGAGTCTTGCTGTACCGTTTTATACTTGAGTTTGCTTCAAACAACCTTGCTAGCCTAGCCTTGTATTGAGAGGAATTCTTCTCGTGCATCCAAATCCTTGAGCCAAAAACTATGCCATTTGTGTCCACCATACCTACCTACCACATGGTATTTCTCTGCCATTCCAAAGTACATTACTTGAGTTCTACCTTTAAAATTCTATTCTTTGCCCTTACAATACATAGCTCATGGGAAAATAGCCTTAAAAACTATTGTGGTGAAGAATATGTACTTATGTATCTTATTTCTTAATAAGTTGCTTGTTGAGCGGTAACCATGTTTCTGGGGACGCCATCAACTTTTACACCTTTGTTGAATATCATGTGAGTTGCTATGTGATACGTCTCCAACGTACCTATAATTTCTGATGTTCCATGCTTGTTTTATGACAATACTTACATGGTTTGCTTTCACTTTATAATGTTTTTATGCATTTTATGGAACTAACCTATTAACGAGATGCCGAAGGGCCAGTTGCTGTTTTCTGTTGTTTTTGGTTCCAGAAAGGCTGTTCGGGCAATATTCTCGGAATTCGACGAAATCAACGCCCAGAACCCTATTTTTCCCGGAAGCATCCAGAACACCGAAGGAGAGTCGGAGAGGGGCCAGGGGGCCACCACACAACAAGGCGGCGCGGCCCCAGGCCTGGCCGCGCCGACCTACTGTGAGGGGGGCCCAGGCACCCTCCGACTCCGACTCTTCGCCTATATAAGCCCTTTCGACCTAAAAACGCGATACCGATTGACGAAACTCCAGAAAGACTCCAGGGGCACCACCGCCATCGCAAAACTCCAATTTGGGGGACAGAAGTCTCTGTTCCGGCACCCTGCCGGGATGGGGAAGTGCCCCCGGAAGCCATCTCCATCGACGCCATCGCCTCCATCATGCTCCATGAGTAGTTCCCCCATGGACTACGGGTTCTAGCAGTAGCTAGTTGGTACTCTCTATCCCATGTACTTCAATACAATGGTCTCATGAGCTGCCTTACATGATTGAGATCCATCTGATGTAATCGGCATCCTGTTTGTTGGGATCCGATGGATGTTCTAACTTAATGCTTTGAATCCTATCAATTGCCCAACTGTAATTTGTTCACCCAACACTTGTCACTTGTTATTGGAGAGTTACAACTAGTGTAGATCGCTGGGAACCCCGGTCCATCTTTCATCATCACATACTCGTTCTACATGACATTAGAAGTAGTATCAACTATTTTCTGGTGCCATTGCTCTCATATTACTGCTACTGCTGCTATGTTACTGTTACTACTGCTCTCATATTACTGCTACTTTCACATCACCCCTGTTACTAGTGCTTTTCCAGGTGCAGCTGAATTGACAACTCAGTTGTTAAGGCTTATAAGTATTCTTTACCTCCCCTTGTGTCGAATCAATAAATTTGGGTTTTACTTCCCTCGAAGACTGTTGCGATCCCCTATACTTGTGGGTTATCAAGACTATTTTCTGGCGCCGTTACCGGGGAGGCATAGCTCTACTCATAAGTTCACCTGGGGAGTACACTCCACCTCTCTCTCTGTTTTATTTTATTTTGTTTTGCTTAGTTTACTTTTCTCTAGTTTATTTGTGCTTAGTTTATTTCTGTCTAGTATTATTTTGCTTAGTTTACTTTTGTCTAGTTTATTTTTGTCTTGTTTTATTTTCCTTATATACCCGAAAATCCATAAAAAATTGAAAAACCGAAAAATTAAAACTGTTGCTATGGGAGAACCTACAACCTACTTGGAACTTATAGAATATTATAATAATTATAGAGAATCAAGAGCGGGAAAAGTGATGAGTGTTGTGATAGAAAAATTGAATACAATTGCTAAAATCTTGCTTAAACGCCATGATATAAACTGTTGCTCTCAACAGGACACTAAACATCTTAAATTTCAATGTGGCTTTAGTGAGGAATTTTTAATTAAGAACTATAATCGGAATAGCTATATTCATTTTGGGTGTGAAGAGGTAGAACAATTTGTCATATTTATGGGAGCCTCTGAGATAGAATCCTTCATGGTTAAAAATTATGAAACTTGTGTTGCTTGTAAGGACCTTAAAGATTATGTCTCTTCTATCCTTAATTTTTGCAATGAAAGTTACACTGATAATCCTTATATCATTGATTATAAAGAGAGACTCATTAATGCACAAGAATGCACTCACAATTTGCAGGAACCTGTGGAAGAAGAAATTGATGAACCTGAAAGCTCATTGGATGAAAAAGAGGAGGAAATTGATGAACCTGAAAGCTCATTGGATGAAAAAGAAGAGGAGAGTGATGAACAAAAGGAGGAAGAATGGATTAGCTACCCATGCCAACATTCTAATGAGAGTAACTCTTTATCTCTTACACTATTTGATTGTCCTCCATGCTTACCGAAAGAGGTTGAATGTTATGTTCCTGTGGATTCTCTTGAAATATTCCCTATGAGTAAAACTTGTGAAAATAATTATGCTACTGTTATTTATGATAATCCATGCTAGTTTGATAAATTTTATGATAATGCTTTGTTTATGCCTGATGTCGAAATGCATGGTACTAAAGAGTTTTGCTTAGCAAATGTTTATGATAAAGCTCTAGATGATGGTCCTATGTTACTTGATACTATTAATTGTACTACTAATGAAAATGGGATTGGAGAGATCGTTACTTTATCTATGAGTCCCATATCTTTTGAGATTGATCAATCATCTTGTTACATTATTGATAAAAGTGGGTTTGAAAGTTCTAATCCCGCTATTTTTGAGCTTGATAAAAATTATATGTTTATGGATCATGAAAAGCATGCTTTATGTGATAGTTATATTGTTGAGTTTATCCATGAAGCTACTGAAAATTATTATGAGAGAGGAAAATATGGTTGTAGAAATTTGCATGGTACTAAAACACCTCTCTATATGCTGAAAATTTTGAATTTACTCTTGTTTTATCTTCTTATGCTTGTCACTTTGTTCTTCATGAATTTATTTGTGTACAAGATTCTTATGCATAGGAAGTGGGTTAGACTTAAATGTGTATTGAATTTGCTTCTTGATGCTCTATTTTGCTTCAACTCTTATTTCTTGCGAGTGCATCATTAGAACTGCTGAGCCCATCTTAATGGCTATAAAGAAAGCACTTCTTGGGAGATAACCCATGTCTTTATTTTGCTACTGTTTTGTTGTGTCTTGGAAGTTGTTACTACTGTAGCAACCTCTCCTTATCTTTATTTTATTGCAATGTTGTGCCAAGTGACGCCTCTAATCGAAGGTTGATGCTAGATTTGGATTTCTGCGCAGAAACAGATTTCTATCTGTCACGAATCTGGACTGTTTTCTCTGTAGGCAACTCATAAAAATATGCCAATTTACGTGCGTGTTCCTCAGATATGTACGCAACTTTCATTAGTTTTGAGTTTTCTTATTTGAGCAACGCACCTGTTTAAAATTCGTCTTTACTGGCTGTTCTGTTTTGGCAGATTCTGTTTCTGTTTTTTGCATTGTCTCTTGTGGACTTTAAGCAAGGCTTTCTAGACGTGGAGAGCTGTAGCTAATGTTTTATTGAGTTCTTGCAATGTGTCACTACAGGACCAAGGTGGATTCAAGTTTTTTGAGTACTAACCCCTCTAATGAAGTTTATGAGAAGTTTGGTGTGAAGGAAGTTTTCAAGGGTCAAGAGAGGAGGATGATATATGATCAAGAAGAGTGAAAATTCTAAGCTTGGGGATGCCCCCGTGGTTCATCCCTGCATATTTCAAGAAGACTCAAGCGTCTAAGCTTGGGGATGCCCAAGGCATCCCCTTCTTCATCAACTTATCAGGTTTCTTCTATTGAAACTATATTTTTATTCGGTCACATCATATGTGCTTTACTTGGAGCGTCTGTTTGTTTTTATTTTTGTTTATGTTTGAATAAATTCGGATCCTAGCAATCCTTGTTTGGGAGAGAGACACGCTCCGCTTTTTTCATATGAACACTTGTGTTCTTAGCTTTATTTTAATGTTCATGGCGGAGTTGAAAACTGCTGCATTTATCGATATTTGGTTGGAAACAGAAAGTGCTTCATAATGTCTTGAATAATTTGATACTTGGTAATTGTTTTGAGCTCTCAATTAGATCATGATTAAGCTCTTGCATCATGTAGTTTAAACCTATTAGTGGAGAACTACCGTAGAGCTTGTTGAAATTGATTTGCATGATTGGTCTCTCTAAGGTCTAGATATTTTCTGGTAAAAGTGTTTGAGCAACAAGGAAGACAGTGTAGAGTTTTATAATGCTTGCAATATGTTTTTATGTAAGTTTTGCTGTACCGGTTCATACTTGTGTTTGCTTCAAATAACCTTGCTAGCCCAAATCCTTGTACTGAGAGGGAATGCTTCTCGTGCATCCAAAACCTTGAGCCAAAACCTATGCCATTTGTGTCCACCATATCTACCTACTATGTGGTATTTCCTGCCATTCCAAGCAAATACTTCATGTGCTACCTTTAAACAATTCAAAAGCTATTATCTCTTATTTGTGTCAATGTTTTATAGCTCATGAGGAAATATGTGGTGTTTTATCTTTCGATCTTGTCATTTACTTCGGACAGACTTTCACCAATGGACTAGTGGCTTCATCCGCTTATCCAATAATTTTGCAAAAAGAGCTGGCGCGGGGTTCCCAGCCCCCAATTAATTAACTTTCATTAATAATTCTCTTCACATGTTTTGCTCTGATTCATCAGTAAGCAACTTAATTTTGCAAATAGACACTCCTTCATGGTATGTGAATGTTGGAAGGCACCCGAGGATTCGGTTAGCCATGGCTTGTGAAAGCAAAAGGTTGGGAGGAGTGTCATCAAAAAAAATAAAAAAATAAAAACTAAACTAAAGTACATGTGTAAACAAAAGAGAAGAGGGATGATCTACCTTGCTGGTAGAGATAACGTCCTTCACGGGAGCCGCTCTTGAAAGTCTGGTTGACGAGGTAGTTAGAGTACCCATTACCATTCGTTGACAACAACAAACACCTCTCAAAAATTACTTTTATGCTCTCTATATGATTTCAAAACTTGAAAAGCTCTAGCACATGATTTAATCCCTGCTTCCCTCTGCGAAGGGCCTTTCTTTTACTTTATGTTGAGTCAGTTTACCTACTTCCTTCCATCTTAGAAGCAAACACTTGTGTTAACTGTGCATTGATTCTTACATACTTGCATATTTGCATTCATCATATTACTTTGTGTTGACAATTATCCATGAGATATGCATGTTGAAAGTTGAAAGCAACTGCTGAAACTTAAATCTTCCTCTGTGTTGCTTCAATGCCTTTACTTTGAATTTATTGCTTTATGAGTTAACTCTTATGCAAGACTTTTGATGCTTGTCTTGAAAGTACTATTCATGAAAAGTTTTGCTATATGTTATCTATTTGTTAGCAACTATAGATCATTGCCTTGAGTCAGTTCATTCATCTCATATGCTTTATAATAGTATGATCAAGGTTATGTAAGTAGCATGTCACTACAGAAATTACTCTTTTTATCATTTACCTACTTGAGGGCGAGCAGGAACTAAGCTTGGGGATGCTGATACGTCTCCAACGTACCTATAATTTCTGATGTTCCATGCTTGTTTTATGACAATACTTACATATTTTGCTTTCACTTTATAATGTTTTTATGCATTTTATGGAACTAACCTATTAACGAGATGCCGAAGGGCCAGTTGCTGTTTTCTGTTGTTTTTGGTTCCAGAAAGGCTGTTCGGGCAATATTCTCGGAATTCGACGAAATCAACGCCCAGAACCCTATTTTTCCCGGAAGCATCCAGAACACCGAAGGAGAGTCGGAGAGGGGCCAGGGGGCCACCACACAACAAGGCGGTGCGGCCCCAGGCCTGGCCGCGCCGGCCTACTGTGAGGGGGGCCCAAGCACCCTCCGACTCCGACTCTTCGCCTATATAAGCCCTTTCGACCTAAAAACGCGATACCGATTGACGAAACTCCAGAAAGACTCCAGGGGTGCCGCCGCCATCGCGAAACTCCAATTCGGGGGACAGAAGTCTCTGTTCCGGCACCCTGCCGGGACGGGGAAGTGCCCCCGGAAGCCATCTCCATCGACGCCATCGCCTCCATCATGCTCCGTGAGTAGTTCCCCCATGGACTACGGGTTCTAGCAGTAGCTAGTTGGTACTCTCTATCCCATGTACTTCAATACAATGGTCTCATGAGCTGCCTTACATGATTGAGATCCATCTGATGTAATCGGTGTTGTGTTTGTTGGGATCCGATGGATGTTCTAACTTAATGCTTTGAATCCTATCAATTACCCAACTGTAATTTGTTCACCCAACACTTGTCACTTGTTATTGGAGAGTTACCACTAGTGTAGATCGCTGGGAACCCCGGTCCATCTTTCATCATCATATACTCGTTCTACATGACATTAGAAGTAGTATCAACTATTTTCTGGTGCCATTGCTCTCATATTATCGCACTCTGTGTTATCATATTACTCGCTCTCATATTACTGCTACTTTTCACATCACCCCAGATACTAGTGCTTTTCCAGGTGCAGCTGAATTGACAACTCAGTTGTTAAGGCTTATAAGTATTCTTTACCTCCCCTTGTGTCGAATCAATAAATTTGGGTTTTACTTCCCTCGAAGACTGTTGCGATCCCCTATACTTGTGGGTTATCACTATGCATGTTCGTCTTGTCTGAAGTAAGGGTGATTTTCATGATCAAATGGTTTGAGTATGCATATTGTTAGAGAAGAACATTGGGCCGCTAACTAAAGCCATGAATCATGGTGGAAGTTTCAGTTTGGACACAAATCCTCAATCTCTTATGAGAATTTTATCTGTTCTTAAATGCTTATGCATTAAAAGAGGAGTCCATTATCTGTTGTCTATGTTGTCCCGGTATGGATGTCTAAGTTGAGAATAATCAAAAGCGAGAAATCCAATGCGAACTTTCTCCTTAGACCTCTGTACAGGCGGCATAGAGGTACCCCTTTGTGACACTAGGTTGAAACATATGTTATGCAATGATAATCCGTGTTAATCCAAGCTAATTAGGACAAGGTGCGGGCACTATTAGTATTCTATGCATGAGGTTTGCAACTTATAGGATGTCTTATACATAACACATATGATTTATTACTACCGTTGATAAAATTGTTTCTATGTTTTCAAAATGAAAAGCTCTAGCACAAAAATAGTAATCCATGCTTCCCTCTGCGAAGGGTCATTCTTCTACTTTATTGTTGAGTCAGTTTACCTATTCTTTCTATCTCAGAAGCAAACACTTGTGTAAACTGTGTGCATTGATTCCTACATGTTTACCTATTGCACTTGTTATATTACTTTGTGTTGACAATTATTCATGAGATATACATGTTGAAGTTGAAAGCAACCGCTGAAACTTATATCTTTCTTTGTGTTGTTTCAAAGCTTTCTACTAAGAATTTATTGCTTTATGAGTAACTCTTATGCAAGTCTTATTGATGCTTGTCTTGAAAGTATTATTCATGAAAAGTGTCACATCCCAAAATTTTCCAAGTTTTTGAATGTGAAATAAAAATAAAATTTAAGCTTGGTTGGTTGTCTTGATTTAAAATTTACAATGAAATAAAAAAATGGTGTTACTTAAAACTATTTCCTAAAAATGGAGTTTTCAAAAAAAATGCATTGCATTCATAGGCATCATGACATCTTTGCATTCCTTAGGAAAAAAATTTGAGCAAAAATTCAATTTTATAAAGAAACCTCAAACCCGAAGGAATGCAAATAAAACCATATAGGCCGGCGTGCCAAATTCAAATTTTTCAAAATGATTTAAAAGTGGTTCCAAAATATTCTTCATTTTAGAAGAAATCCACTAATATTTTGTTTGTATTTTTCCGACTTGGTTTGAACTAGTTTTGACTTAAATTGGTTTTCAAATCATTTAGAAATACTAAATCGGAAAACAACAAAGAAGATATAGGAAGTAAAGAAAAGAAGAAGAGTGAGAGCGGGGCACCAGCCAGGCACGCACATGGCCGCGTGCGTGCACGCCCACGAAAGCAAACCAGGCAGCAGCAGCGTCCGCTCGACTGCGCTTCATTTTTTCTTTCTCTTATTCTGCGGGTCCCACTGCCATGTCATCATCTTCTTCAAAGCTGGACAGGAACGGACGAGTCGCACGACTGCTGCGATTTTCAGTTTCTCTGTGTTTACTTCCGAATTGATTCCCGGTGATTTAAGCCACCATTTGATGCACCGTTTGTTGCTACTTAAATCCCACATCGTCCTCTTCATTTCCCCCCAAACGACACACCTAGAGAGCCCCCAGGCTGCTCGAATTTTGCCTCGCAACTCCGCGGTACTGCCGCAGTATATCGTCGAATTCGGTGAGCTCAGTCCACGGTTTGATCTCTAGTTTCTTCCAAACTTCATATTTCTTCCTTGAACACATCTCAGGCTTTGTTTCGTGATTTTTGGTGCACCACAGCGACGGTGCCATCTTCGTTTGTGAGCACGTTCGCGGGATAGTATTCCGGCCAGTTTCCGGCGAGCGTTTCCGGACGAACCAGTCGATCTCCACGTTCCCGTCTTCGCCGATTTCTATTTGTCAAGTCAAGCGCCGTTGCCTGCTTCAGCATTACCAGAAACATTGTCGAAGAGCAAAACCATCATCGCTGCGTCAACCTGTGTTCATGTACGTGAGTTGCCCCCGGTTCATTTGTCTTTCTCATTTATTCCTTTTTCCTCTCAACCACAAGATCTAGATCCTAAGGCTGAAACCTGGTCACTTAAACGAAGAGGTACCCTCGAATCAGCATCTGCCACTTGTCACAACAGTTTATATTTTCGAATATTTTGGACAGAGAAACATAGAAACTTGTAAAAATCATATCTTTAGTTCCGTTCATCCAAATTTAGCAAATAAGATATCTCTAGATTCAAAAAAACGTGTAGAATACAGCAGTGATATTGCACTTTTGCATCATGTTTATACACAGTTTTTGCAGAAACTAAAATAGAGTATATTGATTGCACAGATAGTTCTACAAATTATTTTTGGGTTAATTCCTTTTGCTTTTAGCAGAGGTTTGAACTCTCTGTACAGTAGCATTAGACCAAGAAAAACATGGCCAAATATAATTCGTCTGTAGTGTTTCTTTAGAGTTAAAGCCATTCCTAGTGTTAGAAAATATTTTCATTTATTAATTCAACACTAAAATATTGCCAGGACATCATGCATATAGTTGACAACTAGAGAACATGTTCAGTATGTTGTTCATATTTAAACCACATATTGCATCCATATTTTATTTCCGTTTGTCTATATGTTTCTATGTGTTTATGTAGTGAAATTCTGTTTGTAGATTGTGGTTGTGCTAATTACAACGAGTGTTTTTGCGAAGAGTGTACCAACTCCTCCTCTCACCAAGGCAAGTGACACTTTGATCATAAAAGTCCGGGTATTTTGTTTTGTGTGTAATACTTCTCGTTAGAATGCTTGTGTAGGAAACTTTTGTTGCGCAAACCAAGTTAGGATAGCCACATGTTATCTTGACTGATCTAGTAGACACCAACGTACGACTTGCTTGCTTGGATTTGCTTGTAAACGAGAAGGGCGTATGATGCTAAGAGATTTGATGATGCCGATGAATGGGTTTTAGCTAGGAAACTAGTTTCATGGAATGCGAACTATCTAGGACGAATCAGTTGGTTTTGGTCATCGAAGTGTAGTCCTTGGAGGGAATGGATCAGCATTACAACTTTAGTGATCTAGCTGGTTCACTGTTGATGGAGCAGTGTTACCTGTTTGAATGACTTATGGTTCACCGTTGATGGAGCGGTGTTACCACTTTAAAAGACACATGGTTCACTGCTGATGGAGCAGTGTTACCTGTTTGAAGGACTTAGGGTTCACCGTTGATGGAGCGGTGTTACCACTTTAAAAGACACATGGTTCACTGTTGATGGAGCAGTGTTACCTGTTTGAATGACTTATGGTTCACCGTTGATGGAGCGGTGTTACCACTTTAAAAGACCCATGGTTCACTGTTGATGGAGCAGTGTTACCTGTTTGAATGACTCATGGTTCACCGTTGATGGAGCGGTGTTACCACTTTAAAAGACCCATGGTTCACTGTTGATGGAGCAGTGTTACCTGTTTGTATGACTCATGGTTCACCGTTGATGGAGCGGTGTTACCACTTTTAGCGACCCATGGTTGAATTACCAATTTACATGAACCTTGGTTCATTGTTGTAGGCGCAGTGTTACTACTTTAGTTGTCACTTGACTAGCTCACTGGGAATTTATCAGCTTTAGTGTCCTCTTGCCAATACAATTCAAATGTATTGACCATTCGTGGCTGCAACGTATCATGTTGCAGGTTTTCCAGACGATGTGTAAGGAAATGTTAGGGGTTACGAATCTATCCTCAACATGCTCGCCTGTGGCACATGAAGACGAAGGACTCCATGTTGTCTATGTATATTCGTTGTGAAACTCTGATAATATGCTAGCCTTGTGCTATGCAATTTGTAATCATTTATGTAAATTTCTGGATCATACGATGTAATAAAGACCTTTGTTTCTTGGTATTACATCTTGTACTTTGTGTGCTAACGATTGATCCAGGGACTAGCACAGATACGCACAGAGATCGGCACCTTAAAAAGGTGAGGTCGCTACAAAAAGTCTTTGCTATATGATTCATTTGTTTACTCATTGTCTTCATTATTGCTTCGAATCGCTGCATTCATCTCATGTGCTTTACAATATTATTCATCAATATTATGATAGCATGTCACTTCAGAAATTACCCTTGTTATCGTTTACCTACTCGAGGGCGAGTAGGAACTAAGCTTGGGATGCTTGATACGTCTCAAACGTATCTATAATTTCTTATGTTCCATGCTACTTTTATGATGATACTCACATATTTTATACACACTTTATGTCATTATTATGCATTTTCCGGCACTAACCTATTGACGAGATGCCGAAGAGCCGATTCTTTGTTTTACTGTTTTTGGTTTCAGAAATCCTACAAAGGAAATATTCTCGGAATTGGACGAAATCAACGCCTAGGGTCTTATTTTTCCACGAAGCTTCCAGAAGACCGAAAGGGAAACGAAGTGGGGCGACGAGGCGCCGATACAATAGGGCTGCGCGGCCCAGGTCTTGGCCGCGCGGCCCTGGCGTGTGGGGCCCTCGCGTCGCCCCTAAATCTACCCTTCCGCCTACTTAAAGCCTTCGTCGCGAAACCCCCAGTACCGAGAGCCACGATACGGAAAACCTTCCAGAGACGCCGCCGCCGCCAATCCCATCTCGGGGGATTCAGGAGATCGCCTCCGGCACCCTGCCGGAGAGGGGAATCATCTCCCGGAGGGCTCTTCGTCGCCATAATCGCCTCCGGATCGATGTGTGAGTAGTTCACCCCTGGACTATGGGTCCATAGCAGTATCTAGATGGTTGTCTTCTCCTTATTGTGCTATCATGTTAGATCTTATGAGCTGCCTATCATGATCAAGATCATCTATTTGTAATGCTACATGTTGTGTTTGTTGGGATCCGATGAATATTGAATACTATGTCAAGTTGATTATCAATCTATCATATATGTTGTTTATGTTCTTGCATGCTCTCCCTTGCTAGTAGAGGCTCTGGCCAAATTGATACTTGTAACTCCAAGAGGGAGTATTTATGCTCGATAGTGGGTTCATGCCTCCATTGAATCTGGGACAGTGACAGAAAGTTCTAAGGTTGTGGATGTGCTGTTTCCACTAGGGATAAAACATCAATGCTTTGTCTAAGGATATTTGTGTTGATTACATTACGCACCATACTTAATGCAATTGTCTGTTGTTTGCAACTTAATACCGGAAGGGGTTCGGATGATAACCTGAAAGTGGACTTTTTAGGCATAGATGCATGCTGGATAGCGGTCTATGTACTTTGTCGTAATGCCCTGATTAAATCTCATAGTACTCATCATGATATATGTATGTGCATTGTTATGCCTTCTTTATTTGTCAATTGCCCAACTGTAATTCGTTCACCCAACATGCTATTTATCTTATGGGAGAGACACCACTAGTGAACTGTGGACCCCGGTCCATTCTTTACATCTGAAATACAATCTACTGCAATTGTTCTTTACTGTTCTTCGCAAACAAACATCATCTTCCACACTATACAATTAATCCTTTGTTTACAGCAAGCCGGTGAGATTGACAACCTCACTGTTACGTTGGGACAAAGTATTTTTATTGTGTTGTGCAGGTTCCACGTTGGCGCCGGAATCCCTGGTGTTGCGCCGCACTACACTCCGTCACCAACGACCTTCACGTGATCTTTGACTCCTACTGGTTCGATAAACCTTGGTTTCTTACTGAGGGAAAACTTGCTATTGTACGCATCACACCTTCCTCTTGGGGTTCCCAACGGACGTGTGTTAACTGCACGCATCAGTACCTGCGTTGAGCATGAACATTATATCTGGATCTTGTTTAATGCAAGATGGTTATTCGTTTAAGTCTGAGAATAATGGTTGTTCGATTTATATGAGTAATGTCTTTTATGGTCATGCACCTGAGATGAATGGTTTATTCTTGTTAAATCTCGATAGTAGTGATACACATGTTCATAACATTGATGCTAAGCGAATTAAATTGAATGATAATTCTACTTATATGTGGCACTGTCATCTTGGTCATATTGGAGTGAAGCGCATGAAGAAACTCCATTCCGATGGACTTCTTGAGTCACTTGACTTTGAGTCACTTGACAAATGTGAGGCATGTCTAATGGGAAAAATGACTAAGACTCCATTTTCTGGTACAATGGAGCGAGCTACAGACTTATTGGAAATCATACATACCGATGTGTGCGGACCAATGAGTGTAGCATCACGCGGTGGTTATCGTTATGTTCTAACCTTCACGGATGATCTAAGTAGATATGAATATATTTACTTTATGAAACATAAGTCCGAGGCTTTAGAGAAGTTCAAGGAATTCCAAAGTGAAGTAGAAAATCAACGTAACAAGAAGATTAAGTTTCTGCGTTCTGATCGCGGAGGCGAATATCTGAGTTATGAGTTTGGCATGCATTTAAAGAAATGCGGAATACTTTCACAGTTGACACCGCCGGGAACACCACAGCGCAATGGTGTGTCCGAACGTCGTAATCGAACTCTCTTAGATATGGTTCGGTCTATGATGTCTCTTACCGATTTGTCGTTATCGTTTTGGGGTTATGCATTAGAGACAGCGGCATTCACTTTAAATAGGCACCATCTAAATCCGTTGAAACGACACCGTATGAATTATGGTTTGGGAAGAAACCTAAGCTGTCGTTCCTTAAAGTTTGGGGTTGCGAAGCTTATGTAAAGAAGTTACAACCTGACAAGCTAGAACCCAAAGCGGAGAAATGCGTCTTCATAGGATACCCTAAAGAAACAATTGGGTACACTTTCCATCACAGATCCGGAGGCAAAATCTTTGTTGCCAAGAACGGATCCTTTCTTGAGAAGGAGTTTCTCACTAAAGAAGTGACTGGAAGGAAAGTAGAACTCGACGAGGTTGATGAACCTTCTCTCATAGATCAGAGTAGTGCAGTGCCGGAAGAAGTTTCTGCGCAGCCTACGCCGATAGGAGAGGAAGCAAATGATGATGATCATGAAACTTCGAACGAGGAAGCTACTGAACCTCGTAGATCGACGAGGGAACGTACCACTCCTAATTGGTATGATCCCTGTCTAAATGTCATGATTGTGGACAACAATGATGAGGACCCTGCGACGTATGAAGAAGCAATGGTGAGCCCAGATTCCAACAAATGGCAAGAAGCCATGAAATCCGAAATGGGATCCATGTATGATAACAAAGTATGGACTTTGGTAGACTTACCTGAGAGCACACGGTGGAGTTGGGGACACAAGACAATGACTTTGCTTTGCAGGTTGCTAGACGAGGTTGGAAGAAGCTTCTCCTTTGTCCCCGAGAGTTCGATATAAACCCCAAGTCACCCTTGTGGGGAAAATTTCTCTTGTTGCATCACTCTGCATTTGGAGTCCCAACGAATTGACACACTTGATGTAGTGTCATCAAGCGCCTCATACCGCCGCCAACCACAAAGTCCATCACCAACTCGAGACCAAGCCGTTGCTTGGTCCACATGACACCGGAGGCCGCCGCCATAAAAACATGGGGACACTGCTCCTATTGCAAAACTCCCGCACCGTCATAGGTGATGTAGTTAGGTATTGCGACCTGGTCGACTGCCGACTACCACATTCCCACACAACAGCAGCCGCTAGCAGTCACCACAATCGCTTCGTAGGTCCGTTGGCCCGAACTATTTTGCCACACTGGCCTCGACACCGCTGTCGAGTACTTGCCAAAACGGACCACAAAAGATGTGCCATCGGGACCCACAAACAGTGCCAACCCCACCTAGGTGACAGTGAACCACGACAGCCATGAGTGCCACCTCCAAAAAGCAACCACGGACCCACGACCCTCTATGGACCAGGATGGCCCATGTCGGACCCATATTTGTCGATGGCGGGCCGATCTCCCATCTCCACCATGCGGAATCCTTCGCAAGAGCCTTCCAGCACCGCTCCGCCAAAGAACTGGGCACCATCTCCATAAGGAAGAAAGTATCCTGTCACCTATGGGGAATGCCCCGTGGCTGCCCTTGACGGTTGGGCTTTGCCTGTCGACCTCTTAACAATATGAGGGGAGGGAAATTGCAGGAAGTTGTCATAGTTATATCCTGGTACATGCGCAGAGGAGTTCTCGAGCATTTCACCCTCATTTTCAATGATCATGTTGTGCAAGATGATGAAACATTTTACTATTTGCCAAAGTACCTTCGGCTTCCAACACTCAGCAGTGCCTTTGATTATGCCAAATCTCTTCTGAAGCATACCAAAAGTACACTCAGCATCCTTCGTCTACACGATGGTGCCGGTCAAATTTGCAAACGAAAACAAATTTTGCCAACAAAATCGGCTAGAAATTCTCACCTAGCCTCTAGGTCGAACACCTGATGGGCAAAGGAGGTGATGAGGGTGGCCGGACGGACGTTGGATGGGGCAGAGGGAGGCGTCGAGGGCGACGGTCATGGACTTCTAACTTCGGTTAGGTGCCTCTCTTACCGATTTTTATTCCTCTAACTGGTTTTTGGGATCGGTTAGAGATGCCCTAAATTTAATAATAAAGTTGGCATGTTCCCTAAAGAAGACAGGAAATCCGTATTAGTATTCAGTTTGGATTGCCCGCGGTTCGCCATATTTTGCCTCGGAGACGGAAAGCTTTGCCGCACCACGCCTGTATACTGTATACAGATCGTGACGGCGGTCTCTCCTCGGCCACACGAAGTTCATCGGTCCAGACTCCAGAGTCGTCCCCTCGAGCGAATCACCGCCCCGCGAGTTCAGTATGGGTAACGACGTCGCAACTACTCGTGGTGTCGGAGAAGAAACGATCCGAATCACCGTCATGACAATAACCGGCAAGGTGCTCGCCCTCGACGTCCGGAGCACGGACACCATGGGCCACGTCAAAACGATGATCGGCGGGAAGCTTCGCGTGCCCCCGCCCCGGCAGCGCCTCGTCTTCGACGGGAAGGTGCTGGGAGACGACGGGCGCTCCCTCGCGGACTGCGGCGTCGGGAAGGAGGCCTTCCTCCACCTCGCCATCCGCCGTGGCCGTCCCGTATGGGTGGAGGTCTTCGTCAAGGTGCGCACACAACGTCTGAAACTCACTACAGCGTCTTTGCTCGTTCTGTTGTTTCTTGTTTTTAGCTTCCAGCATTTTTTTGTCTGGTATTTCCGGCAGTCTTGCACGATTTCCTGGGTGACAAGTTTATCTCCTGACCAAACAGCTGCTGTCATGGCCTTGCAATGGAGGCAAATGGGATTAGGGATGGTGTGGAAATGGCTTGGGAGATGAGACAAATCTGTAGACCATTGAAACTGACTCTCAGACGCTCTTCACGACGTGGAAGGAGGACAATTTTGCTCGTTCGGAGGTGGCTTCTGTCCTGATCCTTGACGGGGACTAGGGAACTCAGCAAAACTGCTAACGTGCCAATCTCTGTTTTACTCCCTCTTTTAGTCACGTAACTGCTAATGTTGCTTCTTCGAAACTGACTGAACTGTGATTTTATTCCGGAAGTAGTAATCAACGAAGCTGATGATTTGCAAAGAATAAAAGGGTTGAAACGCTATTTATAGCCCGCATCGGAGGGCGGAAATAATCTTAGCTAAGGCGAATTCTAAGAAAAATGATGTAAAAAACCAAAATAGTCATTAGACATTATGATTATAAGTAGAACATGAGTAGGAGTACAATAGAAGTAGAAACACATATGAACCCACAAACATACTAACAATCAACCTTTAATGACGTATAGAAGTTCTAGGCAATGACAAAGCTCTACTATTTTTTTATATCTTCCGTAATTTTAACGATCAAAACATTGAATATCCCTTTCTCAACGTAGCACATCAACAAGTCATCAAGAAGCCATCACAAACATAATGTTGTGCAATCTAGCAGTCTTTGTTGCTGATAAGGCCTCTTTCAACTGTTGTCGCTGCCATCGGTAAAAGCAATGTCAACTCAATAAGGCGATAGACCGTACGAACAATGAATTTCTCAAGGTTATCTTGTATCTGAAAGATTATTGCACTAGTCAATTGAATCAAAAGACCGATCTGATGAAAAAAAGACTAGACAATATATTTATTTAACACTCTCCCTCACGTCTAGGCTATTTTAGTCCTTAGCGTGATTCGCTGCATGCCACAGAATTCTTTTTCTATTTTTAGTACTGCGCGAGCAGGGTCTTGACTTGAAATCTTTTGGCTCTCATACCATGAAAGATTGCTAGATTGCTGCAATAGCCAATTTAACCCAAAGTTCGATTTGATGTAAAGATACCAGACAATGTATTTATATTCAATAGTATCAAGACCAGGAAAGGAGCTAGTAGGGGGCGAGCTAGGGCCAATGCCCCACCTGTGCTAGATTTTTTTTATGAATGATCTCCTCTATTGTGTGCATATTGGTCCCCAAATTTGCTAGAAATTACCTATATGGCCCCCTCCAACTAAGTTAATATTTAATTGGCCTCTTCTATGTCATTTTTCTGACTCCGTCCCTGATCAAGACAATCTCTAAAGTGTTCCATTATTCGCGTATGAATAACGAATAGCTCAAGGGTATCTTGTACTCCCTCCTTGCTAAAATGTAGTGCGTATAAGAATTTTGAAAAGTCAAACGATATAAAGTTTGACCAAGTATGTAGAACAAAATATCAACATTTAGAATACCAACTTAATACCGTTTGATTCCTCACGATGTATATTTTCATATGGTATACATTTGGTATGGTAGATATAGATAATTTTCTCAAAATACTTGGTCAAAATTGATATCGTTTGACTTTTTGAAAATCTTATATGCACTACATTGTGGCAAGGAGGGAGTATATACTCATGCTCATAATCAAAGAAATCCCATGATAAATTTCCATAAGACTAGAAAGCTTATTCACATTGATCCTAAAAAATGAGTGTCTTGAGTAAAGACAAGAAAAATTCCTTAGCAACTTTAAAGATATATCAACCATTCCAAAATAAGTGTCACAGCCTTGCTTAGATACAAATATCTACAGAGTTGTGACACTTATTTTGGAAGAAAGGTAGTAGTTCGTTAGAGTGATGTTTAAAATTGGTGGTAATAGATGCTATAACAATAGAGAAGGTGTCCACACAGTAAATAATCAACAACAATATGGTGTCTATTGCAAAGAGAAAGTGTTGGTTTCGTAGACCTTGTCCATATTTCGGTGCATATTCATTTTAGGGGGTGTTCACTTAAACAACACAATTTTCTCATAAAAAGCCTGTTTTCGATGTACGAACACTCAAACTATACAATAAAAAGTACATCAGAAACAAAATATCAAGATAGGGCAGTTGCCCTACCATGCCCTGCTAGGAGCTACGCCCATGTTTATGGCATAACTACATACACTGCCATGACTTTCCGAAGACATATACATGTGCTAAAGGAAATTTTTACAAAAATAAAGCAGTTTTATCGTAAACCAGTGCTTATGTCTATAAGGTACGTAATTAAGCATCTCCCATATACAACTCGGCACCAGTGATTAAGAAATATCGTGTTAGCATTATACGCGTTTGGATTATTGAAGAAAGTAGACGGGAGATTGTTAACGAGTTTCAACTATCAACACCATGCTTAACAAACGCTACTCTCCAATACAACCAACCACAAAGAGGTCAACAAACACATCATAATCACCGTGCCACACCGGCCTATCATCCTGATCCTGTTATTAACCTACAGCTTGTGCATCTAATCTAATTTAGCAACCTATGGCACCATTTTATATAATAAGCCAAGGTTACAGATGTTTGACTCCAAGACCAAAACCTAAACTATTTTTACTGTTTTGATACTTTTAAGGATCTGCTTCTAGAGTTGGTCTTGGCTACATACCCACCTAGAAGGAGACCGATGGTGATCAAAAGACCTGCAGTCCTAGTGTCCTACATCTTTTCGTCACTGCACTGATGATGCCTCGGACGAGGAGATAGGAATGTTTCGATACTCTCAGTCTCAGGTGTGCATCTTTGGTTCTGCCCACGGGCTTTATATGTCACTTCTTTGCGCCGCACGGTGACGGTACGTCCACTCGTCCAGAGAGATACCCCACACATGGTGACAAAAGCAATTCGATGCATGAATTGGAAGAGCTTGTCCTCGATCAGTTGCCAATATCGCTTCCTGGTTTCATCGGTGCTAGTAACGTAATCGAGAGACACACTCTCCCATGCTTTGATCAACGTATTAAATCTCGGTGTAGTTCATTGTCCTCTTGCGTGTTGTAGGTACGTCCCCATCTAACACCCCCTCCTCTATTTCCTTCACTTCATCGTCGTCGGCGGCACCGTCCTCGCCCTATCCCATGCCCTCGCCATTGTTCTCGTAGTTCCTGAGTGGCATCTCAGCAAGATCGCCGAACGCGTCGTTGAGCATGCTCACTGATGAGATTGGCTCAGCGCTCACACTACAGTGTGTGAAAATTAATTGCACAATCGATCCAACCTCACCGCAATAGAAAAAAAAGAGAGATTTCATACCTTGTCAGCAATCGACGAACACATGTTGGGCAGAGGCGGCGTCAGAGGGCGGAGCGGCCATCGTGGTCGCAGTAAGAGCCGCCATGGATGCCTTCTTCGGCGGCTTCGCCATGGAGAACTTGTTCACATCTGACTTCTTCCTCGTGTGCGGTGCAGGAGCGGCCTTGGACGCGCCTCCCGGCATGATCATCACCGCATCGGGAGTGGCAGTGCCGACGAGGACGATGTGGGTGCCATGCCGCTTGCATTTGACGGAGCCACCGCCGGAGGCAGCCACGAGGACGAGGACGAGCTGGTCGGCGGTGGGGAATGGCAGGGAAGCAACCACGCTCAAATTTCCCTCGCACCAATGCCTTCCGGGTTTGGTGGCCGAATTTACGGACCATCTTAAAAAAAAAATCTATTGATCGTGCAGTTATATGATGTCTTGGTCTCATCATTTTTCGGCCAAAACAATGGTTGTTTTAAGGATTCTGCAGGAGAAGAGGTCGGCTGGAGATGCTCTTAATCCAGTTTTAATAGCTTGTTTGAGAGAAAATATTGGTGAAGTCCATGATTGTACCCTCAAAGAAAAATGCTACTCAAGTAATCAACCAATGCGGCATCAAAAGCGTAAGTTAATCAGTCCATATGTACTGCCATAAGAACAGCTCAAGTGATCAACACCGCCCATGGCGAGCTCACAAACGAGAACCGTGCGTGCCAGTCGACACCTCAAACCCCAGGCTCGCCGCCGTCACCGGCTTCAGCAAGCTCTCCGGGCCGGCTTCGATCACCTCCACCAGCCGCGGCCACAGCCTCGTTCCGCCGACGAACCAGGAACCATCCCCAGTCGGGCAGGGCACGACCGTGACAGAGGCCGACCCCAGCCGGCCGTGCGGAAGCCACGGTACGACCAGCCTCGGCTTCCCGAATCCCAAATCCCCGTCGATGGTGAACGGCAGCAGCCCGGAGATGACCAGCGCCGGGCTGCCGAGGCCGAGGTTCACCGCCTCCGTCCACTTCCCGCCGTCCTTGTACGCCGCCTTGTTCTCCTCCACCCAGTCCACCAGCTCCTGGAACCTGTCCCTGGTCATCACCCCCGCGATGGCCGCGCGCACGGCAGCGGCCACGTCGTGCAGCGGCGCGCGCAGTAGCTCCGCCACGCTCGCCTCCCGGGACGTGTAGGTGACCACGTTCCCCACGTACATGTCCAGCGCGCCGTCCGACGGCTCGACGCACTTCCGGCCGTCAACGATCCACGCCATCCGGCAGCTGGGGTCGGACTCGCCGACGGCGCGCGCCAGGAGTTTCCAGACGTGCGCGCACAGCGCCACGAAGCGGGAGGTGCGGCGGCGGCCGCCGGCCGAGGCCGCCCTCTGGAGCCCCACGAGGTCCGCCGCGTCGATGCGGTACAGGCGCCGCTCGATGGCCGCGGCCAGGAGGGGGTTGATCATGGTTTCCGGAGTGAACCGCGCGAACTCGGCGTCCAGCGACGGGCTGTACCGCGGCGGCGAGCGCGGGGCGAGCAGGGACCGGTCGAGCCGAGGCTCGCGGGAGAGGCCGCCGCCGCCGGTGCGGACCATCTCCGCGAGGCTGTTGAGCAGGAGGATGAACGCCCTGCCGTCGGCGAGGAGGTGGTTGGTGGCGACGGTCAGCGAGAAGCCCCCGCACGCGAACCGGACCAGCTGGATTGACATGGGGAGGCCCGCGTCGAAGGGGATCTGGATGAGGCCCAGCGACCGGTCGACGCGCGCGGAGTCGACGGCGGCGAGGGGCACGGCGGCGTCGGCGACGACGAGCTCGGCCCCGGCGTTGCTGCAGGCTACCTGGGGGATGTTGGTCGCCGGGTCGCGGACGACGCGGCCCGCGAAGGGGAAGAAGCGGGAGAGGTAGGCCGGCAGGGCGGCGCGGACGGCGGAGAGCACGGCGTCGAGGCCGCACGGCGGGGGGCCGTAGATGCAGACGAGCCAGATGGGGAACGGACCCAGGACTAGGTCGAGGTTGGAGACGGCGTGGACGGCGGGGAAGTCCGGCGGCGGGTGCGAGGCCTGAACCAGTGTACGGGACGCAATCTTGAGGTCAAAGTGCTCCAGCGGCATTTCGCCGAGCAGCTAGTGGGTGCGAGGTGACTCGGACCTGGAGATTTTGGTCGGAAGTGCGACGATCTCCGTACTTATCTAGCCGTCGACCTCATCAGCGGAAGGAATACGAAGGAGCTGGCACTATCATACTATTGTCATCGGTCCTGGCCTTCATCTTCTCCACGGGTGGGTTCTGTTTGAGATCTAGATGAAATTGTAATGTTACGGTTCCATTTCGAAAGAATTAGTTGGTTCCATTTTTTATGTTTATTTTGAGCTAAAATATGAAATTGGTTGGTTCCGTTCTTGTGTTTGGTTGGAGAGTGAAATATAACAGATTCTAGGAATAGAAGATGTGAGCATGCATGATGCATGGGATGCGTTTAGCAAAATGAAGTTATGAGAAAATAGAGTAGTTAAATGAGTGTGGGTGGCTTTAGCATAAATGAATGATGAGATTTCACCGATTTTGAGAAATGGGTGCGTTCTAGATCTAGAGGGAGTATTCTCTTTTGAGAAACCACCTCATTCCGTCCAATTTTCCAACTGAATGAGATCTAGGTGCGGAACCATCCCACTACATTCTACTTGGTGACACCATCGAACACACCCTACGTCTCCACCTCTAACGCCAGTGGTATTACATTCATACGTTGGTGAACCAATCGCGATACACAGCTAAGTATGACTACATACTGCATATCTCTCTTCGTGTACACAATAACAAACAATAATCAGTAAGGCAGCATCCGTTCGATTCGATTAGATCTGCACTGTTCATTTAGGGGCCAGGTTGGGAGAGAAAGAATTACAAAAGAATCTTGGGTGGTTGATTTTGTTTGGTATTTTTTCCCCTTTGGAGCATCGGTGTGATTCTATTTACGTTTTTCGCAATATTTCATAGGAATATATACATCTGCCCGGAGCAGGTTTTTATTTGGAATGTTAGCAGTAGAGCTGCTAAATTCATTGATTAGAAACAAAATGGGATGCGATGCTCGGTTTATTCGAGAAAAAACAGGTGAAAACCAAAACCAAGATAAGACATACCGAGAGCATAAGACATACAAGATGTCGTTAACACACGACATACATCCACGCACCCTAGCGTTGTTCTGCCGCCAAAATAAGCGCAAAAACATCGCATAATGCAGCGCATGTTAACACCGCCATCATATTATATGGGCGACCAAGTCTAGGGTTTACCCCGGAGTATGTTGGGAGGGGAGGTGAGGGCTGCATATCGACGCCTCTAAGATGGTCACGATGCCCGTAGGCGCTGACGTCGACGACTATAGTCATATTTAGAGTACAATTTTCGCTAGAACCCTTACCCACCCAAAACCATCATTCGTCTAACCGCCACACCTTCTGTTGCACCTACTCCGCAACGCCCATTGACATTTGTCTAGCTAGCCTGACAAGTTGGCAGACTTTCTTCCTCTTCCCTGCACTGGACAGAGAATGCAACACCCCACAAAGTTGCACCTACATCTTGCAGGCCTGACCAGGAAGATGCGCACAGCAGACGATGCCCCTCAGACAACATCGATCCCTTGCCGCTGACAACAGGGATTTTGCGAGCCAAAACATTGGGGACGGCATCACTGCCCTAGAGCATACCACCCCGACGTGCAACCTCGCTTGCACCACTCCTACCTAGTGTCGTCGCTGCTCCAGCCAGAGCGGGCCCAGGTTGAGCTCGCGCGGCACCTGGCGAAGCCTCCGCTCCTTGATGTCTCACACGCACCGCGCTCCCCCGCCTCGTCGCGCAACCATCATAAACTCCGCCTCTTGGCCTCTCCCGAGCGTAGGTGGAACAGGACACCCAAAATAATCATAAAAAATTGTTGTTGTCTGTGTCAACAGATCATCATCCGACAAAATCCAACGCAATTCCCCCTTGTTCTTTTGGAAATCAACCCGTAGTCCCCGAGTTTTCTTACTTAATTAAAATGAAGGGGTATATCCTTTATCCCCAACATGTCCATTATTTACAGCAAATATGCCACCGTGGTGATCTACACCCCTAGGGGTAGAGGGTATTGCAGCAAAAATTCTTCAACCGGAACAAACTATACTGCTACAACAAAATACGTCGCAAACTTTTTAAAAAGTAATGCTACAATAACGTGGTTAAACAACAATTTGTTTGTTGTAGATTGATTTGTAACAAAAAAGGTAGTTATTTGAACAAAAGTAGCAACGAATTACAACAAAAGACCAAGTGTTCCCAGCAATAAACAAGTGGTTAAGCAACATTTTTTGCTACACGTTTAATTTGCAAAAAATATCAAATATTTCAAAAAAAAAATCAAAAACTATGAAAAACTTGCAGTGTTCTGGTATTGGAGTATCACGATGGAAGTATTCTCTTGATGGTTGGACTGGATTACTTGTTAGAAAAACTTGCATGTGACCACAAATCCCTTGATGATGCTATATTGTTTCTAGAAATGTCAAGTTTGTGGATTGCTGACCGCAAATCGACAAGAACCAAACATAGCTTATTGTGAACATATGATTTTTTTTCATTATTTTGTCACGCAGAAAATGTACACGTACCATTAGTTTATGGCATGTATAATTTGTCAATTTTATATTGTAATGCCAAATTTATGCATCCCCAAGGTTGAGCGGTTTAAAGTTGCACCGTCACAACCTAGCCAAACATCTTAAAAACCATCGATCAATACCAACATCACTGGCACAAAGAATATCCTCCTAGAGTTTGAATTAATCGGTGGTTTTACAAAGACGGATGCATACACCAACTAATTAAAACTTCTACCAATCACACTTCAAGTGAAGTTAAATCTTAATTATTTTAGAAATATGATGTGACTAAGATTTTAGACACATGAGTATGTATGTGGATTATGTTAATATGAGAGACCGTAGCAACGCACGGGCATTCAACTAGTAACTATTATATATGAGTATTTTTTTATCAGAATACATATCACAGATTTGTTTTATCACAAACCTCGGACTATATGTATTAGAGACCTCTTTAGTCACCTTGCCCAAGGACCACGTGAAAGATAGAGCCGGCCCTGAGAAGTACTCCCTAGGATCGAGAGAGTAGGGTGTGAATTGTTCAGCCATAACATACATTTTATATTAATTCCGGTCCGTAAAGCTGTCCAAACAGCAAAGTAAACAAACAGACAGATTCTGATTCTCAGATTCCACAGCAGGGTAAACAAACAGACTGCTTCTGATTCTCAGGAATCAGGAATCACAGCTGATTATCAGGAATCAGGATTGACAGTAGAATCTCAGAATCCAAAGCCCAAACAAAGGGGGCCTAAGAAAGAGCTTAATTCTCTTTAACTGATATCATTCCATTATTTTGTAGGCATAAACTATTTTTTGGTTACAATTCACGGAAAAGTCCGGTTTGAACCTGGGTGCATGTGAACCCTAGTTGGAAATGCATTTTTCAAATGTTAAAAAATTCTGAAATAAAAATATCCGGGTACGTACGCATGTTTCATGTGTGCGTAGAAAGTTTTCACGGAGAAACCACTTATTTATTTCAGAATCTAAAAAAGACAAAATACGTCATATATACTGCTATATAGCCCTGCAAATTTTCACTTTTTTGCCGAGACAAAATAAAAGGTTTTTTCGTCACGAAACTCATGTCCAGAGCACATATTTGAGATCATCTGGGAAATCATTTTCTGTTTCGATTTTTAAAACATGTTTTGACATCACAAATGGATTTTTTCAAAAAGTGGGTTCACATGCCCCCATGTTCCATATATGCAATCTCTACAATTCACTTGCTACTTAATAACTTTGATTGCAATCTGACTTGGAAAGATCAGAGTTGCAACTCGACTTGCAATAGTCGCAACCAATTTGTAACAGAAAATAACGCAATACAAATCTCTTAATTTTCAACTTTGACTAAACAACGAATTAATTCGCACCTAGCTGATAATTAGCAAACCTCCAAAGAAAATGGATCGAGAGATCAACTTCTTGCCCAAGCTCTTCTCTTATCTTCTCATGTGAGAATTTCAAGACCTCACGCCTTCGATCTGGAAATGCGATTGTTACACCTCCGCTTACTTATCAACCATAACATGTCGTGTTCTGATTTCGTCAGGCAAATCGTCAGCAAATTTGACCGAGTGGAGAAAATCCTTGTGCATGAACGTCTGATGCTCGGCAGCCACGCTGAACCTATCACCATCAAACAAGCAACCAGACAAAATCTACACTGCAATTGCTACGCAGTTTCCACATGTTTTATCCTAGTTCCCATAAATACCCATTATCTTCTTCCCTCCCCCGCTGCTTCCTCAGCATCTTCTTACTCAAGTCTTCAGCTGTAGCTAGTAGAGCTGATAAGTGACAAGGATGGAGAAGCCTAGCGTAGACGAGCCTCTGCTCGTCACCGCCGGAGCCGAGAAGGGCAACGAGAATGCCGCGGCAGCGGAGGCGAAGCGCCTGCTGCGGCTGGCGGGGCCGCTGGTGCTAAGCAGCATCCTCCAGTTCGCGCTACCGTTGGTGTCTGTCATGTTTGTGGGCCATCTCGGCGAGCTTTCCCTCGCCGGCGCCTCGCTCGCCACCTCCATCGCCAACGTCACCGGCTTCAGCTTGCTGGTAAGCATCTACACATTTACTGTCTATATACAAGTGAAGTGAGTTTCTTGGCATGTAGGCAGTCTGTTTGAATGTTTGCATGACCCAACCGAGTTGCAGGTTGGCATGGCGGGCGCGCTAGAGACGCTGTGCGGGCAGGCGTTCGGCGCAAAGCAGTACCACCTCCTCGGCGTCTACCAGCAGCGGGCGATCGTGGTGCTCGCGCTGGCCTGCGTCCCCATCGTCCTCCTCTGGGCCAACACCCGCCACATCCTCCTGCTCCTCGGCCAGGACCCGGCCATCGCCGCCGAGGCCGGCGCCTACGCGCGCTGGCTCATCCCGTCACTCGTCCCCTACGTGCCGCTCGCGTGCCACGTCCGCTTCCTGCAGACGCAGAGCATCGTCCTCCCGGTCATGGCCAGCTCCGCCGTCACCGCGCTCACCCACGTCCTCGTGTGCTGGGCGCTCGTGCACGGCGCTGGCATGGGCAGCAAAGGCGCCGCGCTCAGCGGCGCCGTATCCTACAGCGTCAATCTCGCCGTGCTGACCCTCTACACGAGGCTGTCGGGAGCTTGCCACAGGACGTGGACTGGGTTCTCCATGGAGGCCTTCAAGGGCCTGCGCCAGTTCGCCGAGCTCGCCTTCCCGTCGGCCATGATGCTTTGGTGAGAGACAAAAATCAAACTTGCAACTCTCTTCTTGCTTGGTCCTAATCACATGCATATGATTCAACTAATCAATGGAAAATTACTGTACATATGTGCATGCAGCCTGGAGTGGTGGTCATTTGAATTCCTTGTGCTGCTCTCTGGTCTTCTGCCTAATCCTAAGCTTGAAACCTCTGTCTTGTCCATATGGTAATCAAGTCAACACAACTTCTTTTTAGCATGTACCGGTACAATCTACAATGATACAACAATCCAAGAGTTTTTCTTTCCTTCTTTCTAAGGTTTGCACTATTGAACCCTTGCAGTATTAATACCAGCGATCTCTTGTACATGGTGCCATTTGGTCTCTGCACAGCCATAAGGTACCGTGAGATTAACTTCACAACCACAATGTATATCTCTTTCTCCGTTTCTATATTTAATTTGATTGGTCCTTTCCTGCATACAAATTCAGTACACGCGTTTCCAATGAACTTGGTGCCGGTAGGCCTCAGGCAGCAAAGATGGCGACCAAAATAGTCATAGGTATGGCCATGTCTGAAGGCTTGGTGGTCGTTGTTACAATGATTCTGCTCCGCAAGGTCTGGGGTTATATGTACAGCAATGAGGAGGAAGTTGTGACATATATGGCCCGGATGATTCCAGTTCAGGCCGTATCCTTCTTCATAGACGGACTCCATAATTCCCTTACAGGTATATATATAGGTGAATACTCCGTGTTTGTGACAGAGAATAATCTGGAACCATGGTGACATGATCATGCATTTCAGGTGTGCTAACTGGATGTGGTGAGCAGAAGATTGGCGCACGAGTCAATCTCGCCGCATTCTACTTGGCTGGCATCCCTTTGTCCGTGGTACTTGCATTTGTCCTGCATCTGAACGGAATGGTATGTACCATGTCAGCATCTTATGGTACAATTAAGTAGCAATAACTTCTCTGTTCATTTGCTGCATGAATGTTTCTAAAACACCGAATTTGGTGTGCTTGCTTTCGACAGGGGCTTTGGCTCGGCATCATGTGTGGCAGCCTCACAAAGCTTTTGTTGCTCACGTGGATCGTAGTTTCACTTAACTGGGAAAAGGCTGTAAGAACTTGCAATTCGCATATCAACAGATATTTTCATTTGTACTAAGCAATTTATGATATGGATGCATCATCTTGTTTTTCTATTTGAATTCAGGCAATTAAGGCAAAAGACACGGTGTTAGGATCTTCTCTTCCGGTTGCATGAAGATAATAGATCATGCCGCAAAATTGTTGTGCTTCGGTGGCACAACTAAACATGCAATCAAGCGGAATATGATTGATATGTAGAGCAGAGAGGCTTTGATTATCAATTAACCAACATGCTTGATATTTTCAATACTTTTGATTATTTCTATGATTCATAAATATTTGATAGTTGGGGTCTGTAGAAGGTTTTTGTCGTAGGACCCCATAATGATACGACTGAAATCTTAAGAGCGGATTTTTTTTGCTCCGAGCTTCAACAGTTCATTGTACTAAAGTTTGAATTGAGTAGCATAAACTTCTAAGTTTAGTGGCTGCATGAATATGACTAAAACACCGAATTTGGTGTGCTTTCAACAAGGGCTTTGGCTCGGTGTCATGTGGGGCAGCCTCACGAAGCTTTTGTCGCTCATGTGGATCGTGCTTTCGATTAACTGGAAAAAAAGTTGTAGGAACTTGCAATTCTCATATCACCAGATATGTTCCTTTGTACTGCAACAATTTATGATGGATGCGACATCTTGTTTTCCTATAAAGTTTGTCTAGGCACATTCAACATTAGAAATTTAAAAGAAAATTTGCTTAACCATTAAAATGGATTTGTGAAACTTGAGTCGGGGCATAGACATCACTCAGCCCTCTTTGGGTGTACCGCTGCTATCTTTCAAGTATCGACAACAGCAGGCTGATAGAGAATAATAGCACTTTCCATGACTATGACCAATTGTTTCCTGGATATCACAATTTTGCATTTTATTTTGCTAAATATCGGAGACATATAATATGCATATGCACAACATATAACATGAGAAACTTGGTATGATGGAAATTGGTAGCATGCACACAAATTCCAAAACATAGGTAAGCGCATCTTTGGAGAACTCCTTCTCATCAGGAAGCTTGATTGGCAAGAACAACCTATCTAAACGTTATCATCTTAATTACTAGTTCATTGTGTATGCACGCGTATTCTTGTAATTAGGTTAACAATACATGTTGAAAGAGAAGGTTACTTATAGGTGCTACATGAACGATGGCAGAAATAAATTTCAGTCATGTAGTACTGGTAAACAAGAACAAGTTGAGATAGTTCCTTACAAGCATGTAGTACACCAGGTAACGTAAGTTCTAAAATAACAAATACTACACCTTTGTAGCATAAGCTCGCTCCGTAGAAGCATGAAAGCGGAATTACAGGTCCGGAGGCAGAAGCCAAATGCAACTATTGGTGACGTCCCGGTGACAGTAATGGTATCCCGATGACCTGATTCTTGGCAAATGATTCACGTCGTTGTGTTTTTTCCGTAATACACAGTGTAGCTGACGAGGTCCATTCTCTCTAAGCACTTTATCTCGTGACGTGGACATAATTGTTGCTCGGAGTAGTAGATATGGTTACTTTCCACCCTGCCACCGTGTCGACGTGTCACGGGCATGTGTACCGCCTTGCTGCATGTTGGCCCCAAGAACAAGCCATGGTCACCCAATCTTGTTACCTCAATTGATTTGTATTTGATGCCATCAAACTGAAATACCCTAAAATAGTGATGGTTGCAGCAGTAGATGCTCGGCAAGAACTTCATAGCGATCGCTAGCTTGCCGTGCAGCTCAAAGATGTATTTGTCGCGAGACATCTCCCAACACTCGGTCAATATGCCCATTTCGATATCTATGTGACGCACCAAGGTGATCAGTGGAGCTCCTTTTTCATTCTTGCCGATCACGAACCTGTATAGTCCACCTTGCGTGAGGCCATATAGCGTGACATTGCAAAAGGCAACTGCTTGAGGAAGGTTCCTCTGAAAAGATGATCTTCCTAGTGGAGTTCTCTTCGCTGCTAATTATGGCTTCCGGGTTTAATGCTCGTCCTCTATTAGGAATGATGCTCTGTCTGGCAGAAAGCGCGATGGTTGTACCCGAGAAGACATTCATGACGAAGAGCCGAGTTCCGGTCATGGCGGCCACCCAGCCACCATCGTGGGATCCGACGATCCGCTTGCCCCATGGAAACCCTCGAAGCGGGCGGCGCAAGGCTCTGCCATCCTCGAGGATGTATGCCCGCGCCCTCCAGTCGTGCTTGACAACGCCTGTGGAGGGGAGCAGCAGGGGGAGAGCGGGTATCTTCGGGTGCCACGATGCGACGGTGCGCCACGATGTGCAGACTGCGGCTAAGCGGACGTGGTCGTACCGCGAGGAGCAGTAGCAACTGTAGACAATGTTGAGGATGTCGCCGGAGAGATCGGACCAGCCCCGTCTGCTGTGGCCACGGCCGCCTTCGCCGGCCATTGGTTAGCCGTCGGGATCGAGACGGATGAGGTGGCGTGCGTGTTTTTTTGTATAGGTCAACAGGTGTGGAAACCTAGGCCTCTGCCCTGCTTGGACGGAACCTGTTATTTTTTTGTGACAGAAATGGAATGTGTTCTTATGGTATTCTAAAGAGGGTTTTGAGAAAATAAAATGAAATATCATTCAACTTTGGGATGGGCTTACTAACCGTGTTAGGTGCATGGAATCGTTGTAACTGAACAAATGACCCTGGTCACCCTTAATTAACGTATCCATGATTCCGTGCATGCGTGGTCGACATATATGCACTACAGGAATGGCGCGCTGCGCCGACGGCCGTGGCGTACGCCGACGGCCAAATGTCGGGGCCGTCGGCGTACTGCCCGGTCAGCCCAGCTGCTCGAAGCGCCCCTCGGCGTATAGCCACCCTCGGCACATGACAGGCTATGCCGAGGGTGGCCCTCGGCGTATCGGCGGCCCTCGGCATAGGTTGAGGGTGCGACCCCGTCCCATCGCCCCGCGGCCATGCCCTAACTGGACCTTGACGGCGTGAAGCCTATGCCGAGGGCCACCGTCGGCGTAGCTGAAGCCAATTTCTCCCGCCGAATCCTCCCGCCCCTCCCGCCAAAATGACGTCAGCTGTCTAGCCTATGCCGAGGGGCACCGTCGGCTTAGCATCCATCTTTTTTTTCCTTTTTCCCGCCCATTTCTCCCGCCCAATCTTTCCCGCCAATTTTTCCCGCCATTTTCTCCCGCCAGCTTTTCTCGCCGTTTCAGCCCCTCGCCTCCCTATATATACCCATGTGTTCTTCTCCAACAAAACACCACCACCAGCATGGTGTGGTGTTGTTTGTCTAATGTTGTACCCCCGGGGTCTTTCGGCTACACGCACATGCGCTGACGGCACTTAGGCATGTCCTGGACGTATATGGCAGAACTCACCGGTGGGGTGAACCGGAGGAAAACCTTAGATAGCATGGATCCATACTTGCCACCACATGACCTAAAACAAAGGAAAAAAGTCCATTGCTAACCCTAACTCTAACCCTAACCCTAACCCTAGGGGTAGATTTGCGGGGTCCCCGCCCCCTAGGGTTTCCCTAGATACAAACCACCGGAGCGTCCGAATCAAACGAAACTCCTGCTACGGCTCATCCGGGGCCTATTTCATTCCAAACCTATGGTTTCCATGTGCATATGTCCTAAACAAAGCAAAGAAATTAAAAAATCCATTGGTGAACCCTCGCACGAAAAAAGCTATAGGGGTAGATCTGCAAGGTCCCCGGCCTAGGGTTTCCCAAGATACAGATCACCGGAGCGTCGGAATCGCTTGAAAACTTGCATTTGTCCCTAACATATGTGTACAAGTGTGATGTAAGGTTTGTCTAACCTTGCATGTACCCCGCGTTGACGATTTTCGCATACATGGGCCGACACTTGGTAAAATCCAGGATTTGTATGTGGAAACTCCTGCTACGGCTCATCCGGGGCCTATTTCATTCCAAACCTATGGTTTCCATGTGCATATGTCCTAAACAAAGCAAAGCAAATAAAAAAATCCATTGGTAAACCCTCGCACGGAGAAAGCTATAGGGGTAGATCTGCAGTGGTCCCCGCCCTAGGGTTTCCCAAGATACGGATCACCGGAGCGTCGGAATCGCTTGAAAACTTGCATTTGTCCCTAACATATGTGTACAAGTGTGATGTAAGGTTTGTCTAACCTTGCATGTACCCCGCGTTGACGATTTCCGCATACATGGGCCGACACTTGGTAAAATCCAGGATGTGTATGTGGAAACTCCTGCTACGGCTCATCTCGTGGCCTATTTTATTCCAAACCTATGGTTTCCATGTGCATATGTCCTAAACAAAGCAAAGAAAATAAAAATCCATTGGTAAACCCTCGCACGGAGAAAGCTATAGGGGTAGATCTGCGGGGTCCCCGCCCTAGGGTTTCCCAAGATACAGACTATCGGATCGTCCGAATAGCTGGAAAACTTGCATATGCCCATAACATATGTGTACAAGTGTGATGTAAGGTTTGGCTAACCTTGGATGTACCCGTTGTTGACGATTTCCGCATACATGGGCTAACACTTGGTAAAATCCAGGATCTGTATGTGGAAACTCTCGCCACGGCTAAAATGGAGCCTATTTTATGGTAAAGTATGCCCAACCTATGGTTTCCATGTACATATGTCCTAAATAAACCAAAACAAGTAAAAAATTACATTGGTAAACTCGCACGGAGAAAGCTATAGGGGTAGATCTACGGGGTCCCCGCCCTAGGGTTTCCCAAGATACAGATCACCGGAGCGTCGTAATTGTTGGAAAACTTGCATCTGCCCCTAACATATATGTACAAGTGTGACGCGTCGCTTATGTGCTAAATGTTTTCCGTTTCGCGCGTTGGCGGACGGGTGCACGCGCGCGCCTGGTACGGCCATACCGCATGTCCCGGCGGCCCCGTTTTGCGCAGCTTGGCAAAGCAAACGGAGCCAAAAAATCGAGCGGAGCCGCGTGGCGTCATTTTATGTGTCCTAGTAACCACTGCAAAAGACGGAACTAGGATACGGCAATTATCTTGGAGAACCCTTCACGAACAGGGCTATCTCGTCCGGAGTTCTATGGCTTTTAGGGGAAATGAGTAGGAAACGGCCCGTTTCACCACATAGTTTGCTCGAACGAGGCCATATTTGGCACGTGCGTGGGCCTTAGGATGGGAAGCAAGGCCCGGTCGCGGATTTCCAATCCGAACCACGGCGACGGTTTTTCCATTTTCGGGTGCCTAAGGGCTTTTTTTGTGAAGCCTACATGGTGCGCATTTCAAGATCGCGCGGGACCTCCGCGCGGCGGTAGGATACCTCCTACGCACCACCTATCACATGCCATATGCGTGCGGAAGCCATCTCGGGAATCCCACCCGCTTCTCGCGGTGCCCCGCCGAATCCGCCGGAAACCGTCCGGATTTGAACCGGGGCGACACTTTCCTTCGCTCAATAAATGGAGGGAAAAATGTTTTAGGTCTAGGACGCGTCATTTTATGTGCTAAATGTTTTCCGTTTCGCGCGTTGGCGGACGGGTGCACGCGCGCGCCGTGCACGGCCATACCGCATGTCCCGGCGGCCCCGTTTTGCGCAGTTGGCAAAGCAAACGGAGCCAAAAATCGAGCGGAGCCGCGTGGCGTCATTTTATGTGTCCTAGTAACCACTGCAAAAGACGGAACTGGGATACGGCAATTATCTTGGAGAACCCTTCACGAATGTGGCTATCTCGTCCGGAGTTCTATGGCTTTTAGGGGAAATGAGTAGGAAACGGCCCGTTTCACCGCATAGAAAGACTCAAAAATCCCATCAGTCCCACGTCCGTGGGCGTTAGGATCGGAAGCAAGTCCCCGGTCGCGGATTTCCAATCCGAACCACGGGCGACGGTTTTTCCATTTTCGGGGTGCGGAAGGGCTTTTTTGTGAAGCGGCTACATGGCGCGCATTTCAAGATCGCGCGGGACCTCCGCGCGGCGGTAGGATACCTCCTACGCACCACCTATCACATGAACGTAGCGCGCGGAAGCTTTCATCCACTCCCACCCGCTTCCTGCGGTGCCCCGCCGAATCCGCTGGAAACTGTCCGGATTTGAACTGGGGCGACACTTTCCTTCGCTCAATAAATGGAGGGAAAAATGTTTTTAGGTCTAGGACGCGTCATTTTATGTGCTAAATGTTTTCCGTTTCGCGCGTTGCCGGACGAGAGCACGCGCGCGCCCGCACGGCCATACCGCATGTCCCGGCGCCCGTTTTGCTAGCTTGGCAAAGCAAACGGAGCCAAAAAATCGAGCGGAGCCGCGTGGCGTCATTTTATGTGTCCTAGTAACCACTGCAAAAGACGGAACTAGGATACGGCAATTATCTTGGAGAACCCTTCACGAACAGGGCTATCTCGTCCGGAGTTCTATGGCTTTTAGGGGAAATGAGTAGGAAACGGCCCGTTTCACCACATAGTTTGTCGGAACGAGGCCATATTTGGCACGTGCGTGGGCCTTAGGATGGGAAGCAAGGCCCCGGTCGCGGATTTCCAATCCGAACCATCGGCGACGGTTTGTCCCTTTTCGGGTGCCTAAGGGCTTTTTTTTGTGAAGGTGCTACATGGTGCGCATTTCAGTATCGCGCGGGACCTCCGCGCGGCGGTAGGATACCTCCTACGCACCACCTATCACATGCCATATGCGCGCGGAAGCCATCTGGGAATCCCACCCGCTTCCTGCGGTGCCCCGCCGAATCCGCTGGAAACTGTCCGGATTTGAACTGGGGCGACACTTTCCTTCGCTCAATAAATGGAGGGAAAAATGTTTTTAGGTCTAGGACGCGTCATTTTATGTGCTAAATGTTTTCCGTTTCGCGCGTTGGCGGACGGGTGCACGCGCGCGCCCGGTACGGCCATACCGCATGTCCCGGCGGCCCCGTTTTGCTAGCTTGGCAAAGCAAACGGAGCCAAAAAATCGAGCGGAGCCGCGTGGCGTCATTTTATGTGTCCTAGTAACCACTGCAAAAGACGGAACTGGGATACGGCAATTATCTTGGAGAACCCTTCACGAACAGGGCTATCTCGTCCGAAGTTCTATGGCTTTTAGGGGAAATGAGTAGGAAACGGCCCGTTTCACCACATAGTTTGTCGGAACGAGGCCATATTTGGCACGTGCGTGGGCCTTAGGATGGGAAGCAAGGCCCCGGTCGCGGATTTCCAATCCGAACCACGGGCGACGGTTTTTCCATTTTCGGGGTGCCGGAAGGGCTTTTTTTTGTGAAGCAGCTACATGGCGCGCACTTCAGTATCGCGCGGGACCTCCGCGCGGCGGTAGGATACCTCCTACGCACCACCTATCACATGCCATATGCGCACGGAAGCCATCTGGGAATCCCACCCGCTTCCTGCGGTGCCCCGCCGAATCCGCTGGAAACTGTCCGGATTTGAACTGGGGCGACACTTTCCTTCGCTCAATAAATGGAGGGAAAAATGTTTTTAGGTCTAGGACGCGTCATTTTATGTGCTAAATGTTTTCCGTTTCGCGCTGTCGGACGGGTGCACGCGCGCGCCCGGTACGGCCATACCGCATGTCCCGGCGGCCCCGTTTTGCGCAGTTGGCAAAGCAAACGGAGCCAAAAAATCGAGCGGAGCCGCGTGGCATCATTTTATGTGTCCTAGTAACCACTGCAAAAGACGGTACCATGGGTCAGCTGTCATCGGATGCCGTTCAAAGGGGTAGATCTGGTCCTCGGCATAGCCCCATGCGCGTCTGATTTATCGATCTACAAATATTTAATGTGTATAACCTTTAACTGATTAGCAGGCTAAGTAAAATAGTCAGGTTAGCAGGCCAAGCTGAAATTGTAGTCCGGTCGTTTTCTTTCGCATCTCCTGGCCCGCGAGCGAATACTCCGTACATCGCTCGGACACTTAATATAACCGACGTCCGCGTGCGTTTTTCTTTACGGTTTACTTTTGCGATCGCCGCGACACAATTTTTTTACCGATGTATGAGACGTACCACGGTCGCATCGCCATTTAATAGTAAAGATTATATTCAGAAAAATAAATGAAATGAAAAACAAAAAAAAATTTGGGCTATGCCGAGGGCCACCGTCGGCGTATCTCCGGCCCTCGGCATAGACCCCTAACCCTAACTTAACGCACGCACGCGGAGCTCCCCATCCCGAGCCCGACCCGCGCCCCTTTGCTCTCAGCCACCGCGCCCTGCTCTCACCCGCGCCGCCGCCACCCGCCGCTCCTCCCGCGCCGCCGCCACCCGCCGGCCCCCGCCGTCCCCACCCTCGCTGAGCCGCCACCCGCCCTCCCCGTGCCGCCGCCCGCCTCCTGCAGCCGCCGCCCGCCCTCCCGTGCCGCCGCCCGCCTCCCGTGCCGCCGCCGTCGCCCGCCTCCCACAGCCGCCGCCCGCCCCTCCTGAGCCGCCTCCCGAGCCGCCGCCGCCGCCCTCCCCCCGGCCCCACCTCCCGCAGGCCAGCGCGCCGCTCGGCCCTCTCCTCCCGCGCTGCCCAGGCCATCTCCTCCCGCAGCGCCCCGGCCATCTCCTCCCGCAGGTATGTGTACGTTAGTGTTAGGATTTTTAGTTAGTTAGGTAGTTAGGATTAGTTAGTTAGTTAGTTAGTTAAGATTTGTTAGTTAGTTAGTTAGTTAGAAATAAAAATTTGTTAGTTAGTTAGTTAGAAATACAAATTTGTTAGCTGTTAGTTAGTTAGTTAGGATTTTTTTGCTTAGTTAATTTGTTAGCCTTCATCGGATCCGTAGATTGTGTAGTAGAAATATGTCTAATAATGTGAATTTGTAATAGGCCATGCCGTGACCGCCTCGTCGTGAGCACCCCGGCGTGACGATCCCGGATCTTGACGCGCTTCTCGCCGGTTGTTCCACTACTTCCTCTACAGCCGAGGGTGAGCAAAATTTCGAACTTCTTCTCCGCATTTTATTTATGTCACTAGATTCATTTTCCAAGTCAAGTTGCGTAACCTAGGTGTCACTTCCCGTCCTCAAGCGTTACGCGGATAAATATGCATTAGTGGTCGGCATATTTTCAACCGTAACGCTTGCGGCATTTACGGGACAGTCGGCGGATCCGTAGTTGGGTACGTTCTCCATGCTCTGCTCCGGTCCGAGTCAGGATTTCGGCAGCGCCTCACCGTTGTTCTCCGGATGCACATCCTCTTGTCTTTTTGGCGAGACGTGTATCGGGAGAGCAGCGGGGAGGTGCTGCCGAAATTTTGACTCGGACCGGGGTAGAGCATGGAGAACGTACTCAATCTACGGATCCGGCGGCTGCTAGGAGCCCACCTAGTAGAGATGTAGGTTGATGCATTCGTTTTGCCTGTTAAAAAAATTAAAATATGATGCATTTTCCTATTTGATATAAATGCTATGCTTGTCGTTTGGCTTCCAATAGAGCAGAGGATGGCTGATAATGGATGGATGTACACCGGCCGTGTTAGTGCGACTAATAAAACAGATGAGTGGATAAGGAAGACTTGGCATTTAGTGAAGGAGTTGGCGCGTGGTACAAAACAGAAGGTTCATCCACTTTGCCCGTGCAATCGTTGCTTGAAGCATCACCGTCGTGGAAAGGATGACATGTTTAAACACCTTCTGCAATATGGGTATATGCCTCGTTACGTCACGCAGATCGACTTTGATGAGCACGAACGTGACAGAGGTGAGGTGATGCGGCAGCGGCTCAATGGCAATGAGTACGATGGGGTTAGAGACTTTCTAGATGATCTTGTCGATGCCCACATGCCAGAGTCGCCACCTTCACGGGAGGAACCGCCAGAACCGGAGGAACCTCCAGAACCGGAGGAACCAGAGCCAGCCGCGAAGGCCTTCTATGATATGATAGCCGCTGCTAAGACGCCTCTGTACGATGGCGCCGAGATTTCTCAGCTCGATGCCATCTCCCAATGTCTAGCCGACAAGACCCGGTACAACACCACCCGTGACGGCTTCAAGCAAGTCTGAAAACAACTGGTAACATGTTGCCCAAAGGGCATTGTCCGCCTAAAAGCCTGCACGAGACGAGGCAACTCATGTCGGCGCTCAACATGGATTATCAAAGGATAGACTGTTGTGAAAATGGCTGTGTTCTCTTCTGAAACAGCTTATGCGGAGGACAAGTACTGTCCCATTTGTAAGGCCTCTAGGTATGAAGAGGTAACGGGAAAGGATGGTCAGGTGAGGCAGTCAAAGATCGCAAAGTCGATTCTTCGGTATCTCCCATTCATAAAAAGAATCCAGCGGCTTTACTTGACTGAGGAGACCGCCAAACAGATGACGTGGCACAAGATGGGGACTCGAATAAAGGACAATCAGGGCGGACGAAGATGGGACATCCATCTGATGGCAATGCATGGAAGAACTTTGATAGAAAATACCCCCATATGGCAGCAGATGCTCGGAATGTCAGAATTGCGATAGCTACAGATGGCTTCAATCCATATGGTATGTCGAATTCCAATTACGCTTGTTGGCCCGTGTTTGTAATTCCGCTCAATCTCCCTCCCGGAGTCCTAATGACGAGGAAGACCATGTTTCTGTCGCTGATCATTCCAGGGCCCCATTACCCGGGGAAGAACTTGAGTGTCTACATGCAGCCGATTGTGGAAGATTTGAACCACTCTTGGCACCACGGGACGTTGACGTACGACCGAGCATCGAAGACAAACTTCTGCATGAAAGTTTGGTTGCAAGATACCATGCATGACATGCCCGGGTACGCCCTAACATGCGGATGGTGTACAATGGTAAATGGCCATGCCCAGTGTGCAGTGCATCGACTTGAGTTCCTTTGGCTAAATAAGGGTCGCAAGTATGTTGCGTTTGACACGAATCGGCAAAGTACCTCAAACGGAGGCATCCGTTCAGTAGAAGACAAAAAGAACTTCAAGAAAGGCAAAGTTGTGCATGAAGTAACAGAGGTGCCAAAGTTCGATGGTATAGCTGTTGATGCCGAGCTACGTGCTCTCGTGCCGGCGGCATCTAAGCTGGCCATCAATTTGAGGGATATGGTGTAACGCACAACCGGACTCACGAGGCAGCCTTAACGAAGCTCGAGTATTACAAGGACCTCGAACTTCCCCATAACATCGATGTGATGCACACCGTAAAGAATGTCGCGGAGTCCTTATTTCACACGTGCCTAAACATTCCCGGGAAGTCAAAGGATAATGTCAAGGCTAGAGTCGATGTTGAGAAGCTCTGTGATAGGAAGAAATTACACATGCAACGTCCTACTGGCCGTCGAAAGAATTGGTTCAAGCCGCACGCCGACTTCTGCCTTGATTCCATCCAAAAGAAGGAGGCATTCAAGTGGCTAAAATACGTTGTGATGTTCCCTGATGGTTATTGTTCGAATATGAGCAAGGGAGTCAATCTTTCGACGGGACAAGTCACCGGGCTCAAGAGTCACGACTATCATATATGGATTGAGCGGCTGATGCCGGTGATGCTTCGAGGGTATCTCCCGAGAAAATATGGCGAGTGCTCATGAGTTGAGCCATTTCTTCCGCACGCTCTGCTAAGCAGATATGTCCTAAGGTTATTGAGAAGCTGCAAGTTCAAGTGCCGGAGTTGTTATGCAATTTGGAGATGATCTTTCCGCTGTGCTTCTTTACTCCGATGGCACATCTCATTGTGCACCTCGCAAACGAGGCACTATTGGGTGGCCCAAAGGTTTCGGTGGCGCTTTTGTATTGAGAGAGAGTTCAAGTATATTCGGAAGATAATCGGAAACAAAGCCAAGATTGAAGCATGCATAGCTGAGGCAACGTGCCTTCGGGAGATGGCAGATGCCGCAACAACGTACTATCCTGATGAAGTTCCCACTCTGCATAACCCGGTCTCTCGTTACAATGTCGACGTGCCCATGAATGACCCCAAGCTTCAACTATTCCAATGTCCCGGTGGCAAGGCTGGTAAAGGACAAAAATATAGATTGGAGAGGGAAGAGAAGGATTGCATAATGCTCTATGTGCTTATGAACATGAAGGAAGTGGTGGGGGGGACGACGACGATGGCGGTCACGATTTCATTAGGTAACATGGTGTAATGCTTATTGTATCTAGTTTCGATCACCTACACTCAACTCGGTCTAATGCTTATTGTATCCTTTCAGCGAATTCACGGATGAACAGTGGTGGCTTCCGCGCGATCCCACGGTCGCGGAGTTGGAGACTCTACTGAAAGAGGGTGCTCCCGAAGTAAAAATAAACTTTGTGTCTTGGTTCATGAAAAAAGTAATGTCTAAGCTGTCCCTCTTACCTACCAATATGTGATTTGTCCCTGTTATTCCACGTAACTAATGCACACAACAAATTTGAACCATGATTGTAGGGAGCTGATGCAAACGTTGAGATGACAGATGAGTTGAGATGTGTTTCCCAAGGTTGTAACCGTGACGTCATGAAGTATGAGAAGTATGACGTGAATGGGTTTCGATTCCATAGAGAGCCCCCCCCGCCGGGCCGGGCGAAGCCAAAGTCGATACAGACGGGGGTCTTCACTAAAGGATCCGATACCTTTGATTACTACGGGAGGTTAGAGAATGTATACGAGCTGACCTTCAATCGTACAAACAAACAACTCAATCTC